>NC_071355.1:105533448-106923448 GCF_943734655.1 Sabethes cyaneus
GAGTGTCCCCGAAACGCGCACGTAGCACATCACTCGTTCCAGAGTAGGTTTGATCAGCCGCGTCAGTCTGTCCGGAAAACCGTACTCGTGCATTATCTGCCATAGCTGTTCGCGTTCAACGGTATCGTATGCTGCTCTGAAATCCACGAAAATATGATGCGTGGGCACGTTGTACTCTCGACATTTCTGAAGGATTTGTCGGAGAGTAAAAATTTGATCCGTAGTAGCACGGGCCCCCATAAAGCCCGCCTGATACTGCCCTACGAATTCTCTTGCTATTGGGGATAGACGACGCAACAAAATCTGGGAGAGCACCTTGTAGGCGGCGTTGACCATCGTAATGCCGCGGTAATTACAGCAGTCTAGCCGGTCGCCCTTTTTGTAGATGGGACAGACTACGCCTTCCATCCACTCCTCCGGTAGTTTCTCTTCTTCCCAAATCCTTGAAATTAGCCAGTGAAGAGCCGTTACTAGCGGTTCTTGGCCATTTTTGAAGAGTTCTGCCGGGAGTCGATTCTTCCCGGTGGCTCTATTATTCTTCAGCAGACCGATTTCTCGTCGGATCTCTTCGAGATCGGGAGCCAGTACGCTGTTGTCGTTTGTAGATACTCCGAGGTTAACTTCCATTGCGTCTCCTGCTGCTATATCGCCGTTGAGGTGTTCATCGAAGACCTGCTTCCACCTGTCGACCACCTCGCGCTCGTTTGTGATAAGATCCCCTCCCTCGTCCCTACATATGTCAGGATTTGGTGTGTGGGCCTTGCGAGTTTGGTTCACCTTCTCGTAAAACTTGTGGGTTTCATTAGCCCGGAATAGTTGTTCAAGCTCCTCACGATCTCTGTTCTCCTTCTGGCGCTTTTTCCTTCTCAGGATCGTGGTCAACTCATTCCTCACTCGTCGATACTTGGCCAAATTCTCTCTCGTGGATATGCTCAGATAGTTTTCCCAAGCTCTTTTTTTCCTCTCTATCGCTTCTTGTCATTCCCCGTCAAACCAATCATTTCGTGCACTCGAGGTTTCTACACCTAGCACCGCGGTTGCGGCCTCGTTGACGGCCGAGCGTATCCTACTCCATCCGTTTTCGAGGGTCGAAGCATCTAGCTCCACAGAAGAAGGCAGAGCTTCATCCAGTACGCGCACGTAGTTTTCAGCAGTTCGCGGGTTGTCTAGTTGCCGAATGTTTAGCCGAGGAGGGCGACTTTATCGCGAGGTATAAACCGTCGATAGTTTTGAGCGCACATGTACTGCTACTAGGTAGTGGTCCGAGTCAATATCCGCACTCCGTAAGGAGCGTACGTTGGTGATGTTCGAGAAAAACCGGCCCTCGATGAAAATATGGTCGATTTGGTTCGAGGTTCGTTTGTCAGGTGATCTCCAGGTGGCCTTGTGGGTATCTTTGTGGGGAAAGAAGGTGCTTTTGATCACCAAGCCTCGGGAAGCCGCATGCATCGCTGGCCGTTATCGTTCGTGTCGGGGTGCAGGCTATGGGGCCCGATCACCGGTCTATACCACAGAGAACAGACATCCATTCAGGAACAAATTTTTCGGGAATTCTTGGATAAAATTTCAAATTAAAATCACCTAATATGCTAGCGTCACCACCACTACAGTTTCCCAACTAAATGATTCTTTTGATTTGCACACTGACAACCTTTGGCTCCTCTGGCGCTAGTATATATGGACTATAAGCGTTATGCTAGCGCCAGAAGCTAGCTGTTGTGAGTTTAGTGTAGAATTTTATGCGCCTTTAGCGACATCAACACTATAGTTTCCCAACTAATTTGACATAAGTTTTATCTAAGTGGGGACCTTTCGCTTGGATGTCTGTTCTCTGTGTCTATACATTGCTTCCCTGCCGATTTGGGCATTCATATCCCCGATGACGATCTTGATGTCCCGTGGTGAGCAGCTGTCGTACGTTGCCTCCAGCTGCGCATAGAACCCTTCCTTCTCGTCGTCGGGTCTACCTTCGTGTGGGCAATGCACGTTTATAATGGTGTAGTTGAAGAAATGGCCTTTTATCCTCAACACGCACATCCTCTCGTTGATCGCTTTTCAATCCATTACGCGATCCTGCATTTTGCCCAACACTACGAAGCCCGTTCCCAGCTCGTTGGTAGCTCCACCACTCTGGAAAAATCGGGCTCTGCCGCCACGGATCCTCCACACCTTCTCGCCCTTGCGACAGATCTCCTGCAGTGCCACGATGCCAAACTTTCGGGGTTCTAGCTGATCGAGCAGCACCCTGTCGCCACCAACGAAATTTAGCGATCTGCAGTTCCAGGTACCAAGTCTCCATTCCATGTCCTTATTTCGTCGCCTTGGTCCATGTCGAATATTCCGAGAAGATATTTCTTGACTCTTGTTGTAAGTTTTTTGTTGTTTAGATAGGTAGCCGTACTAGGGCTTACGCTACCGAGTCTCGTGATGGGGCTGCCATCTTGCAGTGTCGAGACACACTGTGCCTCCTCCCCTGTTGGTATACGACCTTAGTTTCCACCGGGGTTGGTTACCCGTTCTCCGCTAAGGTTGCTCGTATTCCAGCTGGTACCATGTGGAGGTAGGGGTAGGAGTTGCTAGATAAGAGGCTAGGGACCACAATGGGGTCTGTTTTACGCGTTATCCAACCATTTACCAGCCACCATTTGTGTACATCATATGAATCGCAATACAAACAACATGTGTTACCTTTTTTCTCGCAGCTAGGTAAAATGCAACACTATGATCGACTGCTGAGACTATTTAGAGAACAGAATCTTGTGATCAACGCTAAAGATTCACTGTTTGTCATGATCTGTACGGATCGTGATCTGTGCGTGTGGCGATAATTCACAGATTTTATCAAAATCACTGATCTTCCATCCCTGATAGGGTGTCATTCCAAAAAATCTTTCTCGAAAAGTGGTCAGGTTTTGAACGGTAATAGATATTAAATATTCTTACACCAATCGATTGGAAAATCTTCTAAGAATTGGCCCAAATGAAGAAAATTATGGATTCTTGATGTTGAACTATTAAAAATTGAAAATAATGAATGTTTTACCAGAATTCTCGCTTCGTGATTCGTTGGAAGATTCTTTACGATGTCCTAAACCTATATCAATTTGATATCTGTGCTTGGAAAGTAAACCAAAACTAGTGACAAAGTTTCCTCATTTCAACAAGATTTCTTAACACCGCGATTAAACCTAGACCATTTTGATGTCCTTGCTTGGGAAGTACGCCAGAAAGAGTGACAAAGCCAAGTCCCCTCGTGCCAACAGATTTCTTACGAAGTCCAATTTGATGTCTGGGTTAGGGAAGTGTGCTAGAAAAAATGACACAAGTTCGTTGTCCCAACAGATCGCAAATTCTTTACTGCGAGACGATTAAACCTAGGCGAATTTGATATCTGTGTTGGAAAATGTGCTACAGCAGTACTGTTCGGTTATAATAAAATTTGCATTACTTTCCCCTACCGTCCCTCCATCAATTTTAAAAAAATTAAAAAAAAACCGATTTAATCCACCTAGTGGTGAAAGGAACCTTTGTTATACGGTCTTACTTGCTATTTGAGATAGAAATCGACACGTCTTCGAAACATAATTCATCTATTGGTTAACGTTGCGTGGTGCGTTGGTTTTCATTAAATTTTTGGAAATTTATTAAGTTTACAAAATTTGAACAAAATAGCAGCACCTATAAATTTTGATAGATCCTTTTTTCATGAAATTACTGAGTAAGGGTAAGCTGGTTGTTTCTAATTTGAGTAAGTGCAAGTAAAAGCAAGTTATAAGAGGAAATATTATTCTTTAACATATACATTGCGTAGTAAAAGTCTAGTTCATAGGTTTTTGAACTACGCATAAATTTCTGTAACGCCATTATTTTTGATTGACATCAATAAAGTTTTCTTGAATAAATTTCATCAATTTCTATTAACCTTCGATTACTCACGCTATTGCATTTTGTACAACACGTGTAGGTTTTTGAATGCCATATTGTTATAAACTTACAAATCTCTGCTTAACTAACGTATGTTCTTCAATTACCTTGTTATGAGCAAAATGTCATAATTATGCATTAATACTTTAAATTGTTGGGCAAATAGATCAGCATAACCTGACATCACAGAAACGAAGCAATCAGCTTGTGAGTTGTACCGCGATTGGCTCTGGAAGTTTCTCTCGTTTCTTCATATGTAAAAATGGTGTCTGTATGCAGCAACAGAATTAGCAAATATAAATTTTTTAAAATGTATCTGTTGGTAGTCGAGTCATTCGGGGTCAAAATTAAGGCTTTTTTTTTAATCAAAGTTCTACAGTACCTAAACAAACAAACATAGAGGTATACTATATTAATCAAAGTTGTGTATTTTTACTATTTATACAATTTTGTAATACATGAAAAAGGAATGCAACAATTACAAAAAGAGCTAAAATAGAAAAAACTGATCTTACAAATTCATATACAATGAATAAGATTTTTCTCTCTTCGCTTAATAGATAGAAGGTTACTGTATTCAACAAAATTTCTTGTAATAATATGTTCTAAAACTTTGCAGAACACATCAATGTGTTATATTGAAACTGAAGAAAAATAATTTTTTTATTTCACTTATAGGGGGATTAATCAAAATTTAAATTGCACCAGACGATAGAACTTTCAATTTCAAGAAATTCTTCCGAAGGTTCCATAAACCTAAAACCAAGTTTTCCCAGTCAAAATTCTAATGCGCATGTCTTTTTGGCTTTGGACCATTGTGCGCACGAGTAACCGAATTACAAAAGTCGGCGCGAGTGTTGGAGGGTTAATATCTTTTGATCGGCAAAACCGATTCTTCTGAAATTTTGCAGATATATTTGCAGCATTAAAATCTCTAATTTGATGCCAAAATAATTCAAACTAGATAAATCATCTTAGATGAAATCGTTATAAATTATTGTAAATTTTAATGTGTTGTATTCAATTGATCATAACTCTCAAATTACACGTCCAATCAAAAACAAATCAATAGTGATCTATTAGGTTATGTTACCTGTCAAATGAGACTAATAGCGTCTAAATCGCTTTAGTCATTTCTAAGAAACAGGCGATAATTATTACCTTGTCAAAACAGGTTTTTTAAGCATAACTTTTAAACTGATTGTTTGTTTTCAATAAAATTTATCCGAAAAACTTAGTGTTAACAAGAGCTTTCATTCGATACCAAGATCGTTGAAATCGGTCATTTGGGTACGGAGAAAATCGTGTCACGTAATTTTTACTTTTTTACTTATAACTTTTAAACGAAATGTCGGACCTCGAAACAATTCAATAGTGATATACTAGGCAATAATACCTTTCAAACAAAAGTAATAGCGAACAAATCGGTTCAGCCATCTCCGAGAAACAGGCGATAGAAAAGTTGCGCTCCGCACATACATACACACATACACACACACACAGACATTGCTCAGTTCGTCGAACCCTGTCGATTGGTATATGTGGCTCGGCCCTCCGGGCCTCGGATCAATTTTGTGTTTTTCGACCAATTCCTAAACCTTTGTTATAGTATAACAAAGGTAAAAAACATTATTTCAAACAAATATTATTAAGCTTTTTTCTGTTAGTCTTAGGTAAAAATAATTTGTTTAATTGTATATTTCAGATATTTCAAAACTACAACATTCGTAATGTTGCTCTTACTGGCTTGTTCTTGGGTAACTGGAATCTTCATCTCAATCAAATACAATTATTCTTATAAGGTGGCAGAGCCATTCGAATCCTTCGATATTCTCTATGATAAACCCTGGCAAAGAATTACACCTTATATAATGGGTAAGTGAAAGCTGTTAAACTTAGTTTTGCTATTCAGAGGCTTGTTTTTTTTTATTAAATTACTGGTACTTGCCATTTAATTCTACTTTAAATGCGTAATTCGATGTACCGATCTAATGACAGATTCAGAAGTGTCCTTTGCATTACTCGACCTCGGGCTGCTATTCTCCAATCGCTCCGAATACCCGCTGCTGGAATATTCTAGTCGACAACGTTTATCCATCCAGCTTGTATCACCTTGAAGTCGTCGGCTTCTTTCGGATACTTTGCTGATTGTAGTTTTAGCACAGTGTTCTTTCGGCTATCCCGCTGCGTGGATAGCCCATTGTAGCCTGCCGTATTTTATTCACTTGGCAACATCAACATATATCTGGGATAACTTGTGGTATATGCGCCTACGCCTCTCTTCTTTATGGAAATTCGCATATACTTAGCTGACTACGCAATCCTTTAAAACCCTATTGGTCTCAGTTATCCACCTTTTTGACTTTTACAGCGACTAACATCGTTGTCACATGGCAGTAGTACACTATGGTACACAGAGGTATGGTAGAGGCACAAAGCTGCCTTTCAATGAGGAGAACGTGCTGCTCAAGCCACAAGTACTGATTGTAAAGAGATCTCGATTTATTACCAGCTCCAACACCGGAGAAGCTACTACACTCACTACCAGCCACCATGTATTGTATTTCTAAAGAATCTATGGCGAACTCAATTCTTGCCATTTCCTTCCATAATCTACGCCAGACTAAAAGCGGAAATTGGATTGGAGGAGGATTGAGCTAAAAATAAATGCGTCGGAGACCAAATACATGAAAGGAAGAGGCTCAAAGAATACAAACACGTAGCTCCCAAGGAAGATAACCGTAACCCGTTGACGGCGACGAACTAGAAGTGGTAGATAAGTTCATGTGGGATCGTTGGTGACCGCGGACAATAATACTAGTAAGGAGATCCAGCGACGCATCAAAGCGGGAAATCGGGCCTAGTTTGCCCTTCGAAAGAACTACGATCAAGAAGCATACGCCACCGTATGAAGCTTACAATATATGAAACTCCGGTTTTTAACCGGTTGTTCTTTATGGATCTGTTTGCCGGTATTAGCCCAGTAGTTCTTTATGGACAGGAAACCATAACGCTGCTCACAGAGGACACACGAGCCCTTACCGTGTTCAAGCGGGTGATATTTGGCGAAGTAGAAATAGAAAGCGGAGAATGGTGGAGGCGTATCACGAACTACAGGCACTGCTTGGAGAGATTACCATCGTACAGCTGGCGAAAGTCGATAGGCTACGACGGACACGAAGACAGTGCGACGAAAACAGTTTTCTTCAACAACTCCTCCGGCACCATGAACAAGAGGCGCAGCGTGCAATATGGCTCGACCAGGTCGAAAGTGGTTTGCGACTTCTGAGACGACTGGGAATGGGAATTTGCCGACGAAATCCCCAAGATCGAATTGAATGGAGACGACAGCTTGAACTGCACGAGCCTCCCCGGTTTTATGTTAGTGCTGACGACGACGAGTCTTGTTGTCATCCATATGCGTATCGTCATCCATGAGGATGTTCGTACTTCGTAAGAATCCCATTATACAACTTCCAGGCAAGTCCTATAACCACTAGATTCAGATTCAGTATCCCGTTTGGATGTTTACTGCTCCGAAAAGTTGAAAATCTTTCTCGTAGATTCAGAGGTGCATAGGCATAGGCAAGGTCCGGGCTAAATCAGATCGCCCCATGAATGCCACGGGCCGCAATGACCTCTGGCCATTCCTACGCAGAATAAAACATAAAATATGCGGCTGCAAAAACCATTTTCTAGGTCGCCTCAAGATTTGAACCGGAGAGCATTCAAATCCACAACATGCACGAGGCATTCATATTAAAAAATAGCACCGAGGTCGGCAACATTTTGCCGAGATTTGGACAGCCGAGTGTTCGGTAAAAAAAATTATGATACCAAACATTGCTCATTGTTTCGTTAAGTTCAAGTGAACCGCTTTGATTTTTCGCTGCTAAGTTTTCGCGTTTTAAATTTACCCAAGTCGCTTTATTTTTCGCATATAGTAAATCTGGATCACTTGTACTAGCCGCACGCTGTGAAATTGCATCTCATTAGTTGTTTTCGGCCCGCAAACGAATAAATCTATCTTCGCGATACGCTTCAGTTTGTCGACCGGCAGCTTTTGTTTTAATATTCTTCGTTAAGTTGTCATCCGCGCCAATTTCGCAACCAAAACAGAATGGAGAAGCAACAGTGTGGAGAATGTCAACAAAGCGTCAACGATCTCGAACCGATCCGTTGCGGCTTTTGAGAAACCAGCTACCACATTAATCAACAATGCTGTGGTTTCAACAGTCGAGTGTGCAAGGATCTATTCTCGGAAGGAAGGAAAGGAAAAATGATTTTCATTTGCCCAACATGTAGAGAAGTGCTCAATGGTCGCTCTATCTCGGCTTACGTGGCTGATTTGCAGCTGAACGTGCCAACACAATCGCAACCTCTCACCGAGCTACCGACGCAGGCTCAAAAGTTATGTGATGTCATTGATAGCCTAAGCAAAAAAATCGACAACTTGCCTAACAAGCCGATGTATGCTGATCATGAAACACCTTCTACCTTGCAGACCACTCCTGTGTGACCAAGTAAGAGCGTGAAGCATCGCCGAACCGAGCGGGTTCGTGAAAGTGATCTTTCAGTGCAATCCGTTGCTACCGTCGCAGTACAGAGACGGTTCTGGTTATATTTGTTGGGGCTGAATCCACAACTAACCGACAACGATATACAAAAAATTGTCTCTCGTTGCCTTAATACGACTGAGCCTGCTATTGCTATTCGTCTCGTGAAGAAAGGAATGGATACCTCTGGTTTTTCATATGTTTCTTACAAAATCGGACTGGATCCGGATCTGAAAAATATTGCAATGGATTCCGCTTCGTGGCCCACAGGACTGCTGTTTCGAGAATTCGTGGATCTGCCAAAAAACTAATTAGTGAGAATGGTACAATCAACAGCGTGTCTAATCGTTTTGGTACTGGATTTGTATTGACTGGATCTGACCCGGGACGCACCGAAATTGGCAATTTGGAAGCCCCTAATCCACTCATCACAGTCGCGCCACTGCAGTCAGCGCTCATCAGCCGTCCCGGTCCTGTGTATGAGAACGGAGAAGGGGTCTTCCAGCTTTTTAGTATAGGCAAGTATTCTGCTATCATTATTAATTCCGAGCAATCGGTACCTGATCAGTGTTCTTTTTATGTACAAAACGTCCGTGGCCTAAGAACAAAAATTGACGAGTTTTTCCTGTCGACTACGGAGAGCAACTACGACGTTATATTTTTAACCGAGACCGGACTAGACGGCCGTATAAATTCACTTCAACTATTTGGTACATCATACAACGTCTTACGCTGCGACCGCAACCCAAGCAACAGCAATAAATCTGCATTCGGTGGTGTTGCGCAGCGGTTCCCCAGCTCTATCGTACGGACAATGAATGGTAACAGTCTGGAACAGGTATGTGCAAGTGCTACTGTTCGGGGAAAAAAATATTGCTTTGTTGTGTTTACATTCCGCCTGAGAAAGCAAGAGTAGCCGATGTCGTCAACATGCACATCTCAACCGTCTGTGAGCCAACCGACGGCGACGATGCGATTCGAAATATCCGTACATCCCAATTGCCATGTGCTAGTGCCGCACTGGTAGACGGAATGAATTTGTTGAATCTTTCTCAAGTAAACACGCAGCGAAACTATCTCGGCCGTATTCTAGACCTGGTGTTTTGTTCTTCGGATTGCATGCATACGGTTGATAGTTGTATCACTCCCCAGATAACACAAAATCGTAATAGAAGTTCACATTAAATCGTTTTCATGTCAATTTCACATTGGAATTGTATAATGATTAGAGTATGTCAAATCGAAATGAACAATAAGTTGTTTTGCAGTCGTGCGTGTCTTCATATACAATTCATGACTGTGAATTATAAAGCAGGATAGACAATTGCAATATTTGATTATATCTATATCATATATTCAGCAATATTTAGTTGCGTGTTATAAAAACTGCGCAAAATAGAATTACAAATAGTTGTCAAAATTTTCGCACGTATATCGCCTCCACTTTGGTACATATATGTTCTTATATGACTTGAAATATAACTTTTTCGTTCAGATATGATTTCGTATACCTCAGTTGCAATCGAGATATACAAACCAAATGGTTTACTGGGTCCGCTGGTACCTATCGATCCGTACCACCCTGCTCTTGTTTTGTCACTGCCAGTGCACAACAATACTGTCATTGGAGATGCTTTTGGTGATGATGTGAGCAAATTGAACTATAGGAAAATCGATTTCGCTGCCCTGAATGAATACTTAACGTGCACTTATTGGAGTTCTCTATTCGTTGGTGAAGATGTTGATGAAATGGCTTCACAGTTTTGCAATACCATATCTCAGTGGTTGAGTTTGCGTTTGCCGTTTGTAAGACGACCAGTCACCCCCCCATGGTGCACTCCTCGCCTCCAACAACTGAAACGTTTACGCAACAGCGCCCAGCGTGCCCATCGCCGTTGGAGAACAGCTTTGACTCGACGCAATTTTAAGCTTGCCAGTGATAAACACCGCCGCCTGAATGCTTCATTATACAAATTGTATGTACTGCGTGTGCAATCCGATTTTCGGAAGCAGCCAAAAAAATTCTGGAACTTTGACAACTCTAAAAGGAAATGTTCCTCTATCCCTTTCAACGTGTATTACGACGACGTTGAGTCGAACTCAATCTCCGACTCCTGCGAGATGTTTGCGAAATTCTTCTCCTCAGTTTTAGTGTTCGACATCGGAACGAAAATTGAGGTCCGGGTTCCGGTTCGGTCCGGTAAAAATCAGCACGAATTTTCTTATTCCGGCTTTATTCCGGTCCGATTTGGCTCTGTTTCGGTTCCGGAACCTGAACAGAGCCAAATCGGACCAGATTATTAGTCTTTATAGTCGGAATAACAAAGTTCGTGCCGCATTTTAACCGGACCGGACCGGAACCCGGACTTCAATTTTCGTTCCGATGTCGAACACTACTCAGTTTTCGCTGATGAAACTGCTCCCGATAGTATTGCTGGAATTGCTGCTGCACCTGTTCCGGCCGATTTGGTGGACTTAGGTTTGTTTACCATTACTACTGACATGGTGATAACTGCCGCCAAAAAACTAAAGCGCTCCTTTTCTGCGGGGCCTGATGGTATCCCAGCCGTAGTTTTGAGTCGTTGCATTGCAATGTTGGCCAATCCGTTATGTTCCATTTTTAATAAATCTTTTGAACAAGGCAAATTTCCCGCCATTTGTCGTCCATGTTCCCGGTTTTTAAATCGGGTGATCGTCACAATGTGAGGAGTTACCGTGGAATCACCAGTCTCTCTGCATCATCAAAACTGTTTGAAATAATAGTGAGTAGCGTGATGCTGTTCTGCACTAGGAATTACATTTTAACGGCTCAGCATGGTTTTATGCCCGGTAGGTCTGTATGCACTAACCTGCTAGAGTTTACATCGATGTGTATTTCGGAAATGGAAGACAAGAAACAAGTTGATGTCATCTATACAGACTCGAAAGCTGCTTTCGATAGAATTGACCATACAATACTCTTGCGGAAACTATCTCGACTCGGTGCTTCTCAACAAATGGTTAAATGGTTGAACTCATACCTCAGTGGCAGAGTGCTTCGTATAAAACTTGGATCCGGTGTTTCATCTGTGTTTACTAATAAGCCTGGGGTTCCTCAGGGCAATAATTTGTGACCATTGCTTTTCTTGTTGTTCTTCAACGATATTGCGCTGCTTTTGGGTACTGGCTGTAGGATGGAGTACGCCGATGACCTGAAGCTATTTGCCTCGATAGGAAATATAGACGACTGTCACCGACTGCAGGGTTTGCTTGATTTAGGCTAATCTCAAGTTTTTAGTCTTGACCTTGAAATGCGGTCATACATGTAGAACCATCGTTTCAAAAAATATTGCTTGATTTGTTTACGAGCTGGTGCAAACAAAATTGGCTGATTATAAGCGTTGCCACATGTGAAGTTATGAGCTTTCACCGCATTAAAAACCCGATCCTTTTTGGTTACACCGTTGATGATATTGAGTTACGCAGAGTGGACCGAGTTAATGACCTTGGAGTCCTGCTGGACACAAAAATGACGTTCAACGTGCATCGTGAATCAATTATCCAAGGCATCACGGCAGCTCGGATTCATCTTTAAGATTGGTCGGAACTTTAAGGATGCCCACTGTCTTAAATCGTTGTATTGCGCCCTTGTTCGTCCGCTACTACAAAATTGCAGCCTAGTTTGGTTTCCAAAGCACCTAACTTGGAACCTGCGCATTGAACGTGTGCAATGGAGGTTTGTCCGACTAGCACTGCGACACCTCCCTTGGCGAAATCCTGACGACTTACCCCCATATGTAGACAGATGTCGTCTACTCGACCTAGACACACTAGAACATAGACGCAAGGTGCAACAGGCATTATTTGTAGCAAAATTCGCGAAAATTGATCATTGATAGTAAGTTAGGGGCGTCAATTTCGCCATTGATAACTTTTGCTACAAATAATGCCTGTTGCACCTAACTTACTATCAATGATCAATTTTCGCGCTTCGCAACGATCACTGCGCTCGACGGGTTTACTGCAGACCCAATTTCATCGGACTGTGTTTGGATACAACGAACCAATTACTGTATGTGTAAGGACCTTTTCGAATGCGGAGGAATTGTTTGACTTTGGTGAACCGTCGCGCTTGTTTGCGCAGAGATTACGCAGATTTAATTTAGTATAAAATTTTATTCATGTAGACTATATTTTATGTCAGATGAAATATCCCTAATAAATAATAATAATAATAATAATAATAATTAGTAGGGATGGCAACTATCATTAAAAATCGTTTCTGATAACTATCAGTAGTTTCAGTACGTTACTGATACCTATCAGTAAATATCAGTAATTTTACCCATCCCGGCATTGTAGCAAAAAAAATAGAAAATTATAATACCGCATTATTCATTGTAATTTTACATTGTAATTTATCAGGTGAGCTTCATGGGGCTCGCGCAACTACCAACCAGATTTTTACCATCCGACAGATTTTGCAGAAATGTTGAGGGTACATCGTGTCCTCGGATCACATCTTTATTGATATCAAAGCAACATACGATACAGTCCATCGAGACCAGCTATGGCACATAATGCACGAAACCAGTTTTCCGTATAAACTGACACGACTAATCAGAACTACATTGGAACGAGTGATGTGTTTCGCACGTCTCGGGGACACACTCGAGTCCCTTCGAGACGCGGCGAGGCTTGGGACAAGGTGACAGCTTATCCAGTATGCTGTTCAACATCACTCTTGAGGCGGTGTTCCGACCAGCGGATATCGAAACGAGAGGCATGATTTCCATCAAGGGTAGAAGTATATGAATCACGACATACTTTTACTGCTTGAGAATCCCAGAGACTCTCATGTACATCTGACGGAAGTCGGTAAGCTACGGTGGGCCGGGCTTTTCAACAACCTCACCGGCACCAGAAACACGAAGACTCAACACGCAAGATGGCTTGACCAAGTCGAAAGTGATTTATGACTTTTGAGACGACTGGGAATTATGCGGCGAATGGCCCAAGATCGCGTTGAATAGAGACGACTGCTTGAAACAGCACGAGCCACCCCGACTCTAGGCTACTGATGACAACGATGACATATTGCGTCACTCTCGTCTATTGTAGACAACTACAGACCATTATCTTTAATCCAACTGATTTTTCTAACGGGACGACGTAACTGTATCAGTAAGCATCAATGACTGCGAAACCTTACTGATACTTAGTGATATTATTGCTTACTGATAACTAGTGCTGTTAATATTCATCAGCATAACGTCCAAACTTCTGGATTATCAGTCTACCTTGCATTGAAAATCTGCTTGCTTTGATCAAACGTACATAATAACTATATACAGCAAGCATGAACTTCATGCACGAGAATATATAATATCAGCGCCCTGTGATATTGTAACAAACTGATATTCACGTTTGAGCAGTGAAAATCAACAAAAAAAAATTTATATTGTTATTTAGCATCTATTGCGTTCAGCTGTTGGACATAAGATTTTTCTTTTCATTTACTGCATTTAAAATTTTTTTTTTCCTGAAGTGAATATCACCTTGTGGATTTGAAAATCACTTTCTCCTGTTCTATTTTCACGATATATTGAACTTGTATACTACGATGAAAATCGCTATGGAGTTGTACATACGAAACTCAGAGGCATAAAAAACAATGTATGCTGAGAAAAAAGATTTTCTGTTTTGTTTGAAATTCGGTGATAATTAAAGACCCTGCTGATAACTATCAGTAGTTAATGATAGCTTTCCCATCCCTAATAATTAGTAAAGATCCGTAAACATTGATACGCACCACTGAAATTTTCACCGAACGCTCGGCTGTCCAAATCTCGGCAAATTTTGCTGAGTTTTTTAAGTGTGTACGACTAAACTGAGTGACCTCTGTCGCCAAAAAATTTACTCATAAGTCCACCATCCCTCAAACCAGTCCGCGCAATCGAAGGGCCGCAGTTTGGCCACCACCGGTAGATGAATCCTTCTGACGGTGCTTTAGCTGGCATTGAACTTCTTAGCGATATCATAATCCGCCATCCCTGAGTTTGCCTTAATCGTTCTCAAGGCCCAGTATTCGTATTTTTCCGTTTGGTCACCGCAATTCTAGCCGCAACTTCTGCCATCATCTTCTGCAGCTCTCTAGTCAAGATGCTCAACCGTACTGATTCGATTAAGGTCTTAACATTCCAAGTACGAAATCACCAGTAACCGTTGTCGTTTATAGTCTACCTAGATCCATACAGGTTATTTTGTTGTATAGTCTTTTTTGAGTCTTTCGTAAGATTATTTAGGTAGGGTACGGGAAGGTATTTTCAGCAGGTTTATAAATTCAGCCTATTTGTCCTTTCTTTCGTCAATCAAAAAATACTTTTCTGACATATAATTTTAATATGTTGTAACTATTTTCTTAAGACTGTAAGTAATCTACTATATTTTATTCAAAAAACGTCAAAACCAACTGTTCTTCCACTAGAACTAGGCCATAGGCCTAAAAAATAGATGCAATCACTTAATAGGCTGAAAAGACCCTCCCGTACCCTATATCACCCTATGTGGTGGGATTATCTTCTTAGGACAGTTTGCGAGACACAGCATTCGATAAATCATCGGTCCCGAAAACCGACGATCAGGACTGCGTAAGTGTGTCTATTCTAGAGAAACTAGAGTAAGAGAATGGCCAAAGTAACTCAGTAACTCGCGAAAGCCTGTCATTATTAAACCACATCTGCTCCTCAATGATTGTCATGCGTGACTCTTTCCGACCTTGCTTGAAAAATATAATATTTTTCGAGTCCAACATTGATATATAGACTAATCTCAAGTTTTTAGTCTTGACCTTGAAATGCGGTCATACATATATAATTATATTTTTTTGAAACGATGGTTCTACAATTGATGAAGGGACGGTAGGGGAAAGAAATAAAAAAATTATTTTTGGTGAAGGAGGGGAAGAGCGGAAAGGGAAGGAGGGGGAAGATATTGGTAGCTATGCTTGACAAGTAGTCACTTTGACTCCTACCTTTTGTCCAATGCTGGAAGGGGCATGAGTCGAACCAAGCTAGAATATGAGATTATAACCGGATTCGAACCCACAACACCCGCCAGGGCATGTGGTTCGCTGGTACTTGTACCTTTGAACCATAGAGGCGCTGGACAAAAGGAGACTGCAAAATCCGCTTATCAAGATAGCGACGCGTTTGGTTGAGTTATCGACACATATTGTGCCTCTTCCTACATCTATTGCAGATTACCACCGAGCGAGAAGTTTAAATCTAACTGGTTTTTACTGGCAGGATGATGACACTATGCCGGCCCTTACGACTTGCAAGGTACTGCACGTGACGTTGTTCGTCTGTCAGCGTGGGTTAGCCGCGATTCTCGGCGCGGGTTTTCGAAGGAAGGCCCCGTTCCTAGGATTTTGCAGTCTCCTTTTGTCCAGCGCCTCTATGGTTCAAAGGTACAAGTACCAGCGAACCACATGCCCTGGCGGTTGTTGTGGGTTCGAATCCGGTTATAATCTCAGATTATAGCTTGGTTCGACTCATGCACCTTCCAGCATTGGACAAAAGGTAGAAATCAAAATTACTACTTGTCAAGCGTAGCCACCAATATCCCCCCCCCTTCCTTCCCTTTCCGCTCTTCCCCTCCTTCACCAAAAAAAAATCATTTCTTTCCCCTACCGTCCCTTCATCAATTGTAGAACCATCGTTTCAAAAAAATATTAATATATATGTATGACCGCATTTCAAGGTCAAGACTAAAAACTTGAGATTAGTCTATTTCATAGGAACGGGGCCTTCCCTCGAAAACCCGCGCCGAGCATCGTGGCTGACACACGCTGACAGACGAACAACGTCACGTACCTTGCAAGTCGTAAGGGCCGGCACAGTGTCGTCGTCCTGCCAGTAAAAACCAGTTAGATTTAAATTTCTCGCTCGGTGGTAATCTGCAATAGATGTAGGAAGAGGCACAATATGTGTCGATAACTCAACCAAACGCGTCGCTATCTTGATAAGTGGATTTTGCAGTCTCCTTTTGTACAGCGCCTCTATGGTTCAAAGGTACAAGTACCAGCGAACCACATGCCCTGGCGGTTGTTGTGGGTTCGAATCCGGTTATAATCTCAGATTATAGCTTGGTTCGACTCATGCACCTTCCAGCATTGGACAAAAGGTAGAAATCAAAATGACTACTTGTCAAGCGTAGCTACCAATATCCCCCCCCCCTTCCTTCCCTTTCCGCTCTTCCCCTCCTTCACCAAAAAAAAATCATTTCTTTCCCCTACCGTCCCTTCATCAATTGTAGAACCATCGTTTCAAAAAAATATTAACATTGATGTAGTTTTATGAACTGTATGCTACAAATATGATTGTGGTTGCTTTCATGGTGCAGCACGGATCGATTTCATGATAATACGATACGCTTTGTCGCTGCTTGATCATAGTTATTTTTCGTCACCCGTGTTCGTTCAATTTCGATTATAGATAGGTACTCGACAAATTTTCAAGCAACCGCTTCGGAAGCTTTTAATTTCCATTAAGTTCAAATGAGTTATTTGGCCAATCTCTTATTTTAGTTTCTATACTCTATTCCTACTTCTTATTTTAACTCTCAGTAAAAGGACAAGTGCCCGCTTCTCTGTCATCACTCGACGTTTACATCCACCGGGGTTAGTTGCCCGAACAGCCTTGCCAACAGCGGATATAACTATAAATTAATTTGAGAGTTTTTGTTTGGATTATTTTCGAGTAAAAGTAAAGTAATTAAAATTTTCCTGATTATGAATTATATCACAACTAAGGTTCAGCAAATTTTGCAAACAAGATATTTAAGATTTTTATACATTTTTATACATGTCTAAAATGCTCAACATGTTTTTATCGCAGGCATGTTAACCGGATATATCTACTATTTCAAAAAGACTCCTCCGAAGGTATCCCGTAAGGTTAATATAATGTTATGGACATTCTCACTTGCAACTATCTTTGGACTTGTATTCGGAGTTTGGAATGGCAAGTTATCAGTTCCAGAAACAGCACTTTATGTTAGCCTGGGCCATACAGGTTAGTATCAAAAAAAATCGGATAATAACAAAAAATTAGAATTTTAAATCATCCAGAAAATCGTTATTTGCAATAATCTTATTTTTAGTTATCGGTTTTGAAATTCCAGTTTCGTCTAATGTCATACCTTGTGTATTAAATACATACACGGAAAGAAATCTGACTCCGATACCGTGAATAAAAACATAAAATCATAAAGTTTGAATTGCTGTGAAATCATGACTGAACTGCCATATAAGACAGCTCAACATCATGTATAATAATTCATGATCTTGTGTTGTGTTGTACCGCAAGAAGTTCGTGAAATCATGGCTATTATTCATGGTGTATTTTCATAAAACATAAGCCAAAATCCGGAGATCATGAGTCATTTTGCTCATTTTGGAGATTGAATTTCTATCCATGTACGTCATATATTTTTAAAATTGCATTGATAACATTTTTTAAGTAAAGCCTTTAAAGTTATGTTTTGTTTTAATTTTAACTGTGAACAAGTATCGAAAATTCATTAGGGTGGAAGTAATAGTGGATCTAAGCCCCAGTGCTGTAAATAAATCCAAAAAATTGTATCGTGAATTTATGAAATTTTTTGTATACCTATGTCTGATAATAAAATTATTTTTTCAAATATGAAAAAATAAGAAGATTTAGAAAAGTGCCTTGCTCTAATATTAGTGGTAGATGTTCTAACAATGGTAGATTTTCAATTTTTAGCTTTGAAATAGTTATTCTTTTCTGAATAAATAAAAAAAAATTTCATTTTCTTATTCATGTTGCTAAGACGTATTACTTTTCCGGCAACTTGCAATTAGTTTTTTAGAAAGTGTTGCAAATTAAAATAACCCACAAATCATCTATGATCAACATTCCCAAATATCAAGCAGGAGTATCCCTCGAACTAGCTTGTATTTTTTATGGGACATTACCCTTCTTTCGTTAAAAAGCGCCACTTTGACCAAAACGGAGACATTCCCAACTAAACCCAAATTTAAAATGCCGATTTATTCGGTGCGAAGAAAGGAAAACGAGTGTTATGTCTGTTTGTCTGTGGTACAACTTTAGATTATAAAAGAACTAGATACGCGACTCTTCGCAGATTCAATCGTCAGTAAAGTGACTCCTGACGGCAACAGGGTTCACTAACCTGTCATATTGTTCGTTGAACTTTTTGGCGGCCACACGTTTGACTTACATAATTTGTCACTAACACTTGTGTAAAATGAGAAAGCGATACAAAGACTATGATAGTCTAGTACACCCTACCGCCAATAGATAGTGCTGATGGCATACTTTTTACTCATGTATGAGGAAATCAAAGACTGGCGTATCTAGTTCCTTATATAATATAAGGTACAACGTAGCACAATAATGTATGCGCCGTACATGAAACAATCGATCGCATTGTGACACTACTCGTGGACATTGATTAAGAATGGACGGTTGTTAAAAACACTGAGTCTACTTTTAATCGCGCATTACCAATATTACTAGAACAGAGAGGCTAAAGTTATTCTAAAGCTATTAGCAGGTAGAGTTTTGAGTCTCAAACTAAACCAATAAAAGGTCAGTTTTCGAAATATTGAAGTTAACCAAATCGTTGTAACTATTTCTAGAAATCTGATATTAGTAAATAATTCCAAAATAACCGAAAATAATGACAAACATTTCTCTACTACTATTGCTGGTGCATCTCCCTAATAATAGATTAGAATGAGAAAAAAAAATCATTTAGCGTCGTTGTTTAGCTTTTCGCGTCCTATTGATCATTAATCATAAATATTATATAAATTTAAAATAAAACTTTCTTTTATTTTCTATTCATATTATTTTTATAGCTTGGGGAGCTGCCCTTGTTTGGATTACACTATCGTGCTGTTGGGGATATGCTTCTACCGTGAACAGAATTTTATCCTATCGTGGGCTTTACCCTTTGAGCAGACTGTCTTACTGCGCGTATTTACTTCATCCAGTAGTTATGATGGTAACATCGTTCCAGATGGAAGCACCAATGCATTTACAACATGTAATGGTTGTGAGTATTCCGATTAGAACAGCACGTTGAGATCAAGATATTATTCTAGCATATCGAAACAGCAGTATAATAAGTCACATCAGAGCAGTTCCACGTGAAATAGGTAAATGACAGAATTTGAACCTTTCTGATTGGAATGAAAACTTTATCAACGTGTTTGATAGAAGCAAATAGTGCTGATTGCAAGAAAGATTATCCAATCGATACGTGCGAAATCGCTCATAACAGTGTTATTTTGGCTTAAATCGTTTCGGTGTCTTCAGGGCACTTATTGCTAGGAATGTAACGAAAAAGTGCGCCGAAGCTACCGAAACGATTTAACACAGGATCGCACTTTTATGAGAGATTTCGCACTTTGGACGGTACAATTTCCCTTGCAATCAGCACTATACATCTTCCACAGGTTTTGGTACCATTTTGATTCAAGACTCATTGTTAAAAGGGTGTATTTATTTCCATGTGTATTATGTTCAAAAGATTGTATCGCGAAAACTTTCGATTGCTCAAAAATAATGTCAAAGTAAAAGTTATAAAAATTTAATTTCTATACATGGAAAAAATATGCACTGAAAAAAAATTTACCAGTTTTTCAATATTTGAAACTAAAACTTAAAATCAAGATACCAAAAATATACCATTTTTGATTTCTTTAAAAAAATTTTTGGAAAAAATAGAAGTAAATTTCCAGTTTTTTAGTTATTCTGAGATGAAGCAACTTTCATGAAAGGACTTCGTAGAACAACTATGACTTTTTTCAAATTTTATATTTCGAACACGTTTTTTTAAATGCTACCATCCGCCGGACGGTCATCCGGGCATTCGTTAGGTCTGCGGTTCCGCGTTTCCTGCCGCTACCTTTCTTCTGCTTGGTAGTCTGCATTGGGAAGCTTGCTGAGATCTCTCTTATTGAAACTCAGCAACTTTTGAGTAACCCTCATACTCGACATTATATATATTTAGATTCTTTTTAGATCCTACTGGCCATAACTGCTCGGCTCTCCTTTGCTTCCGCCCACCCTCCAGCATACAGTCAGAGATCAGGCAGAGTGAATCTCGACCCGTGAGTAGAGTTGGAGCCACATCTTCGTTTGTCGCCTCACAACGAGTCGGCGTGTTGAGGATAGACGAGGATCAGGACTGAACCTCTCTAGGGTTGTTGATATCCTGAAAAAATATCGATATCAACAATATCGATATTTGGACCCCTTGCGATATTGCCATCGATATTTAGGCCGAATATCGATAGTTATATCGATATTGCAAAAACTCCGTTAACGTGAAATCGCACTTTTACCTAGTAACATTTAACTTTGCATGCAGCACCTAATCTTTTATTACATTAAACTCGGCATGCACCACATTGATCCCCACGGGTAGGCAAAAAGCTTGGTGAAAAATATCAGCAAAACTGTGATATTCTCAAAAAAAATTCGCTTTGCGTTACGTTACTACGTTATTTACGGTTTCCACACAAAATTTAATTACTCTTTGTGACAAGACAACGGGATAAAAAGTTCGCATTTCTTTGTATGAAATTCAACAACGGCTGGGCCTATTGGCGTTAATAGAGCTAAAAGATTTAAAAACCTTCTCAAACTCGCCGTGAGGAACAGGTATGATGAACTTATTGATGGTAAAATCTAAAATATTTATAGTACATAAAATATAAAAACGCTGAAACGAAATTGAACGACACGAGCTGTCACATAAACGCAAATAATAAGATGCGGTTGATATTGGCTATACCAGCGATGCTGATTTTATAATTTTCTGGTGTTGAAAAAGGGGACAGGAAATATGCTTGTCTTCTCTCATGCAATGACATTTCCTTACTAGATTTAAGGGACGTGCGGATTAGCATCAAATATACTATTTCTCTATTCCGATGAATATTAACCAAATGATATGAAACAGATCCTTCGAAGTACAGAATAAGATTGACAGTTTTTTCACTGGCAAGTACAACTGTGTATGTGTACAGTTATTGGAAGTCCGTACACTCAAAAAATCGACACGTCACATCCACGTGAAAAATCACGTAAACTTCTGTACAGCAACTTACGTGAACTTCATGTACTAGTTAATGGAAAATTAATAAAACTTACTGGGATCGCACGTAAACTGGTTAGTATGAGTGCGAGTTACCAACAACTCACGTAAATGTTACATGAAAAGTGTGATGGATGAGAATTACGTATGTTTTCACGTAAACTTGACGTGCTGATTTTTTTGAGTGTATAATTTTGACGTAGGACTACGTCTTACGGCAAGTTTTGAGATAGGGTGTCATTCCAAAAAATCGAAAAATGCGAGCGTCACGAAAAATGAAAGGTTTTGAGCGCTAATAGCTCAGCGGTTTTCCAATCGATATTCAATATTCTTACACCAATCGATCGGAAAATATTCTAAGAATTGACCCAAATAAAGAAAAGTATGGATTCTTGATGTTGAACTATTGAAAAATTGAAAATAATGAACCTATGTTTTACGAGAATTCTCGCTTCGTGATTGGTTGGAAGATTCTTAACGATGATCTAAACCTATACCAATTCGATATCTGTGCTTGGGAAGTAAGCCAAAACAAGTGGCAGAGCTCCCTCATTTCAACAAGATTTCTTAACTCCACGGTTCAACCTAGACCATTTTGATGTCCTTGCTTGGGAAGTACGCCAGAGAGAGTAACAAAGCCCCCTCGTGGCAACAGATTTCTTACGAACGCTATTAAACCTAGTCCAATTTGATGTCTGTGTTAGGGAAGTGTGCCAGAAAAAATGACACAAGTTTGTTGTCCCAACAGATCGCAAATTCTTTACTGCGAGACGATTAAACCACGGCGAACTTGATATCTGTGTTGGAAAAATGTGCTACAGCTGTATTGTTCGGTTATAATACGGCTCTGTATGAATACGCATGCTTGCCGTTTCATTAGAAGTGTAGTGAAAAGATGTGCTGTTGATAAAATAGGATTGAATTGGTAAAATCCCTTCAACGTGGGAAACCATGGATAATAAAAAAAATCTTTAATTTTAGTAAGGTAGCAGGAAAGCAATAGTTTGTGTTCTTGATTTTGTTAAATTGTTTTCAAATGCAATATCTTTAGAGAATTGAACGTATGCAATGTTACTACTTGGATAAATGTTACATACAACGCATATATGTTGCATATAGCATGTATACATGAAGAATCGAATGATTACAAGCATGAATACATGCCACTATCACTACAAAGAGACTTACGTAGTCCTACGTCACCTCTATATGCGGTCGTGTCTTGTACACAACCCCTCTGATTTTTTATATTTATTTACAAATATTGTAAATTTCCCACCCTTTCGAACGCGATGAATTGTAACCGTCGCGGACGAAATCGTCGCGAGTGCAATTTTCATTTATTTTGTCAAGTAAACCAATAGCACGGTGTTACATGGAAAAAATACTTCTCAAATGATCTAGTGTACGTTGTTAGTCATACCTAGTACATCATAAGAACACATTTGAAATCTTCCTAACACCCCTAAAATTTCAAGTTATTGCAAAAAAACGTTTTTTGGCTAGGTGTACACATACTATCATGAATAACTCAAGCAATTTTAAATTTTTTATACATTTTTGGAGAGCTTAGAGGATAAGCTTTCAGGATATATATACATTCACTATGGTTCTACAAAAGTTAGACGAGATTTTTTCAAATAAATATGAAATTTACCTAAAAAATTAAAAATTTTCTCACTTTAGGGGTCTTTAACCCGCCTAATCTTACATTGTGTACAAGATGCTCAGTTGTAAGTTTAGGTGGGTGATATATTTTTTTATTTTTTTTATTTTTAGCTTATTGTATCCATCCAACATAATGTCTTGATAATGTATGAGAAGCAACAAATTCTACAACTCTTAAAAATGGTCTCAGTGATGTTGAGCTTAGAAATGTGGGTCATTTTTAAGGTCACTTTAAGGACCCCTAAAGTGGGAATTTTGACGTAGGACTACGTCTTACGGCAAGTTTTGAGATAGGGTGTCATTCCAAAAAATCGAAAAATACGAGCGTCACGAAAAATGAAAGGTTTTGAGCGCTAATAGCTCAGCGGTTTTCCAATCGATTTTCAATATTCTTACACCAATCGATTGGAAAATCTTCTAAGAATTGACCCAAATAAAGAAAAGTGCGGATTCTTGATGTTGAACTATTGAAAAATTGAAAATAATGAACCTATGTTTTACCAGAATTCTCGCTTCGTGATTGGTTGTTGGAAATGACGTCATCAAAGTAGAAACGCGTTTTCACGCTTCGGCTTATAATTCAGTCAATTTTCAATAGATTTACAAGATATTTACACCAATTGATCGGGAAATCGATTGAAAATATAGAAAACTATTGATTTTGTTTTTGAAATTGAATTTGTAAAATTGTTGTTTTTGAATTGATTTTGAAAATTTGAATTATTTTCATATTTTTGCCTTCCCTCGTCAGTGCTTCCCTAGCACGGATGACAGAAATATATACGATATAAGCTATGGGTTAAGCTTCCTTATGATTGTATTTAATTTACGCCCTATAGAATCCGATCGAAAATTGTTGAGCTTCAGCTGTTGCTGCTTCTCACGGATAAGGCAACGAAGACATGCAAATTCACCAAGCGAGGTGTTGGAGCTGGAGCACTCAATGATCGCTGCCGTGATGGAATATCTGGCAACAGGAGTTCTGGAATTGGGAGGACAAATGCTGCTCGCGACAACGAGACGATCGGAATTATCGACACTTGCAGCTGGCCATCCGCAACAACGAAGAGTTGAACAAATTGCTGTCCCGTGTCACCGCTGGAATGAGAAGTGTCTTTTCGAACATTCAAACTGTTTTGTTGCTGCCCAAGAAGACGGAAAAGAAGGCTTAAATTTCCAGCATATCACGTTGAAAAACCGTTCTTTTAAGAACGAAACATTTGTTCATGAAGATTTGAGGAATTTTCACTCACAGATTTAAATTCTATTTAACTTAGGTTGATCTGATTATTCGCTTCTTTCCAATAATTTTAACCGATCACCTCGTGGTTTTGTTCGCTTGTTGCTGGTGGTTCATTTCGTTGCCGTGATGGCATAGTTGGCTGCTGAAATCCTGGAATTGGCAGGAAATATGCTGCTCGCGACAACAAAACGACCAGAAGCATCCCACGTTACTTGCAGCTGGCCACTTGGAGTGGTATTTCTCGTGATTCAGGACCATACACGAACGGTTTCGTTGATCTCATAGCTGCTGAGGCTTTCTGGTTGGTCCGTTGCAACAAGCCGTGCCTGGTTAGCGGTTATCGGTACTCCAATTTACCGAACAGAGAATTACGTTAAATGCGTTAGTGCAAGTTTATTGCAAGCAGGAGTTATGATAATCAAACAATCGGTTCTTTTAAGGGCCACACAACGATTGAAGAGTTTATTATATTTTCTTGCCCAGTTATTACCATAATTAACGCAGTCAACGAGGGAAAAGTTGAATTTTTCGCCATTGCGGACGACCAACCAATGACGGTAATAAGTTTTCTGGTCACAGGTGACATTTTCTGCGACTTACAATACGTCTGCAGGTTGTAAATGCTTTATCAGTGTTCTGTTGTAAGCCGCAGAAAAGTTGCGCAAAATTTTCAACTTTTTGAAAACTCGCGCGTACCGTCTACCGATTACCAAAGGAAAAGCACTATTCAACGTAGGAACATATCATACAAATTTATTTACTGTTTGGTTTAGTTACTAACTTGGTTTCGTTTTAATAAAATAGAGTCAATCAATTCATGGATATAACTCCAAAATCGGTTGAGGATTGAATGTATACAATGTTTCTACTTTGATGACCGTTACGGATGTAGCTTGTATACATGAAGAATCGTATTATTATATACATGGATACATCCTACTATCGCTACAAAGAGACTTACGTGGTCCTACGTCACCTATGCGGTCGTGTCTTGTGCACAACCCCTCTGATTTTTTTTAATTTTTTAGTTAAATTTCATATTGAATTGAAAAAATCTCATCTAACTTTTGTAGAACCATAGTGAATGTAAGCTGAAAGCTTATCCTCTAAGCTTCCAAAAATGTATAAAAAACCCGATTTAATCCACCTAGTGGTGAAAGGAACCTTTGTTATACGGTTTTACTTGCTATTTGAGATAGAAATCGACACGTTTTCGGAACATAATTCATCTATCAATCAACTTTGCGTAATGCGTTGGTTTACATAAAATTTTTGAAAATTGAATAAGTTTACAAATTTTGAACAAAATCGGAACACTTTTAAATTTTGATAGATCCTTTTTTCATGAAATTGCTGAGTAAGGATAAGTAAGTTGTTATTAATTTGAGTAAGTGCAAATAAAAGTAAGTTGTAAGAGGAAATTTTATTCTTTAACATATACATTGCCTAGTAAAGGCCTAGTTTATAGGTTTTTGAACTATGCATAATTTCCTGTAATGCCATTCTATTTGATGCACATCAATAGAGTTTTCTAGAATAATTTTCATCAATTTTTATTAACCTTCGGTTACTCACGCTGTTGTATTTTGTACAACACGTGTAGGTTTTTCAACGCCATATTGTTATAAAGTTACAAACCGTTGTTTAACTAACGTATATTCTTCAATAAACTTATTCTGAGCACAATGTCATAATTGTTCAATGCATTAATAATTTAAATTGTTGGGAAAATAGATCAGCATAAACCGCCATCACAGAAACGAAGCAATCAGCAAGCGAGGTGTACCGCAATTGACCCCAAGTGGAATTTTCTCTCGTTTCTCCATATGGACAAATGGTGTCTGTATGCAGCAAAACTACCCAATGTAAAATGTTTAAAATGTATCCGTCTGCTGGTAGTCGAGTAATTCGTAGTCAAAATTAGGGTATTTTTTATAATCAAAGTTCTACAGTTCCTAAACAAGCAAATATAGAGGTATACTATATTCAGCAAAATTGTGTATTTTTATCATTTGTACAACTTTGTAATACATGAAAAAGTCATACTACAATTACAAAAAGAGCAAAAATATAAAACCTGATTTTACAAATTCATATACAATAAATAAGATTTTTCTATCTTAGCTGCAGAGATGGAAGGTTACTGTCTTTAGCAAAATTTCTTGTAATAATATGCTCTATAACTTTGCAGAACACATCAATGTGTTATATTGACACTGAAGAAAAATAATTTTTTTATTCACTTTTAGGGGGATTAATCAAAATTTAGATTCCACCAGACGATAGAGCTTTTAATTTCAAGAAACTATTCTAAAGGCTCGATAAACCTAAAACCAAGTTTTCCCAGTCAAAACTCTAGTACGCACGTTTTCTTTGGTTTGAGGCTATTGGGCGCGCGAGTAACTGCGTTACAAAAGTTGGCGCGAGTGTTCGAGGGTTAATATCTTTTGACCGCTACAACCAATTCTTATGAAATTTTGCATATATATTCGTAGTGTCAAAACCTCTCGTTTGATATTAAAATAATTGAAATTAGGTAAATTATCTTGGTTAAAATCATTATAAATTATTGTTAATTTTGGTACGGTGTATTCGATTGCTCATAACTTTCAAATTAAACGTCCAATCAAAAAACCATTCAATAGTGATCTATTAGGATATATTATCTTTCAAATGAGACTAATAGCGCATAAACCGGTTTGGCCATCTCTAAGAAACAGGCGATAATTATTACCTTGTCAAATCAGGTTTTTTAAGCATAACTTTTAAACTACTTGTTTGTTTTCAATTAAAAATTGCTGAATAATTTAGCTTTAATAAGAGCTTTTATTTGATACTAAGCACGCTGAAATCGGTCGTGTAGTTCTAGAGAAACCCGTGTCACGTATTTTTCACATCTTTGCTTATAACTTTTAAACGAAACGTCGTGTCACGAAGCAACTCAATAGTGATCTACTAGACAATAATACCTCTCAAACAAAAGTAATAGCGAACGATTCGGTTCAGACATCTCTGAGAAACAGGCGATAGAAAAAATCATTACATACATACACACACACACACACACACACAGACATTGCTCAAATCGACGAACCCTATCGATTGGTATATGTGACTTGGCCCTCCGGGCCTCGGATCAATTTCGTGTTTTTCGACCAATTTTTAAACCTTTGTTATAGTATAACAAAGGTAAAACTTAAAATTGCTTGGAAAATTATTGAGTTATTCATGATAGTATGTGTACACCTAACCAAAAAACGTTTTGCCTTTCTACTAAATAAATATATAGTATAAAGGTATAGAAATGACTTGGAAAACCGGAAATGGAAAGAAGGTCCTGCGGGCCGAATGTCATACCATTCGACTCAGTTTCGAAAACTGAGCATTTTCTGTGTGTGTGTATGTATGTGTGTGTGTGTGTGTGTGTGTGTGTGTGTGTGTGTGTGTGTGTGTGTGTGTGTGTGTGTGTGTGTGTGTGTGTGTGTGTGTGTGTGTGTGTGTGTGTGTGTGTGTGTGTGTGTGTGTGTGTGTGTGTGTGTGTGTGTGTGTGTGTGTGTGTGTGTGTGTGTGTGTGTGTGTGTGTGTGTGTGTGTGTGTGTGTGTGTGTGTGTGTGTGTGTGTGTGTGTGTGTGTGTGTGTGTGTGTGTGTGTGTGTGTGTGTGTGTGTATGTAACGCTTTCAATCTCACTCACTTTTCTCGGAGATGGCTGGACCGATTTTAATGTTCTTAGTGTCAAATGGAAGGTCTAGGTGTCCCATTGGTCGCTATTGAATTTCAAACTGATCGGACTTTTAGTTCAAAAGTTATGTATAAAAATACGAAAAATATGGGACTTCATCATCTCATAGATCCCTTAACCAATTTGAACAAAATTGATTGCATATGAAAGAGGAGCCTTACAAACTCTTAACTTCCAAATTTCATGACGATTGGACTTGTGGTTTGAAAGTTACATAAAGAAATGTGAAAAAATAGTATTTAAAACATATTTTTGTAACATTAAAGAATTAATTCAATGAAAAACATCACACATTTTATTATTATTTAAAAATTACTGCTGAGATCTATCAAACGAAACCGAGTTAATTAAAAACGGACGGTTCATTCAAAAGTTATTCAAACTTTAACACTTAACCACCGTATATTAAACCGTCAAAATGTGTGAAATCATAACATATCAATCAAATGTTGATTGTATTCAATGTGTGTGTGTATGTATGAGTGTATGTATGTATGTATGTATGTATGTATGTATGTATGTATGTATGTATGTATGTATGTATGTATGTATGTATGTATGTATGTATGTATGTATGTATGTATGTATGTATGTATGTATGTATGTATGTATGTATGTATGTATGTATGTATGTATGTATGTATGTATGTATGTATGTATGTATGTATGTATGTATGTATGTATGTATGTATGTATGTATGTATGTATGTCTGTATGTATGTATGTATGTATGTATGTATGTATGTATGTATGTATGTATGTATGTATGTATGTATGTATGTATGTATGTATGTATGTATGTATGTATGTATGTATGTATGTATGTATGTATGTATGTATGTATGTATGTATGTATGTATGTATGTATGTATGTATGTATGTATGTATGTATGTATGTATGTATGTATGTGTATGTGATGACAATTTGCAATGAAATTCAAGAAAAGTGAGAAACATGTCAATAGTCAGAAGTTTTTGAAGCCTCTTAGTGGAATACGAACTCTGAAATAAAAGAAAAGAAAAAAACTTTTACCGACTAAATTCCACTATTTAAAATTTATTCGCGACAGATACGTATACGCTTTGAAATAAGACACTGATGAAGCCTGCACGTCTTAGGCGAACTACGATTTGTTTTCGTTAGTGACATTTTAAAGGATAGATGTCTTATGTCATGTATCATGTTTTAATAAATAAATCAAAAATGACAAGCACTGGAAATCATATCGATCATATTTCTCATTCTCAAGCATGTTTATGGCGCAATTTTTGCACTATTTTTCGACCTCATCTTGTTTTCCTAACCCTCTAACATTGTAAAAACGATGTGATCAAGTTAATGACTATCTTTTCAGTACATTCAAAAGAAGCTTAAGTTTTGATTTTCATGCAAAAATAATTATCTGAAGGAGCGTCAGCTAAGAAAAAGTTCAATTTCTCTTTTTCATATCTAATGCTCTATTCAGTTATTTTTTCTAATTCAGATATATTGTAAAATTGAAGCCAAGCAAACTAAGAGCAAAATTTTGAGATTAATCATTTTGTTGTAGATATCCTTTTTCTTCAAAAGCGAAGTATAATAATAATTTTTCTGAGCTCTTGTTTTTCAAAGATGCTAACTTTTGAACGTATGGTATTAATATCAAAATATCAAAAAAAAATCTACCCTTTGGGTTAAAACCACTCAAAAAAAAATATCAAAAAATCTGCTATGAACACATATTTTATATTCAGTTCAAAACAAGTTTCGTGTGTGGCTCTGAAACCCGAAAGTTAAGGCCGACCGATTATAAAACTAAATAAGTTCATCATAAGTTCATAAGTGTTCATCAAATAACATAAATGACGCTTACAAGTATTTACGCACCCAAGGAAAGAAAATATAATTATTCTGCGCAATACGTTGTGAATTTTACTGGCAAATAAGGATTTTGAGGAATACGGAACGGATATTTAAAAATATAGTCAAGTTAATTATAGATGTTCCTGAGAAATTAAATAATGATTATTGTGGCAGTAGAAAGGCTAGGTCACGCCGCTAGGTGGATTAATTCGGGTTTTTTTTGGAATAACTTGAAATTTTGGGGGTGTTAGGATGATGTCATATGTGTTTTTATGATGTACTAGGTGTAACTAACAACGTACACTAGGTCACTTGCAAAGTATATTAAAAAAAATTTTTTGTCACACCGTGTAGTTTATTTGCTAGCTAAATAAGATGTATTCGTAACTCACCCACAGTCGCTTTTGCCTGCGATTTTAGGCTGCCAAAAAGTTGTGCGGTGTGTTTTATTGCAAACGGTAAGGACAATATCGTGGTCCATTCCGACCCACTTATTTAATGCCATTTGTTAAATTAAACAACTAGTTTTCGGGTGTAATTTGTTAATACACTCACTATATTTACCTACTGTCAGAAAAATATGTACTTTTACGAAAGCCTGTGACCAAACTATCATTTATATAAAGGTGCTTCAAACTTACAACGCAAATTGAAAATAAAGCTCAAATTTATCTCAGTATCTTTCATTTCTAGAAAGGTTCGGATAGAGAAAATAAGGCTGAAGAGAGTTATATGCTCCGTTCCCACTTACGCCGTAGTGCCACTTGCCCTGGGGTATCTTATCAATTTTTTTTTCAACGTACCATTTTCATCTATTAGCCAAGTTATATCACCAAGCTATGATCATTATGAAATTGTTGACAACTACAATAAACTTTTCCTTAAAATTTGTCCGTATACCATCTACAGATTATACGAAAATGGTAAATAACATTTTGAGTGTTAACTTTTTCATGTTTAAAAATTAATTTTCTAGAACTTACGCTTAGACATCATTTTGGAGCAAACCTAGTTTTCGAGATACGATTTTTGAAACATGGTTCCTAATAAAATAGATACGCCCTTTTTAAAAGTGATTCTTGAGCCTAAATGGTGCCAAATTCTGTGAAGGGTGCATATTTTCTCGAATGAAAAACGTAGGTGATGCTTAATGAATAAATCAAGTTTTGTCTTTCACATAAAACTGCTAAAATTTGGAAAATACAGAAATGTCTTTTGTTCCACCTTCATAAAATCGTAAATATCTCAGCGAGATTTGAATATACGTCTTTACTTTCTTCGGCAAAATTGTTTGTCATAAAATTTCCTATCTATGCAGTTTAGCTACGTTACTCTGAGATACTGTTCGATACCCTGTTTTGACGTTTATTTAAATAAAATTTAGAAAATATCCAAATTTTGCCGAATTCAATGCATTTCCGTAACCAAATATGACTCCAGACATGCCACCATAACTTTTTTATGAATGTATGAAAGATCTCAATGATTGTGAAAAAAGGTTAAGTACGTTGTTTCACCTACTTTAACAATTCTAAAAATATTTTTTTAAATTTACTCCTGAAAAATGCCAGTTTTTCATAAAACTCAAATGTGCGACCCCTAAATCGTGTCAACCAATGTTAACGCAATATAAAAGTTTTGTTGTGACACCCTAGGCTATCATTTGAGGGGCTTTCTGACATAGTGCTATTTTGGGACACTCTAATATGTAGGGACGAGGGAGGGAATCTAATCACGAACGAGCGTGAGGTGGTCGACAGGTGGAAGCAGTTGTTCAATCACCACCTCAATGGCTAAATACTAAATTGCATAAGGAGGTGGAATGGAAATTAACCTACGAGTGCACATGGAAGAAAATGATGTCCCAGTATACCTAATCTCCTAGAATTCAAACAACAAATTGTGTTCCTGAAGACCATCAAAGCCGCTGTCAGCCATCAGCCCGTCAGCCGCCATCAGAACCGTCTACCGGCAGAGCTTGATAAACATAGCCGAGAAATGCTGGCAACGGCTCTTCACTAGGTTATTTCCAAGGTTTGGGAGGAGGAGAAACTACCGGAGGAATGAATGGAAGGAGAGGTTTGCTCCATCTACAAAAAGGCTGATCGGTTCGACTGCTGCAACCTTCGTGGCATAACGATGGTAAACGCCGCCTACAAGCTACTCTGTCAGATCCTGTTACGCTGGCTATCACCGATAGCACATGGTTTGGTAGAGTATTACCAGGCAGGCTTCATAAGGGCTCGCACAACTACGGACCATATTTTTACCATCCGGGAGATCTTGCAGAAATGTCAGGAGTGCAACGCACAGTTGTGCGACTCCATACAAAAGCTGGCCAAGCGAAAAAATATCTTTAAATCAAGGGTAATGTACGGTTCTTAAGTAATTTTGGGGTCAGTCCGAATTATTTTTGCATTAGAATATATATTATTGTTTGTGTTGGAAACTATTTTACACTATATTTTAAAGTATTTTTTAGTAAACTTTTTTTGTTGTCCTAATTACTTCGGTAAAATGACGGGCATCTGGAATACTGTTTTAAATGGTTTTCACAGGATATTTTTTGACGCAGCACTACGTCTATCTGGAAGGTACCTGGTATAGGGTGTCATTCCAAAAAATCTTTCTCGAAAAGTAGTCAGGTTTTAAACGCTAATAGCTTAGCGATTTTCAATATTCTTACGCCAATCGATTGGAAAATCGTGTAAGAATTGGCCCAAATGAAGAAAAGTATGGATTCAATTTAAATACATTGAAAAATTGAAAATAATGAACCTATGTTTTACCAGAATTCCCGCGTCGTGATTGGTTGTTGGAAATGACGTCATCAAAGTGGAAATGCGTTTTCACACTTCGGCTCATAATTTAGTCAATTTTCAATATATTTTCAAGATATTTACACCAATTGATCGAAAAATCGATTTGGAAAATATAGGAAGCTATTGATTTTCAATGCGCGTCATTGAAAAATTGAATTATTTTCGTATTTTTGCCTTCCCTCGTCAGTGCTTCCCTAGCACGGATGACAGAAATATCTACGATATGAGCTATGGGTTAAGCATCCTTATAAAGCGTATTTAATATACGCCCTTGAGAATCCGATCACAAATTTTTGAGCTTCAGTTGTTGCTGGTTCCCCGGATAACGCAACGAAGACATCCAAATTCACTAAGCGAGACGCCAACAAACAGAAGAATTCATCGACTCATCCGCCAGTGAACGATATGGTTTTAGCTGCTATGCCTTTTACTGCGCATCGTCACTCGATCAGCGGCTTTCGTTGGCGACACATCGGCAAGCAGCTAGCTTGCGACACATCGGATAGGCAGCTTTCGAGTCACATCCGTGGCACAATTTTAAAGGTTGTATTTGAAACATTGTTTGCCTAACGGTACATATCGTCGTCAGTTGGTCGTGTTCATCGGCTGCTGAGGAAAGGAAAGTATGCTGAGCGTGTTGAAGGTGGAGCACTCGTCTCGCTGCCGTGATGGAATATCTGGCTGCTGAAGTTCTGGAATTGGCAGGAAATATGCTGCTCGCCCCAAGAAAACGACCAGAATTATGCCATGTCACTTGCAGTTGGCCTCCTGACCTGGACTGGTGTTACATCGCGACTCATGACCATACACGAACGGCTTTGTCGATCGCATAGCTGCTGAGGCTTTCTGGCTGGTCCGTTGCAACAAGCCGTGCCTGGTTAGCGGTTATCGGTAGTTATGATAATCAAACAATCGGTCCTTTTGAGGATCACACAACGATTGAAGAGTTTAATATATTTTCTTACACAGTTAATACCATAATAACACAGGCAACGTGTGAAAAGTTGAACTTTTCGCCGTTGCGGACGACCAACAAATTGCGGGAATAAGTTTACTGGTCACGGGCGACATTTTCTGCCACTTCCAAAACGTCTGCAAGTTGTAATTTTTTTATTATCAGTGTTCTTCTTTTGTAAACTTCAGAAAAGTTTTGCGCAAATTTTTCAGCTTTTTGAAAACTCGCGCGTACCATCTACTGATTGCCAGAGGAAAAGCACTATTCAACGTAGAAACAGATCATAAAAATTTATTTACTGTTTGGTTTAGTGTGACTTCGATTCGTTTTGATAAAATAGATTTAATCAATTCATGGATATAACTCCAAAATCGGTTGAGGATTGAACGTATACAATGTTACTACTTTGATAAACGTTGCGTATGTAGGTTGTGTACATGAAGAATCGCATTATTACATACATGGATACAACCTACTATCGCTACAAAGAGACTTACGTAGTCCTACGTCACCTATGTGGTCGTATCTTGTGCACAACCTCTCAGATTTTTCACTAGTAATATAACGTCCGCAGGTTTTATATAAGGCCATTGCAAATTATTTTTGAAGTTTTTGTCAAGCAACACCCCCCTCTCCCCCCCTAATTAGCTTGAAAACTCGGGGGGCAAAAAAATAATTTGTATGATATACGTAAAAAAAAATTCAATTAAATAATAATAATAATAAAATAATAAAATAAATTGCCGAGCCCACCGGCTCGGCCTGAAACTCTCGAAAAATGAGTGTACTAGTAGAGTTTACGCTTTTACCACGAAACAGAAATGGAAATTCAAACAACGGAATTTCCGAAAACCGGGCAAAAATTTTTTCTATCATTTTTGTCTTCCTTTTCGTGGGATTTTGCATGGAAAATAATACCGTCTATGTGAAAAGAAAGAATTGATTTGGTTTTCACGTTTAAACTTTAAGTAAAAATGCTTAAAACGCATTTTTTTTGCTCGATTAAAAAATTTCTTTGTTTTTTTGCCCCTCTCCTTCAGTGGCTCAACACTGAGGAGAAATCTATAGCCCAGCGTAAAGTTTTGCGGTATCAAAACAATAAATTTAGAATTTTTCTAGATTAATGAGCAAGAAAATGCATTTTAGAAGAAGCATTTTAGAAGATACAAGAAAATGCATTTTATTTATTTCTCATATTAGTAGCTAATTCCAAATTTATACCCGTGACTTTAGAACTAATATCAAGATTCGGAAAACATCTGTATTTCTGTCATTACTATTACCGGATCCTGTTGGTTTGGCGATAATTAATCCCATTTTACTTCTGAAATCTGTATGAATGTTTTTCTTGACTGCCTTAAACTGCATTTCGAACGTAGATTTTCCCCAGCGCCTAAAATCCAGTCTATATGCAATATGAACCATGGTTTCAAAGCAGTGTATCAAACCATGCAAAGAGGATATCCCATAATTCAGATACTCTTCGTTACTTAAAGTCTTTGCGTCTTGTCTGTATACTGTACTATTAAATTCGAATATAGTAGCCTTACAAGCACAACATCAGTACTCTGCCCTAAATCAGATTATACTCATTTGAAAGCTTATGTTTTGAGCTAACTTTTACAAGTATTGTTAATAGTGGCGAACCTTGGCTTCATACTTTTAAGCGTGTTTTATGCAAAAATATCGCACTTTTTCCATTAAAATTAAAATTGTGGCACACTATGATAAAATTACTACATATGTAATAAATGGGATTTATTCAGTACCATTTTTCGAAGAACTTTTCCTTAGACACTGTTAAAATCCGAGCTACCGTTAGACTTCCAGCAAATTTTGAAATATTGCGTTATTTTTAAAAAACTACAAGGTATACAGCCCTAAGGGTCGTACGCAAGGGTAACGTAGGACTATATAAGATCACACAAGTGATTTTTATTTTCTATGCCACAATGATTGCAGGCGTTGTACTTATGAACCCCCGCTCACTCATTTTCAAAGCCACCATTGCATTCAATGAAGAATTGAATCCGAATATATCGCTCTTCTCTTTTAAACATTCACTTAAATAATGGCACTCACCGATTCTTATAAACATTTTTTTTTTGTATGGGCTTATCACTTTGACCACAACATTATTGATTTATTGTAATGTTGCCCGGGTGTATGCTGTATTCTGCACTGCATTTCTGTGCTTTATCGTTATTGAGTAAACGATAAGGTTATATTTTTTTTTATGCGTGCTTATTAGAGATGGTCGGGTATGAAAATTTGAATACCCGAACCCGACCCGTACCCGATCAAGAAAAAAATTAAAAACCCGTACCCGACCCGAACCCGCAAGTTTATTATTTTTGATACCCGAACCCGACCGCAACCCGACGGGTACGGGACGGGCCCGGGTACCTTTTTTCGTCCGCTGACCGTCGAAGAGTTTGGACGCGCATTTTTACTGCGCAGTAACATAAGTACAATAATTTTTTTTTTACCGACGTACGAAAGCCTCGCGAATATTTATAAACAATTTTGACCGTCGCGCAACCGCGAGTAACTAGTATTTATAAACAATTTTTGACCGTCGCGTAACCGTGTGTAAATAATTTATCTTGTCCGCCGCGAAGTGAACTCCAGCCGTAATGAAGTGCAACGCTCCTGAATGTGGAATGACAAGTCTACGTCATCTTTGGAAGTGTCATGGAACATGCGGACGCAGCTTTCATGCTGCTTGTATTGGTGCTAAACGTGAGTGGGAGGACGATTTACGGAATTTCGTCCTGCCACTATGTACAGAATGCACACCAGACTTCACGGAAAAATACTCGCTGAAGCAAATAATCAGCAAGCAGACAGAAAGCCAACATCGAATCATCACACAATTGCAGAATATCACGCATATGCAGGACGCCGTGGAACAAATCGAAAAACGAATGGCTGCCATTGAACAACATTGGCATGTGGGAAATAAGCAAATAGCCACCACATTAGCCAGTATATCAAAACATTCTTTGTCAGCAAACGTAAGCGACCACCTCTCGGTCGTCGTACGAAATGCTAACAGCGAATTTTTTAAGCCGCTTAACGCGAAAATGGCAGAATCATTCCATCGTATCGAAGAAAAAATATCAGAAAACGTGAATGACACTATTGTAGCAGAAATCCAAAGACACACAAATAAACTTTTGGAAAAGCATTTTGGAAACGCTTTTGCTACACTTGAATCAAAAATTGACGCAATTGAATCATCAATTGAAGCCTCGTCAATTAGTAAGCTCAATTGTAGTATTGCAGCAAAAGAAGTACTAGACGAACTAAAAGTACTCTCTGCTGAAACCTCCAAAATGCATACAACACCAGTATCCGTCAATCACCTTAGTCTTTCTGAAGAGATGGAACGATCACTGCATCCGTCCGCACCTGTAAATGACGCGAAAAATGACCCATCACAAAATTCCGGCTGGCGTATAGTAGGCAGCAAAAAAATCTGGAAAGCTGACTGGAGTTCTTTTGATTCCAGGCAACGAACCCGCCGCTTTCAAGAAAAACAGGCAGAAATTGCAGCGCGAAGACGCAGACAACAACGTAGACGACAGCGTAAAAATTCGGACAACATCAATAATAACACACGTCACAATCATCACAATAACACTCAGCACAATAGCGAACACCGCAATGTCAGTAATAATATCTACAGTAGCAACGACTACGACAACACCAACAACAATATCCATAGAACTGTCGAAAGCAATCAGCCAATGCTTCCAAAAAATTATGCATTACCTCTGGACAAGGACCTGCTGGCAGCTGCAAAACTTCAATTTTCTGGACCACCAACAACGGACATAACATCCAAATTCATAAATTTCCAAAAAGGCGAAACAATTAATCCATATAGAACCGAAAACCAGACTAACACCACCCTGAACGAAAACGGAAATAACAACGCCAGCAATAACAATACCTCACACCCAGCTCCAGCACCTCCTCAAGACAGTCTATTTGAATGCGACCCAATGCGTCCACCTATAGTCCGGCTCACTCAGCAGTCAACAAACGGCGACGGGCGCTTTCTGAAAGCTAGACTGCGCGACCCAAAAATAATGAAAATCGTCCGCCTGTACTTGGCATATATGAAAGACCAGCAGCCGTCAGTCTGTATAGAAGGACTAACATCAACCAGCATTCGAATGCTTTTGGCATCCGAAGGACTCCCGACGTCTCCCGAACATCTAAAGCGCATCTTTCTAGAAGTCTACCAGGAATATGGACTTTTACCGCCGGAAGCAGAAGCTGACTTGCAGTCGTACAGACAATTTTTAGTAAGCGAACGAACTCACCGCCTTCAGCAATTGCGCGAAAGTAACAATAAATTTTCGACAAGCGTTGTACCGTCACGTAAATCTTACAACGCGAATTTTCTCTACCATTGACGCACAACACGGAAGAATTTGAATCACCAAACGACGACGCCCAGTCTAATGAAGAAGAAATTTTATCGACGCGCTCTTTGGAGCTAGTAAACGTAAATGTAAGTAGTAATAATTTTCCAAAAACTTCTTCTGCACTAAAACAGAATGCGGCTGAAATTCTTGTGTATTGCCAGAATTTCAACCGCATGAAAAGTCCAGCCAAAATGAAGGAAATTCATCAAAATGTAATATCATCTTCTTTCAAAGTCATTCTTGGAACCGAAAGTAGCTGGGACGAAAGCGTCAAAAGCGAAGAAATTTTTGGAAATCTATTTAACGTATTCCGGCACGACCGTAATTTGTCTTTAAGTCAGAAAAAATCTGGAGGAGGTGTCCTCATAGCTATAAACTCTGACTTTACTTCGGAAGAAATAATTACTAGAAAGCACATCGAATTTGAAAATATATGGGCCAAAGCAACCATATACGGCGAAGTACACATTTTTTCAGCCGTGTACTTTCCTCCCGAATATGCTAATAAACAGTCTTATGAACTATTTTTCGAAGCAGTAGAAGACATTATTTCAAATATGGAACCCGAAGTAAAACTACATATTTACGGCGACTTCAATCAGCGCAATGTGGACTTCATTGTAGACATTGACAATGAATCCATTTTGCTTCCAGTAGTAGGCGAAAATGAAACATTGCATTACATTTTTGACAAAATTTCACAATTTGGCTTGCATCAAATAAATTCAGTCAAAAATAGTCAAAATGTTTATTTGGACTTACTTTTTACAAACTGCACAGACGACTTTGCTGTAAATGCTTCACTGTCTCCCTTATGGAAGAATGAAGCATTTCACACAGCAATCGAATACTCAATTTTCACACACAATAGCGCTTACCCTACTGACTTGGAATATGAAGAAGTGCCGGAATATAACAAAGCAAATTTTATAGAAATTAAGCGTAGACTATGTACAACAGAATGGCAACATGTGTTTTGTACTGAAGGAAATGTCGACTATGAAACAGAAAAATTCATCCTTTTCTTGAAGTGCCTTTTACACGAAACTGTACCAATGAAAAGAAGAAGACGAAGTAAACATAGTAAATGGCCTGTGTGGTTCAACCCACATCTAAAAAATCTTAAAAATAGAAAACAAAAAGCACACAAAAAATTCAAAAACGAAAACAATACCATTAACTTGAATAATTATCTCAATATTAGCGAAGAACTCAACTCGGCCACTAAAATCGCGTATGAAGAATATAATAGTAAAGTCGAAAATGAAGTCAAATCATGCCCAAAAAATTTCTTTAACTATGTAAATACTAAATTGAAAAGTAGTAATTTCCCATCCCAAATGAAACTTGACGGGCTTATTGGAAATAATACTAATGAAATCTGCAACCTTTTCGCAAATTTCTTTCAAGAAGTATATACAACATTTACTGAAGAAGACCGCGACCAAGAATATTTCTCATTTATCCCCGAATTTTCTAACGACATATCTGTCTCTCAACTATCAGAAATTGACGTATTTGAAGCACTCAAAGGCTTGAATGCGTCAAAAGGGCCGGGGCCTGACGGAATAGCACCCATATTTCTCAAAAACCTGGCCGAAGAACTTGCTACACCATTACAACGCCTATTTAACATGTCTCTGAAAAATGGAAAATTCCCGAAAATATGGAAATCTTCGTATTTAGTCCCTATCTTCAAATCAGGAACAAAATCAGACATCCGAAACTACCGTGGAATTGCTATTATCTCTTGCATTCCTAAACTATTTGAATCAATTATAAATGAAAAAATTTTTCAACAAGTAAAACACAAAATTACAAGTCAGCAACACGGCTTTTTTAAAGGCCGCTCTACTGCCTCAAATCTTCTGGAATTTGTAGCTTTTACTCTTAATGCAATGGACAGTGGCAACCACGTAGAAGCTATTTACACGGACTTTAGTAAGGCATTTGACAGAATAGACATACCATTATTAATCTTCAAATTAGGCAAAATTGGAATAGAACCGAAGCTCTTGAAATGGCTTCAATCATATTTAACGGAACGTAAACAAATTGTTCGCTTTCAAAATGCCCTCTCGGACCCTATTCAAGTCACCTCTGGGGTTCCCCAAGGTTCCCACTTAGGGCCACTTCTTTTCATTTTGCACGTAAATGACATTTCCTACATACTTAACCACTCAAAAGTACTTGTATATGCAGACGACATGAAAATATATATGGAAATAAAAAATGCCCATGACGTCGCAGTATTTCAGAATGAAGTCAATGTATTCAACACTTGGTGCAACAAATCTTTACTAAACCTCAATGTAAAAAAATGTAACTCAATAGCATTTAGCAGGAAAATTCAAACTCCCTCTATTGACATATACTTAGGAAACAATATTGTACCAAAATGTAAAATTGTAAGGGATCTAGGAGTAATCTTAGACTCAAAACTAACATTTACAGAACATTACAATACCATTATTAACAAAGCAAATAGAATGCTGGGCTTTATCAAACGCTTCAGTCATAATTTCAAAGACCCATACACAATAAAACTTTTATACATTACATATGTAAGACCTATTCTGGAATATTGCAATATTGTATGGCACCCACAGACCTCGTTACACGAAGGACGCATTGAATCTGTTCAGAAACAATTTCTACTATACGCGCTTCGAAAACTTAACTGGACAGTATTTCCATTACCATCTTATGAAGCGCGCTGCATGCTTATCCATATACAAACACTTAAAGAACGTCGCGAACAAGCAATGCTTTACTTTATCAATGACATTATTTCTCAACGCATCCAGTCCGCAGATTTGCTTGCTCAATTAAACTTTTATGCGCCGAGTCGTAACCTTAGAACTAGAAAAATATTTATGGAAAAATCATATAAAACCAATTATGCGAAAAATGGACCAGTCAATAACATGATGCGTCTTTATAATCAAAATTGCGAAAGAATTGACATCACTATGTCCAGAATCCAAATTAAACTACGACTTAGCCATAGGAATAATGTATAGTATATAAGTAAACATTGTAATAATATTATTGTATGTAGTCTACAAATGCTTGACGAATAAAACAACAACAACCATCTTTAGTGTTAAAAAGGTCAATAGAGATACCCGACCCGACCCATACCCGGTTTCAAAAACAAAAATTAGAACCCGTACCCGACCCGAACCCGCAAATTATTTTTTTTCAATACCCGAACCCGACCCGAACCCGGCGGGTACGGGTACGGGTGCGGGTTTCGGGCAAATTTTCCGCTACCCGACCATCTCTAGTGCTTATGTGTTGAGGGTTTTACCCATGCTTCGATGCATGTCCTACTATACTAGAACTCAGCATGAAAGAAGGGTGATGAGGGGCCAGAGAATAAACCCATGCTAAAGTCACTTTGACATCGAATGGCCTGATTCGACTAAGATTCGAACCCACGACCATTCGCTTGTCAAAGTAGACTCGGTAACCTTGCGGCTACAGAGCCCCCCGATAAACATAAACATATAAACGTACATATAGACCAAACCTCGTGTTTATAGACTTGACCTTGACATGCGGCACAGAACAGAAGTGGAAGTTAAAATCCAAACACGTACATGCTACTTTCTGCAGATACTAGCGAACCTGGCGGTGGCGAGTCACTTTTTTCGACAAAAACATCCGAACGCTTACGAATGCACACGAAAGCATATGAAATCTGCTATGCGATTGGTAGCGAGCGTTCTGCTTATATTGCTATTATTCGCTTCTGTGCGAAAACCTTCCCAAAAGAAAAATAAAAGCAAAAAAGACTCTGTTACCAGTTTTGATTGCCGAATCGTTCGGACTTCCACTTCTGTTCTGTGCATGCGGTCAAGCATATACAGCAGTCCCCCGTACAACACGGTTTCGAATAAGAACGTTTCTGATTAGGACGGTCTCGAGTGATTTCATTAACGCGGTTGAACGTCCTTATTGGAGTCTACGTAGCATATGGGAATCAACTTAAATGGTTCCAACATGGAATAACTCGTGATCCTGACCATATAGAAGGTTGGTGTCTTCGACAGAGTAGTTCAGTACATCAACGGGTTTTCATTGGATTATAGTATTGCGGAAATTGTTTCACTACGTGGCGCTAGCGTACATGTAACACTCTTACTTACTTACTTACTTTACTTTAGTGGCAACGGTCCGTTACCGATCCTGCGCCGAACGAAGTATGGTCCTCCAGTACCGTCGGTCCTGGGCTGCCGTTCTCCAACCCCCACGAACACCAGCTGAACGTGCATCGTCTTCGACAGCACACACCCACCGGGGTCTGCCTCGGAGTATGCGGCCTCTTCCTGGTTGTCTGCTGAAAATAGTTTTGGCTACTCTTTCATCGGGCATTCTGGTCACGTGTCCAGCCCACCGCAGCCTGCCACATTGCATTACCTTCACTATATCAGCATATTTGTATACTTGGTACAGCTCGTGATTCATGCGTCTGCGCCACACTCCATTTTCCATTTTGCCACCAAGTATAGATCACAGAATTTTACGCTCAAAAACCCCAAGCACTCGTCGATCAGCTTCCTTTAGCGTCCATGATTCGTGTCCGTAAAGGGTCACCGGGAGGATTAGTGTTCTGTAGAGCGCCAGTTTTGTGCGAATTTGCAAACTACGGGACTTCAGCTGGCTACGTAATCCGTAGAAAGCCCGATTCGCGGCTGCAACTCATCGTTTCACTTCGCGGCTTACATCGTTGTCACATGTCACGAGTGTACCAAGGTACATAAATTCCTCCACTACTTCATATCGTTCCCCATCTAACTCCACCTCGGCACCAACACCACTTGGGCTCCCACGTTCCCTTCCAGCAACCATGTACTTCGTTTTGGCGGTATTAATGGTAATGGTAATAGTAATGGTAATAGTAATGGTAATGGCTTTTAAAGGGCCTGAAGGCCTTTTGCACTGCTCTACGGTTGATTCCGAAGATATCGACGTCATCCGCAAAACCAAGAAGCATGTGAGATTTCGTGATGATAGTTCCATTCCTTTCCACGTTTGCCCTACGTAATGCACCTTCCAAGGCAATGTTGAATAGCAGATTAGAGAGTGCATCCCCTTGCTTCAGTCCATCCAACGTCACGAAAGCAGCTGAGGTCTCACCCGCTATACTAACGCATGATTTGAATCCTTCCAGCGTCACACGAATCATCGTAACTAGTTTCGTCGAAAAACCATGTTCTAGCATTATCTGCCACAGCTCATTTCGTTTAACTGAATCGTACGCCGCTTTAAAGTCCACAAACAGATGGTGTGTCTGCAAGTTGTACTCCCGGAACTTGTCTAGCAACTGACGCAGGGTAAACATCTGATCCGTCGTGGAGCGACCCTCACGAAAACCAGCTTGGTACTCGCCGACGAAGGACTCCGCTAACGGTCTCAGTCTGCAGAACAGGATACGGGAAAGCACCTTGTAGGCAGAATTGAGCAATGTAATTCCTCGATAGTTTTTACACTCCATTCGATATCCCTTTTTGAAAATTGGGCAAATGAGGCCATCCAACCGCTCCTCCGGCATTTGTCCTTCCTCCCAGATCCTGACAATGATCCGGTGGATTGCTTCGTACAGCCGCTTGCTCCCCGGTTTTAGAAGTTCAGCCGGGATACCGTCCTTCCCAGCAGCCTTACTGTTTTTCAGCTCACTGATTGCCTTCTTAATCTCCTCCTGTGTTGGTGGCTGCACAGCTTGACCATCGCTTACAATTTCTATCCTGTCCCTGCTGACCTCCGCATTTACCTCTCCATTCAATAGTGTCTGAAAGTGCTCCTTGCACCTGGCTGCTACCGCCGTTTTGTCGGTAAGCAGGTTGCCAGCACTATCATTGCACATGCATCTCACCGTTTTATAGAAACTCCGTGTGTCGTTGCTGGCGTATCGCTCCTCTGCACCGGCGAGCACGGCGTAACACTCTTATACAGGCTGTATCTTGCGCTGCTGACTACCTAGAAAGTTGCGGTCTTCGGGAAGGTTGCTCAAATGACTGCCACCTTTAAGATGGCATGAAAAATAGCGCAGAACTGACTCACTACGTGGCACTAATGTCTATATGATTTGTTTATGCAGGCTGTATCTTGCGCTGCTGACTATCTATAAAGTTGCGGTCTTCGGGAAGGTTACTCAAATTACTGCCACCTTCAAGGTGGTATGGAAAATAGCGCAGAACCGACTCACTACGTGGCGCTAGTTTATATGTGCTATGCTTAGGCAGGCTGTATCTTGCGCTGCTGACTATCTATAAAATTGCGGTCTTCGGGAAGGTTACTCAAATGACTACCACCTTCAAGATGGCATGAAAAATAGCGCAGAACTGACTCACTACGTGGCACTAGCGTACATGTGATATGCTTAGACAGGCTGTATCTTGCACTGCTGACTATCTAGAAGGTTGCGGTCTTTAGTAAGGTTACTCAAATGACTGACACCTTCAAGGTGGTATGGAAAACAGCGCAAAACTCACTCGCGGTGCGTATATGTAGTATTCTTATACAGGCGTTGTCTTGCGATGCTGAGCGCTCGACGCTCAATTTTATTCTCTAGCAATATTTACTGCCTGCAAAAAAATCTGTCGTGCTAATCCACTAACTATTAATGCTACTTCCTAAACGGCCAAAGAAATCCCACCAATTCACTTATTCAATTAGTCTCAGTCACGTTAACACATTTCTAGCTACTTTCTAAACATTCTTAATGATTCATGAACAATTATATTTGCATTTTTATCACTATTTTTTTTTAAACGAAACTTGCAGCAACTTAATAGGCATTTATGTTGCACAGCATTAATAATGTGAAGTCAACGGCAAACGTAATGTTACTTTTAGTAATTCAACTTTCTCGTGTTGCGGTATATTTTTGATGTACGTTGCAAGTTAAATGCGAGGAGTGAAAAAATTCTAAGGAATTTCATCGACTGCCAACGTTGCATTTTGCAGAGAATTTTTGTAAGCGACCAGCCTTGTGTTAAAAAACGAGCGAAATATTAGCTAATTTTTAACTACCCAGGTAACCAATAAGCATTAAAATAAGCAGTAAATCAGTCGTTTATTAGCATCCCTGGCGTTTTATACTGCAGGTTGTTGTTTATCAGCCTTTTGTCTGCATAACTGTTGTAAATTGGCATCCACAATTCTATTTAAATTCTTCTTGCTGGTAACTAGCTGCAAATAAGCATTGTCAGCACTATAAGAGGGCTAGCAGTAAAGTAGCCGTATATTTTGCCAAAATAGCATTTAAGTAGCTTTTAAGGCAACTTATTGACTTAATGCTTATTGACTTGCATTTAAATTGCATTGGAAATGCTTATTGGTCACCTGGGTAGTTAAATGACCACTGTCACTTAAACAACCTTACCAAAGAAAGCAACTTCTTGTACATTACCAAAATCATGAGTTATGGTAAACACAAAAAAATCACAAATACACTAGCGTCGCCCGTTGAAGCAATTTTGCATTATTTCCATCCATCTTGACGGTGACAGTCATTTGAGTAACCTTCCCGAAGACCGCAACTTTCTAGATAGTCACCTGCGCAAGATACAGCCTGTCCAAGCATAGCACATATACACTAGCACCACGTAGTGAGTCAGTTCTGCGCTATTTTTCATGCCATCATGAAGGTGGCAATCATTTGAGCAACCTTCCCGAAGACCGCAACTTGCTAGATAGTCAGCAGCGCAAGATACAGCCTATACAAAAATATTACATATACGCTAGCACCACGTAGTGAGGCAATTCCAAAATACTACAATCCAACGGAAAGCCCTCGATCTACTGAACAACTTTGTCGAAGATACCAACGTTCTATACGGTCAAGATAACGAGTTATTCCATGTTGGAACCAATTAAGTCAATTCCCATATGCTACGTAGACTCCATTAACACGGTTTCCATTAACGCGGTCCTTATTAGCGTCCTTATTGGGAGGATTACTGTATTAATATTTTTTTAAACAGCCTTCGAGACGATTAAACCTAGGCGAATTTGATATCTGTGTTGGAAAAATGTGCTACAGCTGTAGTGTTCGGTTATAATATGACTCTGTATGAATACGCATGCTTGCCGTTTCATTAGAAATGTAGTGAAAAGATGAGCTATTGATAAAATAGGATTGAATTGGTAAAATCCCTTCAACGTGGGGAACCATGGGTAATGAAAACAGTCTTTAATTTCAGTAAGGTAGCAGCAAGAAAGCAATAGTTCGTGTTCTTAATTTTGTTAAATTGTTTTCAAATGCACAATCTTTTGAGAATTGAAAGTATGCAATGTTACTACTTTGATAAATGTAACATACAACGCATGTAGCATGTATACATGAAGAATCGAATGATTACGAGCATGAATACATGCTACTATCACTACAAAGAGTCTTACGTAGTCCTGCGTCAACTATATATGCGGTCATGTCTTGTACACAACCCCTCTGATTTTTTTTGCTATGTAACAAGCGGTAAGCTATGAAAGTAAACTAGCAAAACATTTGACATTCGAATGGCACGTCATATTTGCGATGAACGTGCTTTGGCTTTAATGTTATTTGTAACCAATGGCCCTTTTGAAGGTCACAAGCGCGTTAAAGTAAGATTATTGAAACATGTCAAGCTAGGCATAATCATATTTCATACAATAATCTGTAGGCTGGTCATTCATTACTATTTCAACCTTCATGATATACACAAGTGATTTTTAAAAGAATGGTAGACTATGGTCTATGCTGGACTATGGTCCAGTGCCTCTATGATTCAAAAGTACATGTACCAGCGAGCCACATGACCTGGCAGGTGATGTAGGTTCGAACCCAGTTATAACCTTAGACTATAGTTTGGTTCGACCCATGCATCTTCCAGTATTGGACAAAAGGTAGGAGTCTCAACGACAACTTGTTAAGCGTAGCCACCAATAACGTCACCTTTCCACTCTTTCCCCTCCATTCAAAAATTCTTCATTACTTTCCCCTACCGTCCCTTCATCAATTTTAGAACCACTGGTCGCAGTAAAGAATTTGCGATCTGTTAGGACGACGAATTTGTGTCATTTTTTCTCGCACACTTCCCTAACACAGACATCAAATTGAAGTAGGTTTAATCGCGTTCGTAAGAAATCTGTTGGCACGAGGGGGCTTTGTCACTCTTTCCGGCGTACTTCCCAAGCAAGGACATCAAAATGGTCTAGGTTTAACCGCGGTGTTAAGAAATCTTGTTGAAATGAGGAAACTTTGTCACTTGTTTTGGCTTACTTCCCAAGCACAGATATCAAATTGGAATAGGTTTAGATCATCGTAAAGAATCTTCCAACCAATCACGAAGCAAGAATTCTGGTAAAACATAGGTTCATTATTTTCAATTTTTCAATAGTTCAACATCAAGAATCCACACTTTTCTTTATTTGGGTCAATTGTTAGAAGATTTTCCAATCGAGTGGTGTAAGAATATTGAAAATCGATCGGAACCCCGCTGAGCTATTGGCGCTCAAAACCTTTCATTTTTCGTGACGCTCGCATTTTTCGATTTTTTGGAATGACACCCTATCTCAAAACTTGCCGTAAGACGTAGTCCTATGTCAAAATATGGCACATACACAAAAATTTCTGTTTGTATGAGAGTCTTTATCCTTCTACCACAGCGCTGAGGGGTCTCATACCATCATAAAATAAATTCATGCCTCCAAAAACCCCCACATGTCAAATTTGGTTCCATTTTCTTCATTAGTTCTCGAGTTATGAGGAAATTTGAATTTCATTTGTATGGAAGCCCCCATTCCTAAAAAGGGAGGGGTCTCAATTTATCATAGAAAAAAAATTCTTGCCTTCTGAAACCCCCACATGCCAAATTTGGTTCCATTTGCTTGATTAGTTCTCGAGTTTTGAGGAAATTTGTGTTTCATTTGTATGGGAGCCCCCCCTCTTACGCCTTCCATGAAATTGCTCTTTTACCCCCTCCATAAAATTACTGGTCATTTTATCTATCCAATGACATATAAATTTTCCAGTTTCGTTCAGTAGTTTAGTAGTTATTACCATTTGAAATCTTTCATTAAAACGTTACACTTCTATTGTCGTTTTCACAAAGTGCTACCCAGTCCCAGTATAGTAAACAAAGACGTAATCCTAAGTAAAAAAAACGCTAAAACATACTGAGATAACATACTTTCAAAAGTCATAAAAAATTCAAATTTTATAGTATCGACCTAAAATTTTGGATTTGAATACTTCAATAGTATAGATTTACTGGAAAAATATAATGGCGAGCCAAAATTAACCTTCATTTTTTGGCTGATGGCCAGCGATCCTCCACTGTGCAACGTACCCACGCATCATATCTTTATTGATTTCAAAGCAGCATACAGTCGATCGAGACCAGCTATGACAGCTAATGATCGAACATGATTTTCCGAATAAACTGACGCGACTGATCAGAGCAAGGATCGAATGATGTGTTTCATGCGCATTTCGGGGACACTCTTGGGTCCCTTCGAGACGCGGTGAGGGTTAAGACAAGGTGACGGTTTATCCTGCATGCTGTTCTATATCTCTCTTGAGGGCGTGATTCGACGAGCGGATATCGAAACGAGAGGGACGATTGTTACCAAAGGTAGCCAATTCCTTGGTTTGACTTCGATATCATAGTCACGAATTTTACGACAGCAAATGTAATCTACGCCAGACTAAAATCGAAATCTATGCGGATAGTGCTAAAACTAAATGCGCATGCAAGCGGGAACCTAATTGACCCCTCTCTAAACGCTAGGATAAAGAAGTATACGTCGCCGTACGTAGCTGACAATGTACAAAACCCTTATCAGACCAGCAGATCTTTATGGACTTGAAGCCGAGACGCTGCTCACGGAAGGCATACGCACCCCTGCCGTGCTTGAACGGAGAGTGGTGGAGGCGTATAAATCACGAATTACGTATAAATCACGAATTCCGTACATCTGGCGAAAGTCGGTAGGCTATGGCGGGCCGGACACATCGTAAAGATACGAACGGCAATGCGAGGAAAATAGTTCTCTTCAATAACCCCACCGGCACCAGGAACAGGAGAGCTCAACGTGCAGGAAGGCTCGAGCAGGCGAAGGCGAAGGTGATTCTGAGACGACTGGGAAATTAGCGACGAGTTGCCCACCATCGAGTTGAATGGAGACGACTACTTTAAACTGTACGAGCCACCTCGGCATTATGCTGCTGACGACGATGGTGATTATACAAGTTTTGCGTTTAAGAGATTGCCGCTTGAACGTTCTCATTTCTTTTTACATCGACGCGACAATTCGGCAATATAAAATAAATAAAGTATTCTTGCTGAGAACATTATATTTATGTTGTTACTAGTAGAACGATATTTTCGTACATAGTGAAAATTTTTTTGGAAAGCACCCCCTAGGCCCCTCCCAGGGAAATTTCCTAGCTACGCCAATGGTAGTCTGATGCTTCTTGAACGTTCTGATCACTTGGGATACGGTTTAATGTTCGATTAACGGGAAATTAGCAGTCATTAACTTTTCGTCGGAGAGCCCAATTTCGGAAGCAGTTTTTGGGCCCAAAAGCGGGATAATGTTTATAAAAATGTAAATACTGCATTCTTCTTGTCAATCTGAACTAAGTGAATATATTTTCATGAACAGAATTTTTGTTTCAAACAAAAAAAAAACTGCTTTTGAAATTGACAGAATCGATGACGACTAATTTCACCTTTTTTACCGCTCCATCGATGAGAAGCATTTCTCGGGAAATTTTTCAAATAGACCTATGTGACAATGAGAGATTCTCTTTGCGTCGCCTCTTTTCCGTTTTTTACAGCTACATAAATGCATAGAAAAGAAAATTTTCAAAGCATATAGCTAATTAGTGACTCCGGCAACCGATTCATGCGAAACTGGTGTGTTTAAATGCATTAGTATCGCCGTAAACAGCGGAAGAGAGGAGACGCGAAGAGAATCTCTCATTGTCACATAGATCTATTTGAAAAATTTCCCGAGAAATGCTTCTCATCGATGGAGCGGTAAAAAAGGTGAAATTAGTCGTCATCGATTCTGTCAATTTCAAAAGCAGTTTTTTTTTGTTTGAAACAAAAATTCTGTTCATGAAAATATATTCACTTAGTTCTGATTGACAAGAAGAATGCAGTATTTACATTTTTATAAACATTATCCCGCTTTTGGGCCCAAAAACTGCTTCCGAAATTGGGCTCTCCGACGAAAAGTTAATGACTGCTAATTTCCCGTTAATCGAACATTAAACCGTATCCCAAGTGATCAGAACGTTCAAGAAGCATCAGACTACCATTGGCGTAGCTAGGAAATTTCCCTGGGAGGGGCCTAGGGGGTGCTTTCCAAAAAATTTTTCACTATGTACGAAAATATCGTTCTACTAGTAACAACATAAATATAATGTTCTCAGCAAGAATACTTTATTTATTTTATATTGCCGAATTGTCGCGTCGATGTAAAAAGAAATCAGAACGTTCAAGCGGCAATCTCTTAAACGCAAAACTTGTATAATCACCATCGTCGTCAGCAGCATAATGCCGAGGTGGCTCGTACAGTTTAAAGTAGTCGTCTCCATTCAACTCGATGGTGGGCAACTCGTCGCTAATTTCCCAGTCGTCTCAGAATCACCTTCGCCTTCGCCTGCTCGAGCCTTCCTGCACGTTGAGCTCTCCTGTTCCTGGTGCCGGTGGGGTTATTGAAGAGAACTATTTTCCTCGCATTGCCGTCCGTATCTTTACGATGTGTCCGGCCCGCCATAGCCTACCGACTTTCGCCAGATGTACGGAATTCGTGATTTATACGTAATTCGTGATTTATACGCCTCCACCACTCTCCGTTCAAGCACGGCAGGGGTGCGTATGCCTTCCGTGAGCAGCGTCTCGGCTTCAAGTCCATAAAGATCTGCTGGTCTGATAAGGGTTTTGTACATCGTCAGCTACGTACGGCAACGTATACTTCTTTATCCTAGCGTTTAGAGAGGGGTCAATTAGGTTCCCGCTTGCATGCGCATTTAGTTTTAGCACTATCCGCATAGATTTCGATTTTAGTCTGGCGTAGATTACATTTGCTGTCGTAAAATTCGTGACTATGATATCGAAGTCAAACCAAGGAATTGGCTACCTTTGGTAACAATCGTCCCTCTCGTTTCGATATCCGCTCGTCGAATCACGCCCTCAAGAGAGATATAGAACAGCATGCAGGATAAACCGTCACCTTGTCTTAACCCTCACCGCGTCTCGAAGGGACCCAAGAGTGTCCCCGAAATGCGCATGAAACACATCATTCGATCCTTGCTCTGATCAGTCGCGTCAGTTTATTCGGAAAATCATGTTCGATCATTAGCTGTCATAGCTGGTCTCGATCGACTGTACCCAAGTAACACACAAAACAAGTTAGAAAATAATATTCGTGGAAATTAGTCGCTTAAGCGTACTATAAACGTACTTTGAAAACATATGTCGTTATTATTAAGGTTTTGAGATGTTTTGGGATAACATGAATTTATTTGACAGCTCATATCTAATGTATAATGTTTGTTTTGTCACCATGTCAACATGAAGTTTTTATTACGTCACCATTACTAAATAAACTACTGGAAGAACAAGTTGTAGCTTATGCTATAATAACGTTTTAAATTGGTATGAAATAACCTGATACATACTTCTTTCAATTCTTGTTTCATTAGACTTAAGTTTTTTGCGCTTTTCAGGTAATAGAGAAGTTCTGATATATGTAATATTATACTATTCGATAACAAGCTGTGTTGCTTGGGTATGCTGCTTTGAAATCAATAAAGATATGATGCGTGGGTACGTTGCACAATGGAGGATCGCTGGCCATCAGCCAAGAAATGAAGGTTAATTTTGGCTCGCCATTATATTTTTCCAGTAAATCTATACTATTGAAGTATTCAAATCCAAAATTTTAGGTCGATACTATAAAATTTGAATTTTTTATGACTTTTGAAAGTATGTTATCTCAGTATGTTTTAGCGTTTTTTTTACTTAGGATTGTCTTTGTTTACTATACTGGGACTGGGTAGCACTTTGTGAAAACGACAATAGAAGTGTAACGTTTTAATGAAAGATTTCAAATGGTAATAACTACTAAACTACTGAACGAAACTGGAAAATTTATATGTCATTGGATAGATAAAATGACCAGTAATTTTATGGAGGGGGTAAAAGAGCAATTTCATGGAAGGCGTAAGAGGGGGGGCTCCCATACAAATGAAACACAAATTTCCTCAAAACTCGAGAACTAATCAAGCAAATGGAACCAAATTTGGCATGTGGGGGTTTCAGAAGGCAAGAATTTTTTTTCTATGATAAATTGAGACCCCTCCCTTTTTAGGAATGGGGGCTTCCATACAAATGAAATACAAATTTCCTCATAACTCGAGAACTAATGAAGAAAATGGAACCAAATTTGACATGTGGGGGTTTTTGGAGGCATGAATTTATTTTATGATGGTATGAGACCCCTCAGCGCTGTGGTAGAAGGATAAAGACTCTCATACAAACAGAAATTTTTGTGTATGTGCCATATTTTGACATAGGACTACGTCTTACGGCAAGTTTTGAGATAGGGTGTCATTCCAAAAAATCGAAAAATGCGAGCGTCACGAAAAATGAAAGGTTTTGAGCGCCAATAGCTCAGCGGGGTTCCGATCGATTTTCAATATTCTTACACCACTCGATTGGAAAATCTTCTAACAATTGACCCAAATAAAGAAAAGTGTGGATTCTTGATGTTGAACTATTGAAAAATTGAAAATAATGAACCTATGTTTTACCAGAATTCTTGCTTCGTGATTGGTTGGAAGATTCTTTACGATGATCTAAACCTATTCCAATTTGATATCTGTGCTTGGGAAGTAAGCCAAAACAAGTGACAAAGTTTCCTCATTTCAACAAGATTTCTTAACACCGCGGTTAAACCTAGACCATTTTGATGTCCTTGCTTGGGAAGTACGCCGGAGAGAGTGACAAAGCCCCCTCGTGCCAACAGATTTCTTACGAACGCGATTAAACCTACTTCAATTTGATGTCTGTGTTAGGGAAGTGTGCGAGAAAAAATGACACAAATTCGTCGTCCTAACAGATCGCAAATTCTTTACTGCGACCAGTGGTTCTAAAATTGATGAAGGGACGGTAGGGGAAAGTAATGAAGAATTTTTGAATGGAGGGGAAAGAGTGGAAAGGTGACGTTATTGGTGGCTACGCTTAACAAGTTGTCGTTGAGACTCCTACCTTTTGTCCAATACTGGAAGATGCATGGGTCGAACCAAACTATAGTCTAAGGTTATAACTGGGTTCGAACCTACATCACCTGCCAGGTCATGTGGCTCGCTGGTACATGTACTTTTGAATCATAGAGGCACTGGATCATAGTCCAGCATAGACCATAGTCTACCATTCTTTTAAAAATCACTTGTGTATATCATGAAGGTTGAAATAGTAATGAATGACCAGCCTACAGATTATTGTATGAAATATGATTATGCCTAGCTTGACATGTTTCAATAATCTTACTTTAACGCGCTTGTGACCTTCAAAAGGGCCATTGGTTACAAATAACATTAAAGCCAAAGCACGTTCATCGCAAATATGACGTGCCATTCGAATGTCAAATGTTTTGCTAGTTTACTTTCATAGCTTACCGCTTGTTACATAGCAAAAAAAATCAGAGGGGTTGTGTACAAGACATGACCGCATATATAGTTGACGCAGGACTACGTAAGACTCTTTGTAGTGATAGTAGCATGTATTCATGCTCGTAATCATTCGATTCTTCATGTATACATGCTACATGCGTTGTATGTTACATTTATCAAAGTAGTAACATTGCATACTTTCAATTCTCGAAAGATTGTGCATTTGAAAACAATTTAACAAAATTAAGAACACGAACTATTGATTTCTTGCTGCTACCTTACTGAAATTAAAGACTGTTTTCATTACCCATGGTTCCCCACGTTGAAGGGATTTTACCAATTCAATCCTATTTTATCAATAGCTCATCTTTTCACTACATTTCTAATGAAACGGCAAGCATGCGTATTCATACAGAGTCATATTATAACCGAACACTACAGCTGTAGCACATTTTTCCAACACAGATATCAAATTCGCCTAGGTTTAATCGTCTCGAAGGCTGTTTAAAAAAAAATATTAATACAGTAATCCCCCCAATAAGGACGCTAATAAGGACCGCGTTAATGGAAACCGTGTTAAAGGAGTCTACGTAGCATATGGGAATTGACTTAATTGAGGCGACGCAAAGAGAATCTCTCATTGTCACATAGGTCTATTTGAAAAATTACCCGAGATTTGTATTTTCGAAGAGTACTCAATTTTTTTGGGCACTTTCTCTTGTTACAAAGATATCACAGTAATCGCTCAATCTATTTTGTTATAACACAATTCAAAGCTTGTTTTAACGAAAACTTATTTATTTGGCTCAAAAGTTTATTTCTGGGAGTTTTATCAATAAATGATCTCGTTTCGGTGAGTGCTTCACTACAAGTTATTGGTGGCGAAGGCAACGATCGCAATCGGGCCCACACTAGTGAGCGGATCGGAAGCAAGAGCGCTATAAATATAGTGATCAAAAGGATTCAGACCGTATGGCCGAATAAGAAAACTATCGATATTAAACAATAGCTTTAAATTGCGTTTGAAAAAAGATTTATTGTCAAATCAATGTAGCATAAAGATAAATAACTAAAAATTATATGTAATAGTCACTAATTTTTGCGGTTTTCGTCAAATGTTTATACACAATCTTTCTATTAATGTTCAAATTTTTTTTGCATAGCACTAGTCAGTCTTAACGAGCCAACACGGCTCATACACATTTATCTATACCTATAAAGAAGGATTTCTGTCTGTCTGTCTGTCTGTCTGTCTGTCCGTATGTTCCTTATAGAATCGAAAACTACTGAACCAATCGGCATAAAAATATGCATGTAGAGGTTTTTTGGGGCCAGGAAAGGTTTTAGTGATGGTTAGAAACCCCTCCTCCCACTAAGAGGGGGAGCTCCCATACAAATGAAACACAAATTTCTGCATAACTCGACAACTAATCAAGCAAATAGAACAAAATTTGGCATGTGGGTGTTTTCGGTGACAAGAATTTATTCTATGGTAAATTGAGACCCCTCCCCTCTTTATAAGGGGAATTATAACTCCTCTCCTCTTTAAAAGGGGGGCTTCCATACAAATTTCCTCATAACTCGAAAACTAATCAAGCAAATGGAACCAAATTTAACATGTGAAGGTTTTCTAGGGCAAGAATATTTTCTATAGTAAATTAGGACCCCTCCCCACTTTAAGAGGGGGGGCTCCTGTACCAAAGAAACACAATTTTCCTCATAACTCGAGAAGTAATTAAGCAAATGAAACCAAATTTGGCAAGTGGGTGTTTTTGGAGACAAAAATGTTTTCTATGATGAATTGGGACCCCTCCCCGTTTTAGGAGGGGGGGATCCTATACACATGAAATACAAATTTCCTCATAACTGAAGAACTAATCAAGCAAATGGAACAAAATTTGGCATGTGAAAGTTTTCGAGGGCAAGAATATTTTCTATGGTGAATAAGGACCCCTCCTCACTTTAAGAGGGGGCTCCTATACAAACGAAATACAAATTTCCTCATAATTCGAGAACTAATCAAGCAAATGGAGCAAAATTTGGCACGTGGGTGTTTTTGGAGACAAAATTTTTTTCTATGATGAATTGGAACCCCTCCCCTCTTTAGGAAGGGGGGCTCCTATACAAATGAAATGCAAATTTCCTCATAACTAGAGAATTAATCAAGCAAATGGAACCAAATTTGGCATGTGAAAGTTTTCTAGGGCAAGAATATTTTCTATGGTGAATTAGAACCCCTCCCCACTTTAAGAGGGGGGGCTCCTATACAAACGAAAAACAAATTTCCTCATAACTCGAGAACTAATCAAGCAAATGGAACCAAATTTGACATGTAATTCAAATTTCCTTATAACTTGAAAACTAATCAAGCAAATGGAACCAAATTTGGCATGTGGGAGATTTTGGAGTCTTGAATTTATTTTACGATAGTTAGAGACCTCTCACCCCTGTGGTAGGGGGATATGGACTCTCATACAAACAGAAATTTTTGCGAAACTCAAAACCTAATCAAACTCGAGAAATTCGAGACTCTTCCATAAAACATTAGTCAATACAAGACCACAAAAACTATCTATAGTAACACTAGATCATTCAGGACGAGACGGTCGCGAGTGTTGCCGGTGACCCACCGTCGGAAGCTCCGCCCACTGGGGGGCTTGCAAAACTCGAGATTGTGACAAAGATCATCCGAGATTCATGATTTATGTACAACATAGGTTAATTTGTGGCAATACGAAGTTTGTTGGGTCAGCTAGTAACCAATAAATAAAAATAAATAAAATAATATAACTCTACCGATATAAGCAACATACTCTAAACTATTTTTAGTCAAAGTTTCAGTTATGTTTAATCAATTTTGTTGTAATTGACATAAAGAATTATTATTTATATTAAATATTCATATATAACTTGAAAAGTCTCTAGTTTGGAAAAACTCATTAAAGTCGTTGTTGTCGTTTCATGTTTAGAAATCAATTTTCTACAATTTTTACTTTGTCATAATTTTTGAGCAATCGATAGTTTTCGAGATGGAATCTTTCAAGCATGATACACATGAAAATAAAGCCCGTTTTAAAAATTAGTCTTGAATCAAAATAGTGTCAAAAGCTGTGGAAGGTGTATATTTCCTTCCATCCAATACGTTGGTAAAGTTTCAACCAAATCAGAGAGTTCATTTAAAATTTCAGCTTTTTAGGACGATTTCGCGTGGAATTACTCATCAGTATTAAGTCACCAAAGTAATAATTAAAAAGCCGCTTAGTTTTATTTGAATTTTATAAAGTTTTTATTGTGGCATTAATTATTACCTCTGGTTTTATCATAATGCCAAGATGATGCAAGTCAAAAACTACTGTTTATTAAGCAAATTTATTGTGTTTGTCAATACCTCGATAGTTGGCTGCAACACATCTCTTGTACACATGCTATAGGTGGGACGCAGCAATACAATATGGTGTACCAATCAAAATTGATCTTATCGCGGTTGCTTGTCAAACCGCAATTAATCTGCTAGTTTTATGATGCTATTATTATGTTTTTGTCGCCAAACAACAATTCGCTAAAGAAAACTGTGAGTTGCAGAACGTAAATTATTTTTAACCGGTTTTCTTGTTGAATGCAATCAGAATGATTTTGCTTGAAACTAAGAAGTGTATGTTATCGTGAGGAAAAGCTCAATTCATGGACCCTGGCACACTAATGATGCAATATATCACGTGGCACGGTATGAGACTCTAACCCACTAAAAACCTCACTGCTTCTGGTCTAAAATCCTCCCGGACCCACGGCTAGGCATCACTTCGGGAGGACCATGTGCCTATGCACTACTCTGCTGCCTGTCGAGACGTGCATCGATGCTGGGATGGTGACCAACTTAACGTCCCTTCGCGGCCTCTCTCGTATGATTTCTTTCCGTGAGTGTTGTTATTTTGTCAACTTTCGACACTGCCATCGTCGACTCGAGTACCCAGCGGTGGAACTACCCTACACCGACGAGAAATTACCCGGCGGTGAAACATCTCCCGAGACCGATTAAACGTGACTCTATTTAACAACCTGACTTTTGGTCTTCACACCATTTTGCTACTGCTCCGACATGATTTAGGTGATAGGCGTATGCGTATTTGTGTGTGTGCCTATGTAACGCTTTTTTCCGACTCATTTTTCGCAGAGATGACCGGACCGATTTTTTTATTTTTGACGTAGGACTACGTCTTTGTACACTATACTGGAACTGAGTACACTCAAAATAATCCACACGTTCTTTCCACGTGAAAAATCACGTAGATTTCTCTACAGGGAGTTACGTGATTTTCAGCTGATTGTTATTGGAAAAAATAATAACATTCACCTGATTTTCACGTAAATGCATTAGTATGCGTGCGAACTACCTGAAATTCACGTAAATAGTACAGGAAAAGCTAGATGGAAAATATTCACATAACTTTTCGTATAATTTCGACGTGAAAATTATTTTGAGTGTAGCACTTTGTGAAAACGAAAATAAAAGTGTAACCTTTGAATGAAAGATTTCAAATGGTAATCTATGCCTAAAAAATAGATTTCTGTCTGTCTGTCTGTCCGTATGTACCTTATAGAATCAAAAACTACTGAGCCGATCGGGGTGAAAATTTGCATTTGCATTTTGGGGCTAAGGAAGGTTCTTATGATAGTTAGAGACCCCTCCCACCGCTAAGAAAGGGGGGCTCCCATACAAATCTATACCTATGAAAATGGATTTCTGTCTGTCTGCCCGTATGTTCCTTATAGAATCAACAACTACTGAACCGATCGGCTTGAAAATTTACATTTGCATTGTGGGGCTAAGGAAGGTTCTTATGATAGTTAGAGACCCCTCCCCCCACTAAAATGGTGGGGGCTCCCATACAAATCTTGACCTATAAAAATGAATTCTGTCTGCCCGTATGTTCCTTATGGAATCGAAAACTACTGAACCGATCGGTGTGAAAATTTGCATGTAGGGGCTTTTGAGGTCGGGGAAGGTTCTTATGATGGTTAGAGACCCCTCCTCTAACTAAGAGGGGGGGCTGCCATACAAGTGAAACACAAATTTCTATCTATCTGTTCGTATGTTCCTTATAGAATCGAAAACTACTGAACCGATCGGTGTGAAAATTTGCATGTAGGGGTTTTTGGGTTCGGGGAAGGTTCTTATGATGGTCAGGCACCTCTTATGATGGGGCTCCCATACAAATGCAATCCAAAATTTTGCATAACTCAAGAACTAATCAAGCAAATGGAACAAAATTTGCCAGGGGGGCATTTTAGGAGACAAGATTTTTTCTATGGTGAATTGAGATCCCTCCCCTGTTTAGGAGGGGGCTCCCACACAAATAAAATACAAATTTCTTCATAACTCTAGTACTAATCAAGCAAATGGAACCAAATTTGGCATTTGGGGGTTACAGAAGGCAAGAATTTTTCTATGGTGAATTGAGGAAACTCTTCTCCTCTTTTTTTGTGTGTGTGGATATTATCACTACGACCAGCATTTTGATCTATTGTGATCTTATCCAGGTGTTGTTCCGCACTTCGCTGTTATTGCAGTATCGCTATAGAGTAAACTGCTTATTATCCGCGCTCAAAGTGTCGGTGTGTTTTCACCCCTTTTTTCCTTCTATGCTTCTTACTACTTTTCAACCAATCTAGCTCTAAAGCCAGGAAGTGCGGAGACTAGTTATAATTTGTCCTTGGACAAGAGGCTTCATTCGCACCTCGAGCAAGAATCATTCTTATTACCAGCCCCGGCTGAAGGCTTCATGGACGGTAAAGCAGAGTTCAACACAGAGTGAGGTTGTGTATGTGTGTATGTATGTGTTTTTTACTACTTACTTACTTAGGTGGCTTGCCGTCCTAAGACAAAGCCTGTTGAACAAAATTTCTCCATGTAACTCGGTTGAGGGCTACCGCTACCGCTATTCCTCGGACACCGAGTACTCTCCACCAGATCTCGCTCCACCTGGTCTAACCATCTTGCTCGCTGTGCTCCTGGTCGTCTTGTTCCTACCGGATTTGAGGCGAACACCATCTTTGCAGGGTAGTTGTCCGGCATTCTTGCAACATGCCCTGCCCATCGCATCCGTCCAGCTTTAGCTACCTTCTGGATACTGGGTTCGCCATAGAGCTGTGCGAGTTCATGGTTCATCCTCCTCCTCCATACTCCGTTCTCCTGTACGCCGCCGAAGATCGTTCTTAGCACTCGTCGTTCGAAGACTCCGAGCACTCGCAGGTCCTCCTCGAGCATTGTCCATGTTTCATGCCCGTAGAGAACAACCGGTCTAATAAGCGTCTTGTACAGGGTGTACTTTGTACGGGGACTTAGTCTGCTCGACCGCAATTGCTTGTGGAGCCCATAGTAAGCACGACTTCCGCTGATAATACGCCTCCGAATCTCACGGCTGGTATCATTGTCCGCCGTTACCAGTGAGCCAAGGTAGACAAATTCATCGACTACCTCAAACTCATCGCCGTCGATCAATATACTACTGCCCAAGCGGTGTCGTTCGGCCTCAGTACCGCTGGCCAGCATGTACACCCAATTCTTTTTTTACACGGGGGATGCGTCCCGTGTAAAAAAATACCGTGCAAAAATAAACCGTGTTATTTCGAGATACCGTGTAAAAAAATCCGTGTTATTTCGAGAAACCGTGCAAAAAAAGTCGTGCAAAAAAAATTCCGCGTTCTAGAATCCGTGTAAAAAAAGAATTGGGTGTACAACTGTTGTTGGTAAAATTTTATAAAAACCGTGTTATTTCGAGAAACCGTGCAAAAAAAATCCGTGTAAAAAAAATCCGTGCAAAAAAAGAATTGGGTGTACTTTGTTTTAGACGTATTTACCTTTAACCCAATCTTTTCTACTTCGCGCTTTAGTCTGGTGTACTGTTCAGCCACCGCCATAGATGTTCTGCCGATAATATCCATGTCATCGGCAAAGCAGACGAATTGACTAGATTTGTTGAATATCGTGCCCCGCGTGTTGATATCCGCTCGGTTCATAACACCTTGTAGCGCTATGTTGAACAGCAGGCATGAAAGACCATCACCTTGACGAAGCCCTCTGTGTGATTCGAATGAACTTGTCAATCCACCCGAAATCCGAACACAGCACTGTGTACCATCCATCGTAAATTTAATCAGTTTGATGAGCTTCCTGGGGAAGCTGTTCTCGTCCATGATTTTCCATAGCTCTTTCCGGTCGATAGTATCATATGCGGCTTTGAAGTCAACGAATAAATTATGCGTGGGAGCTCTGTATGCACGGCCCTTTTGGAGGATTTGCGCAGTGTAAATATTTGATCCGTTGTAGACCGACCTTCAACGAAGCCGGCTTGATAAGTTCCTACAAATCTGTTCGCAATTGGTGATAGACGGCGGAAAATGATTTGGGACAGCACTTTATAAGCGGCATTGAGAACGGTGATCGCTCGATAGTTCTCACAGTCCAACTTGTCGCCCTTTTTGTAGATCGGGCAGATAACCCCATCTTTCCACTCCTCCGGTAGCTGTTCCGTATCTCAAATTCTAACAATTAGTCGGTGCAGACAAACGGCCAGCTTTTCTGGTCCCATTTTAATAAGCTCCGCTCCGATGCCATCTTTTCCAGCTGACTTGTTGTTCTTTAGCTGCATGATGGCCTCCTTAACTTCGCCTATCGTTGGGGCTGGCACCTCTTCCCCATTTGCTGCACCGTCGAAATCGCTTTCCCCGCCACCATGGTTTTCCGCCTGGGCGCCATTCAGGTGTTCGACGAAGTGCTGCTTCCACCTATCCGTCACCTCACTATCGTCCGTCAGAATACTGCCAGTCTTATCCCGACACATTTCGGCTCGCGGCACAAAGCCTTTGCGGGATCCGTTCAGTTTCTGGTAGAACTTCCGCGTTTGCTGAGAACGATGCAGCCGCTCCAACTCTGCATATTCCTGCTTTTCCAGGTTGCGCTTTTCTCCCGAAAGATTTGGTTTCGCTGCATCTTCTTCTGTTTGTGTCTTTCCACGTTCTGACGTGTGGCACAGCGCATGTTGGCCGCCCGCGCAGCATTCTCCTCATCCATCACCCTCCTACATTCATCGTCAAACCAATCGTTCCGCTGATTCCGGGCCACATGCCCGATGGAGCTCTCCGCTACACTGCTGATGGCTGTTTTGATATTGTTCCAACAGTCCTCGAGAGGGGCTTCGTCCAGCTCGTCCTCTTCCGGCAGCGCAGCTTGGAGTGAATGCGCGTAGTTTGCGGCGACGTCTGGCTGCTTCAGCCGCGCGAGATCTAACCGAGGCTGGCGTCGGTACCGAATGTTGTTCACAACGGAGAGTCTTGGGCGCATCACTAGGTAGTGGTCCGAGTCAACGTTAGCGCTTCGATAGGATCTGACGTCGATAATGTCTGAGAAGTGCCGACTGTCGATCAAAACGTGGTCGATCTGTGATTCTGTCTGATTTGGTGACCTCCAGGTGTACTTATGGTGGATTCTGTGCTGGAAAAAGGTACTACGTACGGCCATATTCTTGGAGGCGGCAAAGTCGATAAGTCTTAGGCCCATTTCATTGGTTCGCTGGTGTGCACTGAACCTTCCAATCACCGGTTTGTATTCCTCCTCCTGGCCGACCTAAGCATTGAAATCCCCGATGACGATCTTGATATGTTTTGGGCAGCGGTCGTATTCACTCTCCAACTGCGCGTAGAATTCATCCTTGTCGTCATCAGTACTTCTGAGGTGAGGGCTGTGCACGTTGATGATGCTTATGTTGAAGAATCGGCCCTTGATTCTCAACCTGCACATTCGAGGATTGATTGGCCACCACCCAATCACCCGTTTCCGCATCTCGCCCATCACTATGAAAGCTGTACCCAGCTCGTGTGTGTTGCCGCAGCTCTGGTAGATGGTATGTCCATCTCTGAACGTACGTACCGTTGAGCTCTTCCAGCACACCTCATGCAGCGCTACGACGTCGAACTTGCGGCTCTTCAATACGTCGGAGAGCACTCGAGTGCTCCCTTGGAAGTTGAGAGATCGGCAGTTCCACGTCCCGAGTTTCCAATCCATAGTCCTTTTTCGTCGCGTGGGTCTATTCCGATTGTTCCAGTAAGAATATATTTGTTCTTCGTTCCATGCTTTAGTATTTTTCGTGGTGACGGCTTGCAAAGCCTGCTACACCAACCCCCTGTTTCGCCGGAGGGCCAACGAAGCTCGAAAGAGCCCTCCTTTCCTGTCAGCATACGACCTTGGCTTCCACCGGGGTTGGTTACCCGATCTCCACCAAAGTTGCTCGTATCCCGGCTGGTACCACGAGGCGGTAGGAATAGGAGTTGCTGAATAAGAGGCTATGAACCACTGTAGGGTCTATTTTATGCCTACACGTGCACAAGGCACCGACGGTACGCATTATTCAGCCGTTTACCAGCCGTGTTCTTTACTACTTTTTGCATTAGCAATCTCGTTCCTAGAACCAGGAAGCGGAACAAGTTAGCCCTTGAATAAGAGGCTTCATTCGCACCTCAAGCAAGTACCACTCTTATAACTTGCCCTGGCAGAAGTAGGGTTGTCGGTATTGGGTGATTTTGGTGAAAATCGGTATTTCGGTATTGGCGTATAAAATACCGGTAATACCGGTAGAATACCGGTATTGGTAGATTATTCGGAATCAATAGAAATGTTGATGTTTTTCACTGAATGTCTTTATTTTCAAGCTTTAGCTTCAGTATTGTTGCTTAGCAAAGTAAAATTTAAGCAGATATAATACGCTTAGTGAGGAAAATAAATCTTTGCTAGAACGAATTTTTGTTGCCAAAGTTTCCAACAATTGAAAAAACTTCCACTTTCATAGAAGTATGACAAACGGCTTAAAACCGCATCAGGAATTTTCCTTACATTTCTTTAAATTTATAGTAGGGATGCCCGCTTTTAACTATTTTCAAAACCCCCGCTATTCTAGCTTCCAGCAGTTTCCTCAGTCTCTTTACGAATTTGTCCGGAACCCTTGCATAGCTTCATCCTCTTCATCATCGTTCACATATACCTTCTCTTCTTTATTATCAATACCAGTATTCGCAGATATTTACTTGGAGATTCCATCTACTTGTTCAATCAATGTATCACTCGAAAGGCTTGGAAAATATTTCAAATTCTTTCCAGGCGAGCATTCTTAAAAAGTGCAAAGATCCTCGTATTCTGATCAGAGCCCAGCATCGTCGAAACAAATAAATGAAGCTGATTTTCTATTACCTTCGCTGCATACATGAAGCGATTAATTTCATTTGTTGAACAGAACGTTTCAAGCAAGCTTCAGCTGAAGTTAGTAGCCATTTCAAATGACGACGACTGACAGTCAGGCAATAAATAAGATGAAACCCGCTTCATTGATGCTTGTTGTTTTGAAACGAAACGGCACTGCTTCAGTGGAAACTAAGCTTCATTACTTCATCGTTGTGTGACGATTTACTATTATAACTGACGTTGCCGGGCGCTGATCTTGTTTCCTAAATTAGTAATTTGAGAGCTTCGAATAATTTGGAAGCTTTTAAATATCAAGTTGTTCAAAAATTGAAACGCGGCGTCTGGTTCATACAATGAAATATTTTTACAGCAAAGATGCTCTACTGTACCTTAAACGGGTTCGAGATTCTCATACAAATAAAACAGCAATTTTTGCGTATGTGCCATGTTTTCTGCTATGTAACGAGCGTTAAGCTGTGAAAGTAAACCAGTAAAACCTCCTCGGAGGAAGAGACAGTGAATCGACGCCGCTAACTTACGTGTCTGTTGCCATTCATGTCAAAAGAGAAGAAGTTTTCGCTGAGATATAGCAGTTTGAATTTTGGGGTTAAATTGACCCGAATGTACAGACAACGTAAGTTTTGCAATAAATTGTCGCAAAAGGTAAGTCTTCGAAATTTTTTGATTTAATAACTTCTATAATAAAAGATCTCCGTTATCAGAAATACTCGGAAATAACGCTTGTGAAAAATGTCCCGTATAAGCCAACCCAAACAAGAAATTGCATCAACTTGCTATTTTGAAGGTATATAAAGTAATCATTTACAATGTATTGAAAGGTTGTTATGCGTTGGATAAGTTTAGATCACGAAAATAATATTTTTCCAAACTTTGTACTTCTCGAGCTTCACGGGGGTGAGATTGTGCCAAGCCATAATGATCGATCCAATTTGTGGATTTCACATACACAACAAAAATACGTTAGTATACACCAGTACACTCACATTCTTTACTATTGAGCACAATATTGTGACAGATTAGATTGCATCATCCATTTTGTAGCAAGCAACATCATAGGTCTGCTAAATAATTTAAACTAATTTTTACTTTTTCTCTGGAAATTTCAAATGCTTTGAATAAACACTCTAATATAAGACAAATATATTATACCGTTTATAAACTGCCAATTTTAAGGAGAGGGGGGGTGGGGGCGCGGGTTCTCGAACGAAGTAATGGTTACTTTTATTAAATAATCAAATAGGTATGCCCCTTTAGGATACACGCCCTCCATATATCTCCATATATATAAAGGCTGTCCATTGACTACGAACTCATTTTTAGTTATTTCAGACCTCACCGGGTTATTTTCGTTCATACTTTTTGTATGATGCGTTGTTTTTGGCCGACCCCCTGCCCCTAATAGTCCACTTAGTTCATGGACGGCCCCATATGAACTACTTCGTACTGATATGTATGTGTATTGTTTTAAAACATGGTAATGTTCACTGTTTAGGTATCTACCTTAAGTTTATGTTTTTGGCACAATGTCACCCCCTACTGTGTTACCTGACTCACTGCGAATATGCGTTATGTTCGCGGGATCGTGTTGGTTCGAAAGGTTTCGAAAAATATCGCCCTTGTGTCGAAAATATTGGCCTTGCCAGCGTTGAAAGAGATTTCGTAGGCTGCTCGCACTTACAGGAAATCTCGTGCCGAACTGTCAACGCGTGAGTGTTGACAAAAGCAAAAATACTTCCCTTTCTTTTTTTCTCACGCAAAACCCTGAACAATATCAGCAACGCTGGCAAGGCCAATCGTTAATTTTGATCACTAGAAATAACGTACTTAACCCTTTATAAGGCAGTGGCAACTATATTGCCACCAACAAACATTTTTTATTTTGCCTTTATAATTATATTGATGTCATTGTAGACGCAAAACAAATATTTTTCGTTGGTGGCAAAATAATTGCCACGGCCTTATAAAGGGTTAAACGTTATATTTCAAGTGCCCGTAGTACGCAATGATTGTATTGTGAAACTGAATTGTTATTTATGCAACTTTTTACAAGTTAAATGCAATAACAAAGACACAACTTATAAAAAATCGTTTGTTATCGATATTAGCTGCATATGTGTTATAAACAAATAAAACGTATGGTTACGTTTTATTTCAATATCACGTATATTCGCAGTGAGTCAGGTAAAACAGTAGAAGGGCTGAGATTGTGCCAAAGTTCATGCACTTCCAGTAAAATTAGGTTTCATTGCAACTAAATCATCTCTACGGTAGTTGTTAATTGAACAATTTAGTATATATTACAGGTTTGAAATCAACTTAGTTCCTAAATTGTGTGTATACAGCAGCCCTTATAGTCCCTAGACAAGTATTGGCGCTAGCATCGCTGGATATTTGCAGGTTATGTTGTTTTCTACCCCCTATTGTAATGACAGTTCAGAGCATGTTTCCCGTTACTGCTACCAGTGTTGTGAGCGGCGCTGCAATCGCATTTTCGGGCCGCCCATAATAAGTGATGCATTATTTCTATAGGAAAACGTTCAATTTTGTAGCATCAATTATGGAAGCAAATGCTCATCTTGCGTTACATTTGAAATGCGCGTATTACTAAATTGCACATTTATCTTGCTGATTGTAAATCGACAGCTTTTAATCGCGCGTCAATGTGTGCGTACGATAAACGTCAGCAAGCTCAATTGTCGCACTTTTTGTGCCAGTCGCAGTTTTAGACTGCGGTGTCCAGTAAGGTGCAAAATGCGGGATATATGGGAGCTGTCAGTTTGTTACCCCGTTGGTTGTTTTGCTATGTTCTGTACAGGGATGCCAGATGATTTTTTGAAAAGTCTTCACGAATCAAGGAAAAATGTCTGTGAGGTATGTGCATACGAGACTCTCTAAGGCTCTCTAGCTTCTAGATTCCTTCCTCCTTATTAACGAAAATATTGGCAGCGCTGTCATGCGAAGTCATCATAAACCATCCCACTGTCACAAATGTCATTCCCATACATTTTTCGTGTAGCCAACATCTCATCTAGCCCACAACAAACTTTGCCTCGGACAAAATGTATTTGCGAGTAGCCCGCTCTAACTTCAGCCTCGGATGAATCTGTATTGGTAAGCTCCCGAACAAAGTTACTTTTTTGCTTTTTTTCTTTTTGTGTCGGACGTGTAGGAAGCGTAAAAAGATGTTAGCTACTTCTTTACCCTTCAGTTTCATACGCCTGTCATAAACATTCGCTCGACCCTCCGGCACGTCGCCATTTTTCTGTGACTGAATCTGAACCGTCAAAAGTACTGGGCGGGAAATCCACTTCATAGAAAATCAATGCGACGGCCATTGTTGTTTGGGGTACAATACTGAGGGGTCCAACTTAATGGGGGTACTGTCAAACTCTGTAGACCAAGTTAGCGATGTCGTGGAGCTGCATTCGCTATGTGCGCGAAACGGTGCTGCCACCTTACCAAGTTTGTTCTATTTGTGAAGTCGGTGCACAGGTTTGTTAAAGAGTGAAAAGGATAGAAAAAACTGCACCAAATCTTCACAAACTTTGCATAAGGCAATTTCATGAGAGTACAAGAGATCGTATTGTGATTACATAGCGAATTGGCAAAATCGCTCGCCCATCGTCCTCTTTCGATGACAGGCGCTAGGACAGGTAAGACGTAGAGTGACTATATACAGAGTGGCGACAAGTCATCCCAAATGTATGCAATGCGGTTTTTCCAAGGTTTTTCTTTCTCTTTCCTGCATACGCGTTGGATAGGTCGTCTGCTCGATTGGAATGACACTGACAGATAATTATCATTCCAATTTTGACATTGTCGCCACTCTGTATATAGTCACTCTAGTAAGACGTACTTTGTGAGCAAACCAGTTTCCCGTGTCGAGTAATTCTCCGGAGCGTTGTGTAATGGCGACTGGTATCAGAGCATTCACATTGGCGACCGTGACAGGACAGTTGTCATATTTGTTTTTGTTCTGTTCATTCATCTCGTAGAATTACTCGGCCCATCGTCCTCTTTCGATGACAGGCGCTAGGACGGGATGGGCGATACTAAGCAAAGTATCGAATACCTTGGTATCGGCGATACTTACCCATATTCGATACCAAGTATCGAAGTATCGGCGATAAAGTATCGATACCACCGGTATCGAACCTTTTTTTTTCAAAATGCAAGAAAAAAGATGAAAATGTTATTGTACCTTGCAGCAATTTTACGAGTCCTACGCAAATACATTTTTTAATAATAATTATCCTGTACTTACTAAATACACTGAAACTATGATTGTCAAGCAAGGAGGGGTTCAGTGGGGAGGCAATAACGAAAAACTGATGGTTCAAATTGCTAAATTGCAAACATGTGTGATAAACGCAGAAAATAACCACGCTAATAATCTTCGCGTGGGACTCTAAATAGGTGGAAACTCCGCAATATTGAAAATTCTCCGCCTTATCGAACGCGATAAATTGTAACTGTCGCGGACGAAATCGTCGCCAAATTCGTCGCGAGCTGATCTCAGATCGCGAGTGCAAAATTATTTTTTTTGCCTCCAACAATTTCAAACTGCTAGAAAATTGTGCAGCGCGTTTTGTTCCCAACGGTACGGGGAATATTTTCACTAAAACGACAATTACCATTATGTGAGATAAATTTGAATTTTGAGAGTTTTTCAATTGCGCGATAGACAAACAAACGAGTAGGTAAAATCACATCACGGAACGCCAACGAACTCGTGTAGATGCCGGTATTAAAATACTTGTGGAAGGATGCTGATGGTTGTTGGATGTTCTTAAAGCAACGGTTTAGCACGGCGGGAGTGGAGTGATGGTAAGGGGGTGGATTACGGTTAAAGGTGTTGGCAATTTAGTCTTCATCGATGGCATAATAGATCAAAATGTCTATTGGGAAATTTTAAAGCAAAATTTGAAGCCAAGTGCTAACAAAATGGGATTTAGTCAGAGGTTCAGGTTTTACCGAGACAATGACCCAAAGCACAAAGCACTTAAGAAACGCACATGTTTACTTTACAACTGCTCAAAACTTATTGATACTCCACCACAATATCTCCAGACATCAATCCCACTGAAAACCTTTTGGAATATTTCGACAAAAAAGTTAGAAACCGTCAGATTTCTAGCAAAAACAATCTTAGAAAGCACTTGAAGGACGAATGGAATCAAATTCCCACCGAATACACGGAAAAACTCGTAGACAGCATTCCAAAACGACTGAAGGCAGTTGCAATGACCAAGGGATACCATACTAATTACTAATCTTTGAAATTAAGCCGCATCTGCGAAATCCAAACTGTTAATTCGAATGCCGTATGAATATGAATTTGAGTGCATTTTTTCAAACGCTAATTTATAATTTTTTTCAAAATTAATAAAAAATATTTTTCCAAAATCAGATATCATGCCTTAAAATTAACATCTGACACTATGATTTTACCTAAATAACATGTCCCTAAAATGTCTGTTAAACTTTCAAATGTAAAAAAACAAAATTTGCATGTTGCCGTACGAATACGGATTTGTATCACTGTAGAGACTTGAATATTTTTAACTTTTCCCAATTTTGTAAAACTAGCATTGTGGGGGAGTTTCAGCTTTCAACGACATCTAGAAGAAGCGCTGCAAAAAAAAAGTTACACATTTGCATTAGGGAAAAATGACCAATTTTAAGCTTGCTCTCAATCATCTACTTTAAATCTGAAATTCGTTTTCTTTGCTTCATTTGAAAGGTATGACCACAAACTTGCACGTAAGCTATTGCTAATTGCAAGGAAAATTGTCCAATCAATAAGTGCGCAATCGCTCATAAAAGTGCTATTTTAGCTTAAATTGTTTCGGTCTCTTCGGCGCACTTATTGCTTGGCATGTAACGAAAAAGTGCACTGAAGATACCGAAACGATTTAATGAATAGCACTTTTATGAGCAATATCGCACTTTGTATGGTACAATTTTCGTTGAAATTAGCAATAAGTTAAGGAATATTTTGTTGACAAATGGCCACTTCAGCGTCGATTCCGGAACATCCATCCACTGCCTGTTATTGGGGGAATTTTGCATTTTTGAGATATTGTCAATTGCAAGGAAAATTGTACCTTCCAAAGTGCGATATCGCTCATAAAAGTGCTATTTTGCATTAAATCGTTTCGGTATCTTCGGCGCACTTTTTCGTTATCTTCCAAGCAATAAGTGCGCCGAAGATACCGAAACGATTTAATGCAAAATAGCACTTTTATGAGCGATATCGCACTTTGGATGGTACAATTTTCCTTGCAATTGACAATAATTCATCTTACGGCGCATCAAATCACATCAGCTTGATAAAATAAGACTAATGGAAATAAAATGGGGACATTTGGAACCAAATGGCCACTTCATTGACGATTCCGGAACATGCAGTACCTGGTTTTTGGGGACATTTTTGAATTTTAGCGGTTGTATAACATTTCGCCGAAGACCATATCGCGGAGTACCGTTTCGCGGAATACCATTTCGCGGAAAGTACCAAAACGCCGAAAACCCTTTCGCGGAAAGGACTATTCCGCGAAAAACCGTTTGGCGGAAAGAACCATTTCGCGGAAAACCATTTGGCGGTAAATATTGTTTCGCGGAAAACCATGTTAGTAGCAAACGTTTCCTAGATGATTCAGGGCAAGCCGGCCGCAGGCAACGGCGAGTGTTCGCCGGTGATCCGCCGTCGGAAGCGCCGGCAACTGCGGGGGGGCAGCCCCCCCCCGCAGAGATACAAAGCGGCGAAGCTGCTTTTTGCGGCTTCCAAACTGAATGAACGGTGGTTCTCCGCCAAATAGTATTTACGGCGAAAAAATTTTCCGCGAAATAGTATTTTCCGTAAAAATGTTTTCCGCGAAATGGTACTTTCCGCGAAAATGTTTTCCGCGCAATGGTTTTCCACAAAATAGTATATTCCGCGTTATGGTCATTCGCGAATTGGTTTTCCGCGAAACGGTATTCGGCGAAATGTTATACATCTTGCTGCACATCAAATCTCATTGACTTAATAAAATTAGACTAATTGAAGTATAAAGTTTTGGCCATGGGTCAACTATTAAATTCACGCTGACGGATGCTTTGATGCAGCATTCTATTCTGCTCTTAACTAATGTTCCGGAACTGAAGTGGTCATTAGTCAACAAAATATTCCCTAGCTTACCTTGAGTGCAAGGTAAGTCATTTGGACCCCAATGCATAACATTTTTATAAAATTAATTAAATTAATGTAACATTAGAATGAGATTCTAGGGGCTCGCTTACTTTGCTTGATTTGCCTGTATAGCTAACGCTACCGAGGATTTGACCTGCCGAAAACGGCCAATAACCCGTGTGCAGACGGGAGAGGTTGGCTAGCTATATAAACTGTTCGCTAGAAGACAACTTTAACCGAAAGTACAATTTCAAGCACCGCGCAAAAGAACCTCGTGAGTCAGTTTTCCGGTTACCAGGGACGGCCTATCTAAGGATCACCTTGCCTTGATCTTTTACTTTGATGTTACCTGTGAAAGAGGCGAGTGGGCCATAATTTTGTTCACATCGTGATTAATGCATGTGCAATAATGTAATGTGATAAAATGCATGAAGATTTTCGACAAGTCTAGCTTAGCATTAATCTTTTCCCTTAAATAGGCAGTTTTCCTTCCCACAACCCCGGTATGCAACCGTATTTCGAACGGACAAATGTGCTACGAGAGGTATGACACCTATTATTGCCAAGAGGCGGTATGTTAAGATACCACGTATAGGATATCTTTCAATTGAACAGATTGTACCAGTGTTTGTTCTTGTTCCGTCGTTCAGTATCAAGATTTCCCTGCACGATACAACGCCGGACATTGCATCCGGTTGCATCCGTCAACTTGCGCCCTGTACGAGATATGTTGGCTCAAAAGAATTCGGTAACATTGAATAATATCAAACAGCAACAAGCATAGTTTAATAACTAGCCATTAAGCTCAGCCTAAGCCAACCAGCTTAAGCAACCATTGAGTAAACCAACAAATTTAGTGCACACTGTGCGCTGTACGCAGAAAAAGCAGTATCGGGATCTGCGTGACGCGGATGTTAATTTCCCACACCAACAACCCGCAGCAACGGTAAACTTCAAGTAAAAACTCGGGTATTGAATAAGTACATTTTTCGTTAATTTGTTAATGCGCATGCGACTTAAAGTTTTCCACGAGTTATTAAAAACCAGTGAATAAATAACTTACAATTTAAGAGCGAATAGTTTCGTTAAGGGCCGAACTTAAATAATTCTAGTTTGATAGTTTTCTAGTTTAGAGATAATGCGACGAACCTCCATGCGGGGGTTCTCATGTCTTTGGTTGGTGAAGTTCTAATAGTTTGAGTCCTTTTCCTACCAGAGAGGCTGACTCCGGAATCAGCTAGAAACACTCCCCAGGTAACCAATAAGCATTAAAATAAGCAGTAAATCAGTCGTTTATTAGCATCCCTGGCGTTTTATACTGCAGGTTGTTGTTATCAGCTTTTTGACTGCATAACTGTTGCAAATTGGCATTTAAATTCTTCTTGTTGGTAACTAGCTGCAAATAAGCATTGTCAGCACTATAAGAGGGCTAGCAGTAAAGTAGCCGCATATTTTGCCAAAATAGCATTTAAATAGCATTTAAGGCAACTTAAATGCTTATTGGCTTGCTTTTAAATTGCATTGGAAATGCTTATTGGTTACCTGGGTCTAATCGTTCACAATTATTTTCATGTGGAAGCTGGACTTAGCCACTGATGAAAATCTCGCGTCATTTTGTCTGCTGTAGCAAGATCAAATGCTGTTTTCAAGTATCAGGTCTATGCGTAGGTATGGTGATCAGACGTTTCAAACCGAACGCATGGTGTTTTAAATCTGCCAACATACTTCGCTTCTCGAACTCGAGATAAAAAGAACCTCGCTCTACGAGGGTCTCATGCTGGGCAACCGTAAATGTTGGTGGGTGGCCGTTTCTCGAATAGTGACGCTTAGCCACCCGTTTACACGGTTAGTCTAAATTAGAGTGACTATATACAGAGTGACGACAAGTCATCCCAAATGTATGCAATGCGGTTTTTCCAAGGTTTTTCTTTCTCTTTCCTGCATACGCGTTGGATAGGTCGTCTGCTCGATTGGAATGACACTGACAGATAATTATCATTCCAATTTTGACATTGTCGCCACTCTGTATATAGTAACTCTACCTATAAGTAGAGTGACTATATACAGAGTGGCGCCAAGTCATCCCAAATGTATGCAATGCGGTTTATCCTAGGGTTTTCTTTCTCTTTCCTGCATACGCGTTGGATAGGTTGTCTGCTCGATTGGAATGACACTGACAGATAATTATCATTCCAATTTTGACATTGTCGCCACTCTGTATATAGTCACTCTACCTAGAAGTATCGCTTGAAAAGTATCGATACCACTACTCATTGGTATCCGGGGGTAGAGTGACTATATACAGAGTGGCGCCAAGTCATCCCAAATGTATGCAATGCGGTTTATCCTAGGGTTTTCTTTCTCTTTCCTGCATACGCGTTGGATAGGTTGTCTGCTCGATTGGAATGACACTGACAGATAATTATCATTCCAATTTTGACATTGTCGCCACTCTGTATATAGTCACTCTATCCGGGGGTATCGATGCCAAAATACTCGATACTTTAGGGTAAGGTAGAGAGCCTTAGAGAGTCGCCTTCTTAAACCGAAAATTCCAACCGAGCAGAATCAGTTGTCAAAAGTAAGTCCAATTGAACAGGAGACTTGTCAAAACACCGATTAGAGAGCCTTCAAAAGAATAACGACTAGAGAGCCTGTTAAAGATGGAGAGGCGCCATCTCAAACTGAGAATATTTTTTGAGCAGATTTTTCTAAATTTTTAGCAGCTATTTATGAATTATTCGAAATAAAAGCTTTAAAGAAAGGTTCCTTGACTATGTTATTATTATATGTAGCATCGTGAAACTCAAAATCTTTAATTTAAATCACTGGTTCTCAAAAGAATAAGCAATAACAGACAACAGCAGCATAACTATTTACGGTACGACCATTAACTGTAGTAAAATTATCTTAAAAAGGAATTACATATCAAGATTTTAAAACAGTTATTTATTCCAAATGCCTGTTGATCACCGAATAATCTGTGCGTGGGGCAACACTGATATACGCAACTGCATTGTTGCTAGATTATTTGTTTCAGATGGCGACTCTCTAAGGCTCTCTAGGGTCAATGAGGTTTAAAAAGGTGTGGCAGATGAAGACATTTGATGGTATTAGTAGCGAAAAATCAGAAAACGGACTTCAAACTACAAAAATAAACCGCGTCGGACAATGGGGTTTGTTTTTGGAGTTTTACGTCACGCTTCATCGTGATTGGTCGATTTACGATTTCACCCACACCATGATGAAATTTCTTCATTGCACTAACACCACTTAACCAACTTTGCCACACCTGTATATATCACATTGCTCTAGGGTAAGGTATCGATTACCAGTATCGCCCATGCCTAGTTGACAGTTCGGCACGGGATTTCCTGTAAGTGCGAGCAGCCTTCGAAATCTCTTTCAACGCTGGCAAGGCCAATATAGTTCGGCGGATAGAAAACCAGGCGAATTGGCAACCCTGATTTTGAAATTTAATTTGAAATTATGGAGAAATGTGCAGGTTTTTACGAAAAATAATCGCTAGTGGGTGTTGGAAATGACTAGTTCTATGAAAATAAAGATTGTTTATTAACATTAGTCCCACAATCCGAATTTTGAAAAACGTTTGGCTCCGCTTTTGACGTTTATTTGGCTCCCGATTTTTGTATCCCCCGAACTATATATATAGTAACTATAGTATGTATATCCAGCTTTTTACGCGCTATCCAGCTTTTTACGCGCTATAATGGTGGACGCTATAAATTGTGTTCGTAATATGCGAACAATCTTTTTGACAACTCTGCATCCATCAAAACTGGGCTCTCTTCTCCTATACGGCAGTGTTGCTCTTTGTTTCGTTTACGCAAAAGAAGGAGAGCAATAGTTTTGTTTACATTTCGCTCATTTTTGCTCTCCTTCTTTGACGTAAACGAAAGAAAAGAGCACGGTAGTGTTGCAAGAGAAGAGGGCCAGATTTTATGTATGCAGAGTTGTCAAAAAGATTGTTCGCATATCACGAAAACAATTTATAGCGGCCACCATTATAGCGCGTAAAAAGCTGGATTCTGTGAAAGGTTCTTATCAATGCTATAAAAACGATCATATTGTTTATTAGACTGATATATTTTAATGTTTTTTTTTGTATTATTTTAGGTAACTGTTTTCTTCGGGAACGCTGTTATTTCATTTATCATGTCTTATTTTGTATCTGTAATTTTTGAAGCACCTGTGATAAAGCTTTTAAAAATAGCATTTAGGAAATAAGTTCCAGGTAGAATATTATAATTATCTGAATATATATTTCGCTTTAATGAACAGTGTATTTACTATGTAATGATTTTTTTTACGTATATCACAATTAGCCCCAGTTTAAAAATTTATCAAGTGTTGAATGAAAGCCAAACAGACGAGACATTTGCGTTCCATCGTCCATGCAAAACGTCTCAGTTTTCAAAAAACTGCAAAGTATACAGCCCTAAAGGTTGTACCACTGACGAACTGACATGACACATAGAAGAAAATCCTTTAAAAACCATCGTCCTGCACATTTTGCTTGCACACTAGCACCCTCTGTTATGCATGTTGCGGAGTAGCTTGCATTTGCCGGGTTTTATGCTGTAGGGTTTTTACATTTGTATGACTTTATTCTGAAAACTCGAAGCAACAATCGCGCGCCGCGGTGTGGCCATGTTGCGAAACACGCTTTTTTGAAAAATCAGTGGTTTTTGATTGGACGATGGAATTAACGTGAGTGTCCCGTCTGTTTGTCTGTGGTTGTACGAAAGGGTGACATAGGACTATATCAGGTCATCAGGTCAAAAACTAATGTAAACTGCATTTGTGGCATATGTATGTTTATAAGAATCTGTGAGTGTGATTGTTTACGTGAATGTTTGAAAGTGGAAAGAGACGTGAAAACTCTTGGTCCGAGAAGGCTTTACTAGTTTACTTGCACTGCTTACCGCTTGTTACATAGCAGAAAATATGGCACATACGCAAAAATTCTTATTTTATTTATATGAGAGTCCTTCCTCATCCTCCTACCACAGGAGGTAGGAGTCTCAAACCATCATAAAATAAATTCATGCCTCCAAAAACCCCCACATGCCGAGTTTGGTTCCATTTGGTTAGTTAGTTCTCGAGTTATGAGGAAATTTGTATTTCATTTGTATGGCAGCCCCCCCCCCCCCCCCTCTTAGAAGGGGAAGGGGTCTCAATACACCATAGAAAAAATTCTTACCTCCAAAAACTCCCACATGCCAAATTTGGTTTTATTTTCTTTTTGTAGGAGAGTGAACCACTACGATCAATAATAAAGATCTATTGTGATATACTCCAACCTAATCTAAGTGCATACTCTTGGCTCATCACTATTGGCGAGTTGACGGCCGTTTCAGATTGCACATGTATCCCAGTTCCGTACTTCACTTCGTATGAAGTTAAGTACTTCAATGGGATTTTTATTCCATATATCGGAAGGTTCTAGGATTCCCTTGCCGAGGATACGCAGTCTGTGTTGTATCAATACTCGGCATTCGAGTAGGTGTTCCGAGGTCTCCCTCTCAAGATTGCAGAAGCGGCAAGTCTCCTCATTGAGCTTGCCTATCCTCATGAGATGATGTTTGCTCGGGCAGTGACCGGTGATTAGTCCGGTCGTTGTACTTAGGTCTTTTTTGTTGAGCCTAAGCAATATTTGGCTTTTCCTGATATTAGGATCTATAAACCTTTTTGATTGTCGTAGTCCGTTTATGCCATTCCAGTTTACTATAATGGTCGTTCTTACCCACTCGTCAAGTTCCGTTTTTATAGCACTTGACGAGACTCCACAAAATGGTTCTGGTCCTATAAATCTTGTCGATGATCCTTTTCGTGCCAGCAAATCGGCCTTTTCATTTCCTTCAATTCCACAGTGGCCCGGAACCCAGTAAAGATTGACCTGGTTCTTATAAGTACAGAGAACAGACATCCAGGCTGGCATACCCAACTTGTGTAAATTTTTGTAACGGCCATTTCGAAATAACCCCTCGTTCACGTTAAAGTTACCCGAAGTTACCCCTCGCATTTGTTAGTTTGGCGATTCGTTTGATGGCGGCGCCACCCGCAAGCATCTGTCAAAACTGAAATCCAATATTGAGCTGTTCGACAGAAACTTATGCGCTGACGGTGGTGGTCTTTGGAACTAGCCGAATGGTGAGAAAGTTGACAGTTTGCTCACAGACAAACAGACATAACACTCGTTTTCCATTCTTCGTACCGGTAAAACCGTCATTTCAAATTTGGGCTTAGTTGGGAATATCTCCGTTTTGGTCAAAGTGGCGCTTTTTGACGAAAGAAGGGGAATTCCCCATAAAAAATACTTGCTTCTTCGAAGGACACCCATATTGCTATTTGATATTTGGGAATGTCGATCATAGATGGTGCTAGTGTTCAGGCTAAATGTGTGGTACGATAATTTTTGTTGATTTTTCTTCCAAGTGTTATGTCTGTTTGTCTGTGGTTTGCTTGAAGAATCGGAAAAAAGTTCACTTTTTTAATTTTATTAATGTAGTGAAACAATGTACAAGTAAAATTATTATTGCAAAATGTAAGCAAATTGAGTACTTTATTTTTGGTATATACTTTGTCAGTGGTTTGATTACAGTATATAGACCTTTCCATTTATGTCTGTGTTGGTGCTTGAAAATGAGGCAAACAAGCATCAGCCCTTTCCGAAAATGAGACAAATATCATGTATATACACGTGTATTTCGTGTTCGCTAGTGTGGGTGCTTGAGCTGTCAGAAAGCTCTATACGAGAAAATAATGTTTTTGTATATTTATGCGACAACAAACAGGTTACATATCACGCTAAATTATAAAAATCCACGTGCTTGAGTGGTAAAAAACTTGTTTTACCTTTGTTATACTATAACAAAGGTTTAGGAATTGGTCGAAAAACACGAAATTGATCCGAGGCCCGGAGGGCCGAGCCACATATACCAATCGACAGGGTTCGACGAACTGAGCAATGTCTGTGTGTGTGTGTGTGTATGTGTGTATGTATGTGCGGGGCGCAACTTTTCTATCGCCTATTTCTCGGAGATGGCAGAACCGATTTGTTCGCTATTACTTTTGTTTGAAAGATATTATTGCCTAGTATATCACTATTGAATTGTTTCGAGGTCCGACATTTCGTTTAAAAGTTATAAGTAAAAAAGTAAAAATTACGTGACACGATTTTCTCCGGACCCAAATGACCGATTTCAACGATCTTGGTATCGAATGAAAGCTCTTGTTAACACTAAATTTTTCGGATAAATTTTATTGAAAACAAACAATCAGTTTAAAAGTTATGCTTAAAAAACCTGTTTTGACAAGGTAATAATTATCGCCTGTTTCTTAGAAATGACTAAACCGATTTAGACGCTATTAGTCTCATTTGACAGCTAACATAACCTAATAGATCACTATTGATTTGTTTTTTGATTGGACGTTTAATTTGAAAGTTATGATCAATTGAATACAACACATTAAAATTTACAATAATTTATAACGATTTCATCTAAGATGATTTATCTAGTTTGAATTATTTTGGCATCAAATTAGAGATTTTAATGCTACAAATATATCTGCAAAATTTCAGAAGAATCGGTTTTGCCGATCAAAAGATATTAACCCTCCAACACTCGCGCCGACTTTTGTAATTCGGTTACTCGCGCGCACAATGGCCCAAAGCCAAAAAGACATGCGCATTAGAATTTTGACTGGGAAAACTTGGTTTTAAGTTTATGGAACCTTCGGAAGAATTTCTTAAAATTGAAAGCTCTATCGTCTGGTGCAATTTAAATTTTGATTAATCCCCCTAAAAGTGAAATAAAAAAATTATTTTTCTTCAGTTTCAATATAACACATTGATGTGTTCTGCAAAGTTTTAGAACATATTATTACAAGAAATTTTGTTGAATACAGTAACCTTCTATCTATTAAGCGAAGAGAGAAAAATCTTATTTATTGTATATGAATTTGTAAGATCAGTTTTTTTCTATTTTAGCTCTTTTTGTAATTGTTGTATTCCTTTTTCATGTATTACAAAATTGTATAAATAGTAAAAATACACAACTTTGATGAATATAGTATACCTCTATGTTTGTTTGTTTAGATACTGTAGAACTTTGATTAAAAAAAATGCCTTAATTTTGACCCCGAATGACTCGACTACCAACAGATACATTTTAAACATTTTATATTTGCTGATTGTGTTGCTGCACACAGACACCATTTTTACATAGAAGAAACGAGAGAAACTTCCAGGGCCAATCGTGGTACAACTCACATGCTGCTTGCTTCGTTTCTGTGATGTCAGTTTATGCTGATCTATTTTCCCAACAATTTAAAGTATTAATGCATTGAATAATTATGACATTTTGCTCATAACAAGGTAATTGAAGAATATACGTTAGTTAAACAGAGATTTGTAACTTTATAACAATATGGCATTCAAAAACCTACACGTGTTGTACAAAATGCGTGTTGTACAGCGTGAGTAATCGAAGGTTAACAAAAATTGATGAAATTTATTCAAGAAAACTTTATTGATGTCAATCAAAAATAATGGCGTTACAGACATTTATGCGTAGTTCAAAAACCTATAAACTAGACTTTTACTACGCAATGTATATGTTAAAGAATAATATTTCCTCTTATAACTTGCTTTTACTTGCACTTACTCAAATTAGTAACAACCAGCTTACCCTTACTCAGTAATTTCATGAAAAAGGATCTATCAAAATTTATAGGTGCTGCTATTTTGTTTAAATTTTGTAAACTTATTCAATTTCCAAAAATTTTATGAAAACCAACGCACCACGCAACGTTAACCAATAGATGAATTATGTTCCGAAGACGTGTCGATTTCTATCTCAAATAGCACGTAAGACCGTATAACAAAGGTTCCTTTCACCACTAGGTGGATTAAATCGGGTTTTTTTTTGTGAAATTAATATAAACCAGGCTATTGCAAGCAAGATACAGAATAACTAAAAAGAACATTCATATTTTCATGTAGTGCCGGAGCCACAGAGAACAGACATCCAAGCGAAAGGTCCCCACTTGGATAAAACTTATGTCAAATTAGTTGGGAAACTATAGTGATGGTGTCGCTAAAGGCGCATGAAATTCTACACTAAACTCACAACAGGTAGCTTCTGGCGCTGGCATAACGCATATAGTCCATATATACAAGCGCCAGAGGAGCCAAAGGTTGTCAGTGTGCAAATCAAATGAATCATTTAGTTGGGAAACTATAGTGGTCGTGTCGCTAGCATATTAGGTGATTTTAATTTGAAATTTTATCCAAGAATTCCCGAAAAATTTGTTCCTGAATGAATGTCTGTTCTCTGTGGTAGCATGTATTCATGCTCGTAATCATTCGATTCTTCATGTAAACATTATAGTTACAACCAACCCATCGACATCTCTATATCGAACTGCAGTAAACGTCAGCGACAGCATGTCCGGGGCTCAAAATTTGACAGCGGGCCCAAATCAGACTGCTGGCAGTTGAGTGAAACGCAGTGCTGACATGCTATCTCATTTTCGCACACACGAGATGTTGGCAGCGAAAACATGGTTGTCTGCCGATGGGGTGGTTACAACACACTTAAACAGTTCGGTAAATTTTACCGAAATCTAAACAGCTGAACGTTCGGTAAAAATTTCAATCGTGCATATCGACGTTTACTGATCTTTAGTAACGTTTGGTAACATAAAAAATTTTACCGAACGTTCAGCTGTTTAGATTTCGGTAAAATTTTACCGAATTCGGTGCTTTTTTCTAAGTGTGTATATATCAAGAGCAACATTTCAATAGGACCCAAGTGCAAAATATAAAAAAACTGGTTTTTTGGTTATATTTAAAGCTTTTTTAAGTATCTATAGTAAATACAAAACATCATAGTGATTTAAAAACTATATAAGTCTTAAAAAGCAAATTTGAAAAAGCCTTATGTGAAAACTGGCAACAAAGTTTTCATTTTGTGCTTCGGCCCTTCTGTATGAAAAAGCCTATACGCAGTTTGTGTTTTGTTTTGCTTTCGGCCCTATTTTTGTTGTGAGATTTCTACGCATCGCAAGTGGCAAGTGGCAAGTAATCACTGGCCATCTCCGGTTTAGTACGTTTCGTAAGTATTAAATACACAAACGTTTGTGTTTCCAATAGTAATTAAATGTTACAATGCAAATTAAATATTTTAGAAACAGCCAGTTCTGCAGTTGCTGCCACGAAGATGATCCCTTCCGTACAATTGCGAGAAAGACCCATATTCGAACGGGCAATAAAAACAATACGTTGTTTAAATACTTTTCACCTGCATAAATAACACGGCCATTCACAAAGACGACACGTTTTGGTACTTAAGCCTGCACGGCAACAAACATTTACGCTACTTTCCGGCCTTTCCGGCTCACACAAAAAAAAGCTATTTCGCTTGATATATGTATCACCTGTGGAGGGACCGACCGGAGTAAGTTCATTAGTTGCGCGACCAACATTTACTATCGCTGAACTGCCAAGGCGGGATGCACTTGAACGCGGTGAGTTAGAAATGCAAATGAATGAACCGCTGCATTGCTTTAAACTACCATAGCGACTGTCGCTGAGTATGAAACGGAAGCGGTAACTGAAGGCTTATTCTGCAAAATAGTTTTCACGTATACAGAAAAATATCCACACACTATCACCTTTGCTAGAAATTAAAGATCCAGAAAATTTTCGAGATGATTATAAAGAGGACACATCAAACATCGGTGGATGTCGTTCATGACGTGGAATCTTAATTTGAGCTAGAAGATTGCTGCTAATAGTCGTAAACTAACTGGAAAGGAAATTGTTATTGTATGATAATACGCTGACCGGGTCGGATTTTAAGTTCCTGATAGACCCGGTGAACTGATTAAAAATGTACGGATAGATGATTCGCTTTTGCAGCATATTGAGGCTCTGGAAAATCCGATCGAATGACGGCGATGAAAAATATGTGTCGAAAGCTTTTGATTGGCGTTGATGAAAGAACAATGATTTAGAAAATTGTCAATTTCTCAATAAGAATGCCAAAATAAACATTTTTTCTTGAAGAACATGAAAATTATATTTACTAAAAGTTGTAAAATCCAGTTTTTCGATGGCAACGAGACCAACATTTGAGTCCTCCGCGAAAAATAGGGTAAAAATACATGGCTTGCAACCACCATACATGTTTTTACGGTGTTACTGGAACGCGAAACGATTCCAACTTGATCCTGATAAATAAATCTTATCAAGAATTGACCTTTCAAGTTGGCCTTTAATGGTTTTGGAGACAGCAAGTTTTAAATCCTAAAGGTACATTTAGATTGGCAACATGTGGCACGCAACTTTTTCCAAACTGTTACCTGATGTTTCCATGCAACTATAGCAACATATCACAAGTATTTAGATGGCGACAGAAGCAACGCTTAGCAACAACTAGCAACATGTCGCATTCCGCATGTTGCATTCCACATGTTGACAAGAAATTGTCCGGTCTAAACGCACCTTTAACGTAAATCGGCAAATTTTTCTGCATTTCACGGGTAACAGGTTTCGCTTCACAAAAACCTGCTCAACGGAGGTGGCAGATTTGATGATGAAATTAAACCGCAACTTCTCTAGTACAAATAATGAAGCTGGCCGGCGTCCTGTCCTCTGTCCTGGTCAAGAATTTTTAACCTTTTATAGCCACTGTGCTTTAAAGCAACTCGATAAACAAGGGCCAAATGCAAAACGCTGACTGAAAATCGGCCCAACACCAAAATCATATCACCACTGACAGTAAATAAAAGCCTCATGTCCAGAGATGCCAACATTTTTTCTCAGAACTCAGGATGCAAAGGAAATAAAAATCAGGATAATTCAGGATTTTTGTTTCAATTTTTTTAGGAAAGCAATATGTACAAATTTTCATACTAAAAATTCTCTCACATTGCTGCTTATGCATTGACTATCTACCACAGTCGCAAATACACGAAATTGGGAATGAAAATGGACGTCCTTAACCTTTCGTCACTTGCGCCAACATCGATTCATAGGCAAGGTAAAACAGAACGAAATTCACTCGAATACTAACGCCACATGACGAAAAACTTATTAAACCTTGTCTATCGCTTGAAAGATCTTGGGCTGCAGATGAACCTGACTGAAAACAGTGATTTTGTTTATTGCCAGAGTTCCTATACTGAGATACCTATACAGATAGATTCCTATACTGAGTTAAAGTTAACGTTTCACAGGTGTTGTACAACATACAACATCCCGAGTAATCGTGGGTTAGGAAGGCATTGACGTTTCTAGTTTCATCTTCGCAGGGTTCAATTTCGGCAACTAAAGGAAAGTGATTACAAAGTAAAGAGTTATAGAAAAATAAAGATAAACTCCTTTAGTGCAGAACACTGGACAGTAGAGAAGTGTGGGTTAAGTTTCTACAGGTTTTTAGTTCAAATGTATAAAAATCAGGATTTTTTCCCAAAATCAGGATAAAAGAGCGACTTGTCAGGATATCAGGAAATACACTAAAAAATCTGGATAATCCTGAAAAATCAGGAACATTGGCATCTCTGCTCATGTCAAAGGCCTCAACTACAATGGATAATCAAATCAGCCTTATGAAAAAGTCGTATTGCCTAAAGATTTCCGAAAACGGCCCAACGCATATTTTTGCAAATTACAAAGTAAATCAATGTGTTTCCTGCTAGTTGTTGCATTACACATTAAACTATTATGTTTTTGCATCAAAATGCGTCATTCAATTCTAAACATAACTATTTATATCAAATGAGGAGTTAAAAAATGATGCGCAAGTTTCATCATCGATTTTCTCGAAACTGTCAGTTTTGACTTCGGCCTATTTGAAATGTTGCTCTTGATATATAGTTCGGCGGATAGAAAATCGGGAGCCAAATAAACGTCAAAAGCGGAGCCAAAAGCTTTTCAAAATCCAAAATGCAGGAGTAATGTTAAAAAAACACACTTTATTTTCATAGAACAAGTCATTTTCAACACCCGCCAGTGATTATTTTTTGTAAAAACCTGCACCATAATTTCAAATTTAATTTCATAAATCAGGGATGCCAATTCGCCTGGTTTTCTATCCGCCGAACTATATATATAGTAACCAGGGCTGTCATTCGCTCACACTATGCGCCCAATGTTCCAATATTATGCCTTGTCGCACAGAGCGATTCGGCAACACACCTCTACAGCTAATATGCACACAGCGTACGAGCGAACGCGGAGTGGGAGCGAACGACAGCACTCGGTGAAAATCGCCCAGTGAGTGACAAACAGCACTTGGTGCTGCCCTTTGCCACACTCCGTGCGGAATTGCGCAAAAAAATTGTTTTGTATTTACAAATTTTCTGCCCTTTTAAAAGTGAAAATACACGCTGCACTGAACAACTAATATGGTCTATGTTAAGTTAGTACGGATCAGGCACCGCAACAGTAAAAATGTTATTTTCAATCACATACCACTTCAACTGACCCAGCGCACAATCCAGCCGCGCAGAGTGCGGCTGTTGGTGTGGTAAAGCACGCAGCAAATTTATCACTCTGCGTTTGCGACTGCCTTTTGTTGGTGCGCGTAAAACACGAAAGAGCGTGTTTAGCAAAAGAGACACTGAAGGGAATTTGTGGGCGAACACACACCGCATGGCGAGTGTTGTGTTGTTTAAGAATGTGTGTCTTTTGGTCTGCGCTGCGGTTTATGCCACCTCTGATAGTAACTATAGTAAACATGCTATATGCAACATATATACATGCTACATGCGTTGTATGTAACATTTATCAAAGTAGTAACATTGCATACGTTCAATTCTCAAAACATTGTGCATTTGAAAACAATTTAACAAAATCAATAGCACAAACTATTGCATGCCTGCTACCTTACAGCAATTAAAGATTGTTTTTATTACCCATGGTTCCCCACGTTGAAGGGATGTTACCAATTCAATCCTATTTTATCAACAGCACATCTTTTCACTACACTTCTAATGAAACGTCAAGCATGCGTATTCATACAGAGTCTTATTATAACTGTACACTACAGCTGTAGCACATTTTTCCAACCCAGATATCAAATTCGCCGAGGTTTAATCGTCTCGCAGTAAAGAATTTGCGATCTGTTGGGACAACGAACTTGTGTCGTTTTTTCTGGTACACTTCCCTAACACAGACATCAAATTGGACTTGGTTTAATCGCGTTCGTAAGAAATCTGTTGGCAGAAGGAGGCTTTGTTACTCTCTCTGGCGTACTTCCCAAGCAAGGACATCAAAATGGTCTAGGTTTAGACGCGGTGTTAAGAAATATTGTTGAAATGAGGCAACTTCGTCACTTGTTTTGGTTTACTTCCCAAGCACAGATGTCAAATTGGTATAGGCTTAGATTATCGTAAAGAATCTTCCAACCAATCACGAAGCGAGAATTCTGGTAAAACATAGGTTCATTATTTTCAATTTTTCAATAGTTCAACATCAAGAATTCGTACTTTTCTTCATTTGGGTCAATTCTTAGAAGATTTTCCGATCGATTGGTGTAAGAATATTGAAAATCGATTGGAAAACCGCTGAGCTATTAGCGCTCAAAACCTTTCATTTTTCGTGACGCTCACATTTTTCAATTTTTTGGAATGACACCCTATCTCAAACCTTGCCGTAAGACGTAGTCCTACGTCAAAAAATAAACCTCGGTTGATAATAAATCAAGTAGATTGTGGTTTGTAATGCTGACAAGTCCAAATATGGTTGAATGTCGTGGTGGTGTGATGAATCCAACCTGAAAACAGATAACAATTTATTAATTTTAACGACATACATAATTCTAGATAGAATTAACAAAAGGGCGAATGTCGCAAGCGTAAACAAACCGAGTGAGGGTTGATTTTCCTATAGGCGAATTCGAGCAAAACTAAGAGCTACCGTTCGCTACCTGGTTGATTTATTGGAACTACAAAAAACGTGCAATTCCCAAAATGCTTGCTGGCACCTATATGGAACTCGACTTTAAATGTAATATTTTATTGAATTAATAACAGTGGGAATGATGAAAATGGATAATAAAGGTAAGACAAAGCATTACCTTTCATTTGATATATATTGTTTCAGTTTCGGGAGATTATTAGAGCTTCGCAAGTGTATTTATGTTTACGAACTGATAGGTTATATTTTTGGTTCTTTGCGCAGATGATGCTTATCACGAAAATAAATCCGTTAGCATTTGAAAACACATTGGAAAACACTGAAGACTGAAAATAATTGGTGATTCTCTATTCAGGATATGTAAACTTTACAGCTGACTCCATGTACTTTTGTTTCATGCGGTAAAAAATTAAACATTAACATTTTTCTGCCATAAAGTTAATTAATTCGAATATTTTCACTTACCTGAACGTAGATAAACAAATTTCTTCCAATATTTCGCTATCTAAATTCCTGACAATTGAAAGGGTTAATCAAAAATTGCATTTTATTTCAGCTTTTTTCAAAAATGTATGGAGCTTGACAGCGATTTTACTTTTCATCACTTTTTTTATGCAGCGCCTCCAAGCGGGCGATAGCTTGTCAAAAACGCCTATGCTGGTCCAGCAAAAAGTAACTCTCACCCGATTTGTTTACATTTGCGACATTCGCCCTTTTGTTAATTCTATCTAGAATTTAGCTATACTCACACTCTAGATCAGCATTAATTACAGTCGAAAACGTATTTTCTCCTTCTGGGTTTATGATTTTTTTTTTCGATTACCTACTGAAGGATACTTTGTTTTTTCGATTACTGAAGTAGACTTCGCGAGTTTTTGACAGTTGTGAAATGCGAAAAATTGGTTGCAAATTCAATAGATATGCATTATGTTTCGATGGTGATCTCTGTGATTTTCCTATGCTGCTCCAGCAAAAAATAACTCCCGCTCGGTCTGATTGACAGTTGGCTTATCCGCCTATTTCAAATGTTGGTCGACATATCAGCAACTTCGTAGTCGCGAATCGAGCAGCGAGAATAGGCGTTTTTGACAAGCTATCGCCCGCTTGGAGGCGCTGCATAAAAAAAGTGATAAAAAGTAAAATCACTGTCAAACTCCATACATTTTTGAAAAAAGCTGAAATAAAATGGTTTCTGATTAACCCTTTCAATTGTCAGGATATTAGATCACAGAGAACAGACATCCACTCAGGAACAAATTTTTCGGGAATTCTTGGATAAAATTTCAAATTAAAATCACCTAATATGCTAGCGACACGACCACTATAGTTTCCCAACTAAATGATTCATTTGATTTGCACACTGACAACCTTTGGCTCCTCTGACGCTAGCATATATGGACTATATGCGTCATGCTAGCGCCAGAAGCTAGCTGTTGTGGGTTCAGTGTAGAATTTCATGCGCTTTTAGCGACACCATCACTATAGTTTCCCAACTAATTTGACATAAGTTTTATCCAAGTGGGGACCTTTCGCTTGGACGTCTCTTCTCTGTGATTAGATAGCGAAGTATTGGAAGAAATTTGTTTATCTACGTTAAAGTAAATGAAAATATTCGAATAATTAACTTTACGGCAAAAAAATGTTAATGTTTGATTTTGTATCGCATGAAACAAAAGTATAGTGGACCCCCGTTCGTTTGAACGATTCCTCATGCAAACTAACGGGGTTAGCTTTTAATTTGAACAACTGGTAACCCTAAATATGCTGCAGCTTGTGCGAACTGGCTGCCCTGTTCTTTGTTATTGTTTTGGTGGTTTGATTCAATTGGCAGTGGCAAGCAGCGAATATTTCATTCTCCGATCAGATTTCTACCATAATCGTTGGAAAAACGCAAACAAATCGTGTTTATGTGCATTGTCTGCATAAGCAAATGATGTCATATAGGCGTTTTTGACAAGCTATCACCCGCTTGGAGGCGCTGCATAAAAAAGTGATGAAAAGTAAAATCGCTGTCAAACTCCATACATTTTTAAAAAAAGCTGAAATAAAATGCAGTTTTTGATTAACCCTTTCAATTGTCAGGATTTTAGATAGCGTAATATTGGAAGAAATTTGTTTATCTACGTTAAAGTAGGTGAAAATATTCGAATTAATTAACTTTATGGCAGAAACATGTTAATGTTTGATTTTGTGCCGCATGAAGCAAAAGTACATAGAGTCAGCTGTAAAGTTTACATATCCTGGATAGAGAATCACCAATTATTTTCAGTCTTCAGTGCATTCCAATGTGTTTTCAAATGCTAAAGGATTTATTTTCGTGATTAGCATCACTTGCGTCAAGAGCCAAACATATAACCTATCAGTTCGTAAACATAAATACACTTGCGAAGCTCTAATAATCTCCCGAATCAGAAACAATATATATCAAATGAAAGGAAATGCATTTTCTTACCTTTATTAAGCATAAGCATAAGCATAAGCATAAGCATAGGATACCGCCCGTGTGCTGCTACTCCGTTATTGACCAGGATCGATGAAAATTGCAAAATGATGGCTGGAAAGAGCATACTTGGGACAGCACGCTATTCCTCATTGTGCAACCTTATCAGGTCCCTGCATGCTGATCAATACCGACGCCGGCCACGTCCGAATGCGGGTCCTGGTGGGATGGGAAGGAATGTTAGTCCAATACTTGTTGCTACTAAAGACCAGGGAATCCTCTGCATCTTCACAAGTATTTCGGGAAAGGAATTGTTGTTAGTAGATGGGGGGAGTTATATAAGACTAACCTGACTATTCAAAAATTTTCTGGTAAAGCCAGTAATTACGAAAATTAAGATACCTTTAAAAAATACCTTTTAATAAATTTAATATAATGCCATTGGTGCTCATATACAACCATAATTTGATAATTTATATCTAAAAATAATATGCACATGCGAGATTTAAAATGACTCGAAAACCTCGTGACAAATTTGAATTTATTATACCTGAAAACAAGTTACAACCTCTTAGTTTTGCTCGAATTCGTCTATTGAGAATGACATTTGAACCATTTTTGATTGCACGTCGTGCAAACCAACGGGGTTCAAATTAAAAACGGTCAAACGAACGGGGGTCCACGGTACATAGAGTCAGCTATAAAGTATAAATATCCTGGATAGAGAATCACCAATTATTTTCAGTCTTCAGTGCATTCCAATGTGTTTTCAAATGCTAACGGATTTATTTTCGTGATTAGCATCACCTGCGCCAAGAGCCAAACATATAACCACAGAGAACAGACATCAATTCAGGAACAAATTTTTCGGGAATTCTTGGATAAAATTTTAAATTAAAATCACCTAATATGCTAGCGACACGACCACTATAGTTTCCCAACTAAATGATTCATTTGATTTGCACACTGACAACCTTTGGCTCCTCTGGCGCTAGCATATATGGACTATATGCGTTATGCTAGCGCCAGAAGCTAGCTGTTGTGAGTTTACACTCAAGTCTTTTTTTACACAGTTTGTTTTTTTCGGTTACTCAAGAACGGTGCAATTGAGGGACCATTTACAAAATACGTGACGAATGTCGGGTCTCTCCCAAATGTATTGAGAAATAAATGAATATTCCCTTAGTTGCCCTGTTCTTAATATTCGAAAAAACAAACCGTGTAAAAAAAGTACTTGAGTGTAGTGTAGAATTTCATGCGCCTTTAGCGACACCATCACTATAGTTTCCCATCTAATTTGACATAAGTTTTATCCAAGTGGGGACCTTTCGCTTGGATGTCTGTTCTCTGTGATATAACCTATCAGTTCGTAAACATAAATACACTTGCGAAGCTCTAATTATCTCCCGAATCAGAAACAATACATATCAAATGAAAGGAAATGCATTTTCTTACCTTTATTATCCATTTTCATCATTCCCACTGTAGTTAATTCAGTAAAATATTTCTTTTAAAGTTGAGCCACAGAGAACAGACATCCATTCACGAACAAATTTTGACGTAGGACTACGTCTTACGGCAAGTTTTGAGATAGGGTGTCATTCCAAAAAATTGAAAAATGTGAGCGTCACGAAAAATGAAAGGTTTTGAGCGCTAATAGCTCAGCGGTTTTCCAATCGATTTTCAATATTCTTACACCAATCGATTGGAAAATCTTCTAAGAATTGACCCAAATAAAGAAAAGTGTGGATTCTTGATGTTGAACTATTGAAAAATTGAAAATAATGAACCAATGTTTTATCAGAATTCTCGCTTCGTGATTGGTTGTTGGAAATGACGTCATCAAAGTAGAAACGCGTTTTCACGCTTCGGCTTATAATTCAGTCAATTTTCAATAGATTTCCAAGATATTTACACCAATTGATCGGGAAATCGATTGAAAATATAGAAAACTATTGATTTTGTTTTTGAAATTGAATTTGAAAAATTGTTGTTTTTGAATTGATTTTGAAAATTTGAATTTTTTTCATATTTTTGCCTTCCCTCGTCAGTGCTTCCCTAGCACGGATGACAGAAATATATACGATATAAGCTATGGGTTAAGCTTCCTTATGATTGTATTTAATTTACGCCCTATAGAATCCGATCGAAAATTGTTGAGCTTCAGCTGTTGCTGCTTCCCACGGATAAGGCACCGAAGACATGCAAATTCACCAAGCGAGGTGTTGGAGCTGGAGCACTCAATGATCGCTGCCGTGATGGAATATCTGGCGACAGGAGTTCTGGAATTGGGAGGACATATGCTGCGACAACGAAACGATCAGAATTATCGTCACTTGCAGCTTGCCATCCGCAACAACGAAGAGTTGAACAAATTGCTGTCCCGTGTCACCGCTGCTATGAGAAGTGTCTTTCCGAACATCCAAACTGTTTTGTTGCTGCCCAAGAAGACGGAAAAGAAGGCTTAAATTTCCAGCATATCACGTCGAAAAACCGTTCTTTTAAGAACGAAACATGTGTTCATGAAGATTTGAGGAATTTTCACTCACAGATTTAAATTCTATTTAACTTAGATTGATCTGATTGTTCGCTTCTTTCAAAGAATTTTAACCGATCACCGCTCGCGCTGCTGTTCGCTTGTTGCTGCTGGACGCTGGTTGCGCTGGTTGCAGCCAACAAATATACTAGCTCCAAGTAAATGTGTTCGGCCAAGCGTCAAAATAAATGAAATTGGATTTAATCGAATGAAAGAGTTTTAGTAATCTTTTGCATCTTAGTAACACAAATTTATCCATACAGTAATAATACGTAGCGTAATTTTTCTTAGGCAGCAAAAGGCGAACGGCTCATTAGTAACTTTGCTCTTTTGTTCAGACTGAAATTGAAATGCTCTATTTTTTATTTCACGTAGATGATAGAATGAAGAACCATGAAAAATGGGTGTGGTCGTTTCTTGTCGCTTGCTCTGGTACATAACACGTGGTAAGCCGGCGAACAGCATTATTCAAACGCTAGCTGAGCTAGTGCCAACATCGAAGAATCGTATTATTATATACATGGATACATCCTACTATCGCTACAAAGAGACTTACGTTGTCCTACGTCACCTATGCGGTCGTGTCTTGTGCACAACCCCTCTTTTCGGAACGGATTTTTTCGGAAATTCTCGCGTCACTTTTGATTTCATCCAATGTAACAATTCCACCATATTGAGAAAAACGAGATCGAAGTTCTTCGAATTGAACTTTAAATTGTTTCAAAATGAAATAATTTTCAGTCCTTCACTCAACGTGGTTGATGAATAATAACATTCAATATTTAACGGAGATTTTAAAAATCTAATTAAAACTAAGCAGTTTTGGTTTATAATGGAAAAAGTTTTTTTTCCGTGTTGGGTATTTTTATCACTGCGACCATTTGTTTGATCTATTGTGATATATTCCCCGTTTTATTATAGCTATGTTGTCAAGATGACGCACCACTAGCAGAAGTGATTGTCATTGTTTGACTAATAGCATTTGTCCAGCCCGGTGATGCACTTCGGATGAAGTGCACTACTGCGCTGGGAGTTGTTCTCCAAATATCAGAGGGTTCTAACAGCCCTCTTTCGAAGAACCTTAATCTTTTATGGAGAATTGCCGGACATCGGCATAACAGGTGTTCCGAGTCTTCTTTTGACGTAGGACTACGTCTTACGACAAGTTTTGAGATAGGGTGTCATTCCAAAAAATCGAAAAATGCGAGCGTCACGAAAAATGAAAGGTTTTGAGCGCTAATAGCACAGCGGTTTTCCGATCGATTTTCAATATACTTACATCAATCGATCGGAAAATCTTCTAAGAATTGACCCAAATGAAGAAAAGTATGGATTCTTGATGTTGAACTATTGAAAAATTGTAAATAATGAACCTATGTTTTACCAGAATTCTCGCTTCGTGATTGGTTGGAAGGTTCTTTACGATGATCTAAACCTATACCAATTTGATATCTGTGCTTGGGAAGTAAGCCAAAACAAGTGACAAAGTTCCCTCATTTCAACAATATTTCTTAACACCGCGGTTCAACCTAGACCATTTGATGTCCTTGCTTGGGAAGTACGCCAGAGAGAGTGACAAAGCCCCATCGTGCCAACAGATTTCTTACGAACGCGATTAAGCCTAGTCCAATCTGATGTCTGTGTTAGGGAAGTGTGCCAGAAAAAATGACACAAGTTCATTGTCCCAACAGATCGCAAATTCTTTACTGCGTGACGATTAAACCTCGGCGAATTTGATATCTGTGTTGGAAAAATGTGCTACAGCTGTAGTGTTCGGTTATAATACGGCTCTGTATGAATACGCAAGCTTGCCGTTTCATTAGAAGTGTAGTGAAAAAATGTGCTGTTGATAAAATAGGATTGAATTGGTAAAATCCCTTCAACGTGGGAAACCATGGATAATAAAAACAATCTTTAATTTCGGTAAGGTAGCAGGAAAGTAATAGTTTGTGTTCTTGATTTTGTTAAATTGTTTTCAAATGCACAATCTTTTGAGAATTGAACGTATGCAATGTTACTACTTTGATAAACGTTACATACAACGCATGTAGCATGTATATATGTTGCACATAGCATGTATACATGAAGAATCGAATGATTACAAGCATGAATACATGCTACTATCAGTACAAAGAGACTTACGTAGTCCTGCGTCACCTATATATGCGGTCGTGTCTTGTACACAACCCCTCTGATTTTTTCTATGCCGCAGAAGCGACATATATCATCATGAAGTTTTCCCATTAGCTTCAGATGATAGCTGCTCGGACAATGTTCTGTTATAAGACCAGTATAAATGCTTAGATCTTTCTTCGAAAGCTCCAGTATTTTGCGAGTAATTGAAACGTTTGGAGAGATGAAACGTTTCGACTGCCTAGCATTGAAAGTGTTATTCCAATTTGATTCCACTTTCGTACATTCCCATGCTTTTAGCTCCATTTTTAAAGCAGAAGCAGATAAGCAACAGAAGGGCTCAGGTCCTACAAATTGATGAGATGATCCGAGTCTTGCTCCGAGTCTTGCATCAGCTCTCTCATTTCCATCAATTCCACAGTGACCTGGGACCCAGTACAAGTTGACTTGGTTACGACGAGACAATTTTTGGAGTGATTGAATACATTCCCAGACAAGTTTTGATGTGCATGTCGCCGACTTTAGAGCGTTTAGAGCTGCTTGGCTGTCGGACATGATTGACTGAAGTTTTTGGAGCGTCTTAGTATGCATATATTTGAATGTTTATAGTTCCTGCGCCAGCACACAGTCGTACATTCTAGAATTGCTTGTATTTCAGCTTGGAATACAGTTGGCCATCTGCCCATAGAAATTGACATGTCTATTCCTGGGCCAGTGACTCCTGCTCCCACTTGATTGTCCATTTTTGAACCATCTGTATAGAAAACTGTCGAGCCTGGACGAATATCGGGACCACCATCTTCCCAGGAATCACGTCTAGGCTCAAATACACGAAATATTCGGTTGAAGTTGTATTTTTTCTCCATCCAATCTTCATTACTGGTTACAAGAGGATTTATACTAATAGTTTTTAGAATACTGAGATGACCTGTTAAGTCCCCTTCAAAAAGGTTCTTTGATCTTTTGATCCTCAGAGCACTTTTTTCAGCTTCTAATTGTATAAACTGATGCAATGGAAGTATATAGAGTAAAGCATCCAATGCCTTCGAAGGTGTACTTCTCATTGCACCTGTTATTGAGAAGTTTTTCCAGCTTTGTTTGGGTAGTTTTCTCTTTCGTTTTTGGCCACCAGACCAACGAAGCATAGGTAATCCTGGGTCTGACAATGGCCGAATAGATCCAATGGATCATCTTCGGTTTCAGTCCCCATTGCTTACCAAAGGTTCTTTTACATATCCATAGAGCATTTGTTGCTTTGTTTACTGCTTGCTCTAGATGTTCAAAAGACTTTTCTAGTTTTTTTACAACAGTTTGTACTGCTGTTATTGAAGATTTGCCTTCTTGATATGCGAATTGATATTCGCTCAAAGGATCTTTGGCTAAATATGATGATTTTATATGCTCATCAATTATTTTTTCCATTGTTTTTAACACAACGGACGATAAGCTTATCGGCCTGAAGGATTTTGGTGAAGTCTTATCCTTCTTATTAGCCTTCGGAATGAACGTGACCCGTACTTGTCGCCATACTGCTGGTATATGACCTAGTATCAGGCTTGATTGAAAAAGGTTTGTTAGAATAGGTGTTAAAAACGCCTTGCCCTTCTGTAGTAGTACAGGAAAAATTCCATCCCTACCCGGTGATTTGAAGGGTTCAAAAGTGTCAATCGCCCATTCAACCTTGCTTCTTGTAAAAAAATTTTTGGCCAAAGTACAAGCATCATTCCTGTTTCTATCTAACCCAGTCATTTCACTCGCTATTTCGAGAATGTCTGTCCTGGTTTCAAGATTTACAGTTCTCAATGCCGGTGCACTTTGGTCTCCGCATGTATTAATGATTGAACAGGGAAAATGTGTTCTCATCATTAACTCTAATGTTTCCTTAGTTGAGTTAGTAAAAGAGCCATCCTCTTTTTTCAAAGTACCTAACCCATTAGAATGATCTTTAGCGAGGATTTTCTGCAATCTAGCAGTTGCTGGAGTATTTTCAATGCTTTCACATGTGTGCCTCCAGTGAATCCTCTTTGATCTTCGTATTTCCCTATTATAGGCAGTGAGAGTTTTTTTTTTTTTATTGGGGCAAATATTCGATTACATAAAATACTTAAGAGTAACTATCCTATATCATATTGTGTGTTCAATCACAAGTGGTGACTTTTCAACACTATTAGAATTGCAATATATACTATTATTCTGATTTCTTATGATTTGTTACGACAATTAAGATTATTTAGCAGTAGGGATTACAACCTAAATGTAAGGGAAAAAAATATAAATCTTAACCTAATATCTAACCTAGCTAACTTATGATCTATAAAGAGACCTAATCATAGCAATAGAGGATTGCAACGATTTTTGACGGAAATTTGAAATAATTTTGTTTGACATAGTTTCTAGGGTTTCAACACCAGTAAGTCTATGTAATTCTAATGTACTAAACCAAGGAGGACGCTTCAAAATCATTTTCAAAATTTTATTTTGAATCCTCTGAAGACTCTTCTTCCTTGTAATACAACAACTTGACCAAATCGGAACGGCATATAACATCGCCGGTCTAAAAATTTGTTTGTAAATCAATAGTTTATTTTTCAGACAAAGTCTAGAATTTCTGTTAATAAGAGGATATAAACATTTCATATATTTATTACATTTTGCTTGAATACTTTCGATGTGGTCTTTAAAAGTAAGTTTTTTATCATAAATTAATCCCAAATATTTAACTTGGTCAGACCAACTCAAAGCAACTCCATTCATCTTGATAATGTGATTGCTATTTGGCTTAAGGGAAGAAGCTCTAGGCTTATGAGGAAAAATAATTAATTGAGTTTTACAAGCATTGGGAGAAATTTTCCACTTTTGCAAATATTTGGAGAAAATATCCAAGCTTTTCTGCAGTCGACTACATATGACACGAAGACTTTTTCCTTTAACGGAAATGCTTGTATCGTCGCAGAATAACGACTTTGTGCAGCCAGCCGGTAATTCAGGAAGATAAGATGTGTATATGTTATACAGGATTGGGCCCAAGATCGAGCCTTGAGGCACATCTGCTTTAACAGGAAATTTATCAGATTTAGAATTCTGATAGACAACCTGTAAAAATCGATCAGTTAAATAATTTTGTAAAATTTTTACAATGTAAATTGGAAAGTTAAAATTTAGCAATTTCGTGATTAAACCTTTATGCCACACACTGTCGAATGCTTTTTCTATGCCTAGAAGAGCAACTCCAGTAGAATAGCCGTCGGCTTTATTAGCTCGTATCATATTCGTAACTCTGAGCAATTGATGAGTAGTGGAATGCCCATGTCGAAAACCAAATTGTTCATCTGCAAAAATGGAATGTTCAGTAATATGTGACATCATTCGGTTAAGAATTATTCTCTCAAATAATTTACTTATGGATGGAAGTAAACTAATTGGCCTATAGCTTGAAGCCTCCGCTGGATTTTTATCTGGTTTCAAAATAGGTGTAATCTTAGCAGTTTTCCATAAGTTAGGAAAATATGCTAATTTAAAACAGTTATTAAATATTTTAACCAAAAGTTGATAAGTGATTTCAGGGAGTTTTTTAATTAAAATGTAAAATATCCCATCGTCACCAGGAGCTTTCATATTCTTGAATTTCTTGATAATTGAACGAACCTCATCCAAGTCAGTTTCAAATACTTCATTAGGTGAGACGTTATAAGTAGAAATTTGATCATATTTTTGAGAGACATCGTTTTCAACTGAGCTCACCACGTTCAAATTTAAATTATGAACATTTTCAAACTGCTGAGCAAGTCTTTGAGCCTTTTGTTCATTTGTTAATAGAATATGATCGCCATCTTTAATTGCTGGAATAGGTTTTGATGGTTTCTTCAGAATTTTTGACAATTTCCAGAAAGGTTTTGAATAAGGCTTCAACTGCTCAATCTTATTCGCAAACTGTTCATTCCTCAAAGCAGTAAATTTTTGTTTTATCTCTTTTTGTAATTCTTTATAAATAATTTTCATAGCAGGGTCTCGAGTTCGTTGATATTGACGCCTACGTACATTTTTCAGCCTAATAAGCAATTGAAGATTGTCATCAACAATTGGAGTATCTAATTTCATTTGGACCTTCGGAACAGAATTGTCCCTGGCTTCAATAATAGCACTTCTCAAAGCTTCCAAAGCTGAATCAATATTGGTTTTACTTTGCAAACTTACTTCATGATTCAAATGATTCTCAATATGAGACCTGTATCTTTCCCAATTGGCCTTGTGATAATTAAACACAGATTTAATAGGGTTTAAAATTGTCTCATGTGATAAACAAAAAGTGATTGGGAGATGATCCGAATCAAAATCAGCATGAGTAATTAACTCGCTGCACGCATGACTTTGGTCGGTTAGAACCAAATCAATTGTAGGATTTCTTGTAGAAGAAAAACATGTAGGCCCATTTGGACATAAAATGGAATAGTATCCAGATGAGCAATCATTAAAAATAATTTTTCCGTTAGAATTACATTGAGCATTATTCCATGATCGGTGTTTAGCATTAAAGTCACCGATAATTAGAAATTTTGAGCGATTCCTTGTAAGTTTTTGCAAGTCGCCTTTCAGAAAATTTATTTGTTCGTTTGTACACTGGTAAGGGAGATACGCAGCCGCAACGAATAATATTCCAAGTTCCGTTTGAACTTCAATCCCCAAAGCTTCAATAACTTTTGTTTCAAGATGAGGAAGAGTGCGATGTTTAATTTGACGGTGGATAACAATAGCAACTCCACCGCCAGAACTTTGAATTCTATCGAACCTATGTACCACGTAGTTGGGGTTATATTTTAGTTTGATATTTGGCTTTAAAAAAGTTTCGGTAATAACTGCAATGTGCACTCTATTGACAGTTAAAAAATTGTAAAACTCATCTTCGTTCGCTTTTAATGAACGAGCGTTCCAATTTAGAAATTTTATAGAATTATTTAAAGTCATTGCTGAACTTCAACTTCATTACAATTTCATATGTATAATTTGTTCCAATTCGAATAGCTTCGGTCATGGAACTTGTTTGCAACAAAGAAGTCATTAGAGTAGACATTGCTTGTTGCAAAAATAAAAGTTTATCCTGGGTAATCATACCTAGGTCATCATTAATGGCATCGTCCCTAGGTGGCCCAGGATTAATGGTTTTTTTGGAACTGCCTGGAATAACAGGTATGTCCAAGTTTCCGGCTAAGACCGAAGCATATGATTTACCTGACCTAGCTTGTACGGGTAGGTAATTCACAGGTTCTGCACTAACTACCGGTGGAATTTGCTCACGCTTAGGATTTTGTTTACCCTGATTTCTTCGCTGTAAAATAGCGATTCTAACAGGGCAATCAAAAGAATTACTTTTATGATTATTACCACAATTTGCGCATTTAAATTGGTTTTGCTCCTTCACTGGACAATCGTCCTTTTTGTGTGAAGGACTGCTGCAAATCATGGACTTGGAGTCCAAGTGACAATTTTTTGTGCCGTGACCATATTTTTGACATGAGCGACACTGAGTTAAATGAGGAATATTTCCTCCAAACTTTTTGTATAGTTCCCACTTTACACGCACGTGAAATAAAACACGTGCCTTTTCTAAAATATTTAAACTATTTACCTGATTTCGGTTAAAATGAACCAGGTAAAATTGCTGTGAAATGCCCCCGGTTTCCCGAATTTGACGTTTTTTCTTCATTTGAATTACTTGGATAGGAGAAACGCCAAGTAATTTCGTTAATTCAAATTTGACCTCATCAACGGATTGATCGGTTGAGAGACCTTTTAAAACAGCCTTGAATGGTCTTTCATTCCGGCTGTCGAATGTATAAAACTTATACAACTTTTCAGTTAAATACTGAATAAGCAAATTAAACGAGTCTTCCGTTTCGGCCAGCACGCGACACTCGCCTCTACGGCCGATTTGATAATTGACCTTAGCGGTAGGAACTCGCAAAGAAAGCTCCTTCCGAAAATTTTGAAATTCGGTAACATATACCACAATAGGTGGAATTTTACCCCTTTTGTTAACGATATTTTTTTCATTAATAATATTAGTATCTCCGGCTTCTTGCTCGGAGAGAACGGAAAATTGATTTTCACTAGCAACGCTAGAATTTAGAGAGGGTATATCCCTCTTTCTCTTCCCGAGGCGAGCTTTCTTACTTCAACCTGACATTTAGAAGAAATAAAATAGTTTTTCAAAAAATAGGTAGACAAAAATGGATACACTAAAAATCTTTAGCCTTTCGGTAGCCTTTAGAAAGACTGATTACACACGTGGTGAATTTATAGGTAACCTAACCAACAGGCACCGCAAAAGAAATAATTTTAAACCCTGGGTAAAAACCAGGAGCTAGTAAAATATGCGACCGATCTGAACGACAGCTCGAATCACACTGAGGCAGTGAGAGTTTGTTTATACTCCTCCCACTGTTGTGTTCTTTTTTCCCGGTTAAATAATTTCCGAGTTTTCTTTCTAAATTTCTCCAAAGTTTTGTTCCACCAAGATACATCTCTATTCGTAGAGCGTTCCTTTGCAGGACAGCTTTCGTGATAAGCTTGTTGGATCAGGTTTGAAAGTTGTTTTGAGTTGTCCTCAAGTTCTTTACATGTCCTTGAGCAGCCTTTCAAGTTCTTGACTCCAACCTTCAGTTTCAAATTATACTGATCCCAGTTTGTTTTCCTGGGATCTCTTATAATTTCCTTAAGTTGCTGATTAGCTTCGTAATCAAACATGATTTGCTTGTGATCGGACAAAGATTCTTCATCCGATACGTGCCAATTTTTTATTTTATCAGTCATCGTTGGACTGCATAGTGTTAAGTCAAGTACTTCTTGCCTTATTGCGTTTACAAAAGTTGGCTCTTCCCCTTTATTGCATATATCTATATCTTTTGATGATATATAGTCTAAAAGGAGTTCACCTCTGTTATTGGTATCTGTGCTGGCCCAAACAGTGTGATGGGCGTTTGCATCACATCCAATTACAAGTGCTTTGTTTTGTTTCTTGCAGTAAGAAACCAAATTTACCACTTCTGGTGGAGGTACTTCACCCAAATCTCCTGGAAAATATGCAGATGCTACGCAAATTTCAGTCGTACCATGGGTCGTTGGAACCTCCATCATTATTGCTGTGAGATCTTTTGTAATCAATTCTGTAATTGGAAAACTTTTTATGTTTTCACTTACTAAAATGGCAGCTCTTGGCGTGAGCTCACCTTCGGCGTAAATCAATTTACACGACTTTGTAGGAATTCCTTGTATCCTACCTTTATAGGTCCAGGGCTCCTGGATCAGTGCTACATCCAGGTTGCTTTCTGTGAATCTTCTACAAAGTACAGCAGTTGCTCCCTTTGCATGGTGAAGATTCACCTGGACAAATTTAACATTTTTTCTTTGTAATTTTATATGATTTGTGGTACGACCGGGCTGTTTTGGGTTTAGTCCTGCACCGTTGACACTGGGTCCTGGGATTTGACTGATTATATCAGCATCGCCAGTTTCCTCTTGGGTCTTATCGATGTCAGGGTCCCTCCTGAGTGCTGATCCCCCACTTGATTTGTTATTTATATTTATATTAAAAGTTTTATTAATTGTTTCCATCTCAATGGTCTTAGTTTGCTGGGAGAAAGACCCAGCTGTCCGTTACCAGCTTAGAACAGAGGGAGCAAATTACTGCACGGGGTGCCCTGGTACCATGCAGGCTCCGTTCGACCTTGGGAGACTTAATTAGACCCCCCCAAGCATTCATCCTTAGGCACGGGTCGCGTTACACCGAGGATTGGGGTCCTCCTCCGCAATTTACTCAGAATGCAGCATGCTCCAATGTTGCTTGCTACATTGGGAGCAAACGTTTTTTTACAAGATTTGCCGCGGAAGAGACTCGGTGCAGATCTAGATGGATCCATCACGTGTTTGTCATGGAGCCATCCAGCGCTGCACATCAAAAGACAAATCTCAACACTCCTCCTTTATCCTGGCTTGTGACAGACAGTTTGGGTCCCGATCCAATTTCCCCATCACTTGTTCACTCTTTTTATGGAGTCACACGTGCTAGTTCATCAGCGTGGTCCCTCACTGGCGGAGTTTGGAAAAAGTTACATAGGACTGTTTACCATCTCATGCTGTACTTTGGACGTTTTTATTTTTCCAGGCTATTGCACATAAATTAAGCGAGATCACCGTAAAATACGTGCGTCGCCGTGCTACGCTATTTTCGAGGCTATTTTTCAATATTAGGCCACTTGTTTCACTTAAAATGCATACATAATGCGAAAAAAACTTTCACTTGCTAAACGTCCAATGTACAGATTGGGTTTGTTTTGATTTTTTTTTTTTGCACTTTGGACATCAGATGAGAACGACCGAAGTAACAGTCAGTCATCCGTAATTCGAATGTGCACATTGGACATTTTGATAATGCTAATTTTTTAACCTCAAAATAATTCTATTTGGGCAGGTGTTTTTGTATAACATAGAGTTTAAAAAGTGCAATAATTTGTTGTGATAAACCGGATTTGTTTACATTTGTTACATTGGACGAAATGAAAAGTGACGCGAGAATTCTTGGATAAAATTTCAAATTAAAATCACCTAATATGCTAGCGACACGACCACTATAGTTTCCCAACTAAATGATTCATTTGATTTGCACACTGACAACCTTTGGCTCCTCTGGCGCTTGTATACAGTGGACCCCCGTTCGTTTGAACGATTCCTCATGCAAACTACCGGGGTTAGTTTTGAATTTGAACAACTGGTAACCCTAAATATGCTGGACCTTGTGTGAACTGGCTGCCCTGCTCTTTGTTATTGTTTTGGTGGTTTGATTCAGTTCGCCGTTGCAAGCAGCGAATATTCATTCTTCGATCGGATTTCTATCATAATCGTTGGGAAAGACGCAATGTGAAACAGATTAAACACGCTAGATCAATACAAACAAATCGCGTTTATGCGCATTGTCTGCATAAGCAAATGATGTCATATTGAGTATGACGTTTGAACCAGTTTTAATTTGCACGTCTTGCAAACCAACGGGGTTCAAATTAAAAAGTGTTCAGATTAAAAACGGTCAAACGAACGGGGGTCCACGGTATATGAGTTGTATGTATATGAGTTTAGTGTAGAATTTCATGCGCCTTTAGCGACACCATCACTATAGTTTCCCAACTAATTTGACATAACTTTTATCCAAGTGGGGACCTTCCGCTTGGATGTCTGTTCTCTGTGATACAGTGGACCTCCGTTCGTTTGAACGATTCCTCATGCAAACTAACGGGGTTACTTTTTAATTTGAACAACTGGTAACCCGAAATATGCTGAAACCTGTGTGAACTGGCCGCCCTGCTCTTTGTTATTGTCTGTGCTTATACTATCTGCTTTTGCCACGGTACTGCTAGGCAGCCATGTTTATGCAGTCAACTATCCAGCTTTTTACGCGCTATAATGGCGGACACACTTAACAAAAAGCACCGAATTCGGTAAAATTTTACCGAAATCTAAACAGCTGAACGTTCGGTAAAAATTTCGATAGTGCCAATTGACGTTTACAGATCATTAGTAATTTTTGGTACAATAAAAAATTTTACCGAACGTTCAGCTGTTTAGATTTCGGTAAATTTTACCGAATCGTTTAAGTGTGGACGCTATAAATTGAATTCGTAATATGTGATCAATCTTTTTGACAACTCTGCATACATCAAAACTGGGCACTCTTCTCCTGTACGGCAGTGTTGCTCTTTCTTTCGTTTACGCAAAAGAAGGAAGGCAATAGTTTTGTTTACATTTCGCACAGTTTTGCTTTCCTTCTTTGACGTAAACGAAAGAAAGAGAACGGTAGTGTTGCAAGAGAAGAGTGCCAGATTTGATGTATGCAGAGTTGTCAAAAAGATTGTTCACATAGCACGAACACAATTTATAGCGGCCACCATTATAGCGCGTAAAAAGCTGGATAGTTACTACATATCCAGCTTTTCACGCGCTATAATGGCGGACGGTATAAATTGTGTTCGTAATATGCGTACAATCTTTTTGACAACTCTGCATACATCAAATCTGTCACTCTTCTCTTGCAACACTACCGTGCTCTTTCTTTCGTTTACGCCAAAGAAGGAGAGCAAAAATATGCGAAGTGTAAACGAAACTATTGCTCTCCTTCTTTTACGTAAACGAAAGAAAGAGCAACACTGCCTTACAGGAAAAGAGTGCCCAGTTTTGATGAATGCAGAGTTGTCAAAAAGATTGTTCGCATATTACGAACACAATTTATACCGTCCGCCTAGAGTGACTATCCAGCTTTTTACGCGCTATAATGGTGGACGCTATCCAGCTTTTTACGCGCTATAATGATGGCCGCTATAAATTGTGTTCGTAATATGCGAACAATCTTTTTGACAACTCTGCATACATCAAATCTGGCACTTTTCTCTTGCGACACTACCGTGCTCTTTCTTTCGTTTACGCCAAAGAAGGAGAGCAAAAATATGCGAAATGTAAACAAAACTATTGCTCTCCTTCTTTTGCGTAAACGAAAGAAAGAGCAACACTGCCGTACATGAGAAGAGTGCCCAGTTTTGATGGATGCAGAGTTGTCAAAAAGATTGTTCGAATATTACGAACACAATTTATAGCGTCCGCCATTATAGCGCGTAAAAAGCTGGATAAATTGTGTTCGTAATATGCGAACAATCTTTTTGACAACTCTGCATACATCAAATCTGGCACTTTTCTCTTGCAACACTACCGTGCTCTTTCTTTCGTTTACGCCAAATAAGGAAAGCAAAAATGTGCGAAATGTAAACAAAACTATTGCTCTCCTTATTTTGCGTAAACGAAAGAAAGAGCAACACTGTCGTACAGGAGAAGAGTGCCCAGTTTTGATGTATGCAGAGTTGTCAAAAAGATTGTTCGCATATTACGAACACAATTTATAGCGTCCGCCATTATAGCGCGTAAAAAGCTGGATATACAGAGTGGCGCCAAGTCATCCCAAATGTATGCAATGCGGTTTATCCTAGGTTTTTCTTTCTCTTTCCTGCATACGCGTTGGATAGGTTGTCTGCTCGATTGGAATGACACTGACAGATAATTATCATTCCAATTTTGACATTGTCGCCACTCTGTATATAGTCACTCTACGTCCGCCATTATAGCGCGTAAAAAGCTGGATATATTGTGCTTTGCTAGAAATCTTTTCATTCTCGGAAAATTCATAGCAAGCTGTCAAAATAATTCTGTATTGAGCGAAGCTGACGAATTTTCGTTAATTGAATATCGATATTTTTCACATATCGATACGTATACTCAGCTGAAAGCATAATCGGCAAAATTGCTCGCATCACGTGACGATCTGCATTTTACATTTATTTTATAACACTCCGTATAACGTGTTAACATTTACAGAGCTGTTGTATTTATTTATATGCATGCCGAAATTAACTATTTCGAAAAAATCTCTATCGAGATTTCGTCCACGAATATCGATACCAGTTATATCGATACATTATCGCCCAATGCGGAGCTCGCCAAATATTGAAGGTAGAGTGACTATATACAGAGTGGCGACAATGTCAAAATTGGAATGATAATTATCTGTCAGCAGAGATGCCAATGTTCCTGATTTTTCAGGATTATCCAGATTTTTTAGTGTATTTCCTGATATCCTGACAAGTCGCTCTTTTATCCTGATTTTGGGAAAAAATCCTGATTTTTCCTGATTTTTATACATTTGAACTAAAAACCTGTAGAAACTTAACCCACGCTTCTCTACTCTCCAGCGTTATGCTCTAAAGGAGTTTATCTTTATTTTTCTATAACTCTTTACTTTGTAATCACTTTCCTTTAGTTGCCGAAATTCAACCCTGCGAAGATGAAACTAGAAGCGTCAATGCCGTCCTAACCCACGATTACTCGCGACGTTGTATGTTGTACAACACCTGTGAAACGTTAACTTTAACTCGGTATAGGAATCTATCTCGGAACTCTGGCAATAAACAAAATCACTGTTTTCAGTCAGGTTCATCTGCAGACCAAGATCTTTAAATCGATAGACAAGGTTCAATAAGTTTTTCGTCATGTGGCGTTAGTATACGAGTGAATTTCGTTCTGTTTTACCTTGCCTATGAATCAATGTTGGCGCAAGTGACGAAAGGTTAAGGACGTCCATTTTTATTCCCAATTTCGTGTATTTGCGACTGTGGTAGATAGTCAATGCATAAGCAGCAATGTGAGAGAATTTTTAGTATGAAAATTTGTACATATTGCTTTCCTAAAAAAATTGAAACAAAAATCCTGAATTATCCTGATTTTTATTTCCTTTGCATCCTGAGTTCTGAGAAAAAATGTTGGCATCTCTGTCTGTCAGTGTCATTCCAATCGAGCAGACGACCTATCCAACGCGCATGCAGGAAAGAGAAAGAAAAACCTTGGAAAACCCGCATTGCATACATTTGGGATGACTTGTCGCCACTCTGTATATAGTCACTCTAATTGAAGGATGTGCTTTTGTCCAGAGCTGCCATACAAATAGATTAATTTCTATTGTTTAGATATTTGCATCACCATTCCATACTTTTTAAATTTTGTTGCTATTTACACCAATTTTTATACTTATGATATTCAATGAATGTATATAAAACAGATTTTTGAATATAAGAGGCTAAAAGAAGTTTTTTATGGTAGTTTTAGTTGCTAAAGCATCAGTAACAGTTGCACATATAAACCAAAAAATATTTGGCCACCTTTCCTTGTTCTCGTTGCGGTGATTGACGATGCGGACTACCGCCGCAACAGGATGAAAATTTATGTAAATAACCGCAATATTGCATCGAGAAACTCGAAATCTTTAATTTAAATCACTGGTTCTCAAAAGAATTAGCAATAACAGGCAACAGCAACATAACTATTTACGGTACGACCAATAACTGTGGTAAAATTATCATGAAAAGGAATTACATATTTTATAAAAGTAATTTATTTCAAATGTCTGTTGATCACAGAATAATCTGGGCGTGCGGCAACACTGACAGACACAGCTGCATTGTTGCTAGATAATTTGTTTCAGATGGCGACTCTCTAATAAAGCATTGCACGCAGATGTCAGTGCGTTTTTTTCAACCCAGGTTTGACAGTGTTGTGGGGTTTGTTTTGATTACTTATTCGCAAGACCCAGAAGCAAAAAAACTGCAAAAATGGCAAAAATATATGTTGTGCAGAACTACCCAAGTAACCAAGAGTTCGAATAATGGTGTCTAACAAGGGTTAAACAGCTTTATGTATATCAATCTATAACTTCCCAGGTAACCAATAAGCATTAAAATAAGCAGTAAATCAGTCGTTTATTAGCATCCCTGGCGTTTTATATTGCAGGTTGTTGTTTATCAGCTTTTTGACTGCATAACTGTTGTAAATTGGCATCCACAATTCTATTTAAATTCTTCATGTTGGTAACTAGCTGCAAATAAGCATTGTCAGCACTATAAGAGGGCTAGCAGTAAAGTAGCCGCATATTTTGCCAAAATAGCATTTAAGTGGCATTTAAGGCAACTTAAATGCTTATTGGCTTGCTTTTAAATTGCATTGGAAATGCTTATTGGTTACCTGGGTTGCTAAGCAGCGTCACTTTTAAGTAATTAACCGAACTTTCAAGCTGTCTTGGGTTCACTGCATAGAACGCTAAGCAGCCTCGAAATAAACTGTCAAAAACTAAGAAAAAACAAATTTAGCAGCACTTCTATGTTCTATTTTTATACTTCTACCTAACTTCTATATTCGTTGCATTTGCCTGCTGTTGGGTTTGAACAGTAGAATCAATATATATAGAATGCCAGTGTCGCTGTTTTTCTACAGGACTCATTGTGGTAAACATGATGCTAACAATCTGTATCAAGTCTGTGAATCTGGAACTTCATTGTCAAAGTTGCTTATTGTTATTTATCTGTTCTTTATCTGTGCGCTGGTTGGTGCTGTCATCAGTGCGCTCATCGCTGTGTTTTCATGCCAGTGAAATGTTTTTAAACGCTAATTTTTTTCGTCCGGATGAATTGAATCCCTCAACTGAGTCTTTTTGCCCCGATTTTTTCTGAAATTTGAAGCAAGCGAAGTTTACATTACATTACTTGGCAGCCATATTCAAAATTTTAAACTGGTTGTCAAAGTTTGACCATGAGATTCCCCTTTTGCTGAATCTCAGGCACACACACGTATGCAAGTATAATGTAAATACATTATCTGAATATGTATGATGTTTGCCACGCGCACTGCAGCGACACTGGCATTCTATCCAGCTTTTTACGCGCTATAATGGTGGCCGCTATAAATTGTGTTCATAATATGCGAACAAACTTTTTGACAACTCTGCATACATCAAATCTGGCACTCTTCTCTTGCAACACTACCGTGCTCTTTCTTTCGTTTACGTCAAAGAAGGAAAGCAAAACTGTGCGAAATGTAAACAAAACTATTGCCTTCCTTCTTTTGCGTAAACGAAAGAAAGAGCAACACTGCCGTACAGGAGAAGAGTGCCCAGTTTTGATGTATGCAGAGTTGTTAAAAAGATTGTTCACATATTACGAACACAATTTATAGCGTCCGCCATTATAGCGCGTAAAAAGCTGGATATATATTGATTATACTGTTTGAACCCGGGTGCTCCGCGTTGTAAACCTATCCAGCTTTTAACGCGCTATAATGGCAGACGCTATAAATTGTGTTCGTAATGTGTGAACAATCTTTTTGACAACTCTGCATACATCAAAACTGGGTACTCTTCTCCTGTACGGCAGTGTTGCTCTTTCTTTCGTTTACGCAAAAGAAGGAAGGCAATATAGTTTTGTTTACATTTCGCACAGTTTTGCTTTCCTTCTTTGACGTAAACGAAAGAAAGAGCACGGTAGTGTTGCAAGAGAAGAGTGCCAGATTTGATGTATGCAGAGTTGTCAAAAAGATTGTTCGCATATTACGAACAGAATTTATAGCGGCCACCATTATAGCGCGTAAAAAGCTGGATACCGATCCACTGCGTCACCTTTGTCGTATCCAGCTTTTTACGCGCTATAATGGCGGACGCTATAAATTGTGTTCGTAATATGCGAACAATCTTTTTGACAACTCTGCATACATCAAAACTGGGCACTCTTCTCCTGTACGACAGTGTTGCTCTTTCTTTCGTTTACGCAAAATAAGGAGAGCAATAGTTTTGTTTACATTTCGCACATTTTTGCTTTCCTTATTTGGCGTAAACGAAAGAAAGAGCACGGTAGTGTTGCAAGAGAAAAGTGCCAGATTTGATGTATGCAGAGTTGTCAAAAAGATTGTTCGCATATTACGAACACAATTTATAGCGTCCACCATTATAGCGCGTAAAAAGCTGGATACAAGCGATGTGAATTTTGCCAATGAGTTGTTAAGTAAAAGTTCGATTTAGAACTTGCAGCAGCTTTATGCAGCGCGAGTTAATTATAGAACATAAAGTTTGGAACCAGGCAATTAACTGTAGTAGTGAGATACCGACAGCATATGCTACACAACACAATAATGAAGAGCATTACATTCTAATTTATATTTGTAATTAGAAATGTGCGAGGATTAAATTTATTCAAGTGAAATAAAAATTAATCTACAATAGTTTCAGGTTCTGCTGGTTTGATCACCAGAAATATAAACAAAAAAGCAACACGCAGAACTTGTTAGCAACTAAAGTTACTTCAGAACTTTATGTAGCATCCTAATAGCTTTGAAGTATCTATGAAGTACTCGCAGCATTTCTTCAAGCATTTAGTTCCACATATACTTGATATACACTACTAATCAGCGTGAAAGTTCCACGGAACTGAATCTGAACTAATTATGAACTTTCGAGTTCGCGTGTCAAGTAATATTCGAACTTTTGGTTGCTTGGGTACTATCACAAACTATACAGACACCACGCGTAGAACAAAAAGCATAAAATTTCAGGTACCAGTTTCATTTGAAGTGAGTGAATCCAGTCCTTTGCACATCTCATGGATCTCACGTATCCATATGGCTCTCAAACGCTATCTGTCTCTTTTGCTCTGCTAGGAATTTAGAAATTTACTTGCGCATAAATCTCAGCAACCCGATTACCTGTGGTATTTTCGTTAGTTCATTTATGTGAAGTTTACGCAAAAAATTGTTTAGACTGACGAGGTAAACAATTATTAATATATTTTCATAGTCTTAGGATTTAGTTTTTCTCGCCATTTTTCAGCTACTGCAAATACAATGATTCTATGTAGTGCTACAAATAATGAAATCATTATTTAGAGTACACAGTCGGTGGCTTATATTAGTTTAATTATTACAAGTCGTCAAACGGGCCAAGCTGGTATGTTTTTACTTCAAGTTCAAAATGTCCCGCTTACATCAATATGAATCTACCCAAGATGTGACGAGCTATCCAGCTTTTTACGCGCTATAATGGCGGACGCTATAAATTGTGTTCGTAATATTCGAACAATCTTTTTGAAAACTCTGCATCCATCAAAACTGGGCACTCTTCTCATGTAAGGCAGTGTTGCTCTTTCTTTCGTTTACGTAAAAGAAGGAGAGCAATAGTTTTGTTTACATTTCGTACATTTTTGCTCTCCTTCTTGGGCGTAAACGAAAGAAAGAGCACGGTAGTGTTGCAAGAGAAGAGTGCCAGATTTGATGTATGCAGAGTTGTCAAAAAGATTGTTCGCATATTACGAACACAATTTATAGCGTCCGCCATTATAGCGCGTAAAAAGCTGGATAGAAGAAATAACTGTTATACATGTATTTTCAGCGGTCATCTATCGAAACGGATACACCTGAGTTAGCCCGTGAAAATAAATCGAAGCGAAGATCCTATTTGTCTCCAGACTGGCAAAATCGGACAACATTGAAACTAAACATGGCTCCAACCACCAACTCCAATAGCTCATTTGCGACCTGACAGACTGTCTGTTGCGCTGATTGCGTTCTACTGCAATCAGAGATGCCAACATTTTTTCTCAGAACTCAGGATGCAAAGGAAATAAAAATCAGGATAATTCAGGATTTTTGTTTCAATTTTTTTAGGAAAGCAATATGTACAAATTTTCATACTAAAAATTCTCTCACATTGCTGCTTATGCATTGACTATCTACCACAGTCGCAAATACACGAAATTGGGAATGAAAATGGACGTCCTTAACCTTTCGTCACTTGCGCCAACATCGATTCATAGGCAAGGTAAAACAGAACGAAATTCACTCGAATACTAACGCCACATGACGAAAAACTTATTAAACCTTGTCTATCGCTTGAAAGATCTTGGGCTGCAGATGAACCTGACTGAAAACAGTGATTTTGTTTATTGCCAGAGTTCCTATACTGAGATACCTATACAGATAGATTCCTATACTGAGTTAAAGTTAACGTTTCACAGGTGTTGTACAACATACAACATCCCGAGTAATCGTGGGTTAGGAAGGCATTGACGTTTCTAGTTTCATCTTCGCAGGGTTCAATTTCGGCAACTAAAGGAAAGTGATTACAAAGTAAAGAGTTATAGAAAAATAAAGATAAACTCCTTTAGTGCAGAACACTGGACAGTAGAGAAGTGTGGGTTAAGTTTCTACAGGTTTTTAGTTCAAATGTATAAAAATCAGGATTTTTTCCCAAAATCAGGATAAAAGAGCGACTTGTCAGGATATCAGGAAATACACTAAAAAATCTGGATAATCCTGAAAAATCAGGAACATTGGCATCTCTGACTGCAATTACCACTTCCTTTCTTTGTAGGACATTTGGGAATCCATACGACCCACGTGAAGAAAATAATGCGGTTGGAAATCGAAAAGACGGTTAGCAAAACTTCAGGATTAAACAATCAAAATTTAAAAAATTTAAATTTTTTATTCCAACGTATCGGTTTGTCGATTCGTGGTATTGGATTGGATCGATTGGATGGAATTTGCCATTCGACGGATGTGTCGATCATTTGTTTACTATTTGCTGACCGATGGTGGCATCCAGCCACTGTACTTCCATTCCAATTCTTTGACGACTGCTAGAAATCAGATAATTTTGACCGGGACTAGCAATTATCTGTACATCCATGGGCAGTTTGTTCCTGTTCAGTCCCATGCCACAGGACGCTGCCGGAAGCCAAGCATATTGAACACCATAAGGTAGCTCGTACTGACCAACTTGTGGTAGATTTCGATTTGGGAATAAAGGGTGAATGAAAATTCCGTTCATTCCGAGCATATCGATAAAAGCCTTTCGCAGCAGTGTGGTTTGTTCATCCAAAAATGTTAGCCATGAGTTGGGAATATATGTTGCATCGGATCAACGGGCCAACTGACGGTAAGTCGGAATCAGAGCATCCGTATAGGTACTTATCATCTCTGCAGAGTATAATAGGTTTCGATGTCCTTGATTCGCAGCATTTTGCACATGGAAAGCTCCAGCGGCCAACTGACTCGGTTAATGTTAACCTTTTCTGCGTTAAAATAGTTTACAACTTTTTCAATGGCTACTCGTACATCTGGTTGAATCGTTTCGGTTAAGCCATTTGGAACATAATTTTCTATGTAGGTAGTAGTATTTCAGGCCTGTGAGGTTCACCTCTCTATCTAAGTTAGGTGGTTCTCTCGGGGTCTCTCAATGCTTGTAAGAGGAATGGAAGATCTTCAGAAAATCGGCAGGTTCTCGAGAAGATCCCGCTATATCCATAGTAACCCCCATCAGTGATGCGGCTGAGCTTATTAGAGCTGATTCACCACTCAATTTCCTTGTCTATTCAGCTGGCGTCTTCTAGAGCTTGCTGGAAGCGGTCTTGTACGATTGCAGGATTAACCTTGTGGCAGCGATTGATGTAGGCGGCGATGACTTGTTTACTGTTGATGTGACCGTTTTAAATTTTGGGGAACTTTTCACTATTCCGCCAGCGATATTCCAGCATCTGACACGGCACTAAGCTCCACGGCTGCCAATAACTGAGATCAAACCATATTCAATAAAATTCAACGTAAAAGGATTAAAAAAACAGGGGACTATTTTTGTTTTAGATGGTACAAAAGTGTTTGTTTGGCGTTGCTATAGAACCTGATAATGAACTATGTCTCCATTGAAAAGTGAGACAAATGAGTTCTTGTGAAGGGACGGTGAGTTACTTTCTCACGTCCCTTCTGGTACCTGGAAAAATCGTTCGCGTGTTGTCTGTATAGTTTGTGGTACTATCGTTTTTCTACTTCGGAAAAGTCGGACATTTCCGGTTTCCGCAAACAAGTGGTACGAATTACAAATAATAAACCCACTAGCAATAAAATTAGGTTACAAAGGGAATCAAAACAAAACACACAAAAACGTCAAACCAGAGTTGAGGTTAGGCACCGTGCAAAGGTTTATGTCGAATTTGTTTATTCAATCCGGATTGGAACTGGCAACTGGATGAACTTTTTGTGTTCATTTGCTCCTATCGGACAGATAAAATTCATCCAGTTTCAACCCGGATTGAATAAGGTTTTGCAAGGTGACGTCACGAATGAACCGGAATGAACGCAATTCACCCATTTGACATCCACTCGTGGTTTGTTTATCATTTGTTAGACGAACGCGATATGCATAAATTGAAGTTAAATGTTTTAAAAGCGTATTATCCAGCAGTGTCGCCCTCCAAACTACTCGGAATGGCAGTAGGCCGTTAAGGCCTTTAAGCAATATAAGGTTTTGCACGGGCGAGCATAACCTCACTTCTTTGACGTCTATCAGTGGTTTGTTTACATGGACCTAGAACATGGGGTTAATATGTTGAAACTGAATATTGTTTAAAGGCCTTAACGGCGGTCAGAAAAGCACAAAAACTGCCATTCCGAGTAGTTTGGAGGGCGACACTGCTGGATAATACGCTTTTAAAACATTTAACTTCAATTTATGCATATCGCGTTCGTCTAACAAATGGTAAACAAACCACGAGTGGATGTCAAATGGGTGAATTGCGTTCATTCCGGTTCATTCGTGACGTCACCTTGCAAAACCTTATTCAGTTTCAACATATTAAGGCTGTGAACCATATCGCGAAGTTTTTAACTTTTTGGTTAAAATTTGACAGTTCGATGGTTATTTCTCCTTGAGTGGTTAAAATCAGTTCAGAATGTGAACCATTTCATATTTGACGGATTGATAGCTTTTTTGCTCAATGAGAGCATATAAAGTGAGGATGAAAATATTGTTTTTTCTGTCCGAGTTGAAATTGGAGGAATTTTTTATGTTCATTTGCTTTTATTTGATAGATAAAATTCATCTCATTTCAACCCGGGTTGTTTGAACAAATTTATAATGCGATAAGCATCCATACCAATGTAAAAAAATCTGAAACTTGTCGAAGCTCTCTTCCTCACCTGTGCATCTCATTGGCTCTCATAACTTGGTTAAAACGGTTAAAACTCTCAGGTTAAAACTAACCATGCTCCCGAGCAGGGTTATTTTCGGAAAACCATCGAACTGTCAAATTTTAACCAAAAAGTTAAAAATTTCGCGAAATGGTTCACAGCCTAACCCATGTTCTATACACGCTTAGACCGGGCTACTCAGTGTCTGAGTTGAAACTACTCATTATTAAACCGTTGTATGGAGCTGTCAAAAAATGAGTAGAATTGAATGTTGTCACTGTGCAAAAACTACTCAAAATTGATTTTTCCGCTATCAGTTTTTTTTTCGCAAAAATTTGTAGCTGGTTTTTCGTGTGTTTATGTTTTTTGTGCAAAAATGGAAAAATTTAGGCAAGTCGAGTGCAATTGTGTATTTTTTACGACTGTGCCAGCGGTAGCCGATACGGAAAAAGGTACTGATCAAGTATTCCACGTAATAATAAGGAATAATTATTGAAGTGCAAATTGTTTCCATTGCCAACAGCGGATGCCACTCGACAGTCTCAGAATCCTGAATTTTTTTGCGACCTGTCGTACTTAGTTACGGAGCCTCATCACGCCCTTCCAGTTATGGATGAAAATCGTTAGGCCATTTAGCATCGAAGAGGCTTTCGTCATTGGCTGCTGTATCAGCTTCTCTTATGGAATCCGCTATTGCAGACAACCTACAGATCACGGTGGAAAACCTGTCGACGAAGCTGCTGGTGATAATGTTGTGCAGGACATATTCACGGCCTCGGATGACGGCAGATTAATGACGAAGAATTAAATACCGGTGAGATCGTTTTCAACTTCACCTGTTATCTATTTGCTTTTCCTATTCCTATCTATTTGCATTTATACCAACATTTTATTATTCCTTATAATTATGATCGTTGTTATTCATCTAAGCAAATAATCCATGTCCAGTCAACATATCTTTAGTAGTTAGGTAGATAGTGTTTCTTTCTATTTTTAGAGAGGGAAATAAGCTGCTTAAGCCTTGGCCTATTGTAGCCTAACTGTGGTTAATGCCATAAGTTCATCCCCAATGGTCCGGAGTATCACTTAACTATTATAAGCAAAAATACTTCCAACCAAATTTGGCATGTGAGGGTTTTTGGAGGCAATTTTTTTTCTATGATGAATTAGGACCCCCCGGCCATTCCTTAGGAGGGGGAGCTCCCATACAAATGAAATAGAAATTTCCGCATATCTCGAGAACTAATCAAGCAAATTGAATCAATTTTGAGATGTGGGGGTTTTTGCGGGCAAGAATTGTTGGTATGATGAATTGAGACCACTTCCCTCTTTAGGAGGGGGGAGGGGACCTAATACAAATTCCGTCATATCTTGAGAACTAACCAAGTTTGGAACGTGAGGGTTTAACGAGACATGATTATTTCATTGGTGAATTGAGACCCCTCTCCCTCTAAGAGGGGTACAAATAAAATACAAATTTCCTCATAAATCGCGAACTAACCTAGTAAATGGAACCAAATTTTACATGTGAGTGTTTTTGGAGGCAAGAATTTTTTCTATGGTGAATTAAGACCCCTACCCTTTTAAGAGGGGGGCTCCCATACAAATGCAACACAAATTTCCACATAACTCAAGAACTAATCAAGCAAATAGAACCATATTTGGCATATGTGAACATTTGGAGGCAAGACTTTTCTATGGTGGTTTGAGACCACTCCCCTTCTGGAAGAGGGGGCTCTCATACAAATAAAACAGGCGTAACTCAGAAACTAATCCAATTCGAGAAATTTAAGACTCCATAAGACATTAGTCAATAACAATACCACCAAAAACTACCTTTAGTAATACTAGATGATTAAGAGTGAGACAGCCGCAGGCCACTGCGAGGATGAGGATGCAGCCCTCAACAGAAATCTGTCTAGATTTATTTATTTTTCTAGGTCTACTGACCTCTATCCAGCTTTTCACGAGCGATACTGGCGGGTATTGGGCACAAGTGGGCACAGTCTTTTGACATACATTCATAGCAGGTACGTCGGGTTTGCTCTGATGGAGTTACTATGGAAACATCCATGCTGTTCGAGTGTAAAAATGTAAACATTGTTTAGTTTTGCCGATCAGCTGAAGAGGAACATAATTGAACGAATTCAAACTTTTGTGGTCATAATTTTCTGAAATCACCCGCTCAAAATATTTTTTATAATCGTACGAATTTAACACTCCAGTGCACTTAGTGGCTAACATTAACTTCATATTGGTCGATCCGTGGTCATATTTGCTCTCGAACAGCGTCTCGGTTCGATAAGAAACTTTTAATTGCGTATTTGGACGTTCTCCCCGAAGTTTCTGCAGGATTTGTCGGGGAGTAAAAATTTGATCCGTAGTAGCACGGGCCCCCATGAGGCCCGCCTGATACTGCCCTACGAATTCTCTTGCTACTGCTACAGTGGACCCCCGTTCGTTTGAACAATTGCTCATGCAAACTAACGGGGTTAGTTTTTAATTTGAACAACTGGCAACCCTAAATATGTTAAAACTTGTAGGAATTGGCCGCCCTGCTCTTTGTTATTGTTTTGGTGGTTTGATTTAGTTCGCACTTGCAAGCAGTGACTATTTCATTCTTCGATCGGATTTCGGTCATAATCGTTGGGAAAACGGAATGTGAAACAAAATAAACACGCTAGGTTAGTACAAACAACCCGTGCTTATGTGCATTGTCTGCATAAGCAAATGATGTCGTATTCATCCTGGTACCACTAAGGCGGCAAGAAATATCGTACAACAAACGGATATCACCATTGGCGGCGTCGGTTTCACCTTGTTCGGCTAGGGAGTTAGTCCAGGCTCTCTTGTTCCGCCTAGGCCATGGCGTCCCATTACACGTTCAAGATCCGCATTGTTTGAGCCAATCTTCGCATTGAAGTCGCCCATGTGGAATTGGATGTCCCCTTTTGGGATTTTCTCAACCACACTGTTCAGCTGGCTGTAGAAACTCTCTTTCTCCTGCAGGTCGGCATCATCTGTTGGCGCATAGCACTGGATTGCTGTAAGGTTCCTAACCCGTGTTCTAAATCTGGCAACGATTATTCTTTTGTTCAACGATTCTCACTGCATCCGGGCTGCATGTGCCCTTGGGCTCAGTAGGACTCCTCCTCTTTCTCGAGTAGCAATTTCACCTCGTATACCAGAATAAAGCAAGACTTTCCCGGATGATGTCTTGTGTTCGCCAGTACCCGGCCAGCGGACCTCGCTCAGCCCCAGGATTTCAAGCTTCAGGCGGCCAGCTTCCCTGCAAGATGAGCCAGCTTGCCCTGCTGGGCAAGGGTCAGTATATTCCATGTTCCGATTCTTGTCCGTGTTTTCACGCTAAAGGTCGTTGTCAATAATTCAGATAAATTTCTTCTTCCATTTTCATTAACTTTTTGTTTGCTGGTACAGTAGGCTGTAAACCTAAGGTCCTTATCCCACTGACGGGGCTGCCATCTTAAGGTGGGTGGGAGCCACTGTGACTCCTTCCCTGTTAGCGTACGACAACCGAGGTTGTGAACCCCAGCCGGCACCACGTGGAGGTAGGGAGAGGAGTTGGCGAACAGAAGTTATGGAATGCACATGTTCACCTTTGCCAGGCCAGCACGTGTCATTAGCCCGGAATGGTTGTTCCAGCTCCTCACGATCTCTGTCCTCCTTCTGGCGCTTTTTCCTCCTCATGGTCGTGGTCAACTCATTCCGCGCTCGTCGGTACTTGACCAAATTCTCACTCGTGGATATGCTTAGATAGTTTTTCCAAGCTCTTTTTCTCCTTCTATCGCATGTTGGCATTCTCTGTCAAGCCAATCACTTCATGCACTCGAGGTTTCTCTTCCTAGCACCGCGCTTGCGGCCTCGTTGACGGCCGAGCGAATCATAACCGTTATATAAGCGAATCATAACCGTCACAATCATCCGTTTTCGAGGGTCGAAGCATCTAGCTTCACAGAGGAAGACAGAGCTTCATTCAGTACACGCGCGTAGTTTTCGGCAACTGGTGGGTTGTTTAACTGCCGAATATATAACCGAGGAGGGCGGCTTTGTCGCAAGGTATAAACCGTCGATAGTTTTGAACGCACATGTACTGCTACTAGGTAGTGGTCCGAGTCGATATACGCACCTCGTAAGTTGGTGATGTTAGAGCACACTATGAGAATATGGTTGATTTGGTTCGAAGTTCGTTGATCAAGTGATCTCCAACTGGCTTTGTGGCGGAAAGAAAGTGCTTCTGACTGTGGGGAAAGAAAGTGCTTCTGACCACCAAGCCTCGGGAAGCTGCAAAGCTGATGCATCGCTGGCTGTTATCGTTCATGTTGGTGTGCAGGCTATGGAGCCCGGTCACCGGTCTATACATTGCTTCCCTGCCGACCTGGGCGTTCATATCCCCGAAGACGATCTTGATGTCCATCGTGAGCAGCTGTCATAGAACGCCTCCGTCTCGTTGTCGGGTCTACCTTCGTGTGGACAATGCAATGTACGCACGGAGAATAAAAATGTAGTTTCAACCATATTTATGGTTGTTTTACGCACAAACAGGAACTTAATGTGGTTTCAAACTGGAATGTTTGATTGAAATGAAAATATTTATTGTTATATCAATTTTAAATTCAAATTTGAAAATACTTTACTTTTAATTCAAAATTGTTATTTTCTTGATTCAAATAGAATTTCGTTTTGAAACAATATTTTCAGGTTGTTATAAAAATATTTTATTGAAGCTTAAAGCAGTCATCATTTTGTTTGAAACAAACTGGAGTTTTTTCGCTCCTTGCGTTTATGATGGTGTAGTTGAAGAAACGACCTTTTATCCTTAATACGCACATCCTCCCGTTGATCGCTTTCCAGTCCATTACGCGATCCTGCATTTTGCCTAACACTACAAAGCCCGTTCCCAGCTCGTTGACCGCTCCACCGCTCTGGAAAAAGAACCCGATCTATAAAAAGAGCGACAAGTTGGACTGTGAGAACTATCGAGCGATCACTGTTCTCAATGCCGCCTATAAAGTGCTGTCCTGAATCATTTTCCGCCGACTATCACCAATTGCGAACAGATTTGTGGGAACTGATAAGCCGGCTTCGTCGAAGGTCGGTCTGCAACGGATCAAATATTTACACTGCGGCAAATCCTCCAAAAAGGCCGTGAATACCGAGTTCCCACGCACCATCTGTTCGTTGACTTCAAAGCCGCATATGATACCATCGACCGAAAAGAGCTATGGAAAATCATGGACGAGAACAGCTTCCCCAGGAAGCTCATCAAACTGATTAAATCTACGATTGATGGTACACAGTGCTGTGTTCGGATTTCGGGTGGATTGTCAAGTTCATTCGAATCACACAGAGGGCTTCGTCAAGGTGATGGTCTTTCATGCCTGCTGTTCAACATAGCGCTACAAGGTGTTATGAACCGACTAAAGCTGGACGGATACGACGGGCAGGGCATGTTGCAAGAATGCCGGACAACTACCCTGCAAGGATGGTGCTCGCCTCAAATCCGGTAGGAACAAGACGACCAGGAGTGCAGCGAGGAAGATGGTTAGACCAGGTGGAGCGAGATCTGGCGGAGAGTACTCGGTGTCCGAGGAATGGGAGAGCGATAGCCCTCAACCGAGTTACATGGAGAAACTTTGTTCAATAGGGTTTGTCTTAGGACGACAAGCACCCTAAATAAGTAAGTAATCACGAAGCGAGAATTCTGGTTAAACATAGGTTCATTATTTTCAATTTTTCAATAGTTCAACATCAAGAATCCACACTTTTCCTCATTTGGGTCAATTCTTAGAAGATTTTCCGATCGATTGGTGTAAGAATATTGGAAATCGATCGGGAAACCGCTGAACTATTAGCGTTCAAAACCGTACCACTTTTCGAGAAAGATTTTTTGAAATGACACCCTATCCCAAACCTTGCCGTAAGACGCAGTCGTACGTCAAAAGTGCGCCGAAGATACCGAAACGATTTAATGTACAATATAACGTTTATGAGCGATTGTGCACTTCGGACGGTACAATTTTCCTTGCAATCAGCAATATAGTTCGATTTTTCGGAATGGAAAAGAATAATATTAGAGTAAATTTAACATGTTATATCATTTATTTGTTCATTTATTTTATGTTTTTATAGATACTCAACATCCGAGGAGCAACGGAAGCTCGCAAAAATGATCGTTTCCCAAGTTGAAAGATACCCTCTTCAAACATTTAGCACTGGATGAAGTAAGCTGCAATAATTATAGTATTTATCATCGAGGCGAATTTGATCAAATTTATACAGCAGAATTGCATCAAATACAGTTTACCCTTGTGAAATCGTCACATTTTGTTGTAACAACACCAGTCATCGTCGTCATCGTTGTCAGCAGCATAGAGCCGGGGTGGCTCGTGCTGTTTCAAGCAGTCGCCTCTATTCAACTCGATCCTGGGCCACTCGTCACCAATTTGCCAGGCGTCTCAAAAATCGCAAATCACGTTCGACCTGGTCGAACCATCTCGCACCTCGAGCCTTCCTGTTTCCCGATGCCGGTGGGGTTGTTGAAGAGAACTGTTTTTGTCGCACTGTCGTCCGGCATCTTTACGACGTGTCCTGCCCACCGCAGCCTACCGACTTTCGCGAGATGTACGATGGGAACCTCTTCAAGCAGTGTCTGTAGCACATCATGATTCATACGCCTCCCCCACTCGCTTTCAGTTTGTGCTTCGCCGAATATTGTCCGCAGCACATTTCGCTCGAACACGGCAAGGGCGCTTAGGCCCTTCGTAAGCAGCGTCACAGTTTCAAGTCCATAAAAAATATCGGTCTGATAAGGGTTTCGTATCATTATACGTCGTTACAATTGTTTTTTTATTAATTACAAATAAATATTCAGAAGAATACATCATAAAATTCACAATCATAAAATCATATTCGAAATGAATAGTTTCTAACCATCCCTCTCAATAAAATGAGTAGTTTCCACTCATTAATCTAGTTAATTAAACTGAGTACAGGGTGTCGATTTCCTGGAAAAACCTGGAAAATCAGGGAATATCAGGGAATTCATTTTTGGATCAGGGAAATCAGGGAATATCAGGGAATTTCGAAATTCAATCAGGGAAATTTTGTTTACCCGGCAATATTGTTGATCAACTTTCGAATCAAATCAATTTTCGTGTAAAATATACGCAGATTGATCGGTTGAATTAAAACTTGTTACATGTCTAGTAGCGATTCGATTATCTTTCAGTTTGCCGTAAATTTTTTATTTGTTTTGCGCCGTACAATTGTCAGACTTCACTCGCTGTAGTGCTCGAAATCGGCAATGGCAGGTCTCACACACTTCACGGTGCAGACATCAAGAGCACAAAGCGGGATACATACTGTTATTTACACGCGATCTACAGCGTTTTCACCAATAGCAGAATTTTACACTCAGAAGTCCCAAGCATTGATCATCTTCCTTCAGTGTGCATGATTCATGTCCGTTAAGGGTTACCGGGAGCATTAACGTTCTGTAGAATTTGCGTTTATGCGAGTTGGCAACCTTCGGGACTGGTTCAGCTGGTTACGTAATACGCAGAAAGCTTACATGTTTCTCTGTTCTGACGTGATCCGCAGTGAGCATGCGACTCTTGGCCTGGTTCTTCTCATTTGTCATTTTCTGGCATTCGACATCAAACAAGCTGTTACATTCACCCTTATTCTGCGAGGCGAGTGACGTAACTAATTTGGAGTCATCGCGAATGAGGTGACAATTGTCGCCTAGGTGACACGGTTTGTCACTTAGGTGACACGGGGTTGATATCTAGGTAACACGGTTGTCACCTAGGTGACAGCACTCAATTCGACTCGCCGTGACGAGTCACGGCGAATGACAATTGTCGTATTGAGTCACGTGACTCGCGGAATAAGGGTGATTGTCTTCCCCACGTCGTGCCTATCACTTCCCTCGTAGTTGTTGGCGCTATGACGGATCCTCCCCAGCCTACTTACGTCTTATTCCCTTTCGTCCTGCTGCTCTGCGATTCGTTGATCAAGCTTTCTGGTGTACTCCACTGCATCGTCATATGCCGTAAACCGCTAGATGTTGAAATGCAACATCCTCTCAGTGCGAGCCTTCGCCGATTTCGATAACCTTGCGTGGATCTTACGTCGAGATAGTGCTCAAAGTCGCTAAGAAAAGACTGTATATTGCGACTTCCAAAAAGTTTTGACCGTTAAACACGATCGATCTGGGAGCTAGAGTCTTGAATTTTCAAGTCGTGCACACCCCACATAAATTCTTTCGAACCTGTCATAGAATTCGTCCCTAGCAAAGCAAAGCAAAGTCTTAACCGTCACTAGACATTATCCTTCTTTATCGACAGACTTCGCAGCCTACTGTTAGAGTACAGGAAAATTACGGGGTCAGTGCAACGATCCTACTGATTCCGTCTAACAAAAACCAGCTAGCCGAGATTCGAACACAACTGGCTTGTTAGAACAGCATCGTACCTCGAAGCTAACTGAGTGGTTCAATTCGTCCCTAGTACCATCGAATTTATGATTTGTTTGGTGACTATACGTTGATTAAGCTGTAGTTGAAGAATTTGCCTTAATTCTCAACACCCATATACGGTCATCGGACCGAACGGCCGGCCACCGAACTACCTTCGAGTCAATGTTGCTCTCGAGTTGCATAGTTGCAATCCGAAATCGTGACACACAGCTTTAGTCTTAACTGTTCACCATTGAGGGTTAAAATATTTGCCATTTGGACATTTTCCAATAATATATCTAGCTAAAGTTTTGCCGTACCTCGAACCAGCAAAACGCACATTTTTGTACCAAAAATCTTTGGGGAATCATCTCCTTAACCCCATGCTTTTTGCAGCAAAGATAACAAGCTGGAACTTCCAGGAAAGTTTTGTTTTAGTTTAACTGAAAACTCGCAGAAATGTGTCCACCTTGCAGCGGTAAAGTTACTAGTTTGAGCTGACTGAAAATTAGCAAGATTTGTTATGTTTACACGGCTGTATTTTTTTGTATGTAACATCTAAGCTTTGTGCAAAAACAGGTCGATTAGATTATTTCTCAATCTTTGTTTCTTTGGATTCAAGTTGATACCTCAAACATAACTGTCCCTCGATACTCGATAGAAGAGGGCGTTTTCGAAACGTTGGTAAGAAATAGGTTAAGAATCTTTGATATGTGTTCGTAAAACATGAAGAAATCTAGCTTTAGTTTTCAGCAGCTCGCATAAGCCATGCTAAAGGATTAAAAACTTAAGCCAGAAATCACCCAAATAAGCTTGATATTCGAGTTTTGAGGGTCAGGGAAAAATATTTGAAGCATCAGGGAAAATCAGGGAAAGTCAGGGAATTTTATTTTTGGATTTGAGTCGACACCCTGGAGTAGAAACTACTCTGTTTTGACAAAATGCCCGGTTACTCAAAAATGAGTAGTTTCCACCCATTTATCCAAGTAAATAAAACTGAGCAAAAACTACTCATTTTGGAGAAAATGTATGGCTACTCATTTTTGAGTGACAGTACCTTTACTCATTTATGCGTACCCACGGTTTTTCCGAAACTGAGTAGTTCTTTACTCAATTTTGAGTAGCCGAGGTTGAGCGTGTAGGTCCATGTAAACAAACCACTGACAGACGTCAAAGAAGTGAGATTATGCTCGCCCTAGAGTGACTGTATATAGTCACTCTAGCTCAGAGCTGCCACAAATACAGATATTTGTGCATGCATAAATTTGGGACCCATCAATTATTTCAGTTGCTGTGATTTCTGGCTCTACTAATGTTCCTGAATTTTAAAGTAGTCCATAAACTATGTATGTTATTTAAAAGATTAGATCGAGAAAATTAAATACTCCGGAGAAAACGGTAGGGTCCCAAATTTATGCATGCACAAATATCTGTATTTATGGCAGCTCTGCTCTAGCTCGCCCGTGCAAAACCTTACACGCTCAACCTCGGCTACTCAAAATTGAGTAAAAAACTACTCAGTTTCGGAAAAACCGTGGGTACGCAAAAATGAGTAAAGGTGCTGTCACTCAAAAATGAGTAGGCATACATTTTCTCCAAAATTAGTAGTTTTTGCTCAGTTTTATTTACTTGGATAAATGGGTGGAAACTACTCATTTTTGAGCAACCGGGCATTTTGTCAAAACAGAGTAGTTTCTACTCAGTTTAATTAACTAGAATAATGGGTGGAAACTACTCATTTTATTGAAGGAAATGGTTAGAAAATACTCATTTCGAATATGTTATTTCAATTAAAATATCTAATTTAGTATGATGTATTATTATGAATATTTATTTGTAATTAACCTTCGTAATGCATCGGAAAAAGTTTCACATTATTTGAACTTAAGTTTTGAGTTTGCCCTCATTCTACCGTTTTCAATCCGAATTTCGTTTTCTTTATCTCGTTTCAAAGATATGACCCAAAACTGGCACCTAAAGTAAGTTGAGGAATATTTTGTTGACTAATGGCCACTTCAGCGTCGGTTTCGGAACATCCGGTAACTGTTTCGGGTGACATTTTTGACGTAGGACTACGTCTTTGTTTACATATACTGGGTAGCAATTTGTGAAAACGAAAATAGAAGTGTAACGTTTTAATGAATCTTTCAAATGATATTGTCAATTGCAAGGAAAATTGTCCAATCAATCAGTGCGCAATCGCTCATAAAAGTGCTATTTTAGCTTAAATCGTTTCAGTCTCTTAGGCGCACTTATTGCTTGGAAGATAACGAAAAAGTGCGCCGAAGACACCGAAACGATTTAAGCTAAAATAGCACTTTTATGAGCGATATCGCACTTTGGATGGTACAATTTTCCTTGCAATTGACAATAATAACTACTAAACTACTGAATGAAACCGAACCGGGATTTCTGTCTATCTGTCTGTCTGTTCGTATGTTGCTTATATACTCGGAAACTACTAAGCCGTTCGGCGTGAAAATTTGCATTTAGGGGTTCTTGGGGCCAAGAAAGGTTCTTATGATAATTAGAGAACCGTATCTCTCCTAATACGGGGTGCTCTCATACAAATGAAACACAAATTTTTGCATAACTAGAGAACTTATCAAGCAAATGGATCCAACTATGACATGTGCGGGGTTTTGGAGGCAAGAAATTTTTCTATGGTGAATTGAGACCCCTCATCTTTTTAAGAGGGGGCTCCCATACTAATAAAATACAAATTTCCTCTTAACACAGACATAACTCTTATAAGAAAAATCAACAAAAATTATCGTACCTAACATTTAGCCTGAACACTAGCACCATCTATGATCGACATTCCCAAATATCAAATAGCAACATGGGTATCCATCGAAGTAGCAAGTATTTTTTATGGGGAATTCCACTTCTTTCGTCAAAAAGCACCAATTTGACCAAAACGGAGACATTCCCAATTAACCTAAATTTGAAATGACGGTTTAATCGGTACGAAGAATGGAAAACGAGTGTTATGTCTGTTTGTCTGTGCTCTTAACTTGAGGACTAATCAAGCAAATGGAAACAAATTTGTCCTGTGGGGGGTTTAGGAGGCAATACTTTTTGACGTAGGACTACGTCTTTGTTTACTATACTGGTAGCACTGGTAGTCAGATGCTATACATTAGTTGAATAAGCTACTTGTAAACAAAAATCAGCGGGGTTGTGTACAAGATACGACCGCATATATAGGTGACGCAGGACTACGTAAGTCTCGTTATAATGATAGTAGCATGTATTCATGCTTGTAATCATTCGATTCTTCATGTATACATGCTATATGCAACATATATACATGCTACATGCGTTGTATGTAACATTTATCAAAGTAGTAACATTGCATACGTTCAATTCTCAAAAGATTGTGCATTTGAAAACAATTTAACAAAATCAAGAACACAAACTATTGCTTTCCTGCTACCTTACTGAAATTAAAGATTGTTTTTATTACCCATGGTTCCCACGTTGAAGGGATTTTACCAATTCAATCCTATTTTATCAACAGCTTTTCACTGCACTTCTAATGAAACGGTAAGCATGCGTATTCACAGAGTCGTATTATAACCGAACACTACAGCTGTAGCACATTTTTCCAACACAGATATCAAATTCGCCGAGGTTTAATCGTCTCGCAGTAAAGAATTTGCGTTCTGTTGTGACAATGAACTTGTGTCATTTTTTCTGGCACACTTCCCTAACACAGACATCAAATTGGACTAGGTTTAATCGCGTTCGCAAGAAATCTGTTGGCACGAGGGGCTTTGTCACTCTTTTTGGCGTACTTCCCAAGCAAGGACATCAAAATGGTCTAGGTTTAACCGCGGTATTAAGAAATCTTGTTGAAATGGGGAAACTTGTTCACTTGTTTTGGCTTACTTCCCAAGCACAGATATCAAATTGGTATAGGTTTAGTTCATCACAAAGAATCTTCCAACCAATCACGCAGCGAGAATTCTGGTAAAGTATAGGTTCATTATTTTCAATTTTTCAATAGTTCAACCACAGAGAACAGACTACCAGGTAATTGACAAAGAGTGTGTAAAAGGTTTTTATGTAATCTACGAGTAATCCTTCAATAAAGCACCCCTCGAGCAGTAAGTGGCAAACTAAATCTTGATGTCGCTGCCATCGCTGCTATGTAACTCCAGCACAAAGAAATATTGATAAAGGTACAAGGATGTTTTTTGATGCGTTTGGCAAACTATTTCTGGAGGGCGCTACCGACAGATTTTACACACAAAAAATCGATTACATCCTTCGAGCCTGTTAATCTGTTCTCTGTGGTTCAACATCAAGAATCCATACTTTTTTTCATTTGGGCCAATTCTTAGAAGGTTTTCCGATCGATTGGTGTAAGAATATTGAAAATCGATCGGAAAACCGCTGAGCTATTAGCGCTCAAAACCTTTCATTTTTCGTGACGCTCGTATTTTTCGATTTTTTGGAATGACACCCTATCTCATAACTTGCCGTAAGACGTAGTCCTACGTCAAAATGTTTCTCGTGACGTGATTTTGCGGCTGCCGTGCGGGAATGGGATAAGCAATTGCAACAAAATATGTTGGAATGATAGCGTAAACCGAAGATATCAGATGGCTCTGCAACATGTAGGCTGACTGCCTTTTCCCTGAGAGGGCCAGGCTAAAATACTCAGCAGGTTGCTATAGGCATTTCCTTGCAGCATGAAGGATTTCGTCACTTCACAACTTAACTTATCAATTTAATAATTTTTGCAACAAGTATGAGTATGAGTTGCTATTAAAAAATGTGATGTGATTTCATTATTTTTTCGTGCATGAAAATCTTACGTAAGAAATGATTAAACTCCCTCCCCCCATCATGCCTGGAAACAAGCAGTTGTTTTACGATTCATTAATAAATTAATAAATTAAATAACTTATGTAGCCTAAAATCATCCCAAACTCGGGAACCGTATATTATACGACTCCAAAATGTTCCTATTGTACATCAGTCTCATTTCATCATTTGTTCTGGGATCGACGCTGAAGTCGCCATTAGTCAACATCAACAAAATATTCCCCAACTTACTTTAGGCGCCAGTTTTGGGTCATATATTTTAAACGAGGCAAAGAAAACAAAATTCGGATTGAAAATGGATGAATGAGAGCCTGCTCAAAACTTGGGTCGTTTTCACCCCAATGAATAATGCTCATGAACATGAGGACCACCTACCGGTAGTATCGTATGAACATGGAGAAACGCTGGCAATGGCTATAGATTGGATAAATTCCAAGATTTGTGAGAAGGAGAAGCTACCAGAGGACTGGATGGAAGGAATGGTTTGTTCCATCTACAAAAAGGGCGATCGGTTCGACTGCTGCTGACCCTAGAAATGAGCGCAAATTCCGCCAATGATCAATTCCAAACAATTTCGGGGCAAAATTTGTGGCATTAACCAAGGTCAGGCTGCAATAGGCCAAGGATACAACATCTTAGTCTGCTCCCTGAAAATAGAAAGACGTACCAACTACTAAAGATGTGTAAGAATAAAAAAACAAAAGTAGTAAAGTAGTTGCTTAATAAACCAATACATACATAAAGAAATGATGAGTGCATTCATTTCAAAGCTTGGTTAATAAATAATGCATATAAATTATTATTGATATTCGTGTGCAATAATTGATGTACACTCAACCCCCGTTAATATGAAAAACAGCTCGTTCAGATTGGGCGAGTTCATTTTTAATCTGAATATTTGGTAACTCTATTCATTTTCACACACGCGCAAGACGCGCACCCTATGAACTTGTTGTTTTGATTTGACGAAAACAAACGTTTTGAAAACATCTCAAACATGCGTGAATTCTAAAGGTTCGGTTTGTATAACACGAAATTGGCTTGGCAGTTTCGACTAAAATGGTCTATTTTGAGTGCTGGAGAGAGATAAGTTGCATATGAGCTATGTTGCCAAAGCTCCTGAGCAAGAGGAAAAGCATTAAGATTTTTTGCTTTTTTTTTAATTTACCGGTCCATTTTAGCGTCAATTGTGTGTGACGCTTGATCGGTTTTTAATGTGAACGCATTCATACCACCGGGGTACAGATTAAAAATGTTCAGATTAAAGAAGGTCATACCAACGGGGGTACACGGTATTCGAAATTGATGCAAGATTACAGAGGTGGGCACTGCTAATCAGCTAACCGCGAACTAGCTAGCGCATAGTGCGTTCGTCAGGTTTCAAATGGGTTAGTAGTTTTGTTAGCTTGGTATAATAGGTTTTTATAATCTTATGAACGCATAAGGTAAATGGTAAAAGATGGTAAATGGTTGGATAAAGCGCAAAACAGATCCCATAGTTGTGCTTAGCCTCCTATCCCTACGTCCACGTGATACCAGCCGAAATACGAGCTACCTCAGCGGAGATCCGGTAACCAACCCCGGTAGAAACAGAGGTCGTATACCAACAGGGAAGGAGGCACAGTGTTGTCTCGACACTTTAAGATGGCAACCCCATCACGAGACTTGGTAGCGTAGGCCTTAGTACCGTCTAGTAGTGTCTAAATCTAAAAAACTAAGAGTCAAGAAAATTGTACTCAGAACATTCGGCATAGACAAAGGCGACGAAATAAGGACATGCAATGGAATCTTGGTACTGCAACTGCAACTGGAACTGCAGATCGCTAAATTTCGTTCGGTGGCGACAGAGTGCTACTCGATCAGTTAGAACCCCGAAATTTTAGCATCGTGGCACTGCAGGACTGTCGCAAAGGCGAAAAGGTATGCAGGGTCCGTGGCGGCAACGTGCAATTTTACCAGAGCGTCGGAGCGACCAACGAGCTGGGAACGGGCTTCGTAGTGATGGGCAAAATGGAGGATCATAAACATGTATTGTCCACACGAAGGTAGACCCGACGACGAGAAGGAAGCGCTCTATGCGCACCTCTAGGCAACGTACGAGAGCTGCTCACCACGGGACATCAAGATCGTCATCGGGGATATGAACGCCAAGGTCGGCAAGGAAGCAATGTTTAGACACAGAGAATAGACATTCAAGCAAAAGATCCCCACTAGGATAAAACTTATGTCAAATTAGTTGAGAAACTATAGAGATTTTGTCGCTAAAGGCGCATAAAATTCTACAATAAACTCACAACAACTAGCTTCTGGCGCTATTGTCACGCTTATATATACTAGCGCCTGAGGAGCCAAAGGTTATCAGTGTGCAAATCAAAAGAGTCATTTAGTTGGGAAACTATAGTCTCTGTGCTATAGTGGTGGTGACGCTAGCACACGCTATGTCCGAAGGTACTTATTATTTAATTTACATACACTTCAGATTTCTCTTCACAGGATTCACAATCCCCCTTGCAGTGACATGCAGTGAAAAATGAGTATTTTCGAAAATCTGAGAAAAATGGAGAAGCGTCACCTTCATTGAATTAATTGTTTTGACTAATACTAACATCCTGTGAAGAGAAATCTGTGGTGCATGCCGGTTAAATAATAAGTACCTTCGGACATAGCGTGTAGCATATTAGGTGTTTTAATTTGAAATTTTGTCCGAGAATTCCCGAAAAATTTGAAAGAGCCTAAAATTACTCGAGTTCGATTAGTTGTTGAGTTACGCAAAAATTTCTGTTTTATTTGTATGAGAGTCCTTATCTCCCTACCACAGGGGTAAGGGGTCTCAAACTATCATAAAAAAATCCTGCCTCCAAAACCCCCCAAATGCCAAATTTGGTTCCATTTGCTTGATTAGTTCTTGAGTTATGCAGAAATTTGTGTTTCATTTGTCTGGGAGCAGATACCCCTCTTAATGGGGGGAGGGATCTCTAACCATCATAAGAATCTTCCCCGGCCCCAAAAACCCCTATATGCAAATTTTCACGTCGATCAATTCAGTAGTTTTCGATTCTATAAGGAACATACGGCCAGACAGACAGAAATCCATTTTTATAGGTATAGATTTGTATGGGAGCCCCCCCCCCCTCTTAGTGGGGTAAGAGATCTCTAACCATCATAAGAACCTTCCCTGGCACCAAAAACCTTTACATGCAAATTTTCACTCTGATCGGTTCAGTAGTTTCCGATTCTATAAGGAACATACGGGCAGACAGAAACCCATTTTTATAGGTATAGATTACCAACAAATGCATATTTAATTTTTATCGTAGAAGCCACTCAAAAATCAAAGCGCAGCCTTCAGGGTTTAATTGGCTTTGTAAGCGAATATCGTTTGCCAGACAACCAAATAAGTAAAACTGTTTTTAGTAATCAATATAAAATAGATACGATAATAAGAAAACCGCTTAAATAAACAAGAGATAATTTGACAAAACAGATCTTAAAACATTTAAATCAATCAAAAACTGAATTGCTTTCCATCTGGTTCCTCTCTGACGTTACTGTTCTGGGGCAAATTAAGCAGTGTCGTTTGGCCGACTGGCATATAGGCAACACCTCGCGATATCCTCTGCAGCCTCAATTCTTCGCATTTCTACGAAACCGTCATCGCCAATTTAGCCAAAAAAATTCGCTGCTTCAGCATTCCCCTCCGCCGATACGACAGCGGCTTTCTTCTTCTGTTCGGCCTTCTCGATTATGAAACGATCTTGTCAGCTTCCCGTTAGGCAACTTGTTACATTTATATCGCTTGGGTAAATTCATTGCCGAAAGTCAAATGAATAACGGAAATGTGAATTGGCCAGGCTGAAGCCGACTTGCGTGTGTCGAGACGCACAATTAATTGGCTACGAGTAGCGCAGGATTAAGTACAATGGAGAGGAATTCTTGATGCGGCAAGAGCCACCGCGGCTCTCGGCTGGTAAAGAAAGAAGAAAGTTCTGGAAGCCTCCGATAAATTAAATATTTTCAAAATAATAACAAAAATAAGCATGAGATGGAAAAAATGATAAAATTGACCATTGGCGGTCGCGATGCGAGTAAATATAATTGATATAAATAGATAGTTGCATTATTTCCAAAAAATCCTATACTTATTTAACTAAAGTTTATTTAGTGGAAGCTAATTGGAAGCGTTAACCCATTTAAAACCTAGTGAACACACTATTCGTTAGCTAATTCGCGGTTAGCTGATTAGCGGTGCACACCTCTGCAAAATTAAATTAGTAAAACATAAAAAGTCAAATTTAAAACTATACAATTTACGATTCTGCGTTTAGCGCGCAGAACATCGTAGTTATGTGAAATAATTAAGTTCAAGACAATCTCACCGGCACTTACAATATGTTCTCTTGTCCGTTTCATCAGCAGCAGCACATCTATGAATTTGCTGCAGTCCAAAGCAGGTCAAGGTCATCTCCAACAGTAATTAAACAGTCAGCTCTAACCGCTCCAACTCGCGATTTGCACCGAACATCCACCAGCAGTATTTAAAAAGTTTGATGACTCGTGCATCTTGCGTTCGCTTTTGTTCACAAAAATAAACCAGTAACTACTTTAAAAAACTTAAAAAAAACAAACGAGAGCGAACAAGCGTTAAATCAACAACAAATTTTCGCGAAAAAATCTGATTGCGGCAACACTCAATTTTGAGTAGTTTTTGCACAGTGACAATATGCAGTTCTACTCATTTTTTGACAGCCCCATACAACGATTAAAAAATGAGTAGTTTCAACTCAGTCACTGAGTAGCCCTGGCTAAGCGTGTATAAACAAATTCGACATGAAGTAATTTGCGGTTTCGTCACTAACGAGAATGACATTAGCTGCGGCTCGTTTATGTAGGAGTGAGAGGGGAGCGAAGAGTGGAGGAGAGGATCCGGGAGTTTGATATTTGATGTTTTTGATATTATTCCTACTGCAAACAGCCTCAGTGAGGGCCCCAGCTAATGTCAAAAAATCTTTATATGTGTGCGTTGTGGAATACTTCATAAGGCTCTCTACACTCAAAATATTCTGCACATAACTAATGGTAAATTTCCATATGAAATGCTAGATGGTTATCATGTGCCGCATATACACACAATCCGCCTACTGTGTTACCTGACTCTCTGCGCATAGCGTTGTATTCGCGGTATCGTGTTGGTTCGAAAGGTTTCGAAAAATATCGCCCTTGTATCGAAAATATCGTTGATTTTGATCACTAAAAATAACGTACTTAAACGTTATATTGCAAGTGCTAGTAGTACGCAATAATTGTATTGTGAAACTGAATTGTTATTTATGCAACTTTTTACAAGTTAAATGCAATAACAAAAGCACAACTTATAAAAAATCGGTTGTTATCGATATTAGCTGCATATGCGTTATAAACGAATAAAACGCATAGTGACGTTTTATTTCAATAACACGCATATTCGCACACTGAGAAAACTTTTCGTATAGTTTCTATGTGTCCCACACATAGATTTTTGCAATGTGCCTAGTCAATGAACTTTATATGCCACACAGTTATAATTTATGGGTACGCGAAACTTTTGCACATACTATTCATATGCGTATATTTTTTATGTGTATAATTGCACATACTATTCATATCCGTATAATTTCTATGTGTATTTTTAGGCGGATTGTGTTTATATGCGGCACATGATAATCATCTAGAATTTCATATGGAAATTTACCATTAGTTATGTGCAGAATATTTTGAGTGCAGTGAGTCAGGTAAAACAGTAGAAATACACATAGAAATTATACGGATATGAATAGTATGTGCAATTATACACATAAAAAATATACGCATATGAATAGTATGTGCAAAAGTTTCGCGTACCCATAAATTATAACTGTGTAGCATATAAAGTTCATTGACTAGGCACATTGCAAAAATCTATGTGTGGGACACATAGAAACTATACGAAACGTTTTCTCAGTGTAGGCACGTCCTGTCCTAGCATTTGACATCAGGGATACCAGATTTGCAGATTTGTCTGCAAATTGCAGATTTTTGGAACGGTCTTGCAGATCATTATAAATTTGCAGATATTTGCAGTTTTTCTGACTTTTATTGTTTTGGTGCAGATTTTTGTTCGAAGCTCTTTAAACTTTCACAGACTTCCTAAAAAAGTGTGCAGATTTTCGCAGATTATTTTTAAACCAGAAAATTCGAGTAGCCGGAAAACTGCTCGATTGTTTCGGTTTTCGAGCAGTTGCAGACATTTTTTTAAGAAAATATGGCATCTCTGTTTGACATCCACTCGTGGTTTGTTTACTACTTGTTAGGCGAACGCGATATGCATAAATTGGAGTTTAACTTTTTAAAAGCGTATTATCCAGCAGTGTCGCCCTCCAAACTACTCGGAAATCGGAATGGCAGTTTTTGTGCTTTTCTGACTTGCCGTTAAGGGCTTCAGCAATATTCAGTTTCAACATGTTAATCCATGATTCAAGTCCATGTAAACAAACCACTGATAGACGTCAAAGAAGTGAGGTTATGCTCGCCCGTGCAAAACCTTATTCTCCAAATTCTCAAACCCACACGGTTTGTTTATATTTTAAGATTCACTGTACTCGATTGTTCATGTTGGTCTGAATAAGATATTTAATAATTCGAATGGAAAATGATTCAAAAAGCTACTTGCTACTTCAGATAATCTGTTGAATTAGTGTATTGTGTTATTATCGTGTGCATAACAATTGATATTCATACTTATTTGTGGTTGGTTTCAACTTATGTTTTGTTTTTGAGAGAATATTTATTTTGTTATAATTTGAATCCCAGGCCTCGAAGTATGGTATAATAATTTCGAGTCCTGACTGGTAGCAACTGTTAGAGTATCTATCTAGCAATTGTCCTTATACTCTAACGTTTTTCGAATAAAATAAAGTCCATTCTGAATTTAAAATGTTGCACTTAAGCTTTGCATTTTATGTTTGATATACGTACTTGGAGTAAACTTTTGTCATGTTATTATGTGTTCAGAAAATAAATTTTGATGATTTTTCAGAAATATACATTTTGTGGATAGATTCTCGACATGGAACAGTTCTCGCATGATTTAACATTAGCTCTTGAGGAAACTTCCCGATTTGGGGAAAATAGAAATCGGTGGGGATTGCGAAGACGGACACGATCTACTGGAAATCTCCGTAAGTAAAAAATAAAAAAAGATATTTTTTTGAAAAACTTAATATAGAATTAAGTGGTAGTGTGGTATAATCTTAAATATTTTCCTTTAGCAAAAAAAAAAATAGATTCTGCAACTTGTTAATAACTCTGAACGTTGTGCTAGCAGGTTTTCATGTACCTGTAGGTAATTACAATTATAGTTACTATATATAGTAACTATAGTTACAAACTATAACTATAGTCACAATGACATATAGCTATAATGTTTGTCGGTTTTAGACGGAATAAGTTTTCGAATAGGGAAATTCGAGGCATAATAAGCACACGGGGCCAAACGCTGCTATACGTACTACAGTATCTATTTATCAAAAAATGAGTGATCTCTCTTCTTTAAACACGAAGTTATATTAAAAAACCTGATTTAATCCACCTAGTGGTGAAAGGAACCTTTGTTATACGGTCTTACTTGCAGATTGAAATCGAAACGTCTTCGGAAAATATTTCATCTATTAGTTAACGTTGCGTAGTGCGTTGGTTTACATAAAATTTTCGGAAATTGAATAAGTTTACAAAATTTGAATAAAATAGCAGCACTTATAAATTTTGATAGTTCCTTTTCTCATGAAATTGCTGAGTAAGTTGTTACTAATGTGGGTAAGTGCAAGTAAAAGTAAGTTGTAAGAATAAATATTATTCTTTAATATATACATTGTGTAGTAAAGGTCTAGTTGATAGGTTTTTGAAATATGCATAATTTTCAGTAATGCCATTCTATTTGATTCACATCGATATAGTTTTCTTGAATAAATTTTATCAATTTTTATTACCCTCGGTTACTCACGCTGTTGTGTTTTGTACAACACGTGTAGGTTTTTGAATGCCATATTGTTATAAAGTTACAAATCGTTGTAACTTATACTAACTATATTTATACTAACGTATATTCTTCAATAAACTTGTTATGAGCAAAATGTCAGAATTATTCAATGCATTAATACTTTAAATTGTTAGAAAAATAGATCAGCACAAACCGACATCACAGAAACGAAGCAAGCAGCACGTGAGGTGTACCGCAATTGGCCCCAACTGGAATTTTCTCTCGTTTCTTCATATAGAAAAATGGTGTCTGTGTGCAGCAAAACCACAGAGAACAGACATCCATTCAGGAACAAATTTTTCGGGAATTCTTGGATAAAATTTCAAATTAAAATCACCTAATATGCTAGCGACACGACCACTATAGTTTCCCAACTAAATGATTCATTTGATTTGCACACTGACAACCTTTGGCTCCTCTGGCGCTTGTATATATGGACTATATGCGTTATGCCAGCGCCAGAAGCTACCTGTTGTGAGTTTAGTGTAGAATTTCATTCGTCTTTAGCGACACCATCACTATAGTTTCCCAACTAATTTGACATAAGTTTTATCCAAGTGGGGACCTTTCGCTTGGATGTCTGTTCTCTGTGGCAAAACTATCAACAAATGTAAATGTTTAAAATGTATCCGTGTGTTGGTAGTCGAGTAATTCGGGGTCAAAATTAGGGTATTTTTTATAATCCCTGGGCATGGCATAACCTTGAGGATTGCTTTACTGCAACCAGGTCCCAGGGCTGGTCTGTATCTTACACAAATGAAAGATGCACACTAGTAATGCCAAATGTGGTGAAGCCTACCAAAAGTATTTTTGAATCAATTTGATAGAACGTTCAAAATATTAGCAAGACGTTTGAAGATTCGATTTACGAATCTTAATTTATATACATACTTTCTATTGATTCAGGGCTTTTGGGAACGTTAATCACAAAGATATTACCTTTGACTTGGCTTGCCCGAACCGCGAATTTCAATCTATCCAGGGTAGTTGCCCAAGAGGTTTTCGTCTTTTTTTTCCTTCCAGTTTGTTTTCGCTGGAAGACCGAATAAATGTCGACAATCTAAAACGACCTGTATTAAATGTGATTATGCGTAGCTTAACTTTTTTTATTCTATATTAGAGACATTTTTTAATAATCTTACTTTTACTCGCTAGTGACGTTTAAAAGGGTCATTGGTTACAAATAACATTAAATCCAAAGCACGTTCATCGCAAATGTGACGTGCCATTCGAATGTCCTTCTTTTTTGACAACTTTTTTGATGAATGACAACGGGCACGTAAGTTAGCGGCGTCGATTCACTGTCCTTTGTTCCGAGAAGGTTTTCCTAGTGTACTTTCACAGCTAATCACCATTGCTATCCGTTCTATCATTAAATCACCGCTTGCTACATAACAGAAAATATGGCACATACGCTAAAATTTCTGTTTTATTTGTATGAGAGTCCTTATCCTCATACCACAGCACAGTGGTTTAAAATGCGTAAAACGCGAACCTCAGCATTTTCGAAGGGAAAACGTGATAAAAAGCTACACTCTTATTAGCAAAGTTGTTGTATATCATTAAAGCCAACTTTTGACAGGAATAAATTTTTGATTAATCCACCCTAAAGGGAGATAAAAAATTTATTTTTTTAATTATTCGAAAAAACAAAATATGTTCTTCAGCAAACTTGTAGAAAATAAAATTTAGAGAAATTTTGTCGAAGATACTTTGGCTCTATCTCTTTAAACAAACGGTCTACAGCATGTTTTGTATGATCAACACCTCAAAACTAAAAAAATACACTTTACTCGTTTTGATGATATTTTGAAGGCCCACTATGTTCTAGAAAGTTGCTTATATTTTAAAAACACACCATTTTGCTGAAAGTGTCATAATAATATCTTGAAGTTTTATGCAGGTTTTATGACTTTTTTGATGAAAAATAGTGCTTTTTCATTCCACAATATCTCGGAAAGTGGTCAATAGTGGTAGAAAAGATGATAAACAAATGAAAGGGTAACATTTTGCCTTTCACATCCTGGTAAATTCATTAGTATCCCTTAGTTTCTTCGGGGCAAAATCGTCTCTCGAAAATTGTCATTTTCAACATCTTATCGATATTTGTTTATCATGGCATTGCAAGACTGCTCGCTGTATTCACATACTAGTTGCGATAGCTCTTTTTTGAATGAACTCTAGTGAGAGTAGATGAAAAAGAGAGCTAACAATAGTTCTAGGTCTCTTTTTCATCATGAATATTCAAATATATTACAAAAGTGTGTGCACACAAGAGTAAATTGGTTGCATATTACTCTTTCTTGCACAGGAGCAGTAAAATAGACATTTTTCTGTATTGCTTGCTTACTTTTTTACAGTACGTCTTGTTTTTATTCCAGTACATATACCACATAGAACATTATTAACATAGAAATGCCGGAATGCTACTAACTCTTTTCTTATTTCACAGTAGATAATTAAACTGGAGTTATACTAGAAGGAGAGCTATAAAAGATCTGGCGCGAACAAGCAATAAAACCGGCATATTTTCTATTTTATTGCTCCTGTGCAAGAAAGAGAAATATGCAACAAATTTACTCTTGTGTGCACACACTTTTGTAATATATTTGAATATTCATGATGAAAAAGAGACCTAGAACTGTTGTTAGCTCTCTTTTTCATCTACTCTCACTAGAGTTCATTCAAAAAAGAGCTATCGCAACTAGTATGTGAATACAGCGAGCAGTCTTGCAATGCCATGATAAAAAAATATCGATAAGATGTTGAAAATGACAATTTTCGAGAGACGATTTTGCCCCGAAGAAACTAAGGGATACTAATGAATTTACCAGGATGTGAAAGGCAAAATGTTACCCTTTCATATGTTTATCATCTTTTCTACCACTATTGACCACTTTCCGAGATATTGTGGAATGAAAAAGCACTATTTTTCATCAAAAAAGTCATAAAACCTGCATAAAACTTCAAGATATTATTATGACACTTTCAGCAAAATGGTGTGTTTTTAAAATATAAGCAACTTTCTAGAACATAGTGGGCCTTCAAAATATCATCAAAAAGAGTAAAGTGTATTTTTTTAGTTTTAAGGTGTTGATCATACAAAACATGCTGTAGACCGTTTGTTTAAAGAGATAGAGCCAAAGTATCTTCGACAAAATTTCTCTAAATTTTATTTTCTACAAGTTTGCTGAAGAACATATTTTGTTTTTTCGAATAATTAAAAAAATAAATTTTTTATCTCCCTTTAGGGTGGATTAATCAAAAATTTATTCCTGTCAAAAGTTGGCTTTAATGATATACAACAACTTTGCTAATAAGAGTGTAGCTTTTTATCACGTTTTCCCTTCGAAAATGCTGAGGTTCGCGTTTTACGCATTTTAAACCACTGTGCACAGGGGTGAGGGGCTCAAACCATCATAAAACCTCCGCATGCAAAATATGGTTCTATTTGCTTGATTAGTTCTAGAGTTATGAAGAAATTCGTATTTCATTTGTATGGGATCCCCCCCTCTTAGCAGGGGAAGGGATCTCAGTACACCATAAAAAATATTCTTACCTCCAAAAACCCCCACATGTCAAATTTGGTTCCATTTGCTTGATTAATTGTCGAGTTTTGAGGAAATTTGTGTTTCATTTGTATAGGAGCCCCTCCTCTAACGCTCTCCCTAAAATTGCTCTCTTACACCCATAAAATTGCCGTAATTTTATCTATCCAATGACCTATAAATTATTCAGCTTCGTTCAGTAATTTAGTAGTTATTAGCATTTGAAATCTTTCATTCAAACGTTACACTTCTATTTTAGTTTTCACAAAGTGCTACCCAGTCCCAGTATAGTAAACAAAGACGTAGTCCTACGTCAAAACACGAAACTGATCCGAAGCGCGCGCGCGCGCGTGTGTGTGTATGTGTGTGTGTGTGTGTGTGTGTGTGTGTGTGTGTGTGTGTGTGTGTGTGTGTGTGTGTGTGTGTGTGTGTGTGTATGTGTGTGTGTGTATGTGTGTGTGTGTATGTGTGTGTGTGTGTATGTGTGTGTGTGTGTGTGTGTGTGTGTGTGTGTGTGTGTGTGTGTGTGTGTGTGTGTGTGTGTGTTTGTAATGATTTTTTCTATCGCCTGTTTCTCAGAGATGGCTGAACCGAATCGTTCGGTATTACTTTTGTTTGAAAGGTATTATTGTCTAGTAGATTACTATTGAGTTGTTTCGTGATACGACGTTTCGTTTAAAAGTTATAAGCAAAAATGTGAAAAATACGTGACGCGGGTTTCTCCAGAACTGCATGACCGATTTCAACGATCTTAGTATCAAATGAAAGCCCTTATTAAAGCTAAATTGTTCGTAAATTTTTAATTGAAAACAAACAAGTAGTTTAAAATTATGCTTAAAAAACCTGTTTTGACAAGGTAATAATTATCGCCTGTTTCCTAGAGATGGCCAAACCGATTTACGCGCTGTTAGTGATTTTTTTATTGGACGTTTAATTTGAAAGTTATGAGCAACCGTATACACCACACCAAAATTAACAATAATTTATAATGATTTTAACCAAGATAATTTCAATTATTTTAATATCAAACGAGAGGTTTTGACACTATGAATATGCAGTCAAACTCCGTTAATTGGGCTAAGCTTATCACCGATTTTCACAAAAACTTTCATTAATTGAGCTGTGCTGTGATAGGTAACAGATCAATTGGTGTTCATGTCATCTATTGACTTTATTAGATCAGCCCGATTAAGGAAAGTTTTTTTCAAAATCGGCGATAACCTTAGCCCAATTAACGAAATTTGACTATGCAAAATTTCATAAAAATTGGTTTTACCGGTCAAAAGATATTAACCCTCGAACACTCGCGCCAACTTTTGTAACACAGTTACTTGCGCGCAAAATAGCCCTAAACTAAAGAAAACGTGTGCACCAAAGCTTTGACTGGGAAAACTTGGGTTTAGGTTTATCGAACCTTTGGAAGAGTTTCTTGAAATTGAAAGCTCTATCGTCTGGTGGAATTTAAATTTTGATTAATCCCCCTAAAAGTGAAATAATAAAATATTTTTCTTCAGTGTCAATATAACACATTGATGTGTTCTGCAAAGTTATAGAGCATATTATTATAAGAAATTTTGCTACAGACAGTAACCTTCTATCTCTGCAGCGAAGATAGAAAAATCTTATTTATTGTATATGAATTTGTAAAATCAGTTTTTCTATTTTTGCTCTTTTTGTAATTGTTGTATAACTTTTTCATGTACTTCAAAATTGCACAAATAGTAAAAATACACCACTTTGCTGAAAATAGAATACCTGTATGTTTGCTTGTTTAGGAACTGTAGAACTTTGATTACAAAGAATACCCTAATTTTGACTCAGAATTACTCGACCAGCAGACGGATACATTTTAAACATTTTACATTTGCTGATAGTTTTGCTGCATATATTTTCCCAACAATTTAAATTGAATAATTGTGACATTTAGTTCACAAAAAGTTTGTTGAAGAATATACGTTAGTTAAATAACGATTTGTAACTTTATAACAATGTGGCGTTGAAAAACCTACACGTGTTGTATAAAATATAACAGCGTGAGTAACCGAAGGTTAATAAAAATTGATGAAATTTATTCAAGAAAACTTTATTGATGTGAATCAAATAGAATGGCATTACAGGAAATTATGCATAGTTCAAAAACCTATAAACTAGACCTACGCAATGTATATGTTAAAGAATAATATTTCATCTTACAACTCACTTTTACTTGCATTTACCCTCATTAGTAACAACCTGCTCAGCAATTTCATAAGAAAAGGAACTACCAAAATTTATAAGTGCTTCTATTTGGTTCAAATTTTGTAAACTTATTCAATTTCCAAAAATTTCATGTAAACCAAACGTGTCGATATCTATCTCAAATAGCAAGTAAGACCGTATAACGAAGGTTCCTTTCACCACTAGGTGGATTAAATCAGGTTTTTCATTGAAGGTCAATCTAGGGTGGTTCTTTAAAGACAAGTTGTATAAAAATCGATCAAAAAATAGTAAAGATAGGGACAAAAGTGTAACGGCAAGTACACTAATTTTTGAAGTCCCGGCAGGAACGTAAAGGTTAAAGGAAATATACAATATACAATACCTACACAATTGTGTACTTAGGGAAGCACTGACGAGGGAAGGCAAAAATATGAAAATAATTCAAATTTTCAAAATCAATTCAAAGACAAAAATTTTTCAAATTCAATTTCAAAAACAAAATCAATAGTTTTCTTTTTTTTTTCAATATTTTCGATCGATTTCCCGATCAATTAGTGTAAATATCTTGGAAATCTATTGAAAATTGACTGAATTATAAGCCGAAGCGTGAAAACGCGTTTCTACTTTGATGACGTCATTTCCAACAACCAATCACGAAGCGAGAATTCTGGTAAAACATTCGTTCATTATTTTCAATTTTCAATAGTTCAACATCAAGAATCCACACTTTTCTTTATTTGGGTCAATTCTTAGAAGATTTTTCAATCGATTGGTGTAAGAATATTGAAAATCGATTGGAAAACCGCTGAGCTATTAGCGCTCAAAACCTTTCATTTTTCGTGCGCTCGCATTTTTTCAATTTTTTGGAATGACATCCTATCTCAAAACTTGCCGTAAGACGTAATCCTACGTCAAAACTTGCCTAGATGCGGGTGTTAGATTTGTCGACAGTGACTCGAAAATTCATTAATACATTTGTCAATCAATTGAGTTTTCTTAAAGTTTTCAGAAGTATTAAGCGAACAAAGTTTTCTTATCAGATTCACGTCAATGCACTGCATATACTGCCATTATGCACATATCAAGTATGTACACTTTTGATGGAGATATACGCAGATGGAGATATTGTAGTGGGTGACATTAAATATTCGCCATCATTACAAACCATTTCGCCGAATACCATTTTGCGGAACACCAATTCTCGGTTGATCATAACGCGGAATATAGAGTTTCGCGAAAAACCTTACCATTTCACGAAAAATCCTTCCGTAGAAAGTACCATTTCGCAGGGGTGACCCAATTGGAGGAAGGTAATAGAGGTCAGTAAATCTAGGAGAACAAATAAACCTAGATAGAGGTGATCTCTACGAGGAGCTGCCCCGTAGAGGCCGACGGCGGGTCGCCGACAACGACCGCGGCCTGTGGCCGTCTCGCGCTGAATTATCTAATGTTACTATTGATAGTTTTTGGTGATCTTGTTATTGCTCAATGTTTTATGAAAGAGTCTGAAATCGAGTTCGTTCGAGTCGAGTTCGATTAGTTTTTGAGTTACGCAAAAATTTCCGTTTTATTTGTATGAGAGTCCTTATCCCCGTACCACAGGGGTGAGGGGTCTCAAACCATCATTAAAAAAATTCCTGCCTCCAAAACCCCCCACATGCCGAATTTGGTTCCATTTGCTTGATTACTTCTCGAGTTATGAGGAAATTTGTGTTTCATTTGTATGTGTGCCCCCCCCTCCTAAAGTGGTAAGGGGTTCTAATTCATCATAATTCATCATAGAAAAAAAATCATGCTTCCAAAAACAGCCTCATGCCAAATATGGATCCATTTGATTAATTAGTTTTCGAGTTATGATGAAATTTGTATTTCATTTGTATAGGGGCCCCCCCTCCCAAAGTGGGGAGGGGTCTCAATTCACCATACTAAAAAATCTTGTCTCCAAAAACACCCACATGTCAAATTTTGTTCCATTTGCTTGATTGGTTCTCGAGTTATGAGGAAATTTGGAATGCATGGAAGCCCCCCCTCTCAAAAGATAGAGGGGTCATAATTCCCTCCTAAAGAGGAAGGGGTCTCAATTCACCATTGAAAAAAAATTTGCCTGCAAAAACACCCACATGCTAAATTTGGTTCCATTTGCTTGATTTTTTCTGGAGTTAGGAGGAAATTTGTATATCATTTGTATAGGAAGTCCTCCTCCTAAAAAGGTAAGAGGCCCTAATTCATCGTAGAAAAAATTCATGCCTCCAAAAACACCCACATGCCAAATATGGTTCCATTTGATTAATTAGTTCTCGAGTTATAAATAAATTTGTATTCCATTTGTATAGGAGCCCCCCTCCTAAAGTGGGGAGAGGTTTCAATTCACCATAGAAAAAATTCTTGTCTCCAAAAACACCCACATGTCAAATTTTGTTCCATTTGCTTAATTAGCTCTCGAGCTATGAGGAAATTTGTATTTCATTTGTATGGAAGCCCCATCTCTTGAAAGGAAGAGGAGTCAGTATTCCCCTCTTAAAGAGGAGAGGGGTCTCAATTCACCATAGAAAAAAAAATTTCCTGCAAAAACACCCACATGCTAAATTTGTTTCCATTTGCTTGATTAGTTCTCGAGTTATGAGGAAATTTGTATTTCATTGGTATGGGAGCCCCCCATCCTAAAAAGGTAAGGGGTCTCAATTCATCATAGAAAAAATTCATGCCTCCAAAAACACCCACATGCTAAATTTGGTTCCATATGATTAATTAGTTTTCGAGTTATGAGGAAATTTGTATTTTATTTGTATAGGAGCCCCCCCCCCCCTCCTAAAGTGGGGAGGGGTCTCAATTCACCATAAAATAATTCTTGTCTCCAAAAACACCCACATGTAAAATTTTGTTCCATTTGTTTGATTAGTTCTCGAGTTATGCCGAAATTTGTGTTTCATTTGTATGGGAGTCCCCCCTGTTAGTGGGGGGAGGGGTTTCTAACCATCATAAGAACCTTCCCTGGTCCCAAAAACCCCTATATTTAATTTTTCATTCCGATCGGTTCAGTAATTTTCGATTCAATAAGGAACATACGGGCAGACAGACAGAAATCCATTTTTAGGTATAGATTTGTGTGGGAGCCCCCCTCTTAGTGGGAGGAGGGATCTCTAACCATCATAAAAACCTTCCCTGGCACCAAAAACCCCTACATGCAAATTTTCACTCCGATCGGTTCAGTAGTTTTCCATTCTATAAGGAACATAGGGCAGACAGAAATCCATTGTTATAGGCATAGATTTGTATGGGAGCCCCCCCTCTTAGTGGGGGGAGGGGTCTTTTGCCATCGAGAGAACCTTCCCGGGCCCCAAAAACCCTTACACGCAAATTTTTCCGCCGATCAGTTCAGTAGTTTTCGATTCTATAAGGAACATAGGGACAGACAGACAGAAATCCATTTTTATAGGTATAGATTTATATCAGAGGCTTATGCCTGTAACGAAAACCAGGTCTCTGACAGGACGTCATCAGAGGCTTATCGGTAACTAACGCTTTCGTAGCAATGGGTTGTATTCTCAGTCACCTCATCGGTCGACTGCTGGACTGCTCGATTGCTCAGCTGATTGATTAGACTGCTCGACTGGACTGGTTGGTTAGACTGCTCGATTTGATTGCGACTGGACTGCTTAGTTGTATTGCTCGACTGAACTGTTCGATTCGACTGCTCGACTCAACTGCTTGATTGAACAGATCGACTTGACTGCTTGACTGAACAGCTCGATTTAACTGCTCGATTCGACTGATTGACACATTTGCTTGACTTACTACTCGACCCGACTGCTCGACTTAACTGCACGATTGAACTGCTCGACTGAACTGTTCGATTGGACTGCTCGACTGGTGACATGATTCATCTGCTTGACTAGACTGTTCGACTCAACTCTTCGTTTCGACGCTCGACTCTACTGCTCGATTCAACTGCTTGACTCCACTGCCCGACTGGACTGGTCGAATGAACTGCTTGACTCAACTACTCGATTGGACTATTCGAATCGGCTGCTCGACTCAACTGCTCAACCCAATTGCTCGATTCAACTGCTCGACTATACTACTCGATTTGATTGCTCGACTCGAGTGACAGCTTGATTCAACAGCTCGTCTAGACTACTCGACTTAACTGCTCGACTTAGCCACTCAACCCGACTGCTCGACTCAACTGCTCGACTCAACTGCATGACTCAACTGTTCGATTCGATAGCTCGATTAAACTGCTCGACTGGATTGCTCGAATAAACTGCTCGACTCAACTGCTCGATTCATCTGCTCGACTGGACTACTCGACTCAATTGTTCGACTTTACTACTCGACTGAACCGCTTGACCTGACTGCTTGACTAAGCCACAGACAAACAGACATAACACTCGTTTTCCATTATTCGTGCCGATTAAACCGTCATTTCAAATTTGGCCTTAGTTGGGAATGTCTCCGTTTTGGTCAAAGTGGCGCTTTTTGACGAAACAAGGGGAATTCCCCATAAAAAATACTTGCTACTTCGAGGGATACTCATGTTGTTATTTGACATTTGGGAATGTCGATCATAGATGGTGCTAGTGTTCAGGCTAAATGTGAGGAACGATAATTTTTGTGGATGTTTCTTCCAAGAGTTATGTCTGCTTGTCTGTGACTAAGCTATTCGATTCGAGTGCTCGACTCAACTGCTCGACTAGACTACTCGATTCAACTGCTCGACTGGGCTACTCTACTTAACTGCTCGATTAAACTGCTCGACTGAACTGCCCGGTTCAACTGCCCAACTCGGCTGCTCGACTTAAGTGCTCGGGTGAACTGTTTGACTGAACAGCCTGATGTAACTGCTCTACTAGACTGCTCGACTCAACTGCTTGACTTCTGTTTGATACGACAGCTCGACTTAACTGCTCGATTCATTTGCTCGCTTCAACTTCTCGACTTAACTGCTTGACTGGACTACTCGACTCGACTGCTCGACTCGACCGCTCGACTCGACTGCTCGACTCAGCTGCTCAACTGGACTGCTCGACTCAGCTGCTCAATTGGACTACTCGACTCAACTGCTCGAATAAACTATTAGATTGAACTACTCGACTCAACTGCTCGACTTAACTGCTCGACTCGACTGCTCTACTCAACTGCCCAACTCAACTGTTCGACTTAACCGCTTGATCCGACTGTTCGACCGATTCGACTGCTCGACTAGACTACTCGACCGGACTGCTCGACTCGACCACTCGATTAAACTGCTTGACTCGACTGCTCGACTCAACTACTCTGAACTGCTTGCTGAACACCTTGATTTATCTGCTCGACTAGACTGCTCGATTTGACTGCTCGACTTGATTGTTCGACTCGACTGCTCGACCCAGCTGCTTGATTCCAATGCTTGATTCAACTGCTCGACTCGAGTTGCTTGTCGCGATATCATATGGTCGGTGTCAGTCTTGGCATATCACTGAGGCGCAACACCAATATGTAAGTGTATTTCTTACACTGCGGAGATCGATACAGTCGCACCGGCGCGCAAAAAACGAACACTTGCTTAAAGGGATTCGATGCAGCAGAGCATTCACATTCTGTCTCTGCAGAAAAAAACTCAGGTTGTCTGTATGGTGTGCGGTCAATTTGACCGCAAAATTCAAATTGCCATATCTCAGTCAAAACTTAGAAAGGTATTTTAATAGACTGTTTGCGTATTTTTTGTGCCCAGGTGCCACGACCGCGATAACGATTTCTTTATAAACAATTAATTAAGGACGATAAAAAACTTGCAACCCGTTAATATTTTGTTAGATTTTTTTTCTAATTCAGGGTGTCAATCAAATTGTATCGCCGATAGAAGCATGACCTTATGCTGATTTTTGTAAGTTTAAAGTTTTCTCGCGCGCCTATTATTTTTATTATTATTATTTATTTAAAAAATTCATCTAACCTATTTGTGGTCTTAATGATTAAATTATTTATAAAGCTGTATGCTGTAAACTATCTACGCCATAATCGCTCTTTAAAGGCAGCACTCGTCAAATTGAAACCGAATAGATCCGCAACAGAGTTGAAGCTAGATGACATGAAGCAAATCGGGTCGTGTTGTCCATAGGTGGTATAGCGTTGCAGTATGTGCAAAAAAAGTCGTGGTCTGAGTGATCTGACAGGAGCGTATATATTCAAACACTGCAGTATTTCCGGGGAGTCAATTTCGCTGATTAATACTTTTTCGATGAACACAGCTTGGGCAACGAATCTTCTTTGTTCTAGTGTTTGCATACCCAGAAGTTGACAGCGATCACTGTAAGTTGGTAGCTGCAAGGGATCACGCCAAGGTAGGAATCTCAGAGCAAAACGGACGAATTTTCGTTGCACCGATTCTATTCTAGCAATCCAGGTACTCTGGTACGAACACCAAACAACAGAACTGGTTTCGAGTATCGGTCGCACTAAAGAGTAGTATAACGAATTGAGGCACAACGGATCCCGGAACTCATTGGCTATTTTAAAAATAAAACCAAGCTGTCGGTTAGCTTTCGTAATGATTTCACTATAGTGTACTCTAAACGAAAGCGCATCATCTAGAGAAACTCCTAGGTACGTGACTCTACATAGCGGCTGATTGCACATGGTGTAACTGTACATAATGGGCTTTTTATCCAATGAAAGGAGATGACGCAACACTTTTGGATACTGACGGTCAGAAAATTTTGCGAACACCAGTTATGAAAAACGTTAATGAGCTGCTGAAGCTCATCGCAATCCAGGCTATTTCGTACGACTTTGAATATTTTTACGTCATCTGCATAGAGCTTTGGGCAACCATCCGGAAGTAGCAACGATATATCATTGATGAACAACGTAAAAAGCAGTGGTCCTAAGTTGCTACCTTGCGGTACTCCTGAGGTATTTGTAAACTGTGCTGAAAGTTGCAATCCAATTTTCACACAAAGAGTGCGGTTCGTCAGGTAAGATTGGAACCATTCCACAAGAGCAGGCGAGATGCCAAGTTTCTTGAGTTTTGCTAGAAGAATTCCATGATCAACTCGGTCGAAAGCCGCTTTCAGATCGGTGTATACTGCATCTATTTGAGCACCAGCACTCATGTTCAGCAAGCAGGTTGAGCAAAAGTTCACTAAGTTAGTGGCTGTCGAACATTTAGGATAGAACCCGTGTTGCTCCGTCGAGATGTAATGTCTGCATTTGATGAATAGCTCGTCATTCATAATGATTTCAAAAATCTTCGAGCACGCACAAAGTCATGTAATGCCCCTGTAATTCTGCACATCACGTTTATCACCTTTTTTGAATACTGGAAACATAACGGAAAGCTTCCAACTAGTAGGTACGCATTGCCGGAGTGATAGATTAAATAGTAGGCATAACGGACGTATGAATACAGCAGCACATCTTTTCAGCACACATGATGGAATCCCATCGGGACCAGCAGACCAGGAGGATTTTAACTTATCGATTGCAGTTTCAACGTGACGGTCGTGATTTCAGCTAAATTAAAATTAATAACATTACTAAGTAAGTTACGTAGAGCACCGTCGACTTCAGCATTTGAGGCAGTAGTGTTATGGAATGTACGTTGAAAGTTTTCAGCTAAGAGAGTGCATTTTTCTGCTAACGAACTGCCATGACTACCACCAAGAAACATGTCAACCGGTAGCCCCGCTTCTTTACGTTTGGTATTTACGAACGACCAAAACAACCTAGGGCTGCGGCGTCTAAGATTGTTCTGCATTCGAAAGGTGTACTGCTTGTAGAGGTATCGGTTATATTTTCGGTAGATGCTGCTAACACGGTTGAAGTGCCGTTTAGAAATTGGACATCGTCGTTTGCAATATTCTCGCAGAGCTGAGGAGCGCTGTCTTTTTAACAGCCGGATATGCTGATTGGCCCAAGGAGGTTTTCGAGCTGGTCTTCGATAAGGAACAAAACGAGCGATTGCTGACATAACAGCCGAGTTGAAGTATTCCAGAGCTTCGTCAACAGGCGGGGAGGACTCCAGAAAATGCCAATCAATTTGAGAAACGGCAACGTTCAATGACTCAAAATCAGCTCTGCGGAAATCCAAACTCAGAATGTCTGGGATATCCACGAATTGTACCGGCTCTGGTAGACTGACAGAAACGTCAAGCGGTAGCAGTGTTTCACTTGCTTCAAACACTTCACATAAATCAGCGTCATTAACGAGTGCCCAATCGAGCAGGCGACCGTTGCCATTAGTTACATGGTTTATTTGCGTTAGGTTGTGCAGACTTAACCCATCCAATAGCGTGGAACATGCTGCAGATATGTTGGACTGTTGAAAATCAACAGCAGGGGTACCATCATCCATACGTTTCCACACTATGCCGGGCTGATTATAGTCTCCGAGAATAATCGCAAGATCAGTACCGTCTAAGCGTGTAAGAATGGAGCCAATCGAACTAATATGGTTTTCTATAGTGACAAAATCAGATCGACGGTCGGGTGGTAGGTAGATAGCGCCAAAGCTAATGCAGCGAGGTGGGACTGAAATTTTAACCCACAGTTGCTCTAGTGTATCACAAATTGGCGTCGGATCAGCATAGCTGATTAAATCTCTAGAAACAGCAATCAGGACTCCACCGCCACGTGTCTTGCTGCTATTGCGAAGATCACGATCGCAACGGTAAACGGTAAAACGGTTGGGCAGTACTAGAAGCACAGTGCGAGTCAGTGGGTGAAAAGGAGTTAGCAAATATGTACTTGCCATGGAGAATGTTTTGGAAGCCCCGTTCCGCACGCCCACACGTAGGACCGGGACGACTGATAAACGCTGGCAGCGGTGGCACGACTACGGTGGGGGGGTCGGGGGCATCCATGATAGCAACAACAGTGCGTCCCAGTGTCACGTCATTTGATGAGATAAGCGGTCGTCTGAAGAAAGCGGTAGCGTTGGGGGAACACCAGTCGGCAGGCAGGATCAATTAGCCTCCCTGTAACGTCGATGTTCCGCCAATTATGGTCCGCCTACTGCAAGAGTCTGCGCTAGACCCGAAGCCGATAGGTGTCCTAAAGGGACTGGAGAAGTAACCACCATTGGAGTGACCGATGATGAACCGGAGCCGAGGTTAGCACGGGGTTCAACCGATGGAGTACTAGCAGGAGCTGGGTCAATGGGGGGCAGCCATACCACTGAATTCGCCCGAGCATCGTCAAATTCCCTGAATATAATCCCTTGTGGCCAAGCATCAGGGTTCAAGGCCGCAGTTTTGTACGCCATAGAAAAGCCAACTTTAAGCGAAACGAAGTTGAGCGATTGAAGGTCGGTCCCCTTTTTGACCAACGGAACAACACGAATCGCATCCGTAATTTGTAGACCGTCTCGTACAAGTCTTTCTACGACGTCAGAAGTCACGGTGGGGTGGAACCGCGAGAGATACACCCAAAATAACTTAGGCGGGGAGCTAGCCACAAGCTTTTCTTGGTTCTCGACAGGTCTAGTACCGGTAACCGGTTTATTGGGAGTCACCGTGTCACCGCGGCAACGTTTTGAAGGACGTGAAATTTTCGATTTTGGCGCGGACCGATTTTGGCAACAAAAGTATTTGTTTTTGACAACACGACGTATTTCGCTTCCAAAGATATGCTTAAACATCTATCAATTTCCGCATGAATGTTCAAAAAGATCCAAAATGATGATTTCAGTAAGTGCATGAAAAAAAATTGTAGTTGTGGAATGTTATGAAAGGTAATATTCTTATGAACGTAGGACTACGTCTTACCACAGGGTGTCAAAAACTTGCTTGTGTCGGCTTGATGAATGGTTGCAATCGTAAAAAATCATTTATTAACTATTTTTGACCCACTTTTATTAAATTGTTCAATATTAAAAAAGGACTTGCACTTCCAAAAAGATGCTGAAATATTAGTTTTCGCATACATGCTCGAAATGACGAAAAAATGATGCCCCCAGTATATTCTTAAAACAGTTTGTGGTTATAGAGTGTTCAAATAATATTTTTATTGCCGTAGGACTACGTCTTACTCGAATAGCTCTCTGCGGACTATTTAAACATAAAATGGTTACAATCGCAGAAAAATCATTGATTATTGATATTTAGTCAATTTCTAACGCATTTATATTCAATTTTTTCATATCAAAAATGGATGTCGACTTTGGCATAGGCATAGGCGACACGCATTTGTTGTCAAATTGGAAATCGCACTGTATTGTCGTACAAAGTTATTGAATATGTACGGAGCGCACCAAAAAACGGTGGTGAGCACCAGATAGAGAGTTAAAGAAACACGAAGGCTCTGATTTAATCCAAAGAATGTAAGAATCTTTATTATGCCACACATTTCATAAATAAAAATGTAGGGTAAAATAGTCAACAGTGAGACAGCAAGAACAGTGAATCAATGGGAATAGTCTATCCATCCAAGATCCAATCAAGATCTAAAATATTTTCCTGGAACGTTCAATTTCTTAATCTTCATCGCATAATGTATTTTGAGAAAAAATGGTTAATTTTTTAATATATATTTCATCTAAAATCATTTTTGGGAGGCCAAAGTAAAATTTTTTGCAATCATTTCTTGATGATTTTCAATAACAAATCGCCAATTTAATTTTAATTAAAATTTACTACATGGCATCACGTAGTAATGAGAGATAATAATACAAAACAGGCATGGTTCGATCACTTTAACTAAATTTTGATTCATTTGATAGTGCCGTTTCAGCCGAGCAAAATTTGACAAAGTTGTATATGGGACATTTGTAAAACTAGTTATTATCTACAATTTTGCTGAATAAAGTTTTGCTGTATCTTTGGTGCTTACGATGCAGCTATGCTAGTATCTCATTAATGACTAAATGAACGTTGACTTAGTTATAAATAATTTAGCTAATAATCAAAACTACTGACACTTTTTTTTCAACAAGGACAGGTTATATCTTTCAAATGGATTGGAGAGCTCGTTAGTAGCTATCATCAAACAATTTTTAATTTTTTTTGGGAAAAAAGTGTCTTACTGTATATGATAGCTATACCTTTATACCTGTATTATAATTGTTTACAGCTTGTAGGCCCGAAGTGTAAATTGTTAATAATTGTTGTATTTCAAACTGATTTTCAGAAAGAAATTCTTAGAAAATATGCGTAATACCTGCCAACCACTGACTTTTCTGATACCATTAGTGAAGACCCTGAATCGGAAATCAAATTTATGTGACTACTAAAATTGATTGGTATTGCGTTCACATAGAAAAATTCTACTGAACTATTGTTTTATTTTTTATCAAAATCAATATATACAAATAATTGCAATTGCTAATGTTCTCCTATTTTATTGAGTTACCAAAAAATTTCTTAGAAAGTGAAATCTTTGAAAATTTTAATTTAAATCTTATAATTAAATAAGAACAACTCACAAATCGTTCAATCTACTACGCATACTTGGTATGATGATATATAGGTCCAAGAATGACAACAAGCCAGTCGTCGTATATTCGAACCATAGCTAGAGGGAACTGTTAGAAAGTAATTTTTGGAGCATTGAGATCTCGTAGTCTCAACACTAAGCCCAATGATGCCATTGCGGAATGGTAGCTCGATCAATTGAATTATTGTTTGTAGGGTGCTCAAATGATTCAAGTTTGTATAAAAATTTCTAACTACTAACTTCTGAACGAAACTTGTCGTCCGAAAGGCATGTAATAACCTATAATAACCAGAAAGCTAAGCCATCTGTAAAAAAAGATTTGGTTTTAATTAAAAAAAACTATACTTAGATAACTATTAATAATAAAAACTTGAGTCATTAATATGCATTTGATTTAATTTTACAGTACTTTCAATTGCAGTTGGCAGTACTTTCTTTCCAATATGTCATAAAAGTATTTTTAACACTTAAGGAATAACTTGCACCGATATTTTTAACAGTTATAACAGTGTATAATGAAATAAATTACAAATTGCATGCCAAAATTGCAATTCACATAGGTAATACAGGTCGGACTCGGTTATTCGGGTGAAAAAAAATTTAAATGGGTTTTTTGAAATGTGTTTACATTCAGAACGTAATTAACAATATAAAAAAAATTTCATCCGAATCATCGAGTCCGACCTGTAATAATCAAATTAAAGTAATGAAATAAATGGTGCAACAATTATTTTTAGTTTTGAGAACTATAAATGAGACATTCGTTTGTATATTTTTCTCAGCTGAAACATTGGAATGATTTGCTTGTACAACCTTTATACATGCATTGTTAAATTTGATGTGTAGGCTATTCATTTTATGGATCCATAGTTTGTTTCAAATTTGGCTTTCTGCGTATTTAAAATTGTCAAATGTTGCTAGAAAACACGACTGATTTAATAAATGCATCAATAAGGTATACCATTCAACAACGCTTAGAGGACTATCAAATTGCAATTTTTGCTTGCCTGCTTACTTCGCACACTGGTGATTTAAAGCAAAGGTGTGTGTTGAAAGTAGCCAATCCAAACTTCAGTGCACATGCGGGGCGTTAGACAGTGGTATATATGCCATCGCACGCTCTGCTGTCGCTAGGAATGAAAGTGTGTGGTGATTTTTGCGCGCGCCTCTTGCATACACTGAGGGGAATGCCAAGACTGATCGGTGTTAAATCAGACCGAACCAAGTCGCAAAATTTTAAAAAAATGAGTTGATGATAGCAAACGATCAAGAATTTTCTAAGCGACATTATACTCTAATCAGACTACATAAATGTTGCAAACAGCCACAGTTAGATGATGATGCATGCAAACTTTGAATGCGTTTTCTCGAAGTCAGAATTTTGCCACTCGGCTCTGTCTGACTTAACACCGACCGAGGGGGCGCTGTAGCCGCAAGGTTACCGAGTCTGTTTTGACAAGCGAATGATCGTGGGTTCGAATCTTAGTAGAATCAGGCCATTCGATGTCAAAGTGACTTTAGCATGGGTTTATTCTCAGGCCCCTTATCACCCTTCCTTCATGCTGAGTTCTACATTATCCCGAAGACGCCTCTTATGGTTAGTATACTGGTATGAGGACCTATTGAGGTAATGGTTTTGAACCTCATGAGGACTCACCAGTTCTGACTATAACGAGGCGAAACAGGTTTGGTATAGTAGGACATGCATCGAAGCAAGGGTAAAACCCTCATACACATAAGCACGCATAAAAAAAAGCTTATCGTTCACTCAATAACCATAAAGCACAGAAATGCAATGCAGAATACAGCATACACCCGGGCAACATTACAATAGATCAATAATGTTGTGGTCAAAGTGATAAGCCCATACAAAAAAAACACCGACCATATGAATCAGTTTGCGCCAGACAATAGACAATTCAGAGCTCCTCACACAAAAGCTTAGCTTGGCTAAGGTGGTACGGCCAAATAAATAAAAATAACCAATACCAAAATGATCCACATACTTTAGAGTCAACTAACAGCTTGTACTATCAATATCATTGAAGCATGTGCCCCGCAACCCACGGAGGACAGTTCAAGCAGTCCAGCCGATCAGCATGAATTCAATACAAGTCAGAACTCACCCCAGCTGAGCGGAACCAATAATTTATTCCAGAGCGATTCAGATGATAAACATTCACTGGCATTTGCGTTTCGCTCCAGACAAACTCCTTTGACGGGAAATTTTGAATCAGATTCGTTTAATGAAAATTTTAGTCCAGCCAGGTAAATAATTTCAATTTCATTATGTTCCACACTAGTTTATTGTCCATTTTCAGGCCGAATTTGAGACGAAAACGTAAATTCAAACGAATGGCGGTGGGATATGAAGCTTCACTTTCATCGTCGTCGGTTGCTAACAGTTCCATTTTCCCAGCCATTTTAAAAAAAAGAGCATTTAATCATGAAAATTTGAGGTAAGTACCATATCCCTTATTGGTCTGGTTTAAAAATTAGTGGGAAGATTTTAAAACACATATTTTATCACAGTGCATAATACAATTCTCGCGAAACTTTTCAAAACGACCTAAATAACATTGAGAGACTCTCTTTGGTGTCCCTCTCTTCTGATTATTGCAGCGACATAAATGCATTTTAACTAAAGTTTTCTTAACAAACAAGCTAGCTAGCTTGTGACGCCAGCAACCGATTCTTGCAAAGCTGACGTATTAAAGTGCCTTTGCATGGCCGTTATAAGCAAAAGAGGAGAGACCCGAAGAGAATCTCTCATTGTTACTAAGGTCCTTTTGAAAAGTTTCGCGAGAATTGTTTGTAGCAAGTAGCCGAAATTTGTTAAATTTTTTACTCAAAATCTAAGTTTATACACCGTAAGGACCCATGTCATGTGCTTCGGTGGCCTCACATGTGCCGGCCATGTGAGTAAGGCTTGGTGTTTTTATCTGTATGAGTGTGTTTTTATCTGTATGAGTGTGTTATTTTTGTTGATAGGTGTGATAGTATCATTGTAGTACATCCTTGCTGCAATGGCGGCAAGCTGTACAGATCTTGTCAAAACGTAATTGGACTATAATGGGTCTTACTGAAAGGTAGAATTTGTTTGTAGAGGCACTCCCTTTGGTTTATTTTCAACTTCATGATATTACACGTCACAAAAATTTAGGTTTTCTTGCCACAGGAAATGATCCCTAGCCAAAGCATACATTTTTTCACGAAGTTATCCGCTTAAACAAACTTGCATCCGCTAGGAACCATCCCGAGAGTAGGAGCTTTGAAGATAAACTCCCGATAATTGGTTGTAATCGACTTTCGCCATAATCATCATAATTTTCGAAAAATCAATTTTTTGTTTATTTCATGATCGTAGTGTACATATATTTAAGTGTGCATACAGAAAATTTTATGCCAATCTGGCATATTTGTAACGCATATACGTTATACGCATATTTGTAACGATGTGCCAGAGCGATTGAAGAAGGAACGCGAAACTTTGAACGCGCGTCTCTCAAAACCGTGTTTTCAAAGTCGATGAGCAAGATTTCTTGAAAACGGCTGAACCGAATTTATTAATTTATTAAGGATTTATTCTAGAGATTTATCGAAGGTTTTTCCTCACCAATTAACCCTCTAGTGCCCAAATTTTTGATTTGCTTGAAAAAATTTTAAAATGCTCATTTCGTGGCCAGAATAATGGAAAAAATATTCTCTAATTACTAAGTTCAGGAATAGTTTGATTATTTATAGAATTTCGTAATCCGCCAATTGGCGGGGTTTAGCACCTGGACGCAAAAAGGTTGCAAAATCAAATTTTTCAATTTAATTCAGGACCTCGATTTCAGAACATCTATAACAGTGCTAGTATTTATGAAACTAGTTATAATGAGCTTCAACTGAAATTTTTGACCATATGGCCGATTCCAGGTCCCGGACAAGTTCCTTCGAAATCCGTTCCGTACTTGAATCAGAAAAGAAACCCTCCCCGGGCCCGGAACCGGTCATACGGCCTCTGTGAGACATGAGATGATCGCCAATCGCTATTTTGACGAGTGCTGATGTTTTTTGATATGCGACACGACATAATTTACTGATGCTGAAATGTCCCTTTATGGGAAACGGATCCAGGTTTATAATATCCCCCCGGATTCGGATGGCGCGCATCATGGCTCATAACTGCGGCAAAGTAACTGATATGTCCACAGTCGATGCTTACTAAAATCAACAGATTTCAAACAAGTTTTAAATATTTGGTAACCTTATCTAAAAAAGCCATGTCACGGTCGCCCAAGGAACTCCGGAATAACTCCGGGACCATATGACATATGGCTATTATCTATAGATATTATGAAAATAGAAAATATTTCCGGAAAAATTCCCAAATTTGGTGAAAAAATATTGAAAGATAAAAAAGTTACGGCCGCCAGGTGTCGATAACCCAACCAAAAACGCGTCGCTATTCTTGAGAAGTGGATTTTGCGGTCTCCTTTTGTCCAGCGCCTCTATGGTTCAAAGGTACAAGTACCAGCGAACCACATGCCCTGGCGGGTGTTGTGGGTTCGAATCCGGTTATAATCTCAGATTACAGCTTGGTTCGACTCATGCACCTTCCAGCGTTGGACAAAAGGTAGGAGTCAAAATGACTACTTGTCAAGCATAGCTACCAATACCCCCCCCCTTCCTTTCCGCTCTGCCCCTCCTTCAAAAAATTTTCATTTCTTTCCCCTACCGTCCCTTCATCAATTGTAGAACCATCGTTTCAAAAAATATTAATATATATGTATGACCGCATTTCAAGGTCAAGACTAAAAACTTGAGATTAGTAAGCAGTTTGCTTTTGGGGATTCTATTACTCCGAATAGTTCCCAGTCGTATATTCCTCTCGTTCCTCTCGAGTGGAGATATAAAATCAATGGTAATGTCCTATAATAATAATCGAAACATATGATATTTAAAATCCGGCAAAATTTTAGAAAGGCGAAGACCAACATTAGTAGCTGCTCCCAAGTCAGGATTGCCTACACCATAATATGCTTTGAAACTGTAACCTTTGAAAAACCTTTAGAGTCTGATAGAACATGAAACTTAAATCCTCATTTATGTGACTTGTTTGATAAATTGGGTTTTTCATTTTTGTAGTTCACATTTGTTCACTATAATCTTTTATCGACTGGTAATTTATTCAATTTGTTCATTAACACAAACTTATTAAGCGGTATAGATTAAAATTTGCGGTTTTAAAATAGTCTATGATGGATCCCATTTTGAATAATATTGTCTTGCTTATCAAGAATTTGTCGTTAAGCAGTAAAATTCGCCGGGTTTCAATGAATCTGTTTCTTGGTTATAGGGTTATGGTTTTCAAATACCATAAAATGCAAAAATGTTTTGTGATATAGCTATAAAGCGTTATATTGTAGCTCGTCAAAAGGCGCACTGAAAATTAGGTGATAAATCCTGTAAATTCCCCTTCCATATTAATCCCACTGCATGCTTGTGTATTTTTCAAGGCATATAAAAGAAGCTAACAAGGGCTATGACAATAATTTATAGCTTAAACTCGAAAAAAAATCAATAAATACAACGAAAACAACACGTTGTCAAAATACCAAAAAAAGTTGACGGTAATGCCCAACCCCGCCAATTGGCGGGGTCAGTTCCTTGATAAAAATCGGCCAGTTCCTAAACTTTTTATCGCAAATTTCCTTTTTTACCATGAAGTACAACTTATCAGCTACTCACCAATAATTTTTTTGTTCATTTAATCCAAGAAATAAGCAATTTACAACAATTTGAATTTCACTCTGCAGAGCAAAATAATTTTTTTTCAGTTTTCTTGCATTTTTCAAGTTTCGCACGAAATATCTGTTTCAAATTAACGTAATAAAACAAACAAACCACTCGAATAGTTAGATTGGACTATAATGAGAAGGTATGGGTGGATACCAACATAAAACGAATAAGCATAGTAGATTTACAACGATTTTGCTGAAGCCCGCCAATTGGCAGGGTTGGGAACTAGAGGGTTAATATTTCTCATTTTATGGACAATTCAAGAGCGAAATTTATGTCAAAAATCGATTTTTTATGTTTAAGAAACCGCCTTTTCGTCAAAACTCATTATTTTGCCAAATCCTTCGATCAATCTATAGATAATATATTTGATCACCGATTCGTTTTTGGTTTTTCGATTTTCGATGATTCAGTCCAAAGATATCATGCTTACCGCAAGACGCCTTATTTTAGAAGAGGAAATTAACTATAGCAGTTATTTAAATAACTTTTTTCTAAAACAAAATATGTTAAAATACAGCCAAAAGCTACTGTAAGATGTATACAAATTTTCACTTTGATCAGTTTAAGGGTTTTCTCTAGAAAAATCGATTTTTTAAGCGTTCTAACTACATATGCCCCCTTAAAATAATCCGACCAGTTGAAAAATTTTTCGGTCGGGAAAATCATACATAAACCGGGAAAGAGTCGGGAAAAAACCGGGAATTTGAAATTTGAAATGGAGTGGCCACCCTGCTAATAACATACTCGTTATAAAAGTGTTATATATTTGAATGTTATAGACCTAATTTGGGTCATTAACAAGTTGTTATAACTAAAAGTACCGTAAGTGTGTTACTTGGGTAAGCACATAATATTGAATAAGTATCATGTTTCTCTAGGTGAGTGAACCCTGGTTTATATTGTCTGTAAAGTGTGTGCATTCTGTTTTGGGAAAATCGCCGCCCAAGTAGCACAATATAGGCCCATTTAGTTAAAGCAACCGCATTACGACTGAAATTAATCATATTTCGGTTACCGCAACAACTTTGTAACAACCGTGCTAGTAGGGCAAGAGAATACTGCCCATAAATGGAAGACAGTCACATCTGCAAAATCGTGCAACTACGAAAAACGCTGTTGAAGCCACGACCATTTTTTCTTTAATATTGAATCGATTTTGGAAACAAATCGTCATAAAATCACTTGAATGTACATAACAGAATACTTTTACAAACAATTTGTTCACAAGTGACTTAAAATTTATTTCAAAACTTAGAAAAACTGTCGAAGTTACTGATATGCGTTTATTTGTGCTTGAATAAGCAAGAATAAACGCATAACAGTCACAGGCACAGCATGCCTTGATCCTTGCATTGTCGGTGACTCGGCAGTATTTTCAAGACCACGTGTCGTTGTTTTGATAATTCACGTGCTCGTTCAATTCAATTGTTCAAAATGTCCTTTTTGACTCAAATCTCTTCCTGGCCTTTTCTTCTTTTTATTGTAATTTGTTATATTGAGTTTATAGTGAGGTTGCATGGTGGGGTTTGTTTGACGCAGAAGCTGGTCGCTTTCCTGTGTGTCCGGAACACTCCCAGAACGTGTCCGAGTATGACCAATGTAAACCTGGACACAATATGTGACAGCAAATGAACTATTTCAAACTAGTTTTGCAATTTCGAGTACCGACTTAGAGATGTCACATGTTGTATTTTAGTTAAATTCAGAAACTGATCCCCGTAGAGGAATCTGGAACATTCACGGACATGTTTAGATGAGGCCAATGGCGTCTTGAACACTTTATACGACTTCCAATAGTCTAGATTTGCAAATCCGTGTATTTATAGGTGTCACATGATGGGTTTGTTGTGATTCAAGGTTCTTCTATGTTCAGTCCCATATATTTCGGAACTTGTTCCCACTGTAACTTCGGAATCATACATCCGATCCAAATTCTCCTCAATAGTGTTCTTCTAGGCCATAAAATCTTCCGTTTGGTAGTTGCTACAGGCGAATCGGTCCAAGCAATCCCCAAAAACAGATGCTTATTGATATATTTTTACTACTGTGACTGTTATGCGTTTATTTGTAACATGGGACTGACATAGTTTGATATTTTTTTCAACATCTTGGGAACAAACATAACTTTTTTGTTTAAAATATTGAAAGAACAGTTAATTTAAAGATGATTCCCAGGTTTATCTCAAAAGTGGGGAAAAGTCAGATGGGACTGTTATGCATTTATGGGCAGAATACTATTTCCAAACGTTTTGGTGTTCTTTACTAGGCGAGATAAGCCATTTTTCGTCTACTCGGCATAAATAGAAATATCGCTATAAGAAATATGATTTTACCAACTGCGACATCTAACGGGGCAGTTCCGAATTTAACCGATCATTGTCAAATTCGTCTTGTCTAGACACACAACTTTGTCAAAAACAGCAACTTTCTATCTTATCATGGTCATGAGATATCATCATCATAATCTAAATTGACCACGTACGCCACCTAGTGAGACAGTTTAGAACTTTGTTATACATTATTAAATGCGTTTTGTTCGAATAAACAACTTTGTAGAATACAGTAACATTCTATCTCGTCTCAACTGTGAGATATTCAAAAAATAATCAATATGCTCGTTATAAGCGCCAACTATCGTATCAGTTCCGAATTTTGTTGTCAGCAGTCGGATGTATCTCGTCTATAGATAAACAACTTTGCCAAAGTCCTTCTATCTCTTCACAGTCCCGAGATGTTAAAGATTTTAGTACCGAGGTTCTAGAATTATTTGATTTCCCTGGGCATGGCATAACCTTCAGGATTGCTTAACTGCAACCAGGTCCCAGGGCTGTTCTGTATCTTACACAAATGAAAGATGCACACTAGTGATGCCAAATGTGGTGAAGCCTACCAAAAGTATTTTTGAATCAATTTGATAGAACGTTCAAAATAGTAGCAAGACGTTTGAAGATTCGATTTACGAATCTTAATCTATATACAAAATTTCTATTGATTCAGGGCTTTTGGAAAGATTAATCACAAAGATATTACCTTTGACTTCGCTTGCCCGAACCGCGAATTTTAATCTATCCAGGGTAGTTGCCCAAGGGGTTTTCGTCTTTTTTTCTTTCAGTTAATTTAAAACGACCTGAACAAGAAAAGAATCTGGAACAACATGACAACAACAACAATAATATGGACCAATAACTGATTCAGGTGATGTGACGAGCTACAGAGAATCCAGGTAAAGCTAACAAAGAAAAAGGCAAAAGAAAGGTAAGCGAACGCCAGTCTTGGCATTCCCCTCAGTGTATGCAAGAGGCGCGCGCAAAAATCACCACACACTTCCATTCCTAGCGACAGCAGAGCGTGCGATGGCGTATACACCACTGTCTAACGTCCCGCATGTGCACTGAAGTTTGGATTGTCTACTTTTAACACACTCCCTTGCTTTGAATCACCAGTGTGCGGAATAACGAGGGAGAATAACTCTGCTGTGATCGCATCGCAGTGAGCACTTCTGCGAAATAACCAAGCAAGCAAAAACTGCAATTTGATAGTCCTCTAAGCGTTGTTGAATGGTATACCTTATTGATGCATTTAATAAATCAGTCGTGTTTTGTAGCAACATTTGACAATTTTAAATACGCAGAAAACCAAATTTGAAACAAACTATGGATTAATAAAATGAATACCCTACACATCAAATTTAACAATGCATGCATAAAGGTTATACAGTGGACTCTCAGAAAAGTCAATCGATTGGGGAATGGGTCGATTAACTTTTCCGAAATATTAACTTTTCTGAGTAGTCCTAAGAGTCTATGAAAATGATAAATACAAAAGCGAAAAATATATTCTCGGATACACATTTTTAAGTATCTGAAAGTTGTAATGTAAAGAGAGCAAGATATTATGAAATAATACTTAGTTCCTTTCAGTAAATTTAAAATAGTCGGTTATACTAGTTTACTTTTGATTTTTTGTAGTCTACGACAACGTTTTGACAATGTTCGCGCTTATTTTTTGTTCCCTGCTGTTCATTTATTTTGCATTTAAAATTCAATTTGAGCGCTTTTCCAATATGTAATCAAAAATCCCGAAGCAACTATGTGCCCGTAACATTCCTGTATGAATAAACGCTTTAGACAACCAATAAATTCAAACTCTTAGAAAAGTTAAGCCAAAAATTAACTTTTTAGAGTGTTGCATGCGAGTTAATATTCGCTAACTTTTCTGAACAATTAACTTTTTAGAGAGTTAACTTTTCCGAGAGTCCACTGTGCAAGCAAATCATTGATTATTACAGGACGGACTCGATTATTCGGATGAAATTTTTTTTTCACCCGAATAACCGAGTCCTAACTAACAGTTTATGCAATTTGCAATTTATTTCATTATACATTGTTATAACTGTTAAAAATATCAGTTATATAAGTATCGGTACAAGTTATTCCTTAAATGTGAAAAATACTTTTATGACATTTTGGAAAGAAAGTACTGCCAACTGCAACTGAAAGTACTGTAAAATTAAATCAAATGCATATTAATGCATGGGATCTTATAACAATTCTGTGAATAAAAATGACTCAAGTTTTTATTATTAATAGTTATCTAAAAGTATAGTTTTTTTAATTAAAAAAAATTGATTATTTTAGGAGTGCCAAATCTTTTTTTACAGATAGCTTAGCTTTCTGGTTATTATAGGTTATTACATGCCTTTCGGACGACAAGTTTCGTTCAGAAGTTAGTACAGAAATTTTTATTCACACTTGAATCATTTTAGCACCCTACAAACAATAATTCAATTGATCGAGATACCATACCGATTCCATTGGGCTTAGTGTTGAGACTACGAGATCTCAATGCTCCAAAAATTACTTTCTAACAGTCTGGCTTGTTGTCATTCTTGTACGACTTGTACCTATATATCATCATACCAAGTATGCGTAGAAGATTGAACGATTTGTGAGTTGTTCTTATTTAATTATAAGATTTAAATTGAAACTATTTCAAAGATCTCACTTTCTAAGAAATTTTTTGGTAACTCAATAAAATAGGAGAACATTAGCAATTGCAATTATTTGTATATATTGATTTTGATAAAAATAAAATAATAGTTCAATATCCTACATTTTTATTTATGAAATTCGCGGAATAATAAAAATTCTTACATTAGATGGATTAAATCAGAGCCTTCGTGTTTCTTTAACTCTCTATCTGGTGCTCCCCACCGCCTTTTGGTGGGCTCCGTACATATTCAATAACTTTGTACGACAATACAGTGGGATTCAGAATTTGACAACAAATGCGTGTCACCTATGCCTATGCCAAAGTTGACATCCCTTTTTGATATGAAAAAATTGAATATAAATGCGTTAGAAATTGACTAAATATGAATAATCAACGAATTCTCTACGATTGTAACTATTCGAGAGCTATTCGAGTAAGACGTAGTCTTACGGCAATAAAAATATTATTTGAAACACTCTATAACCACAAAATGTTTTCAAGAATATACTGAGGGCATCATTTTTTCGTCATTTCGAACATGTATGCGAAAACTGATAAATATTTCAGCATCTTTTTGGAAGTGCAAACCTATTGAAAAATTTAATAAAAGTGGGTCAAAAATAGTTAATACATAAATGATTTTTTACGATTGCAACCATTTTATACTAAAAAAAATCCGACGAAAGCTATCAAGCCGACGCAAGCAAGTTTTTGACACCCTGTGGTAAGACGTAGTCCTACGTCCATAAGAATATTACCTTTCAAAACATTCCACAACTACAATTGTTTTTTCATGCACTTACTGATGTCATCATTTTGGGTCATTTTGAACATGCATGCGGAAATTGATTGATATTTAAGCATATCTTTGGAAGCGAAATACGTCTTGTAGCCAAAAACGAATATGTAGTTTTGTTGCCAAAATCGGTCCGTGCCAAAATCGAAATTCCACTGTATTTTATAGACGCGCGAGAAAACTTTAAACTTACAAAAATCAGCATAACGTCATGCTTCTATCGGCAATACAATTTGATTCACACTCTGAATTAGAAAAAAAATCTAGCAAAATATTAACGGGTTGCAAGTTTTTTATCGTCCTTAATCTATACCTATAAAGAAGGATTTCTGTCTGTCTGTCTGTCTGTCTGTCTGTCTGTCTGTCTGTCTGTCTGTCTGTCTGTCTGTCTGTCTGTCTGTCTGTCTGTCTGTCTGTCTGTCTGTCTGTCTGTCTGTCTGTCTGTCTGTCTGTCTGTCTGTCTGTCTGTCTGTCTGTCTGTCTGTCTGTCTGTCTGTCTGTCTGTCTGTCTGTCTGTCTGTCTGTCTGTCTGTCTGTCTGTCTGTCTGTCTGTCTGTCTGTCTGTCTGTCTGTCTGTCTGTCTGTCTGTCTGTCTGTCTGTCTGTCTGTCTGTCTGTCTGTCTGTCTGTCTGTCTGTCTGTCTGTCTGTCTGTCTGTCTGTCTGTCTGTCTGTCTGTCTGTCTGTCTGTCTGTCTGTCTGTCTGTCTGTCTGTCTGTCTGTCTGTCTGTCTGTCTGTCTGTCTGTCTGTCTGTCTGTCTGTCTGTCTGTCTGTCTGTCTGTCTGTCTGTCTGTCTGTCTGTCTGTCTGTCTGTCTGTCTGTCTGTCTGTCTGTCTGTCTGTCTGTCTGTCTGTCTGTCTGTCTGTCTGTCTGTCTGTCTGTCTGTCTGTCTGTCTGTCTGTCTGTCTGTCTGTCTGTCTGTCTGTCTGTCTGTCTGTCTGTCTGTCTGTCTGTCTGTCTGTCTGTCTGTCTGTCTGTCTGTCTGTCTGTCTGTCTGTCTGTCTGTCTGTCTGTCTGTCTGTCTGTCTGTCTGTCTGTCTGTCTGTCTGTCTGTCTGTCTGTCTGTCTGTCTGTCTGTCTGTCTGTCTGTCTGTCTGTCTGTCTGTCTGTCTGTCTGTCTGTCTGTCTGTCTGTCTGTCTGTCTGTCTGTCTGTCTGTCTGTCTGTCTGTCTGTCTGTCTGTCTGTCTGTCTGTCTGTCTGTCTGTCTGTCTGTCTGTCTGTCTGTCTGTCTGTCTGTCTGTCTGTCTGTCTGTCTGTCTGTCTGTCTGTCTGTCTGTCTGTCTGTCTGTCTGTCTGTCTGTCTGTCTGTCTGTCTGTCTGTCTGTCTGTCTGTCTGTCTGTCTGTCTGTCTGTCTGTCTGTCTGTCTGTCTGTCTGTCTGTCTGTCTGTCTGTCTGTCTGTCTGTCTGTCTGTCTGTCTGTCTGTCTGTCTGTCTGTCTGTCTGTCTGTCTGTCTGTCTGTCTGTCTGTCTGTCTGTCTGTCTGTCTGTCTGTCTGTCTGTCTGTCTGTCTGTCTGTCTGTCTGTCTGTCTGTCTGTCTGTCTGTCTGTCTGTCTGTCTGTCTGTCTGTCTGTCTGTCTGTCTGTCTGTCTGTCTGTCTGTCTGTCTGTCTGTCTGTCTGTCTGTCTGTCTGTCTGTCTGTCTGTCTGTCTGTCTGTCTGTCTGTCTGTCTGTCTGTCTGTCTGTCTGTCTGTCTGTCTGTCTGTCTGTCTGTCTGTCTGTCTGTCTGTCTGTCTGTCTGTCTGTCTGTCTGTCTGTCTGTCTGTCTGTCTGTCTGTCTGTCTGTCTGTCTGTCTGTCTGTCTGTCTGTCTGTCTGTCTGTCTGTCTGTCTGTCTGTCTGTCTGTCTGTCTGTCTGTCTGTCTGTCTGTCTGTCTGTCTGTCTGTCTGTCTGTCTGTCTGTCTGTCTGTCTGTCTGTCTGTCTGTCTGTCTGTCTGTCTGTCTGTCTGTCTGTCTGTCTGTCTGTCTGTCTGTCTGTCTGTCTGTCTGTCTGTCTGTCTGTCTGTCTGTCTGTCTGTCTGTCTGTCTGTCTGTCTGTCTGTCTGTCTGTCTGTCTGTCTGTCTGTCTGTCTGTCTGTCTGTCTGTCTGTCTGTCTGTCTGTCTGTCTGTCTGTCTGTCTGTCTGTCTGTCTGTCTGTCTGTCTGTCTGTCTGTCTGTCTGTCTGTCTGTCTGTCTGTCTGTCTGTCTGTCTGTCTGTCTGTCTGTCTGTCTGTCTGTCTGTCTGTCTGTCTGTCTGTCTGTCTGTCTGTCTGTCTGTCTGTCTGTCTGTCTGTCTGTCTGTCTGTCTGTCTGTCTGTCTGTCTGTCTGTCTGTCTGTCTGTCTGTCTGTCTGTCTGTCTGTCTGTCTGTCTGTCTGTCTGTCTGTCTGTCTGTCTGTCTGTCTGTCTGTCTGTCTGTCTGTCTGTCTGTCTGTCTGTCTGTCTGTCTGTCTGTCTGTCTGTCTGTCTGTCTGTCTGTCTGTCTGTCTGTCTGTCTGTCTGTCTGTCTGTCTGTCTGTCTGTCTGTCTGTCTGTCTGTCTGTCTGTCTGTCTGTCTGTCTGTCTGTCTGTCTGTCTGTCTGTCTGTCTGTCTGTCTGTCTGTCTGTCTGTCTGTCTGTCTGTCTGTCTGTCTGTCTGTCTGTCTGTCTGTCTGTCTGTCTGTCTGTCTGTCTGTCTGTCTGTCTGTCTGTCTGTCTGTCTGTCTGTCTGTCTGTCTGTCTGTCTGTCTGTCTGTCTGTCTGTCTGTCTGTCTGTCTGTCTGTCTGTCTGTCTGTCTGTCTGTCTGTCTGTCTGTCTGTCTGTCTGTCTGTCTGTCTGTCTGTCTGTCTGTCTGTCTGTCTGTCTGTCTGTCTGTCTGTCTGTCTGTCTGTCTGTCTGTCTGTCTGTCTGTCTGTCTGTCTGTCTGTCTGTCTGTCTGTCTGTCTGTCTGTCTGTCTGTCTGTCTGTCTGTCTGTCTGTCTGTCTGTCTGTCTGTCTGTCTGTCTGTCTGTCTGTCTGTCTGTCTGTCTGTCTGTCTGTCTGTCTGTCTGTCTGTCTGTCTGTCTGTCTGTCTGTCTGTCTGTCTGTCTGTCTGTCTGTCTGTCTGTCTGTCTGTCTGTCTGTCTGTCTGTCTGTCTGTCTGTCTGTCTGTCTGTCTGTCTGTCTGTCTGTCTGTCTGTCTGTCTGTCTGTCTGTCTGTCTGTCTGTCTGTCTGTCTGTCTGTCTGTCTGTCTGTCTGTCTGTCTGTCTGTCTGTCTGTCTGTCTGTCTGTCTGTCTGTCTGTCTGTCTGTCTGTCTGTCTGTCTGTCTGTCTGTCTGTCTGTCTGTCTGTCTGTCTGTCTGTCTGTCTGTCTGTCTGTCTGTCTGTCTGTCTGTCTGTCTGTCTGTCTGTCTGTCTGTCTGTCTGTCTGTCTGTCTGTCTGTCTGTCTGTCTGTCTGTCTGTCTGTCTGTCTGTCTGTCTGTCTGTCTGTCTGTCTGTCTGTCTGTCTGTCTGTCTGTCTGTCTGTCTGTCTGTCTGTCTGTCTGTCTGTCTGTCTGTCTGTCTGTCTGTCTGTCTGTCTGTCTGTCTGTCTGTCTGTCTGTCTGTCTGTCTGTCTGTCTGTCTGTCTGTCTGTCTGTCTGTCTGTCTGTCTGTCTGTCTGTCTGTCTGTCTGTCTGTCTGTCTGTCTGTCTGTCTGTCTGTCTGTCTGTCTGTCTGTCTGTCTGTCTGTCTGTCTGTCTGTCTGTCTGTCTGTCTGTCTGTCTGTCTGTCTGTCTGTCTGTCTGTCTGTCTGTCTGTCTGTCTGTCTGTCTGTCTGTCTGTCTGTCTGTCTGTCTGTCTGTCTGTCTGTCTGTCTGTCTGTCTGTCTGTCTGTCTGTCTGTCTGTCTGTCTGTCTGTCTGTCTGTCTGTCTGTCTGTCTGTCTGTCTGTCTGTCTGTCTGTCTGTCTGTCTGTCTGTCTGTCTGTCTGTCTGTCTGTCTGTCTGTCTGTCTGTCTGTCTGTCTGTCTGTCTGTCTGTCTGTCTGTCTGTCTGTCTGTCTGTCTGTCTGTCTGTCTGTCTGTCTGTCTGTCTGTCTGTCTGTCTGTCTGTCTGTCTGTCTGTCTGTCTGTCTGTCTGTCTGTCTGTCTGTCTGTCTGTCTGTCTGTCTGTCTGTCTGTCTGTCTGTCTGTCTGTCTGTCTGTCTGTCTGTCTGTCTGTCTGTCTGTCTGTCTGTCTGTCTGTCTGTCTGTCTGTCTGTCTGTCTGTCTGTCTGTCTGTCTGTCTGTCTGTCTGTCTGTCTGTCTGTCTGTCTGTCTGTCTGTCTGTCTGTCTGTCTGTCTGTCTGTCTGTCTGTCTGTCTGTCTGTCTGTCTGTCTGTCTGTCTGTCTGTCTGTCTGTCTGTCTGTCTGTCTGTCTGTCTGTCTGTCTGTCTGTCTGTCTGTCTGTCTGTCTGTCTGTCTGTCTGTCTGTCTGTCTGTCTGTCTGTCTGTCTGTCTGTCTGTCTGTCTGTCTGTCTGTCTGTCTGTCTGTCTGTCTGTCTGTCTGTCTGTCTGTCTGTCTGTCTGTCTGTCTGTCTGTCTGTCTGTCTGTCTGTCTGTCTGTCTGTCTGTCTGTCTGTCTGTCTGTCTGTCTGTCTGTCTGTCTGTCTGTCTGTCTGTCTGTCTGTCTGTCTGTCTGTCTGTCTGTCTGTCTGTCTGTCTGTCTGTCTGTCTGTCTGTCTGTCTGTCTGTCTGTCTGTCTGTCTGTCTGTCTGTCTGTCTGTCTGTCTGTCTGTCTGTCTGTCTGTCTGTCTGTCTGTCTGTCTGTCTGTCTGTCTGTCTGTCTGTCTGTCTGTCTGTCTGTCTGTCTGTCTGTCTGTCTGTCTGTCTGTCTGTCTGTCTGTCTGTCTGTCTGTCTGTCTGTCTGTCTGTCTGTCTGTCTGTCTGTCTGTCTGTCTGTCTGTCTGTCTGTCTGTCTGTCTGTCTGTCTGTCTGTCTGTCTGTCTGTCTGTCTGTCTGTCTGTCTGTCTGTCTGTCTGTCTGTCTGTCTGTCTGTCTGTCTGTCTGTCTGTCTGTCTGTCTGTCTGTCTGTCTGTCTGTCTGTCTGTCTGTCTGTCTGTCTGTCTGTCTGTCTGTCTGTCTGTCTGTCTGTCTGTCTGTCTGTCTGTCTGTCTGTCTGTCTGTCTGTCTGTCTGTCTGTCTGTCTGTCTGTCTGTCTGTCTGTCTGTCTGTCTGTCTGTCTGTCTGTCTGTCTGTCTGTCTGTCTGTCTGTCTGTCTGTCTGTCTGTCTGTCTGTCTGTCTGTCTGTCTGTCTGTCTGTCTGTCTGTCTGTCTGTCTGTCTGTCTGTCTGTCTGTCTGTCTGTCTGTCTGTCTGTCTGTCTGTCTGTCTGTCTGTCTGTCTGTCTGTCTGTCTGTCTGTCTGTCTGTCTGTCTGTCTGTCTGTCTGTCTGTCTGTCTGTCTGTCTGTCTGTCTGTCTGTCTGTCTGTCTGTCTGTCTGTCTGTCTGTCTGTCTGTCTGTCTGTCTGTCTGTCTGTCTGTCTGTCTGTCTGTCTGTCTGTTCGAGGGCAAGAAAATTTTCTATGTTGAATTAGGACCCCTTCTCACTTTAAGAGGGGGGGCTCCTGTACAAATGAAATACCAATTTCCTCGTAACTCGAGAACTAATCAAGCAAATGGAACCAAATTTGGCATGTGTGTGTTTTTGAAGACAAAATTTTTTTCTATGATGAATTGGGACCCCTCCCCACTTTAAGAGGGGGGGGACTCCTATACAAACGAAATACAAATTTCCTTATAACTCGAGAGCTAATCCAGCAAATGGAACCAAATTTGGCATGTTGGTGTTTTTGGAGGCAAGAATGTTTTCTATGATGAATAAGAACCTCTCCCCACTTTAGGAGGATGGGCTCCTATACAAACGAAATACAAATTTCCTCATAACTCGAGAACTAATCAAGCAAATAGAACCAAATTTGGCATGTGGGTGTTTTCGGTGACAAGAATTTATTCTATGGTAAATTGAGACCCCTCCCTCTTTATAAGGGGAATTGTAACTCCTCTCCCCTTTAAGAGGGGGGGCTTCCATACAAATTTCCTCATAACTCGAGAACTAATCAAGCAAATGGAACCAACTTTGGCATGTGAAGGTTTTCGAGGGCAAGAAAATTTTCTATGGTGAATTAGGACCCCTCCCCACTCTAAGAGGGGGGGCTCCTGTACAAATGAAATACAAATTTCCTCCTAACTCGAGAACTAATCAAGCAAATAGAACAACATTTGGCATGTGGGTGTTTTTTTGGTGACAAGAATTTATTCTATGGTGAACTGAGACCCCTCCCCTCTTTATAAGAGGAATTATAACTCCTCTCCCCTTTAAGAGGGGGGACTTCCATACAAATTTCCTCATAACTCGAGAACTAATCAAGCAAATGCAACCAAATTTGGCATGTGAAGGTTTTCGAGAGCAAAAAAATTTTCTATGGTGAATTAGGACCCCTCCCCACTTTAAGAGGAGGGGCTCCTGTACAAATGAAACACAAATTTCCTCATAACTCGAGAACTAATCAAGCGAATTGAACCAAATTTGGCATGTGTGTGTTTTTGGAGACAATTTTTTTTCAATGATGAATTGGGACCCCTCCCCACTTTAGGAGGGGGGGTCCTATACAAACGAAATACAAATTTTCTCATGACTCGAGAACTAATCCAGCAAATGGAACCAAATTTGGCGTGTAGGTGTTTTTGGAGGCAAGAATTTTTTCTGTGATGAATTAGGACCTCTTCCTACATTAGGAGGGGGGGCTCCAATACAAATGAAATACAAATTTGCTCATAACTCGAGAACTAATCAAGCAAATAGAACCAAATTCGGCATGTGGAGGTTTTTGGAGGCAAAAATATTTTCTACGGTGAATTAGGATCCTTCCACACTTCAAGAGGGGGGGCTTCTACATAAATGAAATACAAATTTCCTCATAACTCGAGAACTAATCAAGCAAATGGAACCATATTTGGCATGCGGGTGTTTTTGGAGGCAACCATTTTTCCCATGATGAATTGGGACTTCTTACCTTTTTATGAGGGGAGGGGGCTCCCATTCAAACGAAATACAAATTTGCTCATAACTTTAGAACTAATCAAGCAAATGGAACCAAATTTGGCATGTGAGAGTTTTAGATGGCAGAATTTTTCTGTGGTGTATTACGACCCCATTCCCTTTTAAGAGGGTGGGCTCCCATACAAATGAAATACAAATTTCCTTATAATTTGAGTACTAATCAAGCAAATGGAACCAAATTTAGCATGTAGGAGATTTTTGAGTCTTGAATTTATTTTATGATAGTTAGAGACCTCTCACCCCTGTGGTAGGGGGATATGGACTCTCATACAAATAAAACAGAAATTTTTGCGAAACTCAAAAACTAATCCAACTCGAGAAATTCGAGACTTCCATATAACATTAATCAATAACAAGACCACAAAAACTATCTATAGTAACACTAGATCATTCAGGACGAGCCGGTCGCGAGTGTTGCCGGTGACCCGCCGTCGGAAGCGCCGCCTACTGAGGGGCTTGCAAAACTCGAGAAGTGACAAAGATCATCCAAGATTCATGATTTATGTACAACACAGGTTAATTTGTGGCAATACGAAGTTTGTCGGGTCAGCTAGTTGTTTATAAAGACATGGTTATCGCGGTCATGGCACCTGGGTACAAAAAATATGCAAACAGTCTATTAAAATACCTTTCTAAGTTTTGACTGAGATATGGCAATTTGAATTTTGCGGTCAAATTGACCGCACACCATACAGACAACCTGAATTTTTTCTGCAGAGACAGAATGTGAATGCTCTGCTGCATCGAAAACGAAGCACCAGTGAAAGCTCTGCAGAGTAGTGCACGCCAGTGCGATTTGTGGTGAGAGAACATACGGGCTCTTGAGTGGCGTATTTGTTGGGTGTGTGATTCTAAATTGCACCGCTGTTGTTTCACGCATACACAGCTATACACTTTGTTTGCTAATCCCTTTAAGCAAGCGTTCGTTTTTTGCGCACCGGTGCGACTGTATCGATCTCCGCAGTGTAAGAAATACACTCACATATTGGTGTTGCACCTCAGTGATATGCCAAGACGCAGTGATATTCAAAACTTATGAAGTTTTCTAATAGGTTTAAATATTACTAAGTTTATTATTATTTCTATAGCGAAAAACATAACATAATTGCATATAAAATGAAAACTTGCCTAGATGCGGGTGTTACATTGGTCGACAGTGACTCAAAAATTCATTAATACATTTGTCAATCAATTGAGTTTTCTTAAAGTTTTAAGTATTAAGCGAACAAAGTTTTCTTATCAGATTCACGTCAATGCACTGCATATACTAGACTAATCTCAAGTTTTTAGTCTTGACCTTGAAATGCGATCATACATATATATTAATATTTTTTTTTGAAACGATGGTTCTGCAATTGATGAAGGGACGGTAGGGGAAAGAAATGAAAATTTTCTGGTGAAGGAGGGAAAGAGCGGAAAGGAAGGGGGGGGGTATTGGTAGCTATGCTTGACAAGTAGTCATTTTGACTCCTATCTCCTACCTTTTGTCCAATGCTGGAAGGTGCATGAGTCGAACCAAGCTGTAATCTGAGATTATAACCGGATTCGAACCCACAACACCCGCCAGGGCATGTGGTTCGCTGGTACTTGTACCTTTGAACCATAGAGGCGCTGGACAAAAGGAGACCGCAAAATCCACTTTTCAAGAATAGCGACGCGTTTGGTTGGGTTATCGACACATATTGTGCCGCTTCCTACATCAATTGTAGATTACCACCGAGCGAGAAGTTTTAATCTAACTACTTTTTACTTTCAGGACGACGACACTATGCCGGCCCTTACGACTTGCAAGGTACTGCACGTGACGTTGTTCGTCTGTCAGCGTGTGTTAGCCGCGTTTCTCGGCGCGGGTTTTCGAGGGAAGGTCCCGTTCCTATGTAATAGACTAATCTCAAGTTTTTAGTCTTGACCTTGAAATGCGGTCATACATATATATCTTTTTTTTTTTTTTGAAACTATGGTTCTACAATTGATGAAGGGACGGTAGGGGAAAGAAATGAAAATTTTTTGGTGAAGGAGGGGAAGAGCGGAAAGGAAGGGGGGGAGTATTAGTAGCTATGCTTGACAAATAGTCATTTTGACTCCTACCTTTTGTCCAATGCTGGCGCTGACAAACGAACAACGCGACGTGCAGTACCTTGCAAGTCGTAAGGGCCGGCATAGTGTCGTCGTCCTGAAAGTAAAAAGTAGTTAGATTAAAACTTCTCGCTCGGTGGTAATCTGCAATTGATGTAGGAAGCGGCACAATATGTGTCGATAACCCAACCAAACGCGTCGCTATTCTTGAGAAGTGGATTTTGCGGTCTCCTTTTATCCAGCGCCTCTATGGTTCAAAGGTACAAGTACCAACGAGCCACATGCCCTGGCGGGTGTTGTGGGTTTGAATCCGGTTATAATCTCAGATTATAGCTTGGTTCGACTCATGCACCTTCCAGTATTGGACAAAAGGTAGGAGTCTAAATGACTACTTGTCAAGCATAGCTACCAATATCCCCCCCCTTCCTTTCCGCTCTTCCCCTCCTTCACCAAAAAATTTTCATTTCTTTCCCCTACCGTCCCTTCATCAATTGTAGAACCATCGTTTCAACTGCATATACTGCCATTATGCACATATCAAGTATGTACACTGTTGATGGAGATATGCGCATGATGTTAGTAAAACAATATTTTAGTGGGTGACATTATCTCTAAAGACTCAAAAAGACAAAGACAGAGTTTAAAAATTCTTAAATCCTATAAAGAATCTTTAAATCGATAAAGCATTACCAAATTCAAATTTGTTTCCCGACCTGTTTCTTAGCTAAGACGGGAGAACCACTCGACGTGACGTACCTATTCATCTGACCTTATGGGGGCATAGTACTTTTTCAACTTAAAAAAATTGAAATTTTTTTTAATGATTATTTCGAAAGATTAACATTTTGACCATATGTGTTTCAAGTCATTTCAATGAATTCCAAAAATTGACAAAGTTACAGCTATTTGTACCGCGCATGTCTGGAGCGATTACACGGCGAATAAAAAGTTCAACGTCGTTTTTCTCGAAACCAGGTTTTGAAAGTCGGTACCATAAATATCTCAAGAACGGCTCAAGCAATTCTCATGATTCTTTTTTTGTTTAAAAACCAACAAAATTATCTAGTGTTTGACCCATCCTTTTTTTGATATTACTATTTTTGTATTTTTTAGAAATGTTTAAAGTCAATTTTTTCGACTACAAACCTTATTTTTATGTTTGAATGTCCGCCATTTTGTTATACGTTCGAATTTTAAAAAAAGGATGGGTCAAACACGAGATAATTTAATATACTTTCATGTCGTTCTGGAATTTTGCAATTCTTATAAGACCCCCAGCGCCAATCCATGGTACCGCAAATCATGTTTTTTTCGAACGATCATATTCAAGGAGCCGTAGGGGAAAGGGGAAGGGGTTCACATATGCAAACAAAATTGTAAATATTAGTATAAAGTGCAATGTTTGGAATGCAAAAAACCCAAATCGATTCGCTTTTCGCGTTATCGAGAATAAAATATTTGAAATTAGGCAAAAAATATGGTGTAAAAAGTACTATGCCCCCTTATCACTCGTCTTCAGACTCATATTCAGCCACAATGAACAACCACATCGCACTACAGTCAATTTGTTTTATTTTGAAAACCTGTCTAAAGATAGTACTGGTCAACCAGTGTTCAACCGGCCAACATAGGCTAGTCCGCCTGGAGTACTGTTGCAAGATAGAAGCTAAAATTTATTATTCTTTTGGGTTGAGCCTTGAAAATCATACTGCCAGGCAGCTCCAACTCAACACCCCACAAAAAAAAAATCAGAGGGGTTGTGTACAAGACACGACCGCATATATAGGTGACGCAGGACTACGTAACACTTTTTGTAGTGATAGTAGCATGTATTCATGCTTGTAATCATTTGATTCTTCATGTATACATGCTATATGCAACATATATACATGCTACATGCGTATGTAACATTTATCAAAGTAGTAACATTGCATACGTTCAATTCTCACAAGATTGTGCATTTGAATACAATTTAATAAAATCAAGAACACATTGCTTTCCTGCTACCTTACTGAAATTAAAGATTGTTTTTATTACCCATGGTTCCCCACGTTGAAGGGATTTTACCAATTCAATCCTATTTTATCAACAGCACATCTTTTCACTACACTTCTAGTGAAACGGCAAGCATGCGTATTCATACAGAGTAATATTATAACCGAACACTACAGCTGTAGCACATTTTTCCAACACAGATATCAAATTCGCCTAGGTTTAATCGTCTCGCAGTAAAGAATTTGCGATTTGATGGGACAACGAACTTGTGTCATTTTTTCTGGCACACTTCCCTAACACAGACATCAAATTGAACTAGATTTAATGGCGTTCGTAAGAAATTTGTTGGCACGAGGGGGCTTTGTCACTCTTTCTGGCGTATTTCCCAAGCAAGGACATCAAAATGGTCTAGGTTAAACCGCAGTGTTAAGAAATCTTGTTGAAATGAGGAGACTTTGTCACTTGTTTTGGCTTACTTCCCAAGCACAGATATCACATTGGTATAGGTTTAGATCATCGCGAAGAATCTTCCAACCAATCACGAAACGAGAATTCTGGTAAAACATAGGTTCATTATTTTCAATTTTTCAATAGTTCAACATCAAGAATTCATACTTTTCTTCATTTGGGTCAATTCTTAGAAGATTTTCCGATCGACTGGTGTAAGAATATTGAAAATCGATCGGAAAACCGCAGAGTTATTAGCGCTCAAAACCTTTCATTTTTCGTGACGCTCGCATTTTTCGATTTTTTGGAATGACACCCTATCTCAAAACTTGCCGTAAGACGTAGTCCTACGTCAAAAGAGATTCTAGAATCATTTAATTTGTTTGCCATTTGCACCATCTAGCGAATGAGTCCTCAAGCTTTATTGTTCGTTTCCGGATGTGTCTTAAGATATCATCATTTTATATTTGTATTGTTTTGCGAATAGAATAGAAACTATAAGCAACAAATAACCAGACGCATTGTGTGTATACATGCAGTTTGACGAGCAATGTTATGAAAAAACGGGAGTATTGTATAAAGCATGATGAACATTTCAGTTAAAGTCACGCGAGAGCTTAACACAAAATTCGCTGGTATTCTTTACCCAACTTAATGTTGCTATAACTTCCGTTAGATTTCTGTAATGCATGACGAAAAAGCCACAATCTTAGTCTTTTGTATGGCACTACTGACTTACTACGAGCAAGAGATAAAAGAAAGAATACGAGAATCCCCCTGCCGCATGAAATAGATGCACTCTGAAAAATCGATTCGTTCATTTACCGGAATAATTTTGGAATCTGGTTTACAGTCGGCATGCATTTCGTCTTATGTTTAAAAACAAAGTAAATAAAACTTTCCAGCTATTTAGATGGTATGACCTATATGAGTAAAAATCGCTGATACGCAAAATTTAAGTGAAATGTTCGGTAGATGAAAACTGCGCATGTTTTTATGCCAGTTGTACATACATATTTTTCATAGTGTATGTTGAGTGTCTTAGATTAATAGATTAAAACTGCATAAAAGCCGGAATATGGCTAAAGTTAACATGTTTGGACAAATTTACTTGGATAGCCTGTAGGCTGTAGACACATTACACGATCGCTACATTTTAAAATTAGCTCAGTAATAATAATCAGATTGATCACCAATATTCTTTTTTTCTGTCACACATATTGTTGAAAAGGTATGAAACGGGTTCAGCATAACTCGATAGTTCAGAGTTTTATTATCGTTTGTGATCCTGACATTACGCCATTTAAAGTGGTCCAAAACTAAAAGAAACGTGCGCATTTAAATTTTGAGTAGAAAAACTTGATTTTATGTTTGTGGACTTTGCAAGAGTTTCTTGAAATTCAAAGTTCTATCGTTTGGTGGACTTTGGTGGTTTGGTTCAACTTTTGATTAATCCCCCTAAAAGTTAAACAAATAGTTTATCTTTCGCAATTTTCATATTGCACATGGATGTGTTCTGCAAAATTTTAGAGCATAAATGGATTTTCCCATATAAATTTACACAAATTTCAAGCAAATTTTGCGCATATCGGATCGCTCATGCCATCAAAACAGACTAGCGCTGGAAAATTCAGAGGGGTTGTGTACAAGACACGACCGTATATATAGGTGACGCAGGACTACGTAAGTCTCTTTGTAGAGATAGTGGCATGCTTGTAATCATTCGATTCTTCATGTATACATGCTATATGCAACATATATACATGCTACATGCGTTGTATGTAACATTTATCAAAGTAGTAGCATTGCATACGTTCAATTCTCAAAAGATTGTGCATTTGAAAACAATTTAACAAAATCAAGAACACAAACTATTGCTTTCCTGCTACCTTTACTGAAATTAAAGATTGTTTTTATTATCCATGGTTTCCCACGTTGAAGGGATTTGACGAATTCAATCCTATTTTATCAACAGCACATCTTTCCACTACACTTCTAATGAAACGGCAAGCATGCGTATTGATACAGAGTCGTATTATAACCGAACACTACAGCTGTAGCACATTTTTCCAACAGATATCAAGTTCGCCGAGGTTTAATCGTCTCGCAGTAAAGAATTTGCGATCTGTTGGGACAACGAGCTTGTGTCATTTTTTCTGGCACACTTCCCTAACACAGACATCAAATTGGACTAGGTTTAATCGCGTTCTTAAGAAATCTGTTGGCGCGAGAGGGCTTTGTTACTCTCTCTGGCGTACTTCCCAAGCAAGGACATCAAAATGGTCTAGGTTGAACCGCGGTGTTAAGAAATCTTGTTGAAATGGGGGAACTCTGTCACTTGTTTTGGCTTATTTCCCAAGCACAGATATCAAATTGGTATAGGTTTAGATCATCGTAAAGAATCTTCCAAACAGTCACGAAGCGAGAATTCTGGTAAAACATAGGTTCATTATTTTCAATTTTTCAATAGTTCAACATCAAGAATCCATACTTTTCTTCATTTGGGTCAATTCTTAGAAGATTTTCCGATCGATTGGTGTAAGAATATTGAAAATCGATCGAAAAACCGCTGAACTATTAGCGCTCAAAACCTTTCATTTTTCGTGACGCTCGCATTGTTCGATTTTTTGGAATGACACCCTATCACAAAACTTGCCGTAAGACGTAGTCCTACGTCAAAACCATTATTTTTGCCATTCTCAAGTATGTTTATAGCGCTGTTTTTGTACTGTTTCTTTGATCTCATCTCGTTTTCTTAACTCTCTAGCGGACAACATCATAAAAACGATGCGATCAAACCAATGACTATTTTTTCATGACAGTATTCAACAAAAGTCCCAGTTTTGATTTTCATGCAAAAACAATTATCTAAAGGAGGGCCAACTAAAAAAAAGCCCAACTTCTCTTTCTAATATTTTATATCTAGTTTTTTTGTTGTTCGATTATAGTCACTTTAACCAGCTTGGGTCATTCGTCACTTCTGCGGGGTTGGGATTTGAACCCGGGTCCTCGGCGTGAGAGGCGTGAATACTAACCACTACGCCGGGACTGGCCCGACTAATATCTAAAGCTCTACCCAGTTATTTTTGCAATTCAGATATATTACAATTTTGAAATCAAGCATGTAAATTAGTCACAGAAAATTGTTGAGGTCAAACATTTTATTCTAGATGTTCATTTTCATCGAAAGTAAAAAAGAAATATTCACGCAATATTTTTTTTAGAAATTTTCTTGAATTCGTTTCTTGAATTTTAAAAGATGATAACTCTAACGCATAGTCATAGTGTTGTGACATTAAGCTCCCCGTCCCCGACATAAAAAATGAAGGTACTTTCAGTTACACATTTGGCTCTATCTCCGCTGATTTTCAATCGATTTTTATGCAACTAGTCTTAAAAGAACCACATTACATTGGCCTTTAATAAAAGTATTAGGGTCCATGCCTAGTGGCACGGGCGCAGGCTTGAAGTAGGACTACGAATGTAGAGCAATTCGTCTCCCAATGCCAAAACCGGCGATTTTTGTACGAATTTCATATAATAGATTCCCCAGTTGCGCAGTAACGGGAGGTTTACTTGCGCTGTTGTATTTTGTACAACCCCTGTGAACCGTTGACTTTATCTCGGTATATCTCGGGAATCTAGCAATAAATAAAATTACTGTTTTCAGTAAGGTTGATCCGCAGACAAATGGTGGAAAAAGTTCCATAAGTTTTTCACCAAGTGGCATTAATATTCGAGAGAATTCTGTTACGTTTTAGCATGCCTATAAAACGGAGTTGACGCGAGTAACGAAAGGTAAAGGATTGTGTTCTTACATGTGAGAAATTCATAATTTCAACTCTTCAGCTAATTTAAATAGTGGACCTGCAAAGGTCCGTTTGTTATTCTCGAATTCTCAAATTTCTGACTCGTGGTGTCCATTGTCTATTTTCGTCCATCAGATAGGTTATTGGTGTGTGGATTAATAGTGGGAATACTGTTTATGAGACAAACGCTACTGGTAGGATCTGTAATCAAGATAGACTTTTATATTTTTTTTTGAAACGATGGTTCTACAATTGATGAAGGGACGGTAGGGGAAAGAAATGAAAATTTTTGGTGAAGGAGGGGGAAGAGCGGAAAGGAAGGAGTGGGGGGGGGGTATTGGTAGCTATGCTTGACAAGTAGTCATTTTGACTCCTACCTTTTGTCCAATGCTGGAAGGTGCATGAGTCGAACCAAGCTGTAATCTGAGATTATAACCGGATTCGAACCCACAACACCCTCCAGGGCATGTGGTTCGCTGGTACTTGTACCTTTGAACCATAGAGGCGCTGGACAAAAGGAGACCGCAAAATCCACTTCTCAAGGATAGCTACGCGTGTTGGTTGTGTTATCGACACATATTGTGCCGCTTCCTGCATCAATTGCAGATTACCACCGAGCGAGAAGTTTTAATCTATCGCTCAAGACTAAAATCCTGAGATTAGTCTATAGACTTTTATGTTTATGATGGTATGAGTCGCAAGCTAGCTGCCTGCCGATGTGTCTCCAACGAAAGCCGGCGACCGACTGATCACGCACACCGAGACAAAGCAAACAATGTTTCAAATACAACCTTTAAAATTGCCACCGCCCACCGATGTGTCTCGAAAAAAACTGGTTGTCCCATGCGTCGCAAGCTAGCTGCTGCTGGCTGATGTTTCGCCAACGAACGTCGGCGACCGACTGATGACGCATACCGAGGCAAAGGCAAACAATGTTTCAAATACAACCTTTAAAATTGCCAATTTGCCACCGATGTGTCTCGAAAACTGGCTGTCCGATACGTCGCAAGCTAGCTGCTGATTGGTGTTTCGCCAACGAAAGCCGGCAACCAACTGATGACGCACACCGAGGCAAAGGCAAACAAAGTTTCAATCAGGGATGCCACATATAATTCTGTGTTTTTTGTTGAAAAAATCTGACAATCTGTACGGCGAGGAAAAATATCTGTGCAAAAATCTGTCCAATGCAAAACAATGAGAGTGAAAGAGATAGAGAGTCATTTTGCTGGCTATTTTCGTCTCTTTCACTCTCATGTAAAAGCTCAAAAACCTGTTTAATCTGTGTAATTTGGCGAAAATCTGTATTCTGTGCATACAGATTCTGTACAGGCGATTTCTTTCAAATATCTGTTAAACACAGAATAATCTGTGCATGTGGCAACCCTTCAAATACAACCTTTAAAATTGCCAATTTGCCACCGATGTGTCTCGAAAACTGGCTGTCCGATGCGTCGCAAGCTAGCTGCTGCTGGCTGATGTTTCGCCAACGAAAGTCGGCGACCGACTGATGACGCACACCGAGGCAAAGGCAAACAAAGTTTCAAATACAACCTTTAAAATTGCCACCGATGTGTAGCTGTCCGATGCGTCGCAAGCTAGCTGCTGCTGGCTGATGTTTCGCCAACGAACGTCGGCGACCGACTGATGACACACACCGAGGCAAAGGCAAACAATGTTTCAAATACAACCTTTAAAATTGCCAATTTGCCACCGATGTGTCTCGAAAACTGACTGTTCGATGCGTCGCAAGCTGGCTGCTGCTGGCTGATGTTTCGCCAACGAAAGCCGGGGACCGAAGAAGGTAAGGAAAGGAAGTTTAACTCATAGCTCATCTCGTATATATTTCTGTCATCCGTGCTAGGGAAGCACTGACGTGGGAAGGCAAAAAATGCAAATAATGAAATATTAAATATTCGACTCATATTTTCTCAATTAATAAACGTCTGTTAGGGAAACATGTAATCTACTGTGTTGTAATGGATTTTTTGAAAAATTTCCAATCGATTGATACCAATATCTCTAGAATCTGTTGACGGATGACTGAGTTATAAGCGTGCAAACCATAACCACTTTTCGTTACATGTTCCCTTTTCGTTTTTCTAAAGTGCACCCCAATATAGAAATCAAAGAAATAGTCCTACTTCAAAAAAAAATATGCTGGTAAATTATGGTTCCATTTTCCCGGAAATATTCCAGATCGCGGTGGGATTTTTTTTGACGTCATAAGTAGCAGATGAAATAAAACCAAGTAGAAATCTGCTTAATTGACTGCGCAAAAGTTATCCATTTTATTTGTAGTCACTAATAATGACTTTTATACTATCCTGCAGAGCGCTGGTTTACGCCCCACACTTCGGAACATCCGTTGTCGCTTCTACCGAAACTCAAAAGTGGTCATTTGGAATTCACTTCGAAAATATGGCAAATAGGGTATCAAAAGACAGGATTTTTCAACGTGAGCTCTTTAGTGGACATTTGGATATATTTTAAGCCGATCTGGACATTCCGGAACATCCGGCATCGGTTCTACCGGAATTCAAAAGTGGTCATTTGAAATTCTCTTCGAAAATATGGAAAATGGGGTATCAAATTACAAGATTTTTCAATACGAGCTCTTTAGTGGAAATTTGGATGTATTCTGAGCCGATCTGAACATTCCGGAACTTCCGGTCTCGGTTCTACGGGAACTCAAAAGTGGTCATTTGGAATTCTCTTCGAAAATATGGCAAATGGGGTATCAAATGACAGGATTTTTCAACGTGAGCTCTTTAGTGGACGTTTGGATGTATTTTCAGCCTCTGTCAATCGATGAAGACTAAATTGCCAACACCTTTAGCTGTAATCCACCCCCTGACCATCACTCCACACCCGCCGTGTTTAACCGTTGCTTTCAGATTTTTTACATTTAGTTCATCGTTTGACTTTATGTATGGGTAGACGACGACCATCTGAATCAAAGATGTTAAATTTGAGCTCATCTGCAAAAATAATACCTTATTGGGAAGAAATTTATCATCTTTGGCTCAGATGGTCGTCGTTTTGTATGAGAAAAGCCAAACGATGAACTAAATGTAAAAAATCTGAAAGCAACGGTTAAACACGGCGGGGGTGGAGTGATGGTAAAGGGGTGGATTACGATTAAAGGTGTTAGCAATTTAGTCTTCACCGATGGCATAATCCATAATGGATCAAAATATCTATTAAGACATTTTAAAGTGCCAAGTGGCAACAAAATGGGATTTAGTCAGAGGTTCAAGTTTTACCGAGACAATGACCCAAAGCACAAAGCACTTAAGAAACACACATGGTTACTTTACAACTGCTCAAAAATTATTGATATTCAACCACAATATCTCCAGACATCAATCCCATTGAAAACCTTTTGGAATATTTCGACAAAAAAGTTAGAAACCATTAAATTTCTAACAAAAACGATCTTAGAAAGCACTTGATGGACGAATGAAATCAAATTCCCACCGAATACACGAAAAAACTCGTAGACAGCATTTCAAAACGACTAAAGGCGATTGCAATGACCAAGGGATACCATACTAAATGCTCATCTTTGAAATTAAGCCACATCTGCGAAAGAAAAACTGTTAATTCAAAGCCCGTACGAATATGAATTTGAGTGGATAAATTATAAATTTTTTTTTTTTTTTTTTCAGATAAATAAAAACCATTTTTCCAAAACCAGATCAGATATCATACTTTAAAATTAACATCTGACACTATGATTTTACCTAGGGTAAAGAACCGATTTTAAGCAGTCTTAGCGGGTCACTGATTGTTTTACCTTATTACAAGCGATGGGTTGACTAAGTGGGGGATATTAGCATACCAATCTTCTTGCTATCTCTAGTTCTTCAAGTTGTTACCATTGAAAGACACTATTGTTGAGCTAAAATTTTGATTTTTCGCTTTAAAAGTTGGAGCAATGGAACTAATTTTGATCAGACCGAACATATTTTCACCCTCAAGGTGCTTTTTTAAGCAGTCGTAGAAGAACGAAATCTGCATGTTGCCGTACGAATACGGATTTGTATCACTGTATCCAAATATCAAGAAATCGGTTCTGAATACATTTTTCATATTGTCAATTCAAAACGAAATTCAAATGTGGCTTTTAAGCTTTATTTGTTAAACGGTTAATTTATAATTTTCTACATATATCCATTCAAATCTGCAAAAATTATCCTTTGTCTTTATATATATTTCTAGAAATCACTTAACTATAATAAAACTAAATAAGGTAAATAAAGTAAATTAAATGACACTTACAAATAATTACGCAAGCTAGGAAAGAAAATATTGTACGCAGTACGTTCTTATGAATTTTACAGTTAAATAAGGATTTTGAGGATTTTTGACTGATATTTTAAAATATAGTCAACTTAATTTTAATGTTCCTGAGAAATAAAAAATAATTATTGTTGCAGTAGAAAGACCAGGTCACACCGCTAGGTTGATTAATTCGTTTTTTTTTCACTTTACGCCATTTACGCTTTAATCTTCAAGGTTTCTACGCAAAAACCAGCCCAACGTAGTTCTAGGCCAAGATACACGGGTGTATCTGGAACACTTCGGTTTCTTTAATGATTATCGTCCAAAAGCCATAGGGAAGAAAGGACAGGTTTCTGTAGGAAAGTGTAATGTTTAAAACGCAAAAAAAACTTCTTTCACGTTATTGAGAAAAAAAATTGACATGAGGCAAATAAAGTGCTTTGTTCCTTGAGTAGCAGATGAAAAGGAATTAGTCCATTTTTATGTTTTTAATAGTTTACGGATATATATAAATTTGAATATGAACAATAAATCCAATTAATCTCATATATACTTTTAGGGCAAATTTGATTTTCTGTGGAAAGAGGAAACGAAGTCATCGCGACCGATACGTCGACTATGAAACGTACAAACAACACTCGAATAGTGTGCCCAGACAGCGAGATTTATTTGCGCCAAAATCATTATCATATCTTGAATGCAAAGGGCGCAATAGGGCAGCTTCGTTTACTTCTGGTGTTTCATTTAACAAAAATATCATATCTAAAATTGAGAAAATGTCTCAAGAGCGAAATTTGAAGCTATGCTTTCAATTTTCTACTCCTTTTAACAAAAGAATCGATTTACCAGATGGATCAGAGGAATCAAATAGCAAACAAGAAGTACTTTACAATACCATTAGCAATATATCCAGCACTAGTAATGTACCTACAGAAACAACTATTGTGCAAAATTCATTGAATTTGGCTGAAAGTTGTCGAACTCATAAGGGTTCAACAGCTAGTGTTAGAAAATCCACAGGATTTGAATCGATGAACACTTGCCTCACACGACCAATCAGTAACAAGCATAATACGAAATCACACAAAGTTAAACATAGTCGTCGACAAGAACAAATGCAATCACCTTATGACGATCGAATGAATTGCCCCAATATGAGCGAATTGTTAAGCTCCAGTTCTTTAAGCTCAAGTGATTCTGAAGCTATTAATACCAATGAGTCAGATCATGAAGGAGATGATGAGCTTACAGATTGGCCAGGTAACGAAGGGATGATAAACTTCACATCTAAAAATGACTTCAAAAGGTTAAACAAAACAAGGGTTATGAAACCATCTCTTCCGCAAATTAAGCAGCAAGACGATATCCAAGATGATGATACCCTCATGTCTACCGATGATACCGTTATTAAACCACTAAACTTTGAAGTTACTACTCTAGGAACTGCGCATAATAACCTCAATAGTCCAAAATGTTCGCCAGGATCATCCGAGGACTTACCCCTAAATAAATCAACATCAACATTTTCAATTCAGCATATGGACGCTAGTAGTAGCAGTTGCCAAGCATGGCTTGTAAAAAAGAATGTCCAAGATGAAGTAGCGAGCACATTTTTCACACCACCTAATATTTACACAGAGATCAGAGAAATACGAGCAGGATGTCGGAGGATACGAGATGAGCGACCAGGTTTCTCTATCATCTCTAGCGCTAATGAACTTCTTTCGAGGTACTTGAATAATCATCTTTTTTGTTATTTCACTATTTCTAATTTCAATAAAAAAGCACCGAATTCGTTAAAATTTAACCGGAATCTCAACAGTCAAACGTTCGGTAAATTGTTCATTATATTGTGCTTTGCAGCAATTTTACGAGTTCATATTTTAATATGGACAAATTCATGTTTTAATAATAATTATCCTGTACTTACCAAATACATTGAAAATATGCTTGTCAAGCAAGAAATGGGGCAATAAGGAGGCAATAACAAAAAAAACTGATGGTTCAAATTCAAGCATGTGTGGGACACGCAGGAAATTACCACGCTAATAATTTTCGCGATGGCATGATGGCAATTGTACATCCTAATAGGGTTGCCAATTGTTGCCCCCCACCCAATTGTTGCCCATTTCTCGGTTTTGAATAACATCTGAAAATATCTATATTACTAGCTGACCCGACAAACTTCGTATTGCCACAAATTAACCTGTGTTGTACATAAATCATTAATCTTGGATGATCTTTGTCACAATCTCGAGTTTTGCAAGCCCCCCAGTGGGCGGCGCTTCCGACGGCGGGTCACCGGCAACACTCGCGACCGTCTCGTCCTGAATGATCTAGTGTTACTATAGATAGTTTTTGTGGTCTTGTATTGACTAATGTTTTATGGAAGAGTTTCGAATTTCTCGAGTTCGATTAGTTTTTGAGTTTCGCAAAAATTTCTGTTTTATTTGTATGAGAGTCCATATCCCCCTACCACAGGGGTGAGAGGTCTCTAACTATCGTAAAATAAATTCAAGACTCCAAAATCTCCCACATGCCAAATTTGGTTCCATTTGCTTAATTAGTTCTCAAGTTATAAGGAAATTTAAATTTCATTTGTATGGGAGCTCCCCTCTTAAAAGGGGAAGGGGTCGTAATTCACCATAGAAAAAATTTCTGCCATCTAAAACTCCCACATGCCAAATTTGGTTCCATTTGATTGATTAGTTCTCGAGATAAGAGGAAATTTGCATTTCACTTGTATGGAAGCCCACCCTCTTAAAGGGGAGATGGGCCATAACTTGCTTTCTAAAGAAGAGAGGGGTCTCAATTCACCATAGAAAAAAATCTTGCGTCCAAAACCACTTACATGTCAAATTTGGTTCCATTTGCTTGATTAGTTCTCGAGTTATGAGGAAATTTGTTTTTCATTTGTATAGGAGCCCCCCCCCCCCTCTTAAAGTGGGGAAATCCATAGAAAATATACCATAGAAAATATTCTTGCCTACAAAACACCCACATGATAAATTTGGTTCCATTTGCTTGATTAGTTCTAGAGTTATGAGGAAATTTGTATTTCGTTTGTATGAGAGCCCCCCCTCTTAAAACGGTAAGGGGTCCTAATTCATCATAGAAAAAATGGTTGCCTCCAAAAACACCCACATGCCAAATATGGTTCCATTTGCTTGATTAGTTCTCGATTTATGAGGAAATTTGTATTTCATTTGTGTAGAAGCACCCCCTCTTAAAGTTGGGAGGGGTAATAATTCACCATAGAAAATATTTTTGCATCCAGAAACCTCCACAATCCAAATTTGGTTCTATTTGCTTGATTAGTTCTCGAGTTATGAGGAAATTTGAATTTCATTTGTATAGGAGCCCCCCCCTCCTGAAGTGGGTAGGGGTCCCAATTCATCATAGAAAAAATTTTTGTCTACAAAAACACCCACGTGCCAAATTTGGTTCCATTTGCTTGATTAGTTCTCGAGTTATGAGGAAATTTGTATTTCGTTTGTGTAGGAGCCCCCCCCTCTTAAAGTGGGGAGGGGTTCTAATTCACCATAGAAAATATTCATGCCCTAGAAAACTTTCACATGCCAAATTTGGTTCCATTTGCTTGATTAATTCTCGAGTTATGAGGAAATTTGCATTTCATTTGTATAGGAGCCCCCTTCCTAAAGTGAGGAGGGGTCCTAATTCATCATAGAAAAAAATTTTGTCTCCAAAAACACCCACGTGCCAAATTTTGTTCCATTTGCTTGATTAGTTCTCGAGTTATGAGGAAATTTGTATTTAGTTTGAATAGGAGCCCCCCTCTCAAAGTGGGGAGGGGTCCTTATTCACCATAGAAAAAATTTTTGTCTTCAAAAACACCCATATGCCAAATTTGGTTCCATTTGCTTAATTACTTCTCGAGTTATGAGGAAAATTGTGTTTCTTTGGTACAGGAGCCCCCCCTCTTAAAGTGGTGAGGGGTCCTAATTTACTATAGAAAATATTCTTGCCCTCGAAAACCTTCAAATGCCAAATTTGGTTCCATTTGCTTGATTAGTTCTCGAGTTATGAGGAAATTTGTATGGAAACCCCCCCTTTTAAAGAGGAGAGGAGTTATAATTCCCCTTATAAAGAGGGGACGGGTCTCAATTTACCATAGAATAAATTCTTGTCACCGAAAACACCCACATGCCAAATTTTGTTCTATTTGCTTGATTAGTTGTCGAGTTATACAGAAATTTGTGTTTCATTTGTATGGGAGCCCCCCCTCTTAGTGGGGGGAGGGGTTTCTAACCATCACTAAAACCTTTCCTGGCCCCAAAAAACCTCTACATGCATATTTTCATGCCGATTGGTTTAGTAGTTTTCGATTCTATAAGGAACATACGGACAGACAGACAGACAGAAATCCTTCTTTATAGGTATAGACTAGCTGACCCGACAAACTTCGTATTGCCACAAATTAACCTGTGTTGTACATAAATCATGAATCTCGGATGATCTTTGTCACAATCTCGAGTTTTGCAAGCCCCCCAGTGGAAGGCGCTTCCGACGGCGGGTCACCGGCAACACTCGCGACCGTCTCGTCCTGAATGATCTAGTGTTACTATAGATAGTTTTTGTGGTCTTGTATTGACTAATGTTTTATGGAAGAGTCTCGAATTTCTCGAGTTCGATTAGTTTTTGAGTTTCGCAAAAATTTCTGTTTTATTTGTATGAGAGTCCATATCCCCCTACCACAGGAGTGAGAGGTCTCTAACTATCGTAAAATAAATTCAAGACTCCAAAATCTCCCACATGCCAAATTTGGTTCCATTTGATTGATTAGTTCCCGAGATAAGAGGAAATTTGCATTTCATTTGTATGGAAGCCCACCCTCTTAAAGAGGAGATGGGCCATAACTCGCTTTCTAAAGAAGAGAGGGGTCTCAATTCACCATAGAAAAAAATCTTGCGTCCAAAACCACTTAAATGTCAAATTTGGTTCCATTTGCTTGATTAGTTCTCGAGTTATGAGGAAATTTGTTTTTCATTTGTATAGGAGTCCCCCCCCCCTCTTAAAGTGGGGAAATCCATAGAAAATATACCATAGAAAATATACCATAGAAAATATTCTTGCCTACAAAAACACCCACATGATAAATTTGGTTCCATTTGCTTGATTAGTTCTAGAGTTATGAGGAAATTTGTATTTCGTTTGTATAGGAGCCCCCCCTCTTAAAGTGGGGAGGGGTCCTTATTCACCATAGAAAATATTCTTGCCCTCAAAAACTTTCACATGCCAAATTTTGTTCCATTTGCTTGATTAGTTCTTCAGTTATGAGGAAATTTGTATTTCATTTGTATAGGATCCCCCCCTCCTAAAACGGGGAGGGGTCCCAATTCATCATAGAAAAAATTTTTGTCTCCAAAAACACCCACATGCCAAATTTGGTTCCATTTGCTTAATTACTTCTCGAGTTATGAGGAAAATTGTGTTTCTTTGGTACAGGAGCCCCCCCTCTTAAAGTGAGGAGGGGTCCTAATGTACTATAGAAAATATTCTTGCCCTAGAAAACTTTCACCTGCCAAATTTGGTTTCATTTGCTTGATTAGTTCTCGAGTTATAAGGAAATTTGTATGGAAGCCCCCCCTTTTAAAGAGGAGAGGAATTATAATTCCCCTTATAAAGAGGGGAGGGGTCTCAATTTACCATAGAATAAATTCTTGTCACCGAAAACACCCACATGCCAAATTTTGTTCTATTTGCTTGATTAGTTGTCGAGTTATACAGAAATTTGTGTTTCATTTGTATGGGAGCCCCCCCTCTTAGTGGGGGGAGGGGTTTCTAACCATCACTAAAACCTTTCCTGGCCCCAAAAAACCTCTAGATGCATACTTTCATGCCGATTGGTTCAGTAGTTTTCGATTCTATAAGGAACATACAGACAGACAGACAGAAATCCTTCTTTATAGGTATAGATTGTAATGGTCAAAACACAAATACCTATATGTCAAAACCTTCAAATATGTGTAAACATAATTGTTAGCAAACAAATATTTAGCATAGAAAAATTACCTCAAAAAATCTGACTTAGTAGAGCCAATATTCACCGAACGCTTACAGTTTGATTTAAAAACCACTCATGGAATTTAAGCTTTTGGATCTCAACAAAAAGCAAATTTACCCCATATTACTTTCTATGCCTTTCAAAATACCCGCATTCATAATGTTTGATTAAATAAATAACTATATGTTCCTATTGTTGTGTTTTAATCCATATTGGTTAATAATTGGAAAAAGTCATTTCTTGCACACCATCCACAAATGCCGCTATGCTATGCCATACCTTACCAATCTTACTTGATCTAACTCTTATTGAAATTTTACCACTATTTGGATGTCTGATTGAAACAATACACAATACTATAACAATATCATCGATTTCTCTGGAGACTAAATCCACAAAGGCCTAATGATATTACCGGCGTGTAATAATTTTCGTGATTGGAAAGTAATTTTCGTATACGTAATCCACAATCGGTTAGCGGAACAATGTGTGCGGAAGTTTATCAGAAATTCTTGAGAATCGAAAATTATAACGTAGAACAATTCCTCAGCCTTTATTAAAAGAAGAGTAGAAAGTTATGTTGTGGCTAAAATAACTTGAAAGTCGAGGTTTCCATTACACGCTCGAATGCAAAACAAAAAATCACAAAACTTTGCTTTCGAAAAACAAAACCGTATATTACGTTTAAATTTAAACAAGTAAAGACACCGGAAAAGAATTATAAATTAATTCTAATGAATACATAAAATAATTCAATGCAATAATTTGTACCAAGTAAAACATTGTTTGGTGATGATTGAAATCAAAAATGGTAACAGTACAGTACTTATAAATGGTAAATCTGTTTCCAAGCAGTTCTTCTTTATCTATCAAGTTTCTGTACTTGGTATTTCTCCTAATTTCTTTTTTTTCTTTGCGGTACAACAATTGGGTTGAACGTATACAATATTAGGCAAATGACGTTAAACTAGTGAGCAACAATTGGGTTTGTATGTTGTTAGAGAAAAACTTAAATTGCAAAATATATGGAATATTTCAGGCTATGAAAACATACCAAATGTTTTACTGAAAGGTCATTTTGTTTATAAGACAAATTTTGATAAGAACAACGTTATACTTTCACTTTCGTATCTTCGTGCAGCGTAAGAACTATTGAACTAATAATGTAATGTATATATTGGACACTATCACTTGTTGTTCTTACAAAATAAAATAAGCATTTACCTTCTACCTGTTATGGACATCTACCTGTTATGGACGAAAAAGGACGATGGGGGTGGGGAGGGGCTTCTTAAATGCCGAAAAGTTACCGAACGTCCTTTGTGAACGACGCCTAGCACGATTACTTAACTAACCCCTCTAAGGTCTACATCATTTTTAGCACCGCAAAATTCTCTAAAACGACCGTAACTTTTTTATCTTTCCATATTATCAATATTTTCTATTTTCATAATATCTACAGATAATGGCCATATGTCATATGGCCCAGAGTTATTCCGGAGTTCCTTGGGGGACCGTGACATGGCTTTTTTAGATAAAGTTGCCAAATATATAAAATCTGTTTGAAATCTGTTGATTTTTGTAAACATATCATGGACTGTAGACATATCAATTACTTTGTCGCAGTTACGAGCCATGATCCGCATCCGCGACATTTCAGCATCAGTAAAGTATGTCGTGTCGCATATCAAAAAACATCAGCATTAGACAAAATAGCGGTTAGTGATCATTTCATATCTCTCAGAGGCCATATGGCCGGCTCCGGGCCCGGGGTGGATTTCTTTTCTGATTCAAGCACGGAACGGATTTCGAAGGAACTTGTCCGGGACTTGGAACCCGCGTGCATCGCCTCGCGTCTTATTGAGAGCAAATTGGAGGTACGCTATGTAACGCTAACGCTATGTAACTCTATGAGGTGCAACTACGTTACTTTTGCTCGTCTTGAATGCAATCTGGTATGATTTGTTTGAGTCTTTGTTTAATGTGGGCGATTATTACCACGAAAATACATATCGCGCCCCTCTTATATATATAGATATGTCCCGAGTTGAATTTTTTTGATCTTTAGTAGTAACTTTGTTTAGACAAGTGGCCAAACTAAGGGGCCACTGTACCGGGTCTCGTAATGTGGCTACCATCTTAGCTTTAGTACTGAGACCGCGCGTTTCTCAATTCACCTGCCCACTCTGAATCAGACCCTGTTGCGAGTCGCTCCTAATCTAAATTGGAGGAGCTCACTAGGATGAGGAAACGTCGAGCTATCAAGAACCGCTCAGCTTCCGCATGCGTACCACCTCAACTAGCAGTATACGACCTTAGATTTCACCGTGTTCGGTTACCCGATCTGCAAAAAGTTGAGCAGCCGCGATTTTTTAAAAAGGTATGCACAATGTGCCATAAATAATATCGAAAATGACTCAACCAGAACCACTAGTTTATTATGACCATTAAAATGCAAGATCATAGCGTCCTGGTTAAAAGCTTATGTCGAAAGCTATGTAAGAAAAATGATAATTAAAGTATTATAATATTCCAACATTTTAATTTTTATTTGATAAACGGCGTAATTTTATTTTTCAGGTTTCTTCAAAACGACCAACAGCAAGTTTTAACTTTATTTGACATTAATGCCACTGAATACGATAAGTTATATGGTCTGTCGAAATTATACTCGCTTACTATGCAGGTCGAAAATGGGTGTGTGATTTTGAACAAAACCAGGTGAGTGATGCCATTGAACATATAATCTACTTATCTAATTTTATAAAATTGCAGTAATACTATGCAATCGATAAGGATAGATCAAACTAAACTTCCCAAAACTTTTTGCGATTTTAAACGGAGGTGTTACGGAGACTCAGTGGATGTTGATTTCAATAATCTACCGAATTAATGAGTGTGATATTCTGGCGCTTATTTCTATGTTCAATTATTTTAAAACAGACTTACGCGATTAATTATTCCCGTTTCCACAGTATCATTTATGACCAAAATGAGCTCCCCATCTGTACAGTGCTAAATAATTTTAAACTAGATGTAGGTACCTCTTTATTCGTCAAGGTTTGACACCTCAGATCGATTAAAAAATAATAGATCATTAAAACAGTCCAACCCAGCAATAACATTTTTTCTTCAAAAAAGCTCAAAAAGCAATAAGATATTTTAATCAAGCGTTTTAAGCATTTTTACTTTTTTTTGTGTGTGTGGATATTATCACTACGACCAGCATTTTTCATCTATTGTGATCTTATCCAGGTGTTGTTCCGCACTTCGTTGTTATTGCAGTATCGCTATAGAGTGAGCGAACTGCTTATTATCCGTGTTTGAAGTGTCGGTGTGTTTTCACCCCTTTTTCCCTCTACGCTTCTTACTACTTTTCAACCAATCTATCTCTAGAGCCAGGAAGTGCGGAGAAGAGTTACAATTTGTCCTTGGACAAGAGGCTTCATTCGCACCTCGAGCAAGTATCAGTCTTATAACCAGTCCTGGCTAAAGGCTTCATGGTCGGTAAAGCAGAGTTCAGCACAGAGTGAGGGTGTGTATGTATGGCTTTCATTGTTAGTCAATCTGTTGGCGACTTTTGGAACGAACGCAACTAAGCAGCTAGAAGAGCGTTTTCCATACACAGTGTTTCTTATATAGCTACTAGTCGCGTGAGAAAAAAGAGCATGCTTCGGAAGGGGAAATTTCTCCCCTTCTGACTAAAGCCTCTCAGTATCGGTTAAAGACGACAGTTTGAAGACGGGAAGTATTGTAATAGTAGAAAAGGTCAGATTGTGATTTATTCAAAGTTTACATAATAATTTTTATTTATTTATTTGCTTGGTAAACTACAATAGTGAAGTCTAGGATCCGGATGGCGCGTACCATGGCTCGTAACTGTAGCAAAGTAACTAATACCACAACAAATGATTTGTTTAAAAAAATCTATATGTTTCAAAAAGATTTAAAAAAATTGACAAAATTAGCTGAAAAAAGCCATGTCTTGGTCCCATAAGGAACACCGAAATAACTCCGGGAGCATGTGATATGGCCACGATCTGTAGGAATTAACCTACGCTGGTGATATAGATATCGATAATCGAGTTCCGAGTTGGAAATGCGGCCACCGAATAATGTAAGTAAGTAAGTAATCATATACAGTCAACTTTCGTTTATTGAGCTATCTTTAAGTGGGCTACGTTTTAATCGGGCTTCCGTTAATTGGGCTATAGCCCATCTAAAACGAAGTCAAACGTCATTTTTGAGTGTATTTTTTCTTCCGTGGGACTCTTGAATGCAATATTTCAAATGCAGAAAATTATTTATATAGAAAATATTAAAATTAATTAAATGGAACACAGTTGCATCATATCGTTATCTGATCATTTTTAAGGTTGACCGTGCCATTCATTAGCATCACGGCGAAACAGTTAAAAATGCCAATATATGTTAACATTGTCGTATGAAGTTCTACTTTTTACTTGTAAAATAATCTAGAAATAAATTTTAATAACGAAAAGATTAAGTTTAACTTTGATTCCGTGTTTAAGAAGGGTATATACGCAAGTAACCACAAGCATTAACGCATAACCCCATAGCCCATATTGGCTGTAGCTCGGCATCGCTAATACCAGACAGCGGTATATCAGCAATTCGCATGGTAAAAACTTTTGTATAAACATTGCTAATGCGTTTAAGCATTATCGTAAATTAGCATTATTAAAAACACTATTTGCGTATATAATGTTACAATATGTTGCTTACAAGCTTTAGGACAAATCTTTAAAACGTACCGTAAATGTTAATAAAATGCTTATACCTGACTTCGTTTTTACTTGTTTACGGCCACTACTCATGCTCCGTTTCACCTAACTGCCGCTGTCTTTTTTTAACCAATTGAATTCTGAAATGGACTACGAACGACGATTTAAGTACGACTAATTATAACCCACGCATCTACAGCATCTGTGGTTGAGATGTCAAAAGCGCCAGCAAATGAATGATGCAGGGATACACGCACCCAGGTTCGAATTTAATTAAAAGAAACATTTGAAATGCGAAATAAAATGTGTTTCATTTATCGTAAATAATGGAACGCAAAGCTTGAGAAACTGTGTTAGAAACTGCGGACTTGAAAAATAAATATGAAAATATATTTATTTTTGTCTTTTGACATGCCGGGCAAAATGATGTTTTTATATTTTTTCACAAACAAGCTAAAAATAACGATATCGATAATGCAGGCGAAACGATGTTTAATAGGTTAACCAACTTGATTTGGACCCCTACATGAATTGGACCCTTTCAACATATTTAGCCACATTTTTAACTAGGGTCTTTTTCTAATTCCCGTCGTAATAAGGAAAGCCATTCTAATTTTCATCATTTCCTGGATGGATTTAGTGAATACTCCAAAAGTTCTTGTACTGATTTGACTAAAACACACTTACCTTTCGATCCGTGAACTTTGAAATCACTGAAAAGCGACTATTAAAGCATATTATTGAAATTACGCAACTGACTTTATTGCTAAAATTCGTCGTACCGTTTTAAAATCCGTCCAACAAAATTTTTCATCGTCCGAACTAAAAATCACAACAATGTTTACGAAGCTAACGCGCATGTATTTGTGTAGGACGGCATGACAAATGTTATTCTATAAACTTTCTGCAGGTCAGGCAAGTTTTTCTGCCTGTAGAATAACGACAATGCCTTGCGCGAGTTATTTTCATTTATGAATGACGGAAATTAAAACGATTAGTCGACATTGTCTTCTTCGTCGCACGAAAAAACGTAGGAAATTTGGCTGGTAGGACTTCTTTAATGATAAAAAGCATTTAAATAGATCTCAGCTCACTTTGATTGATTGCGTATGATAGACAACTAACTAAAATATTAGGGAATAACTAGTTTTGCATTGTGTGTCATAAAAATGCTGATATTTTTAATAATTTGTGTTGGATAGGACGGGAATAGGCAATTACGGCGATGTAGCAACATACCCTAGTAACTCAAAATTCGATTAGTTTGATATCGTAAGGGGCCGTGCACTAATTACGTAAGGCATTATGGGGGGAGGGGGGGTTCCGCGAAATCTTACAAAATCTTATTTGGGGGGGAGGGGGGCTTAATCATTTCTTACGTAAGATTTTCTCACACGAAAAAATTATGAAAAAGTCACATTTTTAATGGCAACTTATGTTATTTGTTACAAAAATTTTTAAATTGATGAGGTAAGTTGTGAAGTGTCGAAATCTTTCATGCTGCAAGGAAATGCATAGCAACCTGCTGAGTATTTTAGCCTTGTCCACTCAAGGAAATAGCAGTTGGCCTACTTGTTCCAGAGTCTCTGATGTCATCGGTTTATGCTATTATTTATAATTTATAATTTATTCGTATAATTCATAGGACAATTTGGGTCTAAATGAATACTTAAAAGTTACTTAATTGTTAGTATTTACATTGTCAAGTGCACGAATACGTTAGCGGTAAATGCGTGATAGTTCGTCAAAAATAAAAAGGTCAGCAAAGCAGTTGAATTGTCTGATCATGGAAGCGATGGGAGAGTTGGCAGCATATTGCGTTGAATAGGAGTCTTCCTGTAGAATCATTCTGGGTCGTAAGACTCTTGAAGATGCGTAGAGTCCGATTTGCGATAGGATGTCCGGTGCATCATATTCGCCAGTTAAAAGCTTGCAGCCAAACAACGATTGCGAAACCTCTCTACGTCGACTTAGCGTGCTTAAACCCAACAGACGACAGCGGTCTTCGTACGGTGTTAAGTTTTGCTGATCTCTCCACGGAAGGTGACGAAGTGCATGTCGCACAAATTTTCGCTGTACGTTTTCCAGTCTGGCGGACCAGACAAACTCGTGCGGGTTCCAAACGATGCTCGCAAATTCCAGCGTTGACCGTACATTAGAGCAATAGAGAGCTTTGAAGCAGATCGGGTCATTGAATTCACCAGCAATCTTAAATATGAACCCAAGACTACGATTGGACTTGTCAACGATGGCAGAAATGTGGGACTTCATGGTGAGTTTCTCGTCAAGTAATACTCCAAGGTCCTTCACCTGTTCTACCCTATTCAATTTTGATCCGGAAATTTCGTAATCGAACTCTATTGCCCTTCTAGTGCGATGAAAACTGATGACGCAACATTTCTCCACACTCAATAACAATTGATTCCTTACGCACCAGTCACTTAACATGTCCAGAAGCTTCTGCAACATTCTGCAGTCCTCGATTCTTCTGACTTCAAGATAGATCTTCAGATCATCAGCGAAGAAAAGCCTTCCATCTTCATTGAGTAGTAACGCTGCATCATTTATGTAGATACAGAATAGCGATGGTCCCAAATTGCTACCCTGTGGCACACCAGAACCATTTGTAAACGCGGCAGGCCGGCAGTTGCCAAGTTGTACGAAGAGTTGCCTATCCGTAAGGTAAGTTTCCAACCATCTGCACAATCTTGTGGTACACCCAAGTTTCTCCAACTTGCTTAAAAGAATAGTATGATTAACGGTATTAAAAGCGGCCTTCAAATCAGTATAAACTGTATCCTGCTTTGGCGCTCATACTATTTATGCAGAACTATGTGAAATTCACCAAATTCGTTTGCCCGACAGATTGCCCGGGATCATTCCAACATATTTCGTTGCAATTTCCTATCTCAATCCCGCAAGGCAGCCGCAATCCCTTATGATATCACGAGAAATATTTTTGTTTAAAAGTAGCTTACACAATTAATGTATAGCTGTACCAATGGAACAAATGCTTGATAAGCTACTATACAACAAAAATGTTTCTTGGGATATACTGTTCTTCTGTTCCCAAATATCTTGCCTACCGTATGTGGCCAGAGTGGGGTCAGTATTTTGCTTCAAAGGAAACCGCGGTCATTACAGATCTGTACATTAGACGCAACGCTGTGCCAATTCCAACATAAGACCATGTCGCGTGTCATCTAGAAGAGGCAAAGAAGTTTTTTGTATACTACTTGATGAGGACACGTTTTCAGACGATTTAGATTGGATCAATGCGAATTAAGTGAACGCTAGTGAGTTTCTGAGCATACACCAACATTTATTGACAACCTCAATGCTGAAATACGTTCTGTTCGTGAGGGGGCCATTAAGGGATTTACAATAGATAATTGATATTATTTGTTTTTTTTTATGAATTTGTTTGAACTTTGGTTTTTATGAACTTGTTTGAACTTTGTTGACTGTTTCAATATTCTTTCAATGTCTATCTTTTTAAATAAAACTTGAATTTTGATGTTTCAAAAAATCTTACTAAGAATTTGTACGGGGGGGGAGGGGGGATTGGCCAAAATCTTATATAGGGGGAGGGGGGGTTCAAAAATGAGGAAAAAGGCCTTACGTAATTATTGCACGGTCCCTAATAATATTCTTTGGATTCTTTTCTAAGCCTGAATGCCTTCGGATCACTTTAAATTACCTGTATTTAGCTAAAATTTACAATCATAAAGTGTATTGCGACATACCGCTCACAATCCGACGTAGGTGAAGAGGAAACGATGTTTGCAACACATTTTCGATTTGGTTTTAATAGCTAAATCCAATGAATTTGTATTGATGAAATCAGTTAGTTTTATTCTGGAAGACGTATTTTACGTGGTTTCGAAGGTTTCTTCTCAAGATTTTAATTAAAAACCACAAAAAAATAGTGTCCAAATTGCATCGTGAAAATTTTCTTACCATCAGATTTTAGACACCCCTGTATTTTGATTTCTGGCAGCAGTTTGTTTACCTATTAAGATTCAGTGGAAAAGCAAAATTGAATGTACCCGTCTATCTACATATTTCTCCGATTTGTGATTGAATTGGTAAGCATTTTAAGTAAAAAGAACATTTATAACAATTCGTTATTTAAAATATCTTGTTTATCAGGGAATACATTATGCAAAATACAACAAAATCATGTAGAGTGCCCGCTCGGAGGAGGCAATTAATGAACGCTGGCAGGAAATCAGTAACGGCGTTGCAATTAAAACAGCATGTCGCCAGTTCGGTATTTCCAGATCGACGATCCAGTTTCGGCTAAGCAATCAATACAAAAACCAGTCAAGACCTGGAACTGATCCAGTACTTGATCATGCTGACGAACTTGAGCTTGTTGTATGGGTGAAGAAAATGGCTCTGAAGGGATGCCCTGTCATTAAATACCGTATCATGAACGGAATGATTCGCAAATCGAGACTGATAGTGAGCTGCAAATTATAGCTCTAACTCCCCTGAAAACGTTTCCAGTAATTCAATCGGAGGCATTTCTCGACGAACCGGATACCAAGAATACAATAATTTGCACTTCACTTACATTAAATTTTGAATATTTTATCCTCCTGCCTGATGATATTTGCTAACGTTTCAACCATATTAAATCGTATATTTTAATTTCATGTCCAATATAATCAATAAACATGAAGACTGTTATGTTACATGTGAAACTGTTATGTTACATGATAAACGGAAGGTTTTTATTTATAGTAATCAAATTGTGCTGAAAAGTCTTCCAAACAAGCATAATTCAAGTTCAAGTTCAAACAAACATAAGCGTAAGTCAATAACGACTTTATATGGTTTAAATCCGTATTTAATTATGCTTGTTTGGAAGACTTTTCAGCACAATTTGATTATATTATATGATTATATATTCAAATTTACGATCGCATCCCATGATAAATTTCTAATATTAAATGAATTTAAATACTAAAAGTAGACTGGACTATCATCCTGATTGAATAATTCTTAGAGTGTCCAAAATATATTCATTGATATTTGCCGTGTCCAAAATACATTTTGGACACTGTCTAAAATAAAATGAGAGGGTCCAAAATATGAAAACTACATAGTAAATAAAAATGTCTATAATAGCACATTTTTATCGACAAATAGATGACCCAACAACACTTTGCCATTTAGGTAAGTTGTTCTAAAAGAGAGTTTTGCATGAATTGCATAACAATAGAAGGTAATATATATTTTATTCCAATAAATGTAAAATTACTTCCTCTAGGGGTCCATTACGGAATGGTGCTTTAGCAATTGCTGTTATAGTGCAGCTTTAATTTGACAGTAGTGGGGCCCTTTTCCACTTTATTACGGCATTAATTGTACATGTAAGAAAATAATACATTATATGATATATTTTGTAGTGCACTATAAAGCATTACAATTGAATTGATATAAAGCTTCATGGTTACTTGGGTATTTTTATAAACCTTTCGTCGACGATTTCGTCAAAAACAATCGATGTATCCCTCGGTTTCGACAGCTCAGCCCAATTAACGAAAGTCTTTCACTAAGTGGGATAAGAGTTTAGTGCAATTAGCGGATGTTGGCTGTATCTATAGCACTTTGCCAGGGGCTTGCGATGGATGCCATGCTTCTGTCGCCAACATCTCAGCACATGCGGAAAAGAAACAGCAAGTCACTGCATACGTTTCATTCGACAATGTTGGCAACAAATTTATCTGTCAGGCGGGCGCTTTTGCTGCAATAGCGCCCTTCGTTAAGTCGACTGTCAAACACCGTTCGTTAAGATAGGGATAGTACCCCGCTGCACTTTGCCTCATACTGAGCGACGATGAGATAGACTAGCTTATCAGGAACTGCGCTGCGCTTTAGTCTGCCCCAGACGTTTTTGTGATTTAGTCGGTCGAATACTTTTTCGAAATCAACAAGTACTAGAAGACACCCGTGGATTTCGATGACTTGCTCTAATATTATACTGAGCGTGGTGATCTGATTCAAAGATGATTGGTCGGCAGGGAATCCAGGTTGCTAGTGCTACTACCGGAGACGGAGAGTAGTGTCAATTTTTTCCTGGATCTGATTAAGCCTTTCAGGTTCCCTTCCATGGGTAGGTGACAAACAGACATAACTCTTGGAAGAAAAATCAACAAAAAATATCGTACCTCACATTTAGCCTGAACACTAGCACCATCTATGATCGACATTCCCAAATATCAAATAGCAACATGAGTATCCTCCGAGGTAGCAAGTATTTTTTTGGGGAATTCCCCTTCTTTCGTCAAAAAGCGCCACTTTGACCAAAACGGAGACATTCCCAACTAAGCCCAAATTTGAAATGACGGTTTAATCGGTACGATGAATGGAAAACGAGTGTAATGTCTGTTTGTCTGTGCCTAAAGCTTAGTTCCGCATGTAGAATGTAATATAGTTTAAGTTGGATATATGTGCAGTAAGTAGTATTGCATAATTTACCTTTACGTGTAGCATGTGTCTCGTAAAGCGGAATTGAACGGATCTGGGGTTACATTGCGATTCTCGTTTCGAGTGATTTTGGTTCGTTTCGCCCATTCGTTTAGCGTGGTCGAAACAAACCAAAATTAATCGAAACGAGAATCGCAATGTCACCCCTGATTTTAAATCAAGTCCTTTTAGGCCGAAGCACCGGGAGGGCTTACTCAGTTCCCTAGATGAAATGCTGGTATGCACAGAAATTTCTCTAGAAAACTGAAACCAAATCCTACTCACCATTCCACTATGGTCGAAAAAGCAAAAATTCCAGACAAAAATCAATATCTCGAAAACCATTGGCTCTACATATTTCATGTATTCAGAAGATTTTGTTTAGAAAAAAAGACCTATCTTTTGGTATAATCAGTCATTAGGGTGGTTCACTTTTACTCGTTATTCAGAAACTTTGCTGAAGTAACCAAATTTGTATCTCATCTGTGTATCTCTATACAACGATTTTTCTAGATTAAGTCAGGGTAAATCTTGAAAAAGCAGTTTTTTTGCTTTAACTTTTTTATTTGAAACTCAATTTGGAAACTTAGTTCGGATAACTTTTAGAGCGTAAAATGATGCATATTTCAAATCTTCTAGATAGTTGCTATCTATTATCTGAAGGAAGATATAGAAGTTTTCGATTCAAAATATTATAGTTTTCCACGGCGCCTCACACTTCCGTTGGCACATATTTTCGAAAATGGAATGAATGGTTTAAAAGTACGTACCTGGATCAACAAAATTCATGTAATGACATTTTTCCACACTTCTCCTGTTCTGATAAAAACGCATTTGAAAAGTGAGTATTTTTCCATATTCAGCCCGCTGTTGTCCAACGGTTCACCAATATCTACGATCCGCAGGGCCTGGGCAAAAATTGGGTTCAAATTCTGTTATAATTGACTCCCATTATAACTTGTTTTGTGCTATGTACCCGTAAGCGTTGCTTCTAGGGCCATCCCTTACCTGTTTTTTCGCTCTGCAGACACTATAAGCACGTTTGTTTCATTACTTTCTTCCACCGTCCCCTCCATCTATTGTAAAAAACTACAAGGTATACAGCCCTAAGGGTTGTACGAAAGGGTGACGTAGGACTGTGTCATATAATACTCATTATATTGATAACATGTTTTAATCGATGAAGTATAACTATGTCTGATCATTAAATCAAAGACTAATGTAAACTGCATTTCTGGCATATGCATATTTGACAGGGTGTCGATTATTCAGCGAAAATAAAATTCCCTGACTTTTCCAGGTTTTTCCAGGTATATTTCAAAAAAATTCAGACGCAAAATATCTCGTTAATTTCCCTTTTTAAAGTATTCATTTGGCTTAATTGGTTGTTTACTCTTAAATTATTATTTTCTAATAAGTTCGTTTTTCCTTTTCATCCTTTAATGCGAAATTCCTATGTGCAAAATTAAAACTAATTCGAACTTAATTAATGCACATCGAAATTAAAGAATTGAGCTAAATAAAAATTGCAAGATGTCTTTTCGGAAAAATGAAAGTAGTCTGCTGGTTTATCCAATTGCCAAAAGGTGGTGGGATAAGCCGTTTTGTCTATTTGATCACATGTAATGAATAGGTAAATCCGTTTTAAACATTTAACTATGCAAAACAATAAATATAGAAGTTGTTGTTGAAGAAGTTGATTAGAAGAAACTTTCTGACCCCAAGCCCGATTTGTCTGAGCAGCTATTTCGATTTGTTGGGAAAATTTACGGAAATAATTGTTCGTCAGGAATTTAAAAACTTTTGATGACAAATGACATAACGATGAATCGAGCAACGCAGCATCGTTGCATTATTTGCTTTTATTCGACCTAGGTACTTGCAGCCAACTTTTGATATTCAGGAAAGTTTCGGGTTTGCGACTCTATCGACTCTCTGCTCGCAGTCGAGTTTCAAAGATATGACTGATTTGTTGTCAGAATGTTGAGGCTGAGATGGTCTTTCATTCGAATATGCTTAAAGCGTGGGTTTTCACTAGTGTTCGACATGAGAATAAAAATTAAATTCCGGGTTCTGACTCGTTCAGGTTGAATATCGTAGCTAATTTTTACTGATCTTGGTACAGTTTGATTAGTCCTCGTTCCAATTACAGTCCGATCTCGGTCCGGAAGTTTGGAATTATCTAGAGCAGCGGTTCCCAAATGGGGGACCGCTGATCTAGAGGCAAAATTTGCTTGTTTTAAATGCTGGTTTTTTCTAAATATAAATGAATATTTGTTCTCCACGCATCGAAGAGTGTTTTAACAATCTTGCTGAATTGACCGCAGTGAAAACAGAAAAAGGATTCTTCCAACAAAGTATGCGGTTTGCGTGTCAACATCCACCAATCTGGTATGAACTTTTTATGTACATCTGTGCAAAAGAAGTAAATTTTTATACACAACTTTTGATCTAAATATTCCATTAATATCGAGGAATCCAAAAAATATTAATAATAATCAATTAGATTGTTAGCCCTTCGCTTTAAATCCAAAACCGATCAAATCGATCCAACCGTTGATTTGTACACAGCAGAATAGCAGAATGCAAGTAAAAATAACATGTCATATTCTATTTGATTTGGGCACACGCAAAGACCTTAAATAAAAAGGTGCCGGATACTTGAAGGCGATGCCATAACTTTTCCGGTATATTTTCTTCCCATGCCAAAAATCCCTGACTTCAAATGAAATTCCCTGACATTCCCTGACTTTTCCAGGTTGAAACGAATTTCCCTGACATTTCCAGGTTTTCCCTGATTTTCCAGGTAATCGACACCCTGATTTGAGTATTTGTGAGTATCATTGTTTGAGTGTTTATTTGTAAAAGAAGAGCGAAATATTCTGATTTAATTCTTCATTGAATCAATGGTGGTTTTGAAAAAAACCGTTTGAAATTGTTTGGTGCCTACTGCTGAATTTGCTGCCCGTCAGTCGATTTGCTTCCATTTGCTGTTGGTTTGCGAAAATAACCGTCAAAATGCCATTGGGTGCCTCGAATTGTCATCGAAAATGACATTAGATGGCGCAAAGGTCCTTGGATTTGCCTCCAATAGCCGCCAAAAATGCTATCGTTACCTCCCGATTGCTATCGTTGTTGGCTCCGATCGCTGGTGTTTGCCGCCAAATGCCGTTGCTTTCGCCACCAATAGCCGTCGATGGTAAATACTGACCGTCCGTCAGTGCGATTGTGCGATGAATGAGCAGACGGCGAACCAAGAGTACCATTTTATAGTCACTGGCACTGCCGCTGCTGCTTGTAAGCTAGTGAGGTGGTGGGGGAAACCAGATCAATTGCTGCTGCTGCTCGAATGATTATCCGACGCTGAATGAGCAAGCATTTTCCATGGAACGTTGAAACGTTAACCATTTAGAAAAGTGAAGAAAAATTTTTCATTCTTCAATTACTATAGTTCTTATCATTCTTCAATTACTATAGTTCTTATAAGAACTGTTTAAGACCACAACGGCCTACTGCTGAATTTGCTGCCCGTCAGTCGATTTGCTTCCATTTGCTGTTGGTTTGCGAAAATAACCGCCAAAATGCCATTGGGTGCCTCGAATTGTCATCGAAAATGACATTAGATGCCGCAAAGGTCCTTGGATTTGCCTCCAATAGCCGCCAAAAATGCTATCGTTACCTCCCGATTGCTATCGTTGTTGGCTCCGATCGCTGGTGTTTGCCGCCAAATGCCGTTGCTTTCGCCACCAACAGCCGTCGATGGTAAATACTGACCGTCCGTCAGTGCGATTGTGCGATGAATGAGCAGACGGCGAACCAAGAGTACCATTTTATAGTCACTGGCACTGCCGCTGCTGCTTGTAAGCTAGTGTAGGTGGTGGGGGAAACCATATCGGCTGCTGCTGCTGCTCGAATGATTATCCGACGCTGAATGAGCAAGCATTTTCCATGGAACGTTGAAACGTTAACCATTTAGAAAAGTGAAGAAAAATCTTTTCATTCTTCAATTACTATAGTTCTTATAAGAACTGTTTAAGACCACAACGGCCTACTGCTGAATTTGCTGCCCGTCAGTCGATTTGCTTCCATTTGCTGTTGGTTTGCGAAAATAACCGCCAAAATGCCATTGGGTGCCTCGAATTGTCATCGAAAATGACACTAGATGCCGCAAAGGTCCTTGGATTTGCCTCCAATAGCCGCCAAAAATGCTATCGTTACCTCCCGATTGCTATCGTTGTTGGCTCCGATCGCTGGTGTTTGCCGCCAAATGCCGTTGCTTTCGCCACCAATAGCCGTCGATGGTAAATACTGACCGTCCGTCAGTGCGATTGTGCGATGAATGAGCAGACGGCGAACCAAGAGCACCATTTTATAGTCACTGGCACTGCCGCTGCTGCTTGTAAGCTAGTGTAGGTGGTGGGGGAAACCATATCGGCTGCTGCTGCTTAAATGATTGTCCGACACTGATTGAGCAAGCTATCGAACAATTTCGCATGTCTGCGATGGGGATAATGCAAAATGTAATGTTAAGTGCATCGTGTGGGATTCACGTTGGCCATTGCCCTCTGATTCCGCTTGTCTTTGGGACCGGTGTTGCCGTCAATAGCCATCGATGTTGCCGATTGGATTGGAAAAGGGGTGTGGCTTACAAAGTGGTCTCAAGGTTATCATTTGGATCCAAATCCTTTGGTGTATCTAATTGTCGTCCGTGCCTGTGAAGCTAGGCGATAACAAGGGAAATGTATAGAAAAATTCGACCTTGAATCTTTACACACATTTTCACTATTTAGCGTATAAAAAATTATTATTAGTATGTTACTATAAAATTGCTGGACATTTTATCTATCCAACGACATATTAACTGTTATGTTTCGTTCAGTAGTATAGTAGCTATTAGCGTTTGAAATATTTCATTCAAACGTTACACTTCTATTTCTCGTTTTTACAAAGTGCTACCCAGTCCCAGTATAGTAAACAAAGACGTAGTCCTACGTCAAAAAACTACCGTTACAAATATCGCAGGTAAGTTAGAAAACGACGCTTTAAAACCTTTTTATTAAAAAATAATATTGGCGGTACTTTTAAAGGAATGGACAAACGCGAATTGTTTTATTTGTGAAAAAATATGCAAGGAAACTCCGTCGAAAAAATCCGAAAAGTATATGATGAAGTTTTCAAAGCATACAGTGTCGCAAAGAAGGACATGCCGGTGGAATCGAAAAAAAGTTCAATCGTAAGGAATAGAACAAAACAAGCTATAACGGGAGTCAATTATAACAGAATTCGAACCCAACTTTTCGCCAGGCCCTGCGGATCGTAGATATTGGTGAACCGTTGGACCACATCGGGCTGAATATGGAAAAATACTCACTTTTCAAATGCGTTTTTCTCAGAACAAGAGAAGTGTGGAAAAATGTCATTACATGAATTTTGTAGATCCAGGCACGTACTTTTAAACCATTCATTCCGTTTTCGAAAATATGTGCCAACGGAAGTGTGAGACGCCGTGGAAAACTGTAATATTTTGTATCGAAAACTTCTATATCTTCCTTCGGACAATAGATAGCAACTATCTAGAAGTTTTAAAAAATGCATCATTTTATGCTCTAAAAGTCATCCATACACAGTTTTCAAATTGGTTTTCAAATAAAAAAGTTGGAGCAAAAAAACTGCTTTTTCAAGATCCACCCTAGCTTAATCTAGAACATTCGTTGTATAGTGATACACAGATGAGATACAAATTTGGTTTCTTCAGCAAAGTTTTTGCAAAATAAATTATTTACAACTTTGTAGTAGAAAGTAATGCTCTATATTGCAAGACAAAAAAGTTACAATTTTTATAACGAGTAAAAGTGAACCACCCTAATGACTGATTATACCAAAAGATAGGTCTTTTTTTCTAAACAAAATCTTATGAATACATGAAATATGTAGAGCCAATGGTTTTCGAGATATTGATTTTTGTCTGGAATGTTTGCTTTTTCGACCATAGTGCATTCATGAGATTTTGACTTACTCATGAAAATTTAAATTTATCGCTAGTTAGAACGAACGAGTGTTCAAAAATAATGTGATGTCTTTGGTCTAGGGCAGCGGTTCCCAACCTTTTTTTGGTTCGCGTACCCCCTGACGGATTTCCCTATACTATTCTGAAGCGAACTAAAGTTTTGGCGTACCCCTGGGGGTTCGCGAACCCCCATTTGGGAACCGCTGGTCTAGGGGATTGCCATAGAATTTGTGGCTGTTATGCGATTATGGACAGCACAGCACTGAAAAATATACACATACGTGCATGTATACATGTGTATATACACGCATGTATGAGTGTGCATGGGTGTATAAGTATGAATAAATGAATTACCTACGAATGGCCGAAACACAAATGGCCGAATCACGAATGGCCGAAACACCAATTGCCGAAATAAATGGCATAATATACCTAATGGCCGAATCACAAAAGGCCGAAACACGAATGACCGAACTTCATACATAGGAAACATTTGCTGCTGACACGGTAAATAGGTCTCGCATTTGCGCTTAGGGGAAGAACTTTCAATCATCTATACTCTATAGTACTTCGTTGTGTTGCTTATTTTGTTTTTTTTTTTATTCTTAAAGTTAGTAGTTAATGTCGCATCTGTTATTAGAATTTTCCGCCATCTTATTCGGAGCGTAGAAAGGCAACACGCCTGTACGCCACAACAATCGTTATAGTAATGGGTGATGTCACATCGATAAATCGAAATATCGATGTTCCAGCATCGATTTTCCGATGTTTCGATTCGATGTAAGCTTAAAGAAAAATCGGCCACATCGATGTTATTTTTTCGATTCAAATCGATGCACAGTGGTTTAAAATGCGTAAAACGCGAACCTCAGCATTTTCGAAGGGAAAACGTGATAAAAAGCTACACTCTTATTAGCAAAGTTGTTGTATATCATTAAAGCCAACTTTTGACAGGAATAAATTTTTGATTAATCCACCCTAAAGGGAGATAAAAAATTTATTTTTTTAATTATTCGAAAAAACAAAATATGTTCTTCAGCAAACTTGTAGAAAATAAAATTTAGAGAAATTTTGTCGAAGATACTTTGGCTCTATCTCTTTAAACAAACGGTCTACAGCATGTTTTGTATGATCAACACCTTAAAACTAAAGAAATACACTTTACTCTTTTTGATGATATTTTGAAGGCCCACTATGTTCTAGAAAGTTGCTTATATTTTAAAAACACACCATTTTGCTGAAAGTGTCATAATAATATCTTGAAGTTTTATGCAGGTTTTATGACTTTTTTGATGAAAAATAGTGCTTTTTCATTCCACAATATCTCGGAAAGTGGTCAATAGTGGTAGAAAAGATGATAAACATATGAAAGGGTAACATTTTGCCTTTCACATCCTGGTAAATTCATTAGTATCCCTTAGTTTCTTCGGGGCAAAATCGTCTCTCGAAAATTGTCATTTTCAACATCTTATCGATATTTTTTTATCATGGCATTGCAAGACTGCTCGCTGTATTCACATACTAGTTGCGATAGCTCTTTTTTGAATGAACTCTAGTGAGAGTAGATGAAAAAGAGAGCTAACAACAGTTCTAGGTCTCTTTTTCATCATGAATATTCAAATATATTACAAAAGTGTGTGCACACAAGAGTAAATTTGTTGCATATTTCTCTTTCTTGCACAGGAGCAATAAAATAGAAAATATGCCGGTTTTATTGCTTGTTCGCGCCAGATCTTTTATAGCTCTCCTTCTAGTATAACTCCAGTTTAATTATCTACTGTGAAATAAGAAAAGAGTTAGTAGCATTCCGGCATTTCTATGTTTATAATGTTCTATGTGGTATATGTACTGGAATAAAAACAAGACGTACTGTAAAAAAGTAAGCAAGCAATACAGAAAAATGTCTATTTTACTGCTCCTGTGCAAGAAAGAGTAATATGCAACCAATTTACTCTTGTGTGCACACACTTTTGTAATATATTTGAATATTCATGATGAAAAAGAGACCTAGAACTATTGTTAGCTCTCTTTTTCATCTACTCTCACTAGAGTTCACTCAAAAAAGAGCTATCGCAACTAGTATGTGAATACAGCGAGCAGTCTTGCAATGCCATGATAAAAAAATATCGATAAGATGTTGAAAATGACAATTTTCGAGAGACGATTTTGCCCCGAAGAAACTAAGGGATACTAATGAATTTACCAGGATGTGAAAGGCAAAATGTTACCCTTTCATATGTTTATCATCTTTTCTACCACTATTGACCACTTTCCGAGATATTGTGGAATGAAAAAGCACTATTTTTCATCAAAAAAGTCATAAAACCTGCATAAAACTTCAAGATATTATTATGACACTTTCAGCAAAATGGTGTGTTTTTAAAATATAAGCAACTTTCTAGAACATAGTGGGCCTTCAAAATATCATCAAAACGAGTAAAGTGTATTTTTTTAGTTTTGAGGTGTTGATCATACAAAACATGCTGTAGACCGTTTGTTTAAAGAGATAGAGCCAAAGTATCTTCGACAAAATTTCTCTAAATTTTATTTTCTACAAGTTTGCTGAAGAACATATTTTGTTTTTTCGAATAATTAAAAAAATAAATTTTTTATCTCCCTTTAGGGTGGATTAATCAAAAATTTATTCCTGTCAAAAGTTGGCTTTAATGATATACAACAACTTTGCTAATAAGAGTGTAGCTTTTTATCACGTTTTCCCTTCGAAAATGCTGAGGTTCGCGTTTTACGCATTTTAAACCACTGTGCGATGTCCCGAAAAAATTAATCCGCTGAAATCTGGACAATTCAGTTTGGATCCAAAAGAATGAAAATTTAGGACTAGTAAGGGCATCTTCTACGGTGACCCAAATCCTTAGTTTGGTCCAAATTTTTAGACCAAGCAGAAAAACGTTTCCGCAAACTAATTTTATTTGGGGCGAACCAACCAACGATTGAAAGCCCCATTAAATAGTAAATAAATAAATCTAATTTTATACCAGAGCGATGTTGTACATTTTTTACAACTCGTATAACTTTTGGTCTATTTCTGACTCGATTTGGAACAGCGCGAAGGTTGTTTTAAATCTTGGAGGTACGGGGGAGTGACATTCGACGGAAAAAAACAACAATAAAAGTTGTCAAGTTTATAAAGCCATTTCTTCAGCAGATTGATGGTGAAATACATTAATCAATTTATCTTGACCTAAAATTGCTTCGATTTTATCGTTTGAAGTTGAATATGCATCATTTCTCATATCTAGCATAAACAGACGAAAAGGCGAAATCGATCCATTCTTTGGTTTATTTACAACATGCACCCTTTTGTCGATTCGCAACAGGAAATATTTACATCACCGCTGCGAATTGATCTGAATTGAACCATTTCGCCAGTTCTATTTTCGTTCGTTGGTGCAAATGTTGCATAACTCTGATCTAAATATAAACCACCGTAGAAGATGCCCTAAGGACCCAAGTAACAATTTGGGTTTTATTACCCTCTTATGATTGCATTTAAGACCAAAATTGGTTCTGAAAACCGCCATAAGATTATCATAAAACTCACATTGTTGCTTGGGGATAATTTATAAAAACCAAATGTTTATGCAAGTAATATTTCCTTCTTCTCAAACTTCTCAGAGCTGCTAAAGAGTTTCATAGGACTTGCCGTTCTTGATTACAAATAGTCCAAAGTTAAGTGCTGGAGAGAAATGTGTCTCTTTTTACCTTTGTTTACAGTTAATTTTAGAAAGGCAATTTAATTTCTTTAAAGTCAGAAAAATCAGGATTTTTCTCAATATCAGCAAAAAACAAAGGTTTGTTTGCATATCAGCAGACGCGCAAAAAAGTCGGAATAATGCTAAATAATTAGGAGCATCTGCCGTTCGGTTTTCTTCATTTGCCAACATCGAATATCGATTCAATTAGCATCGATGTTTCACACTCGATTTAATCGATGTGCCGATGTTTTTGAGACTATTGACATCGATTCAAAAACATCGATTATTTTTGTTTCGATGCCCAATACTAAATCGTTAACAGAATGTCTCTTCGGTATTTTTTCCTTTCGATTTACCCCTGCAGAACTCACAACAAGCAAATGCGATCGCAAGCTTCGGGTAATTTTCGGTATGTTCTCTTCCTTTATATCCTCTACACATATACATATATACACGTCACAATCTAGGCTCTGGAAGTTACCTCCGAAAATGTTACCGAATACTTTTATATTATGTGTGAGAGAGAAGAGAAAGAGAAATATGATTACTTTTCCTTACTCACACTCTGGCAGTTTCTTAAGAAGTGTGCCAGGAAAAAGCAATCAGGTTCAGTTCAACACCGGGAAGTCAACATAGAATCAGTGTTACCAGGTCGATTGCTCATTTTCCCGCTGCCCAGAGGTCGATTTCCCGCTGAAATCCCGCTGTTTAGAGTCAATTTCCCGCTAGAAATCCCGCTGAATCAAAAGTCATATTATTCTTTCGTTTCTGGTACAGAATAAAAAAAATATTCATTTCAGTAAGGCTTGCATTTAAATTAAAATGATCTACTGAAATTGAGAAATTGCAATTGAACATTATGCAAATTTACTGCATTCATGTTGATGAAGTTTTTGGCTTCAGGAAACAGAAAAAGAAATATCTTGTTATCCCTCATATAATGACAGTTTACTACGATATTTCGCAAGACTTATAAGATTAAAGAGTCTAAGAACACAGGCGAAAATTTCGAAAGAAGCTTTTAGCACAAATTCTTTTTCTGTGTCTAGCTATGATAAAAATCATGCAAAATTTCAGCAACGCTGGCAAATGGTTATAGTTTTTGGTGACAAAAGAAGATATGTTTCAATCTTCATAAGCACCCAGAAATCAAAAATATCTGTAAAGCGCATCGGCTCTTTGTTCTCGCTTATATTTTGTTTTAGCATCGATTTGTTTTGGTTTTGTTATCATACAAATATCTATAAGGGTAAACGGGGTAACAACGCCCGCCGGGGTAAAACCGCCCACCATGGTTTTACAGGGCCTTGCTCAAATTGGTGTTAAATGTTGATGACAGTCATATTACTGAATGCGTACGCAATATTTTACAATACCTTGTACAGCAATATCGTATAAACTATCGGAGAAATAAATAAAAATAGATTTTTCGTTATAATCGTTTCGTTTTTTATAACTTTGTTCCCGCAGAACTTAGGGTTTATTTTATTCAAAACGTTAAAACTTTCAGTAAATCCAACCCACATCGCTTCTCTGATCCTGTCTTCATCCGACAGTACCTAAATTAGGTAACTGTTCATGCAGTTTTGTTGAAATAAATAGTGAAATGTGTTAATGGGTCATTTGGGGGTAAAACCGCCCACAACGAACGGCGCAAGACCGTCGTGTATAATGCTAGTGCGATAAGGAGATTTTTAAAATAATTGCATAGTTTGGACCAAAGGATCTCAGATTTACATAAAACAATATAAATGTGCTTAGTTTATAGCTGGTGGACTGTTTGGAAAAATCTAAATCGCCAATTTTCCCTGCGGGCGCTATGGACATTTTCTTGTTTTCTCGGATATAGCTTTTTTTTAATAATTCCTCCCTCTTGGGACAAATAACATAGAATAAACATATTTTTTATGAAAATATAGCAAATTATCTTAGCAATGGAAAAGTAATATATATCTGCTTTATCAATCAGAACAATTTGAAATGTCAAAAAACGACCTACCGGATCAACTGCAGGAACTTTAATACCCATATTGTTATATTTTATCTTAGATCCTCTCTAGTCCTTAAAGATTGACTCCAGGATGCCTAACCCGACCCATCTTGTTGTCTAAGGAAACTACACGGTATCAATTTCAAGACTGTCGGTACCTATATTACTGATATTCTTCCAATACGAGTGGTTGCCGGACACTCTTTCGAACTTGCGAATCTCGGGGAACTATGTATTGTATGATAGCAAGCTGATTCAATTTGTTTAAATTAGATAAATTCATGAATCCAATGCCACCAGTTTCATTCAAATCGGTTGAATATTGTTAAAGTTATATGCTATGGCGGTTTTACCCCGTTAGTGGGCGTGTTTCACCCCGCATGGAAAAAATACTCTATTTTTTGGACGCGTCTCCAAATCGCAATAAAAAATAGAAAATCATTACAGATATTTATGTTTTTATTTTTTATATGTAGGTAATAGATCAATTGTTCATTTAAAGCAGATAAATTAGAAATTGAACTACAACTTTTGACGTAGGACTACGTCTTACGGCAAGTTTTGAAATAGGGTGTCATTCCAAAAAATCGAAAAATGCGAGCGTCACGAAAAATGAAAGGTTTTGAGCGCCAATAGCTCAGCGGTTTTCCGATCGATTTTCAATATTCTTACACCAATCGATTGGAAAATCTTCTAAGAATTGGTCCAAATGAAGAAAAGTATGGATTCTTGATGTTGAGCTATTGAAAAATTGAAAATAATGAACCTATGTTTTACCAGAATTCTCGCTTCGTGATTGGTTGGAAGATTCTTTACGATGATCTAAACCTATACCAATTTGATATCTGTGCTTGGGAAGTAAGCCAAAACAAGTGACCAAGTTTCCTCATTTCGACAAGATTTCTTAACACCGCGGTTCAACCTAGACCATTTTGATGTCCTTGCTTGGGAATTACGCCAGAGAGAGTAACAAAGCCCTCTCGTGCCAACAGATTTCTTACGAACGCGATTAAACCTAGTCCAATTTGATGTCTGTGTTAGTGAAGTGTGCCAGAAAAAATGACACAAGTTCGTTGTCCCAACAGATCGCAAATTCTTTACTGCGAGACGATTAAACCTCGGCGAACTTGATATCTGTGTTGGAAAAATGTGCTACAGCTGTACTGTTCGGTTATAATACGACTCTGTATGAATACGCATGCTTGCTATTTCATTGGAAGTGTAGTGAAAAGATGTGCTATTGATAAAATAGGATTGAATTGGTAAAGTCCCTTCAACGTGGGAAACCATGGATAATAAAAATCTTTAATTTCTGTAAGGTAGCAGGAAAGCAATAGTTTGTGTTCTTGATTTTGTTAAATTGTTATTACATGCACTTTGAAATAACTCTAAAAGCTTTCGAGGATTGAACGTATGCAATATTATATTATTTAGACTACCCCGATTTACACGATTATCACAGTCGAATCTTGCACACGATTTCGCTCAAAGAAAACGAAGTGAAAAAGAAAGGGGAAGAAGGAAAAAGAAGTCAAACTCATTAGTAGATCAAACTAAAAGCCACTCTAGTATCAGATTAACAGTGCAAAATGCGGTACGTTGCATTAAATGATTATCACAGTAGTCTAAATAGTCATAAAAGGAGCAATACTACTTTGATAAATGTTACATACAACGCATGTAGCATGTATATATGTTGCATACAGCATATATACATGAAGAAACGAATGATTACAAGCATGGATACATGCTACTATCACTACCAAGAGGCTTACGTAGTCCTGCGTCACCTATATATGCGGTCGTGTCTTGTGCACAACCCCTCTGATTTTTTTTATACAGGTGGTTTTGCTTAGGCGGGCGGTTTTGCCCCGCTTACCCTTACCTATAAAGAAGGATTTCTGTTTGTCTGTCTGTCTGTCTGTCTGTCCGTATGTTCCTTATAGAATCGAAAACTACTGAACCAATCGGCATGAAAATATGCATGTAGAGGTTTTTTGGGGCCAGGAAAGGTTTTAGTGATGGTTAGGAACCCCTCCCCCCACTAAGAGGGGGGACTCCCATACAAATGAAACACAAATTTCTGCATAACTCGACAACTAATCAAGCAAATAGAACAAAATTTGGCATGTGGGTGTTTTCGGTGACAAGAATTTATTCTATGGTAAATTGAGACCCCTCCCCTCTTTATAAGGGGAATTATAACTCCTCTCCTCTTTAAAAGGGGGGGCTTCCATACACATTTCCTCACACCTCGAGAACTAATCAAGCAAATGGAACCAAATTTGCCATATGAAGATTTTCGAGGGCAAGAATATTTTCTATAGTAAATTAGGACTCCTCCCCACTTTAAGAGGGGGGGCTCCTGTACCAAAGAAACACAATTTTCCTCATAACTCGAGAAGTGATTAAGCAAATGGAACCAAATTTGGCATGTGGGTGTTTTTGGAGACAAAAATTTTGTCTATGATGAATTGGGACCCCTACCCGTTTTAGGAGGGGGGGATCCTATACACATGAAATACAAATTTCCTCATAACTGAAGAACTAATCAAGCAAATGGAACAAAATTTGGCATGTGAAAGTTTTCGAGGGCAAGAATATTTTCTATGGCAAATAAAGACCCCTTCCCACTTTCAGAGGGGGGGGCTCCTATACAAACGAAATACAAATTTGCTCATAACTCGAGAACTAATCAAGCAAATAGAACCAAATTTGGCACGTGGGTGTTTTTGGAGACAAAAATTTTTTTTATGATGAATTGGGACCCCTACCCACTTTAGGAGGGGGGGCTCCTATACAAATGAAAAACAAATTTCCTCATAACTCGAGAACTAATCAAGCAAATGGAACCAAATTTGACATGTGGGAGATTTTGGAGTCTTGAATTTATTTTACGATAGTTAGAGACCTCCCACCCCTGTGGTAGGGGGATACGGACTCTCATACAAATAAAACAGAAATTTTTGCGAAACTCAAAAACTATTCGAACTCGAGAAATTCGAGACTCTTCCATAAAACATTAGCCAATACAAGACCACAAAAACTATCTATAGTAACACTAGATCATTCAGGACGAGACGGTCGCGAGTGTTGCCGGTGACCCGCTGTCGGAAGCGCCGCCCACTGGGGGGCTTGCAAAACTCGAGATTGTGACAAAGATCATCCGAGATTCAAGATTTATGTACAACACAGGTTAATTTGTGGCAATACGAAGTTTGTCGGGTCAGCTAGTTGTGGTATATACCAAACTATGGGCCCTGTTCTGTAAGTCACGCCGAGTGTAACATGTAAGTCACACGCGACCCAATTTTGTTGACTAACTCGACTGAGTCTATCCCCAAAAAGCTAGTGACTAAACGGTTAGCAAATGACGCCTGAGCTAGCTTTGTTTTGGTCGTGCATTGAGCCGCTATATTGCCCGTTCTTCTTGCACTCGACACTCGATAGTGACTGAGTCGAGCCGAGTTGCTCGACGTGACTTGCAGAATACGGCTCTATGATGTATATAGATACATAAGTGTTGTTTTGTTTCCAATTCATGAATAAGTAGGATTTTACCATCGGCAACGAATTAGTTTGTGGAAAAATTAGGAATACGAAAAACGAATTGGTTTGGTGGTCTTCTTATTCAGTAAATTCTAATGAGTATTTGTCAGAACTCATCCCATTCTAGGCAAAAACCACGGAGTTTTCTAATCCACAGAATATGCTGAACAATCTGGCAATGCATGAGCAGACATTAGAATCTCAATAAACGAAGTGTTTTGCTATCAACCTCTCTTTCAGCACTATTGTTGCCTTCCGAATATCGCTAAATCGAGATCCCGCTAAAATCCCGCTGAGTTGTTTAAGAAAACCGCTAGATTCCCGCTAGCCGCTGTTTGGTTATTAAGTTCCGCTGTCCGACTTGAAATCCCGCTAAATCTAGCGGAAAAACCGCTGATCTGGCAACGCTGCATAGAATTATTTCTGTCTCGCTTTAGATATAGCAAGATAATATCGTTAAATCAATGCGATATTTCCTTAGGTGCGGAATACATGTTTCGTTTTTTTTTTATTACACTGGAAGATATTTCGTTTAGGTTTACCTCTATTCACTACAGTTAACTGCTTGCCAATTCATGTTTTTATTGAATAGTTATTTAGGCATTCAGAAAAAATTCAGCCTTCTGTGACTGTTGTTGAAATTCGGCCATTTGTGTTTCGGCCATTCGGTACCAGCCCGAATGAATATGTATGATGAGTCGGAATTTTCTCTTGTACCTATGCTGCCAAACTGCAATTCAGTGTGACAAATTTTTTTTTTTTTTTTTTTTTTTTTCAATATACTTTGCAAGTGACCTAGTGTACGTTGTTAGTCGCACCTAGTACATCATTAATACACATATGACATCATCCTAACACCCCCAAAATTTCAAGTTATTGCAAAAAACCCGATTTAATCCACCTAGTGGTGAAAGGAACCTTTGTTATACGGTCTTATTTGCTATTTGAGATAGAAATCGACACGTCTTCGGAACATAATTCATCTATTGGTTATCGTTGCGTAGTGCGTTGGTATACATAAAATTTTAAAAATTGAATAAGTTTACAAAATTTGAACAAAATAGGAACACTTTTAAATTTTGATAGATCCTTTTTTCATGAAATTGCTGAGTAAGGATAAGTAAGTTGTTATTAATCTGAGTAAGTGCAAATAAAAGTAAGTTGTAAGAGGAAATCTTATTCTTTAACATATACATTGTCTAGTAAAGGTCTAGTTTATAGGTTTTTGAACTATGCATAGTTTCCTGTAATGCCATTCTATTTGAATCACATCAATAGAGTTTTCTTGAATAATTTTCATCAATTTTTATTAACCTTCGGTTACTCACGCTGTTTTATCTTGTACAACACGTGTAGGTTTTTCAACGCCATATTGTTATAAAGTTACAAATCGTTGTTTAACTAACGTATATTCTTCAACTAACTTATTGTGAGCAAAATGTCATAGTTATTCAATGCATTAATAAATTAAATTGTTGGGAAAATGTATGCAGCAAAACTATCAGCCAATGTAAAATGTTTAAAATGTATCCGTCTGCTGGTCGAGTAATTCGGAGTCAAAATTAGGGTATAATCAAAGTTCTACAGTTCCTAAACAAGCAAACATACAGGTATACTATTTTCAGCAAAGTTGTGAATTTTTACTATTTGTACAATTTTGTAGTATATGAAAAAGTCATGCAACAATTACAAAAAGAGCAAAAATAAAAAAACTGATTTTACATATTCATATACAATAAATAAGATTTTTCTATCTTCGCTGCAGAGATAGAAGGTTACTGTCTTTAGAAAAATTTCTTGTAATAATATGCTCTATAGCTTTGCAGAACACATCAATGTGTTATATTGATACTGAAGAAAAATATTTTTTTATTTCACTTTTAGGGGGATTAATCAAAATTTAAATTCTACCGGACGATAGAGCTTTCAATTTCAAGAAACTCTTCCAAAGGTTCGATGAACCTAAAACCAAGTTTTCCCAGTCCAAACTCTAGTGCACACGTTTTCTTTGGTTTGGGGCTATTTTGCGCGCGAGTAACCGTGTTATAAAAGTTGGCGCGAGTTCTCGAGGGTTAATATCTTTTGACCGGTAAAACCAATTCTTATGAAATTTTGCATATATATTCGTAGTGTCAAAACCCCTCGTTTGATATTAAAATTAGGTAAATTATCTTGGTTAAAATCATTATAAATTAATGATAATTTTGGTGTGGTGTATACGGTTGCTCATAACTTTCAAATTAAACGTCCAATCAAAAAATCATTCAATAGTGATCTATTAGGATATATTATCTTTCAAATGAGACTAATAGCGCATAAACCGGTTTCGGTTTGGCCATCTCTAAGAAACAGGCGATAATTATTACCTTGTCAAAACAGGTTTTTTAAGCATAACTTTTAAATTACTTGTTCGTTTTCAATTAAAAATTCCTGAACAATTTAGCTTTAATAAGAGCTTTCATTTGATACTAAGATCGTTGAAATCGGTCATGTAGTTCCGGAGAAACCCGTGTCACGTATTTTTCACATTTTTCCTTATAATTTTTAAACGAAACGTCGTATCACGAAACAACTCAATAGTGATCTACTAGACAATAATACACACACACACACACACACACACACACACACCACGGAGGATACAAACGATCTGTCAAGGAACCAATTCGGCTTCCGAAAAGGCAAATCTACGGTGGATGCCATCTTGTCTGTCACTAAGACAGCCGAGGTGGCAATCCAGCTCAAGAGGACAGGTATTCGTTATTGCGCAGTTGTCACGCTTGACGTGAGAAATGCGTTTAATAGCGCTAGCTGGGACTCCATAGCCAGCTCGCTTCGGAACGTCCAAGTGCCGGTGTCGCTGTACAGAATTCTGGAAAATTATTTCCAGAATCGTGTGCTATGCTACAACACGGAGGAGGGTCAGAAATGCGTTCCAATCATGTCAGGGGTTCCGCAAGGTTCCATACTGGGCCCGGTGTTGAGGAACTCCGGCTTTCCGGACGATATCACCTTGGAAGTCTACGGTGAATCTATCAGAGAGGTAGAGTTGACGGCTGCCCACTCTATAAGCATTGTTGAAGATTGGATGCGATCCAGGAAACTGGACCTAGCGCATCATAAAACGGAGGTTATCGTGGTGAACAACCGCAAGTCGGTGCAGCAAGCAAATATCGGCGTCGGGGACTGCACTATTTCGTCAACGCGATCCGTAAAACTCCTTGGAGTCATGGTCGACGACAAGCTCAAGTTCGGGAGCCACGTCGACTATGCCTGCAAGAAGGCTTCCACAGCTATTTCGGCATTGTCTCGTATGATGCCTAATAGCTCTGCGGTATATGGCAGCAAGCGAAGGCTTTTAGCCAACGTGGTCCAGTCCATAATCAGGTATGGCGGGCCGGTGTGGTCATCGCCGTTAGGTACCAAAAGCTATCTAGCCAAGCTGGAAAGCACCTATCGTCTCATGTGCTTAAGAGTGGCGAGTGCGTACCGCACAGTTTCACATGACGCAATCTGCGTCTTAGCGGGTATGATGCCTATTGGTATCATCATCAGCGAGGACGTAGAGTGCTTCAACCAACGTGGAACTAGAGGCATATGGAATACCACAAGATCGGCCTCGATGATCACATGGCAGCGGGCATGGTCTGATTCCACAAAAGGCCGGTGGACACATAGACTTATCCCGGAACTATCCGGATGGGTCAATAGGCGCCATGGCGAAGTCAACTTCCACCTGACACAGATTCTGTCAGGGCATGGTTGTTTTAGACAGTATCTGCACAAGTTTGGGCATGCGAAGTCCCCCGAGTGTCCCGAATGCGCGGACGTTGAGGAAACTGCAGAACATGCTTTCTTCATACGCCCTCGTTTCGCGGGCGTGAGAAGCAACATGATGGCAGTTAGCGGACAGGACACTACTCTGGATAACTTAGTCCAAAGGATGTGTTCTAGCTCGGACGTCTGGGGTGCGGTCAATGCGGCTGCTACCCAGATCGTACTTGAGCTACAAAACCGCTGGAAAGCCGATCAACGGCGAATAAACAGTCTAACTACCATAGTCCAGTAGTTATCTAAGAGCGTGCGTTAAGCACAATAGCCCCTCCCTGAAGTAATACCGATAAGGTGGTTCCAGGGGGGATTGAGGCTGGAGACTCGAGTAGGGTTTTAGTGGGTCTGGATCCTCACGCCCCAATAGGGGGGTCGGGATACCAAACCCCACTCCCTGAGTTGTCTTCTCAGGTGTCTGATAGCAGATTTCCCTACTCGTTAAAAAAACACTCACACACACACACACACACACATTGCTCAAATCGTCGAACCCTATCGATTGGTATATGTGACTTGGCCCTCGGGGCCTCGGATCAATTTAATGTTTTGAAGTAGGACTACTTCTTTGATTTCTATATTGGGGTGCACTTTAGAAAAACGAAAAGGGAACATGTAACGAAAAGTGGTTATGGTTTGCACGCTTATAACTCAGTCATCCGTCAACAGATTCTAGAGATATTGGTATCAATCGATTGGAAATTTTTCAAAAAATCCATAACAATACAATAGATTCCATGTTTCCCAAACAGACGTTTAATAATTGAGAAAATATTAGACGTATATTCATTATTTCATTATTTTCATGTTTTTGCCTTCCCACGCCAATGCTTCCCTAGCACAGATGACAGAAATATATACGAGATGAGCTATGGGTTAAGCTGACCTTTGATTGTATTTAATTTACGCTCTATAGAATCCGCTCGAAAATTGTTGAGCTTCAGTGGGTGCTGCTTGCTCGGAGTAAGGCATCGAAGACATTCAAATTCACCAAGCAAGACGCCAACAAACCGAAGAAGTAACCGACTCGCCCGCCAGCGAACGGTATGGTTTTTGCTGCTATACAATACCCAGTAAAATCAATGGATCCTCGCTGCAAGGCGTTAGAAGTAAATCGCCGCTAGCCACAATTGTGACGTTCCAAGGTTGGACACATTTGTGAAAAAGGTTTTGAAATTAGCTGTCGGAAAGCTGGTCCAAACAAAAAGAACAGGCGCTTTCGATTTGTTCAAGGTTGATAAAACGGACGAAAACAATATCTTTGCTAACTGCCGCAAAGGCGGCTCAGATTAAAGCTGTACTACTGGTGGAGTAAATATGCGGGTGCCCCCGAACAAAAATCTACTAAGCCAATGAAAACCGTAGCAAAGGCACCGAAAGCCCCAGTCAAACGAAGTCGTTCCAGCGGAGAAGGTGCCCGAAAAAAACTGTTGTCTAGATGTAAATTTCCTTGATTTGCATTACTAATATCTGGTAGAAAACAATCAGTTCTTTTAAGAACTACTGAATAAAAGTATACGAAGCAGTTAAATTGATTTTTCTCACATTTTAAAGTGATGTTGGCAGTTTAGTATGAGCGTTCGAAGTATGAGCCCGTCAGAAATTACATGTTTAAACTGTATTATGACAAACCTTCCGAAGAATATTTCTGAACAAAATTGTTCATATACCTACACATGCAAAATAATACGAATTTAAGATTCTTTCTAAAAGCACGAAACGAGTAAGCCACATTATCTGGTAAAAGAAAACTGCGCCACTTCGTAATTCGAGACTAAGCGTTTAGTGAGAAAATCTAATTGCATCTTCATTTATATATTAGGCCCTAAAAAGGGCTAATTGTTGTATAGTTACAGAAGCCTGACCAGATACATTTACTATAGGCCGGTATACTTTGGTACCTTCCGAGACGGCGTGCTTGGCAAACTCACCCGGCACAACCACACACAACTGTGAATGCACGTGCACCTGCCATGCCCGTTGCCGTGCCATCCCTGTCGGCAATAAATGAAAGAAAATAGCGTTGCTCTCCTAGTGGCGTGGCTTCTTCTTCTTTTTCCTATCGCGCTTTGCGGCCTTTCCACCGGTTTTCGGTGGCATGAAGACGATGCTTCATATTAGGTTGCTCTGCAGAAACTGGTTTTCATTAAGGAAGCACCGGACACCGGTTTTGTTCAAACAATGTACGGAGTACGGTTTCGTTGTACCGCCTTTCTTTCGTGTCTATGATTCTCTGCCCTACGTTGATCCGCCTTTGTTACAACTTGCTGCCGTTTGCTCTGGTATATAATCAGAAGAAAGCCGGCGAACGGCATCATTTTCGCATTGGCATCGGTTCAGTACGGTACAGAGCAGACAGCAGAGAGTTGCGGTTATATCTCCCTCACTGGACTCGGCAAACTGGTAAAACGCAGCGCAGCGGCAGCCGATCATTGTTTGGTGTAGAGTGCGCCGAACGCGTTGGTACAGGAGCATTGATCTATAATCAGCTGTATTAGAATATTTGGTTGTGGGAGCGGAAGAGCTTGAATCAATGGAAAATGCTCTGTTCGGTAACCATTGTCACCATTGCCCTGGGAGGTGTTGTTTCAAACATTCAAGCCATTCTGCTGGCCGGATTTTCAACCACATAATTTACCACAACCCGTCCTTTTTAGGACGAACGAATTTGTTTATGAAGAGATGAAAATTTTCTGTATACTAAATTTCTTTAATTAAATTTCCAAATGTCGCTGATTCTTTAAATCATGAAGAATTAAATATGTGGTGACTCACCATGCGGTCTTCTAACTCATGACGTTGCTTTAATTTTATTTTTGCTAAAAATTTTTGCCTTCCCAAGTAACCAGTAAGCACTAAGCACTAGCCCTTGGATAACATTGTATAAGCATACAGAACTATGATTAAAAGCATATTTTTCTTTATATACTTCTGTAGAACTCACATAATGCTAAAAAGGCGAAATAGCGGGTTGTTAAAATGCTACGCCACAAGCATTCAATAAGCATTATCAGTGTTTGTTTGAGGCTTAAACGAAACGTCATTTTGTCTACATTATCGACGTATCGAAAAAGTATCGATGGCATATCGTTTGCTTGTTATGGTAAATAAAAATAGATTCGGTCGGGATTTAAAAAAAATCAGAGGGGCTGTGTTCAAGACACGACCGCATATATAGGTGACGCAGGACTACGTAAGTCTCTTTGTAGTGATAGTAGCTTGTATTCATGCTTGTAATAGGGTGTTTGCAGAGTGCATATGTATTGGAGAGCTGTTGGGCAGGCAAAAGTGACAGCTCCATGTAAATTGTATGAGCTGAAAAGGGCAAGATTTTTTAAATAATTTAATTTCTTCATTTAAAACAGATTTGCGTTATATGTATAGCAAGGTAATAATCTGTTTACTAAATAACAAATCTATTTTCAACAAACAAGCTAAAACGCGGTAGAATTGATCAAAAATGTAACTATTAACTAGGGTAGTGGGATAAAACTGACCAAATATCTATAACCAGTGATTGCTTTCGGTCAAGAAAACAATAAATTATACTAAAATCACTGGTACATTCAGTTGTTTCGAACTTGGCCTATGCGGCATGCTGGAACCGAAAGTCGTATTTTTGGGTCACCGATTTAATGCTAATTCACTGAAATATTAGTTGCTAAATGTGAACATATATATCGGGATACATTTCTTGGTTGATTTAAACATCAATTGTTTCGAATGTATAAATAGTTTTAGAAAAAATGATCATTTTATCCAACGCGTTTTTGCTGCATCGAATAGGAAAAGATGCAATGTGTGCCTAAAGGTACCAGTACACTGTTTGCTTTATCGTCAAATTTTCTTCTTGTCAGAATTTGGGCAAATTTTGGTATTTGACAGACATATTTGTCTTGCCCAGTACACTGTTTGTCAAATTTGATGTCAAAAATTCGATCTGAGACGTTACCCGTGTTACAAAATCAAATAAATTTTGACATATTTTGTGGGGCCAGTACACTGTTTGCAAAACAGCATGAAATTCGTGAGATTATCAAATACATTCGGCCCGAAAATGTTTGCGCCAGCAGATTTCTGTGCAGATCAAACAGAGCAAATACGCAAAAAAAAGTACGCTCGCAAAGTGAGGCAGTTCATTTAACAGGAAGCTGAAAGCCATTTTAATTTTTTTAAACACGTTTTAATACAGGCATTATTATTAATTCAAAATAATTAATACAAATTACTGCGGTATGAAAAAATTCAATTTATATACACTGAAGTCGCTTTTTACGAGATTTTTTACGCGACTATTTTCACGCGGTTTTCGGAATTTACGCGGTTTTGATTTACGCGGGACGTATCCTTCGCGTAAATAGCGACTTGAGTGTAAATTCAATTTCTACATTTAGTGATGTCCGATAATTTCTCGATTAATCGATTACAGCATGGAATAATCGAATAATTTGTAATCGAATACTACCGACACGAGTAATTCATTAAGCGAATAGTTTAAATAAGATTAAAAAAATGAGAATAATCCCCATTAATCGTTCATAATCGAAAGATTAGTCGAATAATTTAACGAAATATTCGAATATTTATAGTCGAATACTACTAGCTAGTGTTCGACATCGGAACGAAAATTGAAGTCCGGGTTCCGGTCCGGTCCGTTTAAAAGGCGGCACGAACTTTGTTATTCCGACTATAAAGACTAATGATCCGGTCCGATTTGGCTCTGTTCAGGTTCCGGAACCGGAACAGAGCCAAATCGGACCGGAATAAAGTCGGAATAAGAAAATTCGTGCCGATTTTTACCGGACCGGAACCCGGACCTCAATTTTCGTTCCGACGTCGAACACTACTACTAGCACGAATACTGAACTAATCGACCAGTGCCTACTCGATCGATTAATCGGCAATCGAATAATTAAAAATTTCGGACATCACTAATATCAATACCAATGTCAGCCGTGTCGCTGATATTGGTATTGGAATATCAGCCGAATTGACCATTTTACGAACCATAACAACATTGCTGATATTGATTTTGCTTCACAGCTGCCAGAAATACAGATATTTGTGCATGCATAAATTTGGGACCCTACCGTTTTCTCCGGAGTATTTAATTTTCTCAATCTAATCTTTTAAATAATTGCTTATTGCTATTTAATGTGGTTTTAACCAATTGGTCATTCACCAATTCTTTTAAATAACATAAATAGTTTAGGGACTACTTTAAAATTCAGGAACATTAGTAGCGTCAGAAATCACAGCAACTGAAATAATTGATGGGTCCCAAATTTATGTATGCACAAATATCTGTATTTGTGGCAGCTCTGTTTTGCTTTCCCGTGGGGCATCTGCGGATTGTCAAAGTACCAGCACAGCACAGGGAAAGCGCAACATCGATATCAACAAGTCAGCATGTCGCTTTGTCACGTAAAATGCTCTTTACATAAAGGCATTGCTTGGTATATAATAAGTTCGGCACCAACTTTTCAAAAGGTCGTAAGCAGATGCCAGATATATCCAACAAACATTTCTGTTGAATAACAGTTAATCAAGCGCTTATTACCCGGTAATCTATACCCCTACTATTCAAGAAAAATGAATACTGCGGAAAAATAATGTCCCAAATTTATGCATGCACATAAATTTGGGACATTATTTTTCCGCAGTATTTCATTTTTGCAGTCTTATTTTTGCTATAATGTACATAGTTTATGAAGTACTATTACGTATTATAGAGATTGCTGACATTTACCGCACGCACAGTTCGCCGCGTATACGTATACGCGGTTTGTTTGCATCTCCAAATTTTTTTTCGCTACGAAAAATTTTTCACAATGCACACAAACCACTGTATTAGTCGCACATTAGCAATCCTGATACCGTCCGTTATTATGTCAGATGGTGTAAAAAGCTGGATAGCGCATCACTGTGCGATTACAGCGCACTACTTGTGACACACAAAACCAGAATAAAATTGAATGTCACACAGCTATCCACCTATTCGCGTGCGTAAAGACGGCTATTGGATACAACTTTCGGAAAACGTTAGCATGCTTTTGGCAGCTTTATTCACGTTAAGTTAATATTTCCAGCCTTAATTGTCGTTGTAGAACTTTCAAGCATACGTGAGCGAATTTCCCAAAAGCAAATAAACATTGTCGAAAAACGTACCCACTAGCCGCCATTAAGCGCGCGAAAAGGTGGATATGCATACAATTATTGTTCATATTTTCTAGTAAATTATCCATGTTAACAGAAACAGAATGTAGCCTTTCGATCCTGAAATGATCGTTTACATGCTGACTATTTACTAGATTTACTAGAATAATGTTTCACATATGTAGTATTATATACGTGGTAGTGCCTAATTTTAGAGGGTATTTAAGGTGAAATTAGTCGTCATCGATTCTGCCAATTTCAAAAGCAGTTTTTTTGTTTGAAACAAAAATTCTGTTAATGAAAATATATTCGCTGTGTTCAGATTGGCAAGAAGAAGGCAGTATTTATATTTTTACCACCAGACCCCAGCAATTAGGTCCAAAAACTGCTTTCGAAATTGGGCTCTCCGACGAAAAGTTAATGACTGCTATTTTCCCGTTAAACAAATCATGTTCGAAAAACAGGTATATTAAATGATCTCCTCATTATTCATAATCTTTTTAACTTTTCACTATTGATTTAATAATGTCCTGATTTATTCCAGTGTCATTTCCTTTGCAAAACTTCCTTTCTGCACGATTTTTCCTGTACCAAATTCTATTTTGACAGCAGTTCAAATAATAAACATTGTGAGCTTTTTTGATAAGTTTCAAGCAAACAAACCGGCGAACAGCGCAAAATGTTGCGAAAACAAATTTAATTTGATTGGCATATTACACTGTTTTACAAACCGCCAAATTTTATTGGAAAAGCTCGGCGACATTTTGAAAAATAAAATTTGTTCGAATATTTGGTTGGGTCAGTACACGGGTTTTCAAATTTATTTGATGAAATAGATCAAATATTGGATGATTCAGCAAACAGTGTACTAGTACCTTAACAGACGTCTTGCATGTGTGTGTAGCAAAAGCTCTATCATTCGATTCTTCATGTATACATGCTATATGCACCATATATACAGTCAACCAAAAAAGTATTCGGACAGCAGCGCATAAAATTTTCTTTTAGAAATTTTGCACAGTATTTTTGCAAAGAATGGCAACACATATTTTTTAAAACAATGTTTAACTAAAGCATATTTATATGCACAACAAAAATTCGGGGAAAAGCTTTCCGTTTTGAAGATAGGGTACATACAGTTTGAATTCCTCAAAAATGCAGCCAAAAAAGTATTCGGACAGTTAACTATTAGTTGAAACAAATGTCCTTTCTCGCTCAACTACTACCTTGTAGGACCATTTATATTCTTGATAACCTGTTTTAATCTGTTTGGGATAAAATTAACAATTTTTCAAATATCCCTCTGTGAATTGCTGACCATTTTTTTACAAGAACTCGGTTTAAGTCATTGTGATAAGAAATCGAATGATTTCTCATTTAGAAATGAGATTATCTAAAAAGATGTTAAAAAGGGTTCAAATCTAGACTGAATGCTGATGTTTCGGTAGCTCTAGGACAATTATATGGTGCCTACCGCTTACAATTATCGACAGTATGTTTAGATTCAACATTCCGGTACAATATGTATGTACCACACAATTACAATTTTGCTTTAATTTCACCTAAAATTATTCAGATAGTTGAGTTTACATTTAGTTCTATCCAAAAGTATATATCTTTGGTGCCTCGGAGCTTTCCAAGCACCCCAACAAGGTATGACATCAACAACCCTTATGCAAGAATAACTAAAAGAGACGGGTTACAAGTGAAAAATCACTCGTCAGCAAGTAAACAAGCAATGTGGTTAGTGCCATACCTTGTTGGGATGCTTGGAAAGCTCCGAGGTAGCAAAGATATATATTTTTGGATAGAACTAAGTGTAAACTCAATTATCTGAACAATTTCAGGTGAAATTAAAGCAAAATTGTAATTGTGCGGTACATACATATTGTACCGGGATGTTGAAACTAAACATACTGTCGATAATTGTAAGCGGTAGGCACCATACAATTGTCCTAGAGCTATCGAAACATCAGCATTCAGTCTAGATTTGAACCCTTTTGAACATCTTTTTAGATAATTTTATTTCTAAATAAGAAATCATTCGATTTCTTATCACAATGACTTAAATCAAGCTCTTGTAAAAAAATGGTCAGCAATTCACAGAGGGATATTTGAAAAATTGTTAATTTTATCCCAAACAGATTAAAACAGGTCATCAAGATTGTAAATGGTCCTACGAGGTAGTAGATGAGCGAGAAAGGACATTTGTTTCAACTAATAGTTAACTGTCCGAATACTTTTTTGGCTGCATTTTTGAGGAATTCAAACTATATGTACCCTATCTTCAAAACGGAAAGCTTTTCCCCGAATTTTTGTTGTGCATCTAAATATGCTTTAGTTAAACATTGTTTTAAAAAATATGTGTTACCATTCTTTGCAAAAATACTGTGCAAAATTACTAAAAGAAAATTTTATGCGCTGCTGTCCGAATACTTTTTTGGTTGACTGTACATGCTACATGCGTTGTATGTAACGTTTATCAAAGTAGTAACATTGCATACGTTCAATTCTCAAAAGATTGTGCATTTGAAAACAATTTAACAAAATCAAGAACACAAACTATTGTTTTCCTGCTACCTAACTGAAATTAAAGATTGTTTTTATCACCCATGGTTCCCCACGTTGAAGGGATTTTACCAATTCAATTCTATTTTATCAACAGCACATCTTTTCACTACACTTCTAATGAAACGGGAAGCATGCGTATTCATACAGAGTCATATTACAACCGAACACTACAGCTGTAGCACATTTTTCCAACACAGATATCAAATTCGCCGAGGTTTAATCGTCTCGCAGTAAAGAATTTGCGATCTGTTGGGACGACGAATTTGTGTCATTTTTTCTGGCACACTTCCCTAACACAGACATCAAATTGGACTAGGTTTAATCGCGTTCGTAAGAAATCTTTTGACACGAGGGGGCTTTGTCACTCTTTCTGGCGTACTTCCCAAGCAAGGACATCAAAATGGTCTAGGTTTAACCGCGCTGTTAAGAAATCTTGTTGAAATAAGGGAACTTCGTCACTTGTTTTGGCTTACTTCCCAAGCACAGATATCAAATTGGTATAGGTTTAGATCATCGTAAAGAATCTTCCAACCAATCACGAAACGAGAATTCTGGTAACACATAGGTTCATTATTTTCAATTTCAAATAGTTCTACATCAAGAATCCATACTTTTCTTCATTTGGGTCAATTCTTAGAAGATTTTCCGATCGATTGGTGTAAGAATATTGAAAATCGATCGGAAAACCGCTGAGCTATTAGCGCTCAAAACCTTTCATTTTTCGTGACGCTCGCATTTTTCGATTTTTTGGAATGACACCCTATCTCAAAACTTGCCGTAAGACGTAGTCCTACGTCAAAATAAAAAAGCAAGCGATTTTTTGTGAACCATCTCAAGGGGAGCAGGAGTATACAGAACCATTTTTGGAAATGCTGAATAATCTTACCACCTAGACAGGGCTCGAACCGGGAGTTAGTCATGCAACCTCATTCGTTTCCTTGCACCTTTGATATCTAAACCACAGCGGATGTGATTGAGTGAGGTGAAATTAGTCGTATTAGTCGTATTTAAATCTTGGTGATATTCCCTCTCATATCATAGCTACTTGTCCTGCATTACCAATAGGATAGAAAAAGACGGCAACCGTCAGATGGAAGAGGGCACAAATAGTGGCCGCAGAATAGCAAAATAAGAAGTCAAGCACAAGCCGTTCATCAACACTTACGGCTTGTTTTAATGCAATTGACTAAATGCATTATATTGTTACGTTATATGCGCATATATTGCTTCCTTTAATGCTGATATACGTTAATGCTTCTATGCATCAACAATGTTAATATACGTTTTATAAGCATTAAGATTGCTAATATACAAAAGTTTGGCACTTGGGATGCAGAATTATTTCCAATATACGGTTTTAGATTAATGCTTATGGTTACTTGGGTTCTCACGCCAGTGCTTCCCTAACACGGATGACAGAAATATATAGGAGAAGAGCTATGGATTAAATTCCCTTTGAATCAAAGGGATCAAAGTTTGATTGTATTTAATTTACGCTCTATAGAATCCGCTCGAAAATCGTTGAGCTTCAGCTGCTTCCCCGGAATAAGGCAACAAAGACATCCAAATTCACTAAGCGAGACTCCAATAAACCGAAGAGTCAACGGATCCTCGTTGCAATCCGTCTAGAAGTATATCGCCGCCAGCTACAATTGTGACGTTTCAAGGTTGGACACATTCGTGAAAAAGGCTTTGAAGTTAGTTTTCAACAAGAGAAAGCTGATCCAAACAAAGAACTGGCGCTTCCGGTTCCTTCGCCTACCAAACTTGCTAGCGAGAAGCAAGATTACTAAGTCAAAGAAGACCATAACAAAGGCACCGAAAACTCCAAAGCCAAAAGAAGTTGTTTTAACGGAGAATGCGGTTCGAAAAAAGCTGCTGCCAAGCAGTAAATTTCTTCGATTTGTATTATTAACAGCTGGTAGAAAACAATCAGTTCTTTTAAGAACTACTGAATAAGTATATGAAGCAGTTGAATTGATTTTGTGAACGGCATCATTTTCGCGTTGTTTAGGTTACAAATAATAATGAGAGTTACGATTTTATCTCCCTGTCCGGATCCGGACGCGGCAAAGGTGGTAAAACTCGGCAGCAGCCAATTATTGTTTGGTGTGGAGTGGAAATTACGCCGACCGTGTTGGATTCGAAACATCGATCTATTATTGTCAATTGCAAGGAAAATTGTCCAATCAATAAGTACGCAATCGTTCATAAAAGTGCTATTTTAGCTTAAATCGTTTCGGTCTCTTCGGCGCACTTATTGCTTGGCAGATAACGATAAAGTGCGCCGAAGATCGAAACGATTTAATGCAAAATAGAACTTTATGAGCGATATCTCGCACTTTGGGTGGTACAATTTTACTTGCAATTGACAATAAGCTGCTATAATAGAATATTAAATTAGCTAGAAAACCCAAATTTTGTCCGCGGAAGCAGAAGGGTTTAAATGGGTGGGAATAGTGATGTCCGAAATTTTCAATTATTCGATTACCGATTAATCGGTGAGCCTTGTCTGCACTAATCGATTAATTAAACTATTCGATTAATTCAACTACTCGTGCTGGCATTATTCGATTAAAAATTATTCGAATATTCCTTGTGTTATTCGATTAGTTGAATTAATCGAACGATTAACGGACATCACTAAGCCCGCCTGAAGGACGAAAGTTGACAGTGTCCATTGTCCACGAGTCAGAAATTTGAGAATTAGAGATTAACAAACGGACCTTTTCAGGTCCACCATATAAATTAGCTGAAGAGTTGAAATTATGAATTTCTCACATGTAAGAACACAATTTTTTAATGCGCAACTTGAGCATCTATATATGAAATTCATACAAAAATCACCGGCTTTAGCATTGGGAGACGAATTGCGCTACATTCGTAGCCCTACTTCAAGCCTGCGCCCGTGCCACTAGGCATGGACCTTTGTACTTTTTCATATCCAGTTGCCACCCTGAGTTTCTAGATACATAACTGCGCCGTGCAAACTTATCTTGCGTGATGATTTGTGTGCTAGAAGGGCGCGTCAAAATCCTCTCCGACCTTATATGACTTGGGCTGGTTACCACATCCCTCATCCAGTCTTCGATTCATTCGATACCCTGATGCTCCTTCCCCTTTACGATAATGATGGTATATGGCAATGTAATAAAATATGTGTTATATGAATATACATTATATGAAGATATATAGACAAAAACAGAACAGAACTGCTGGTAGAGTTCTTCGAATGGAAAAGAGTTGCATCATTTGAATTTACATGAGTGTTTCCACTGTTAATTTAATTTTTTCTTCTGGTATCCATGAGCACTATTTAAACTTTCTTCGGCCCGCGTTTTCTTTGTACAGTAGGAGGTGCTTGCTCCATGAGAAGGTCGTGTTGAGTATAGAGCTAACACCATCTATAACCCGAAACTAAGATAATTGCATAGACTAACCTTTTTTTCATAATATTGCAAATTGCATCAAAAATGCGAAATGCAAGAAACTTGCAGATATTTTGCAAGCAAAATCCCAGTAGCGAACCGTCAATTATTCATGTCAATTTATTGGGATTGACACTCGCAATAAGTTAACATAAATATTTGACAGCTCACTGCTGGGATTTTACTTGTAAACTGTTCACAAGATTTTTGCATTTCGCGTTTTCAATGCAATTTGCAATATCACTGCCGGACAGTGGGAGATAGATAGGTTATACACACACACACACACACACACACACACACACACACACACACACACACACACACACACACACACACACACACACACACACACACACACACACACACACACACACACACACACACACACACACACACACACACACACACACACACACACACACACACACACACACACACACACACACACACACACACACACACACACACACACACACACACACACACACACACACACACACACACACACACACAAATTTTTTATAGTTAACTTTAACAATCCAAATTATTTACATAATGTTTAAAATTGTGTATGAGCAGCACTAATCTATACTATTTATTATTTAGATTAGTTAGTTTAGTTTATTTGCTCACAAAAAATTAAGATGTCTTATGTTCACGATTCGACTAGATAAGGTGTTATGTAACAGAAACTAAAGGGAAAATTAACAATAAATAACAAAAATATAAAAATTAACTTCTAATCAAAATGGTTTAGACACGCCTTCTTAAACCCTATTCTTGATTTGATTGTTGAAAGCTTTACCGGTAGTTGGTTCCAAAAGACAATCCCTCTAATAAATAATGAATTTTGGTAATTTAATGTCCTGCATCGTTGTAGCTGGTATTTCTTTCCCCTATTGCTTATCATCGATATTAGTTTAGAATACAAATACAATGGTAATTACTTATGTATAATCCCCTGTAATATCGTCACTGATTTGTATTTAACAAAACTATTAAATGAACAACCAATTAGTTTATGCTGTAGGTGAGTCACACTTGAATATCAATTTAAGTTGAAAATAAATCTGACACAGCAATTAAGAGCAACTTCAAGTCTATTGAAAGCGTATAACGATATTTGGCTCAGCACAAAATCCAGATTACTTTGGAGAACTATACCAAGACTACTGTGTTACCTGACTCACTGCGCATAGCGTTGTATTCGCGGTATCGTGTTGGTTCGAAAGGTTTCGAAAAATATCGCCCTTGTATCGAAAATATCGTTGATTTTGATCACTAAAAATAACGTACTTAAACGTTATATTGCAAGTGCTAGTAGTACGCAATAATTGTATTGTGAAACTGAATTGTTATTTATGCAACTTTTTACAAGTTAAATGCAATAACAAAAGCACAACTTATGAAAAATCGGTTGTTATCGATATTAGCTGCATATGCGTTATAAACGAATAAAACGCATGGTGACGTTTTATTTCAATAACACGCATATTCGCAGTGAGTCAGGTAAAACAGTAGATTAAAGTGACCAGATTTTTTTGACGCAGGACTACGCCTTACGGCAAGTTTTGAGATAGGGTGTCATTCCAAAAAATCGAAAAATGCGAGCGTCACGAAAAATGAAAGGTTTTGAGCGCTAGTAGCTCAGCAGTTTTCCGATCGATTTTCAATATTCTTACACCAATCGATCGGAAAATCTTCTAAGAATTGACCCAAATGAAGAAAAGTATGGATTCTTGATGTTGAACTATTGAAAAATTGAAAATAATGAACCTATGTTTTACCAGAATTCTCGCTTCGTGATTGGTTGGAAGATTCTTTAGGATGATCTAAACCTATAGCAATTTGATATCTGTGCTTGGGAAGTAAGCCAAAACAAGTGACCAAACTTCCTCATTTCAAAAAGATTTCTTAACACCGCGGTTCAACCTAGACCATTTTGATGTCCTTGCTTGGGAAGTACGCCAGAGAGAGTAACAAAACCCCCTCGTGCCAACAGATTTCTTACGAACGCGATTAAACCTAGTCCAATTTGATGTCTGTGTTAGGGAAGTGTGGCAGAAAAAACGACAGAAGTTCGTCGTCCCAACAGATCGCAAATTCTTTACTGCGAGACGATTAAACCTACTGTGTTACCTGACTCACTGCGCATAGCGTTGTATTCGCGGTATCGTGTTGGTTCGAAAGGTTTCGAAAAATATCGCCCTTGTATCGAAAATATCGTTGATTTTGATCACTAAAAATAACGTACTTAAACGTTATATTGCAAGTGCTAGTAGTACGCAATAATTGTATTGTGAAACTGAATTGTTATTTATGCAACTTTTTACAAGTTAAATGCAATAACAAAAGCACAACTTATGAAAAATCGGTTGTTATCGATATTAGCTGCATATGCGTTATAAACGAATAAAACGCATGGTGACGTTTTATTTCAATAACACGCATATTCGCAGTGAGTCAGGTAAAACAGTAGGCGAACTTGATATCTGTGTTGGAAAAATGTGCTACAGCTGTACTTTTCGATTATAATACGACTCTGTATGAATACGCATGCTTACCGTTTCATTAGAAGTGTAGTGAAAAGATGTGCTGTTGATAAAATAGGATTGAATTGGTAAAATCTCTTCAACCAACGTGGGAAACCATGGATAATAAAAGCAATCTTTAATTTCAGTAAGGTAGCAGGAAAGCAATAGTTTGTGTTCTTGATTTTGTTAAATTGTTTTCAAATGCACAATCTTTTGAGGATTGAACGTATGCTATGTTACTACTTTGATAAATGTTACATACAACGCATGTGGCATGTATATATGTTGCATATAGCATGTATACATGAAGAATCGAATGATTACAAGCATGAATAAATGCCACTATCACTACAAAGAGACTTACGTAGTCCTGCGTCACCTATTTATGTGGTCGTGTCTTGTACACAACCCCTCTGATTTTTTTTTTGATAAATGCGGGACATATTGGATGGCTTATTTGCTAAATCAGTTCGGTAGTAAAGATGGGATCATTTAGAAATTGGGCACTTCATTTTGGCTCCCAGTGGCCGTGGATGCTAGCTTTTGGTAGCGTTGTATTATTTGTAAACAGTTATGGCCGGTATATTTTGACGTAGGACTACGTCTTACGGCAAGTTTTGAGACCGGGTGTCATTCCAAAAAATCGAAAAATGCGAGCGTCACGAAAAATGAAAGGTTTTGAGCGCTAATAGCTCAGCGGTTTTCCGATCAGTTTTCAATATTTTTGAACCAATCGATCGGAAAATCTTCTAAGAATTGACCCAAATGAAGAAAAGTATGGATTCTTGAAGTTGAACTATTGAAAAATTTAAAATAATGAACCTATGTTTTACCAGAATTCTTGCTTCGTGATTGGTTGTTGGAAATAACGTCATCAAAGTAGAAATGCGTTTTCACGCTTCGGCTTATAATTCAGTCAATTTTCAATAAATTTAAAAAAAGATATTTACACCAATTAATCGGAAAATCGATTTGAAAAATATTAAAAATATAAAACTATTAAAAATATATAAACTAACTATATAATATTAAAAACTATTGATTTTCAAGGCGCATCATTGAAAAATTGAAAATAACTGTAACTCAGTCGTACTAGAAATTGTCGCTTTGTGATTGGTTGGAATAATTTTCAATTTTTATCGAACAAGTCTTGGTACAATTCAGGAATCAACGAGAATCAACGATGGAAAGTTCCATTTAATTCTACTATAACAAAGTTACAAGAGAATTTACTACAAAAGCTCAAATTAATGGACAAAGTAGGCAAATCCCCTTTTAAAAAAAAACAAGAGAATTAAATGGAATGCTACCCTTTCTCGTTGATTGCTAATTGGCTTGAAAACTCCTTATTGAGATGTACCACCAACGGCAACACGAGCGGTGACGCTGTCGTGCACGTCTGCAGCGTGTGTTGGAGCTGGAGCACTCGTTCCACTGCCGTGATGGAATATCTGGCTGCTGAAGTTCTGGAATTGGCAGGAAATATGCTGCTCGCGACAACAAAACGCCCAGAATTATCGTCACTTGCAACTGGCCATCCGCAACAATGCAGAGTTGAACAAATTGCTGCCCAGTGTCACCACTGCTCAGAGAAGTGTCTTTCCGAACATCCAAGCTGTTTTGTTGCTGCCCAAGAAGACGGAAAAGAATGCTTAAATTTCCAACATATCACGTCGACAAATTTTTCGCTTCTTATCAAATAATTTTAACCGATCACCTCTCGCGCTTCTGTCCGCTTGTTGCTGCTGGTTGAGTTGGCCCTCTCGGAAGGTACCAAAGCAACCAACAAATATACCAGCTCCAAGTAAAGGTATTCGATCAAGCCTCAAAATGCATAAACCATGGGTTTAATAAAATGAAATAGTTTTAGTAACATCTTTTGCATCTATATAAGAATTGATTCGTTCTTCGAAGAACGGTTTTCGGTAATTGATGAAACCTAGGAAACTTGGAACTTAGGGCTTTTCAGTCGGTTTTCTTTAGCAACACAAATTTATCCATCACCAATGCTACAGTAATAATACGTAGCGTAATTTTGCTTTGGTAGCAAAAGGCGAACGGCTCACTGGTAATTTTGCTTTTTTGTTCAGACTGAAGTTGAAATGCTCCATTTTATTTAACGTATATGATAGAATGAAGAACCATGAAAAATAGGCGGGACCGATTCTTGTCGCTTGCTCTAGTACATAACACGAGGTAAGCCGGTGAACAGCATTATTTAAACGCTAGCTGAGCTACTGCCAACATCTTATTGTCTGGACGCGACAAAAGAAGAAGTACCAAGGGCAAACGAAGGTCACGCTCGACTTGTGCACGTCTGCAGTTCACGGTCGGTCGTGTTCATCGGCTGCTGAGGAAAGGAAAGTATACTGAGCGTGTTGGAGCTGGAGCACTCGTTTCGCTGCCGTGATGCAATATCTGGCTGCTGAAGTTCTGGAATGGGCAGGAAATATGCTGCTCGTGACAACGAAACGACCAGAAGCATCCCACGTCACTTGCAGCTGGCCACTTGGAGTGGTATTCCCAAGAAACAATTTGGGTTTTATTACACTCTAATGATGGCATTTAATACCAAAATAGGCCTTGAAACCCACCATAAAAGAACAATAAAACTCACATTGTAGCTTGGGATTGCATCGTGACTCAAGACCATACACGAACGGCTTCGTCGATAGCATAGCTGCTGAGGCTTTCCGGTGGTCCGTTGCAACAAGCCGTGCCTGGTTTGCGGTAATCGGTATTCCAATTTACCGAACAGAGAATTACGTTAAGTGCATTAGTGCAAGTTTATTGCAAGCTGGAGTTATGATTATCAAATAATCGGTCCTTTTAAGGGCCACACAACGATTGTAGAGCTTATTATATTTGTTGCCCAGTTAATACCATAATAATACCACAGGCAACGAGGGAAAAGTTGAATTTTTCGGTGTTGCGGACAACCAACAAATAACGGAAATAAGTTTTCTGGTCACGGGCGACATTTTTTGCGACTTTCAAAACGTCTGCAGGTTGTAAATGCTTTATTATCAGTGTTCTTCTTTTGTAAGCCGCAGAAAAGTTGCGCAAAATTTTCAACTTATTGAAAACTCGCGTGTACCGTCTACCGATTATCAGGGGAAAAGCACTATTTATTTATTTACTGTTTTCTTTAGTGTGACTTGGTTTCGTTTTAATAAAATAGATTCAATCAATTCATGGATATAACTCCAAAATCGGTTGAGGATTGAATGTATACAATGTACAATGCTACAAAGAGACTTACGAAGTCCTACGTCACCTATGCGGTCGTGTCTTGTGCACAACCCCTCTGATTTTTTTCGCAGCTTTAAGGTAACATGGCTTCGAGATATTCGTCATGTAGGAGAAGAAAGAAAAGTAATTATGTGCGGTCACCAGCAGGATTGTCCGCAAGGCGCAGGCCAGCCGTTGGAGTTGAACTCTTGATCGTCAACTGCGGTTGAGGGTCATTCAGAAAGCTAAGGCTGATCTCAGCATCACGGCTTGTGCTTTGGCGAAAAAACTGAATACTAACCGCTGTACTGTACGGTGAATCCGTCTCGGAATGGCTACAAGTGTTACCGAGCAAATGGGGATCCCAACAAAAGCCTCAAACAATAAACAAAGGCTAGAATCCGGTCTCGTGGGCCGTGCGGCCAGGTGGTGCCGAAATGCGATGCATGGGTCTGACCTGATGATGAATAAGTTTCAGAGAAGGCCGATTTCAGCCAAAACCCAGGGGTTGAATTCTTCATGCTCTGGCTCGCGGTAGGGTTTGTAGCAGTTTCGAGATTGGTTTTTAGGATCGCTTCGTAATAAAAGTTCGTAATGACTTGGCACGGAATCTGTTTCATTGGCATCCGTGTGAAAACCAGTACTTTATGACGGATCAGAATTCGGAGATACACAGGGCTAGATGCCTTCAAGTCTTCACGCTACAATGGACAATGGACTTCTGTTCATCTCAAAAGAGCTGAGTGCATCAAATTGTCCCCGGGTTCGTCTAGTATTGAAATATTGGGGGATAATGAAACAAAAGCTCAAGATGAAGAGAACAGTCACCAGCGACATTGGTCAGATGAGGAACTCGAGGTGCCGGCTGGGCGGGCCGTGACTGGGGAGGGTGTGCACCGGCTGATGAGCGGTGTCAGCAATAGTTTTTTTCATGCAATGTAACATAATTTCCTATGTTTCATCTTTAGAAACTTTTTCGATTAAAAAATTAATCAATGCGGGACATTTTCCGGGACACTTAGTAATCCGGGACAAGCCATCCAAATCCGGGACGTCTGGTCAGCCTAGGCTAGATTTCCTTGTATTGTATTTGAGAATCATTGAGCACAACACATAGTTTTTGTATAGTTTGTTTACGTCTTGATAAGCGGTTCACAGGAAAGAGCTTTCAAAACTACGGGGTGAAGTGGCTGGCAAATTCATACATTTTCGATGTCCCACGCATAGGTACCAAAATGTTAATTTTGACAGGAACCAAAAAATTTGCTGGGAATTCCCCTTTACCGAGGACCATTTGAAAGTTGCTCTCTTCACTCCTACATGAGAAAGAGATAGCAACACACCATGCCCTTGGTTCCAAAGAACGGCTCCTGAAAAAGAACGACGGTTGGGTTCTTCAAACCTACCCGAAGGTTGCCGAAAGTGGCACGAAGCTTAGTTCGTGAATCGCAATTTCCCACCCCATCGACATCTGCATATCGAACTACAGTGAACGTCAGCGTCAGCATGTCATGGTCTCAAAATTTGACAGCGGGCTCAAGTCAGACTGCTGGCAGTTGAGTGAAACGCAGTGCTGACATGCTATCCCATTTTCGCACACACGAGATGTTGGCGGCGAAAACATGGTTGCCTGCCGATGGGATGCAATTTACCGAACTGTTAACTTGGACTTGGACAGACAAGGGACCGAACTGTTAATTTGGGGTGGACAGACGAACCATGAACCATGAGCGCTCATTTGAATCGGTTCGTGGTAGCCAAGGGGTCTCCAACAGCAATGATTACTAGGCACCTTTGAAAAAAGTTACTTTTGATTACTTTACTGATGATTACCTCTGATTACCAGTAATCACTCTCTTGTGATTACTATAAATTATCCATGATTGCCAATGATTACTTAAGATTATCATTGATTACTCTACTGATTACCGTTGATTACCTAAGTATTCGAAAATGATTACAAAAGTAATCTCTGATAACTACGCATGTAAATGAAGGGTTCAGAGCCGCTCACACAAAAGACCCCTTTTGCCCACCTCTAAGGTGAATACTGCATCTACACCCTTAAATGATTCTACCCGTAAATAGGTTGGATTTAGTTAACCTTCCGTTACTCGCGCTGTTGTATTTTGTACAACACTTGTAGATATTTGAATGACTTTTTGTTTCAAAGTAACAGATCGATGTCAAACCAATGTGTATTCTTCAATAAACTTATTATGAACAAAATGACATAATTATTCAATACATTACTGCTTTAAATATTCAGAAAAATAGATCAGCATCAACCAAAATCGCAGAAACGATGCAAGCGACGTGTGAGGGGTACCGCAAATGGTCTCGACTGGAATTTTCTCTCGTTTCTTCATAAGGGAAAATAGTTTCTGTATGCAGCAAAACTATTTAGTAGTGAATGATCATTCCGAAGGTGTGCAAAAGTTCAAAATTTCGTTACTGCACGGCGCTAGTGGAATGTGTTGCATCTACGGAATCTGTTTATTCGCAAGGTCTTGCTTTCAGAAAATGTTTTAGTGGACCAAAAACGCTAGGCAGATGAACGAAAGTTTTGAATTTTCACTTTTAAATAATCACTATGTATTATTACTGTGCAAAAAACTTTCTAAGCATTCCTGCCCAAGCGAATCAAAACACCCCATCAGCCCTACTTTCTAAGGTGCCAACAGCAGAAATGATATCATACTATGTTTTATGTAAAAAACCATCTTAGAAAATATGATAACTACTAAAAAAATCTATTCAATAGAATACTACATCATTCAGGAATGATAAAATGATTTTTCCTAATGCAACAACCTGTATATAGCTGCAATTGTAGGATGTACAATTTACAGCGCATTTGAACACCGTCTGGTGACAAACTTATAAAATATTATCCCCCAAAGGAAAGGTATTGACCTACTGATTAACTTTGCTGAAGACAGTAGTTTTCTATATAGCCCGGATTTCGAGATATTCCGAGATAAAAATTGTTGTACAAAATACAACGCGCGAGTATCCGTGTTACAAAAGTTGGCGCGAGTAACGAAGGTTAAAGCTAATAGGTTGAAACTCAGATTTTGGGTAGTATTTCAACCAAAAAATGGGTATAGTAGGAACTTGAAAGTGCGTTATTTGTCACAGAGAATAATTAAATTATCGGTAGCAAGTAGCCAAAACGGGTAGAATTTAAGAGTGTATGCAAATGTGTTGGGAGATCATTAACGTATAAAGCGAAAAATGTTAGACCTAACACAGAGCCCTGTGGCACACCTGAACCAATAGATAGCGGTGCAGACAAGTGATTCAAATAAAAAACCGATTGCAGTCTATATGATAAGTACGATTTTATTAACGAAACCGCGTTTCCGCTAAAATCATATACTGTCTGACCATAACTTAGAGCACAGCACCCAGTACGAAATGGTATCAAAAGCTTTAGTATCTAAAAGTATGAGTATTACAGTACCCCCAGAATCAAGGATATATCCCACATCCTCACAAATTTTTAGCTTGGCAGTTTTAGTACTATGACCTGGTCGGTACCCAGACTGACACGGTGACAACAGATTATTGCGCTGTATGTAGTTACAGATTTGAACTTTAATAATCGTCCCAAATGTTTTAGATAGAGAACACAATATGCTTACAGGACGGAGATTTTCTAACGTATTGATATTTGATTTCTTTTTAATGGGAATAATCTTCGATTGTTTCCAGGCTTGAGGATAAATAGATGTTCGAACTATTTGGTTGAATATGTATAAAATTGGTTTTAGCACCAGGGGTAAAATGGATTCAATAAATTTAAGCGGAATTCCATCCAAGCCTTCTGCATTCGATTTAATGTCATGTATGGCAATTACGACATGATAGAACTCAATTTCAGTAAAATTAAACGACTCTGATGCAGCTGACTCACTCGAATTCAAATGGTCCGGGTGAAAAGTTTTCGTATTGGCATCGAAATTGCAACCAACAACACATGATTTACAGTAGAGATTTGTAGAACGCGGATTTCTATAGCGCGGGTACCATGATATTTCTATAACGCGGTTTTCCGCGTATAACAAATACACGTAGCATATGGATATTGAGTTAATTGGGGCTAAACTCGAATTTTGAGCGATTATGAACAGATACGACCGTGGTGTCTTTTAAGAAGTTGTAGGACACATAACAGTAACAGTGATATACGGAAACCACAAAGTTACGGGTTGGCCTGCTGGAGGTTCCGGAATATCCGTCGAAATTTTCGTATTGGTAAAGTTGGTTAAAATTGGTGAAATATTTTTGAAGTAACTAAAGTCGGGTAATTGATACGAATTAAAAAAAAGTAATAAATAAACGACCTTAGAAAGTCATAAGGTGGTCCTCCGGAAAATTCAGAACCTATCGTAAATATTTTGAGTGTAATTTGACTACACTAGAAGTATATTACGACTATTTGTGATTCTATTTGGCCATTAGATGGTTTACCGGGAGAAAATTCAAAGCTTACCTGAAATTGGTCACTGGAAATGCAAATGTTTTTAATTTGTAACAGATCAAAATGAAACGGAATATCAGCAATCCTCAACTTAATAGGCCGCTCACGACTCGACATGGCCGCCAAAACGTTCACTGGAAAATTAGGATTAGTCGTCAAAGTGAACAATAAGTGAAAATTCATGTTGAAGTCCCTGTTACAATTTGAAAAAGGTTTGATATAAACCATTTCGGATTTAGAAACAGAAATGATGCGAATACTGCAAATGTTCGCTGACAAATAAACGAGGTTATTTCGCAAGTTTGTTGAAATTACCAATTTTGCTAGTCTAATTTGATAGATGTGGTATAGTAAACTGAACTACCGGTAACATTTACTATACTCTCAAATCTAACAGCAAATATATATCTTTTGTATAAGCTCTTCACCAGGTATTGTGCTCTTCTGGGAAAATTTTAACAGAAATCTAACCATCGTAGTTAGCCATGGCCATTTCGTAATCCGCGTTGACGGTATTTAATATTTTTATGGGTTTTGCCTGAGGATAAGTGAGAGAGGTGTTATTGCTTTTGTTTTCACCTTTTCCTGGATAATTCAGAATGGGGCTTCTTGTAAGAGCGTACAGGCTACGAAAACTTTGTTGCTTTCGTCAACGCGATAAGCAGTTCGATGCCCTTGATCATCAAATTTAATATCGGATCTTTTGATGCATTTCATAATGGCCATGTTGAGTCATAAACCGCTGAATTTAAAGTCCTATTTCACATTGTTCAATTCGAGGTTGAATGAACATAATTGTGAACTCAAAGAACAATTTTCGCTCGTTGACCACTTTTACGGATGTTCCGTATTTGTCGGAGAATCGTATGTTGGCTTCTCAATAGCATGGATTGTTTACTTTACTTATTTTACGCCAAATAATAAGCCACAGGACTTTAAAAAGAATTTGGAAGCTATGAAGACTTCACAGAAATGAAAATTTACTGGATGTCCCGGAAGCTCTGGAAGACCAAGAGGCGATTTTTTCTCACCAAGCATCTGTAAGATGGAAAAATATATACTTGACATCTTTCCCAAAGGAACCATGGTCGTGTTGATTCAAAATTTCGTAAAATTCAGGTATAGCCCCAATTAACTCAATTTTCATATGCTACGTGTACTTGTATAACGCGCTTCTTATAACGCGGTCCCAATTACCCGCGTTATACAAATATCGACTGTACTTTTAATCCCTAGATCTTTGAGCTTCCTCCAGAGTTGCTTGGAGGTTGAATTTTGAGCAAAAAATTGTTGAAATAACTTTTCTTGGCACAATTAATCATACTTGTAACCTTGTTCCTAAAACGCTTGTATCTACCACGATCTGAATCTTCTTTAGAATACATATTTCCATTTGTCAAAGGCAAGATCTCTATCAATTATAGCGTTAGATATTTCCGCACTAAACCATTGATAAGACCTTGACTTTTTCCGCACTGTTCTAAGAGGAACACAGGATTCAAGCAGCTTTTTGATATGCAGGTTGAAAACATCTACAAGAATATCCGGATTGTCCGTATAAAATCCTTCCCAATCAATTTGGTTGAACATGGAAATCAACAACGAAATATTCATGTGGTTGTAATCGCGGTAGCATATTTCTCCCTCAGTGTGGGAAATATCCAGATCCACTGATGCAAAAATCATACATGATCAGACATAAACGGCTCACTAATTTAATTAAAGCGCAAGATTGAATCAGGATCATTTGTAAGAGAGAGGTCTATTTGAGAAGACCCCATCCAATGAAAATGCGTGGAGTAACTTCCTGCACTAGACAAAGATAAACTTTGCATGCATTCAAGCAATTCTTTGGCCCTATTGGAATTAGCATTCAACAAATTAGTGTTAAAATCACCAACAACATTTTATCATACTGAAATTTGAAATCAGAAAAAATATCGTATAATAGTTGAGAGCAGTCAGTGTCAAGTGGGTTGTAGAAAAAACCCATAAGCATTTTATTTCTATTTCATTTCAGTTCAAGTATTATGAACTCAGTGCATGAATTAAAAGCTGCATCATCATAGATTATACGTGAAATACAACAAAAGTTTAATAATTTTTATAAATGATGGTCATCTTGCCCCGCAGGTTGGTAAAATTCCGAAAAATCGATGAATTTTTGCACGTGAATATTTGATATGCGTTATAACTTTTGGCATCAAATATTTAGGTATAGAGGTTATAGAAAAGACTGTAAAAGATAACTTACCGAGGGTTTTGAGCCCTTTGGTGTAGATTTCTTCGGATATATTGAAAGTAAGCTTAAGGTGGGTATCTTGCCCCGTCCTACCCTAATTTTAATAAATACGACGGTTTTAATTCGTAACATCCAGCAAAAGTACAGTAGTATATTTCCGATGTATTAAGCCAAAATTCAATATAAAATTATTTATAAAATTCGTGTTCTGTTTCATCTTTCTTTATGTTGTTTTTATACCCTTTCTCGAAATCTTTCGCAAGGACAATATATCTAAAAGATAACTTTATATAGTTTCTAATTTTCATTAGTACAACAAATTTACCAACCTGTTTTCTCTAACAGCGTGCATACCGGCTTCTTGGCAGATAGCATTAATGTCAGCTCCCGATATTTTGTCTGGTCGTGCAACATAATCCTCAAGGTCTACGTCTTCAGACAAGTTCATTTTAGCGGTGATAGTTGAAAATATCAATCGTTTCTGACGCCGGTCAGGTAAAGGAAATTCAATTTTTCTATCTAAGCGACCTGGACGAAGCAAAGCAGGATCTAATGTATCCGCACGATTTGTAGCCATAATAACCTTTACGTTGGTAGTCTGATCAAACCCGTCCATCTGGTTCAGTAGCTCCAACAAAATACGCTGTACTTCTCTATCGGCTCCAGTTTGCGCATCAAAGCGTTTCGTAGCGATGGCATCGATTTCATCAATGAAAATTATCGCCGGGGAATTTTCCTTAGCCAAACGAAACACGTCACGCACCATGCGAGGCCCTTCGCCCAAATATTTTTGAACAAATTCTGAACCTACAACCCTACGACATAAAGATTACATTATGTTAACGCAAACGCAATGCAGGTTTAGTTTTTTTTTTCTTGAAAAATGATATCTGGAAGCTTTTGGATTCCACTTTCACCATTAATTATTTTTGAAGTACATGCTGTTCTAGCCCTTTACCGATGACTTATAGTTCCTATAGGTTTAGGAGTAGCAGGGGCATATCACAATAATATTTCAAACCAATGGACATTGGACACTATCTAAAATTAATGTAGGTATGCGAAATATAGGTTACGTAGGACATTTCAACAACGTTAAGCAGTAAGAAATACATCACTTTAGGAAAATCCTAATCAAACTAATTCTCAGTGACGTTTAGCTTATTACCTTGAGAATTCAACCCATATCCAATAAACGAGCTCGATTCTCTTTACGTCCCCTCTCCTATGGCAATCACGCGGCATAAATGCATTTCAAAAGTAGAATCAATACGTATATCAAAATATTGTATTCCGGTTGAAGCGAAATTTTTGATCGGATGCGGGTCCGATCGGTATGTAATAGAGACAACCCAATGTTTATTATTAAGCCAATAATGCCTGCGACTGTTTCATGCAAAACAGATCCAATCCAAAGGCATTTGCATCAAAAGGATAAGCGTATATGAGAGGAGGCACGAAGAAAATCTTTCATTTACACATTCGACAGTTTGTTATATTGCTCGAGGAATATAACCTATATAAAAACTGTAAAAACCGACGTAAGAGTCTGTAGACTTTATGTAGCCAGCGGAATTGTTCTACTGCATAGCTAAGCTGATTGTTTACTAAAAGTTAAAAATCAAAAAGATTAGGGATACGTACCTGATAAATGCTGCTGTAGTATGATGAGCAACTGCTTTAGCTAACATAGTTTTGCCACATCCTGGAGGTCCATACATGAGAACACCCCTTGGAGGATCGATACCAATTTGCTTATAGAGCTCAAAATGTGTAAGTGGCAATTCAACAGCTTCTCTTATTTCTTGTTTCTGCATGTCCATTCCACCAATATCTGAATATTGGACATCAGGTTTTTCATCTGCTTGCAACATTGATATCGAGCTATCGGCTTCAGGCGGTAAAACGTCAACTAAAGCATTGCTGTGTTTATGCAATGCTACACTTGCAGAAGGTTTCAGTAATTCGCGATCAATTGTGGAAAGAATACGAACAAAATAATTAGATCCCGTAGTTGATCCCACAATACCATTATTTTGATCAACTGCCTCTAAAAACTGTCCGATAACCAGAGGAACAGACTGAATACGCTTAACTTCTTCTTGCGCATGGAGGTACTCCTTTTTCAAATTTCTTTGTTCATCTTTGATATATTCCTCTTGCACCTCAAGAAACTCGAGCATTTTCTGTAGTTTCTAAAAAGGATATTTCAATTTGTTAGCAATGTGTTAAGCTTAAATGTTACGAGTTTACCTTATATTTTGTGTACAAGTCCTCTAAGTCTAACTCATCTATTGTAGCATCTTTTGTAGGACGAACATCAGATTCATCCTGACAAAAAAAGAATACAAATTTATATATGATTACAAATTTATATATGATTACAAATTTATATATGATTACAAATTTATATATGATCGCAAATTTATATATTTATCTACCTTGTCGACTGCCAAGAACTCAATATCTGCCATTTGGATGAATAATCTAGTAATACTCCACAAAACGTTAACACAATTTAGTGACTTGCAAGTTGCAACAATTCAAGCGGAATGACGGGCCACGGGAATGGAATGACTGAATGAGTTATGAAGTATCCATTTTACGCACTATAATTGCGGATGCTATAAATTGTGTTCGTAATATGCGAACAATCTTTTTGACTAGAGTGACTATATACAGAGTGGCGACAAGTCTCGCGTCACTTTTGATTTCGTCCAATGTAACAATTCCACCATATTGAGAAAAACGAGATCGAAGTTCTTCGAATTGAACTTTAAATTGTTTCAAAATGAAATAATTTTCAGTCATTCACTCAACGTGGTTGATGAATAATAACATTCAATATTTAACGGAGATTTTAAAAATCTAATTAAAACTAAGCAGTTTTGGTTTATTATGGAAAAAGTTACATTGGACTGTTTACCATCTCATGCTGTACTTTGGACGGTTTTATTTTTCCAGGCTATTGCACATAAATTAAGCGAGATCACCGTAAAATACGTGCGTTGCCGTGCTACGCTATTTTCGAGGTTATTTTTCAATATTAGACCGCTTGTTTCACTTAAAATGCATAAATAATGCGAAAAAAAAACTTTCTCTTGCTAAACGTCCAATGTACAGATTGGGTTTGTTTTGATTTTTTTTGCACTTTGGACATCAGATGAGAACGACCGAAGTAACAGTCAGTCATTCGTAATTCGAATGTGCACATTGGACATTTTGATAATGCTAATTTTTTCACCTCAAAATAATTCTATTTGGGCAGGTGTTTTTGTATAACATAGAGTTTTAAAAAAGCAATAATTTGTTGTGATAAACCGGATTTGTTTACATTTGTTACATTGGACGAAATGAAAAGTGACGCGAGAAGTCATCCCAAATGTATGCAATGCGGTTTTTCCAAGGTTTTTCTTTCTCTTTCCTGCATACGCGTTGGATAGGTCATCTGCTCGATTGTAATGACACTGACAGATAATTATCATTCCAATTTTGACATTGTCGCCACTCTGTATATAGTCACTCTATTTTTGACTAGAGTGACTTAGAGAGCCTTAGAGAGTCGCCATCTTAAACCGAAATTTCCAATCGAACAGAATCAGTTGTCAAAAGTAAGTCCAATTGAACAGGAGACTTGTCAAAACACCGATTAGAGAGCCTTAAAAAGAGTAACGACTAGAAAGCCTGTTAAAGATAGAGAGACGCCATCTCAAATCAAGAACATTTTTTGAGATTTTTCTAAATTTCTAGCAGCTTTTTAGGGTAAGCGTACCAGTAGGGGCGTATTTAGTAGTAAAATTTCAAATTTATGGTCGAAATACAGTGATATCAGAACAAATATACATGTGCAGCGTCAGTGCCCAGTACGGGTAACATTGACAAACGGTAGCATTGACGGTTAACATTGACCGAAGCTTCCGCGACAGCGAAAGTTTTACCTTTCGGTGCGGTTTTGTAAAGTTTACCCAGTAAACCATTTGGTTTGTATCCAGCTTTTTACGCGCTATAATGGAGGACGCTATCCAGCTTTTTACGCGCTATAATGGTGGCCGCTATAAATTGTGTTCATAATATGCGAACAAACTTTTTGACAACTCTGCATACATCAAATCTGGCACTCTTCTCTTGCAACACTACCGTGCTCTTTCTTTCGTTTACGTCAAAGAAGGAAAGCAAAACTGTGCGAAATGTAAACAAAACTAGAGAGCCTTAGAGAGTCGCCATCTGAAACAAATAATCTAGCAACAATGCAGTTGCGTATATCAGTGTTGCCCCACGCACAGATTATTCTGTGATCAACAGGCATTTGGAATAAATAACTGTTTTAAAATCTTGATATGTAATTCCTTTTTAAGATAATTTTACTACAGTTAATGGTCGTACCGTAAATAGTTATGCTGCTGTTGTCTGTTATTGCTTATTCTTTTGAGAACCAGTGATTTAAATTAAAGATTTTGAGTTTCATGATGCTACATATAATAATAACATAGTCAAGGAACCTTTATTTAAAGCTTTTATTTCGAATAATTCATAAATAGCTGCTAAAAATTTAGAAAAATCTGCTCAAAAAATATTCTCAGTTTGAGATGGCGCCTCTCCATCTTTAACAGGTTCTCTAGTCGTTATTCTTTTGAAGGCTCTCTAATCGGTGTTTTGACAAGTCTCCTGTTCAATTGGACTTACTTTTGACAACTGATTCTGCTCGGTTGGAAATTTCGGTTTAAGAAGGCGACTCTCTAAGGCTCTCTAATCATATCCTGTTGCAATCCACATGAAATTAAGGCGGAACCGAAAGTGGCTAACGTTATTGTATTAGTGCGACAAACACTGTACTGTACATCTCATGTGTTCGTTAAAAACCTAAATGTTTATTTGTAATTGGTTTATTGGTAATATATGTCAAATAGCAGAGCTTGCAAACATAAACAGCTGATCCGCAGCCAACCGCACTGACTACAAACCTCCCGAAAAAGGGTTTGTTTTCTTTATCAAGGCATTCCGATTCAATCAAAATTAACAGCAGCAACTGAATAATGCGTATTATCACTAGGATGTTTAATTAATCCGCTTGCATCGGATTGCGTTTTTGATTCCTGCGTTTGCGTTTTGTTTGTTTACTTCACTCTAAGCTCATCGATGCGGCGAAAGTTGAAAGCTCTTTAAAAGCTCATTGATGTGACGAAAGTTTGATACTGTGTTGCTGCTTTTTCGGAAATCGCTAGTTCAATGACTATGCGTAACTATGCGTAACCAAATATCTATTAACTAATTCCAAATTATACATTGGTCACTTTTATGAACACGTAATGATCGATATGTTCAGTTAAATTTATTTTCCATTAGCAATTATGTTTTGCTGAGCGTTTATTGATACATAGCAGATCGATAAATTGAATTACAAGTTTTAGGAAATTATAACAGCGCTGGAAGCACTGATTACGTGGCGAAAGCGTGCTCTGCCAATACAGATGCATTTTTAAGGCGCAAAACAATACATGCTTCGAATGGTAGCCATTTATCCAGCCATCTTTGAGCCACTTTCGGTTTCCCCTTAAGGTGTAAGTTTTTATGAATATTTCACTGGTTTTACATGTTTAATCAAAGGGTAACTCTTATGAAATGTCATTCTATTTGAAATTCACGTGGCTTTCACGATGAGTTGATGTGAATTGATGTTGAGTTGATGTGATCATCTCAGTGTTTTACTCATGGTTTTACCATTGAATATGATTCATGTGTTATCCTTATGAAACTGTAGTGCTTAGCACCAGGAGAATATCTATGTGATCTGCACATTGATCGCACGTGTATCCAGCTTTTTACGCGCTATCCAGCTTTTTACGCGCTATAATGGCGGACGCTATAAATTCTGTTCGTAATATGTGAACAATCTTTTTGACAACTCTGCATACATCAAAACTGGGCACTCTTCTCCTGTACGGCAGTGTTGCTCTTTCTTTCGTTTACGCAAAAGAAGGAAGGCAATAGTTTTGTTTACATTTCGCACAGTTTTGCTTTCCTTCTTTGACGTAAACGAAAGAAAGAGCACGGTAGTGTTGCAAGAGAAGAGTGTCAGATTTGATGTATGCAGAGTTGTCAAAAAGATTGTTCGCATATTACGAACACAATTTATAGCGGCCATCATTATAGCGCGTAAAAAGCTGGATAATGGCGGACGCTATAAATTGTGTTCGTAATATGCGAACAATCTTTTTGACAACTCTGCATACATCAAAACTGGGCACTCTTCTCCTGTACGACAGTGTTGCTCTTTCTTTCGTTTACGCAAAATAAGGAGAGCAATAGTTTTGTTTACATTTCGCACATTTTTGCTTTCCTTATTTGGCGTAAACGAAAGAAAGAGCACGGTAGTGTTGCAAGAGAAAAGTGCCAGATTTGATGTATGCAGAGTTGTCAAAAAGATTGTTCGCATATTACGAACACAATTTATAGCGTCCACCATTATAGCGCGTAAAAAGCTGGATAGTTTTTTCGGTGATATAACAATAAGCAACTAGAGAGCCTTAGAGAGTCGCCATTTTAAACCGAAAATTCCAATGAAGTAATTTGCGATTTCGTCACTAACGAGAATGACATTAGCTGCAGCTCGTTTATGTTAGAGTGACTATATACAGAGTGGCGCCAAGTCATCCCAAATGTATGCAATGCGGTTTATCTTAGGTTTTTCTTTCTCTTTCCTGCATACGCGTTGGATAGGTTGTCTGCTCGATTGGAATGACACTGACAGATAATTATCATTCCAATTTTGACATTGTCGCCACTCTGTATATAGTCACTCTAGTTTATGTAGGAGTGAGTTATGGGTAGCGAAGAGTGGAGGAGAGGATCCGGGAGTTTGATATTTGATGTTTTTGATATTATTCCTACTGCAAACAGCCTCAGCGAGGGCCCCAGCTAATGTCAAAAAATCTTTATATGTGTGCGTGGTGGAATACTTCATCGAACAGAATCAGTTGTCAAAAGCAAATCCAATCGAACAGGAGACTTGTCAAAACACCGATTAGAGAGCCCTAAAAAGAGTAACGACTAGAGAGCCTGTTAAAGATAGAGAGACGCAATCTCAAATCAAGAACATTTTTTGAGATTTTTTTGAATTTTTAGCAGCTTTTTATGTATAGGCGAATTCGAGCAAAACTAATAGCAACCGTTCGCTACCTGGTTGTGATTATTGGAACTACAAAAAAAGTGCAATTCCCAAAATGCTTGCTGGCACCTATATGTAGCTCAACTTTCAAAGTAATATTTTACTGAATTAACAACAGTGGGAATGATGAAAATGGATAATAAAGGTTAGAAAATGCATTTCCTTTCATTTGATATATATTGTTTCTGATTCGGGAGATTATTAGAGCTTCGCAAGTGTATTTACGTTTACGAACTGATAGGTTATATGTTTGGTTCTTTGCGCAGATGATGCTAATCACGAAAATAAATCCGTTAACATTTAAAAACACATTGGAATACATTGAAGACTAAAAATAATTGGTGATTCCCTATGCAGGATATGTAAATTTTACAGCTGATTCTATGTACTTTTGTTTCATCCGGAACAAAATCAAACATTAACATTTTTCTGCCATGTAGTTAATTAATTCGAATACTATCACTTACCTTAGCGTAGATAAACAAATTTCTTCCAATATTTCACTATCTAACATCCTGGCAATTGAAAAGGTTCATCAGAAACTGTATTTTATTTCAGCTTTTTTCAAAAATGTATGGAGTTTGACAGCGATTTTACTTTTCATCACTTTTTTTATGCAGCGCCTCCAAGCGGGCGATAGCTTGTCAAAAACGCCTATTATTCAAAATAAAAGCTTCAGAGAAAAATTCCTCTAGTATGTTGTTTTTATATATAGCATCGAGAAACTCGAAATCTTTAATTTAAATCGCTGGTACTCAAAAGAATTAGCAATAACAGACAACAGCAGCTTAACTATTTACGGTACGACCAATAACTGTGGTAAAATTATCATGAAAAGGAATTACATATCCAGATTTTATAAAAGTAATTTATTTCAAATATTTGTTGATCACAGAATAATCTGTGCGTGAGGCAACACTGAAGGCCCAAACACAATGCATACGGATTTTACTACGTTGCGGCAATTTGACAGTTTTTCCATGGGTTTTCTGTCAAATATCCGCAACGTAGTAAAATCCGTATGCATTGTGTCTGGGCCTTGACAGACACAACTGCATTGTTGCTATAGATAATTTGTTTCAGATGGCGACTCTCTAATACCAGAGACAGACATACAATTGTACCAGCGTTGTACCTGTACAATTGTATGTCTGTCACCGTGTACAACGATAGAATCACGCAAGCAAAGTGGTACAACGGTGGTTTCTGTACCTACCTCTTTCACCGTTGTACGAAGCTACAACTGCTCGATTTTTACTGCGCGCAGCGCCAATGACAGGTAGTTGTGATAACAAAAACTAAGCAGAATTTTAAATTAATTATTATTTTGCAAGATTTTGGCAAAGATTTAACGCTAAACGCTCGGCATCTTGAAATTTGTGTTTACATTTCGAGAATAGGAACAAAAAACAACGCTTAGACCATGCAATTATAGATTATCGGTGATGAGCACAGCCACGTACAACGTACAGTAGTATGTCTGTCACCCTTCCGTTGTACATGTACAACGCTGTACACGTACAACGCTGGTACAATTGTATGTCTGTCTAGGGTATAAGGCTCTCTATAAGCAACATACACTCACGCTTCATAGCATCGCTGAATATACGAATATCGTGAGCAACGCAAAAGTGCGAATTACTACCTTCTGCTGCTTGTTAAAGCCACTAACACTACTTTAAACTATTCCCTTTTCGTGGTAATATTATTTTGAATACTTTCCGGCGTCCCTGGGCATTCTATATCTGATAAATCGAACACACTCAATGTTTAATATTCAATTTTTGAACGAATTCTGATGTTCACATTGAGGTTCTTTTGGTGATAAAATTCAAAGCTGATGCGTGCATTATCGGCGAGGCAGGCGAATAGTGTATGTTCATGAGGGATGTTCATCGATTCAAATGATCACTTTTTCGTGAATTCTCCAACCACTGGACCCATGGTTTGTATAAAACTGAATTCGTAATAGAAGTAAAATAAAGTAGTTAAGAAACATTTTCTGAATTCAGACATAAGTATTATCGAAATTTTTTATTTTTTCATCTTAATTAACATCGAACTGCTGTTAGTATTTATAAACTCAAATTTGTCGGTTGTCACGCGTTCATTTTTGACATCTAAAAATATTAATCCTTTAATAATTTCGAGTTGGGTTAATAAGAATCCAGGATAAAAACCTGGGGTGACATTGCGATTCTCGTTTCGATTGATTTTGGTTCGTTTCGCTCATTCATTTAACGTGGTCGAAACGAACCGAAATCACTCGAAACGAGAATCACAATGTCACCCCTGTTCTTCATATCAAATTAACAAATCAAATTACGTGATCAAAATCCAGGTATAATGCGACCCTTTTTAACTAGCTTTTGTTTCTTTTTGTTTTTCTTTTTTTCTGCTCGGGATTTAATGTTTTCCATTCGTTGTTTCTGTTTGGTGGTTTTCATATGTTCAACTTTTTGAGTTCGTTGTGCCCATTCCTGTTTGGACTTCATGACTTGCTTCTTCCTTTTTTGTATATTAGCAGAAAGTAATCCGATATCGTCTTTCATCTAAAGGAAAATTTGATTAAATTATGAAAGTAAAACAGTTGAGTGCAAAGCAATATATGCAATATATTGATAAACATTGGTTTTTTGGATTATAATGAAAAAATGTGTAGAAGACACCAGGATGATGACACATAATCATACTTTTATGAGCGTTAGTTAAAATCCTACGGATCTAGAACAGGACATGACTATTTCCGAATTTCTACTGTATTGTGTGTTCTGTTTTGCTGTCGTTTATAATCAAAATTTAATTTTAATAATGAAATGCGAAACGTGATTTATGTCGCATAATTTGCGGCGTATCTCGGAGCTGTTGCTCAACAAACGAAGTGATACTGAAAATAATTTGCAAAGACAACAATGATACAGAGCGTATAAAGAATTTTCGTTAGGGATGGCGACCATTATGAAAAGAAGATTAAGAAGTCAGGTGACACGTCCTGTCCTAGCTCCTAGATACAGACTAAAATGGCGGGGGCTGAGTCTCAAGGCCAACGCCGAAGAGTTCTATAGTCGCCGAAACACTGACACACTACTGAGAATTAAAATAATTGAATTGTGGGAAACTCTCCGATTCTAGTTATTCTAGGGATAGATTCGTAAACGCCAGGGAATACAATACAAATAAAAGCAGCTGTTTTTACCTTTTGGCCTAGCGTTTTAGCAATAGCCCGGTCCCATGCTTTCTTATTTTTCGCTTCTGAGTATGTTGAACTGTCTCCTTTTGATTTAAGCGCATTTAAGCTTTTCTTTTCTTCTAATGCTTTACGCAAAAGTTTTTTAGTGTCAGTTTCAGTGCCTTTTTTAACAACATCATTCTCATCGATCTGGACTTTTGAGAACAATAACTTTTTCATTGAATTGTAAAATGGTTCAACCTTCTCGATTTTCTTGGTTGTTTCAATTTTTGCTGTGGGTTGAATATGTGCAGAGAGCTGAACTTTTTTTTTTCGGTCTTTTTTCAACTTCTCTCTGCTTATATTTTTAACGCTGCTCGACTTTCGCTTTCGTTGTAGATACTTGCTTTTTATTTTGTTTTGCATCACCTTTAGTCGGGTTTCATGTTCCGCTTTTTCTTCTGGTTCATATTTCTTACCTTCTTCTAAGAGATAATCGCTGCATACAAAATCATCTAAAACAATATGTATCGATAATACTAATTACTATTACCATTATTCCACGTGCTACCAACCAGATTTTGAACTAGGGACTTGAAATGCATCTAGTAAATACACATATCTATCACTCACAAGCTGCAGTTTTTCCTTTAGTATGTATTTCTCGTGTGCTTTCATATTTTGCAAGAAAATTGAAAATAAAGTAGTAAACAATACACGACTTATTAGTTAGAATCTTCGGTTTAGAAAGACGATTGATATTGATGCGGTGTCTGAATCCAAAATAAAATAAATACGAGAACGCCGAGAACGAGATACGACAAGACGGACAGGCAGAGATGCCATATTTTCTAAAAAAATGTCTGCAACTGCTCGAAAACCGCAAAAATCGAGCAGTTTTCCGGCTACTCGAATTTTCTGGTTTAAAAATAATCTGCGAAAATCTGCACACTTTTTTAGGAAGTCTGTGAAAGTTTAAAGAGCTTCGAACAAAAATCTGCACCAAAACAATAAAAGTCAGAAAAACTGCAAATATCTGCAAATTTATAATGATCTGCAAGACCGCAAGACCGCTCCAAAAATCTGGAATTTGCAGACAAATCTGCAAGTCTGGTATCCCTGCGGACAGGACATATCCAGCTTTCCACGAGCGATAATGGCGGATATTGAGCACAAGTGGGCACAATTTTTTGACATGCATTGGAGGAGCGTCGAGTTCGCCCTGACGGAATTACTATGGATACATTTATAATTGTTTGTTGTTCGAGTGTAATAATGTAAACATTGTTTGATTTTGCAGATCAGCTGAAGTGGAACATAACTAAACGGATTCAAACTTTTATAGTGGTTTGCGGCCATAATTTACTGAAGGCACTGGCTCAGAATACTTTTTCACAATCGTGCGAATTAAACATTCGAAACATTACACATTAACGCAAACATTAACTTCATGTTGGTCGCGCCGTTGTCAAGTTTACTCTCGAACAGCGTCTCGACTTGATAAGAAACTTTCCGTTGCGTATTTGGACATTTTCCCCGAAATGTCCGAAAACTGCGAAGCCACAATCCATAAAACTTCTTGTCCGTACAATTATGTTCCTCTTTAGCTGATCTGCAAAATTGAACAATGTTTACATTTTTACATTCGAACAACAAACAATCATGAATGTATCCATAGTAACTGCGTCAGGGCGAACTCGACGCTCCTCCAATGCATGTCAAAAGATTGTGCCCACTTGTGCTCAATATCCGCCATTATCGCTCGTGGAAAGCTGGATAGCTATTCGCTATGTAAGCACAAATCGATCTCTTGTACTCTCATGGAACTGCCATATAGAAAGTTTGTGAAGATTTGGTGCAAAGTTGTGTCTATCCTTTTCAATCTTTGACAAACCTGTGCACAGACTTCACAAATAGAACAAACTTGGGAAGGTGGCAGCACCGTTTCGCGCAGCGAATACATAGCGATTCTTATCGACAATATCGAATCGAAACTTATAAGACATCGATACTTTCGTTGCATTTTTTGCAAGGGTTGCCACAAGGCAGAGCTGCCATCACAAATACAGATATTTGTGCATGCATAAATTTGGAACCCATCAGTTGCTATGATTTTTGGCTCCATACACACTTAAATTTTATTCAGGTGTTCAGTAATTTATTTTACGGATTTTATTGTTAATTACAAGGAAAATTGTCCAATCAATAAGTGCGCAATCGCTCATAAAAGTGCTATTTTAGCTTAAATCGTGTCGGTCTCTTCGGCGCACTTATTGCTTGGAAGATAACGAAAAAGTGCGCCGAAGACACCGAAACGATTTAAGCTAAAATAGCACTTTTATGAGCGACCCAAGCAACCAAAAGTTCGAATATTACTTGACAAGTAAACTCAAAAGTTCACAATTAGTTCAATTTCAGTTCCGTAGACCTTCCTTGCTGGTTAGTAGTGTATATAAAGTGTACGTAGAACTAAATGCTTTAAGAAGTGCTGTGAGTACTTTATAGATACTTCAAAGCTATTACTGTGTTACCTGACTCACTGCGCATAGCGTTGTATTCGCGGTATCGTGTTGGTTCGAAAGGTTTCGAAAAATATCGCCCTTGTATCGAAAATATCGTTGATTTTGATCACTAAAAATAACGTACTTAAACATTATATTGCTAAGTGCTACTGTTTTACCTGACTCACTGCGAATATGCGTATTATTGAAATAAAACGTAACCATACGTTTTATTCGTTTATAACGCATATTTAGTTAATATCGATAACAAACGATTTTTAATAAGTTGTGCTTTTGTTACTGCATTTAATTTGTAAAAAGTTGCATAAATAACAATTCAGTTTCACAATACAATTATTGCGTACTACTGGCACATGAAATATAATGTTTAAGTACGTTATTTTTAGTGATCAAAATTAACGATATTTTCGATACAAGGGCGATATTTTTCGAAAACTTTCGAACCAACACGATCCCGCGAATACAACGCATTTCGCAGTAAGTCAGGTAACACAGTAGTTACATAGAAATCGAAAAGACCGCACTTTTTGGTTTTTGTATAGAAAAAGACGAAGGATATTATCCAGTTTTCTAAAAATTCCTCACAAAATTCCGTGTCTGACGGACTGACAAATTTCGAATTATCTTTTGACGGTGGCACGGTTAATATCTAGATTAAGTTTAGTTTGGTTTGTAGGCTTCAGCGTGGTATTTAAACCAGCCTACTGCGTGCAAACTGGCTGATTAAAAGCAAAGTCTTGAGGTTAAACATCCTTTCTAATATTTGACCCATCTTTATCGACAGACTTCACAGCCAGCTATTAGAGTACAAGACAGTTACGGGGCTATTGCAACAATCCTACTGACTGTATCTACTGTTTTACCTGACTCACTGCGAATATGCGTATTATTGAAATAAAACGTAACCATACGTTTTATTCGTTTATAACGCATATGCAGGCAATATCGATAACAAACGATTTTTTATAAGTTGTGCTTTTGTTATAGCATTTAATTTGTAAAATGTTGCAAAAATAACAATTCGGTTTCACAATACAATTATTGCGTACTACTCGCACTTGAAATATAACGTTTAAGTACGTTATTTTTAATGATCAAAATTAACGATATTTTCGATACAAAGGCGATATTTTTCGAAACCTTTCGAACCAACACGATCCCGCAAACACAACGCATATTCGCAGTGAGTCAGGTAACACAGTAGGAGCACCGCCTAGTTGAGATTTGAACATACGACTACTGGGGTCTTAGATCAGCATCGTACCTCGAAACCAACGAACTGGCTGATTACGTGTGGTTAATTTAGAAAGTAAGCGCTTGCCACTATAATAAATTTGTGCGATCAATGTGCAGATCACATAGATATTCTCCTGGTGCTAATCACTACAGTTCCATAAGAATATCACATGAATCATATTCAATGGTAAAACCATGAGTAAAACACTTTGAGATGATCTGATATTCACATCAACTCATCGTGAAAGCCACGTGAATTTCAAATAGAATGACATTTCATAAGAGTTACCCTTTGATTATACGTGTAAAACCAGTGAAATATTAATAAAAACTTACTCCTTAATTTCATGTGGGTTGCAACAGGATATGATCTAATGGTAAAACACGTGGATTTGCAATGTAAAAGTAGTGACTACCATGTTGATTGAAGGTTTGTTGGAGAAACATGGTTATTTAACGTGTTTTACATATGAAATATTTCATTTCACGTTAAATCGGAGGGAAACGCTTTTGATACCCGAATGATTGACATATGAAACAAGATTATCAATATTTGCACGTTGAAATTCATGTGTAAGATCTTTTGGTAACGCCGTGTCTATTTTTATCAGTGTAGGACCATCCCATCGACAGGCAACCATGTTTTCGCTGCCAACATCTCGTGTGTGCGAAAATGAAATAGCATTTCAGCACTGCGTTTCACTCAACTGCCAGCAGTCTGATTTGGGCCCGTTGTCAAATTTTGAGCCCACCAGGACCAAGCAAGGGGTTTCCAACAGCAGTGATTACTACGCACCTTCGAAAAAAGTTACTTTTGATTACTTTACTGATTACCTCTGATTACCAGTAATCAATCTCTTATGATTACTAAAAATTAGTCATGATTACCAATGATTACTTAAGATTATCATTGATTACTATACTGATTACCTTTGATTACCTAATTAATTCATAAATGATTACAAAAGTAATCTCTGGTTACTACGCACTGATACGCTTTGCTGGAAACCCCTTGGGACCAAGTAGCTGGCAGGCAGCCATGTTTTCGATGCCAACATGTTAGCGTTAGCGTAAACGAGAAATCATATCGCCACTCTTCACACAAGTTAGCTCTTCAGCTAACCCTGGCTCTAGAGAGCCTTGGAGAGTCGCCATCTTAAACCGAAAATTCCAATTCCAATCGAACAGAATCAGTTGTCAAAAGTAAGTCCAATCGAACAGGAGACTTGTCAAAACACCGATTAGAGAGCCTTAAAAAGAGTAACGACTAGAGAGCCTGTTAAAGATAGAGAGACGCCATCTCCAATCAAGAACATTTTTTGAGTAGATCTTTCTAAATTTTTAGCAGCTTTTTATGAATTATTAAAAATGAAAGCTTCAGAGGAAGGTTCCTTGAGGATGTTATTATTTTATGTAGCAGCGAGAAACTCGAAATCTTCAATTTAAATCGCTGGTTCTTAAAAGAATTAGCAATAACAGACAACAGCAGCATATCTATTTACGGTACGACCATTAACTATGGTAAAATTATCATGAAAAGGAATTACATATCCAGATTTTATAAAAGTTATTTATTCCAAATGTCTGTTGATCACAGAATAATCTGTGCGTGCACGCTTAAAAAATTTGACCCACTTTCACGAAAAGTGGAACAGCTCAAAACATGCGTATATTTTACACACCTTTTTTGAGTAACTGTTACTCCTTTTATGAGTTCCACCGTAGAAGCTCATTAATGAGCAATATTTACTCAAAAATGAGTGCCATTTCACCCAAAACTGAGTAGTACTTACACAAATTACGAGTAAATTTAACTCAGTTATGAGGTCGACCTAAACTACTCAGAATTGAGAAATTGCCATTACTCATATTTTTGGGCTGTTCCACTTTTTGTCAGAGTGAGTCGGTTTTTACTCATTTTTGAGTTGAAAGTCACTCATTTCTGAGTTAATCTTATTCATTCGCGGGTTAAATTTTTTAAGCGTGTGCGGCAACACTGGCATACCCAGCTGCATTGTTGCTAGATTATTTGTTTCAGATGGCGACTCTCTAAGGCTCTCTAGTATCGCCGTAAACGATGGAAGAGAGGGGACACGAAGAGAGTCTCTCATTTGCAGATACGTCGAAATGAAAAAGTACCCGAGATTTATCGTATTTATATGACTCGTAGACGTATCTATACGTATTTTGAACATTAAAATTGTTGTGCGTCAGAGGTTCGAAATTCTGTGTGTGTTTCTAGGTACCTATATTGTTTATGTTTTGAATAAAAGTTTTTTACTCATAATTTAGGTAAGCCACAATAAATTATCATTTCTGTTATTAGGTGACTATCATTAAGTGTTGACTAGTAAATAAATATATGATTATTTTTTCTAGTATGAAAGTAGGGCAAAAGTTTGATTCTTATTCGCAAATTAGCGTTCCCGAATAAGCGGTACTTTAAGGGACAGTATCAAATTACCATCTTTGAAATAAACAAATCGTTGATTATATAAAAAATGCATGCTATTTTTTTTATTTTCACATTAGTTGAAAGCGCTACTACAGCGCTTTTTAAAACTGACTATAATTGATTATTGAGATTTGAGCATCAAATGAATCGACTCAGTTTAAAAAAAATGGTATATGTAATACTAGCTACCCGACAAACTTCGTATTGCCACAAATTAAACTATATTGTACATAAATCGTGAATCTCGGATGACCTTTGTCACAATCTCGAGTTTTGCAAGTTTCTGAGGAGTTCATGGGTGGTTTAATATACAAATTTTCCTCACAGTAAAGTAGAAAGCAACTCCCCCCATTGCTTAACCTGATAAAATAAAGCGGATAGCATTAAAATATTAGCCATGATTATACAACATTTCGCCGCATATCGTTTTGCGGAACACGGAACACCACTTCTCGGTTGACCATAACGCGGAATATAGAGTTTCGCGGAAAACCATTTCGCGAAAAACCTTACGCGGGATGTACCATTTCACGAAAAATGTTTTCGTGGAAAGTACCATTTCGCAGGGGTTATTCTCTCCTTACTCGCTATCGCTCCTTCGGGCTCAACTGAAAGAAAGTAATAGGGGAATTGTGTATAACGTGCCCCCCCTGGCCAATGTGCCCTCCCTTCGTTTTGACGTAGGACTACGTCTTACGGCAAGTTTTGAGATAGGGTGTCATTCCCAAAAATCGAAAAATGCGAGCGTCACGAAAAATGAAAGGTTTTGAGCGCTAATAGCTCAGCGGTTTTCCGATCGATTTTCAATATTCTCACACCAATCGATCGGAAAATCTTTTAAGAATTGACCCAAATGAAGAAAAATATGGATTCTTGATGTTAAACTATTGAAAAATTGAAAATAATGAACCTATGTTTTACCAGAATTCTCGCTTCGTGATTGGTTGGAAGATTCTTTACGATGATCTAAACCTATACCAGTTTGATATCTGTGCTTGGGAAGTAAGCCAAATCAAGTGACAGTTTCCTCATTTCAACAAGATTTCTTAACACCGCGGTTCAACCTAGACCATTTTGATGTCCTTGCTAGGGAAGTACGCCAGAGAGAGAGAGTGACAAAGCCCCCTCGTACCAACAGATTTCTTACGAACGCGATTAAACCTAGTCCAATTTGATGTCTGTGTTAGGGAAGTGTGCCAGAAAAAATCACACAAGTTTGTTTGCGAACAGATCGCAAATTCTTTACTGCGAGACGATTAAACTTCGGCGAATTTGATATCTGTGTTGGAAAAATGTGCTACAGCTGTTGTAGTGTTCGGTTATAATACGACTCTGTATGAATACGCATGCTTGCTGTTTCATTAGAAGTGTAGTGTAGTTGATAAAATAGGATTGAATTGGTAAAATCCCTTCAACGTGGGAAATATGGATAATAAAAACAATTTTTATTTCAGTAAGGTAGCAGGAAAGCAATAGTTTGTGTTCTTGATTTTGTTAAATTGTTTTCAAATGCACAATCTTTTGAGAATTGAACGTATGCAATGTTACTATTTTGATAAATGTTACATACAACGCATGTAGCATGTATATATGTTGCATATAGCATGTATACATGAAGAATCGAATGATTACAAGCATGAATACATGCTACTATCACTACAAAGAGACTTACGTAGTCCTGCGTCACCTACATATGCGGTCGTGTCTTGTACACAACCCCTATGATTTTTTTTCCCTAAACAAGCGAAATTAAAATGCAAAACCACCCAGAAACCATAGTATTTGATGGAACTAGCCTACTATGCAAGTATAACAGTTGCCACATGCTGTAAAAACAAAACAAAAATAAATTTGTTTTTGAGCAGCTTCCGATGTACACACTTAAAAAACTCCGCAAAATTTGCCGAGATTTGGATAGCCGAGCGTTCGGTGAAAATTTCAGTTTTGCAAATCGACGTTTACGGATCTTTACTAACGTTTGGCATCATAAAAAATTTTACCGAACGCTCGGCTGTCCAAAGCTCGGCAAAATTTTGCTGACTTCGGCACTTTTTTTGGTGTGTAACTTTTGGCGTTGTTTACATAAGATATTTTCTTGTCAAAATCTGTAAATAACCGGTTGTTGCAATTCGATTGCGTGAAGTGAACTTTAAAAAGACATCCCTGCCAAAAATTGCGGTATGAAACGCTTGATTTGCTTTAGCATTAAATATTTTTCCAAATAAGTAAAAGCAGGCCAATATGTCCCACTTGCGGTGGTGCAATTTGCCCCCTTGCAAATATGGCTATAAACATAGGTAAACAGATCTAAGTTGAAGTCAATTGCCATTATTTAATTCAATTAGTATTGTAGAGTAACCGTGGTGGGAATAATTTATTACCAACGTCCAAATTCCAGGTTATTCAACGACGCGGTGCAAAATGCCACAGCTGCAGTATAATGTGCCCCATGCAGAAAAGAAAAAGTGCACCAGAAGGCCGAAACTAGGTTTATTTTATATAAAGAAACGACATTTTGAAAACAAAAGAAATAGTTTTACTTTCTACAAAATAGAGTTGGTCACTGTCACTGGTAGAAATACTCAAATTACCGCATTGGGCATATTATACCGCAGGTGGGGCATTTTACCCCGCGCAGACGAGAAACAACATTTAGGTGCTTTTATTAAATAATTCCTAGCATATTTATTTTACAATACTAAATGAAATAAACAATTGCAATTGGTTTTCATCTCAAATACCAACATATACTCGTAGTTGTAGCGTTAATTTGGGGAAGCATAACAGAGATATATCCATTTATTCTTAGGGGGGGCACATTATACACAATTCCCCTAGAGATTAGTAGACCTAGGAAAATAAATAAACCTAATTGATAGTTTTTGGTGATCTTGTTTTTGACTAGAATTTCTCGAGTTCGATTAGTTTTTAAGCTACGCAAAAAATTCTGTTTTATTTGTATGAGAGTCCTTGTCCCCCTACCACAGGGGTGAGGCGACTAAAACCATCATAAAAAAAATCCTGCCTTCAAAACCCACTACATGCCAAATTTGGTTCCATTTGGTTGATTAGTTTTCTAGTTAGGAAATTTGTACATACAGTGGTAACCCGATTTTGTCACGTTTTTTACCCGATTTTGTCACCAGATTTTGCTTAGTTTGAAAATCATTTCCAACATGTCAAATGTGTTAAAACACTGTGAAAAGAACTGTGTTCAACAAGTTGATTATCGTGGAGTTTCCACAAAACTTGTTTCTTATCTCCACAACTATAATAGCTAAATAGAAGGTTACTTTCTTTGGTAAAGTTCTTTATAATAATCTTCTCAAAATTTTGTAGAACATTCTTTTGCTCTATCTCAATAAATTTTCTATCTTACATTTAGGGGGGTTAATCAAAGAATCGTTCATACCATAAGAAAGAGCTATTTACGCTGTGAAATTTCTCTGAACATAGTTAACCAGCATAATCAACCATTTCCACGCAATTAAAAAAACGCATGTTTTCATACCTTTGGGACTTGTGCTGTGAAAAGGTTACAAATGTCCACAGAGAGGTAGAAGGAAGTGCAAAATGTCCTGAAAGTGATCAGAATGAAATATATGCAGTTCATTCTAAGTTATCTGCAAAAAAAAAATTCAAAAAATACCCGATTTTGTCACTGTCCCATTTTTGTCACCCCTAAATTCATCATGGGGGTGACAAAATCGGGTCATTACTGTATATCATTTGTATAGGAGGGGTCAAAATTTACCTCCTGAAGAGGCGAGAGGTCTCAATGCACAATAGAAAAAGAATTTGCCTCCCAAAACTCCCACATGCCAAGTTTAGTTTCATTTGCTTGATTAGTTCTAAAGTTATGAGGAAATTTGTATTTCATTTGTATGGGAGCCCCCTCCTAAAAAAGGTAAGGGGTCCTAATTCATCATAGAAAAAATTCTTGCCTCCAAAAACCCCCATATGCCAAATTTGGTTCCATTTGATTGATTAGTTTTCGAGTTATGAGGAAATTTGTTTTTCATGTATTTAGGAGCCCCCCCTCCTAAAGTGAAGAGGGGTCCTAATTCACCATAGAAAAAATTCTTGCCTCCTAAAACCTTCAAATGCCAAATTTGGTTCCATTTGATTGATTAGTTCTCGAGTTAAGAAAAAATTTGCCTGCAAAAACACCCACATGCCAAATATGGTTCCATTTGGTTGATTAGTTCTCGAGTTATGAGGAAATTTGTATTTCATTTGTATAGGAGCCCCTCCCCCCCTCCGAAAGTGGGGAGTGAATTCGCTAATTCACCATAGAAAAAATTCTTGCCTCCAAAAACCTTCACATGTTAAATTTCGTTCCATTTGCTTGATTAGTTCTCGAGTTATGAGAAAATTTGTATATCATTAGTATGGAAGCCCCCCCTCTTAAAGGGGCGAGGAGTCATAATTCCCCTTCTAAAGAGGGGAGGGGTCTCAATTTACCACCCCATCGACATCTCTATATCGAGCTGCAGTGAACGTCAGCGAAAGCATGTCCTGGGCTCAAATATTTGACAGCGGGCCCAAATCAAGCTGCTAGCAGTCGAGTGAAACGAAGTCATGAGATGCTATTTCATTTTCGCTCACGCTGAGATGTTGGCTGCAAAAGCATGATTGCCTGTCGATGGGGTGCAATTTACCATAGAACAAATTCTTGTCACCAGAAACACCCACATGCCAAATTTTGTGGTGCCAGAATGAATACACAGATGCCGCTAAAGGACAGAGCTGGTCAATTACTGACTGATCGTACCGAACAGCTTAAGTGATTGAAGTCAGGTGGAATAGTAGGTTGATTTTCAAACAACACTTTAAATACTTTTTGAATATATGTTAAATCTACCTCGCAATCAGAATATGTAAATATTAAAAAACTAGATTGTAACATAAGATTGTAACATTTTTGTATATTTGAAAATATATATATTTAAAAAAAACTATTAATGCGTTGCAAAAAAATGCCGTTACCAGCGCGGACTCCGATTGTGATATAAGATGTTTTTAAAGAAACTCCTTAGGATCTGAGAGGACAAAAGAAATCGCAATCAAAGTCACTGGGATGATCTTCACTAAGGCTTGGGTGGAGAACGCAGTGAGATCCTTTCAACCTTATAAATCAGCAGATGCAGATGGGATTTTCCCAGCTCAGATTCAAAATGCAGAATCTGCGCTAATTCCATCTCTAATCGATCGATCGATCACTTCCTAAACTAATTAGTCAGTACCGCTATCAGTACTAATCATCAGTACCGCTATCCGGGGTGACATTGTGCCACGGGGGTGAGATTGTGCCAAAAACAAAAAATTTTTATTTGTGAAAATTTATTATATCTATAGAAACTGGTGATCTAAATTCAGAATGATGATGACCATAACATATTTATTCATAACTTAGAATGGAACACAGATGCTATTAGCAAACTATTTAGCCTAAACAGGGTTTCAAAGTTAGCGATCAAAAATGCTCGGATATAACGCTTGTGAAAAATATCCCACACAGGGATGGAAGATCAGTGATTTTGATCAAATCTGTGTGTTATCGCCACACGCACAGATCACGATCCGTACACAGGCTGGCAACTGGATACGAAAAACCAAATTCCCTGATTTTTCCAGGTTTTTCCCGGTGTTTAATAAAACTCTAGGTTTCATATTGCGATATAATTTTAACTGAAAATGTGTTTCGATCATTGATATTTGAATTGTTTATCAATCTACGAGTTATTGAGAAAAATTTCCCCACCTACTCTATTTTCCTAGGCGAATTCTTCAATCACTTTCTCTTATTCTGCCGACCAGCAAATTACACTGCTCCCGTGAGTTCCTTATCTGTTCTTTTTCCCGCGCCAGTTTAGTTTAGTTTAGTTTATTTCACAAATTTGTAGCGTAAGGCACATTCCTTATAAATTACTACAATATAGTTAAACCCAGATTATCTTCCAATATCCTAAAACTACTTTAACTACTACTATTATTCATTTTGCTGATTCTCCCCGTTGAAGTAGGCAACACAATCACGCCGAAATCCAAATATCGTAAGATTGTTTCTTATTTCTGACGGCAGCAAGTTCCAGATGGCAATGCTCCTTACAAAGATAGTGTTTCCATAATGAGCTGTGTTATGTCGCGGTATTACATAATTTCTGGTTCTTAAACTACGGCATGGCTGTAGTTTTTCGTGTAAATATATAGGCGAAGAAAACTTAGCTATTTTGAATAAACATAAACAGACACGCAGTTTCAAAAAATCGTAAAATGTACAACCTAGCAAATGCTTTTGAAGGTGTGAAACACTTGAGAAACGTGATAAGTTGTAAACGTATCTTACGCAACTATTCAAAGCAACCCTTAATCTATCTTTAGCTCTAGCAGATGCATTCAGTAAGAACTCAGTCCCATAGATAAAATGAGGTAAGATCAGTGGCTTAAACAATTTGAGTTTCACATCATGTCTCAGCATACAAGAAGATCTTCTTAGTTGACGTAGACTTCCATATACATTACCACACATTAGGTTAACTTATTGATCCCATTCGAGATCATCTGTCAGAACAAATCCCAGATTGATAGCTTTTTGAACAAACTCTATACGATCGTTTCCGAGCCACACAGCGGGTTTGTCTTCAACTATTCGCGATCTTGAAATGTACATAGGTTTAGTTTTTTCAATATTTATTGGTAATAAGTTACGCTGGGACCATTCAAACACTTTTTCTAGATCAGCGTTTAAATGACTTGTAATTTCATTTATTTCAAGCTCAGATGAGTAAATGTAAATCTGAACATCATCAGCGAACATATGTATATGACAGTAATGCAGGATAGATGGTAGATCGTTAATATACATTGAGAACAATATAGGCCCAAGAACAGATCCTTGGGGGACTCCGCTCACAATATCAATACTTTGAGATAAGTCACCATCCACAGAGACAACTTGAGTTTTGTTTGATATGTAGGATTGTATAAGTTTTACGGCTTTATTGGAAAAATGAAATTGATGTGAGAGTTTGGTGAGTAGTTTGTTATGCGAGACACGATCGAAAGCCTTAGAGAAGTCTATTAGCAATAAAAGCGCCATGCCTCTTCTATCGATCACTTTATGGATGTCGTCATGGATTTTTAAAAAAGCTGTTGTAGTATTATGACCTGATCTAAATCCAGATTGAAAATCATTTGGCAAACTATTAGACTGGATAAAGTAAATGATTTGCTGCTTCAAGACTTTTTCGAAAACTTTGGAGAGCACACTTAAAATACTGATAGGTCGCAGGTTTGACAAATTAGAGCTACGTGATTTTTTTCCGAATTGGAATAACTTTCACAAACTTCCATGACTTCGGAAATTTGCAACAGGTTAAGCATAGGTTGAAAATATAGCAGAAATGAGGTGCCAAGAATGGAAAAACAACTTTAAGAAACCGAAGAGGAATATCATCCATTCCTACTGAGTCAGACTGAATTGAATTCAAGGCTGTAAAAATTTTGTGTTCAGATATAGCAGCAAAATTAAAACCGTTTTCATTGAAAGGAGGTACAGGTAAAGGGGAACTATCGTGAGTAAAATTAGAGCTGAAATATTCATTTATTTCGTCAGAGGTGTGATCGAACTGATAATTATGTTGAGTACGTTTATGGACATCAATATTTTTCAGTTTATTCCATAGAACTTTGCTATTATTTGGAGAAGACATGCTTTCAGAGAGATAATTCTTTTTAGCAATATGGATCAAGTTGGTAACTCTATTCCTAAGTCTTCTATATTGGGCTAAGTCTTGCGCTGATTTATTATTTTTCCATAATCGATACGCTACATCTCTTTGGACTATAGCGCGTAAAATAATTTCATTGAACTACGGATTATTTTTTGGTTTGGACGCTCGAATTGGAACTGAATTGTCATGGAATTTTACTAAAATTTGATTCAAAAAGTCCAGTGCCACGTCAGGGTCAGACATACTATATAAAAAAGACGAGTCGATGGATTCTATAGCGTTCTGAAGTAATACCATATCAATTCTGTTATAATCTCTGTAGCAGCGACCGGCTGTCGAACCAGAATTACGCGTAACGTTGAGGGATGCAAATATTATATCATGCCTGGAGAACCCAGGCGCTGAAACTTGGTTAAATTTCAGAACAAAATCATTACTGCTAGCGAGCATTAAATCGATCAGAGAACATCCTCCGGAATAATAATGAGTTGGCTCAAGGCTAACACAATTTAGACCTAAAACATCAATCACACTGTTGAGCTTTAATGCTGTAGCATTAGTTTTACTAATATCAGTGTTGAAATCTCCTAAAATAATCGTTTGTGGATAATTCAGTCCTAAAGCGATCATTTTATCATAGAGTAATTCGGAGCAATTACTTCTTGGAGGGTTGTATACTACTCCAAGTAAAAACTTATCATTAATGGCAGACACTTCAATAAGCAAATATTCAGTAAGGTTTGGGTTATCCATACCGATATAAAACTCTGATTGACTTAACGTACTATACTTAAGGTCTTTTTTTAGATACACACATATTCCTCCTCCTTGACTGTATGAACGATCGTTTCTAATGAGATTGTACCCTTCAATAGCAATTGAATCATCTGATATGGAGTCATTTAGCCAAGTCTCTGAAATGCAAATAGTATCAAGTTTACTATCGGTCACACAAAACATTAATTCGTTAAATTTGCTCATTTGACGCGCACATATGCTTTGAATATTTAAATGGCATATGTTTAATTTATCTGATAACAACGCACAGTTCATTACAACGCGTGGAATACACGCAGTAGCACTAGAATTTGATAGAACACTGCCACCTGTGCAATTACGGCTATCCAACATCATAAAGAAGCGAGTTTATTCGCAAACTCAGGCGCAAGCGGAGTTTTAGTGCCCATTGCGGATAGCTCTCGAGCCCGCCGTGGTGCTTTGGCTGTCAGCCACGCGGAAATGTTCGTATGATTAATTTTCGTTTTTCGAGCCATAAGCCATGCAAAAAAGCAGTTTAATTGAGCTAATTTTTAATTTCGCTTTACCACTGGTGGCTGTTTTACTTTCTGACCAACGCGGCTTATTTCACTTTGCATAGATTGATCGGGATTTCCTGTTCCGGGTCCAAGATAGAGCCAAAAATTCGTAACGTGGAAGGTATGGTCGCTACACCCGCATTTCGGGTGTACAACAGTATGGCAAGTATTATTCTCTAACATTTTTCTCGAAACCCGAATTTCGCTGCGGTGCCACTGGCATTTACTTCGATGTCATTCGATTCGACTTGACTAACGCCAAACGAAACGCGCAAAGTGAGTGCAAACTAAATTTGTTATATCACTTCACTTGCCTCGCAGAATAAGGCCCTTTGCAAAACACTGAGCTAATTATCGATAACCCAATCTATCGCTTGTGTGCCATACTTCTTTATCTATTTCTAAGTGTTCTTGACTACTCAATGAATCGATCACTGGGGTTGTTTGAAAAATTCCCTGATTATTTCAGGTAATTTAAAATTCCCTGACAATTCCAGGTTTTCCAGGTTTTTCCAGGTAGTTGCCACCCTATACCTATCCTACGATAAGTCTTAGGCCCATTTCATTGGTCCGCTAGTGTGCACTGAACCTTCCAATCACCGGTTTGTATTCCTCCTCCTGGCCGACCTGAGCATTGAAATCCGCGATGACGATCTTGATATCATGTTTTGGGCAGCGGTCGTATTCACCGGTATAGCACCGGTCGGCGGAATGCAGTAGTCACACCAAGAACAAGAACAAGAAGCAAGAAGGAAATGGAAGACAAGGATCTCTGTGGAGACACTCCAGTGGACAGTGAAATACCGATCCTAACTGCGGACGAGTTGATGGATATCCTGGCGAGCGCATGCGTTGGCACAATGTCGAAGAAACTGGAGCCGAGGAACCACCGTCGCCCAGCTTACTGGTGGACCGAGACACTTAGCAACCTCCGCACTAATTGTCTCAGAGCTAGAAGATGCATTCAGAGAGCCAGAACTTCAGCAGATCGAGAAGAGCGTAGCATGGAGTTCAAATTAGCCAGGGCTGTGCTGAAACGGAAGACAAAGCTGAGCAAAAGCAGCTGTTACAAGGAGCTGTGTCAGAAAGCTGATGCCAACCCGTGGTGTAACGGGTACCGCATCGTGATGGCAAAGATCAAAGGACCTGTGGCAACTAGGGAGCTGTCCTCGGACAAGCTGAAGGCTATTGTAGAGGGACTTTTCCCGATGCATGACACTACAATGTGGCCGCCAACTCCGTACGGTCTTGAAGAGGCAGATAATGCCGACGGTCTGCAAGTCTCCAACGTTGAGCTAGTGGCAATAGCTAAACAACTGAAGACCAAGAAGGCGTCGGGTCCGAAAGGAATCCCAAATGTGGTCCTGAAAGCAGGGATATTAGCATACCCGAATATGTTCAGGACAGTGCTGCAGAAATGCCTAGAGGATGGTCGTTTCCCGGACAGATGGAAAATTCTGAAACTAGTGCTGTTGCCTACACCAGGAAAGCCTGCAGAGGATCTAACATCATATAGGCCGACATGTCTACTAGACACATGCGGGAAGCTTCTGGAGAGGATTATCCTAAGCACGTTGACGACGTCCACGGAAGGTGAACACGGTCTGTCAAATATGCAGTTCGGATTCCGCAAAGGGAAATCCATTGCAGATGCTATTCGGATAGTAGTCAAGCGTGCCGAGAAATCAGCTAAACAGAAGCTGTTCTTGTTTGCTCCGTTGTAACGATCGACGGAAAAACGCTTTTAACAGTGTCAGCTGGGAGGCCATCGTCGAGTCGCTGCACAAAATGCATGTCCCTGGATACCTGTGCAGAATTCTGAGGAGTTACTTTCAAAACCGAGTGCTTGTGTACGAGTCCACAGAGGGGCGGAAGATGATGAACATCACGGTGGGAGTTCTGCAAGGCTCCATCCTCGGCCCAACGCTTTGGAACGGGATGTACAATGAGGTATTGACGTTGAAACTGCCTAGGGGAGTGCTGGTAACTGTCCCATTTGTTGATGAATGCGGGCTGGCTGAGCTCAACTGCAGACCACACAATCACGGCATACCTTGCGAGCGGCGCTGCTACGACGTAATATCCAAAACCGTGTCCGTACAGCTGCCAACAACGACTGAGGGCCACAGTGGAGCTGCTCGCGATGCACCTTAAGAAGGATGAACGCTGTTAATATCGAATGTTGAGGCAACAAGATTGGATGCTTGTTGTCGTAACTCAAATCCGACTGCTGCAGCCTGCCGCCCACCCTGACGACACCGTTTCCATCCAGGAACGGGCTTAGCTGATACAATGGACTGTTACGTTCGACACTGAGGCCTAGGGTAACCAACGTATTTTGGACCCCATCAGCACCTGTACATAATTTGGACACCTACAGCAAAATCAAATGGAAGTGTCCAAATTATGTACAGCTGCTGATGGGGTCCAAAATAGGTTGGTTACCCTAGCTGCAATCGACTTAGTTCTCCAGAAAAGTGTTGCTGTTGTGTGTGTCCTAGGTATTTTCCTAAAGCAAAATCGATTTCCTTTGGAGAGAGCCGAGTAGAAATGCGGAACTCAGAGTGCCCAAAGCGAAGCATCCGAACAGTTATACGTAGAAGAAGCTGTAAGTTCGGATAGTACCTGGCCATCATGTCATCTAAGAAACGATTCTCATAAACAGTGAGGCAGCTCACGGCGGTAGCTCGCTGCTCTCTATCTATTTGCCGTAGCTCATCGGTGTCGAGATCATTGTTTGGAAATGATTCGCTGTTCGTCTCTAATGACTTCCAACTAGGACCATGCCACCATAGATTGTTTGTTTGAAGCTGGTCAGGAAAGGCGCCCGTGAGATCAGATCTGCCGGATTATGATGAGTACCCACGTGAGACCAGTTGATGAATGGTAGATATGTAGTAATCTCCGCTAATCGATTTGCCACGAAAGTCTTCCATCTTGCCAGTGAGCCAGGCGAGGACAACCTTGGAATCGGTAAAGGAACGAATCTCGTATAAACTGGTATCCGAAAGAGCTGCTTTAACATTTGCGATCAATCGTGAGAGAATAACTGCTGCACACAACTCAAGACGGGGCGTTGTCGTTCTGCCATTGCCTATAGGTGCCAGCTTCGATTTGGCACACAGAAGATGGGAAGAGATATTTTCGTTGTCGTCTACGGCTCGAATATAGATGCATGTGCCCATGGCCAAGTCAGATGCATCGCAATAGCCGTGTAGGTAGAGACGAGACCACTTCCGTATGCTGATCACCTTGCGAGGTATCTGAAATGAATTGAGAAGCGAAAACTTTCGCACCAAAACTAACCAATCGTTGGATAACCCACCGGGGGGTGGTGCATCCCAGGCCACCTTCAGCTCCCACATGCGCTGCATTACCAGCTTTGCCTTTACGATTATAGGTGCTAAAAGGCGGGTCAATAGACTGGCAATTTGTGATAAAATAGTCCGTTTAGTGGGCTGAAGGATCTCAGTTGGGTGGTAGGAAAAATGGAACTCGTCACTACACGGCTGCCATTGCATTCCGAGGGTCTTGATGGTACTTTTTCACTTCTAAATCTGCTTCACTAACGCCTTCCAACACGGTTTCACTATTTGATGCCCACTTGCGAAGATGAAATCCCCCTGCCGCAAACATTTCAGTCAGCTGCTCCCGTATCAGCTTTGCTTCTTCGGTTGCAGCACCAGTAAGAATGTCGTCGACGTAGATGCCCTTTAGTGCCTTTTCCACCACATCTGGATACTGCTGTCAGTAGGCCTCTAAAAGCTGCTGTACGCATTTCGTGGCCAGGTATGATTCGCTTTTAGTTCCAAAGGTGACCGTATTTAACCGATATTCATTTATCTCATCATCTTGTGACCATAAAATTCTTAAAAAGTCACGATCGAGCTCATGCATCCATACCATACGATACATTTGCTTCGCATCACCAACAAGTACGACTGATGGGAGGCGAAATCGTATTAAAATATTAATCAGTGAATCATGAACGACCGGGCCACACATTAGTATATCGTTCAATGAGAGACCACTGGTAGTCTTCCCGAAGCATCGAACACGACGCGGCATTTGGTAGTTGAACTTGATGATTTGACTACGCAATGGTGTGGGAGATAAACCGATTTTGCAGATGTACTGGTATCGTTCACCAGTGACATGTGACCGAGAGTAATATATTCACGGATGAACGCATGATATTCACCTTTGAGTTCCGGGTTACGGTCGAGCATTTTCTCGATATGACGAAGCCTTTTCTCTGTAATTTGCCTCGACTCACCCAACTGGTTGGGATCGAGCAAGAACGGAAGACGAACGACAAACTTGCCTGTTTGATCCCGGAACGTATGCTCAGAAAAGTGTTGTTCGCAGCGCTGCTCTTCTTCGGTGAGATAACTGGATGCTGCGGCGTACTCTTCAAGCTCCCAAAATTTACGAAGCTGCTGAGAAAGCTCGTCTTCGGTTGATGCTAGCAAGCAAGTCGAAGCGTGAGATCCAACAGATCTGTTCGGCTCGTAATAACGGCCGGCAAGCACCCAACCGAGCTTTGTGTTTTGCAGTGTTGGTAGGCTATTGTCAGTGCTGAGAGCAATCTGGCCTGGCTCAAGCATATGAAAAAAGAGCTTAATTCCCAGTAATACTTCTACCTTACCCGGGCGATGAAAGTGTGGATCGGCCAAATGTATTGACCCTGGAATAGGACAAGTGTCGATATTTGCTGCTTTGCATGGAAGCGTTTTAGTTATTTTCTCAAGCACCATGCACGAAACGGAGGTGCGGTAGTCCGTTCAGCGAGAAGAAATGATTATTTCAGCACATTTATTAGCGTGCGCTGGAGTAGCAGAAATACCTTCGAGGTACATGTTGGCTGCTTGGGTTTTGAGACGAGTTGTTTGCAAAACTTTTCACTAATAAAGCTAACCTGCGATGCACAATCTAACACAGCACGGCAGGCGTGCGGACGTCCGTGGCTGTCCAAAACGTTGATGGTAACGGTGGCGAGCAAGACATTAGATGCATCGAAGCAAGATGACGGGTCGAGGGCCGCAATCAAAGAATGGGTTGGTGATCCAAGGTTTGTCTGGGCCGAGACTGACGATGATAATTCTGATGGTGGGCTTGCTGATGGCGTAGCCGGATGAAGCAAAGTGTGGTGAGGTAAGTTGCATTTCCTGCAAGTACCTGATTTACAGCTTTCACTGGGATGTGATTTCAGGCAATTGTGACACAGCTTCATTCTGTTGATGTGGGCTAATCGCTCTTCATAATTCATGTGGATGAACCTGCCACAGTGGTAGACATGATGATGTTGCTTGCTGCACACATTGCAGAACGGTGGGTTTGTGGCGACGAATGCGGTAGCGCCTCTGTATTGAGGTTGATTCTTGGAAGGTTGTTTAAAGGGCACAATGACTTTCGGTTTGGCTGGCTGAGCTGCTTGCAAAGCGAAATTGCGTGATTCCACGAGCTTTAGGAAACACTGCAGGGTGATATTCGACTCCTCCATTTTTGCAATCTTCTGGCACCACAGTTGCTTTGTGTCTGGATCCACCTTTTCGCTGAGGATGAACAAAAGTCACGTGTCACGATCTTCCCTGTCCATTGCTTTGAGAGCCCGAATAACCTCATCTGAAACATCATGGAGTGATCGCAAGCCTTGTGCAGTGGATGACGTCAGTGTTGGCCGCGCGAGGAATCGCTTAATATGCTGATTCGCGATTTCACGTGGCTTGTCATACCTAGACTTTAGTTTTTCCAAGGCAGGTGGATAATTGGCATCCTCTATTGTCAGGTGCGAAATCAGGGATGCTGCTTCATCAGTGAGGTTAGTTTTCAGGAAATACAGCTTTTGACTATTCAGCGTTGGGTTTTGGTGGACCAAGCTGTCGAACAAGTCGTAAAATGATTGCTAATCGAAATAATTTCCGCTGTAGACAGGTACATTCATCCGAGGCAGTTTGAGATCCGATAATGGGGATGCACTAGCGTTGTGGTGTACGACGGCAGAAGAGGTTGATGGAGCGGCCATATTAGCAGACATCATACGGAGAAATTCAGCTTGTTGATCGGCAAGCTGCTTAATAACGTCATGCTGCATTGGCTGTGGGGCTGCCACATATTCTCGATTTGTTACCACTTCGAGGATTTTCAATAAACGAGTTTTGAGATTAATGTAATAATCTTCAAATTGTCCTTGGCGGCACACTGCCTCGTCGTACGATTTATCGTCCTCACAATGCTCCAAAATTTTCTTATGCACACCACTATATGAAGCCCACACACAGTTCAAGGCATCTAACTCGGCTTGTACATGAACTTCTTCAGCCTCTTCTGGCTTAATTTTTGCCACAACCTCTGCAATCCGCTTCATTCGCGGTTCGAGTGATTTCCTTTCACGGACGAGTTTATCCATCTTGGTGGATTTCGCGCACTTTTGTTCAATTGTTCAAACTCACACTTTGTTTTTCTGCACTGTGATGCCGATTGGCAGAAGCACTCTGGGCCTGTATGGCGGCGACGGGGCCAATTCGTGGGCACTAGCGGGCACAGAAAATACGGGTCGCGACGAATTTTCGCGATCCGGTTCGAAGGACCATATGTTAGCGTGAGGTCCAAAACAGAGCACAGATATCGTTGACTAGCGGGAGACGTATCGTGATAAAAATGAAACACGTGTGACTTCTATCAAATTAAGGAAACTTATATATTCTATTTTGCTCGTATGGCTCGGTTTTTATAAGCGACGGATAATAGATAACAATGGGCACAGTCCCAAATATATTCAAAAGGTGTTACAGCGGAGCTTCTTAGACAGAATCACTCCTTTGTTGGTAGCCGCCGTCCGTGTCGCTCGCTGCTATGACGAGTAGGGTAGTCGCTCCCATTTTCGCGCCAACAGAAGGCTTTATCGATAATATTGTATCATCGGTGATAGGCGAAACACTTGAGGAGGTGAAAATGTTAGCGACCGAGGCAATAAGATCAATAGGAAACTGGATGCAGGGAGCAAAGCTGCAAGTAGTCCACCACAAAACGGGGGTCCTGCTGGTCAGTAGCTGTAAAGCCGTACAGCGGACAGAAATCATTGTCGGCGAGCACGCAATTGCTTAAGCATCTTGGAGTAATGATAGATGATAGGCTTAACTTCAACGGTCACGTCGACTACGGCTGTGAGAAGGCAGCGAAGACTATCAACGCGTTAGCCAGAATAATGCTGAATAGGTACGGGCCTAGTAGCAGCAAACGATGACTACTGGCCAGCGGATCATCGTCGGTACTACGATATGGAGCTCCAGCCTGGATCGCAGCGCTGCGAACCAAGCGGAATCGTGTACGGCTAAATAGGACCTTTCGGCTCATGGCCGTGAGAGTAGCCAGTGCATACAGAACCCTATCAATGGAGGCAGTATGTGTTATCGCCGTGCTTCTCATCTGTATCATCCTCGAGGAAGACAACGAATGCTGCACACGAAGACACATCCGAGGTATACGGCAACTGGTGAGAGAGGAATCGTTGGATAAATGGCCGCAAGATTGGGTCAGGGGCCGCGAACGGTAGATAGACGTATAGGCTCATACCGGTTCTATCGACCTGGTTGAACAGGAAGCATGGGTAAGTCAGCTTTCACTTGACGCAGTTCCTGTCGGGGCACGGTTGTTTCAAGCAGTACCTGCACCGGTTCGGACACGCAACGACACCTGCCTGTCCAGAATGTGGAGAGGAAGAAGAAACAGCAGAGCACGTTGTCTTCGAACGCCCAAGATTTGCCGCGGTGAGAAGTGAGATGCCACCTTTAACCGTGGATAATGTAGTAAATGAAATGTGTCGGGAGGAGAGTATTTGGAATACAGTCAACAGTGTAATAGCACAGATTATGGTGCAGCTGCAAAAAAATGGAGAGACGACCAACGGATAAACAACGCTAATTAGGACACCTGGACAGCCGTAGTGAAAGCAAAGAGGCAAGCATGAGGCAGCGACACTGTGGATGGTCAGAAATCCTACGAGGGTGGCTATGAAAGGATGGAAGTCATGTAGGTTGCCATCCTTAGATCGGTGCACGTCTCGATAGGTGCAGTGGAAGCGAAGTGGCGAACTCGACAGAGCAGTTCTGAGCTGGACGGAAACTCTGTGATGGTGGCTGTTAGGAGATTATGATCGGTACACGTCTTGGCACAGTCTCCCAGTTGGCCTCGAGGTATGACGCTGGCCTAATAAGCCAGTCATCGTATGTTCGAATCCCGGCTGGGAGAGGCTGTTAGAGTCTATAGGATCGTATCAACTGGCCCTGTACTTGTCTTGTACTCTAACAGCTGGCTGCGAAGTCTGGCATATAAAAACAGAAGGTCAAGTTTCGATAACGGAATGTAGCACCCACCACCACATCATTAGGTTGCCTGGCATTGAGTGATTCCTCACATAAAAAAAGTACAACATCGCGTCGGGCAGTCGAGGCTAATGCGAAAAGAGGAAAGTTGTGGTGGCTTTGAAGCAATGCCGACTATCACTGTTACGGTAGCAGACGTCCGCGAAGCAATACGTGTCATCAGGAATTGGGCAGCCCCAGGAACAGACGGCGTTCAGAATTTCTGGTACAAGAAGCTAGTCGCGGTTCATGCCAAGATAGCCGAGTGCTTCAATAAGGTATTACGTGAGCCTCACACGCTGCCTGATTTTGCTACCCGAGGCACCACTTTCCTCATCCCCAAAGACAGCAACACATCAAACCCATCAAAGTACAGGCCAATCACATGCTTATCAACCCTGTACAAAGTACTTAATGCCATCATTCCACTGTGAGCAACAAAACATCCTGACGGAGGAGCAAAAAGGATGCAAAAAGAATACCCATGATGGCTATAAAGATCAGGCCATCATGGGCAAGTGGGGCAAGCGGTGCGCAATCAGACTGCCCTTGGATGCATAGTCGACGTAACGACCAGCACCATGATTGTTGAGAAAACGCAGTTTTATCGTGAAAAACGATTAAAGCCATATAATCTTTGCTATAAACTTTTTCAATCGAATAATCTGTCAATTTAGTAGAGTTTATTAATCAAAACAGGACTGATGGAGTTTTATGATTCATTCCTCATTTAGGGGAAACAAGGGCGACTTGATCCCCATTTTGTTTTAAGTGTATTTCTCGAAAGTTCATAAGAAAAAATACCTGTTTTTTAACTTTTCGGCAGTTTACAATACAACTTACTACCTACAATTTATCAGTTAGTGTTATGTAACGCTAAACAAAAGATATGGAACATTTTGAAAACTACTGATAATTTTACATACTAAAAATATGCGGGAGACTTGATCCTCGGTTCAGGGACAATTGATCCTTTTGCAAACATTTATTTTTTTGCTTAATTTTCATTTGATAGTTTTATGAAAATAAGAAAAATTCCTGTAATATCATTATTTAGTGTACAACAATTGATTTCAAAAGTATAAAATGTATTTAGAAATGAATTTATGTATTTAAATTTAGAAATCATAGTACATCGATCTATAAAAGTTTAGTTTTTGACATTTTTTATAATTTGCGACGAGAACTGTTTCGTTGGCCTTTAACTTTTGAAGCGTTACATTTTTCCTGTTTAACAATCAAAGCAGCCTCCAGCTTCAACTTTATAGGTGTATCTTAAGGATTTGTGTCTCTCCTCGTTTTCTTACTCTTCGCGTACTTTTTCGTGGTGATGCCTTTGGAAATGGCTTAATATCTTCAGGTGTTTTGATAATTATATTGTTTGGAACCATGGATTTTGGTACCGGATTAATAGAGTTCTTCAAAGAAGATGAATTTTTTTGTACAGAAAGTACGGATTTCGTTATTTTGACCCGTTTACGTCCACGTTTAATTTTTATTTATGTAACAGTTTGATTCGCTGTCGAACAAGTTTGTTCTTCTATTGTCTGCGAAGAATTTGGCTCATGTCGATCAGTTATATATGACGGTAGAAAATCCTTGTCATTGAATACATTTCAATTTATAGGATAAATTCCAGTAACGTGAAAACCACTCGTAGCGTTTTTTGCGGAGAAAGCTTGCGAGAAGGCTTTAGCAAAGCATCGCAAGTAAATCGTGATAGTTTTTCCACTGTGCTGAACCATCCAATCATCACAAGCGTCGTTGTATTGAGCTTTAAGTGAACCATATACTGTCCTATCGAGAGGCTGCAGTTTATGTGAAGTGTGAGGAGGGATTGTAAGCAAGTGTATTCCGTTCGACTTAGCGAAATTAAGCGAATCGATGCTGATATGGCTTTCGTGGTTATCTAGGATCGTCAGACATGGGCTTTGGATAGAGCATTTGGTGAAATTTTGGAAATAATTTCTAAATAATTAGAATAATTTCGGTTTCTTACCTTGTTATCCGAAATTTGCATTAAGCAGTCTCCGAAATCTGCTTTCTTTACCAAAAGTGAAAAAAATAATATAAAATATCGTACCGAAGCTATATGTAAACAAAACCGGTACGTCATGACAGCTGGAGAAAATATGGCAGTAATGCTAGTTTTAATGATTCTTCGTGATTTTTACAAAACGAATGTTTACGGTAGGAGAATCGTTCATTTTAGTATTTGTAAATTCGTCATTCGTCAAATTCGTCATTTCCTATCAAAAGGATCAAGTGTCGCTGAAATTATGTGGATCAACTGTACCTGTCGTAGTATGTTTTACGGAAAATTATTCTTGTAAAATATATGTAAGTTTTAATGTAAAATGTATACAGCATCAATGAATAAACATGCTTAGCTAATTTTTTGTTTGAAAATCAATTCAAAAATTTCAAGACAGATCTCCGCAGCCAAAAAATTGGGCTTCACTAAAAAAAGAAGTATGAAGAATTATTCCGTTGGAAATCTTATTATATTATATTTTTATTGCAATGTAAAAGTTCATTACAGTTTTGTTTTGCAATTTTATTAGTTGAATGAAACGTACAACTTAAGTTTTTTTTCTGCAGAAAAAATCATTGTATTTACTGAGAAATAAAGATTGGATCAAGTGTCCCTAGGGATCAAGTCTACCTGGTCTCCCCTATTGTGTTTAGAAAATGCGAACGCCCTTAGCTAAACGCTTGACGGAAACGGCCATTGCTATAAGATTAGGTATGGCGACGGCGAGCATGAAAATGTGACCCATACCTTTTATATGGATGATCTCAAGATCTATTCTTAATCAACAGAACGACTAGGACTAGCTAACAAATTAGTTGAGAGTAAGCAGCGATATCGGTATCGAATTTGGGCTTGACAAATGCCGATCAGTACAGCTTCAAGCAGGGCGCTTGACTAGTTTTGATGGCCACAAGGTCTACGATGGGGAGATGATTAGGGATATGGTTCGTGGCGAATCGTACAAATACCTTGGTTTCAGGCAGCTCACCAGTATTCGCCAAACCGACATCAAGATAGAGCTGCGGGATGAATTTTTATGTCGAGTGAACCATGTCCTAAAGTCTTTCCTCAACGCGGGGAATAAGGTGCAGGCACTGAATACATTTGCCATTCCCTTGTTGATCTACAGTTTTGAAGTGGTGAAGTGGAGCAAAAATGACCTAGAGTATCTTGAGAGGAGAGTGCGGCGAGAATTCAAACAAGTGGGTATGCGCCACTCTCAATCGGCACTGGAGAGATTTACTTTATCACGAATAGAAGGGGGTGTAGGAATAGTCGACATTCAAGCACTGTGCGTTGCTCAGACGCGTGAATATTTCGTAGAATACGCAACTCGACACGGAATATACCGAGCTGTTTGTGCCGCTGATAGGGGCTACAGCGCTTTACATCTGGCGCGACCAGATTACGACCTCAGATGCAATCTAATGTCGATGGAAGAGGAGATTGCATCTTGGAAGCAGAAACCAGCACATGGTGCTCACCCCTACCAATTGAACCGGCCTTATGTCGACAAGGTCGCGTCGAACTTATGGCTCTCCCATGGTGAACTCTCTATAGTGGTCGAATCCGACATGATAGCCAATTGAGAAAGACGGTACATCTGGCATCAGGATGTAGAGGATGTATGTCGAATGTGCCATCAATCACAAGAAACCATCGACCCCTAATAGCTGGCTGCATAGTAGCAGCAAATGCAGCCTATACAGAACGCCACAACAACGTAGCAAGGATATTACGTATGAATTTCTAGTTTTTTGATATCCGCATGACTGATGTTTCTGCAATACAATCAGTTCTCTACCTCACAGCGGACACTATCGGAATTCCGGATTTTCAAATGACAAATGACACCGATTTCATCAAAATCGGTATAAAATTGTTGATGTTATAACAATATCAATCTTGGGTACCCCTGCTAAAGGTGTTTTTTTTGTCGCACATACAATGAGGAGCTTAAGCTCCTGAATATATTGCATTTTTTTGTCATAAGAAAAACACGGTAGTCGCTTTGGTTGATAGGGCTTTACAGTTGACAGATGCCGAAATCAGACCGAAAACATTACAAAAAGTAAAAACAATGCTACATAAAAATCACTACCCCAGCTATTTCGTAGAAAAGGTAATAAAATAAAGATTACATAGGATGTACAATATGTTAGAAGTACCAAGCAAAGAAACAACTCAACAATTCGTGACAATTCCCTATGTTGCCGGTTTAGGTGAAAAGTTAGGCAGATATTTAAGACAATTTAATATTAATGTTGCTTACAGACCAACTGACAAAGTAAAAAACGTATTATTTACAAAAACCAAAGACAAAATTATAAAAGATAAAAACGACGTTTGTGTTTATGAAGTAAATTGTGGTCAGTGTCAAAAGTCGTACGTAGGAGAAACAAGCCAATTTTTACATAAACGAATGGAACAACATAAATATAGCATCAAAGCAAAAACAGTTGGTGGTACAGGTTTAAAACCCAACACACCATTGAAACAGGTCATGTTTTTTAATTTGACGAAGCCAAAATCATAAAGAAAATAACTAAGCATAACACTAGACTAATAGCGGAAACATTTTACATTAAAATTAAAGGTGAGAACAATGTTGTGAATAGACAAGTAGATTCCGCAACGTTCAAAGCTGCATACGACCCTGTAATCAAAAAACTTGCGAGAAAGAGAAATAGAAAGTAAGACATAGTAAAGAGAAAGATAAACCAAGTAGAACCTAATGGACGAAAAAGTGTAAGTTAAGAATTTATAATATGTTTTATGTTGTAAATGTGCCTAATATAGTGTTTTAGTGTCCGCAGATATTGAGCGAAGACCAGCAGTAGCTCGAAACGTCCGGACTAACTGGTAATTAAAAATTTTCATACTTATTTCGCCGAAAAACGTCGATTAAATCGAACAAACATTGCGGTGGCGGCGATTATCTGAAATCAACATATATTGCACTTCAATGTTCTCGCTGAAGTATTTTACCTTCATTTACCTTTAGCCTTGTTGGGTTTACCTAATAGCGAATTCATAAATTAACCTGGCTCAGGTCGATTGGCACTCAGTTTTAATCGAAGTGCTGTCAAAGCGTTCATAAATTAACCGAGATTGCATTTCGGTTAAACTGACAGCATTCAGTTTGAAGCGCAGGTTAAAACTGTCTAGCATTACGGTTTACGGGTCGATCTGTCAAACTGCCCGTATCGTTCATAAATTTCGGGTTCGAGTTAGCACGAACCTAGGTTAATTTATGAATTCGCTATAAGACTCCCGTGACTCAAAACAAAAAAGTAAAGCCTAGGTGCTACATTTCGTTATCGAAACTTGACCTTCTGTTTTTATACGACAAACTTCGCAGCCAGCTGTTAGAGTGCAGGACAATTGCAGGGCCAGTTGGTACGATCCTATTGACTCTAACAGCCTCTCCCAGTCGAGATTCGAACATACGATGACTGGCTTATTAGGCCCAGCGTCATACCTCGAAGCCAACTGGGTAGCTAACTGCTCACCCCACATGAATTTGTTCTCCAGTCTCTCTTCTGGAATAGGTTGTTGAATCATACACCGTCCTTCATCCCTGGATGGGTAAGGGATGTCTGTTGTCAATAGTCCCCAACCTCATCGTCATCCAAGACTCCATCCTCTATAATCAAATTCTCGTTGTCGAGATTAAAAAGGAAAAAAGAAGAGGAGGATGGAGGGTTTTAGTCCGTTTGTTGGTTATTTTAAAATGATTTATGGAAGTAGGATATAGAGAAGAAAAAAAAACTGTCGCAAATGCAGATTGGTTAAAAAAGAAAGAAGTGGTGTGGTCGACGTGCGAAACAATGTTTTTCAATACTAGATCCTAAGAAGTTCCCACTAAAGTTATCTTGATAGAATATAGAATCGTAGAAACTCCGCCCACATAAGAGGCTCAATAAAAAGCAGTCAAAAAGAAAAAAAAAGAAAAAAAGGGAAAAATAAACGAAGAGAAAAAGGACTCTGACTCTTTTTAGCTCCCACTCCCATTCGCTACCAGGGAGTACGATTCCAAAAGCTGATACACCAAGCCTTGGGGCTTTAAGTTGAACTTAAATTTGGGCTTAAATGGGGATTTCAAACACGGCTTGAAAATAAACATGAATGGTGATAAATAAACATGATAGGGTTTCAAATTGAACTTGGAATTCAACTTTAATTTGGAGTTCAATTGGACTTAAAATAAGACTTGAAATAGGATTTAAAATTGAATTCGATATCGGATACGAAATCTGAGTTGAAATTGAAACTGAACTTGACATTTACTTCAAGTTTGATTTGATACTGGATCTGTTCTTACGTAGTTAGTTCATTTATCTCAAACAAAAGCAAAGCAAAACCTTGGGCTTAAACGTCTTTCTAAGACTTGATCCTTCTTTATCGACAGACTTCGCAGCCGGCTGTTAGAGTACAGGACAATCAAGGGGCTAGCGCAACGATCCCACTCACTTTATCTTGCAGCACCACCCAGCATAGATTCGAACATACAACAACTGGCTTGTTAGACCAGAATTGTACCGCAAAGCTAACTGACTGGCTCACAGGAAGGTAAGTGTCAATTTTTTTTCTTGCAAGACGTAGTCCCAAGTAAAAATAAACACTCAAATTTACATTTTGAAGCAGGTGGTGATAGGTAATAGGAGATGTTATAACTACTTTAATAAGCTATAATAAGAAAAACTAACGTTGTCAAACACAATAACCTACTGGAATAGATTTTGTAGTTGAAGAAGTAAACTTCTTTTCAAGAAAACAAAATTAATATTCAAACCTGCTCGTGCTATGAAAGCATTATATTCAATTGATTCAATTATATTCAATGCCAATCACTTAAAAATATATGAATAAGTATAGACAAGCATTTCATTAAATTTTTCTTGGAAAGTTTCATAAGAAACGCTGTTGTAAAGGAAATGAAATGGTTCCGGATCCCTGTAGCACCGCAACTAATTAATTAATTCAATTTATTCTAATTCTACAACTTCAAGTTTTATGAAATTGTAAAGGAATCTGATCGGGAGGTTACAAATTTTTGCACCTAAGTGCTGAACCATTTTCTTTGGAAATTGGCTGAGCCGCCAGTTTCCTATCTGGCTATGCACTAAAACCTTTAACTTTCAAGTTATTATATGTAATATTTTGTCTCGTCTAATCCTAAGTATATGGTATAAAGTTCACAATTTAATAACTGCAACAACTATCTTCATTTATTGTATTGCGCTTACAACCATTGATATTATTTGAAATATATAAGTGATAAAAACCAGCAGTACTGAACAAGTCCGTTTTGATACTTGTAGCATTGATTAAAATGTGTAGTGTGTATCCGAAGTCAGTGCGTGACGACAGTATTTTTTCGTTCGAATATCTAATGTTGGGAAAACGAATGCGCAGTCAGCTTTTCACGAGTAGAAGTGAAAAATAGCCGATGGGCGATCGGACGATTTCTTATTAGTTTTGAGTTTGTTACCAACGCGGGCGGATCGAGCGACAGTACATTCGAGTAGCACGTAATACAGTTGTTATTAGTAGTTTCTTTTATTGCAAAGAAAGTTACGATGATGTCGTTATTAATTAAACATATTTGGAAATATGACTAATATATTCAAACACGATTAAGGAAACCTGCTATTGTAACTCGGTTGCAAACATGTGGTTTTGACTTGTTTGGAAATACTTGAACGATCATTAGCTTATATAACGTTTTCGAAGATAAATTTTAACTAAGTTTTTCTTTCTTTTCTTTGATTGCTGTGTATAAAAGGTAAAGCTGATACAATCGGCTAGTTTTTACCGTTCTTCGCTTAATATCGTCATCTAACGAGTTTCGCTGAAAATTACAAAAAAGAAACAAGTAATATGATCGAGAACGGTGATTATGCCGTGCAATACGGTGGTGAAGACGCTTATATGGAGCAAGAAGAGGAATGGGAACGCGAAGGACTGCTTGATCCTGCATGGGAAAAACAGCAGAAAAAGGTAAGTGCCGTAGAATCAATATCAATGACAAGTGACGTGCGAAGGAAGAAAATATTAATAAGATTGAAGCATTCGATTATTACAAGTTATAAAGATGACCCAGCAATAGATTGATTCGTGCTGCAAGTTGGGCTATATTTTATATACCTTTTTTCATATAAGAGTCAACAATTATATCAATAAGACTAATTTATTGAAGAGGATGTTTGGCACCTGAAATAGTTGAATACAGTAAACAAGTGAAGATTATCTGTTTTTGGATAGCTTTACTGCGATGATTCATATTACAATTTTCTGGTTGAGCATTCCTAGTGTGATTCATGGTATTTTATTTTTAAATAAAAAATGGTGTACCATTTGGCTGAACGATACATATTTTCAGATTTTTGAGTTTATAAATATATATGTAGATCATGGTTGCTGCCCTGACTCGAAAACACTCAAACATTTAAACTTTAGTATATATGTAGCGCCAAATTTACGGTGAGCACAATAGACACATAAGTCTGCGTGCCATTGAGAGCTCAAGGTCTTATAATTTTTCGTTTAATTGACTTAGTGGAATAAATGAAAAATTTGTCTACTGGAACGTATTTTTTCCAATTTTATCTATTTTGTATTTCACATTTTAATCATACAAGGTTGAATAAATTGATACAATTTGAGAAATCTAATTATAGAAGTAAAATATGTGTAAAATGTACCACGAAATCTTGTATGTTAGTCTGCTTTCGCATGTAGGAGGAGCAATGTGTACAATACAGCTGGCATATCAAGAATAACTATAAATAAACTTTGCTTGCTCCTATTAATACCGATACTGAAAGCCAAGTTTTTCAAAAGAAATGCTTGCTCGTTAAGCGACATAGCATCAGCGGTTGCTCCGTGAAATTTCTCGTACGAGAACGTAACTGCTACAAAAATAAAACTGGTTTATCCAGCAGTACTTTTCTCTTAGTTTTGTCGTAAGAAATGACAGGAATTGACCATATTAGTATGAGTGCATACATATATAAGCTGAATAAATACTGGACTACTCTTTACTAGATGGTTTGTCGTAGAATAGATATGGTATTTTGCCAAGATGGAACTGCTTAAGAGTAAGAACTTGCGACAAGGGAATCCAATGGGAGATTGTAATCATTTTTGTTGAAGATCTGTATAACTCCTACAATGCGTTTCGGATCATAACATCATTTGTTTTATAACATTTTTTCATTCCTTAATAACAAAATTTTTATTAATATAAATGTATCGAGACCAGATGATTCTAACAAGAATAGTACAGAATTGTAGCTCCAGTTAATATTCTTATCAACGTTTGTTATAGGTGTGATAGAAAACTAATATTTCACTAAGGTTGTATCTTATTGTATCTTATTCTGCTACTAATAACACAATTTGTTACATTTGCAGGACCGAATGTTGGTTTTTGTAACAATTCCTGAAGACTAGATCGAACTATAACATAATTTGAAATATTTGTGATACACCTAAAGCAGGTTTTGTTACAATTTTTGTTATTTTAACTCAGTGGCGACTTGTTGGGGCTTAGCTTACCTGTTCAACCAGCGAAAAATAAAATTTAATACGCAGCTTTTTATTATCGCATTTTTATATTTTAATCAGGGATGGTCCGATCAATTTGATTCAATTTTGATTCAACTGACAGTACCGTCTCAGCCGAGCGAAATTGGACAAAGTCATATATGAGACATTTGCAGAACTAGTTATTATCTACAATTTTGCTGAATCTTTTGTTGTATCTTTTGTAGTTACGGAGCTACAATGCTAATACCTCATTAGTTACTAAATGAGCGTTCACTTAGTTAATAATAAGGTACTAGCATTGTAGCTCCGTAACCACAAAAGATACAGCAAGACTTTATTCAGCAAAATTGTAGATAATTACTAATTATATAAATTTCCCATACATAACTTTGTCAAATTTTGCTTCACTGAGACGGTACTGTCAAATGAATCATAATTGAGTCAGAGTGATCGGACCATCCCTGATTTAAATCATAAAACAAACAGAGGTATTCACGTAGCGCTTGCTATGTTGCGTAAGCGGTGTATTTCGTGTACATTTTTTTTGGATATTATCACTACGACCAGCATTTTGATCTATTGTGATCATTTCGTGTACATACTGCCACAATTCACATTACAGTTCCGCTTCCTATGTAACAACGGAATACGACGGTTTACTTTACTAGCAAACTCGTCTCAGAATTTTACCAACCAAATTCAAGAATAACCACCTCACTGCGAAGTTGTTCAATGCTGAAGATGAACGAGTTAATGAGAAAACTTTGCGGATAATGCATGTCAACCGCGCTCCATTTTCAAATCCCCTTCGTACCAACACCTTCGTTCCTGGTGCTAATCTCTAAAGCAACGTTCAAACGTCGTGTTGAACGTTTTCCTTATTAGCTTCGCAACTAAATAAAATGGAATCAAAGCGCAGGCCATAGGGATATGTGGTAGTAAGTTGTTCAATGCTGAAGATGAACGAGTTAAGGAGACAATAATGCGCCCGCGCTTTCGGGTTGAAGCTTTTTCATACTCTCTTTTTATCTCCTTCGTACCAACACATTGTTCCTGGTGCTAATTCAGTATCAAGAATCAACAGCAGGAACAAAGTGTTGGTATGCTTGTGCATTGAGATCTCTAAAGCAACATTCAAACGTCGTGTTGAACGTTCTGCTCATCAGCTTCGTAACTAAACTAAATTCGTATTGCATTGAATATGCGTCGGTGCAAACGAAATCATGAACGAGTGATGAAAATAATTTTGTCGGGCTGAATTTTGTTGCCTGTCCTATGAACAGGTTGAACATGCGGACGAGTCGCCACTGTTTTAACTACTAACGAGACGAAGTTTATAACCAGTATTGCTCGTTTCTTTGGTAACAAAACGCGCTGCTCACTTTTTTGATCGCTTGAAATCGTCGCAGAGAGAATCTGCTTGGCTGTATGTAAGTTTTAAGTATATATTATGTTTGTCTAGCACGTAAGCTATTGATTTACTTGACAAAATAAACGATAGTTGCCCCCGCGACGATTCTGGCGAAGGTTTCGCCCGCGACGGTTATAATTCATCGCGTACGAAAGGGTGGGAAATTGATAATATTAAGTCAACTGGTGCACTATGAGATATCAGGGGGACAAAAATCAGAAAACTGACTTTCACTAATTCGCTTAATGAAATTTTCTCTTGATAGTAAACACTTCAATTAAGAAAAATCCAAAATAGCAAGTCTCTATTCGATGTTGTTTCTGAGATAGAGGCTGTCAAGGTTGAAAAACGATATGATATACACTGAAGTCGCTTTTTACGCGGTTTTTTTACGCCACTATTTTTACGTGAATTTCGGTATTTACACGGTTTTTTGCGCAGATTTCGGAATTTACGCAGTTTTTTTACGCGAATTTCGGAATTTACGCGGTTTCTTTACGCGAATTTCGGATTTTACGCGGGACGTATCCTTCGCGTAAAAAGCGACTTCAGTGTATACGATTTTTGCCATTAAAACACGCTTAGTTTCAAATCAATTTTTAACACTATTTTCAATAATAAATCTTATGTATTATATATCATTAGAAAGGTAATGAAATGAGCTTTCCGAAAAACAAATGGTTCAGACAGCTAGAGGAATAATAATAATAATAATAATAATAATAATAATAATAATAATAATAATAATAATAATAATAATAATAATAATAATAATAATAATAATAATAATAATAATAATAATAATAATAATAATAATAATAATAATAATAATAATAATAATAATAATAATAACAGCCTACCTCAATCGCCACAATACGGTTGCCAAGATTGTGCACCAACAACTTGCTTTGAAGCATAACTTGGTAAACTGCTACGTACCCTACTACAAATACCTGCCCCACCTAGTCCTGGAAAATGACTGTGTAAAGCTGTACTGGGATCGCGAGATCATAACGGATGTCCTCATACGTGCCAATCGCCCTGACATTGTGGTCTACAACAAAAGGATAAAGCGGGTCACCCTCATCGATATTGCTGTACCGCTAGACCACAATGTGCAATCAACTTTCTCGACCAAAATCACGAAATACCATGATTTTGCCGAGGAGTTACGGCAAATGTGGCACCTGGAGAAAGTACGAATAGTTCCAGTAGTAATCTCTGCTACTGGACTAGTTCCCTGTACGCTACTGCGCTCCTTAGAAGAGCTGGAGCTGCGCACCGAACTACAAGTAATCCAGAAAGCAATGGTTTTGGGTACCTGCAACATTGTACGGAGGTTCCTGAACCACCATAACTGATCCAACCGAAGCAAACATTCAAACACCAAAAAAATTAATAACTGATGAATGAGACCTCAGAGCCTAACCCCTCTTGGCATAAAGAAGCCCGAGGGTAGGTGAAAGTGCCAAAACTCTATAATAATAATAATAATAATAATAATAATAATAATAATAATAAGAAACGGAATGGAACGGAAAAACATGTAAAATTAGTAGAATTTTCTGCTTTGTTAGTTGAGAACTTTTTTCCTCCAGATATCTCCAGGTCAATTCCACATTCTTGGTTCAATCTCAGGTGTATACTACCAAATTATGAAAGAATTACGTGCCACCATGCGCCACTCTGCGAAATATAGTGTTTTGAAAATTTCTAATCACTATGGAAGATTTCAAGACTAAATGAACCCGCGAATAACACACTCACACACACACACACACACACACACACACACACACACACACACACACACACACACACACACACACACACACACACACACACACACACACACACACACACACACACACACACACACACACACACACACACACACACACACACACACACACACACACACACACACACACACACACACACACACACACACACACACACACACACACACACACACACACACACACACACACACACACACACACACACACACACACACACACACACACACACACACACACACACACACACACACACACACACACACACACACACACACACACACACACACACACACACACACACACACACACACACACACACACACACACACACACACACACACACACACACACACACACACACACACAGACACACACACACACACACACACACACACACACACACACACACACACACACACACACACACACACACACACACACACACACACACACACACACACACACACACACTCAAACACTATTTCAAGATCTATCTTCTAGATCTGCTCAACTTATGGACCAATCTCGGTAAATCTTACAAAGCTTATATGGGAATGGGACGATAGTATCTTGTAAACATTTTGTGTGAAATTTGTTTGCGCCATCTCCGAGAAAACGTGGGTAGAAAATTGATTACTCAAACACGTATATAGAAACTTGAAGTTGGTGGCTGTAGTGATGTCCGATTTTTTCAGTTAATCGATTAGTTGATAATCGATTACTTTTTAGGCGGCCAATAATCGACATCGATTAATCGGCGCTGCATAATCGATTAATCGAAATAATCGATTGATTATAACCTTTACGTCCTGTAACGGGGCGGGATGGGTTTTGAGGCAGTGACAACCTTCACTTAAGCGCCAGGCAAGGATTAACTTGCTGTGAAGGAGCGTGTTTAGCGATACAATCCCGGTCCGGTTAGAACACTTCAGGGCAGGTCCATCAAACGCTCAACTATAAACTTACGAACGAAATGCCGACGAACCTAACATCGGTTGAATCCGTTCGGCCGACTCAACAGGGGGACAAGAGCAACCATAGGCTAGTGCAGTGTCTCGTAGACGTCCTACACTAACCTACCGGGGGCCAACTCGCAAACCGCTGTGGGGGGGAGCACATTCGGGGACTCACACTTTCCGAGGACACATATCGTAGCAAACACCATTTCGAGGGTTAACAGATCTTCATTTAAAAGTTTGGCTTAATCTAGTGGTTAGTTTTCTTCAGTTTTTCTTACGGCCTGCTGCTTCTTGTCGACGAAGGGTCTCTGATGTTCCGATGAACAGGTGACTGTGCTAGTCTAACGGTTTCGTAGACCGCTTACAGATAGCCCGTACCAGATACGGGATGGGTGGCAAATGGTGAATCGAATGTTTAAGTTCGACCGGGTCCGACATCCGGTAGCCGGTACGAACGGTGTAACGATTGCTTATGTGGTGGGTATAGCATACGGCTGGCTCTTCGGCTATCGGTTCCTACGATCGATGGTGTATAGGGCCACGGATGGTAGCAACTACCTGCTCGCTCGGTGTGTTGCTCGGAGAATCGGATCACGCACTCATGGTCGACACGTGTTGAGGCCGACTGACGACGGTCGCGCTCTCAAGCCCTAAGTGAAGACCTCCGTTTGAAGGAGGGTGCTGGTGGTCTTTTTCTTCGTTCCACTAGGTAATCTAATCTCGCTTTAGCGCCTATATTTTCTACCCGTGTTTCTTCCACTTTACTTCTACTTATTGTATCTTTTCCGAATACTAGTTTACTTCACTTTTCGTCTTCTCATGTATCACTTTGCGTCTTCTAACTTCTAGCTCTTTCCAATCTTGCGTGTCGTCGTTTTGGTGGTTGTCTTTAAAATCACTCATTCCCCAGACTGATTTGCCTGCACAGGACTTTACGACGGGACCGACGATTCAGCTTCGGCTAGTTTCGCCAGGTTCCATCCGATGGGCATTAGCAGGGTTTGTTTACTGTCGCGGTACCCTAACCTTTTTTCGGGGATAACGGCAGGTAACGCGAACAGGTTGTTATGAAGGTTGTGTGGGATTGGACAATAGGGTTTGTTACCTTATTTATTTTGTAACCTCGTTACAGTCCCCGACACCAAAGAATAGTTTTGCGTCCCGTAGTACTATCCACGAGTGTTTTGGAATGTGCAGTCAGACTTAGGCTTGGTTTTTGGTTTTTGTATAGAAAAAGACGAAGGCTATTACGCAGTTTTCTAAAAATTCCTTTCAAAATTCCGTGTCTAACGGCCTGACAAATTTCGAATTATCTTTTGACGGTGGCACGGTTAATATCTAGATTGAGTTTAGTTTGGTTTTTAGGCTTCAGCGTGGTATTTAAACCGGCCTACTGCGTGCAAACTGGATGATTAAAAGCAAAGCCTTGGGGTTAAACATCCTTTCTAAGATTTGACCCATCTTCATCGACAGACTTCACAGCCAGCTATTAGAGTACAAGACAGTTACGAGGCTATTGCAGCAATCCTACTGACTCTATCTAGGAGCACCGCCTAGCTTTTGAACATACGACTGGTTTCTTAGATCAGCATCGTACCTCGAAACCAACGAACTGGCTGATTGCGTGTGGTTAATTAGGCCACTGTAACAATTAAATTTGTTATAAATTGTCAAACAAAATTTTAAATAATCCGGCATAATCGATCGGCCAGGTAATCGATTATCTAATAATCGGAACATAAAGCAATCGATTAAAAATTAATCGATTATTTTAGCGGATAATCGATTAGTTCGATTAATCGAGAAGTAATCGGACATCACTACCATCACCACTGGTGGCTGTTTAATTGACGACGGCAGAAAGTCAGGCACGATTTGTCGACATTGACAAGGTTAACTTTAATTGGCGTTGCATTGTAGGAATTGTTACTCAAATTCAATTCATTTACATTCATAGTTGCTGGCCTTCTTCTGAATATTTGGTAGAAAAGTACTAATGAAAAGTTGAAACTGATCGTCATGACGAAATGAAACTCGTTTTGCTGACGCTGACTGAAGCTAGTTTGAAACTGAAGCAGTGCTGCTTATGTAGAAACCGAAGCTTCACTACTTCATTTATGAGTGACGCTATGCAAATGAAGGTGACGTTGTAGGGCCCTGCTAGCAGTACATGTTTACTTGATGGTATGGTTTTTAATGATTTATATCAAATTAATGAGATTCGCAACAACAACACTAGGCTTCTTGATTTTATATTCGTCAATCAACATACTTTGTCAGCTTGTGATGCCTGCGCTGTACCAGATGTCCTGAGTGTTATTGACGCTCATCATCCGCCTGTAATGGTTAGTTTTTATCGGAACCTCCAGCACGTACTCATTGACGATTTTGATTTTTCCGAATTCGACTTTCGACGCGGCGATTATGAAGTGATGAACGCAGACCTGTGTACAATTGATTGGACATTGATTATTAATTGCGCCGACTTAGATGTAGCTGTTGACAAATTCACTTCAAAGATTCATGAGGCAATCGAACGACATGTTCTTCGAATGCGCTCACCCGCCCGCCTGGAGCAACACTGAACTTTCCCGCCTTAATCGTTTGCGAAAATCTGCTCTTCGTGCGTATCATAGAAACAAAAATTCTTCCAACCGTCTACGCTTTACAACAGCCTGTCAAAAATATAAAACTGGAAAACGAAGCTTCTACCGTAAACCGTAAATGTGATGAGTTCGCTAAATATTTTTCGGGAGTATTCAGTAATGAGTGCGCTTCATCTGAAAGTATAGCATCAGCACTACGTATTGTTCCGAGTGATGAGATTGTAACTGAACCGTTCAACGTTACTGGTGCTGAAGCCGTTGGCAGAATGAAACAGTGCTATTCCCCGGGACCAGATGACATCCCTGCTGTGCTGTTGAAGAAATGCTTGAGATCGCCAATCGCTTCATTATTCAACCTCTCCATGCAATGTCAACAATTTCCTCGTATTTGGAAGTCCTCTTTTATTTTTCCTGTGTTCAAGAAAGGTGACAAACGGAATGTGGAACACTACCGAGGAATTACTTCTCTGTGCGCTTGCTCAAAAGGTTTCGAGGTAATTGTTTATAAGCATCTCTGGTTTCATGTTAAGAACTACATATCTACGTCACAGCATGTTTTTGTTTCCTGGAAGATCTGTTTCAACTAACCTGCTGGAGTTCACCTGTCTATGCTGCGCGCAATGGACCAGCGTTTTCAAGTTGATTCAGTCTACACTGACTTGAAGGCTGCATTTGATCGCGTGGACCATGCAATTCTGCGGGCTAGCTTGATAAACTGAGTGTGTTTGCTGGTTTAAAAGCCTGGCTGCGGTCTTATCTACGAGATATGACCTACTGGTCTCAACGAATTGAAAGAATTCAGAAACGCTTCGCCAGGAAAATTTGCCATGTGCTGCCTTGGAGGAATCCCGAAAGTCTACCATCTTACGAAAACCTATGTAGATTAATTGGCATTACCTCACTTGAACAACGGCGAAAAGATATCATCGCTACTATGGCACACAAGATACTAGTGGGGATATACGATAGCCCTGCTGTACTTGCTTCACTCCAACTGTATTGCCCTTTGCGCCCTCAACGACATGAACAGTTTTTAAGTATAGGAACACACCGTACCAACTATGGTCTGCATGAGCTAATTCGACATTTGGCAGTAGAATACAATCGTAGCAGACTATTTTTTGACTTTTAATACTTGACCAATTGTAATTATATGTGTATATATGGAATTTAATGTAATATACTATTTGCTATTGTCCCAAAACCTATTTATGGTTAAGTTAATGATAAGTTCACCATGTAATTGAAAAACAGCTGAAAAGATGCTGGGTTTTTATGCCTCTTTGAGGATGCATGATTTGACCATTCTCAAGACGGCTTTTCCCAGCCAGCATTTCATTTATACCAATGAGTCGGCTGAAATCTTATACACTCAAGTCTTTTTTACACGGTTTGTTTTTTTCGATTACTCAAGAACGGTGCAACTTAGGGACTATTTACAAACTACGTAATGAATGTCGGGCCGCTCCCAAATGTATGGAGAAATAATTGAATGGTCCCTAAGTTGTCCCGTTCTTGATAATCGAAAAAACAAACCGTGTAAAAAAGTGCTTGAGTGTATATAAAAATGGATTTCTGTCTGTCTGTCGGGATGTTCCCTATAGAATCAAAAACTACTGAACCAATCGGCGTGAAAATTTGCATGTAGAGGTTTTTAGGGCCAGGAAAGGTTTTAGTGATGGTTAGAGACCCCTCCCCCCACTAAGAGGGGGGGGCTCCCATACAAATGAAACACAAATTTCTGCATAACTCGAGAACTAATCAAGCAAACAGAACAAAATTTGGCATGTGGGTGTTTTTGGTGACAAGAATTTATTCTATGGTAATGGAAACAAGGTCCTGCGGGCCGAATATCAAATACCATTGGACTCAGTTGCGGAAACTGAGCATTTTCTGTGTGTGTGTGGGGGGGGGGTGTAGTGTGTGTATGTATGTGTGTGTGTGGGGAGGGTAGTGTGTGTGTGTGTATGTATGGGTGTGTGTGTGGGGAGGGTAGTGTGTGTGTGTGTATGTATGGGTGTGTGTGTGGGGAGGGTAGTGTGTGTGTGTGTATGTATGGGTGTGTGTGTGGGGAGGGTAGTGTGTGTGTGTGTATGTATGGGTGTGTGTGTGTGTGTGTGTGTATGTATGGGTGTGTGTGTGTGTATGTGTGTGTGTGTGTGTGTGTGTGTGTGTGTGTGTGTGTGTGTGTGTGTGTGTGTGTGTGTGTGTGTGTGTGTGTGTGTGTGTGTGTGTGTGTGTGTGTGTGTGTGTGTGTGTGTGTGTGTGTGTGTGTGTGTGTGTGTGTGTGTGTGTAATTTCATACTGATCGGACTTTTAGTTCAAAAGTTATGTATAACATAACGAAAAATATAGGACTTCATTATCTTATAGGTCCCTTAACCGATTTGAACAAAATTGATTGCATATGAAAGGGGAGCCTTTCAAAACCTTAACTTCCAAATTTCATTATGAATGGGCTTATGGTTTGAAAGTTACATAAAGAAATGTGATACAAGAGTATGTAAACATATTTTTGTTACATAGCAAAGCAAAGCCAAGGTGCTACATTCCGTTATCGAAACTAGACCTTCTGTTTTTATACGACAGACTTCGCTGCCAGCTGTTGGAGTGCAGGAAAATTGCAGGGCCAGTTGCTACGATTGAATTGACTCTAACAGCCTCTCCCAGTCGAGATTCGCACATACGACGACTGGCTTATTAGGCCAGCGTCATACCTCGAAGCCAACTGGGAGGTAAATTTTTGTTACATATGAATATTAATTCAATGGGAAATACTTTACAATTTATTGTTATTTGAAAATTACTGTTGAGATCTATAAAACGAAACCGAGTTATTGAAAATCGGATGATTCTTTCAAAAGTTATAGTTATAGTTATAGTTATATTAGCACTGGATATTAAAACTTTTAAAACGTGCAAAGCCAAAATATATCAATCAACGGTGTATGTACGTATGTATGCGTGTAGGTATGTCTGTATGTATGTATGTATGTATGTATGTATGTATGTATGTATGTATGTATGTATGCATACATGTATGTGTGTATACGTATCTATATGTGTATATGTAGGTATGAGTGTATATGTATTTGTGTATGTATGATGTATGTGTACAATTTGCAGTTTTGTAATTTGCATTGAAATACAGAAAAAGTGATGAAGAGCAATTCCAACTCAACTAACAAAACGGTTTGATTCGATTATTTTTGATTGAAATTAAATTTTGGTGATATGTTGGATGTTGGACGCTAGGATTCATTTTCCATGAAACTTATTTTTTTCGTCAAGTGTAATTTTTCAAACAAACGTATTTAGAAATGAGGTTATGTTTTTAAAAATTCATACATCAAAACCTACTTATTTGTTCAAAATGACGTCAAAGAAAAAGTTGTGGAAATTAAGTGTATTTTCAATAAAAAATTACACTGAAAGAAAAAACTTCAAAATTTTATGAAAAACCATGATAAAAACCATGATAAAAATCATAAAATAAGGATTATCTTATACACTTTAAAAAAGCTCCGAGTTGCCAAACATTACTAAAAATCCGTAAACGTCGATATACACCATCAACTTTTTTACCAAACATTCGGCTATTGAGATTTCGGCACAATTTTGCCGAACTCGGTGCTTATTTTTAAGTGTGTAAAAAATATTCCCTCAGATTTTTTTTTTAATTTTTTTAAAGATAGCCTAAATTATACTCTAAAATCTGGTGAAGAACTATCGAAAAGAAATTTTCTTTTCAAAACGAATTAAAAAGTATTTGCTAGCACTGCCGTTAAAAAAAATAATATTTTTTTGGATTTCTTGGTCAATTTTCTTTGGAAATGTGAAGATGATTTTATCTTAAACAAAATATTTCCGGAGATATAAGCAGAAGAAAGTAAGAGGGTTTAACAAAAACATCTTTTCTGTAAAGAGGAGGTGCTTCCATTACTCGTGGGGAGAACCAACCGGTGCCAATTTTGGGTTTTTGCTTTTTGACCGTTTTCGTAGTCTGACAAAATTTGATTTAAATCCGTAAAAGTCGATTACATGGTTCTCGGATACCTCGCGTAGAATTACCCTACTAGGACATAATTTTTAGATTTTAACATTAACTTGAAGTAACAATAACTTGAGAACGGCTAGGCCTAAGAAAAAAGTTTATATGATATATTTTGTTCAAAATTATACGTAGAATTTGATTTTGTTTGAATTATATCGAAAGAAAGTAAAATTTGGGTATTTTCGAAAAAATTGTCAAATTTTAAGGATTTTTTTTTTAATTTCGAAGGAGTGTCCATCGATAACACTTCACCAGATTTTAGAGCATAATTTAGGCTATTTAAAAAAAAGTATGAGGAAAACCTGAGGGGCAGAGGTTGAAGAATTCGCAAATGGAATACATACATCAAGCATCGACAAGCAGAAAATGAATAGTTCAATTCGCCGCATCGAATGAGCCGCATACATTCACGCTTCATAGCATCGCTGAATATACGATTATCGTATACAACGCAAAAGTGCGAAATCAAACGTTTTGCCTTTCTACTATATAAATATATAGTACTAGCTGACCCGACAAACTTCGTATTGCCACAAATTAACCTGTGTTGTACATAAACCATGATTCTCAGATGATCTTTGTCACAATCTCGAGTTTTGCAAGTTTCTGAGGAGTTCCACCTTAGATAATTCATTTTGGCAGTAACTATGAAAGCATCCCAGGTAACCAATAAGCATCACCAATGCTATTCAAATGTAGGCCAATAAGCATTTAAGTCGCCTTAAATGCTACTTAAATGCTATTTTGGCAAAATATACAGCTACTTTACTGATAACATTCTTATAGTGCTGACAATGCTAATTTACAGCTAATTACCGACACGAAAAATTTGAAGACAATTTTGGATGCCAACACCTTTACAACACCTATGCAGTCCAAAGGCTAATATATAACAACGTGCATTATAAAATGCCAGATACGCTGATATGCTGCTTATGTTAATGCTTATTAGTTACCAGGAATGGGTAGTTTAATATACAAATTTGCAATTTTCCCTCACACTAAAGTAGAAAACAACTACCCTGTCCCCTCATTGCATAACCAGAAAGCGGATAGTAATATTCGCCATGATTGTACAACATTTCGCCGAATATCATTTTGCGAAAAACCTTATGCGGAATGTACCATTTCACGGAAAACTTTTTCGTGGAAAGTACCATTTCGCGATCCTCTCCTTACTTGCTGTCACTCGTTCCAGGAAACCCAGGTAGACCTAGGAAAACAAATAAACCTAGACAGTAGTGATTTCTGTGGGGAGTTGCCTGCCCCCAGTGGGCGGCGCTTTCGACGGCGGGTCGCCGGCAACACTCGCGGCCGTCTCGTCCTTAATGATCTAGTGTTACTGTAAATAGTTTTTGTGGTCTTGTTATTGACTAATGTTTTATGGAAGACTCTCGAATTTCGCGAGTTCGATTAGGTTTTGAGTTTCACAAAAATTTCTGTTTTATTTGTATGAGAGTCCATATCCCCCTACCACAGGGGTGAGAGGTCTCCCCTCTTAAAAGGGGAAGGGGTCGTAATTCACCATAGAAAAAATTTCTGCCATCTGAAACTCCCACATGCCAAATTTGGTTCCATTTGCTTGATTAGTTCTCGAGATAAGAGGAAATTTGCATTTCATTTGTATGGAGCCCACCCTCTTAAAAGGGAGACGGGTCATAACTCGCTTTCTAAAGAGGACAGTGGTCTCAATTTACCATAGAAAAAAATCTTGCCTCCGAAACCACTTACATGTCAAATTTGGTTCCATTTGCTTGATTAGTTCTCGAGTTATAAGGAAATTTGCTTTTCCTCCTGCCCTCCTAAAGTGGGGAGGGGTCCTAATTCACCTTAGAAAATATTCTTGCCTACAAAAATACCCACATGCTAAATTTGGTTCCATTTGCTTGATTAGTCCTAGAGTTATGAGGAAATTTGTATTTCGTTTGTATGGAGCCCACCCTCTTAAAAGGGAGATGGGACAGGGGTCTCAATTTACCATAGAAAAAAATCTTGTCTCCGAAACCACTTACATGTCAAATTTGGTTCCATTTGCTTGATTAGTTCTCGAGTTATGAGGAAATTTGCTTTTCATTTGTATAGGAGCCTCCCCTCCTAAAGTGGGGAGGGGTCCTAATTCACCATAGAAAATATTCTTGCCTACAAAAACACCCACATGCTAAATTTGGTTCCATTTGCTTGATTAGTTCTAGAGTTATGAGGAAATTTGTATTTCGTTTGTATGGGAGCCCCCCCTTCTAAAAAGGTAATGGGTTCTAATTCATCATAGAAAAAATGGCTGCCTCCAAAAACACCCACATGCCAAATATGGTTCCATTTGCTTGATTAGTTTTTGAATTATGAGGAAATTTGTAATTTGCCCCGCCCTTAAAGTGGGGAGGGGTCTTAATTCACCATAGAAAATATTTTTGCCTCCAAAAGCCTCCACATACCAAATTTGGTTCTATTTGCTTGATTAGTTCTCAAGTTATGAGGGAATTTGTATTTCATTTGTATAGGAGCCCCCCTCTCTTAAAGGGGAGAGGAGTCATAATTCCCCTTCTAAGGAGGGGAGGGGTCCCAATTTACCATAGAATATATTCTTCAAATTCTTCTATATTCTATATTCTTAAAATTTCTATATTCGCCAAAAACTCCCACATGCCAAATTTTGTTCTATTTGCTTGATTAGTTCTCGAGTTATGCAGAAATTTGTGTTTCATTTGTATGGGAGCCCCTCCTCTTAGTGGGGGGAGGGGTCTCTAACCATCACTAAAACCTTTCCTGGCCCCAAAAACCTCAACATGCAAATTTTCACGCCGATCGGTTCAGTAGTTTTCGATTCTATAAGGAACATATGGACAGACAGACAGACAGACAGACAGACAGACAGAAATCCTTTTTTATAGGTATAGATAAAGGTATAGAAATCACTCGGAAAACCGGAAATGGAGAGAAGGCTCTGCGGCCGAATGTCATATACCATTCGACTCAGTTTCGAAAACTGAGCATTTTCTGTGTGTGTGTGTATGTGTGTATGTATGTATGTATGTATGTATGTATGTATGTATGTATGTATGTATGTATGTATGTATGTATGTATGTATGTATGTATGTATGTATGTATGTATGTATGTATGTATGTATGTATGTATGAATGTATGTGTGTATGTATGTATATGTGTGTTTGTGATGACAATTTGCAATTTTGAAATTTTGCATTGAAATTCAAGAAAAGTGTGAAACATGTCAATTGTCTGAAGTTTTGGAAGCCTCTTAGTGGAATGTGGAATACGAATTCGGAAATTAAAGAAAAGAAAAAACTTTTTCCGACTAAATTCCACTAGGTATTTAAATATTTAAATATTTATTCGCGACAGATACGTATACACTTCGAAATAAGACACTGATGAAGCCTGCACGTTGTAGGCGAACTACGTATCTGTCGCAAATAAATATTAAATACAGTAGGATTTCGAATTTGGCAACAAATGCGTGTCACCTATGTTGCCAAAATCGAGCCCTTTTTTGATATGACAAAATTGAATGTAAATGCAGTAGAAATTGACTAAATGTTATTAATCAACGATTGCAACCTTTTTCACAAAATCCGGCAAGAGCTATCCAGGCGGTATAAGTAAGTTTTTGGCGACGTACGGTAAGACATAGTCCTACGGCAATAAAAATATTATTGTTCGAAACATTCTATAACCGCAAACTTTTTTTCATGAATACACTTAGGGCAATATTTTTTCGTCATTTAAAGTAATGCGGAAACTGACTAATATTTAAGCATACTTTTGGAAGTAAAATATTTTGTGTTGCCAAAAAAGGATACTTTTGTTGCCAAAATCGAACCATGCCAAATTCGAAATCCCACTGTAGTGGGATTCAATCGGAAAAAGTTTTTTCTTTTCATTAATTTCAGATTTCGATTGTCATTTTCTTCACTTGCTGTAACTCGCAATTAGACAAGAAAAGCAAAAAGCGAAGAAAAGCAGTTAATTTAAGCATTTAGATATAGTGGTGTATAGGATTTAATATACTAATGGATTGATTTTTGCAAATAAACTTATATAAATTGCAAACAATTTTTGCGCATCAATAGATGCTGTTTCCAATCAATAGATACTAGAGCTTAGAAATTTTATAAAAAAATAGGAGGAGAACATTGTACGGTAGTAATTTTGTACGATTTGTTTTCGTTAATGACATTTTAAAAGAGAAATCTTATGTCATGTATCATATTTTAATGAATAAATCGAATTGACAAGCACTGGAAATCATGTCGATCATATTTCCCATTCTCAAGCATGTTTATGGTACAGCTTTTGCACTATTCGACCTCATCTTGTTTTCCTAACCCTCTAACGGGATACATTGTAAAAACGATGCGATCAAGCTAATGACTATCTTTTCATGAAAGTACATTCAAAAGAAGCTTAAATTTTGATTTTCATGCAAAAATAATTATCTGAAGGAGCGTCAGCTAAGAAATAGTTCTATTTCTCTTTTTCATATCTAATGCTCTATTCAGTTATTTTTTCTAATTCAGATATATTGCAAAATTGAAGCCAAGCAAACTAATAGTAATATTTTGAGATCAACCATTTTGTTGTAGATATCCTTTTTCTTCAAAAGCGAAACATAATAATAATTTTTCTGAACTCTTGTTTTTCAACTTTTAAACGCATGGTATTAATATCAAAATATCAAAAAATCTGCTATGAACACATATTTCATATTGTCAATTCAAAACAAGTTTCGTATGTGGCTCTAAAGCCGAATGTTAAGGCCGTCTGTAGACCCGTTAGAGGGGTAATTTCTCATTTTATATATATTCATTCAAGTCTGCAAAAATTATCTTTTGTGTTTACATTATGTTTCTATAAATCGCGTAAATATTATAAAACTAAATAAGGTGTTCATCAAGTAACATAAATGACGCTTAAAAGTATTTCTGCACCCAAGGAAAGAAAATATAATTATTGTACGCAATACGTTTTGAATTTGACTGGCAAATAAGGATTTTGAGGAATACAGAACGGATATTCAAAACTATAGTCAAGTAAATTATAGATGCTCCTAAGAAATTAAATAGTGATTATTGTGGGAGTAGAAAGGCTAGGTCACGCCGCTAGGTGGATTAATTCGGGTTTTTAAAAGTAGGCCCACTCAAGATCAGAATTCGACTAGGTCCACTCAAAATCATTTACCCTATAACCTATAAGTCGATCGGTATCTTAACTGTGGAAATCCCGATTACATGGTTCTCGGATTTTTCGCGTAGAATTACCCTAATACATAATATTTAGAATTTAAATTTGCAATAGCCAAATTACCAAAAAAAATGGTATGACATAATTTGTTCAAAATTATGCGTAGAATTTGATTTTATTTGAGTTTTATAAAAAAGTGAAATTTGGATATTTTTGGATATTTATTTGGAGATTTTTTATAAAATTCGAAAATAGTGTCCATCGATAGCTCTTCATCAGATTTTAGAGTATAATTTTGGCTATCTTTAAAAAATATAGATAAGGTAAATCTGAGGGGACATGTTCTGAGATAATTCACATTTTATGATTTTAATCATGATTTTTCATGAAATAGTGAAGTTTTTTCTTTCAGTGTAATTTTTTACTAAAAATAAGCTTATTTTTCTACAATTTTTCCTTTGATGTTATTTTAAGTCGTTTTTGAGATGATTTATTAAAATAAGTAGTTTTTGAGATGATTTATTAAAAAAATAATACCCTCATTTCTAAATACGCCCTTTTGAAAAGTTACTCTTGCCGAAAGAAATTATGTTTTATGGTATATGAATCCCTGCGTGGTATCCAACACATTAGAAAAATTTCATTCCAATCAAAAATAGTCGAGACAAATTGTTTTGCTAGTTGAGCAAGAATTGCTCAATACCGATCATGCAATCACCACCAGCCGGAAATCTGAAAGTTGAATGAAGCATAAAAGCATAAATCAAAATCAAAACTGTTGTTTTTGTGGTTGGATACAGAAAATGATATGATTTGCCATATGCCATATGTTATACTTTGCTTGAAACTAGTGATCAAAATACCAAAAAGAGCTAATCGCAAATGTAGCCTCATTATCCTTGAATTGAAACCTTTATATTTGAGATTGTGAAACAATCGTTAAATGGAGTAACAAGGTATGTATGGTTTCAATTTTATGAAGTAACAAGGATTGATCGGTATCACTCCGCTCGAACTACGAAGGAAAAACATTATTGCCACTATGGCACATAAGGTTTTAGCGGGAATGTATGACTGCCCAGCTATTCTTTCGTTGCTTCAAATGTATTGCCCATTCCGACCCCAGCGGCACCAACACCTTCTGCTAAAGAATCTGACTAAAGAAAAGACATTGGAGCTCAGTCACTCGCGGCCTCCTGTCATCATTAAACCTGATTTGCTCAACGATGATTGTTGTGCGTGACTCTGTTCAAAGTTGCTTGGAAAAGTTCGAACAATATTTTTTCGAGTTCAACGTTTGGGTGATTTTATGAACTGTACGATACAAATTTGATTGCCTGGTGTTTTCGTTAGGCAGCACGGATCGATTTCATGATGATACGATGATATTTGTTGCCGTTTGCTAGTAGTCCTTATTTTCTCCCGCGTCGATCGACTGATACTCCGCAAGTATTCGAGCAAAAGATTCAGATGGTTTCATCGAGATTCATGCGCACTTGGTTTCGACGAACCGAAAATGAGTTACCTGTCACTTCTTTAGTCAGATTCTTTAGTGTGGGAACGCGGCGTACCAACTATGGCTTACATGAACCAATGCGGCATTTAGCAGTCACATACAATCAACGAAGTGATTTTTAAACGTTTTGTTAGTGTATATTATTGTTTTGTAAATCGTTAGTTATTGTAATTATTTTAAAAAAGATGTTGGGTTTTTATGCCACTTTGAGGAGGGATAGCATATTCTACTCAAAGTGGCTTTTCCCAGCCACAAAATATTTCATTTAGACCAAGTGTCGGTTGAAATCATGATTAATAAATAAATAAATAAATAAATAAATAAATAATTTGTTGGCAAACAATAAATTGAAAAAATGAATAAAATCAGATATAAATTTTTATATGTTTCTACGTTGAATAGTGCTTTTCCTCTAGTAATCGGTAGACGGTACGCGCGAGTTTTCAAGAAGTTGAAATTTTGCGCAACTTTTCTGCGGCTTACAAAAGAACACTGATAAAGCATTTACAACCTGCAGACGTTTTGGGAGTCGCAGAAAATGTCGCCCGTGACCAGAAAACTTATATCGGTCATTTGTTGGTCGTCCGCAATGGCGAAAAATTCAACTTTTCCCTCGTTGCCTGTGTTATTATAGTATTAACTGGGCAAGAAAATATAATAAACTCTTCAATCGTTATGTGGCCCTTGAAAGGACCAATTGTTTGATTATCATAACTCCTGCTTGCAATAAACTTGCACTAACGCACTTAACGTAATTCTCTGCTCGGTAAATTGGAGTACCGATAACCGCTAACCAGGTAGGGCTTGTTGCAACGGTCCAGCCGGCAAATCTCAGAAGCTATGCGATTAACGAAGCCGTTCTTGTATGGTCCTGAATCACGATGAAATACCACTCCAAGTGGCCATCTGCAAGTGACGTGGGATGCTTCTGGTCGTTTTGTTGTCGCGTGCAGGATATTTCCTGCCAATTCCAGAACATCGGCAGCCAGATATTTCATCACGGCAGAGAAACGAGTGCTCCAGCTCCAACATACTGCACTGCACACACTGCAAAAGTGCACGAGTCGAGCATGACTTTCGTTTGCCCTGGCAAACGACGTTGGCAGTAGCTCAGCTAGCGTTCGAATAATGCTGTTCGCCGGCTTACCACGTGTTATGTACCAGAGCAAGTGACAAGAAACGGCCAAACCCATTTTTCATGGTCCTTCATTCTATCATCTACGTTAAATAAAATAGAGCATATCAATTTCAGTCTGAACAAAAGAGCAAAGTTACCAGTGAGCCGTTCAGCTTTTGCTGCCATAGAAAAATTACGCTACGTATTATTACTGTAGCATTGGTGATGGATAAATTTGTGTTGCTAAGATGCAAAAGATGTTACTAAAACTCTTTCATTTGATTAAATCCATGGTTTCATTTATTTTGACGCTTGACCGAACACATTTACTTGGAGCTGGTATATTTGTTGGCTGCTTCTTACCTTCCGAGACGGCCAACTGAACCAGCGTCCAGCAGCAACAAGCGAACAGAAGCGTGAGAGGTGATCGGTTAAAAATTTTTGATAAGAAGCGAACAATCAGATCAATCTAAATTAAATAGAATTAAAATCAGTCAGTGAAAATTCCTTAAATCTTCATGAACATATGTTTCGTTCTTAAAATAACGGTTTTTCGACGTGATATGCTGGAAATTTAAACCTTCTTTTCCGTCTTCTTGGGCAGCAACAAAACAGTTTGGATGTTGGGAAAGACACTTCTCATAGCAGTGGTGACACGGGACAGCAATTTGTTCAACTCTCCGTTGTTGCGGATGGCCAGCTGCAAGTGACGATAATTCTGATCGTTTCGTTGTCGCGAGCAGCATATTTCCTGCCACTTCCAGAACTTCAGCAGTCAGATATTCCTTCACGGCAGCGAAACGAGTGCTCCAGCTCCAACACCTCGCTTGGTGAATTTGCATGTCTTCGTTGCCTTATCCGTGGGAAGCAGCAACAGCTAAAGCTCAACAATATATTTCTGTCATCCGTGCTAGGGAAGCACTGACGAGGGAAGGCAAAAATATGAAAATAATTCAAATTTTCAAAATCAATTCAAAAACAAAAAATTTTCCAATTCAATTTCAAAAACAAAATCAATAGTTTTCTATGTTTTCAATACTTTCAATCGATTTTCCGATCAATTGGTGTAAATATCTTGGAAATGAATTATAAGCCGAAGCGTGAAAACGCGTTTCTACTTTGATGACGTCATTTCCAACAACCAATCACGAAGCAAGAATTCTGGCAAAACATAGGTTTATTATTTTCTATTTTTCAATAGTTCAACATCAAGAATCCACACTTTTCTTTATTTGGGTCAATTCTTGGAAGATTTTCCAATCGATTGGTGTAAGAATATTGAAAATCGATCGGAAAACCGTTGAGCTATTAGCGCTCAAATTTTTCGTGACGCTCGCATTTTTCGATTTTTTGGAATGACACCCTATCTCAAAACTTGCCGTAAGACGTAGTCCTACGTCAAAATAAAAAAATATACCAAAAAGGCGTTCCTGTAATTGCAGCATCATTAATTCTCCTTAACTGATAACATATTCTAAAAACTGAAGTAAAACTGCATAAGGTACCCCGGGGCAAGTGGGACCTAAAAATGCATAGTTAGGGTTTATTCGACTGTGTAATCTATACCTATGATTATTTCGAAATTCTTTCAGCACAGAAACTCTTCAGTGGTATCACTTCGAAGGTTTAATTACGTAAAAGTACTGTCAATTTACATGAAATGAATCTGGAGGAGAATTATCAAAATCATGGCAATAGGTCCCACTTGCCCCATTTGCCGGGGCAAGTGGGACCTATATTCAATTTGATTGAAAAGCATAAAATAACAGAAAAGTGTGTAGGTTAATATACAGCAACGTTAAAGTATAACAAGAAGACAATATTTTTACGATTTATCCAAAAATGCCGTTACAAAATCGGATCACAACGGGCGACTTAATCTATACCTATAAAAATGGATTTCTGTCTGTCTGTATGTCGGTATGTTCCTTGTAGCATTGAAAACTACTGAACCAATCGGCGTCAAAATTTGCATTAGTTAGAGACCCTTACCACCACTAAGAGGGGGGCTTCCATACAAATGAAACACAAATTTCTGCATAATTAGAGAACTAATCAAGCAAATGGAACCAAATTTAGCATGCGGGAGTTTTGGAGACATTTCCTCATAACTAGAAAACTAATCAAGCACATGCAACCAAATTTGGCATGTGGGGGATTATAGAGGCATGAATTTATTTTATGATGGTTTGAGACCCCACACCCCTGTGATAGTGGGATAAGGACTCTCATACAAATAAAACAGATATTTTTGCGTAACTCAAAAACTAATCGAACTCGAGAAGTTTTAGACTCTTCCATAAAACATTAGTTAATAAGGCTCCTACAAATATATTTATTTACAAAATGGCGATTTTTGCAAATTTTATTGTTTGAATTTCCGTTTGTGTTTGGTGTTAGACGCGTTAACACTCCGTACACTCATTTTTCGAGTTCTTCAGGCTGTAAAGCCCACAGTCAATTGATTTTAGTAAAAAAAAATCGGCTTACATCCCACAGATTATTTTTTGTCCTCCGATTTTTGAAGCCAATTTCAAAAACTTTAAAAATAATTTGCAATGGCCTAATAAGACCACCAAAAACTATCTATAGCAACACTAGATGATTAAGGGCGAGACGGCCGTAGGCTGCTAATTTTGCCGGCGACCCGCCGACCAGCAAGGTAGTGGAAGACCAGCCAAAATTATGGACGCAGAAGGACATCGTACTCTTTCTTGTGCCTTCAACAACAAGCCTTCTGGTTTAGCTATCAATTGAGATGTGCACTAGATAAATGTTTGTAGAGAATTTTGATCCCGTTTCTACGAAAACATGCAGATGGGCAATAGGGGTATTAGGGGCATAATGAGCACCCTAACTTATTGGCTGATTTAAGCACCTAAAATGACTGAATTTTTAAAGTGTCGTCATTGCAAAACATACATTCACTGTCGATAATCAAAAGCATACTGTTAACAAATTGAAAAATAATTGACATGATGACGAAAATTGCAATTTAAATTCATGCTTCAAAAACTAAAAATCGGTCAGTGTGTGGGGCACAATGAGCACCCCCTGGGCCATAATGAGCACCCTTATAAACACATGCTTGAAGGATGTATATAAGTACAACACACACATGCAAATACACATACATACATACACACATACATACACATATACACATACACATACACACCCATACATACACAAACATAAAACGTGTAAAAACGTCGAAAAAACTATTGACCGCAAGCCGCTTAAAGCTAATTGAGCCGCGGAGGTTGCCTCTGGAGCACACAAGGAATGTTTCGGATGACGCTTAAGCTAGCTGTGTTTTAGTGTTGAAGACATATGCTTTTCCGTTTCCCTCTACCAGGTGGTATACGAGAGTTCTAATTTCATGGGTAGTAATACCGTTGCATCGAAATAATATACAAAATATGGACCACCAGCTCTTGTTCTGCAGCGGGAACGAAAACAGTTTTGAAGGAATCAATTTGGTCAACCTAGTATAGATCACTCATTTTTTTTATAAATTGATACTGTAGTACCTACAGCAGTGTTTCGCATGCCACATGATGTTACAAAATGCGTACTTTCGTAGAAAAGAGGGGTGCCCATTTCGCCCAGTGTGCTCATTATGCCCCTAATCCCCCTACGTGTTTTGGTCGAATAGAGCATCCTCGCCTTACGCCAATAAAACACAATCGTTTCTGAATTCGATCCCATGTGTACACAAAAACCACGACCCGAAAAATTTGTCTTAGTGCACCCAAACGAAGATTTCTTCGGAATTTTGAGTTCCTTAGTGTACAAAAATAACTGGAGAGCCACGAATTGCAAACAGTTGATTGTTAGAATCAAGAGATGCATTCGCAAAGTTGACATGACGGACATTAAACGGAAGCTTCGCCGAACAGCTGATTACGGACCGTTTTCAAATGTACACTAATTTTTTTTTTAAATGGATAATGTATTTATAATTTCGGTAAATCAGATTTTCTTCATATCTCTTTGTCTTTTTTTGACAGCTTGAGGAAAAAATTCCAAAATTTTAGTTGCCGCCCGTTAATACCAGTAAAAGTATTCAATATTACAATATAATGCAGCAGCTAAAAGTCGATTCTCAACCATTCCATGCAGGTCTTTTTTTTAAGTTTGCTTCACTAAATGGGGGGTACCTATAGTAGACAAAAGCGAATTTGAAACAAGCCTCTTTGCAACAATAGGAATTTATCCTAATATAAATTTATATTCTTTCAGTTTTGGGCAGGGTCATACAGATTTGTAGAATCTAGCATTAACATTATCTATGTTGCGCGTTTCAAAGTTTTTTCACGCAGCACAGTGTATATTCACATGTGTAGTGAGCTATATTTAAAATCAACATTCACAAACCTCTCAGTTTGCTGTAGCCAAAAATAGATTTTTGTATGTTAGTGGGAATATAAACAAAATAGCATCGTGATATGTTTCGAAGCAAACTAAACAATAAGGAATGAACAACAGCTTAACAAACTGAACAGATTTCACTTGATTAGCTGTATGACCTGATTTTGTGCATGTACAAATTATCCGATAACAGTTTTATCTATGATTGCATGGAAAAATCATAATACATAGAAATTTCAATCAAACATTTGGTCAGCTTCTTTCTACACCTGTCGTCTGTCGATGCGCGAATAGTATAGTAGGGTAAGGGATCTAGTTTTCGACCCTGTGCTAGTTTTCGCACCACTGGCACTGGTGAAACATTCATCAAATTGATTCCTAAGGAAAAGGTAGAGAAAAGCTATTATTTGGGATATTGTCAAGGTTGTTATTTTGCTAGAAATTTTGCAATAACCCACCAAAATTTGCCTCTGTACGTCCTAATAATCAAGTTTTTAAAACTGGGCTGGAGTTCGAGTGTTTTCTTTTCGTCTAGTGAAAACAGATACGGAATCAAAATTTCCATAAATTGTGTATATTAGTTAGGACACTGAATTCAGGCAATTTATTATTATACAAAGAAAAGGCAATATTTCTGTCAAATTTTCTTTTGTTGCAGTGCATATTTGTTTTTTATGATGTAATTAAAGTGTTTAAAAAAGTACGAAAATTGAAACGCGAAGCTGTTTGTGTTCTAGATTTTAACCGGTCGCAACAGCCTGCTGTATGCTTTCAAACCCGCTTGTTTCATTTTTCGACCCATCGTTCAAAAGCCATGGAAGAGGAAAGCAGCCGGACCCGAAAGCAATTGTATGATTTCAGGCGTTTTCCGGGATTGCATTTCAAACATTTACAATCTATTTATTCAAAGAAGAAAGGTAATCGAAATAGTTTACAGAAAAGGTTTACGGTTTAGTTAAAAAAAAATAATACCAATGTGATATTACAGAAATGTTGCAGTTATATTTTTGCATTAAATTCATCAATTTAAACGAACCTCGACTTTGAAAATACATTACTTTGTGCTTGGGTCGAATATTAGAACACGCATGGGTCGAAAACTAAAACAAGGGGTCGAAAATTAGCCAAATGGGATATTGAATTGGAACCAGAAAATGCGTGAAAATATACATCGTACACTTATTTCCTTTTAAATAATAATTGAATACAGGGTATTGTCGTTATCGTCGGGCCACTGTTGTGGTCGGGCCATCACGATTTTACAGTTTTAGTAACTCGTGATATCTACGATATAGCCATTGTAAAACTTCTTACTGTGATAGCTAACTTTTCACAATATTGTGAGTTTCAATCGTGTATTCAAAACACCCGTACTGAGTTCAGTGACTAAATCTTACAAAAAAAGTTTTCCAGGCGCAATGAACTTTCCTTCAAGAAATGATTCATAAAACGCAATTATCGAGATAAATTTTGAAAATGTATGTGTTGTGCTGCACACGAAGACTATAGAAAAATCCGCTCTAGTAAGGTGTTTGGGAAGGCTAAGGTGAAATACTAGAAAAGCGCTATGTGTAAAGGTCGGGCCACTTGAGTAGTCATGGTTGGGCCACCATAATTTTAAGCGCAGAAGCGCAATAATCGCTAGAGAATATCAGTCACGTAAAATGTCATGAAATAAAGCAAAATTAATACGATAAAAACCTAGATTTTTGTTGTAATTTTCATTGTAGTTATACACTTCGGAAAAGGCGATTGTAGCAATATTGATTTTACAAGATCGCCAAAATTTCACAAAAATGCAATTAAAAATAGGGGTTTTGAACCTATATGAAGCGTTGTTTACGGAATTCATTCTTTTTGTGGCTCTATATAGAATTTTAATACGTATATCTTAGATTTTCTGCGGTGGCCCAACCTGTACAACATGGCCCGACTATGACAACATTTTTTGTCTTCACGTAAATGCCTATAACTTTTTTATTTGTCAAGCAATCAATTTAAAACTTTCCAGAAATGTACCTTATTCTTAGACCTTTGCAACGATGTGTTAAGATTTCCAAAATTCCTTTTGAAACGAAAGTTATGGGTGAATTCCAAAACGTGGCCCAACCACGACGACACTCCCCTACATCCTTTTCTACTATGCTATCATATATTTGGAAAAAACAGCGCTATTTGGACGATATATTTCAATTTGTAAGCCATGCGTTGGTATCATAGGTCGAATTATAGTGCCCTTACCCTACAGAGATCGAAATTCCTATAAGCACACACACATTTTTTTTTATTATAGTCACTAACACCTTAGGTCATTCGCGACTTCTGCGGGGTTGGGATTTGAACCCGGGTCCTCTGCGTGAGAGGCGTGAATGCTAACCACTACGCCGGGATTGACCCCTTAACACACAGATTTTGTTGATTTTGGAATCTACTGAAATTCGACTTAAAAAAGATAGCTATAGCATGGATTTTTCAATATAATTATTTTATCATAAGACGTCCTAACTCTATTCTCAATACTGCCCATAAATGAAAAATTGGTTAATATGCCACGAACATGAAATGGCAACCTGTTTAATGTGCATATTACCCGTCATACATGCTGGAGCTATGCCGTTGAGACAACGATACCTGTGGCCAAATTCCCTCAAGGGAACATTTTTAACACAGTAGCCATTTTTTCATTTATATACACAAGGCGAGTTGACAATCCAGGGAAAAATTTGGCTAACGTGCATACGTTGTCAATTATCTTATGCTGGTGAGTCTTCAAAATGGCTTTAAACTATTTAAAACAGTACGATAGTACAAGTGAGGACGAAGTGGACGATGAAACATTTAATCCGTGCACCCCGAAGAAGTTGCCAAGAAAACGTGAAGTTCAAGCGCGTGAAACTAGAAGGTAGAAGCAGCTTTATCATGCCGTCGTTAATGGGAGCTGCAAATTCTGCCGTGTAGGTTGTAAAATAAAAAAAAAAGATTCGATCCAAAAACTTAGCGATTGCTAGCCTTACGCCTGAAAGCACCACACTATATGATCACTTTGAATGTGTGATGGAAAATGCGAAATAAGAACACATCGGGTGCTGCGCATGCGGTTTGACATCATTATGGATATTAGCTAACTTCCCATTTATTTTGGATATTAGCCAAATTTGTTTCAGGTCGTGTGCCTCCGAAAAGGCAGTTTTTCACAATTGGCTTCCGCGGGGACGTTGGTTGGGGTGTATATTGTGCTTTGCAGCTGTACCTGGATTAATCCACATTATTTTCTCTAATGCCAATGTATATGACAAAACAAAACAGCAACATAGCAGTTGTCGCTCTTTCTCTTTCTCACTCACAGCATTCGCATTGTCGCATTTTTAGACTGCGGTGTCCAGTAAGGTGCAAAATGCGGGATACTTTCATGTGATATTCTGATCATGGCATGGCATATTAGCCAATTTTTCATTTATGGGCAGAATAGCTATGTCAAAAAACGAAAACATATTTTTGCTGTAGAAACTCTTGAAGCGTACTTTGTTTTATTATCGATGTGACGATTATATCGATTCAAACAAAATCAGAGGAACCTGGACATAATGTACATTACATTAATTTTTAAAATGTACATTATAGCGAATTACGTAATATCGAGGTTTCCCTGTAATAGATGTTTTCCGTGAAATTTTTTTTTGACGTAGAACTACGTCTTACCGCAGGGCGCAGGGTGTCAATCCAAAATTTAGATTCAACCCAGCGTCACAAAAGAATGAAAGATTTTGAACGCTAATAGCTTTGCCAATTATGAATGGATTTTCATAGTTTAGATACCGATCGACTCATAAAAGATGTAGAAATTATGTGATTTCTTTTGTAACATCCTTTTTCAATCACTAATTAGTAAAAATTACCGAATAGTTTCAAGGTCAAATTATCCCATACATTTTCTTTGTGATCGCCTTGCACCACAGGCAGGGACGACAGTTAAATACACCATCTGTTTACTGTGATTTCGATTACTTAATGTTTAGAAAAAAAGCAACAAAACCCCTTCGTCCCAATAGGTCAAAGATTCTGTACAACGTTTAGACTTATAGTAATTTGATATCTGTGCTTGGGAAGTACGCCAGAAAGAGTGATAAAGTCCTCTCGTCCTAACAAGATTTCTTAGGACTGCGACAAACCTAATCCAGTTTGATGTCCTGAAAGTAAACAATTTTGATAAAGCATAAAACCACCCCTTCCTTTACCTAGTACCTAGTTTATTTTTAAACATTGAATCTAGTCCAAATTGATGTCCTGAAGGTGAAACGTCACAGAAAAGTGAGCAGTATTCCTTTCCTTTTGCCAGATTGTATCCACATTCGCGACTACGAAGTTGCTTATATTTGTTTGGTTTTTGCGTGAGAAAAAAGTGAAGGAAGTATTTTTGCTTTTGTTTTCACGCAAGTTTTGACAATGGGGTTTCGTGTAATCTCTTTAATTTTCGCATTCGCGAATAGGTACTCCAAGATTTTTTTCGGAAATGTTGTCTTACAAGGAAACACAGTTGAAGGAATATTTGTGCATGTGAAGTAGCGCAGCAATTCTCAAAACGAGGAAAATCAGCGACTCTTTTATCCGAGAATAGTTTTGAATGTTTCAATTGCTGCTTTGCGTCAGTTAGTTGCCTGCAATTCTTTACTATTCAATAATCAAGCATTAATTTCTTTTGAAAATAATGGAGAAGACAAAGCAGTAGGGATCCGTAGTGGTGCTAATGTTTATTTGACTGCCAACTTAGTATAAGGCAACTTTAACTTTAAGTAAGTTTAAGTAGCCTTCAATCATTAAAACGAATAAAACGATCTGAAAAATTATCGAATTGCAAAAATTTGGTTTTCTCAACCTGTAGCACAGTCAAGTCATTTTAACATAACAATTTTTTGATATCATGAAAATACATATACACTGAAGTCGCTTTTTACACGGTTTTTTACGGGAATTTCGGAATTTACGCGGTTTTTTACCTTTGTTATAGTACATACCAATCGATAGAGCTCGACCAACTGAGCAATGTCTCTCTGTGTGAGTGTGTGTGTGTGTGTGTGTGTGTGTGTGTGTGTGTGTGTGTGTGTGTGTGCGTGTGTGTGTGTGTGTGTGCGTGTGTGTGTGTGTGCGTGTGTGTGTGTGTGCGTGTGTGTGTGTGTGTGTGTGTGTGTGTGTGTGTGTGCGTGTGTGTGTGTGTGTGTGTGTGTGTGTGTGTGTGTGTGTGTGTGTGTGTGCGTGTGTGTGCGTGTGTGTGTGTGCGTGTGTGTGTGCGTGTGTGTGTGTGTGCAGCTCATTTTCTATCGCCTGTTTCTCGGATATGGCTGAACCGATTTATGCGCTATTAGTCTCATTTGAAAGGTATTATTGTCTAGTACATCACTGTTGAATTGTTTCGTGGTCCGATATTTCGTTTAAAAGTTATAAGCAAAAATGTGAAAACTACGTGACACGATTTTCTCCGGAACCACCCAACCGATTTCAATGATCTTAGTACCAAATGAAAGCTTTTGCTGCCATAAAAATTTTCAGGAAGTTTTATTGAAAACAAACAAGTAGTTTAAAAGTTATGCTTAAAAACGTGTTTTGACAAGGTAATAATTATCGCCTGTTTCTCGGAGATGGCCAAACCGATTTATGCGCAATTAGTCTCATTTGAAAGGTTATATAGCCGGATAGATCATTATTGATTGTTTTTTGATTGGACCTTTAATTTGAAAGTTATGAGCAATTAAAGTTACATGTTAAAATTTACAATAATTTATAGCAATTTTAACCAAGATAATTTATTTAGTTTCAATTATTTTAGTACTAAACGAGAGGTCTTAATACTGTTAATGTATATGCCAAATTTCATAATGATTGGTTCTACTGGTCAAAAGATATTTAAAAATGATTGATGAAATTTACTCAAGAAAACTTTAATGACCAAACCTTTAATTGGACCAAACCTTAAAAACTGAATAATATAGTAAAAATGTGTAATTTGTCAACGGGTGTTTCTTTGGAGCAGTTAATTAATTAAATATAGCACATTTTCTAACACTTTTAGGGTGACCGTGAGTCCTAATAGGGTGACACAAATTTTTGTTTTTTAAACGTGTCCAAAAAAATAGCGTTTTCACAAAAATTGTAGAACACACTAAAATAAGCAACTTTGCTGCATATGGTAACTATCTATCTCTTACCGGTTGCGAAATTTAATGATTTGTTTAAAGAAACCACCTTAAAATCAAGCAAAGCAAAGCCATGGGTGTAAACGTCCTTCAGAACTTGACCCTTCTTTATCGACACACTTCGCAGCCGGTTATTAGAATACAGGAAAATTACGGAGCTAGGGCAAAGATTCTATTAACTCTGTAGCGGCACCGAGATCGAGATTCGAACATACGAAGACTGGCTTGTTATGCTAGCATTGTACCCCGAAGCTAATAGCCACTTTAAAATCAGTTCTGCTCAAAAATTCTGTACACGATGTTTTGAATGCTTTTATATGTTCTATAAAGTTATTTAGTAGTTATTTAAAATACACTCTGAAGATTGTTTATCGCTAGGATGCATATGGATGATAACTAGCACAGCGTTAACAAACAGTTCAATTAAGTTCCGAAGACGTGTCGATTTCTATATGATCATTTCCAGCTCAAAACGCTAAAAAAGCCATTTTTTAATCGACTATTTTCGATTGGAATTGAAAGTTGAATGTGAAAATAGTTTCTTTCTAAACCTAAAGGCCCCCATACACGTACGTACATGTTGGCCGGAAATGTTGGTGAATTCGTGTTCGTCCAACACGCTCGCTTGTGTGTGAGTGCCACGAACCAAACTGGCAAAAGAAAATGTTGGGCTCGGCGCTCGGTCGGAATGAACCTCCAACATTTTGTTCATTTCCAACCCAACATATGCGTACGTGTATGGGGGCCTTAATATTTGATGAGCAACATTTCAAAAGGTCCAATGTGCAAATGCGAGATTCTCTTTGCATCTCCTCTCTTACGCTTATTACGGCGGCATAAATGCACTTAAATGCGTCTATTTCGCATGAAACGGTTGCTGGTGTTATTGGAAAGCTAATCTTTTAGAAATATTGTGTTGAAATGCATTTATGCCGCCGTAAGATAAGAAAGGAAACGCAAAGAGAATCTCTCATTTGCGCCTTGGACCTTTTGACATGTTGGTCGAGATTTCTATGTTTATCTGTAAGTAAAAAATAAAAAAGTTTGACAAAACGGGTCTTTTCTTTTAAAAAGGAGGTTACCACTAATCGTGGGGGGTATCAATCGGATCAATCGGCAAATTTAAGATTTTAGCTTATTGATTTAAAATGAACAATCTGACAAAATTTGGTTTAAATCCGTGAAGGTCGATTACACGGTTATCGGATACTTTGCATGTGTTGACTCTAATACATAATTTTTAGATTTCACATCTGAATAACTTGAGAATGACTAGGCCTAAGAAACAGTTTATATAAGAATTTAGTTCAAAGTGATGTGTAAAGAATTTGACTCTGTCAGTTTTATGAAAATTACGAATTCAAATACAAATCAAAAATAATATTTGAGCTGGAAATGCCCATGTCAAATGACATATAAGATGGTATAACAAAACTTTATTTCACCACTAGGTAGATTAAAACGGGTTTTTTAACGCGAATTTCGGAATTTACGCGTTTTTTTTACGCGAATTTCGGAATTTACGCGGTTTTTTTACGCGATTTTCGGAATTTACGCGGTTTTTTTTGCGTGAATTTTGGAATTTACGCGGTTTTTTTACGCGAATTTCGAAATTTACGCGGTTTTGATTAACGCGGGACGTATCCTTCGCGTAAAAAGCGACTTGAGTGTATATGTGAATCTGAATTTGGTTAATAGCTGGGTGCGTGAGGGAGATACGGTTCGGTAATTGGCTGTTGGTTGGGCTATGCTTCAACGTGAATGTCAAAATTCTATTGAACTTTTGAGTTTAAAAATTTCAAACAAGTGGCAGTCGGCGCAATTAGCGAATCAGCTGATGTGCAGTCGTGACCCAATCAACGGCTTCAGGCTGTACTCCGACTCTACCACCTGGTAAAAATATGTTTTTGGCATCACAAATTCCACAAAATACATACCAAAAATACAATACAATTATTTAGTACCGTCAAACTGGGTAACTTGCAACAGTGCACAGTGGTCCAAACAGCGAAATACGTGATCGTTTGATATTGCGCCGAAACATGAAGTTTTTCGCATATAGTGTCTTTAGGAACATTTCTTGGTATAATAAGCCCCTTCTTGTGAGACAAACCTTTGGGTGATTAATTCCCTTAAAAGTGAGATACGAAATTTATTTTCTCGTACATTCGAGATAAAGATTTGGTACTTTCAGCAAAGTTGTAGTAAATATCAATACAAACAACTTTGTTAAAGACACCATACTTGTATCTTTTCATGGAGATTGTCTATGAAGCGTTATTCGTGAACAAACCCTTCAAAACAGTTTTTAAACCCTGGCTTATTCTGGTCAACTTTTATGTGTTCATAGTGTTCTAAAAAGTTATTTATCTGGCTAAAATCAACGTTTTTGTAGAACATTATTATACGCAATTTTCTGCAGTTTCGGAGATTTTGAGCATTTTTGATGAAAAATAGTACTAATTTGAGCCTCAATATTTCCCAAGGTGGCAAATGGTGGCAGACCAAACAACTCCTACTTAAAAGTACAACAAAAAACCTTTAAAAGCAAGTGTCAATTGTCTGTATCCGTTTGTATCCTCAAAAGTTATAGTCGTTTTAAAAATCCATCTCAGTCATGTTTATAGAACAATTAAAATGTACTTCGGATGCAATAAACGCCATTTTGTTTACGTTGACAATCCCTTTCTAACAAGTTGAGTTACCAGCAATTTTTTCGCCTATTTTCGAGTCGAAAATGAATGTAGATTTAAAATTATTTGCCGCAATTAATAAGAGCAAGACTTCCAAATAACTAATTTAAGTCTAGTTTGTTCAATACCTTCGATTGGTGTCTTTTCAAAAGATTACACTCATAATGGGCTGGTAGCGAATGGCCGAAACACAAATGGTCGAATCACGAATGGCTGAAATCCAAATGGCCGAATTTCAACAACAGTCACAGAAGGCCGAATTTTCTCGGAATGACTAAATAACTATTTAATTAGAAAACACGAATTAACAAGCAGTTAACAATTAACTTTACTCAAACCAACAATGAAATAAGCAACACATCTTTTTGTTGTACTTTTAAGTATGAGTTGTTTGATCTGCCACCATTTGCCACCTTGGGAAATATTTAAGCTCAAAAAAGTACTATTTTTCATCAAAAAAGCCCAAAATCTCCGAAACTTCAGAAAATCACGTATAACAATGTTCTACAAAAACATTGATTTAAGCAAGACAAACAACTTTCTAGAACACTATGAACACATAAAATTTGACCAGAATAAGTCAGGGTTTAGAAACTGTTTTAAAGGGTTTGTCCACGAATAACGCTTCATAGATAATTTCCATGAAGAGATACAAGTATGGTGTCTTTGGCAAAGTTGTTTGCATTAATATTTACTACAACTTTGCCGAAAGTACCAAACCTGTATCTTGAATGTACGAGAAAATAAATTTCGTATCTCACTTTTAAGGGAATTAATCACCCAAAGATTTCTCTCACAAGAAGGGGCTTATTATACCAAGAAATGTTCCTAAAGACACTATATGCGAAAAACTTCACGTTTTGGCGCAATATCACACGATCACGTATTTCGCTGTTTGGACCACTGTGCAGTGGGGTAACATGCTACAACACTATATCGATCCAATTTACTGTACTTTTTGATCTGTTACTTCAATTTTTAATCTACATCAGTCACTGAATCTTGTTATTAAAGAAGCGATAGATACTGTTATGTTGATTTTCTGCTGTTTTGTTGATTTTTAAAAAATTCCACAAGATGTGTCAAATTCATTGTCAAATTTTCGTCAGTAAAACGTTTGTGTCGCCCACAGGCACTTCAAATAGAAAAAGCCTAACATACATTTTTTATAGCAAAATGAACAATAAGGAAACAAAATAATCGATTTATGATGACTAGTTTTGTTTATCTTACTTGTTACCACATTATTCGTAAAACAAGTACTTAAACGGGGCAACTTGCAATAGCTGGTAGATATAAAAACCTGCGTTCCGTTAGCATCAAGAGGCAAGTTATCATTTAATTTTGCATCAAACAATATTAAAGCACACCTGAAGAATGTAAGATACTTTCGGTATGTCGGAAATATGCTAGTTTTTCTCTGGATATACTGAAAATATATCTATATAAATATATGGCCATAGAAGAGGCCAAAAAGAAAATAACCTCACTGAGAGAATCTACCAGCAAAATAGAGGTTTTCCGTCAGATCATACCCCTTCTTTTCTTATTTTTTCTCGAAAGTACTCCCAATACGAGTGATAATGGTGCAAAAATATATTTTTTTCATTGACTCTAGAATTTACTACGATTTTTCAAACAATGTAAATTGCAAGAATGTTGAGTTTCTTTTCACCAAATCACGAATGTTGAGTTTTAAAAAATTCATTTTGGCTGCACTGTTTATTAAAATTTTCAGCATTGCACAATAGATATTGACATATGTGTATCAGCGGTTGAGTGAAAAGGACAAAACGAATGAAAAGCTAATGATTACCTTCTTTTTCGTTTCGTGCGTTGCTTGCCACAAGAGTAAAGAGTGGTATAAATGGTTTCGAAGTGGTGAAAATAGAGGACACTGGTACAAAAAGGCATGTAATACATCCGAGAAGTGACGGGTTGAAATATACGTATTTTAGTTTCTCATTTTTACAGTAGTTAGAGGTTTTAATAAAGAAAGTTTTATATGGGTATCATTTCTAAGAGTCAAAACCGAACATTTAGTGGAAAAACAAATTTTGACGGAAAACCTCTATTACTGTGTCTAATTACGATCACTCGTAACGTAATGAACATTCATATATTACGTAACCAAGATATCGATGATTTTTAACTCTCCCGCTTCATTTCATGACGTGATTTTGCATGGTGGATATAGGACGTGTAATGCGCAGCTCCCGCTTCCCTAAGTGCGTTACGTAATATGTGAATGGTCCTTAAAGAAGGGAGCTCTAAAGAATCCAGACAAGGAATATCAACTGCATGAATAATATAAAAAATTATTTCTGTAATTTCCGTTACGGGGCTCATAAAATTTTTTTCACCTACGTGACATAGGATATTTATGCGTATATTCATAGCAAAAGCATTAAAAATCGCAATTCGGATTATCATTTGCATATTCAAATCAAAAATAACTCATACAAATCTTTAAATTCGTTCAGTTTCCAAAAAATATTGCTTGTTGCAAGTTACCCCGTTTAAGTGGTTACCAGTAACAAATTAGTTAAAAAAAATTACAACAGCCAATATTGATCGAATATTTTTTCTCAATATGTAAAATTGTTCTATGCTAGACCTAATAACTTTGTGTTAATTAAATGTCTTCAAATATACTACAGATAAGATTTCACTTGCACCCATAGTTGAGAACTGTTGCAAGTTACCCCGTTTGACGGTACTATTATTTACTTAAGAGGACATAAACTACAAACAATTTTGAGAAAATCGTTTTTTCAATTTCAGATTTTGATTCTGCAGTCTTTTCCGCTTATTTTGATACTAAATTTGTAATGATCCGACCACGGGAAGTGGCCGAAAAACGATCATACACATAAGCGTTCCAGTGCGGCGTGGAACAACCTCGGCGGAATAAAACGCCGCTCCTGGAAAACAATGATTTTAAAACTTTATGTACCTTTTTCTCAGAAACTACACAACGTATTGGAACAAACTTATTTTTGTTTTGTTGGTAGTAGCTTGGCAAAGGCTTTTATAACTTTTCAGTTTCGTAAACAAAACACAGCTTGAGAAAAACGAAAAAGAAGAAGAAAAGTGACCAAAAAAATAAAATTTTGTCTTCTTTTTCTTTTCCTATGTATTACACATCGTTTTGTACCAGTGTCCTCTATTTTCACCACTTCGAAACCGTTTGTGTTACTCTTTACTCTTGTGACATGCAACTTCCGAAGCGAAAAAGAAGGTAATCATTGGCATTTTCACTCAGCCGCTGTTACACATATGTTAAAATCTGTTGTGCAATACTGCCAGAAAATCTGATATTTTTATAAACAGTGCAGCCGAAAAAAAATTCAATATTCTTGCAATTTTGCATTGTTTAAAAATCAAAGGGGTTGTGTACAAAACACGACCGCATATGTAGGTGACGCAGGACTACGTAAATCTTTTTGTAGTGATGGTAGTATACACGCTTAAAAAATTTGACCCACTTTCACGAAAAGTGGAACAGCTCAAAACATGCGTATATTTTACACACTATTTTGAGTAACTCTTACTCCTTTTATGAGTTCCACCGTACAAGCTCATTAATGAGCAATATTTACTCAAAAATGAGTGCCATTTCACCCAAAACTGAGTAGTACTTACACAAATTACGAGTAAATTTAACTCAGTTATGAGGTCGACCTAAACTACTCAGAATTTAGAAATTGCCATTACTCAAATTTTTGGGCTGTTCCACTTCTTGTCATAGTGAGTCGGTTTTTACTCATTTTTGAGTTGAAAGTCACTCATTTCTGAGTTAATCTTATTCATTCGCGGGTTAAATTTTTTAAGCGTGTACAGGGCCTTTAATTGTCACCGAATTTTAAACAAAACAGAAAATCTTTTTTCTCAGCATATATTGTTTTTTATGGCTCTGAGTTTCGTATGTACAACTGCACAGTGATTTTCATCATAGTATACAAGTTCAATATATAGTGAAAATAGAAAAGGAGAAAGTGATTTTCAAACCCAGAAGGTGATATTCACTTCAGGTTAAAAACAATTTTAAATGCAGGTAATGAAAAGAAAAATCTTATGTCCAACAGCTGAACGCAATAGATGCTAAACCACAACTTAAATTTTTTTATTGATTTTCACTGCTTAAACGTGAATATCAGTTTGTTACAATTGACCTGTTCGACAGAAACTTATGCGCTGACGGTGGTGGTCTTTGGAACTAGCCGAACGGTGAGAAAGTTGACAGTTTGCTTGAAGAATCGGAAAAAGTTCACTTTTTTAATTTTCTTAATGTAGTGAAACAATGTACAAGTAAAATTTTTATTGCAAAATGTAAGAAAATTGAGTACTTTATTTTTGATATATATTTTGTCAGTGGTTTATTTACAGTATATACGAGAAAATAATGTTTTTGTATATTTATGCGACAACAAACAGGTTACATATCACGCTAAATTATAAAAATCCACGTGTTTGAGTGGTAAAAAACTTGTTTTTTGTGAAATTAATATAAACCAGACTGTTGCAAGCAAGACACAGGATAACTAAAGAGAACATTCATATTTTCATGTAGTGCCGGAGCAACATGGTTCGATAAGACTGAAAGATATTAGAATCTCCAGAACTTTGACTTGAACCGATACAAAACAAGCATAAGGATCTTGTAAAGTAGAAAAACATTCCAATAATATGCAAAAACCGCTTTAGGATCACTTCTGTGTTCGATTTGTTAAGTCGCCACACTAACTTTTACAGTATTATTCAAATTTATGCACTTTCAATTCACTATTTTAAAAGTGTTTTTACAGTAACTTGTAAAACAGCAAATTTCTTACAAAACCTGATAAAAATGTAGTAAAGTTTTCAATCGAAAACCAGTTAAAAATTAAATTTACTGAACATTTGTTTTCGTATTTCTCACCATCGCAGCAGGTAGCGACACGCCGGCAGTTTTTACTCAAATTTGTCAATATCACAGGGCGCTGATATTCTATTTTCTTATGCATGAAGTTCATGCTTGCTGCATTTAGTTATTATGTACGTTTGATAAAAGCAAGCTGATTTTCAATGCAAGGTAGACTGATAATCCAGAAGTTTGAACGTTATGATGATGAATATTAATAGCACTAGTAGCATGTATCCATGCATGTTCGATTCTTCATGTATACATGCTATATGCAGCAAATATACATGCTACATGCGTTGTATGTAACATTTATCAAAGTAGTAACATTTTAAACGTTCAATCCTCAATAGATTTCAGAGTTATTTCTATGTGCACATGGAAACAATTTAACAAAATCAAGAACACAAATTGCTTTTCTGCTACCTTACAGAAATTAAAAATTGTTTTTATTACCAATGGTTCCTCCACGTTGAAGGGATTTTATCATTTCAATCCCATTTTATCAACAACACATCTTTTCATTACACTTCCGATGCAACGGCAAACATGCGTATCGATCATATTATCATATTATAAAAGAATTATATTATAACCGAACATTACAGCTGTACCGCACTTTTCCAACACAGATATCAAATTCGCCTAGGTTGAATCGTCTCGTCGTAAAGAATTTGCTATCTGTTGGGGTAATGGACTGAAGTCATTCTTTCTGGCACACTTCCCTAACACAGACATCAAATTGGAATAGTTTTAATCTCGTTCGTAAGAAATTCACTCTTGCTGGCGTTCTTTCCAAGCAAGGACATCAAAATGGTCTAGGTTTAATCGCGATGTTAAGAAATCTTGTTAAGACGAGGAAGCTTTGTCATTTGATTTAGCTTACTTCCCAAGCACAGATATCAAATTGATATAGGTTTAGATCATCGTAAAGAATCTTCCAACCAATCACGAAGCGAAGATTTCCTGTCCAACTGGAAAATAATGCTTCATTATTTTCAATAGTACGTACTTTTAAATCAATAGGCTTCATATTTTTGCACCATTGTCACTCGTACTCCCACTTTCAAGAAGAAATAAGAAAAGGAGGGGTATGATCTGACGGAAAACCTCTATTATAGAAAACTAATATTTGATTTTACACTTCCTCAACGCCTAACACGATACATCTATAGCTATAAAAATGGATTTCTGTCTGTGTGTCTGTCTGTCGGGATGTTCCTTATAGAATCGAAAACTACTGGACCAATCGCCGTGTAAATTTGCATGTAGATGTTTTTGGGGCCAGGGAAGCTTCTTATGATAATTAGAGACCTCTCCCCACTTTAGTTAGGGGGGGGGGGGGGGCTCCTATACAAATGAAATACAAATTTCCTCAACTCGTGAACTAATCAATCAAATGGAATCATATTGGGCATGTGGGTGTTTTTCGAGAATTTTTTCTATAATGAATTAGGACCCCTTACTTTTTTGAGAGGGGGAGCTCCCATACAAATGAAATACAAATATCCTCATAACTCCAGAACTAATCAAGCAAATGAAACCAAATTTAGCATGTGGGTTTTTTTGTAGGCTTTTTTTCTATGGTGAATTGAGACCCCTCCCCTCTTTAGGAGGGCAATAATGACCCCTCCCTCCTTCAATAGTGGGGGGGCTCCTTTAAAAAATTAAATACAAATATCCTCATAACTAGAGAACTAATCAAGCAAGTGGAACCAAATTTGGCATGGGGGGTTTGGAGGCAGGATTTTTTTTTAATGGTTTGAGACCCCTCACCCCTGGGGGAGGGATAAGGACTCTCATAGAAATAAAATCAGAGGGGTTGTGTACAAGACACGACCGCATATATAGGTGACGCAGGACTACACTCAAAATAATATTCACGTCGAAATTACGTGAAAAGTTATGTGATTATTTTCCATCTAACTTTTCCCGTACTATTTACGTGAATTTAACGTAGTTTGCATTAGTATGCGTGCATTTACGTGGAAATCAGATAGATGTTATTGTATTTTCCAATAATGTTCAACTGAAAGTCACGTAACTCCCTGTAGAGAAATTTACGTGATTTTTCACGTGGAAAGAACGTGTAGATTATTTTGTGTGTACGTAAGTCTCTTTGTAGTGATAGTAGCATGTATTCATGCTTGTAATCATTCGATTCTTCATGTATACATGCTATATGCAACATATATACATGCTACATGGGTTGTATGTAACATTTATCAAAGTAGTAACATAGCATACGTTCAATCCTCAAAAGATTGTGCATTTGAAAACAATTGAACAAAATCAAGAACACAAACTTTTGCTCAACACAAACGTTGAAGGGATTTTACCAATTCAATGCTATTTTATCAACAGCACATCTTTTCAATACACTTCTAATGAAACGGTAAGCATGCGTATTCACGGCAAACTAGCAGTCATTGACTTTCGCCCAATTTCGGAAGCAGTTTTTCGGCCCAAAAGCGGGATTGTGTTTATAAAAATGTATATACTGCATTCTTCTTGCCAATCTGAACACAGCGAATATATTTTCATAAACCGAATTTTTGTTTCAAACAAAAAAACTGCTTTTGAAATTGGCAGAATCGATGATGACTAATTTCACCTTCATAGAGAGTCGTATTATAATCGAACACTACAGCTGTAGCACATTTTTCCAACACAGATATCAAATTCGCCGAGGTTTAATCGTCTCGCAGTAAAGAATTTGCGATCTGTTGGGACAACGAACTTGTGTCATTTTTTCTGGCACACTTCCCTAACACAGACATCAAATTGGACTAGGTTTAATCGCGTTCGTAAGAAATCTGTTGGCACGAGGGGGCTTTGTCACTCTTTCTGGCGTACTTCCCAAGCAAGGACATCAAGATGGTCTAGGTTTAACCGAGGTGTTAAGAAATCTTGTTGAAATGAGGAAACTTGGTCACTTGTTTTGGCTTACTTCCCAAGCACAGATATTAAATTGGTATAGGTTTAGATCATCGCAAAGAATCTTCCAACCAATTCGAAGCAAGAATTCTGGTAAAACATAGGTTCATTATTTTCAATTTTTCAATAGTTCAACATCAAGAATCCATAGTTTTCTTCATTTGAGTCAATTCTTAGAAGATTTTCCGATCGATTGGTGTAAGAATATTGAAAATCGATAGGAAAACCGCTGAGCTATTAGCGCTCAAAACCTTTCATTTTTCGTGACGCTCGCATTTTTCGATTTTTTGGAATGACACCCTATCTCAAAACTTGCCGTAAGACGTAGTCCTACGTCAAAACAGAAATTTTTGCGTCACGCAAAAACAATTGAACTCGAGAAATTTTAGACTCTTTCATAAAACATTAATCAATAACAAGACCACCAGAAACTATCAATAGTAACATTAGATGATTCAGGGCGAGACGGACACAGGCCACGAGTGTTGCCGGCGACTTGCCACCGCGAGGAGGAGGGGCAGCCCCCCGCAGAGATTACATCTATCTAGGTTTATTTATTTTCCTAGATCTACTGACCTCTATTACTTTCCTTCAGTTGGGTCACCTTTGCGAAATGGTACTTTCTACGAAAATTTTTTCCGTGAAATGGTACATCCCGCGTAAGGTTTTTCGCGAAATGGTATTCTGCGAAACTCAATATTCCGCGTTATGGTCAACCAAGAATTGGTATTCCGCAAAATGGTATTCGGGGAAATGGTTTGTAATGATGGCGAATATTTAAATGCTACCCCCTTTATTTTATCAGGCTAAGCAATGGGGGGAGTTGTTTTCTATTTTACTGTGAGGAAAATTTGTATATTAAAACACCCATGAACTCCTCAGAAACTTGTAAAACTCGAGATTGTGATAAAGGTCATCCGAAATCCAGGATTTATGTACAACGCAGTTTAATTTGTGGCAATACGAAGTTTTTCGGGTCAGCTAGTTTAAAATAAAATTGCAACGAAACCAAAAGAGACAGCTGTTTCCGCCCAAGAACGAATTGTAGAACCATGCTCAAATTGGTAGATAGAAGCAATCAGTTTTATCACGCATTTTTAGGAGAAATTTGATGAATACGATTGAAGAAACTCTTATTTCAAAGCTTTTTGCTTGTGAAAAGTAACTATATTTATGAAGTAGGAGGTTTAATAACAGTTTTCAGTTCGTCGTGGCGAAATTTCCTCAGTTGTCTAATGAAAGCAACAGAATTCAGTTAGCTAGCATACTTTATACCTAGAGCTATTTTAGGGTAAACAGAACCGAAAATTAATAATGTTTTATAACTCTGAATTTTTATAAATATTTGCATCGAGCTACGTAATACTCTGTACATATTTAGGGATATTGAAAAGCAATTTAAGTGTTGTTGGAGACAAGATTTTTTTTCTATGGTGAATTGAAACCCCTCCCCTTTTTAGGAGGGGGGTTCCCATACAAATGAAATACAAATTTCCTCAAAACTCGAGAACTAATCAAACAAATGGAACCAAATTTGGCATGTAGCGGTTTTAGGAGGCACGAGTTTTTTTCTAACGTGAATTATGACCCCTTTGCTCTTTAGGAGGGGGGTTCCCATACAAATGAAATACAAATTTCCTCATAACTCGAGAGCTAGTCAAACAAATGGAACCAAATTTGGCATCTGGGGGATTTTTGATGCATAAATTTATTTATGATTGATTGAGTACCCTTTTCCCTGTGGTAGGGAAGGTAGACTCTCATACAAATAAAACAGAAATTTTTACGTAACTAAAAAACTAATCGAACTCGGGAAATTCAGGACTCTTTTATAAAACATTAGTTAACAACAAGACCACCAAAAACTACCTGTAGTAATACTAAATGATTCAGAGCGAGACGGCCGCAGGCTTACCGTGAAATGGTACTTTCCGCTAAAAGGTTTCTTGCGAAATGGTTTCCCACGAAACTCTATGTTCCGCGTTATGGTCAACCGAGAATGGGTTTTCCGCGAAACTTGCTTTCGTAGTTGCGTAACCGCCAACATGAATCATCTACAAACCTGAACTCCTCAGAAACTTGCAAAACTCAAGATTGTAACAAGGGTCATCCGAGATTCACGATTAATGTACAGCACAGTTTAATTTGTGGCAATACGAAGTTTGTCGGGTTAGTTAGTCTTTCTATAAATGATATTTTGGTCCCAGTTGATCTATACCTAGAAAAATGGATTTCTATAAGAGGAGAAAGGCTCCCATTTAAATGAAATACATAGCTCCCCCGCAGAGATGACCTCCTTTATATGTTTTCCTGCTGACCTCTATTACTATCCTTCAGTTGGGTCCGAACGAGCGACAGCGAAATGATATTTTCCACGAAAAGATTTTCAGTGAAATCGTACATCCCGCGTAAGGTTTTTCGCGAAATGGTGTTCCGCGAAACTCCATATTCCGTGTTATGGTCAACCGAGAAGTGGTGTTTCGCAAAATGGTATTCGGCGAAATGTTATATAATCATGGCGAATATTTTAATGCTACCCGCTTTATTTTATCAGATTAAGCAATGGGGGGAGTTGTTTTCTACGTTACTGTGAGGAAAAATCGCAAATTTGTATACTAAACTACCCATGTACTGCTCAGAAATTTGCAAAACTCGAGATTGTAACGAAGGTCATCCGAGATTCATGATTTACGTACCACACAGTTTAATTTGTGGCAATACGAAGTTTGTCGGGTCAGCTAGGATTACATGTAATTAAGCTAATCGGCAACTGGAAGTGAATCAATACAGCATTATAGTTGTTATAGCGAAATTATTTCTAATGATAGTTTCACCATTAGTTCAGTGGTATTGTGCATGGTAGAACAAACAGATCATAATCGTGATTACAAACTATTAAAGAATCATTAATCATAAATTACGTCTCGTAAGAATTGAATACAGACAAATATTCAACTCACTGCGTTACAATCTTATCTTACGCAGTAATGTAAACGCTAGTTTAAAAAATAAATTTTACATGAATGTCTGCTATTTGTGCTTATTTTCTATAGTAAAAACAACCAATTGGACTGAGTTTATAAGGAAGTTGGTATAGCGAATTTATTTTAAAATATGTGGATTTATATTTTAGTTTGGTAAGGAATTGTTTTTCAACAAACGTTTGTATACTTATGATTGATTGCATAATTGCAGGCGATATTCACGGTACATATTCTGTAACGTTCATATAATGTGTTTTTAAAAGTTGTACCCAATTATAATAAATGGTTTTTCTTTGAACTAGCCTTTAGAAACGTTACTTTTGTGTTAAAAAGACTAATGCACAATACCGATCAATGTTACCACAAATTTATAAAACTAAAACTTTGGTGAAAACGAATTATTTATTAGCTTTAAAATTATTATGAAACCGAATGCATTAACTTTTTATGTACTGAGAGGAGTCGAGTACTTGTTTTAAAAACAAAGAGTATGCATTATTTTTATTTATAGAAGAAATATGAGAGAAGACCCGGAAAAAGTGATCAATGTTAACCCGTTTTACAGTACTTTCCTTTTAGAAAAAAGTTACGGAGTCTCCCCGTCCCAACAGGTCGAAGATTCTTTATGGTGTTCAGACTTATACTAATTTGATATCTGCACTCAAAATAATCTGCACATGACTAATGGTAAATTTCCATATGAAAATCCATATGAGTAGGGGAGTGTCGTCGTGGTTGGGCCACGTTTTGGAAATCGCCCATAACTTTCATTTCAAAAGGAATTTTGGAAATCTAAATACATCGTTGCAAAGGTCTAAGAATAAGGTATATTTCGGAAAAGTTTTGAACTGATTGCTTGAAAAATAAAAAAGTTATAGGCATTTACGTGAAGACAAAAAATGTTGCCATAGTCGGACCATGTTGTACACGTTGGGCCACCGCAGAAAATCTAAGACATACGTATTGAAATTCTATATAGAGACATGAAAAGAATGAATTCCGTGAACACCGGCTCATATAGGTACCAATATCCTATTTTTAATTGCATTTTTGCGAAATTTTGGCGATCTTGTAGAATTAATATTGCTACAATCGCCTTTTCCGAAGTGTTCAACTAAAATGAAAAAAAAAACAACAAAAATCTAGATTTTCATCGTATTAATTTGGCTTTATTTCATGACATTTTACGTGACTGACAGTCTCTAGCGATTATTGTGCTTCTGCGCTTAAAATTATGGTGGCCCAACCATGACTACTCAAGTGGCCCGACCTTTACAAATAGCGCCTTTCTAGTATTTCACCTTAGCCTTCTCAAACACCTTACCGGAGGGGGTTTTTCTATAGTCTTCGTGTGCAGCACAACACACTTCATACATTTTCAAAATTTATCTCGATAATTGCATTTCATGAATCATTTCTTGAAGAAAAGTTCATTGCACCTGGAAAACTTTTTTTTGTAAGAATTAGTTACTGAATTCAGTACGGGTGTTTTGAATACACGATTGAAACTCACAATATTGTGAAAAGTTAGTTATCACAGTGAGAAGTTTTAAAATGGTTGTATCATAGATATCATGAGTTACTAAAACTGTAAAATCGTGATGGCCCGACCATAACAGTGGCCCGACGATAACGACAATACCCTATCATGTGCCACATACACCTAAACACAATCCGTCTAGAAGTACACATAAAAATTATACGCATATGAATACTATGTGCAAATTTCAATGATAATTATTAAAAACACATAAATGATATATTAAAAATATTAGCAACTGCACTCTTATGAAATTTATCCGATTCTCTTTGTTTTATTGGTCGAACCGTTCAATAGTTCTCATTTGTTTACCCTTTGAAACAAAGATGTCATAGTTGGGACACCATGAAATCTTGCAATTTACTATCGTTACATGCTTTGCCACAAAAGACGATCATTAAGACTGTCGCAGTGGCCTTTTAACCCAATGCCCTTCTGGCATACAAAAAAAAAATCGTTACATGCTTTTCGAATATTTTTATAAAGCTTTGTTTTTGAGAAATCCTAGTGTAGCCATAGTGGCTGTCCGGCCAAAGAGGACTTCCCCCTAGTTTCGGTTCTGATCGCAATTCTGCAATTTTTCTATCATTTCTTCACAAAAACGAAGATGTGTAACTATTTCAGAGTATTTTTCAAAACTGCGCGGAATGTTTTGCTAAAATAAGCGGGTGAAACGATTGAACATGAGCAACGAGATTGAGGAAATTACTGATGAGGCACCGTTGAGCGTTGATTATGGGAGTTGAGCTGATTATCTAATTTAATCTCACACTGACGCAGCCAATTCTTGAGGCCATGATGAAAAATGCCGACTACTTTGATCTATCATTTTTCTTGTCAACAGTCAGGTCAACTGCGTAGTATGTACCGCAGAGGGAATTCCAAGGAATCAAGTATATTCAACTCCTTCAAATCAAGGGGAAGAAAGAAAGCGTGAACCTCCCATAGCAAACGCCAGACTGCAATGGGCCAAGGATATAGCGCCTTATTTCGCTCTCTGAAAATAGATCAAAAACACTAACTATCACAGAACATTAGTTTAAATAATATGCGGATAATACTTAAAAATAAAACCGTGTGGTTCATGGGTTTGCCTAAAACTACAGTTGTAGGATTAGAAACCGAAACCGAAAGCTCGGCCTCGTAATGAATACAATAATCAATGATGAGCTTACGTAAACTATAGTTTATCAACACTTAATGGTAATCAGAGACAATCAATAAAGTAATCAAAAGTAACTTTTTGCAACTTATGCGTCGTAATCATGGCTGTTGGAAACTTCTTGCGTGTACGTATACGCGACAAAGTTGACATTTATCTGTGGTTTGTTTAAATGGTCATAGAAAATGAACTAAAATCGCAGACAAACAGATGAAATACTGGCGTTAATTTGATCGTCCATGCTACGGCTACTCATTTTTAAAAGCTATGTTTCGCAACGCAACGGGAGGTGACTAAAATTTTGGAATTTATTTTTCAAGCTGTCAAAAAAGGCAATGATTCTTGAAGAAGATCTGTTTTACTGAAATGAAAGATACATCGGTAGTCCATTGTTAAAAAAAATTAGTGAACAGTTGAAAACGATCTGTAAGCGGCTGCTCGGCGAAAGTTCCGTTTGTTGTAAGAACAGGAGCGTTTTACGGCCGTCATGTGAAATGGGCGAATGTTGATTCTACCAATCAACTGGTTGCAATTCGTGGCTCTCCAGTTATTTTTGAATTACCAAAGAGTTCAAAATCCCGAACAAATCTTCGACACTGAGGTAGATTTGTCGGGTTGTGGTTTTTGGGTATAAATAGGATCGATCGCTTTTTGGCATAATGCGATTATGCATTATCCATATCCAGCCAAAACACGTTTTGTCCTTCTACAATCTACATGATGTTTTTGCTGAAACGGAATCTAAATTTTCATCAAACATTCATTCTGGCACACATCTTGATTGATAGCCAAACCAGACGGCTAGAACCACGGCTTAGAATACCTCTCTCAGAAATGGCAATGTACAGCACAACTTTCTGTTCAAACTGATGTTTAAACTTGTATTTGATGTTCGGAGATGCAGTACAACTATCCATGGAGTAGTATCGATCATTTCCGGGAATGTTCGTCTTCAAAATTGGGAAGTAACTTTTGTCGTCCAAAACAAAGCATTTTCCGGAATAATTTTTTATCAACCAGCAGCAGTGGGATTTCAGAGTCGCAATCTGCCCATCAGCCAGTTCCGGCAATTTTCAATGTTTCGCAGATGTACCGATGGGAAGAGTTGAACTTTTTTGCAGCATCCCGTTGGCTCGCGGAATCCTTGTTGTTCAAGGCACGAGAAAGAGTACGAGTCCTTCTGCTTCCATAATTTTCGCTAGTCTTACACTGCCTTGCTTGGGAGTAGTTGTTGGGGATCTTAGGACATGGTAAATAGTCGGAGCAATATTTTCCCTTTAAAAACATAATAACGTAAACTTTTTGCCGAGATCTTTGTGCAATTCGTAAAAGTGTACACACTTAAAAAAAAGTGCCGAAGTCAGCAAAATTTTGCCGAGATTTGGACAGCCGAGTGTTCGGTAAAATTTTTTATGATGCCAAACGTTAGTAAAGATCCGTAAACGTCGATTTGCAAAATTGAAATTTTTACCGAACGCTCGGCTGTCCAAATCTCGGCAAAATTTTGCTGAGTTTTTTAAGTGTGTACAACGCACTCGCGACATGCTTCTTGTTTTGACGCCATTTTGAGCAAAACTTGGCAAGCATAATCAAAACATAAAGTTCTGGCAGAAAGAAGAGTGGGAGAGCTAACACATACACACTGTCATTTATCTCTCAGCTCGTTTGTTGTTGTGCATAGGGGCCTCGAAAAAAATCATAAATTTTAGTTGCCACCCGTTAGTTTCTAGTGTTGAGTATAAATGTGAAAAACTCGCAGTATAAAACCTTAAATATAAATTATGTAGGTCGCAATATGCATAACAGAGGGTTTTAGTGTGCAAACAGCATGTGTAGGATGATGTTTTTAAAAATATGTTGTATGTTCGTTATGTTTGTCAGTGATAGAGGTGCAGTTTTTACTGAATTAAATAAAACCCAATGCGAGCATATAAAAACTATCAATTTCGGTTCCAGGCTATGATTGTTTATGTACAACGACATTTAAAAGCTATGTTACTGTAATCATAAGATAAATTATCTTATAAATAAATTACATAATATTTTAAGTAATTCGAGCTAATTAAAGCTCAAAGAACTACGTACTACAAAGTAGGAATGCCTTAGCAGTTTTCTTGACAGTCATTTATATTAAGATTCGGGGTCAACTAGTATTAAATAATGCAGTAAACATGATCTGATACGATATCCTGAGTAAATGATTATAACAAACACATAACAAAAAAATATCTCAATTAGATAGAAATAACAGAACTTGTTATATTTTTGATCAGACAAAATAATGAGGCTAACAGAATTATTACAAGTTTTGCTCTTATATCAAACTTTGTTATAATTTTGTTACAGAGCAATTTCAGCTTGTTCCAGCTTGCAAACGGTTTGTCTCGACTAGTTTTGATTGCAATGAAGTTTTGCTAATTACGATCCCGCACCGAAACATTTTCCATGAAATATATTTTTTCGTCAAGAGTAACTTTTAAAAAGAGCGTATTTAGAAATTAGAATATTTTTTTCAAAAAATTCTATCTCGAAAACTATTTATTTTATGAAAATGACGTCAAAGCAAAATTCGTAGTAAATCAAGTGTATTTTCAGTAAACAATTACACTGAAAGAAAAAGCTTTGCAAATACGCGATAAAAATCATAAATTGTGAATTATCTCAAAACATCTTTTTTAAAGATTTTTTAAGCGCAAATAATGCTCTAAAATCTGGTAAAGAGCTCTTTCGGAATTTTTATAATCTTTGAAAATTGACAAGTTTTTGTAAAACTAAAATAAAATCAAGTTCTACGCATTATATCATATAAACTTTTTTCTCAGGTCGTTCTCAAATTATTGCAAATTTAAAATCTAAAAGTCACGTATTAGGGTAATTCTACGCGAAGTATCCGAGATGTAATCGACCTTGACGGATTTGAACCAAATTTTGTCAGATTGTTTGTTTTAGGTCAGAATGTAAAAATCCTAAATTTGGTGCAGGTTGGTCCTCCCCACGATTAATGCGAGCAAGAATTAGCAAAATGTCGCATTCTACATGTTGCTAAAAAATTGCCTAATCTAAATGCACCTTAAGAAACATACTCGATGCAGTAACACGCCGCTCCTGTCAAATCGCGCTTGAGGAACCTCATGCAGTTTATTACTAGAAATTAAAGAACGTATTGACAGAAGTCTTTGTTTAAATAACCTAAAGAGTTATTTTTGAATGTCATTGTAGAATTTCATATATGAGAGAACCAGTTTTTTTTAGTTAATGCTATATGCTATATGCTTGGACTGAACATAACTGAGATAAAATAAAATCTTATCATATTCTCGGTTTATGTATGTTTACAAAGTTTAAAAGTAGTTAAAATTTTCTTCAAACCTTTACCAACAAAACAAAAAAATTATCTAAATAGTTCGCATAATTACTGAGGAATAGATTCTTCTACACATCATTTATTTATTTATTTATTTATTTACTTTTAATTAGGCTTTCAACCGTTCACATCATTTAAATAATTAATTTCATGGTTGTTTTTAATCTTTTCTGTGGCTGAATCTTGCTAAAATGAACAGAAAAGTTTACAGACTCGAAAACTGAAACATAGGAGTCATTGCATTATTCAGGCTTTATTCTCGGTTTTTTGCTCAGTAGATGCTCATTTGACTACAACGCCTCAACTAAACCGAATTCGAAAAGTAGTGTAAAGGGCGATTGTGGAGCTAATTATTATCTACATTATTGTTGAAGAAAGTATAGTTCTATCGTTTGTATTCATGGCGCTATGTGGCTGCTACCCCGTTGGTAGCGAAAAGAGTACTCATTTGTAGCAATCGGGGTAGCAATCGCATAGCGCCGTAAATAAAAAAGATAGAACTATACTTTCTTCAACAATAGTGTAGATAATAATATAAAGCTCTACAAACGCCCTTTACACTACTTTTTCGAATTCTGTTTAGTTGAGGCGCTGTAGTCAATTGAGCATCTACTGAGCAAAAAACCAAGAATGAAGCCTGGCATTATTTTCTTATATGGTAGGTGTTAAATCAGACCGGACCAAGCCGCAAAATTTTAAAAAATAAGTTGATGGCAGCAAACGATTGATAATTTCCTAAGCTATGTTTTACTTTAAACAGATTACATAAATGTTGCAAACAGCCAAAGATATTAAATGATTTCGAATGATTGATAGCTTTAAACTACACAGCAGCAGCAAACTTTGAACGTGTTTTTCTCGAAAGCACTCAGTTGGTTAGGTCTGACTTAACACCGATCATATATGGTCGTCGTTAAGTCAAACCGAACCAAATGACAAAACTCTTCTAGAAAAACGTGTTCAAAGTTTGTTGCTCTGTATGTTTAATACCTATCAATCGTTCGAAATCATCTGATAACTATGGCTGTTTGCAATATTTATGATAGTCTGATTAAAGTAAAATGCAGCTTGGAAAATTGTTAATCGCTAGTTACCATTAACTCATTTTTTGAATTTGCGACTTGGTCCAGTCTGATCTAACACCGACCATATTTAATGGCAATTCGTGCAACATTCTTAACCGTTATGTGTGCAACAGGGTACCCGGGTACCTATTCAGTTTTAAAATAGTTATAACTCATTCAATTTAAAACATACGTCATTGAAATTTTTCGACACCGTAAAACTCGTTGATCTTAATTAATTAAGGTTTTTTTGTGCATATCCATAAAGGGGATTAGCAATGGGAGGCACTTGAATTTTTTTTATTACGTAGGAGGGCGACAAGGGTACCCGGGTACCCATGATTTGCTATGTTCATAACTTTGGCTATCTTGAACCGATTTGGATGAAACCAGTGACATTTGATTCGTACATTTATCTAGTTTTGATTAGTTTAAGCATTTGGCCATCATATGACATGTAGTTCCCGGGAAACGGTAATTCCGGAGCAACGTCCGGTAAAACGTGGGAAGCCGCTTGTTTTGGAAGAATATCAGCTTTCAGCAAAGCCATTAACTTTGAACTTGACATTTTGGATCCTTTTTTTATCTTATATAAATTGGTGACTTTAAATCGCATTGGCCATTCCAGAATTGGGTTCCTGTAGGGTTACAGATGACCAGTTGGGTGCCTAATCCAATATTAGAATTGGTTTAGAGGATCTTTTAAATGTTTTGAACTGATATGGCCAGTTTAGTACTGATTAATAATTTCGGAACTGGTTCCAAATGTATAACGGATGGTTCTACGTTTTGAACTGTTCTGATAATGCTAAGCATTATCTTAAATCCTGCGGTATCATCTGTGACCCCGTAGAAACCATTTTCGAAATAACCAATCAAAATACATCGAAATGTAAAAAATATCACCTACCGAATTAATTCCAAGAACTTTGATACCCATACTGCTAGGTTTTACCTCCAATCCTAGACTGGCCACCCATGACCCCACAGGAATCTACTCCGGAATGGCCAACCTGATTCATCTGATTATATGAAATAGTTCATTGTATGAATTTTTAGAGTTTTTATATCCGCATGACAGATTTTCCCGCAATACAATCAGTTCTCTACCTCACAGCGGACACTCTGTCGGAATTCCGGATTTTCGGGCCCCGTATGTCTTTTAATGGCCAAATGGCCAGATAATTCAAAACTAGATAAATTAACGAATCAAATGACACCTATTTCATCAAAATCGGTTTAAAATTGTTGATGTTATAACAATATCAATTTTGGGTACCCGGGTACCCTTCTCGCCCTGCTAAAGGTGTTTTTTTTTGTCGCACACATAACGGTTGAAGTAGCGCAACAATCTTCTTGATTGGCTTTGGATTGAACGCTTATTTTCTATTTATAGACAGCTCGAAGCAAAAACTGACAACCCCGAATGAGCTATCGGCCAAATCATATAAGCATTTAATCTACCTTCATTCAAGAGTAGTTCTAGCACAGAGGTTAAGACTGTTGCATTCTGTGCGATGTGTCGTGAGTTCAATCCCGGCCGCGGCCGGAACGATTTTTTTTCAAATGTATGAAGGTTTTTTTCTGTGCTATTTGGGAATGTTCCTGATAAATAGTTGTACTATTTTTGGCAATTTAGCCGAAATAAAATGTCGATATAGCAGATGAAGGCAAAGAAGTTTTTGTTATATTTTAACAAAATTATAACAAAACCTGTTACAAATATCATAACAAATTTTGATATAATTTTGTTCAAAACATAACAAATTTTGTTACATTTCTGCTACTGCTGCTAAGAAGTTCTGATAGAATTTTTGTTATTTTAACTACTAACGAGACCAAAATTATAGCAAATTATGTTAGAAATACCGTCATAACAGAATATCATGATTTGTTATAATTTTGTTATGTTTGTCTGATCGGGATGATATTTGGATATCTCTAGGAATCTGGGCTGATTCCATGTTAGGCTTTTATATATTTTTGAGGTGTGATTGTTTTTTATATTATTTATTGTCATATATTATATAAGAACTGAGACTATGTTAGAATACTAAGTTTTTACTTTTCATATAGGCACCTTCCAACAAAATTAACATTATTGTGCTTATCGTATTTTCTCATTTCAATGTTTGTTATAGACTTTCACTGCGTGGTGCAATAGCCATTTGCGAAAAGCTGGAACATCTATCGAAAATATTGAAGATGACTTTCGCAATGGACTCAAACTCATGCTGCTACTGGAAGTTATCTCGGGTGAAACACTACCCAAACCAGATCGCGGCAAAATGCGGTTTCACAAGGTAAATTACATTAAAGAGAAATTTAAATCCTCATTGTTATATTCTTCCAGATTGCTAACGTTAACAAAGCGTTAGATTTTATTGCGTCCAAAGGAGTTAAATTGGTATCTATAGGAGCAGAAGAAATCGTAGACGGCAATTTAAAAATGACTTTGGGTATGATCTGGACTATAATTCTACGATTTGCAATTCAGGATATCTCCGTCGAAGAAATGACCGCCAAGGAAGGTTTGCTTCTATGGTGTCAACGTAAAACAGCTCCCTATAAGAATGTTAACGTACAGAACTTCCACCTTAGTTTCAAGGTAAGCTATTTAGAATATCGAGGTTACGTTGACTATTATGTTATACATTTTTTTCCGCAGGATGGTTTGGCATTTTGTGCTTTAATTCATCGTCACAGACCTGATTTAATAGATTATTCCAAACTCTCCAAAGACAATCCTCTAGAGAATCTTAATACCGCTTTCGATGTGGCTGAGAAATACTTGGATATTCCAAGGATGCTGGATCCAGACGGTTAGTATTGTAGCACAGATAAAAATTCAAGATCTAAACTAGTATAAGATAATTTGATTAATGATGCATATCTGACATTAGGATAATCAATGAAATTTTTCATTTAGATTTAATCAATACTCCGAAGCCAGATGAACGTGCTATTATGACCTATGTTTCGTGTTATTATCACGCTTTTCAAGGAGCTCAGCAGGTTGGATATGGAAACACTTTTTTTCGTTCTCACATTGTCACAACGAGTTAAACAATGTTTGTGTTGGTTTTATTTGTGCAAATTTTCGTAAAAAACTGTCACAACAACAAAAATGTGAACAACGAATGATTAAATAACCGTTTTGAATGTTAAACATAGCTTTAGAGTTCAACTAACCAAATGAGCCATAAACTAACCAGGATTCACTGCAAATCTTTTATTAACTATGCTTGTCTAAACTAGTGGCTTATGAAAGAGAAGTAAAAGGATTTATTATTCTGAAGTATACTGGCACCGCCCTCCTACATCCCCCTTTCACGAAAAGAGATAGGTCACGTCAATGCTGATCAACAGTACCTACGTATGGATTTTTGCGTGTTTGGATTGAATTACATTTAACTTTATGGTGTTCAAAATATCTTATTAGTAAGAATACCCGTATGTGGACTCCGTTCTAGATAGAGTTCATTATTTATTTTGTATTCTTAACAAAAATAGGTCAAAGTGTCCGTTTAGTTTGGAGGAAAATATTACGGAGAATGGCAACCTTTAAAACAATATGCCGTTATCAGTGCTAACATGCTATGAATCAAAAAAGTTTGAGTAGACTTTGAATAAAGTATCGGTTTTAAGATCGAGTAAGAGTGGAATTCTTGAATCCACCTGCAAAATTAAATAGCAATACTCAAGAATAAGACCGAATGACTTCAAATTTTGCTTATTGATCGAGTCGATCCTGAGCTAGCCGTATTTTCGGTTATGGAAAATAATTTTTTGTAGATTTTTTGATTTGTCATGCTATTCTTTATTGGGTATTGACAAAATCCTCTACATTTTGCTATAATAAACCATATTTTAGCTATTTGTTAGAGGCGTCAAATTGAACAGGAAGTAGAACGAAGAAATCGTTAGTATCGTTGAATTTTGCAGTTGAATAAAAATGAGGCAGAATCAGGATTGCAGATATAGCAAACAAATAATATAATCTGTTTTTGTGTTTTTTATCTCTAAATGCTTGTGTGTTTTTGCTTTTACTCACGCTGATTGTTTCTGTAGATCTGCAGAATACCGCAATGCCGGATGAACGGGCTGTCATGACCTACGTGTCGTCGTATTACCATTGCTTCAGTGGCGCACAAAAGGTCTGTTTGTTGTTTTTAACGCTATATAACTGTGTACGCATTCAACTCAGCCTAAAAATTGGATGCTAACGCTTTTTGAAGGTAAGGTTTCCATTTAAGGGTTTCAAGTGCCTGATGGTGTTCATAACTAAAAATTCAAGCCGAATTATTTATTTCTCTTAGAAGGGAACATAGAACTACGTTATGAAAACGATGTTTAAAAGCTATTTATTTTTGTTTTTTTCGAATTTTTGAATTTTGAATTAAAATTTACATTAGACGATGCTGTATTATATTTTCGGCTATTTCAGATAAACGTTTTTAAAACTATATTTTGTTAATTATATTTCATAAAAATGGTTTGGAGCTATGAGTGTGATAATTGAAAACTGACAGAAATACATTTCTTATCGGATGCAATGCGCCATTGATTGATTTGAATTAGGCACGCCTGAACTCCTTGGATGGTGACTTGAAATTGAATAAATACCAGCCCACAATGTTTTGAGTTCCGCAAAAGACTATTGAATTAATAACACATTTATTCACTTGGATAAATAAGCATTTGTGGGCATTTTTTTGCTATAAAAAAATTTATATGAAAGGCAAAGTTCATTGTGCACACAGTTTTACCAAGTCATCAAATAGCCAATTAGGAATTATCTCGTATCTACCTTTAATGTTATGGCAATAAAAAGTTTTTTACTTGAAGAACCAAAATATGATAATATATATAATATATTTGAAAAAGAGTATCAAGAACATTTCCCAAGAATATCCTAATTTGCTTCTTGATGACATATTTTTATATTTAGTGAGAGCTGTTTAATACTTTGCTACAATAAAACATAACGGCTTCATAATTTGCTAAACATTTATTTCAAAATTAAACATACGGTCAATGTATTTTTAGCCAAATAGAAAAAAATTGACTTTTTTCGATGGATTTGCAGGCGGAGACAGCTGCCAATCGTATCTGTAAAGTGTTGAAAGTCAACCAGGAAAATGAAAGGCTTATGGAGGAATATGAAAGGTTGGCGAGTGATGTACGGTACTTAGACAGTCAATTGACTCTAGATAACTAATTGTTATTTTTATACAGCTATTGGAGTGGATTCGTCGCACTATGCCTTGGTTGAACTCCAGACAGTCGGATAGTACACTGGCCGGCGTACAAAAAAAACTGGAAGAATATAGAACATACCGGCGCAAGCATAAACCACCACGTGTTGAACAGAAAGCAAAACTGGAGACCAACTTCAACACATTGCAAACAAAATTGCGCCTTTCGAACCGACCAGCCTATATGCCGACTGAAGGTAAAATGGTATCTGATATTACAAATGCCTGGAAAGGTTTAGAGCACGCCGAGAAAGCTTTTGAGGAATGGCTTTTGGCAGAAACCATGCGTTTGGAGCGGTTGGAACATTTAGCTCAAAAGTTTAAACACAAGGCTGATACACATGAAGAATGGACAAAAGGAAAAGAAGAAATGCTTCAATCTCAAGATTATCGTAATTGCAAGCTTAATGAACTTAAAGCACTCAAAAAGAAACATGAAGCTTTTGAATCTGATTTGGCAGCTCACCAAGATCGTGTTGAACAAATCGCAGCTATTGCGCAGGAATTAAAGTAAGAATTGGTTTATTTTCTGTTATGTTTTCTATACTTCAAATAATTTTCATTTTTGAAATATTGTGATAATCTTGACGTCTGGTAAAAACTCATTCCACACTTGTTTATTTAATTTACTTAACATTGAAACATTTAATTTACTTAACATTGAAACATTTGACACGCCATAAAATATCTTCGACTTCTTAGTTACCTGAGTCGTAGACGCAGATGATATTATTTTTTCCAAAACTTTTTCATGAAATCCAATACTTGCTGGCTTGTTAGACCAACGCCATATCTTGAGACCGTCTGGGAGGCGTATGCATGCAAACTACTATGAGAACAATATTATCATATTTTGAAACATAAAATTTGTAATGAATAAGTCGGTTGTCCAACTTAGGTAATAATACAACGTTTATAAGGCCGACAAGTTAGCTAAAGTATGAGAAACTTGAAATACTTCTTTATGTTTGATTAGACTGTATAATGCATGTAGCCCGATTAGGGGTAAATCAAAAGTATGATATGGTCGGAGTTAAGTCGCACCGAACCTAGTGACAAAATTCTGATTTCGAGAAAAACGCGTTCAAAGTTTGCTGATCTGTATGGTTTAATAGTGTTGGGAAGGCATCCCACCAACCGTTAAATGACAGCACCGAAGTTACCAGTGGGACTCTTCAGTTGACAGCCGTCAACGTGACAGACGCTATCGCGGCTCTCGGTGTGCGATCATTCTTATCCGGTGACGGCCATCATGTTTCATCATTCTTATTGCGATAGCAGCAGCTCGCGGAGCACCTTTTATTTCATGTAGTTAATTATCGTACAAATATATGTTTTATCGTTAACCGCGAGTTGCCACTATACCGAAACGCCCTATCGCAACAGTGGCGACGAGATAGTGGCGGAGTTATACCGAAATTAGCGCGTTTTTGGAATGAAATAGTGATTTAGTGAGTCGGAGTAGCACGAGGAAAAAATCGCGATGGCGACCAATCAGGCATTAGGAAGTGCTGGAGTTCCGCAACAACCAAGCGTCACGGATGCTATATTACAGATCCTGAACAACCAGCACGCGCTCATGGCGCAGCTTTCACAGCAGCTTTCCGCCACGCAGGTTGCCATTTCAAAGCTGTCTCGCGATGAAACCGTACTGGATTCCCTGGCAAGCAACATGGTGGAATTCGCGTACGAAAAGGAAAGCGGACACACATTCGACGCGTGGTTTTCTCGCTACAGTGATCTTTTCGATAAGGATGCCGACAAGCTGGACGACGCTGCTAAGGTACGACTCCTCCTACGCAAATTGAGCCCACCGAACCACGAGCGCTACAATAGCTTCATTTTACCTAAACTCGCTCGTGAATTCACCTTCACTGAAACGGTAGAAAAGCTAAAATCTCTGTTCGGTGCGTCCACTTCCATCTTTCGCCGGCGCTACAACTGTCTCCAGACAACCAAGGAGGATAGTGAGGATTATCTCGCCTACTCATGTAGGGTGAACAAATCCTGCGTCGACTTCAAACTGTCAGAGCTCACCGAAGAGCAATTCAAGTGCCTGACGTTTGTGTGTGGCCTCAAATCAAAGCAGGACGCTGAAATCAGGATGCGGCTAATTAACAAGCTAAACGAAGCTGCGGATCTCACTCTTCAACAAGTGGTCGAGCAATGTAATAACCTGGTTAACCTCAAAATGGATACCGTTATGGTGGAAAACCCGTCGACTGTGAATTTCGTTCATCGCAACCAGCAGCAGTCTAGGCATCGATCAACCAGCAGTACACCGTCGCAGGATCAACCTAAAACACCTTGTTGGTCTTGCGGAGGGATGCACTTCAGCAAGGACTGCCGCTTCCGCGATCATAGTTGTCGCGACTGCGGTAAGCGCGGTCATCGAGAGGGGTATTGCGCATGCTTTTCATCGAAATCATCGAACAGCGTTCCGAGCAAGCGCAACCCCATGAAACACAGGAAGAAAAAAAACCGTGAGCAGTCAACAAAAACGGTGACAGTGCGGAACATCCATCAAAGTCGGAAATTCATCGACGTGCAGCTCAATGGTGTTCCTCTCCGGCTGCAACTGGATACTGGGTCGGACATATCCATCATCTCGCACCAGTCTTGGGTCAAACTTGGTCGGCCAAGAGCACAGCCAGCATTGTGCCGAGCCAAAACAGCGTCTGGGGAGCCACTCGACATTGTTTCCGAGCTGCAGTGTAGCATAACCCTCAACAACATCACCAGAGAGGGTAAGTGTTATGTATCAGCTCCTAACGTTCATCTCGACATTTTAGGCATAGATCTGATGGACCAGTTTGGTCTATGGAATCAACCGATCACTGCATTCTGCAACCAAGTTGCCATTCAGCAGACTCAGGATGTTTCCGATCTCCGCGCCCGTTTTCCCGACGTGTTCACTACGAAAATGGGCCTGTGTAACAAAACACCGATACAATTGGTGCTGAAGGACAACTTTAAACCGGTGTTTCGACCAAAACGACCGGTTGCCTACAGCATGCAGAGTGTTGTGGAAGAGGAACTGCACCGGTTGGAAAGTCTTGGAATCATCAAAAAAGTTGACTTTTCCGACTGGGCGGCACCGATAGTGGTCGTACGGAAGCCGAACGGAACAGTTCGCATATGCGCGGATTACTCGACTGGGTTGAATGCTGCGCTAGAGCCGAATTGTTATCCACTTCCCCTGCCTGAAGACATCTTTACGAAAATGGCCAACTGCAGGTACTTCAGCCACATTGACCTGTCGGACGCCTACCTCCAGGTGCAGGTCGATGAAGCAAGTCAACCGCTTCTTACAATCAACACGCACAAAGGTCTCTACCAGTACTCTCGATTGTCGCCTGGCATAAAATCAGCTCCAGGGACATTTCAGCAAATAATGGATGCCATGCTCGCAGGTCTAGAATGCACCGCTGGTTATCTAGACGACATCATGGTAGGGGGCCGCACGCCAGAGGAGCATCGACGGAATCTCTACTGTGTTCTCACTCGCCTGCAGGAGTTTGGGTTCACCGTGCGCATTGAAAAATGCAGTTTTAACATGCGTCAAGTTAAATATCTTGGTCAGATCCTCGATGGAGATGGCATTAGACCAGACCCGGAAAAGGTGGCTGCAATCGTCAACATGCCACCCCCGCACGACATCTCTACACTTCGATCGTACTTGGGTGCGATTAATTATTATGGCAAATATGTCAGGGAGATGCGTACTCTGCGGCAGCCCATGGATCAGCTGCTCAAAGCAGGCACCAAATTCGAATGGTCGTCTGCATGCCAAAAATCATTCGATCGTTTCCGGGAGCTTCTTCAGTCGCCGTTGCTACTGACACACTACAACCCTGCTATGGATATCGTTGTGTCGGCGGATGCGTCAACGGTCGGGCTGGGAGCCCGCATCGCACACAGATTCCCCGACGGGACCGTTAAAGCCATCTACCACGTATCACGTAGCCTGACGCCAGCAGAAAACAACTACAGTCAAGTCGAAAAGGAGGGCTTGGCATTGGTGTTTGCCGTGACACGATTCCACAGAATGCTGTTTGGTCGTCGCTTCACATTGGAGACCGACCACAAACCACTTCTACAGATATTTGGCTCGAAGAAGGGCATTCCCACCTACACCGCCAACCGGCTTCAGCGGTGGGCCCTTACCCTTCTCCTCTACGACTTCGAGATCTGCTATATTGCCACGGACAGCTTTGGACATGCTGACGTACTCTCCAGACTTATCAACCGTCACGTGCGACCAGAGGAGGAGTACGTGATCGCCAATCTCGAACTGGAGGATAGCGTTCGCACCGTTGTTAATGAGTCGCTACAAGTTTTTCCGCTCTCGTTCAAGGCCATTCAGAGTGAAACCAAAGGCGACGTAAATCTACAGCGAGTCATTCGCTTCGTCAACGAAGGCTGGCCATCGAAGAACAGCATAACCGATCCCGGAATTCAACAATTCTACCAACGTCGAGAAAGTCTTTCCGTCGTAGCAGGATGCCTCCTTTACAGCGAAAGGGTGGTCATTCCGCCATCGTTCAGAAAACGTGTTCTCCAACAGCTGCACAAGGGGCACCCCGGAATTGAACGAATGCGTTCCGTTGCTCGTCAACATGTATACTGGCCAAACATCGATGACGACGTGGCGAAGCTTGTCGGTTCGTGCAACGAGTGTGCCAGCGTGGCCAAAACAGACAGGAAGACTACCATGGAATCCTGGCCCACACCAGCGAAACCGTGGCAGCGCCTACATCTAGACTACGCAGGTCCGCTAGATGGGAACTTTTTTCTCATTCTGGTGGATTCGTATACAAAATGGCCTGAGGTGGTGCGAACCAAGGAGATTACCACCACAGCAACTTTGCGAATCCTACGTGGCATCTTCGCGAGGTACGGTCAGCCCGAAACACTGGTTACTGACAATGGGACGCAGCTCACTAGTGACCGCTTCGAATCGTACTGCGACAAAAATGGTATCGTTCATCTGAAAACAGCGCCTTTTCATCCGCAATCAAATGGATTAGCTGAGAGGTTTGTCGACACGTTTAAACGTTCGCTTAAGAAAATCATCGCAGGAGGGGAAACCCTCGACGAAGCCATAGACACCTTTCTTCTGTGCTACAGAACCACACCCTGTCGCAGCGCACCTGGTGGGAAATCTCCCGCTGACCTGATGTATGGACGAACTATCCGTACGTCTTTGGAGCTACTTCGCCCGCCTACGTCGTACCACAAGTTGCCGAGTACTGCTCAGGAAAAGCAATTTAACCGGAAGCACGGAGCGAAAGCTCGGTGTTACAATCAACAAGATCACATCTGGGCTAAGGTTTATGCAGCAAATAAGTGGACCTGGCAACCTGGTATAGTGATCGAGCGCATCGGTCGGGTGATGTATAACATCTGGCTACCATCAAAGCAGAATCTTATCCGATCCCACTGCAACCAACTGCGGACTCGTCAATTAGCTGAGAGTGATGCAGCAACTGAAACGACACCGGGTAGCGTGCAAGTACCGTTGTCTATTCTCCTGGACAGTTGGGGTCTACGTCCTACACTTGAACCGGAAGCCGAGGAAACCGACTTGCCGGCCTTTCTCCAATCAGACCTGCAGCCACAGGTTATCCGTCGACATCATCGAACTCCCCTTAGCAATCAACTGCAGCAACCGATTCCTACTCGCCAGTCTTCGAGATTGCGAAGGCAGCCTGCGAGGTACGATCCGTATCACCTGTTCTAAAAGGGGGAGGTGTTGGGAAGGCATCCCACCAACCGTTAAATGACAGCACCGAAGTTACCAGTGGGACTCTTCAGTTGACAGCCGTCAACGTGACAGACGCTATCGCGGCTCTCGGTGTGCGATCATTCTTATCCGGTGACGGCCATCATGTTTCATCATTCTTATTGCGATAGCAGCAGCTCGCGGAGCACCTTTTATTTCATGTAGTTAATTATCGTACAAATATATGTTTTATCGTTAACCGCGAGTTGCCACTATACCGAAACGCCCTATCGCAACAAATAGGTATTAATCGTTCGAAATCATCTCACAACTTTGGCTGTTTGCAACATTTATGTAATCTGATTAGAGAAAAATGTAGCTTAGAAAATTGTCGATCGTTTGCTGTCATTAACTATTTTTTTTTAAATTTTGCGACTTGGTCCGGTCTGATTTAATACCGACCAAATTAAAGGTGATAGGGACAATATGGTTCGCCTAAGCAAAACGCGTCATAAAATATGTAGCAATATTTCTAAATTTTATTAACTTGCATAAACTTATGATTAATTTGATGTGTCTTTCATAATTAATAATGGATAAAATATTGATTGACTAGGAATAGCCAAGCTGACTATCACAGCGGATGTGTTAAATTGCTTTTGCAGCCAATGCCAGGCAGACAAATTGATGGGAAGCATGCTAGATTGTGGAAATGGATAGTTAATAATTTCGTTTTGTAAAATCGTTTCGCGTTTGCCGCATTTTTACGTGAGTAACGAAAATCTTACGTCATGTCAGACCCTGTTGTGCCCCCACGGGTCACCACAGCCATTGATGTTCCGACATGTGTCAACTTCAGATATTCAGGAAACTACTAACCTAGATAAGGGGCTGTTGGAGTGTGGTTTACTTTTCTACACATATTAAAAATGACTTTCTGCAATTTTCTAATTGTTTTCAAGAAAGTAATTAAAACTTCTAAAATATCAAAACCTAATTTTTCAGCTCATTGGAGTATTACGATTGCGTTTCTGTTAACGCGCGTTGTCAACGCATTTGTGATCAATGGGACCGTTTAGGGGCTCTTACACAACATCGTCGTCAAGGTCTTGATGAAGCGGAACGTATTCTGGAAAAGATTGATTTACTGCACTTGGAATTTGCCAAACGCGCCGCTCCCTTCAACAACTGGTTAGATGGAGCACGTGAGGATCTTGTCGACATGTTTATTGTTCACACAATGGAGGAGATTCAAGGGCTTATTCAAGCGCATGATCAATTCAAGGCCACTCTTGGAGAGGCAGATAAAGAATTCAATGTTATAGTAGGATTAGTGCGTGATGCTGAGGCTATTGTTAAGCAAGAACAAGTGCCTGGAGGGTTGGTCAATCCATATACAACCCTGACAGCTGATGCTGTTAGCAGAAAGTGGTCGGAAGTAAGAGCATTGGTTCCACAAAGAGATCAAACACTGGCGAATGAATTACGCAAACAACAAAATAATGAGATGTTGCGTAGACAATTTGCCGAAAAGGCTAATAGCGTTGGTCCATGGATCGAACGCCAAATGGATGCAGTTACAGCTATTGGAATGGGTATTTCAGGATCATTAGAAGAGCAGTTGCATAGACTGAAAGAATACGAACAAGCAGTTTACGCGTATAAACCAAGCATTGAAGAGTTGGAGAAAATACACCAAGCTGTTCAAGAATCGATGATTTTTGAAAATCGTTACACACATTATACGATGGAAACTTTGCGTGTTGGTTGGGAACAATTATTAACGTCCATAAATAGAAATATCAACGAGGTAAATTTTTTTTACAATTTCTTTTGCTAAATTATAAATATTTTTAATTCTCAGGTTGAAAATCAAATACTTACCCGCGATTCAAAGGGTATCACACAGGAACAGCTTACTGAATTCCGCTCGAGCTTCAATCATTTCGATAAAAATCGCACCGGTCGTTTGGCACCAGAGGAATTCAAATCATGTCTAGTATCTTTAGGATATTCAATTGGCAAGGATAAACAAGGCGAAATGGACTTCCAGCGCATTCTTGCTGTAGTCGATCCGAACAACTCTGGTTATGTGCAATTTGATGCGTTCTTAGACTTTATGACAAGAGAGAGTACCGACACAGACACTGCCGAACAAGTTATCGATTCCTTTAGAATTTTGGCTTCCGACAAGGTTTCTTTTTTGATTTTGTTTTATGTACTTATTTACTTACTGCGAAATTGTGTTTTCAGCCATACATTTTGCCAGACGAACTACGTCGCGAATTGCCACCAGATCAAGCAGAGTATTGTATCCAAAGGATGCCACCTTACAAGGGCCCAAATGCTATTCCTGGAGCACTTGATTATATGTCATTCAGTACTGCTTTGTACGGCGAGAGTGACTTGTAGATAAGTTACATTAAAAGTCATTCACGTATTACTTTTTTACGCGCAAATTAAGCTCTGCTAAGTGTTACATGCCATATATTGTGTTTTCATAAAATGCTAAGATAAACTAGGAAACACCACTCTTACAACCACACATGCGAAATAGTCCCCACCAAAGATTTGTATATGCTTTGGTAAAGCGATTTTTCGAATTAAGAATTCTTCGAATCCATCCATTATCGCGACAAGCAATTTTTATATTAAATGCCATAAAAACACGAAACAACTCGAGAGGGAGGAAGAGATGATAACGCTACGATACATGTGAATCTAATACATGATAATATATTTAAATTTATAAATTCACAAATTGCCGTACGTTATTTTAGTTTATGGTACCCTGCATTATTTATTTTTCAAAGATCTCAATACTCAATGATATTTTTTGAATTACGGCCACACTAGATGCTCATTAATCACATTTCGATTGCAGTGAACTTTCGTTCGTTAGACTATCTTTAAGTGGTTTACGTTTTAATCGGGCTCCCGTTAATTGGGCTATAGCCCATCTAAAACGAAGTCAAACGTCATTTCTGGCAGTGTATTTTTTCAGGGTGTCGACTCAAATCCAAAAATTAAATACAAAGCTTATTTGGGCGATTTCTGGCTTTAGTTTTTAACTCTTTAGCATGGCTTATGCGACCTTCTGAAAACTAATGCTAGATTTCTTCATATTTTATGAACACATATCAAAGATTCTAGGAGGTAGGAAACCAGCGTTTCGAAAACGCAATACACTCTTCTATTGATTGTAGGGACAGTTAAGTTTGAGGTATCAACTTGAATCCAAAGGAACAAAGATTGAGGAAAAATCTATTTGACATGTTTTTGCACTTAGATGTTACATAAACAATATTACATCCGGGTAAACAGAACAAGTCTTGCTAACTTTCAGTCAGCTCAAACTAGTAATTTTGCCCCTGAAAGGTGGACACATCTCTGCGGTTGTCTCTCCTGGAAATTTCAACTTGTTATCTCTGCTGGAAAAAGTGTGGGGTTAAGAAGATGATTGCCTAGAGATTTTTGGAACAAAAATATGCGCTTTGTTGGCCTGGAGGTACGGCAAAACTATAGCCAGATACAGGGTGGCAACTCAACCAGGAAAGCCAGGAATTTTTTTCACCAGGAAAAAATCGGGAAAAACCCAGGAATTTTCATACAAAACCAGGAAAAAAATCCAGATCCTTGCTGATGACGTAGTTATGTATGTGTCCATGTTCGTTGGTTCGGCAGAACAAAAAAGTCTAGTTTCCCAACTGTCGACGGTCATCTGCCATGGTTTTCACCTATCGCCGGGCTTCTTCTTCGCATCAATAATTTGAATACAGTTGGCTGAAATTGACGGAGTAGCTCGCCATTAGGCTCTAGATCTACTTCTTCTGCTCTGTTAAGTTATGTATCTTTCTACAGAGTTCGTTCCCTTTTCTCCTCAAAATAGGTCTGATCGATCTCCACCTATGGTTCCGAATCATCGTTTCCATTTGGCGCTGGTAATCTCGTCGATCGAGTTCCGAATTGAAAATGCAAGTGTGCGGCCACCAAGACTGAATAATAATGTGACCAGACAACTATTATCGAAGACCTGCAATTGTCTCCGTTGATATTTGATACTCACCAAATCTCGCAAGCAATAGAAAATTTCCGCCGAACATTCCAAAGATCTAAAAAGTCTATTGAAATATTGAAAATCTTCGACCTTCTCAACCTCTGCCGTATAATTGGAGGGATTGTTGATACTCATTCCCATTGACTTGGTCTTTGCGACGTTGACTATGAGACCTGCTGGCTTGGAGTTGTCGCAGAGACCATCAAGCTTTCTCTGCATATTGCCATTGAGAGAGGAAGAGAATGACGTCGGCCAGGTCAAGGTCATTTAATTGCTCCATTGTCAAAGTGTTCTAGAGTAATCCTCTGTTAGGCATACTGTCAATGACTCCAATTAAAATTGGTGAAAAAATGTAACCCTGCCTCACACCTGCAGTAAGTCTTATAGGGGGCCCTATTCTCACAGTCACCTCTTAATTTTTTTTGGGTGAGAGCACAATTTGCGATTCTCTCAGTCACCTAGGTGACCCCGCTCACCTGGGTGACTGTACAAATCATACGGGGAACTGTTAGGTGAGGTGAGGTGACTGTGAGAATAAGGCGCGTGAGAGAAGTAAGGTGAGGTGAAGTGACTGTGAGAATAGGAATAGGACTATTGACAAAGTTACAGCTATTTGTACCGCGCATGCCTGGAGCGATTACACAGCGAATAAAAACTTCAAGGTCGTTTTTCTCGAAACCAGGTTTTGAAAGTCGGTACCATAAATATCTCAAGAATGGCTCAAACAATTCTTATGATTCTTTTTTTGTTTCAAAGCCAACAAAATTATCTAGTGTTTGACCCATCCTTTTTTCAATATTTCAATTTTTGTATTTTTTAGAAATGTTTAAAGTCAATTTTTTCGACTAAAAACCTTACTTTTATGTTTGAATGTCCGTTATTTTGTTATGCGTTCGAAGTTTTAAAAAAGGATGGGTCAAACACCAGATAATTTAATATACTTTCATGTCGTTTTGGAATTTTTCAATTCGGATAAGACCCCCAGCGCCAATCCATGGTACCGCAAATCATGTTTTTTTCGAATGATCATGTTCAAGGAGCCGTAGGGGAGAGGGGAAGACGTTCACATATGCAAACAAAATTGTAAATATTAGTATAAAATGCAATGTTTAGAATGCAAAAAACCCGAATCGATTCGCTTTTCGCGTTATCGAGAAAAAAATATTTGAAATAAGGCCAAAAATATGGCGTAAAAAGTACTATGCCCCCTTAAAAATGAAATTTAACTAAAAAAATGAAATTTTTCACACTTTAGGGGTCCTTAAAGTAACCTTAAAAATGACCCACATTCCTAAGCTCAACATCACTTGTTTTATATTCAATTCTAAGACTTTGGTCAAAATTTCAGCCAAATCGGTCAACATTTGCAAATTTGAGACCATTTTTAAGAATTGGTTGCTTCCCATATATCACAACTGAGCGTCTTGTACACGATGTAAGATTAGGCGGGTGATATATGAGGAGCAACAAATTCTACAACTCTTAAAAATGGTCTCAAATTTGCAAATCTTGACCGATTTGGCTAAAATTTTGACCAAAATCTTAGGATTGAATATAAAACAAGTGAATGTGGGTCATTTTAAGGACTCCTAAAGTGAGAAAAATTTGAATTTTGACGTAGGACTACGTCTTTGTTTACTATACTGGGACTGGGTAGCACTGTAAAAACGAGAAATAGAAGTGTAACGTTTGAATGAAATATTTCAAACGCTAATAGCTACTATACTACTGAACGAAACATAACAGTTAATATGTCGTTGGATAGATAAAATGTCCAGCAATTTTATAGTAACATACTAATAATAATTTTTATACGCTAAATAGTGAAAATGTGTGTAAAGATTCAAGGTTGAATTTTTCCATACATTTCCCTTGTTATCGCCTAGCTTCACAGGCACGGACGACAATTAGATACACCAAAGGATTTGGATCTAAATGATAACCTTGAGACCCCTTTGTAAGCCACATCCCTTTTCCAATCCAATCGGCAACATCGATGGCTATTGACGGCAACACCGACCCCGAAGACAAGCGGAATCAGAGGGCAATGGCCAACGTGAATCCCACACGATGCACTTAACATTACATTTTGCATTATCCCCATCGCAGACATGCGAAGTTGTTCGATAGCTTGCTCAATGAGTGTCGGACAATCATTTAAGCAGCAGCAGCCGATATGGTTTCCTCCACCAACTACACTAGCTTACAAGCAGCAGCGGCAGTGCCAGTGACTATAAAATGGTACTCTTGGTTCGCCGTCTGCTCATTCATCGCACAATCGCACTGACGGACGGTCAGTATTTACCATCGACCCGACCATCGAAACCCAATGGCATTTTGGCGGTAATTTTCGCAAACCAACACTGAAGGCAAATGGAAACGGATCGACTGAAGGGCAGCAAATTCAGCAGTAGGCCGTTGTGGTCTTAAACAGTTCTTATAAGAACTATAGTAATTGAAGAATGGAAAAAATTTTCTACACTTTCTAAATGGTTAACGTTCCATTGTGCGTTATACCATGGAAAATGCTTGCTCATTCAGCGTCCGATAATCATTCGAGCAGCAGCAGCAGTTTATTTGGTTTCCCCCACCACCTACACTAGCTTACAAGCAGCAGCGGCAGTGCCAGTGATTATAATAAAATGGTACTCTTGGTTCGCCGTCTGCTCATTCATCGCACAATCGCACTGACGGACGGTCAGTATTTACCATCGACGGCTATTGGTGGCGAAAGCAACGGCATTTGGCGGCAACACCAGCGATCGGAGGCAACACCGATAGCAATTGGGAGGTAAAAACGATAGCATTTTGGCGGCAATTGGAGGCAAATCCAAGGACTTTTGCGGCAATTAATGTCATCTTCGATGACAATTCGAGGCAAACCCAATGGCATTTTGGCGGTAATTTTCGCAAACCAACACTGAAGGCAAATGGAAACGGATCGACTGACGGGCAGCAAATTCAGCAGTAGGCCGTTGTGGTCTTAAACAGTTCTTATAAGAACTATAATAATTGAAGAATGGAAAGATTTTTCTACACTTTCTAAATGATTAACGTTCCATTCGGATAATTATTTGAGCAGCAGCAGCAGCCGATATGGTTTCTCCCATACCTGCACTAGCTTACAAGTAGCAACGGCAGTGCCAGTGACTATAAAATCGCACACTAGATTCGCCGTCTGCTCATTTATCGCACGATCGCACTGACGGACGGTCAGTATTTTGATAAAACTAATCCATTTCTACTTTACAGTGATTTGGTATTTCCTATCACTCCTGTATTAGCGGGCAACCATCATCCTAGAGTCTAAAGGACCGAATAGCGACATCCATCTATATATTGGCAACAGTAATTATAGTACTGATTTTTAAGAAGTGCTATCAGCTCAAACATAGTTCTTTTCAGGGCCACCAAACAATTTCAAACGGTTTTTTTTTCAAAACCATCATTGATTCAATAAAGAATTAAATCAGAATATTTCGTTCTTCTTTTACAAATAAACACAAAAACAATGATACTCTCAAATACTCAAATATGCATATGCCAGAAATGCAGTTTACATTAGTCTTTGATTTAATGATCAGACATAAAGTTATACTTCATCGATTGTTATCAATATAATGAGTATTATATGACACAGTCCTACGTCACCCTTTCGTACAACCCTTAGGGCTGTATACCTTGTAGTTTTTTAGTTAAATTTCATATTAAATTGAAAAAATCTCGTCTAACTTTTGTAGAATCATAATGAACGTCTATACATCCTGAAAGCTTATCCTCTAAGCTTTCCAAAAATGTATAAAAAATCAGAGGGGTTGTGTACAAGACACGACCGCATATATAGGTGACGCAGGACTACGTAAGTCTCTTTGTAGTGATAGTAGCATGTATTCATGCTTGTAATCTTTCGATTCTGCATGTATACATGCTATATGCAACATATATACATGCTATGTATGTAACATTTATCAAAGTAGTAACATTGCATACGTTCAATTCTCAAAAGATTTCAGAGTTATTTCTATGTGCATTTGGAAACAATTGAACAAAATCAAGAACACAAACTATTACTTTCCTGCTACCTTACTGAAATTAAAGATTGTTTTTAATATCCATGGTTTCCCACGTTGAAAGGATTTTACCAATTCAATCCTATTTTATCAACAGCACATCTTTTCACTACACTTCTAATGAAACGGCAAGCCTGCGTATTCATACAGTCATATTTTTTTTGTATGCCAGAAGGGCATTGGGTTAAAAGGCCACTGCGACAGTCTTAATGATCGTCTTTTGTGGCAGTACAGAGTCATATTTTTCATTTTTTCATTTTTTGGAATGACACCCTGTCTCAAAACTTGCCGTGAGACGTAGTCCTACGTCAAAACTTAAAATTGCTTGGAAAATTATTGAGTTATTCATGATAGTATGTGTACACCAAGCCAAAAAACTTTTTTTTGCAATAACTTGAAATTTTGGGGGTGTTAGGAAGATTTCAAATGTGTTTTTATGATGTACTAGGTGTCACTAACAACGTACACTAGGCCATTTAAGAAGTATTTTTTTCGTGTAACACCGTGTTATCCGTGAATAAAAATAAAATGCGATTATTATTTCAATTTTTGTTTTTGGTTTATTGAAGATCAGTACGACTTGAAACAATAACACGTCTTACATTAGTCAAAAGGTTCTAAAGAATGAGCGCACTTTTGATGAAACTCCTCCCAACAAATTCTGCACAGTAATTTTTATGCATTTCCTGGATACTGCTGTTCAATTTTTCTTGAATTCTTGAATGCTTTGGAAACTTTTCTTTCCCTCCTGATAATCCTCTTCACAGTCGACCAGTAACTTTCAATTGGTGGGAGCTCTGGACAATTTGGTGGATTGATGTTTTTCTCGACGAATTGGATATTATTGTCTGAAAGGCACTGTAGTACAGGCTTAGCACAATGTACATACAGATGCCAAATTCGGCCAAAAGAGAGGCGGAGACTGATAATGTTTGTTGAGGAGTCAAAATATTTTTTACAATTATTTATCTTTGTAAATTTGAGCATTTGTTGCACACTTTGTGAAGAAAATACGCATCGCAGACTGTTCTTTACCAAACATGTGGACTGTATTTCTTTCCCTGTAGATAAAACAAACTACGTCTGTTCTTACAAGTTGTAAAACAAAAACTGCTTTATTTCTTCTTTTTTACACGTTAAACGCATTTTAGTTAAGTAGTGTTTTTTCTCGCCTTGATACACTGAAAGAATATGCTACATCCTCCCCCCTTGAGTAGCACTCAATTACATTTAGATTTCAATATTGTTATCAGGTATAGGAAGAATTGCAATTTGAGTTGTTGGTCTTCGGTATTCCCCTGCAGCCGTGCGTACTGTCACTACCCGGGAGATGCCGTCTCTGCCTGGAAATGTATCGATGATTCTTCCGAGACTCCAATGTTGAGGTGGTACATTCTCTTCTTTTAAAAGCACTAGCATATTCCTTTGAACAGCATCTGGTTTCTCCGTCCATTTACTTCGTCGTTGTAGTTCTGTCAAGTATTCCTTAGACCATCGTCGATAGAAATCTTGTTTTCTCTTTTGAATAAGTTGATACCTGGATAACATATTCTCCTTTATTCCTTCATACAGCGGCTCTGCCACTGCAGTTGATTCATGGCCGATAACAAAATGGGCTGGACTAAGTGCACGATAATCAAGAGGATCCGCCGATTGGTGACATAAAGGGCGTGAGTTCTACACGGCTTCGATTTGAATCAACAGAGTATTCATTTCTTCGTATGTAAGATAGGACTGGTTTTAAAGATTAGTGTTCGACATCGGAACGAAAATTGAAGTCCGGGTTCCGGTTCCGGTCCGGTCCGGCCGGGTAAAAAATCGGAACGAATTTTTAGGTCCGATTTCGTTCCGATCCGATTTAGCTCTGTTCCGGTTCCGGTCCGGAAGTCCGAAATTGTCCGGATGCAAAATTGACCAATTTTTAAAAAATAGGTAAATGTGAAAGGCAAAGCTTTGAATGTGTGGAACCTTCTGTAACTTCTAAACGCTAAGCGGCCTGAAACGGATCATTTAAAAAAATGAAAATGCGACACCATTAACTGGTGCTTGGTAGTTTACCCATCATGGAATGGTACACTTTCAGACATGAAAGTCAGCTTTTAATTAAAAAATTGTCTTTCAACCGCCAGCTTATGTTTTTTAATGAAAATTAATTTAAATTCGCGATTTTTTATTTTCTCAGGAAACTTCAAATCAAATTTTCCAGTTTTCTCGGACATCACTTGCTTCAAAAGTTTATAGCTTTTGAACAATTTGTTTTATGAAACGGCAAAAAAATTCTCAGCCACTTAGCAAAAATACCAGTTGGGAAAAATATTTCTCACGGTGGTGGAAAACTCCTGTAGAAAAATAAAATCACTGCAGTGAAATTTTTGACACTAACAGACAAATGAATTATCAAATAAGAAAAAAATACAGTGGACTCTTGGAAAAGTTAACTCTGAAAAGTTAATTGTTCAGAACAACACTCTAAAAAGTTAATTTTTGCCTTAACTTTTCTGAGAGTTTAAATTTTTTGGTTATGCAAAGCGTTCATTCACACACGTGTGTTTTCCTTCTATCTTTATTTCTCCTTTTTCGATTTCTTGACGCCTTTTCACAGTTTCTTACCGAGTCTCGTCATAACTGGGATTAAATTAAACTCTTGTACCGGACAGTTATAGCAACAGTTCAATACGGGCACATACTTATCTCAGGATTTTTGATAACATACTGGAAAAGCGCAAACTTAGTTTGAATTTTAAATGCAAAAGAAGGAACAGCAGGGACGAAAAATAAACGCGAACATTATCAAAACGTTGGCGTGGATTACGAAAAATCAAAAGTTAACTAGTATAACCGACTATTTTAAATTTACTGACAGGAACTAACTTTTTTTTTCTTTTTTTCGGGTTATCTAACTGGTCGCTTAATCTTCTATACCTATAAAAATGGATTTCTGTCTGTCTGTCGGTATGTTCCATATAGAATCGAAAACTACTGAACCGATCGGCGTGAAAATTCGAATGTAGGAGACTTTCTGCAGCCCCCCGCAGAAATCAGCTCTGTCTAGGTTGATTTGTTTTCCTAGGTCTACTGACCTCTATTACTTTCCTTCAGTTGGGTCCGAACGAGCGACAACGAGTAAGAAGAGGATCTCCCCGAGGATCGAAATGGTACTTTTCATGAAAAGGTTTTCCGTGAAATGGGACATTCCGCGTAAGGTTTTTCGCGAAATGGTATTCCGCGAAATGTTATACAACCACGGCGAATATTTAAGTGCTCTCCGCTTTATTTTATCTGGCTTAGTAACAGGGGGATTGTTTTCTACTTTATTGCGAGTCGCCTACTTACACACAGGTAGAATGAGTTGCAAGCAAAGCCGTCACGCCTATGCCCGCAGGCGGAGGCGTTCCGGCCCTGCGCGGACTCCACGAACTGACTCTAAGATCTCTCTGCCAAAGGCTGGAATGCCATATTTTAAATATAATGATGGTGATAATGATGACGATGATGATGATAATGATGATGATGAGAAGAAAAATGATAGATCGAATTTGTAAATGTGCTTTGGACTTTTTGACTAATCTCATGTTTTGACGTAGGACTACGTCTTACGGCAAGTTTTGATATAGGGTGTCATTCCAAAAAATCGAAAAATGCGAGCGTCACGAAAAATGAAAGGTTTTGAGCGCTAATAGCTCAGCGGTTTTCCGATCGATTTTCAATATTCTTACATCAATCGATCGGAAAATCTTCTAAGAATTGACCCAAATGAAGAAAAGTATGGATTCTTGATGTTGAACTATTGAAAAATTGAAAATAATGAACCTATGTTTTACCAGAATTTTCGCTTCGTGATTGGTTGGAATTGGAAGATTCTTTGCAATGATCTAAACCTATACAAATTTAATATCTGTGCTTGGGAAGTAAGCCAAAACAAGTGACAAAGCTTCCTAATTTTAACAAGATTTCTTAACACCGCGGTTAAACCTAGACCATTTTGATGTCCTTGCTTGAGAAGTACGCCAGAGAGAGTGACAAAGCCCCCTCGTGCCAACAGATTTCTTACGAACGCGATTAAACCTAGTCCAATTTGATGTCTGTGTTAGGGAAGTGTGCCAGAAAAAACGACACAAGTTCGTTGTCTCAACAGATCGCAAAATCTTTACTGCGAGACGTTTAAACCTCGGCAAATTTGATATCTGTGTTGGAAAAATGTGCTACAGCTGTAGTGTTCGGTTATAATAGGACTCTGTATGAATGCGCATGCTTGCGGTTTCATTAGAAGTGTAGTGAAAAGATGTGCTGTTGATAAAACAGGATTGAATTGGTAAAATCTCTTCAACGATGGGTAATAAAAACAATCTTTAATTTCAGTAAGGTAGCAGGAAAGCAATAGTTTGTGTTCTTAATTTTGTTAAATTGTTTTCAAATGCACAATCTTTTGAGAATTGAACGTATGCAATGTTACTACTTTGATAAATGTTGATATATGTTGCATATAGCATGTATACATGAAGAATCGAATGATTACAAGCATGAATACATGCTACTATCACTACAAAGAGACTTACGTAGTCCTGCGTCACCTATATATGCGGTCGTGTTTTGTACACAACCCCTCTGATTTTTATTCTTGAGCTTGAAATGCGGTCATACTTGAGTAGTAAAATGTAGTATAGTGAAGTGGAGGACTCGTCAGCCCTGCCTGACACCGGTCATCAACCGCGCGCCCGCTTTCTATTTTCTAACACAAACAACGACAAATGAACTAATAGGAAAGACAAATTTCGGAGCATTGGCGGTTATCAACTTATCAAGGCAAATTGAATCTTTCATTCCCCCAGCATTTATGCACTGTCCCAAGATACAAAGTAAATTGAGCGCAGTACAACCCGGACGTTCGCGGTAGTCGACAGAAGTTTTAGAGCTTATAAAACTTTATAGAGACGCACCCGCCTTCCAACCCTCAAGACCAAAGAGCTAGTGCAGTAAAGCTGAGGACTTAAACGTCTCTCTAAGACTCAACCCCTCCCTATCGACAGACCCCGTGGCCGGCCATCAGAGCACAGGTCAGCCACGGGGCCAGTGCAAAAATCCTACTGACTATCTAGCAGCATCGCCCAGCCGAGACTCGAACACACGACACGAATTGACCTAATTTTCCTATCTGCTACCTAAGCACTTCTATTATTATACCCGTAATCATTGTAGAGTGGTCCTTCGGCATCCAACAGAATCTGGTATCCCGCTTACATCCCCTTACTAACCCTAAGCCCCCGATCGACCCAAACAATCCGACATTTTTCGGAGATATTTGTGACAGCTGTGATAAATAGGGATGAATCCCAAAAACATTCATCTATTAATTATCAGAGATCCCCATACTGTTTTATTCTTTAACGGAATAAAAGCACTTTCTGAACAACGCAACAATCGCATTTGGTAAATTTTTACCCCGAGTTCCACTTGAAGTCACAAAAGTATTTTGACATATACCCACATTCAGAAGTAAACGTGACCGCTGTTCATTTACTGATTAGTTAAAAAAATACGATTAAAAACTCAAATGGTCGAACATTAGACCTTCTTTTCGTGAGCGAAAACACAGCAACTTGTTGCGAAATAAGGAAATCTGTTGAGCCCTTGATCAATACTGACCTGCAGCATCCTCCTTTCACTGCTGCCCTCTTCTGTGCCGCCCCCACTCATTTGACTTGAGAATTTGACTTCAGAGCTGATTTTGACTCTCTCAATGAAGCTATTTTGGCTGTTGATTGGTATCCTTTATATGAAGCGACGAATGTTAACGAATCAGTAGAGTTTCTGATAGCAACTATGTCCCGACTTTTTCAAATATACGTTCCTGCTCCCCGACCACGGCAGAAGCCTGCATGGACTACTGGAATGTTAAAGAAACTAAAACGTGAAAGAGCCGCCGCACTTCGGAGATACTCAAGAAATCGAAACCCCAAACCCAGAGAGCGTTTGCGATAGCGAGCACTAGGTATAAAAACTACAACCGTGCACTTTATGCCTGCTATGTTCGACGTACACAAGCCAAGCTCAAGAGTAACCCAAAACGTTTCTGGGCGTTCGTTAACGAAAAGCGCATTGAAAGCGGTCTTCCATCCAGTATGTTTCTTGGTGAAGAGTGTGCAGATTCGGTTGACGGAATATGCAACCTGTTTGCAAAGCATTTTTCGAGTGTGTTCGACGAGGAATCTACCACCAATCAGCAAGTGAGGAACGCACTGCGAAATGTGCCTACTGATATGCTGGACTTCCGTGTGGGTCAGTTTACTACTTTGGATATTGAAGCCGCTATCAGAGGAATTAAATCATCGGCTGCTGCGGGGCCCGATGGAATTCCTACGCTTGTTTTGAGGAGGTGTGCGAGAGCTCTGTGCGAACCATTACGTTTCATTTGCAACAGCTCATTGAGTCAATCTACGTTTCCGGATCGCTGGAAGAACTCGATTATGTTCCCAGTATTCAAAAAGGGAGAAAAGAGAAATATCTCAAATTATCGTGGCATCACGTCGCTAAGCGCTGGATCCAAATTGCTGGAAACACTCGTTAGTGGGCAACTGATGCAAGCAGTCAAATCCTACATTTCGACCGATCAGCACGGTTTCTTTCCTGGGAGATCTACTTCTACTAACCTACTACAGTTCACGTCACACTGCATAATAAGAATGAGCGAAGGCGTCCAAGTAGACACTGTGTATACGGACCTGAAATCAGCGTTTGACAGAGTCAACCATAAAATTCTAATCGCCAAAATCGATCGCTTGGGCGCACCAATCAACTTTGTAAAATGGATAGCATCGTATCTCGCCAACCGTCGTTTGTGTGTGAAACTTGGATCTCACGAATCGAATGCTTTTGGCAACCTTTCTGGAGTGCCACAAGGGAGTAATCTCGGACCGCTGCTTTTCTCGATATTCATCAATGATGTCTGCTTTATATTACCCGACGGGTGCAGACTACTCTACGCAGATGACTTAAAAATTTTCTTGCGGGTGACGTCCATTGAGGATTGTAAGCAGCTACAATGGATGATCGACTTGTTTTCAGATTGGTGTTCTGCAAATCGCATGGTAATTAGCGTGAAAAAATGTGCCGTGATTTCCTTCAATCGTAAAATGCATCCTATATACTGGCAGTACAAGATTAAGGGTGATGCCATTGAAAGAGTTTCAGCATAACTTTCAGCTGTAACATCATATCGAAAGCGAATCGTAATCTTGGATTCATCTTCCGGATTTCTAAGGAATTCAACGATCCGTACTGTCTGAGGGCACTGTACTACTCGCTGGTTCGGTCGACACTTGAAACGGTAGCTGTGGTGTGGAGTCCATACCATGACGTGTGGATCAACAGAATTGAAGCAGTTCAGAAGAAATTTGTTCGCTACGCTTTGAGGTTTTTGCCCTGGAATAATCCAAACGACTTGCCACGCTATGTGAACCGCTGCGCGCTACTTGGCATGAATACTCTAGAAAAAAGGCGTGACATTGCCAAGGCAGTTTTCGTAGGAAAAGTACTTCTAGGTGGAATAGACGCTGCTCAAATTTTGAGTCAAATTAATATTAACGTTGTTCCAAGAAATCTTCGCATTCGACGGTTCCTTAGACTGAATGTTTATAGAACAGAGTATGCGCAGAACGAACCTGTCAGAGCCATGTGTTTAGTGTTTAATCAAGTATTTGACGAATTCGACTTCAATGTCAGTATTAATGTCTTTAAAAATCGTTTGAACTTTTTGTAATCTGTGACAATTTACGTAGTCTTAATGCAGGCCAACAGTTCGATAAAATATTATTAAATAGATAAAAACTGATTTAAGTAATGTAATATGCTATTGCCAAATTAAGATGTTTAAAGTTAATGTTAATGTTGTACCAATATTGTAGTTGTACGTAGTTTGTTAATAATGCATTTTTAGTGAACTTCTAAATGTAAAATTGTAAATCGTAAACTCTGTCAAAAGATGGTGGGGTTTTTACGCGCACTTGAGGGTCAACCTCTAGTGGGCTTTTCTCCACCCACAAATTTCATTGAGACCTTTAAAGGTCAGATGAAAAATTGAAACAAATAAATAAAATAAATAAATAAATAAATAAAAAGCCCTACACCACGACAAGGTTCAGTTTTATCGTAGGGAAGCATTATTTCATAAAGATCTTGCTACATATTTCTTTACGTTACAACTTCCAGATACTTAAAAATGAGTATCCTGCATCCGAGAATATATTTTTCGCTTTTGTGTTTATCATTTTCAATGACTCTTAGGACTACTCAGAAAAGGTAATATTTCGAAAAAGTTAATTGACCCATTCACCAATCGATTAACTTTTCCGAGAGTCCACTATATTTCAAAATTTCTTAAGACTTAGAACATGGGCTTTCCAACATTTCCTTAGAATTTTAAACCGTCATAGAAAATGATATGGAAAGCTTGTTCCAACTAATATTTTTCCTGGATTGCTGAGAAAATTTTATTGCATTTTCATAAAAAAAATTGTTCTGCAATGCTTGGTTTTAAAACTATAAACTTTCGAAATGAGCTGTGTTCGAAAAAATCGAAAAATTTCTAGTGGAGTTTTCTGGGAAAATAGGACACCATATTGTTTTCATTAAAAAGTTAACATCCTATGCTCGTAAGCAAAATTTCATGAAAATCTGAGACTCTTCGGCCCAAACCTATAGGATAATTTTGAAAAATCCGATGAAACTATTCAGTTATCTTTCATATTGGACCACAAGCGTGAATATCGGTTACCTATGGCATTACTGAGAAGATGAAGTGCTATAATTACATAACTTTTAAAATTAGTTCTTTGAAATTAAATTTTGAGGGATCATAAGGCACGAACCGATGCTGCGAAACGTTCGGTTTTAACACCCACAGATATTTGCTAATTTTTCAAAAGTAAATCGATTCGTTGGACTTGTTTTGGAGCCTTCAAAGGAAATTAGTTTTAAACATATAAAGCAAGTCTAGGCAAGACTAGGACTACTCAGAAAAGGTAATATTTCGAAAAAGTTAATTGACCCATTCACCAATCGATTAACTTTTCCGAGAGTCCACTATATTTCAAAATTTCTTAAGACTTAGAACATGGGCTTTCCAACATTTCCTTAGAATTTTAAACCGTCATAGAAAATGATGTGGAAAGGTTGTTCCAACTAATATTTTTCCTGGATTGCTGAGAAAATTTTATTGCATTTTCATAAAAAAAATTGTTCTGCAATGCTTGGTTTTAAAACTATAAACTTTCGAAATGAGCTGTGTTCGAAAAAATCGAAAAATTTCTAGTGGAGTTTTCTGGGAAAATAGGACAACATATTGTTTTCATTAAAAAGTTAACATCCTATGCTCGTAAGCAAAATTTCATGAAAATCTGAGACTCTTCGGCCCAAACCTATAGGATAATTTTGAAAAATCCGATGAAACTATTCAGTTATCTTTCATATTGGACCACAAGCGTGAATATCGGTTACCTATGGCATTACCGAGAAGATGAAGTGCTATAATTACATAACTTTTAAAATTAGTTCTTTGAAATTAAATTTTGAGGGATCATAAGGCACGAACCGATGCTGCGAAACGTTCGGTTTTAACACCTGTCGTGTCCGTCGGTTATTTTCAACCGAGTCCTCCGGAACACGGAACAACGTCCGTCAAAGTCTACGTTCGTCCAAAAACTGACTCTTGTTTAGAGCATGCTAAATCATCATGCCACAGTATGCGTAAGTCTCATATTGAACGATTCATTTCTCTCCTTGTCTCTTATCGTTCGTACGACGGTATTCTTCCTATGCAAGGGGTTTCAGTTACACTCAAGTAAATAATCCAGTTTCATTAGATTTGTTTTACGCTGATTCATCTAACTCGGCTCGTTCCCTACATTCACCCCCTCCTCTACTCTTCTGATTAATTAACCAAAAAAATCTCATGGCCATCATCATTTTTGACATCAGCACCGTTTTCATCATTACCACTATCAATTTCGTCATTACCATTATAATTACCATAGGCGAATTCGAGCAAAACTAATAGCAACCGTTCGCTACCTGGTTGTGATTATTGGAACTACAAAAAAAAGTGCAATTCCCAAAATGCTTGCTGGCACCTATATGTAGCTCAACTTTCAAAGTAATATTTTACTGAATTAACAACAGTGGGAATGATGAAAATGGATAATAAAGGTTAGAAAATGCATTTCCTTTCATTTGATATATATTGTTTCTGATTCGGGAGATTATTAGAGCTTCGCAAGTGTATTTACGTTTACGAACTGATAGGTTATATGTTTGGTTCTTTGCGCAGATGATGCTAATCACGAAAATAAATCCGTTAACATTTAAAAACACATTGGAATACATTGAAGACTAAAAATAATTGGTGATTCCCTATGCAGGATATGTAAATTTTACAGCTGATTCTATGTACTTTTGTTTCATCCGGAACAAAATCAAACATTAACATTTTTCTGCCATGTAGTTAATTAATTCGAATACTATCACTTACCTTAGCGTAGATAAACAAATTTCTTCCAATATTTCACTATCTAACATGCTGGCAATTGAAAAGGTTCATCAGAAACTGTATTTTATTTCAGCTTTTTTCAAAAATGTATGGAGTTTGACAGCGATTTTACTTTTCATCACTTTTTTTATGCAGCGCCTCCAAGCGGGCGATAGCTTGTCAAAAACGCCTATTACCATCATCATAATTGAAGTCGTTAACATAATTAAAATCATCAACATCATCAAAACGTTCAAAATAATCATCAGTTACGCCATCGAAATAATTAAAATCAATATCAACATCGTCATCAAATAGTCATCATTATCTAAATCGTCAACATTATCCACGACATCAAAATCATCAGCATCATCAAAATGCTCATCATCTATGTCAACAAAACTAACATTAAACAAAACTATCATTAAAATAACCAAATCGTCAATATCGTCTGCATATTTTTCGACATTACCATCATCATTTACGTCATTATTATGATTATCGTCATCATTTTCTATCACCAATACTATCATTGTCGTCATTACCATTATCATTTTCGTTATTACCCTCATCATTTTCGTCATTACCATTGCTATTTTGGCATTACCATCGTCATTTTGGTTATTAGCATCATTGCTTCCATCATCACCTTAATTAGTTTCGTCTTCACAATCATCACTTTCATCAGATTCGTCATTGCCATCATCATTTACTTCATTTTTATCTTTATATTCGTTATTACAGCCATCACATTCGTCAGATTCGTCATTACCATAATCATTTTCCTCATTGCAATCCTTACTTTCAATATCACCAGGATCAGTTTCGTCATTACCATCATTATAATCATCATTTTCATCATCACCTCTCAGGGGAACCTTCTCACACAAGCGATTTTCTGCAGGCCAGATCAAACTACGCATATCAGCGTGTTTCAGTAAACTATTCTACCTTCCCAGAGGCACGCGAATCACACACGAAGTATATGCAAAAAGTAGGCTTTACAGAGGCAGCTAAAAGATATAAGGATCAGATTCGTGTTTTTCGACCAATTTCTAAGCCTTTGTTATAAAGAAACAAACGTAAAAACTATCCGCAAGATGGATGTTCCAACTGCTCACAGTTAACAAAGAACGAAACGCGCAAAAGCATCTTTTCGACTTTCTCAAATGGACGTTTGCCTGACGCCAGTAATACGCGCACACCAGCGTATTCCAATAAAATCAAACGCGCTCAAGCGAGTTGCTAAAAGTCCCTCACAGGGGAGCTATCGCATACAAACGAATTTGCATTGCCTTCCCAGAGGCGATCAAACAACGTATACCAGCGTATTTTAGTAAACTATTCTGCCTGCCCAGAGGCACGCGAATCATACACACAAGTATGTACAAAAAACGCGATTTTCTGCAGGCCAGATCAAACTACGCATATCAGCGTGTTTCAGTAAACTATTCTACCTTCCCAGAGGCACGCGAATCACACACGAAGCATATGCAAAAGTAGCCCTCACAGAGGCAGCTAAAAAATAACCAGATGCGCACAAGCATCTTTTCAACTTTCTCAAATGGACGCTTGCCAGACGCCACTAATACGTGCACACCAGCGTATTCCAATAGTCAAACGCGCTCAAGCAAGTTGCTAAAAGTCCCTCTCAGGCTCAGCGGAGCTATCGCATACAAACAAATTCACACTGCCTTCCCAAAGGCGATCAAACAACGCATACCAGCGTATTTTAGTAAACTATTCTGCCTTCCCAGAGGCACGCGAATCATACACACAAGTATGTACAAAAAATAGCCCTCACAGAGGCAGTTAGGAAAACAACCAGATGCGCACAAGCATCTTTTAAATTTTCTCGAATAGGCGTTTGCATCATCATATGCAAAAGTAGCCCTCACAGAGGCAGCTAAAAATAACCAGATGCGCACAAGCATCTTTTCAACTTTCTCAAATGGACGCTTGCCAGACGCCACTAATACATGCACACCAGCGTATTCCAATAGTCAGACGCGCTCAAGCGAGTTGCTAAAAGTCCCTCTCAGGGGAGCTATCGCAAACAAATTCACACTGCCTTCCCAGAGGCGATCAAACAATGCATACCAGCGTATTTTAGTAAACTATTCTGCCTTCCCAGAGGCACGCGAATCATACACACAAGTATGTACAAAAAATAGCCCTCACAGAGGCAGTTCAGCAAACAACCAGATGCGCACAAGCATCTTTTAAATTTTCTCGAATAGGCGTTTACCAGACGCCACTAAATATATTCAACTTACTATACTCACTATTTGGGAGCACTACGCCAATGTCGTGTCCGTCGGTTATTTTCAACCGAGTCCTCCGGAACACGGAACAACGTCCGTCAAAGTCTACGTTCGTCCAAAAACTGACTCTTGTTTAGAGCATGCTAAATCATCATGCCACAGTATGCGTAAGTCTCATATTGAACGATTCATTTCTCTCCTTGTCTCTTATCGTTCGTACGACGGTATTCTTCCTATGCAAGGGGTTTCAGTTACACTCAAGTAAATAATCCAGTTTCATTAGATTTGTTTTACGCTGATTCATCTAACTCGGCTCGTTCCCTACAACACCCACAGATATTTGCTAATTTTTCAAAAGTAAATCGATTCGTTGGACTTGTTTTGGAGCCTTCAAAGGAAATTAGTTTTAAACATATAAAGCAAGTCCTAGTCATCGTTTCCACTGCGGTCAGTTTTACGATCAAAAGTGCTCCGGACTTTTCCGGACTTTCAACGGAAGACCTGGTCCGGTCCGGTTCCGGTCCGATAAAAAATCGGACTCAAAAATTTCGTTCCGATCGGACCTTGGACCGGGTATCGGACCGGACTTTCCGGACTTTACCCGATCCGATGTCGATCACTAGTAAAGATGATATTTCGCGCTCTTCACGCCTGCCTCCCATAATCCACCTTGATGCGGGGCCTTAGGAGGATTGAAATTCCATGTAACGCCTAGAACCTGACAAAATTCGCTTACCCTTTTCTCCAAAATCTGTGAACGCAGTAACTCTCGTAATTCGACCAGCAACCGACTCGCTCCAATAAAGTTACTCCCATTGTCTGACCACAATTCGCTTATATTTCCTCGTCTGCCCGTAAAGCGTTGTAAGGCACCTAAAAACGCGTCTGCTGCCATTGATGTGACTAGTTCAAGATGTATGGCTTTTGTACACATACATACAAATATGGCAATATAGCCCTTTATATGCGTCTTACCTCTGCCTTGTTTTAAAAGAATCGGTCCAGCATAATCTACACCAGTTCTCGCGAATGGATCGGACACAGTTACTCTTGCTGGGGGCAAATCGCCCATGAATTGGGAAGTACCCTTAGGTTTTACTCGAAAGCATGTTACACATCGTCGCAAAACTCTGTTAATAGATCGCTTTGCTTGTATCGGCCAAAATTTACATCGAAGTGCTGCCAGCAAACCATTCTGTCCGACATGCAACTGTTCTCGATGCATTGCTGCAATCAGTATTTCCGTAAAATGGTGCTTCTCGGGTAATATTAGCGGGTGTCGATGATTGTATGGCAAATTTGCATGCCGCAAACGTCCACCAACTCTCAGCAAATACTTGTCCTCTTCTAAAAATGGGTTAAGGTTGTTCAGTTTTCCCTTTAGCGGTTTACCTTTTTCGATGCATTTAATTTCGTCCTTGAACTCTTCCATTTGAATAGCACGAACTATTGCTTCCACTGCCGCATTAAAATCAATTCTACTAAGTTTACCATGTCGACGCTGGTCGGGTTTAGCAGGGCAGTTTTCTATAAACCTCGTTACGTATCCAAAGACTCGTTCTAATTTTCGGTAACTGCTACAATTTAAAATTGCCGTCACAGGGTGGCAACTACCTGGAAAAACCTGGAAAACCTGGAATTGTCAGGGAATTTGAAATTACCTGGAAAAACCTGGAATAATCAGGGAATTTTTAACAAAATCAGGGAATTTTTCTAACAACCCCAATGATCGATTCATTGAGTAGTCAAGAACACTTAGAAATAGATAAAGAAGTACGGCACACAAGCGATAGATTGGGTTATCGATAATTAGCTCAGTGAAATTCGGTTTTCGAGAAAAATGTTGGAGAAATTCCACTGACTCACGGCAGTACATAAACTTGCCATACTGTTGTAACAAATTGTAACCGAAAGGCGGGTGTAGCGACCCTACCTTCTACGTTACGAATTTTTGGCTCTATCTTGGACACGGAAGAGTAAATCCCGATCAATCCATGCAAAGTGAAATAAACCGCGCTGGTCAGAAAGTAGAACAGCCACCAGTGGTAAAGCGAAATTAAAAATTAGCTCAATTAAACTGCTTTTTTGCATGGCTAATGGCTCGAAGAACGAACATTAAACATACGAACATTTCCGCATGGCTGGCAGGAAAAGTACACGGCGGGTTCGAGAGCTAGCCGCAATGGGCACTAAAACTCCGCTTGCGCCTGAGTTTGCGAATAAACTTGCGCGGGAAAAAGAACAGATGAGGAACTTACGGGAGGAGTGTAATTTGCTGGTCGGCAGAATAAGAGAAAGTGATTGAAGAATTCGCCTAGGGAAATTTTTCTCAATACCTCGTAGATTGATAAACAATTCAAATATCAATGATCGAAACACATTTTCAGTTAAAATTATATCGCAATATGAAACCTAGAATTTTATTAAACACCGGGAAAAACCTGGAAAAATCAGGGAATTTGGTTTTTCGTATCCAGTTGCCACCCTGCGTCAGCACGTTGTTTCTATCACCACATCGGATTTCAGCTTGTTCATGTTGCTCTATAGAATGACACCGTTCGGCAACCGGCCCGCAAAGCAATACCACGGACCGGAGTTCTGGTTCTCGCAAGAAGCATGGTCCCTTCCACCACAAATCTGCATTTGCTAATTGTTTCGGATACACTCCGCGTGAAATCAAATCAGCTGGGTTGTCCTTTGTGCCAACGTATTTCCACTCATTTGAACTTGTTAACTCGCGAATTTGAGACACACGGTTCACCACGAAAACCGACGCGTCAGATTTTAGATGTTGCAACCAGCTCAACACAATTTGTGAATCAGACCACAGTATGACTATTCGTTTCAATTCCCAGTGCTTTTATTACTTTACTGGTCTGCTCAGCCAATAGTCCAGCTGCGCACAATTCTAAGCGTGGCATCGTTATTTGCGCAGATTCGTCTTGGTTTTTCGATTTATGTTCAAGTTCCTTGATTGGAGTCACTCGCGATTTGCCGCACAGCAAAAACAGTTCCGCTGATCCGTCCGTTCTCACATTCCTCAAATAAATGCAGCATCCATACGCCTTGAGCGATGCGTCAGCAAATCCGTGTATTTCGCGGGCTACAGTTCCCTCAACAGTCACTCGTCTTGGTATGTTAACAGATGCTATGTCAGAGAACTCAGTGCGCAATTTTTTCCACGAGGTCATTATTTGTGTCGGAAGAGTATCATCGCACTGCAGATTGTTTTTCCAAAGGTCCTGAATAATTAATTTAGCGAGAATTATTACCGGACCGATTACACCGAGCGGATCGAAGAGTTTGCCTATTTCCGACAGCACTTGCCTCTTGGTCCATTTATCATGACGTTCAAGTGGTTTAACACGAAAAGCAAACTCATCGTTAATAGGACTCCACAACAGACCAGATGTCTTTAAAATCAGTATATGCTTTCTTGAGCTCCGCGTTTTTATCTAATCTCTGCTCTAGTTGGTAGAATCGCCCTTCTGCATGCTGCCGAGAAGTACCTAGATCTGATTGTTGACATTTGAACGGCAATCGCACTACATATCGCCCTTCATCGGTACGTTGAACAGTTTCTAAAAAATGACGTTCGCAATCGTCATTGAAATGCGAGGGATTGCTTGTCTGATCATCGATAGACCAAAACTGTTTCAAAACATTAACAAGATCGACGTCTGGTTCACGAGATGTCATAGTCGTACAAGCTTGCACCGTTGCGACCGTCGCGGAGCCCGCTATGCGACCTGAAACTAGCCAACCCAGTACACTCTCTTGCAGCGCAGGGAGTTCTGGTGTCATTTTAACGCTTCCTGACAATAGCAAATCATAGAAAGCTTCGGCTCCTATTAGCATGTCGATACGGGATGGTTCAAAGAATTTAGGATCGGCCAGCCAGTAATATCCACCTTTCTTGCTGGCAAAAAACCAGTAATACGCGGCTCCACCAGATAATCCAAGCAAAATTCGTCAAAGCAAATTTAACTGTTGTATGCATACCATTAATTCCAATAACGGGAACGTTCACATATTGTTTAAATAACTGCAAAAAATCAGAGGGGTTGTGTACAAGACACGACAGCATATATAGGTGACGCAGGACTACGTAAGTCTCTTTGTAGTGATAGTAGCATGTATTCATGCTTGTAATCATTCGATTCTTCATGTATACTTGCTATATGCAACATATATACATGCTACATGCGTTGTATGTAACATTTATCAAAGTAGTAACATTGCATACGTTCAATACTCAAAAGATTGTGCATTTGAAAACAATTGAACAAAATCAAGAACACAAACTATTACTTTCCTGCTACCTTACTGAAATTAAAGATTGTTTTTATTATCCATGGTTTCCCACGTTGAAAGGATTTTACCAATTCAATCCTATTTTATCAACAGCACATCTTTTCACTACACTTCTAATGAAACGGCAAGCATGCGTATTCATACAGAGCCGTATTATAACCGAACACTACAGCTGTAGCACATTTTTCCAATACAGATATCAAATTCGCCGAGGTTTAATCGAGTAGAATCAATATATATGTAGAATGCCAGTGTCGCTGTTTTTCTACAGGACTAATTGTGGTAAACATGATGCTAACAATCTGTATCAAGTCTGTGAATCGGGAACTTCATTGTCAAAGTTGCTCATTGTTATTTATCTGTTCTTTATCTGTGCGCTGGTTGGTGCTGTCATCAGTGCCGCTCATCGAAGTTTCCCATCACATTACTTGGCAGCCATATTTCAAATTTTAAACTAGTTGTCAAAGTTTGACAATGAGATTCCCCTTTTGATGAATCTCAGGCACACACACAAATGCATATATAATGTAAATACATTATCTGAACATGTGTGATGTTTACTACGCGCACTGCAGCGACACTGGCATTCTATATATATTGATTATACTTTTAATCGTCACGCAGTAAAGAATTTGCGATCTGTTGTGACAACGAACTTGTGTCATTTTTCTGGCACACTTCCCTAACACAGACATCAGATTGGACTAGGTTTAATCGCGTTCGTAAGAAATCTGTTGGCACGAGGGGGCTTTGTCACTCTCTCTGGCGTACTTCCCAAGCAAGGACATCAAAATGGTCTAGGTTGAAGCGCGGTGTTAAGAAATCTTGTTGGACTGCGGAAGCTTTGTAACTTGTTTTGGCTTACTTCCCAAGCACAGATATCAAATTGATATAGGTTTAGATAATCATAAAGAATCTTCCAACCAATCACGAAGCGAGCATTCTGGTAAAACATAGGTTCATTATTTTCAATTTTTCAATAGTTCAACATCAAGAATCCATACTTTTCTTCATTTGGGTCAATTCTTAGAAGATTTTTCGATCGATTGGTGTAAGAATATTGAAAATCGATCGGAAAACCGCTGTGCTATTAGCGCTCAAAACCTTTCATTTTTCGTGACGCTCGCATTTTTGGAATGACATCCTATCTCAAAACTTGCCGTAAGACGTAGTCCTACGTCAAAATCTGCTACTCGCTGGAACACAAAGTTGACCTTAGCTCCGGAATCCAAAAGAACACGACATTTATGCTGATCACCATATTTATCGAACACGCTTAACACTGCTGTGGCCAATAAAACTTGTCTTTCTTGTCGATAGGGGATTTCACTTTTCGCTACAATCTGTGAACTAGAACTTTCAGCTGATTTTTCTGGTACCATTGCTTCTGGTGACACTGTTGGCCTTTCAAATGCTTTCTGCTCATTAAGATCACTTTTATCTTCAGGATGCAACAAAACATTGTGCTGCTTTGAACATTTCAAACATTTCACTTTAGCATAGCAATTGCTAGTACGATGTCCCTTTTTCAAACAGGCAAAACAAAGCCCGACCTGCTTTGCTTTTTCATACCTCTCTTTCACATTAAATCGCTTAAACGCGTCACACTTGTCAACAAAATGTTTTCTTCGCAAATTGCACAGGAATCATTCACCTTTTTGATTGTTACTGTATGCGCCTTATTTGCTGGTATTGATCGGGAAATAGGAAGAGGGACTCGAGTTTGCTGCACACTTTTTGCGTTTTCGCAGCGCTCCAAAATATGTTGCTGATTACGGAGAACCACGATCATCTGCTTATAGGCCGGTAATTCACCGCGCTTTACGTTTGACTCCCACACTTTACGAGTATCCGCGTCTAGCTTCGTAGAGACTAGATTATGGTAATTATGGCTTCAGATAATTTGTCCATCTTTAAATTGTGAAAGTCAAGAGAACTGACGCACTTCTCAACGGCGTCAACAAGCACTTTCAGTTGCTGGAAAGATTCGACGGTCATACTTTTCAAAGTTAGCAATTTACTGATAGTGTCACTAATGAGGGCTGGCAAATTTTCAAATTGTTGAGTCAAACTGCGCCATGCTCCATCATAATCATTATCACGGATGATCTGTGGATCGATTGATCCCTGTGCTCTACCCACTAACGCTTTATCAAGGTAGTGCAGTTTTTTTGCAGCCGAGTCTCCGACACACTTATCCGCGATATCACAAAACATCTGTTTGAACTTAAACCAATTCTCGTACCTGCCGTCAAAGTTCGGTAAGGCAGACTGGTGCAACATAATCGTAGGCGGAACGTTCATCACTCGATTTATTCCACTACCACAAGCTTGATTATCAGTTAACACATAAGGAACCGACATACGTTCAGGTAGCTCTACCACTTTTCTCTCATTTTCATGTTCTTCGATCATCTGACAAATAGCGATTCGGGTAAATTCGTACAAGTCCTCGAAATCTACGAACTTCACTTCAAATTCTTCTTTTCTCTTCGGGTCAGCCAAATAAATTTTGTTTTGGTATGTGTTATACTCTTCATACGCAGAATCAATCGTTTTCAAATAGAGCCTGAGCGCGTGTATGCTAAACTTAGAATGATCTTGTGCTGCATTCTCTACCGCTACACGAATTCGTTGAATTTTTCCACTAGCGGTCTCGCAACACTTGCTGTAGGCAATTATTTCCTCCGCCATTTTGGCATTCGTTTGTTGCCGTATTCTTTTGTCTTTTTGTTCCTTCACCGAAGTAGTAGGTGTTGGAAACGATGTAACGGTACCTCCTTTTGTTCCAAACAATTGCTTTCGTACACCACCAGACCATAATAGCATCACTTTCTTTTTTATCTTATTCGTACAAAATGGCGATTTTTAGCAATAGCGGACAAACAAAATCACAGAGATTTCAAACCTTTTTAGGGGAATTTGGACACCCTAAGCAAATCACCTATTATCCCAAAATCTGTGCATCAAAACTCAAAAACCCGAATTAATCCACCTAACGGCGTGACCTAGCCTTTCTACTGCCTCAATAATCATTATTTAATTTCTCAGAAACATCTATAATTAACTTGACTATTTTCTTCAATATCCGTTCCGTATTCCTCAAATTCCTCAAAAATTTGCCAATAAAATTCACAACGTATTGCGTAGAATAATTATATTTTCTTTCCTTCGGTGCGTAAATACTTGTAAGCGTCATTTATGTTACTTGATGAACACCTTATTTAGTTTTATAATATTTACGTGATTGATAGAAAAATAATGTTAACTCAAAAGATAATTTATGCAGACTTGAATGAATATATATAGAAAATTAGAAATTAACCCTCTAACGGGTCTACAGACGGCCTTAACTTTCGGGCTTCAGAGCCACATACGAAACTTTTTTTGAATTGATAAAAAAGAAGTAAAACAAAAAGTTATTTATATCCTTTAATTCTACTACTGTGCTCTATTGATAAATACGTATTTCGGTCTCGACGTGTGACCTTCATTAGTATCTAACTAGCTTAGACTGTTTTGTTTTGAATTGACAATATGAAATATGTGTTCGTAGCAGATGTTTTGATATTTTGATATTAATACCATGCGTTCAAAAGTTAGCATCTATAAAAAACAAGAGTTCAGAATTTTTTTTATTATACTTCGCTTTTGAAGAAAAAGGATATCTACAACAAAATGATTAATCTGAAAATTTTACTATTAGTTTGCTTGGCTTCAATTTTGCAACATATCTGGATTAGAAAAAATAACTGAATAGAGCATTAGATATGAAAAAGAGAAATTTCTTAGCTAGTGCTCCTTCAGATAATTATTTTTGCATAAAAATCTAAACTTGAGCTTCTTTTGAATGTACCTTCATGAAAAGATAGTCATTAGCTTGATCGCATCGTTTTTACAATGTTAGAGGGTTAGGAAAACAAGACGAGGTCGAAAAATAGTGCAAAAGTTGCGCCATAAACATGCTTGAGAATGAAAAATATGATCGACATGATTTCCTGCGCTTGTCATTTTGGATTTATTAAAACATGATACATGACATAAGACATCTGTCCTTTAAAATGTCACTAACGAAAACAAACCTTACAAAATTACTACCGCGCAACGTTTACTTCCTATTTTTCATATAACATTTCTAAGCTCTAATATCTAATGATTGAAAAGAGCATCTATTGATGCGCAAAATTTGTTTGAAATTTGTATACATTTATTTGGTAAAATCAACACACTTTAATTCTATACACCACTTTAGTTACATGCTTAAATCAACTGCTTTTTTTCGCTTTCTCCTTTTCTTGTACAATTGTGAGTAAAAGCAAGAGAAGAAAATGACAATTGAAATCTGAAATCAAAGGAAAGAAAAAAATCAGAGGGGTTGTGTACAAGACACGACCGCATATATAGGTGACGCAGGACTACGTAAGTCTCTTTGTAGTGATAGTAGCATGTATTCATGCTTGTAATCATTCGATTCTTCATGTATACATGCTATATGCAACATATATACATGCTACATGCGTTGTACGTAACATTTATCAAAGTAGTAACATTGCATACGTTCAATTCTCAAAAGATTGTGCATTTGAAAACCACAAAGAAGAAGAACACAAACTATTGCTCTCCTGCTACCTTACTGAAATTAAAGATTGTTTTTATTACCCATGGTTCCCCACTTTGAAGGGATTTTACCAATTCAATCCTATTTCATCAACAGCACATCTTTTCACTACACTTCTAATGAAACGGCAAGCATGCGTTTTCATACAGAGTCGTATTGTAACCGAACACTACAGTTGTAGCACATTTTTCCAACACAGATATCAAATTCGCCTAGGTTTATTCGTCTCGCAGTAAAGAATTTACAATCTGTTGGGACAACGAACTTGTGTTATTTTTTCTGGCATACTTCCCTAACACAGACATCAAATTGGACTAGGTTTAATTGCGTTCGTAAGAAATCCGTTGGCACGATGGGGCTTTGTCACTCTCTCTGGCGTACTTCCCAAGCAAGGACATCAAAATGGTCTAGGTTGCACCGCGGTGATAAGAAATCTTGTTGAAATGAGGGAACTTCGTCCCTTGTTTTGGCTTACTTCCCAAGCACAGATATCAAATTGATATAGGTTTAGATCATCGTAAAGAATCTTCCAACCAATCACGAAGCGAGAATTCTGGTAAAACATAGGTTCATTATTTTCAATTTTTCAATAGTTCAACATCAAGAATCCATATTTTTCTTCATTTGGGTCAATTCTTAGAAGATTTTCCGATCGATTGGTGTAAGAATATTGAAAATCGATCGGAAAACCGCTGAGCTATTAGCGCTCAAAACCTTTCATTTTTCGTGACGCTCGCATTTTTCGATTTTTTGGAATGACACCCTATCTCAAAACTTGCCGTAAGACGTAGTCCCACGTCAAAACTTTTCGATTGAATCCCACTATTTAATATTTATTTGCGACAAAAACGTAGTTCGCCTACGACGTGCAGGCTTCATCAGTGTCTTATTTCAAAGCGTATACGTATCTGTCGCGAACGAATATTAAATAGTGGAATTTAGTCGGTAAAAGTTTTTTCTTTTCTTTAATTTCAGAGTTCGTATTCCACTAAGAGGCTTCAAAAACTTCAGACAATTGACATGTTTCTCACTTTTCTTGAATTTCAATGCAAATTAGAAAATTGCAAATTGTCATTACATACTCGTACATACATACATACATAGATACATACATACATACATACATACATACATACATACATACATACATACATACATACATACATACATACATACATACATCACACACATTGAATACAATCAACATTTGATTGATGTTTTGGTTTCACACTTTTTAACGGTTTTATATACGGTGCTCAAGTGTTAAAGTTTGAATAACTTTTGAATGAACCGTCCGATTTTCAATAATTCGGTTTCGTTTGATAGATCTCAGCAGTAATTTTCAAATAATAATAAAATGTGTGATGTTTTTCATTGAATTAATGTTTATATGTTTCAAAAATATGTATTAAATACTATTTTTTCCCATTTCTTTATGTAACTTTCAAACTACAAGTCCAATCGTCATGAAATTTGGAACTTAAGGGTTTGCAAGAGGAGTCTTGCAATATGTCTTCATATGTCTTCATATGCAATCAATTTTGTTCAAATCGGTTAAGGGATCTATGAGATAATGAAGTCCCATATTTTTCGTATTTTTATACATAACTTTTGAACTAAAAGTCCGATCAGTATGAGATTGGCTAATTTTTCTCTGAACGGACAATATGTTTAAACGGTTTAAACAAAATCACCACTAGTGATGTCCGATTTTTTCAGTTAATCGATTAGTTAACAATCGATTACTTTTTGGGCGGCCAATAATCGACATCGATTAATCGGCGCTATATAATCGATTAGTCGAAATAATCGATTGGTTATAACCTTTACGTCCCGATACCAAAAATAAGGATACTTTCAGTTACACTTTCGGCTCTATCTCCATTGTTGTTCAATTGATTTCTATGCAACTAACGTTAAAAGAACTCAGATTGGTCGGTAAATATCAACGAGATGGCAAGGTTGTCATCTCCCATATATTTGGTGCGTAATCGACATCACTGGCACTGGCACCCGAAAAATGGCCTGTTCGCCCTAAGGCAATGTTAAATCGGGTAACAAAACTTTTTGCTGGCTGTACCAAATGATGGCAGTTTAAGATTATTTATGCAGTTTAGTACAATTTGCTGAATATTCTTGCGGTTTTGTAATATATTATACATCATATAATATTTTTCTGTTGAATGAGTGAAAATACGACAACAGTTTATCCAGTTTTGGTGAAAGCGGAATGAAAATAGATGTTCGTTATGCTGGAATTCTAGCGTGCCACACCGTTGGTAAACAGCAGGTTTTTTTCTTGAGCTGTTTTCTTTTCAGCTGGATGCCAGGCTTAAGACTTGACCGCTATTTATCGACAGACTAAATGCTGGTCGCAGTGGTCTAGTCTCCTATAAACAAAAAAAATCGACAGACTACTCATCAGTATTATTAGAGGGCTATTAGAACAGTTACGAAGCTAGTGTAACAACTCTACTGATTCTATCTTGAGCATCGCCTAGCCGAGATTTGAACATACGAATACGACGACCAGTTTGTTAGATCAGCATCGTATATCGAAACCAACTAAGCGAAACCAACTAACTGGCTAATCGCGTGTGGTTAATTTAGTAGCTAAGCGCCAGCCACTGTAATAAATTAAATTTGTTGGAAATTGTTAAATAATTAAATTTTAAAAAATCCGGCATAATCGATCGAGCAGGTAATCGATTATCTAATAATCGTAACATAAAGCAATCGATTAAAAATTAATCGATTATTTTACCAGATAATCGATTAGTTCGATTAATCGAGAAGTAATCGGACATCACTAATCACCACCACGGATACTCCTGAAAGAAGATTAAATGGTGGTCATGGTCATACGCTTTGGAAATGAATAGTTTGCCTTGTGAAGTAAGGTAGTATATCATTGATTTTAGTATGGTATAGAAATGTTGTTTGTCTTTTAGGTTCTAGAACATATTTATTCGTTTTTGAATTTTTATGACTATCTTCGTGCAACGGAGGTATGTCGTTTCTGGAACGAGTTATTCACATCCAAGATTTCAAGAAATGGCATTCTACAGCTTTCGCAACGCTTGCTGACAATCAGAAACGAGACTTTTTACATAGTTCTATATCATTTTTCTAAAGCCAGCAGAGTGTATCATAACATTATGTTTAACGGAATAGATTTCTTAAGTTTGGATCGAAGAACAGAACTGCAGTTTGTAGTGTTTCTAGCCAACGTAGGCATGAATGTGAAAAACATAATTTTACTAGACTGCAATATAGGAATTTCCAAGTTATGCCAAATATGCAGTGTAATTAAACAATTAGAAATCCTCAAAATCGAAAGATGCAGTGTCCAATATGATGTACTATTATTGCCTGAATTTTTATTAAGCTTCAATGGGACACCTAGACCTTTTATTTGACACTAAGAACATTAAAATCGGTCCAGCCATCTCCGAGAAAAGTGAGTGAGATTAAAAGCGTTACATACACACACACACACACACACACACACACACACACACACACACACACACACACACACACACACACACACACACACACACACACACACACACACACACACACACACACACACACACACACACACACACACACACACACACACACACACACACACACACACACACACACACACACACACATACATACAGACACACAAAAAATCGAGTGGTATATGACATTCGGCCCGCAGGACCTTCTTTCCATTTCCGGTTTTCCAAGTGATTTCTATACCTTTATACTATATATTTATATAGTAGAAAGGCAAAAAGTTGAATCGTATACTGCGATGACGGCGCAATGGTGATGCCATCTACAATAGTTTACTCTATGCGTGAATGAAATTTAAACAAACCGTGTAAAATTTAGTCAGAATTCATCGGCTAATTTCTAACTATATTTAATTAATTATCAAACGAGTTATATTTAAAAGGTTTCTAAAGAGATCCAAAAAGCAAATTTTAGTGAACAACGAAAAATCTGATATCATTCAACAGTGTACGGCTGCACAGATTTTATCAAGTTTTAAAGGATACGATTTTCAAGGTAGTTTCGGCATAAAAATTATTGGTGATAATTGAAAAGAAACGGTGTGCTCACATGTTAAATCATTCGATAAATCTGTTTTCTTGAGAAGGACAATAGTTGACTTCGTCAATTTATTTATTTTCTTTTTCTATTTTGTTTATTTGAAAGCACGTGTGAAGACCTAATATGGCGGATACGGAAGACAATAGGCCATGTGAAAAATATGACACGACATCTAAGAAGCAGGAGAAAAACAGAACTGTTTGCATTGTTCCTGGTTGTAACCAACGCACAGTGGGGCAGATTGACCCGGCGCTCGGACAAAACCTCATAACTTCTTTCATATGCTCCGTAGAGCTTTATTTTCTTCAGCAACATTGTTTATTATAAAATTTTGCATCTTTTAGTAAATTTTAACTAGTTGTATTTTTATTCCTATAGATGGCGTTGAAGTATAACTTTTTAAATAATGACTTTAGAAATATTGTATCTTCAGAAAAGTTGTTTGTCCTGTAAAGTTACGTAAAGTTACTGAACATTCCAAAATTATAGGACTTACGGGAATCAAGTCGACGACGAATTCTACGCGCAGTTGGAGCGTGAATACGACCGCTGCCCAAGACATGATGTCAAAATTATCATCGGGGACTGTAATGCTCAGGTTGGTCAGGAGGAGGAATTCAAACCGGTGATTGGACGGTTCAGCGCTCACCCGCAAACGAACGAAAACGGCCTAAGACTTGTCGACTTCGCCGCCTCCAAGAACATGGCCATACGTAGTACCTTCTTCCAGCATAACCTCTACCATCGGTACACCTGGAGATCACCCAACCAGACAGAATCACAAATCGACCACGTTCTGATAGATGGTCGGCACTTTTCAGACATTATCGACGTCAGAACCTATCCGGGCGCTAACATTGATTCGGATCACTACCTAGTGATGGTAAGGATACGTCAAAAACTATCTGTTGTGAACAACATACGATACCGCCGCCCGCCACGGTATAATCTAGCGCGACTGAAGCAACCAGAGGTCGCCGAAAACTACGCGTTATCTCTCGAAACTGCGCTGCCGGAAGAGGGAGAGCTGGATGAAGCCCCTCTTGAAGACTGTTGGAATGCCGTGAAAACAGCCATTAACAGCGTAGCGGAGAACGTCCTAGGCAGTGTGGCACCGAATCGACGTAACGAATGGTTTGACGAGGAATGCCAGCAGATATTGGATGAGAAGAACGCAGCGCGGGTACAAATGCTGCGTAGAGCCACCCGTCAGAATGTGGAGCGATACAAACAGAAGCGGAGGCAGCAAACCCGACTCTTCAAGGAAAAGAAGCGCCACCAAGAGGAGAAGGAGTGCGAAGAACTCGAACAGCTGTACCGCTTTCACGACACACGGAAGTTCTATCAGAAACTCAACGGATCTCGCAAAGGCTTCGTGCCGCAGGCCGAAATGTGCAGAGATAAAGATGGAGGTATCTTGACTGATGACCGTGCGGTGATCGAAAGGTGGAAGCAGCACTACGATGAACACCTGAATGGCGTGCAGGCGGAAGACCATGATAGCGGAGGAAGTGACCACATTGGTGCAGCAAGCGACGAAGATGTGCCACCCCCATCGATAAGGGAAGTTAAAGAAGCCATCCAGCGGCTGAAGAACAACAAAGCAGCGGGAAAGGATGGCATTGGAGCGGAACTTATTAAAATGGGCCCGGACAAGTTGGCCGGCTGTCTGCATCAATTGATTGTCAAGATTTGGGATACGGAACGACTACCGGAGGAGTGGAAAGACGGGGTTATCTGCCCTATCTACAAGAAAGGTGATAAGCTGGATTGTGAGAACTACCGAGCCATCACTATCCTGAATGCCGCCTACAAAGTGCTGTCCCAAGTCCTCTTTCATCGACTATCGCCAATAGCCAATAGATTTGTGGGAAGTTACCAGGCCGGCTTCATGGAGGGTCGGTCTACAACAGACCAAATCTTCACCCTGCGGCAGATCCTCCAGAAGTGCCGCGAATTCCGAGTCCCCACGCACCACCTGTTCATCGATTTCAAAGCCGCATATGATAGCGTAAACCGACAAGAGCTATGGAAAATTTTGGACGAAAACGGCTTTCCGGGTAAGCTTACTAGACTTATCATGGCTACGATGGATGGGATCCAGTGCTGTGTGAGAATCTCGGGTGGATTGTCGGACCCATTCGAATCTCGCAGGGGACTTCGACAAGGAGATGGTCTTTCCTGCCTGCTATTCAACATTGCGCTTGAAGGTGTTATAAGGCGAGCGGCGATCGAAATGCGGGGCACGATTTTCAATAAATCCAGTCAATTTATCTGCTTTGCTGACGACGTGGATGCTGTCGGCAGAACATTTGAGGCGGTGGAAGATCAGTACACCAGACTGAAACGCGAAGCAGAGAAGATTGGATTGCAGATAAATACGTCTAAAACGAAGTATATGCTGGCGGGCGGGACCGAGCGCGACAGGGCTCGCTTGGGCAGCACCGTGGTAATCGACGGGGATGAGTTCGAGGTAGTCGACGAGTTCGTATACCTTGGCTCGCTGGCAACAGAGGACAACAATACCAGCCGTGAGATTAAAAGACGTATTATCAGCGGAAGTCGGGCCTACTACGGACTCCACAAACACTTGCGGTCGAACAATCTGAGCCCCCGTACAAAGTGCACACTGTACAAAACGCTAATTAGACCGGTTGTCCTCTACGGGCACGAAACGTGGACATTGCTAGAAGAGGACCTACGAGCACTCGGAGTTTTCGAACGGCGGGTGCTAAGAACCATCTTTGGCGGAGTGCAAGAGAACGGTGTATGGAGGCGAAGAATGAACCACGAGCTCGCGCGTCTCTACGGCGAACCAAGTATTCAGAAAGTGGTTAAAGCTGGACGGATACGTTGGGCAGGACATGTTGCTAGAATGCCGGACAACTATCCTGCAAAAATGGTTTTCGCATCAAATCCGGTAGGAACAAGACGAAGAGGGGCACAGCGAGCGAGGTGGCAAGACCAGGTGGAGCGAGATCTGGCGAGCACTGGGTGCCCGCGGAACTGGAGATCAGTTGCCATGGACCGAAACAGATGGAGAAATTATACTGCGCAGGCCTTGTCATAAGACGTTAGGCCAATTAAGTAAGTAAGTAAGTAAGTAAGTAAGGGAATCAAGTTATAAATATTTTAAATACTCAAACACATTTTTTCAGTGTGTAGTCGAAATTGGTAGTCGCACGACCTCCTGTACAAATTATCGCAATCTGTATATCAAGAGTAATTTAGTAATATTATTCTGGTATAGGGTAAATCAACCATTTGGGGATTTTTCTATAAATTATTTTGAACTCGTAACGCAAAACACCCAACCGATGGCACTTACAATATTACTAACTTTCGAATAAACCTAAATATAACAATTTATGCAACAAATCTCTATATTTTACGTATTTTTTAAAACAGATTGGGATGTCCATTTTCGTTTTATGGACTCATGTGTTTTGCAATAGAATAACGACCGGGTCCATTATAGGAATTCTAGTGTATTTTGCATGGAGTGGGTCCGCTAATGGCATTGTTAACCGTATAATGCACCGTATAAAGCATTAATAATGAAATGCAGCTAAAATTTTAAAAACTCCAATGTGTGTTATGTTTAGTACGTTCTGTTTCATATCATATATCCTCAGAAATAAGAATAAGCTAATAAATACCGAAATTTTATCCGAGGGTCCATTACAGGTAGAGGGTTATATATAGGTTTATTTGTTTATTTGTTACCAATCAACAGACCCAGATGGTCCTAATGATGCTTAAGTATACTTAAAATATTTACTTTGATTCTAGAACGTGGAATGTGGAAGTCGAATCCGGAAGAAACCCTATTGAAGGTTCGCTGCAGACCGATGACAGCACCGTGGGTTCCGTAATTAGTACGTCGAACAGGCAATCTGAAGAAGGCAGCATCGCGAAGAGCTCGAGACCGGACGTTGATGTTTAATTCGCCGAGAAGCGAAGGGCAATCGATGTGATTGGTTAGCAGATCCGCAATCAGCATAGCACGGGAAAGCTCTCGCCTCACTTGCAGTGAGTCAAGTCCTATAAGCTGTGCACGACTTTCGTAACTTGGCAGCTGGTGTGGATTATTCCAGGGTAACCGCCGAAGAGCATATCGAACAAACCTTCGTTGGACAGCTTCGATCCTGTGTACTCCGTTGAGGTAATAAGGATTCCAAACTACCGAGCAATATTCAAGAACTGAACGCACGAGTGAACAGTAGAGAGCTTTCAGGCAGTAAATGTCTGTAAAATTCCTAGACACTCTCATTATGAATCCCAAGCAACGAGATGCTTTGGCTACTACATAGGAAGTATGCTGTTTAAAAGATAATTGCTCGTCGAGGTGTATACCGAGATCCTTAACACATGTTTCTCTATTGATTGCGTTACCTGCTAGATGATAGTCGAATCGAATTGGCATTTTCCTTCGTGTGAAAGTGATGACTGAGCACTTATTGTTGTTTAAGCTCATACGATTAGTTTGGCACCACTCAGCAAAAACGGTTAGTTGACGTTGAAGAAAGAGAGCATCCTCGGTGGTCCGAATTACACAGAATATTTTAAGGTCATCGGCAAAAGATAACCGCGGGCATTCAAGAGAGAAGTTCACATCGTTGAAATAAAGTAGGAATATCAGGGGTCCGAGATGGCTACCCTGCGGAATTCCGGAAGAGGCAGAGAACTCTTTGGATATACAGTCACCTATCTTGAGTGACAAACGCCTATCTCCTAGGTACGACTGGAACCAACGTAGAACGTTAGGACCAAAACCCAGTCTGTCCAACTTTGCTATCGCGATGGCATGGTTAATTTTATCGAAAGCAGCCGATAAGTCCGTGTAAATGGCGTCAGTCTGAAAGCCATTGGACATTGCGTCTGTAGCATATGTTGTGAATGCTAAGAGGTTCGTAACGGTAGAACGTTTTGGTAAAAATCCATGCTGAGTTTCGGCAATATACAGCTTGCTATGATTGAAGACAGGTTCCAAGATGACCATTTCAAAAAGTTTGGCAACGGCACACAGCGTCGTAATCCCACGGTAATTATCAACTTGCTTTTTATCTCCTTTTTTGTAAACTGGGAACATAAATGAAGATTTCCAGAGAGTTGGAAAAATTCCGGATGTGAGCGACATGCCAAACAGATGTTTCAAAGGAGCTACTAAGGCAGCGCAGCAATGTTTCAGAAGGACTGATGGTATCCCATCCGGACCCGCAGACGTCGATGTTTTCATTCGGCTTATAGCCGAATGTATCATGCATTCATTGATATCGATGCAATCTAACGACTGGCTTGATGTGGGAACGTTACGCGCCGCAAGCAATATCTCAGACATTGACAACGTCTCACTTGAAAAAATGCAGGCGAACTTTCTAGCGAACAGCTGGCAAATTTCCTGTGGGCGCGAGCCAGTCTGCGCTTCATAGTGCATCGTTGAGGGTAGTCCAGGTTCCTTCCTCTGCTCATTTGCGTATTTCCAAAATGATTTTGGGGCTGACTTAAGCCTGCGTTGGACGTTCTGCAAATAATGTGTATGACAGCGTCTAGCTGTCCTCTTGTAGACTCTGTTGATTAGTACGTAACGCTGGCGCAGTATGTAACCACCATGCTTTGTGTATTGCCTCAGTGCAGCCCTTTTACTTGTTTTTAAACGTCTTAACTCCACAGTATGCCACAACGGTAGTCTAGAATGCCGAGTGGTAACCTTTTTGGGTACATGGCGATCAATGGCGTAATTCAAAATATTGGTAAAAGTATTTACAGCTTGGTTGACATCGTCATTGTCAAGAATTTCAAACCAATTTATGTTCAACAGGATGTCAATAATACTATCGTAGTCAGCTCTCTTAAAATTGTAACTGACGATGTCGGAAACTAGACAGCCGAGAGTAGCACGTTTAACGTCGAGGGCCATATGCAGAGGAGGATGGAATCTAACACTCTTGACAAGAGGGGAAGGCGATTCACAAATTTTCGGTGCATAATCAGAACAGCTAACAAAGCAGAGATCCAGGATTCTACCATTTTCGTTCACTACTGGATTGATTTGACGCAATAGATTAAAGCTGTAGCAGTCAATTAAGCTGTTAGTGCCAGCATGAAAAGATGAACGTTCTGAATCAGGATACAAAAAGCCGTTTTCAGCAGAACACCATTTCAAACCGGGAAAATTGTAATCACCGACGATAACGATTTCACCGAACCTGTTCACCACTAACCACTAACCACTAACTTCACCACTAACTTACCCTATTATCTGGTTTAGTGCATTCATGTGTTTTTGATGGATTAACAATTTTAACCGATTTTAGAAGTCATTTCTCATTGCAAAGATAAAAATATTTCACATTTCTTTTGATTAGTTAGCATTTGTTTTGATTTTCAAAGAATAATTTACGGACATCTTTGCATATTTTATGGTATGCCTCTAGTTCATTTATAGTACTAGGTTTCCGTAGTACGATCTCCGTTATATTTGAAATATTTTCTTTAATTAGTATGGTCATACGCAGCAAAAGGATACGAGTGGCGAGATAGGCCGTCATCGGCCTCAGCCAAAGCCTGTCAAAAGACGCAAAAAATAACTAGTAACTGACAGAGTAGTAATCTGTTTATCCTGCAAACACGTATCAAAATGTTCGTCTCTAAATAAACAAAATGGACGCTAGTTCAATCGAACTGAAAGTCCAACCGAACATATTCTACTGCCAATATGACTTGAAACAGAACTAATTGGGAAAAAGCTGTGAAGTGTTCGCCTTTACAATGTCCTAAATTCCCCTTATCGACTGCAATGTAACATATAACGATAATAATGTTGTTTCTTACATACGCAAGCATGCCTATTTAACGTACAGCAGGAATGAACCTCGCACTGGCGCGCGCATTTACTAATTTGTGGCCTAAAATGCTGAAAAACATGCATTTGGAAAACTTGAATATCTCCGAACACCGCAACTAGTAGCAGCTAATTTTTAGCTTATTACTAGTTAACGCCTTGAATTTTGATTTGATGGTAGTGTCAGAGCGGAAATCTGTGGGAATCTTTTTCTACACACTATTAAAAATTGACAATAATAAAAAATTTTTTGTTCTAAAACAGTTTGTCAAAATAAAGCCTCCTAGTAAAAAATCTGTCCCAATATCACCAAAACTGTTAGTTTATAATCCCTTTAATATGAATTATCTTTTAAAAGTATAGAATTTTAAGCAGCATGGTAGCTAGATGCTAAAAAATTAAACGATATTTATTTTTTCATTTTCCAAATTTTTTTTACACTGTGTTTCACCTTCTTTAATGCCTATTGAATAAACACTTATTAAAACAATTTATGCATATTTCTTATAGATTATATGTCTACTATACGTAGAATATTAAGCTTAACAGAATATCTAAAATAAAAATTTTGAGGATTTGTCCGAGCTTTTTCGGGTTCTGCCCCATAGTGCAACGGTACGGCAGTGGTTTTTCATTTCACGCTTTTCCCAACAAGAAAGATAGGAAACGGTTGAATACGTGGATGGTAAAACTGCGGTTGAAATTCACACCAACTAGGACGTCAAGAGTCTGCAGCTCCCATTTTAGCAGTGCAAATTTTATTAGCCCTAGTAAGTTATGTTTTTGTAGTACTTGTTACGATGTCTAATATTTTTCTTTTAAAAAGTACGGCTATACCATATATCAATCTTCCTCGACCAGCTTCTTATCCAATACGGGAAAAATCAGCTAAAGATCGCGCTGAAAGAGCAAATCGACGAAGTCGTCGAGATGACAGCATAATGTCCATCTGCTTGAGTACTACGAATACGAATGAAAGGGAAACGCTGGCCAGCAGGGTTCTCAACCGTACCATAATTATCGTGCGTTATTATTTAGGAGTTTGTACCACTGACAAAAAAATGTGTACGATAATTATCAGAAACACGATAATCACGTTTATGGGCTCCATTTTGTAAGTCACATCAACCGGCTCGACTCGAATCAGTCAATGTCGAATGCGGATAGAACGGGCAGCATAGCGGCTCGATGAAAAACCAAAACAAATTAAGTTGAGACGTCACTTGATGACAGCTGATTCACTAGCTATCGTTGAGGTCAACGATTTGAAGCAAACAACCTCTAAAGATAATTTGTAATTGTTCGTTTTCTCAATGCAATTTTTTGCGTGAATCTATGAAGTTCTAAGGGCCGTGCAGAATTGGTACGTTATGGTAGCGGTTGCGGCAAGTTGACAGTTTTCCCATACAATCTGTCAGATTGACGCAACCGCTACCATAACGTCCCAATTCGGCGCGGGGCTTTAAGGCTTCCATGCACGTACGTACATGTTGGCTGAAAATGTTGGTTAATTCATGTTCGGCCAACACGCTCGCCGGTGTTTGAGTGCCACGAACCAAGCTGGCAGAAGAGGATGTTGGGCGCGGTGCTCGACCGGAATGACCCTCCAACATTTTGTTTATCTCCAACCCAACATATGCGTACGTGTAAGGGGGCCTTTGCGGTTGGAAAAAGGCACGATAATTTCGACATAAAACCGATAATATTACAGCCCTGACACGATAACTGTTTTCTGCGATGTTGAGAACCCTGCTGGCCAGTAACGTACCAGAATTGGTGGAAGCAGCTGTTCAAGTGGATACTGTTGATTTAGATAAAATATTCATCGGCCGACGTAGAACTGTCTATCCATTTTAAAAATGATCTCGAATTGAATTCTTGGACCGGAATAGCATCTTTCAAAATGCTGAACACTATTGTTAATAGTTTGAGTTCATTGGCTGCTTATAAGAAGCGATCTCACTCTACCGTTTCTACACAAGAGGAAGTGCTTGTTGTCTTTATAAAAATGAAGACAAATCTATCATTCTCCTGCATGAGCACTCTTTTCAACTTACATTACCAAACTATTTCAACGGTATTTTACCGCACAGTTCCGTGGTTGAAGCTCATTTGCACTCCTTTGATACCATGGCCATCGATGGAAGAAGTGAGTCACAATATGCCACATTATTTTCGTCCAAATTATACAGACGTTGTCGCTGTTCTTGATTGCACGGAAAAAGCCATAGCCAAACAAATCAAAAAGCCAAATTGCCTACACTGCAGAATCAACGCATACTCATTATACATTATAAAGGACGTGAGACTGCAAAGTACCTGATTGCAGTTACCCCTGGTGGGACGATTTCGTTTGTCAGCCGTGGATACGGCGGTAGGGCTTCAGATAAACAAATCGTCATTGACGAGAAAGTTCTGGAAAACTTTAAGGTCGGTGAGGCTGTAATGACCGATAAAGGTTTCAGCATTGAAGCAGAATGTAAAGCTCTTGGCGTTAAATTGGTTCGACCTCCCTTCCCGACAGCACCTCAGTAAGGGTAAACGGGGTAACAACGCCCGCCGGGGTAAAACCGCCCACCATGATTTTACAGGGCCTTGCTCAAATTGGTGTGAAATGTTGATGACAGTCATATTACTGAATGCGTACGCAATATTTTACAATACCTTTTACAGTAATATCGTATAAACTATCGGAGAAATAAATAAAAACAGATTTTTCGTTATAATCTTTACGTTTTTTATAACTTTGTTCCCGCAGAACTTAGGGTTCATTTTATTCAAAACGTTGAAACTTTTAGTAAATCCAGCCCATATCGCATCTCTGATCCTGTCTTCATCCGACAGTACCCAAATTAGGTAACTGTTCATGCAGTTTTGTTGAAATAAATAGTGAAATGTGTAAGTCGGTCATTTGGGGGTAAAACCGCCCACAACGAACGGCGCAAGATCGTCGTGCAAAATGTAAGTGCGTTAAGGAGATTTTTAAAATAATTGCATAGTTTGGATCAAAGAATCTCAGATTTACATAAAACAATGTAAATGTGCTTAACTTGTAGCTGGTAGACTGTTTGAAAAAATTTAAATTGCCAATTTCCCCTGCGGGCGCTATGGACATTTTCTTGTTTTCTCGGATATAGCTTTTTTCAATAATTCCTCCTTCTTGGAACAAATATCATGGAATAAACATTTTTTTATGAATATATAGCAAATTTTCTTAGCAATGCAAAAATAATATGTATCTGGTTTATCAATCAGAACAATTTTAAATGTCAAAAAATTACCCACCGGATCAATTGCAGGAACTTTAATACCCATATTGTTATATTTTATCTTAGATCCTCTCAAGTCCTTAAAGATTGGCTCCAGGATGCTTAACCTGGTCCACCTTGTTGTCTAAGGAAACTACACTGTATCAATTTCAAGACTGTTGGTACCTATATTACTGATATTCTTCTAATACGAGTGGTTGCCGGACACTCTTTCGAAATTGCGGATCTTGGGGATCCATGTATTGTTTGATGGCAAACTGATTCAATGTGTTTAAATTAGATAAATTCACGATTCCAATGCCACCAGTTTCGTTCAAACCGGTTGAATATTGTTAAAGTTATACGCTATGGCGGTTTTACCCCGTTAGTGGGCGTGTTTCACCCCGCATGGAAAAAATACTCTATTTTTTGGACGTGTTTCCAAATCGTAATAAAAAATAGAAAATCATTACAGATATTTATGTTTTTATTTTTTACATGCAGGTAATAGATCATTTGTTCATTTAAAGCAGATAAATTAGAAATTGAGCCACAACTTTTTTTACACAGGTGGTTTTGCTTAAGTGGGCGGTCTTGCCCCGCTTACCCTTACCAGTTAAGTACTCTGGATGCCCGCGAAAACATGTCCATAGCAGCAGCGAGAGTGCACGTGGAAAGGGCTATACAACGGATAAAATTTTTTGAAATATTCAACGACAAAATTGATACCCGCTTTCATTCTGTGTTAGATGATTTAATTTACATTGCCTGCGGAATTGTAAACTTGTCGAAACCGATTCTATCCAACGCACGATTTTAAATAAGGTACACCGGGGCTATTTGAAACGATTTTTTCAATGTTCGTCTTCCAAAATCTCTAATAAAACTATAAAATATCTCTTTAAATCTGCTGGTGTTATTTATCAGCTTAGTCCAAATGATGAAAAAGCAATATAATAAAAACTAGTGAAAAGATCAAGAAAAACGTTTAAAACATTTAGTTAAATATAAAAGTTAAAACAACTTCAATTAAAAATGCAATACTGCTTCAAGCAAAAGCTTGTTTCGCCAATATTACAGATTCTCTCGGAAGGGATGTTGCGCGAAACATCTCGGAGCAAATCGAAATAGTGTGAGATCGAGAATGGATCAGCAACTCGTTTCCTGGCAACTTCAACGGAATATGGCTTTGCCAGAGACAAACCGTGCCGGCGTTTGAAATTCAAAAAATAATCATCTCCTGGGAAGCCATTTTAAACCCCGTCTTAATGGAGTTTCTTTTCAAGTAGCTCTAAGTAGTAGTAATGTCTCTTTTGAGTATGTGAAAATGGTTTTCCGGAAGTACTTACGGACCATGATGAATACTGAAAACAAATACTCAAAATTTGTTCATTTCGGACATATGTTAGGCTAATGATCGTTACTTATTTTTAGATTATTTATTTAGATTATTAAAAGTAGCAGAATACAAATACTTAAGAAAAACGTTGAAGTAAATTTCCTTTAGCACTGCCACCAACGATCTGACATATTCCATATCAAATGGAATCTCTTGAATGAAACATTTATCTTCGTGTTCAGAGTAAACTATCAAGTCAGCTTTTTGACACTTAGTTATAAACATAGTGAGTTGAATTTGTACATAATATTGATGATTTTTTTAGAATTCCCTGCTTTGTGAAAAAGGGAAGCTGTCCAATGAAATCACTTACAGACTTATTTTTTCCTATTTCAGGACAATTGATTTCCACTATCTTTTCTTCGGAGTAAATGATTCCATCAGGGGAGCATCCTAGCCATGGTATATGAGGGGGTACAACAAACCCGCATCTCAAAACGTTTTTTTAAGATCTCGTTCATACGCTGCTACGGCTTTCACTTCACATCGAAGACCATGTTCAATTGCAGGCGTTAAAAAAGATTTTGGCATCACCATGCTAAGAATTTTCTTTTTCCAGTCTTTGATTTTGTTGGTGTCAGATGTACACGGAGCGAAAAAGCTCCAGTTTGTGTCAAACAAAATGATTGTTGCTTTAAGCCTCAATAAAATATTTTTATAACAACCTGAAAATATTGTTTTTTCAAAAGGAGATTTTGTTTGAATCAAGAAAATAACAGTTTTGAATTAAAAGTAAAGTATTTTCTAATTTGAAGTTAACATTGATATAACAATAAATATTTCCATTTCAATCATACATTTCAGTTTGAAACAAAACGAAATTTTTGTTTGTGCGTAAAACAACCATAAATATGGTTGAAACTACATTTTTATTCTCCGTGTATAGTAAGTATATAACGAGTAAGCTCTAGATGCAGTAATACGTCGGCTTCGTTCAGTTTTCCACTGCGATGACACACTATGCTCAACAGTTGCTGTACATATTTCCAGTGATTCGTGTTCGGAAACGTTCACATTCACTTCGTAATGTATATGAAGGTATTTTTCCAATGGGCCGATGAATTCCATTGCCTCATTGTCAATCACCGTAAAGTAATCCGGGTTAAACGATCTTCTTAGAAATGATTTCAGCAGATAGCATGCCGTGTTTTGCTCAACGGAGATCAACGAGTCTGTCGAACTTATGGAATGGTTCATATCCAGTCTAAGATGTTGATCCAAATCATCAGTCTCATCTAATTTCTCAACATTTCTTATTTCGGGACGACCGTTCACCTCGTAAGCCAGACTACATTCGGGGAAAGCTAAAACATTGATTGCACTATGATGGGTATAATAAAATAAATTTTATTATTAAATAATACGCAACCTTCTACAAAAACCTGCAGTATATCAGCTCTTTCTTCCGGAGTCAACTCCGTTGGCATGGGAATTGATGAATCGTTAGCTTCAGTAACACTTTCATTTTTTTTAGATTTTCTACAAAATGAATTTACCGGAGTGGCCTTGTATATGTCTCCGGCAACCTTTCCTGCAATTTTACCCCACTTCTGCTAAACGTCTGTAACAGTAAGTAATGGAATCGAAGGAAACCTAAAATATTTCTCCATATTTTTATTATGTATGATAAAATATGGTCTGTTTCTGTTTGCAGCACGAGGTGGGGCAGTTAGAGCCAAGTCTGTCCAGGGCTGAGATAAGGTGGTTGTGATAATGATAAAAGAATCCTTGCGGATAACACTAGCGCCATAATGCGTTGGTGATTATGGATTAATGAGGAGGAAGAAGAGTGACAGAACTTGGCTCGTTATAATTGTGTACTTGGTGAATATAGAATAAGATGGCTTGTACTTATCTTGTTTCCTCGTCTTGTTCGTCTTCGATCTTACTTAAACCCAAAATCGGCTCCACGCCGTCCTCTCCATCGTTGTCACCAGTGCAGTCATCTGTGGCTGATCTCTTGCCCCCCCTCACGACAACATTGTTGCCGTGAGAAGAAGCGATAGAGATCAGACAGAGAAAGAAAAGAAAAGAAAAGAAGAAATTTTTAGTCAACATGTTGATTGCAATTTTCGGGTTAGTAATATCACGAGAATTCTATGTCTGTCCATCACCTATGCTAATACCGACTAACTACTCGCTAGGATGGACGCTACTCATCTCCCAACTACCCATGTCATCACGATTGACCCAGCGCTATTCAACAACCTATGCTCATTAAAAGCCACAGCTGCTTCTTTATCTACCATCTTTGCAGTATTGTAGCTGTTGGCGTAAATTTTCGAATATTTTGTGCGGAATATTATTCAAAAGCAATATTATCGCTCAGAACTATCGCAAAACTACTTGAACTTCCGCAAAATAGAGGAGATGCGATTTAATGGGGACTGGTACTCGCTCGTATTATTCCCGGTGGCAATAATGGCCTATTTGTAGCGGTAGTCAACCGATCTGTCGGTATGCTCTTCAGACCGTGGTCAAATTGAAGCAATTCTGTAACTAAGAAAGGATTAGGTGTATCATGTAGAACTTCACTTGGAGATATGTATATATGCCGTGTTAAGTCTTAAGTGCAAGCTGTCACTAAAGCAAGACTTAATAAGATGTTAACGAAGTTGATAATTCTGTGAAGATGGTATTGAATCGAAAAAATCCTCATACCATGGCCATATATTATGTACTACGACCATATTTTAGGAAGTGGGAATGATAGTATATTGAGGACAGCCCTTCACTATCGCTTAAATCAGCCAGAGAATCGAATACCTGTTTTTACTTGAATAGCTATACTCTAAAAAGATTTAGTTAGAAATGGAATTCCAGTTGAAGTCTGCCAGGATTGGGCAATGGACAGAACAAAATATATATCGAGACTATAAAGCTTTTCGAGAGATCCACTAAGTCCGACCGCGACGACAGCAGCAAGAATGGAGAGGAACAGGCCGCCGGTGAGTTGCCACCGTCCGACTTGATGCACTCTCCGACAGAGGCTCATCAGCATTAAGAGGGCCCTTGGGAGACAAACAGCGTCATTCATGATCATTTTATGTTGTTAGTTGAATACCGTTAACGCGATTAGTCACAAGACATGCAAATCATTCTGATAAAGGAGGGAAATAAGAAAATAATAATTATAATTAATTACATCCAAAACAATACAATAGAGGTGACAGTAACAGCAACGATAGCAATATTAGTAATAATAATAATAACATAGGAAACTGACACAGGAAACACAGCTACTGAGTATAACTTCCTGCCCATTAATAATTGTAGTTTGGCAGCATAGGTATAAGAAAAAATTCCGACTCATCATAGAACACTCAAACATATATTCATTCGTACCTATACACCCAGGCACACTCATACATGCACACACATGTATACATGTTCATGTGTGTATATTTTTCAGTGCATTGCTGTCCATAATCGCATAACAGCCACAAATTCTATGGCAATCTCATAGAAAATGTCTCGATTACGCAAATAAAGACATCACATCATTTTTGAACACTCGTTCGTTCTAACTAGCGATAAATTTTAATTTTCATGAGTAAGTCAAAATCTCATGAATGGTGGGTAGGATTTGGTTTCAGTTTTCTAGAGAAATTTCTGTGCATACCAGCAATTCATCTAGGGAACTGAGTAAGCCCTCCCGGTGCTTCGGCCCAAACGGATTGAATTTAAAATCAAATCCGTTCAATTTCGCTCCATTCCGCTTTACGAGACACATGCTACACATAAAGCCAAATTATGCAATACTATACTACATACTACACATATAACTAACTTAAACTATATTACATTCTACATGCGGAATTAAGTTTAGGAGTGTGCCGAAGTGCGCGACAAACCACCTACCCATGGGAGGGTATTATGTATGATAAGAAAATATAAGCACTTACATGAGAAGGTGGTTTAACACTGCCATTACGTGTTTACATTTTCCACTTCCAGCCTTACAGGAACATTGCATTGACCACATTTCAAAATTTGGTCTGCTACGGATGGAAATCTCATGAGGATCCGATCTAGGTGAAGACTATTGCAAACAAGTAGCAAATATAGTGACACCGTCCGGATGTACGGTTTGTGCTCCAACAAGTAGCAAATGATTTGCTCGAAACACCCGTTCACCTTCTATCAATAGCCTGCTTCCTGCCTCGACATAATGAGAAATATCTGCTAGCCTTAGCTGTACTGTATACGTTGAAGGGTTTGCCTCATTGGATGCCTAGTTTTGAATAAAAAAACATAATTTTTATTACCTATTTTACACATTTGACAAATCGCTGGGATATCAATTTCTCGTGATTAACATAAATGATACTTAAGACTTTATCATGGTTTAAAGTAAAAATCTAAAAACGCAACTTTTACCTGAAAATTTTTGTTTGAAAGTGGAGGTAAATTTTCTACTCATGAATTGTACTATTTTTGAAGTCAAAATTAACGATTAGCATTACGAATAAACTTTAAGAGGATATTCCCAAAAGACAGTTTGTTAATTAAAATTTTGATTCTTACTTACCATTGTTAGATAAAACTTTGCAGATCCAGGAAAATTTTACATAAAAACTGCTTATTTTATGAACTGTTTGTTTACATTTCTCTTCACACACACGAAACGTCAAACTCAATGCCGTCAACGCGAATTGTTGGCAGAGATCGTGGGTGTCCAAATAGTGTTGGTGGCGTGGTGGAGTTGGATGTGACCCGATATGAAGTAGTAGAGATGCACATATGTTATTGCACATATGCACTATTTATGTTATTTAAAAGATTAGATCGAGAAAATAAAATACTCCGGAGAAAACGGTATTGTCCCAAATTTATACATGCACACATATCTATATTTATGGTAAAAAACAGTGCTTGGGGCTTCTGAGCGTAAAATTCTGCAATCAATGCTTGGTGTTGGTAAAAACGCTGTAGACCGTCACCACATATGTGACAAGTTTTAATTCAACCGATCAATCTGCGTATATTTTACACGAAAATTAATCCGGTTCCGAAGTTGATCAACAATATTGCCGAGTGAATAAAATTTCCCTGATTGAATCTCGAAATTCCCTGATTTCCCTGATCCAAAAAGGAATTCCCTGATTTTCGGGGTTTTTCCAGGAAATAGACACCTTGTTTTTCATCCGTGGGGCCCTTGAATGAAGTATTGCAAATGCAGAAAATAATGTATTTAGAAAATATTAAAATTAATTAAACGGAATACAGCAGCATCATCATATTGTTATCTGACCATTTTTTAAGTTGGACCCTCCCATTTTTAGCATCACGGCGAAACAGTGAAAAATGTCAATACATGTTAACACTATCGTATGAAATTCTTTTGTTTTTTACTTGTAAAATAATCTAGAAATAAATTTCAGCAACAAAAAGATTAAGTTTCGCTTTGATTCCGCGTTTAATAAGGGTATATATTTTTATAAACCTTTCTGCGACGATTTCGACAAAAACAATCGGTTTCTAAGTGGGCTAAGAGCTTAGTGCAATTAGCGAAAGACGACTAAACATCGAGTGCTTTTAACCATCCCCATTTCAGCCTGAAAAAAATTTAATTGTTTTCTTTTGTGATCTTTTACCCGAACTTGCAGGTCAAAAATCCTTATTTTGAGAAATGTGATTTATTTTTACATTTTATTTTTGGCCAAAAGGCCAAAAAGGGTCTTGGGTACCTACGTCAAAAAAATCAAGTTAGGCTGTGAATCATTTCACGAAATTTTTAACTTCTTTTGTAGTATTATTTATATTATGGTACGTTACGTACTGAGAGTTTGTCTGTGATATAACATATATACATAACAAGATTCAATTTAAGCAACAGTATTTTTTCCTTGTCGTTTTCATCGTTTAGCCGATAATCGTGATTATTTATCTTTTGGTATTTAAATTAGTTTAGTGAAATTCATCTATTTCGGAAGAATCTTCATTACTATCATAGTATAAAAAATCGAAGTAATTGACCCTTGCCGCTTTTTCAATTGGTAGATTATAGTAGAAAAACTCTGGATATGTGTCGTGGTACCGCCTAAGACATTCGATATTGTCTATATATTGTGGTGCAAATCGCCACTGACTGAGTATACGTCGGCAATTATCCAGTCGCAGGCTCTGAAAACAAAAATGAACATCTTTAGAATACTTTATTGTTAGCTGTCAAAACCAGGTTCGCATAAAAATTTAAATACATTCGGTATTTGGTTTTTAGTAAGAATGATTCATCTAAAATTAGAAAAGCTATAGTAAGAGAACGGTCAAAGTAACTCAATAACTCAGAGTTACAGAGTTTGAGAGTTATGACCTTTTTCGGGGAATTGCTGTACTTCAACTACATACCGAAAGTACAGACGCGCAGAGAGAAAAACTGCCTAATTCGGTAACACTTTTTTAGACTAATCTCGTGTTTGACCTTGAACTGCGGTATCTTATATATAAAAATGGATTTCTTTCTGTCTGTCGGGATGTTCCTTATAGAATCAAAAACTACTGAACCAATCGGCGTGAAAATTTGCATGTAGAGGTTTTTGGGGCCAGGAAAGGTTTTAATGATGGTTAGAGCCTTCTCCCCCCACCAAGAGGGGGGGGGCTCCCATTAGGGTTGCCAAGTCTGAAAATTACATAAACCGGCCGGTCGGTCTTGCCTTCAGGAAAATGGCGGAGGGGGAGGGGGGAGGGGGTGTTATGTCAGCCGCCGGAAGTCGGTTGACAATTTCCCGTGTAAATGGGATGATCAGTCCGTAGTTGAGAAGCAAATGGTAGGACATCGCAGTCGAAACCACAACGATCATTGAATGGATTATTGAAGATAACTAGTTTCAGAGTGACAACTACTTGCTTCTGACACTAGTGGACAATTTAATATATATTACCGCCAGAAGCAAAGCAATGTCACTGCAAAACTGGCTATTTTCAATGATCCACTGCTCAGGATTGCTAATAAATTCATTAGAAAATTTTACAAATCAGGCAAAAAGTACAAATCCGGCTTCATATGTCGGAAAATCGGCCTTTTTGCATTGACCGACCACCGGCTTTGCAAGTGAAAACCGGACGGGCCGGCCAAAAACCGGCCATTTGGCAACCCTAGCTCCCATACAAATGAAACACAAATTTCTGTATAACTCGAGAACTACAAGCAAATAGAACAAAATTTGGTATGTGGGTGTTTTTGGTGACAAGAATTTATTCTATGGTATATTGAGACCCTTCCCCTCTTTAGAAGGGGAATTATGACTCCTCTCCTTTCCTCATAACTCGAGAACTAATCAAGCAGATGGAACCAAATTTGGCATGTGAAGGTTTTCGAGGGCAAGAATATGTTCTATGGTGAATTAGGACCCCTCTCAACTTTAAGAGGGGGGCTCCTGTACAAATGAAATACAAATTTTCTTATAACTCGAGAACTAATCAAGCAAATGGAACCAAATTTGGCATGTGGGTGTTTTTGGAGACAAAATTTTTTTCTATGATAAATTGGGACCGCTCACCACTTTAGGAGGGGGGCTCCTATACAAATGAAATGCAAGTTTCATCATAACTCGAGAACTAATCAAGCAAATAGAACCAAATTTGGCATGTGGAGGTTTTTGGAGGCAAAAATATTTTCTATGGTGAATTAGGATCCAAAAAATTCATTTCTTTCCCCTGCCGGCCCTTCATCAATTGTAGAACCACCGTTTCAAAAAATATTAACTTTTTTTTGTTTATATTATCTAAACAGTTTTGGCTACCAGTCAGAATTGGATCGATCTCCCTATGACCAACAGTAAGGTGCGCAAATCGCGAGGTATTTATGTTCCGTGGAACTTCGCGAATTACGACGCATATTTTGCATCATAAATAAGCTAATTGGAATTGTTAAAGCATTATATTGTATATTGTGGGTAACTGATCCATTTGTTAATAGTAAATTAATAGCTTAAGTTTTAACATGTCAAGTGGATTACAAAAGTTAGTCTTCACTGTCTACACGAAGGACATCGATGAACCAGTTTGTTTACTTGGCTTGTTTGGAGTCTCAAATCGATTTGACGGTTCAATTGGTTTTTTTATGCCACGCTCTTTGCGCGTCTGTACTTTGTATGCCGTCTGTAACCGAAAGGATGTCGGCAACAGATCTCGTAACCGTCCCAAGCAACCAAAAGTTCGAATTTTACTTGAAGAGCGAACTCGAAAGTTCACAATTGGTTCAAGTTCAGTTCCGTGGAACTCTAGTGATTAGTAGTGTGTATGAGGTGTATGTGGAACAACATACTTTAAGAAGTTCTGCGAGTACTTCATGTATACCTCAAAGCTATTTGGATGCTACATGCAGTTCTGAAGTAATCTTAGTCGCTAACAAGTTCTGCATTTATGCTTCTGACCACGAAATATGTTTGTGATTATTTTTTTTTGTTTAACTTGATGATCAAACACCAGAATTTAAAACTAATTGAGATTAATCATTTTTATTTCACTCATTTTTAATCATCGCACATTTCTAGTTACAAATATAAGTTAGAATGCAATGATCTTTATTGTAATTTATGTAATCTTTATGCAATCATTTTCAAACTATGCGCATTTGTGTTGTGCAGCATAACATGCTGTAGGCAATTCACACTTCCACGTTATTGTCTGGATCCGAAATTAAATGTCATATAAATAACCCGCGCTGCATAAAGCTGCTGCAATTTCTAAAACTAACTTACACTCAAGAATAACTTATTGACAAAATTCACATCACTGGTATACACTGGTATGACGCAATGGATCAGGGTAGGCTTGCAACGTGGAACGCTCAGGCTCGAATCCAACAGCGGTGAATACGAATGTAGAAGTTAGGTAGAAGCAGTAGAAGTACAAAATAGAACTTAGAGGTGCTAAAGTTTTCATGCGTTCTATGCAGCGAACTCAAAACAACTTTAAAGTTCGGTTAAAATTGATCTATAGTCTACAGTGTTACTTACTTACTTATTCAGCCGAGAGCCGGGGTGGCTCTTGCCGTATCAAGAATTCCTCTCCATTGTACTCGGTCCTGGGCTACTCGTCGCCAATTCATTGCGCGTCTCGACACACGTAAGTCGGCTTCAACCTGGTCGAGCCATCTAGCACGTTGAGCCCTTCTATTCCTGGTGCCGGCGGGGTTCTTGAAGAGAACGGATTTCACTACACAGTCGTCTGGCATCCTTGCGACGTGGCCGGCCCATCGTAGTCTCCCAACTTTCGCCAGGTGTACGATGGGAATCTCTCCAAGCAGTGCCTGTAGCTCGTGATTCATACGTCTCCGCCACTCTCCGCTTTCCGTTTGTACTCCGCCAAAAATAGTCCGCAACACCTTTCATTCGAAAACGGCAAGTGCACGTATGTCTTCCGTAAGTAAAGTTACTGTCTCAAGTCCGTAGAGGACTACCGGTCTGATTAGCGTTTTGTACATCGTCAGCTTTGTGCGGCGGCGTATGCTCCTTGATCGAAACGTCTTGCGAAGGAAAAAGTAGGCTCGATTTCCAGCTTGAATGCGTCGTTGGATCTCCTTACTCGTATTATTGTTGGCGGTGACCAGAGATCCCAAATATACGAACTCATCAACCATTTCCAGCTCATCGCCGTCAATAGTCACTGTCCGTGGGAGGCAAACGTTACTATCTTGGGAGCCTCTTCCTACCATATATTTGGTTTTCAACGCATTAATTTGTAACCCTATCCTCCGTTTTTAGTCTAGCGTAGATTACCTCCGCCGTCCCACGGTTTCTAGTAATGATGTCGAGGTCGTCTACAAAGGCTAGGATTTGGCTACTCTTACTGAAGATCGTTCCCCTCGTTTCAATGCCCGCTCGCAGGATCACACCTTCGATAGCGATATTGAACAACATACAGGACAGTCCATCCCCTTGCCGTAACCCCCTGCGCGATTCGAAAGGGCTTGAGAGTGTCCCCGAAACGCGCACGTAGCACATCACTCGCTCGAGAGTAGCTTTGATCAGCCGCGTCAGTTTGTCCGGGAAACCGTACTCGTGCATTATCTGCCATAGCTGTTCGCGTTCAACGGTATCGTATGCTGCTCTGAAATCTACGAAAATATGATGCGTGGGCACGTTGTACTCTCGACATTTCTGAAGGATTTGTCGGAGAGTAAAAATTTGATCCGTAGTAGCACGGGCCCCCATAAAGCCCGCCTGATACTGCCCTACGAATTCTCTTGCTATTGGGGATAGACGACGCAACAAAATCTGGGAGAGCACCTTGTAGGCGGCGTTGACCAGCGTAATGCCGCGGTAGTTACAGCAGTCTAGCCGGTCGCACTTTTTGTAGATGGGACAGACTACGCCTTCCATCCACTCCTCCGGTAGTTTCTCTTCTTCCCAAATCCTTGAAATCAGTCAGTGAAGTGCCGTTACTAGAGGTTCTTGGCCATTTTTGAAGAGTTCTGCCGGGAGTCGGTCCTTCCCGGCGGCTCTATTATTCTTCAGCAGACCGATTTCTCGTCGGATCTCTTCGAGATCGGGAGCCGGTACGCTGTTGTCGTTTGTAGGTACTCCGAGGTTAACTTCCATTGCGTCTCCTGCTGCTATATCGCCGTTGAGGTGTTCATCGAGGAACTGCTTCCACCTGTCGACCACCTCGCGCTCCTTTGTGATAAGATCCCCTCCCTCGTCCCTACACATGTCAGGATTTGGTGTGTGGGCCTTGCGAGTTTGGTTCACCTTCTCGTAAAACTTGCGGGTATCATTAGCCCGGAACAGTTGTTCAAGCTCCTCACGATCTCTGTCCTCCTTCTGGCGCTTTTTCCTTTTCAGGATCGTGGTCAACTCATTCCTCGCTCGTCGATACTTGGCCAAATTCTCTCTCGTGGATATGCTTAGATAGTTTTCCCAAGCTCTTTTTTTCCTCTCTATCGCTTCTTGGCATTCCCCGTCAAACCAATCATTTCGTGCACTCGAGGTTTCCACACCTAGCACCGCGGTTGCGGCCTCGTTGACGGCCGAGCGTATCCTACTCCATCCGTTTTCGAGGGTCGAAGCATCTAGCTCCACAGAAGAAGGCAGAGCTTCATCCAGCAAGCGCGCGTAGTTTTCGGCAGTTCGCGGGTTGTCTAGTTGCCGAATGTTTAGCTGAGGAGGGCGACTTTGTCGCGAGGTATAAACCGTCGATAGATTTGAGCGCACATGTACTGCTACTAGGTAGTGGTCCGAGTCAATATCCGCACTCCGTAGGGAGCGTACGTTGGTAATGTTCGAGAAAAACCGTCCCTCGATGAGAATATGGTCGATTTGGTCCAAGGTTCGTTGGTCAGGTGATCTCCAGGTGGCCTTGTGGATATCTTTGTGGGGAAAGAAGGTGCTTTTGATCACCAAGCCTCGGGAAGCCGCAAAGTTGATGCATCGCTGGCCGTTATCGTTCGTGTCGGTGTACAGGCTATGGGGCCCGATCACCGGTCTATACATTGCTTCCCTGACGATTTGGGCGTTCATATCCCCGATGACGATCTTTATGTCCCGTGGTGAGCAGCTGTCGTACGTTGCCTCCAGCTGCGCATAGAACCCTTCCTTCTCGTCGTCGGGTCTACCTTCGTGTGGGCAATGCACGTTTATGATGGTGTAGTTGAAGAAACGGCCTTTTATCCTCAACACACACATCCTCTCGTTGATCGCTTTCCAATCCATTACGCGATCCTGCATTTTGCCCAACACTACGTAGCCCGTTCCCAGCTCGTTGGTCGCTCCACCACTCTGGAAAAATCGGGCTCTGCCGCCACGGATCTTCCACACCTTCTCGCCCTTGCGACAGATCTCCTGCAGCGCCACGATGCCAAACTTTCGGGGTTCTAGCTGATCGAGCAGCACCCTGTCGCCACCAACGAAATTTAGAGATCTGCAGTTCCAGGTACCAAGTCTCCATTCCATGTCCTTGTTTCGTCGCCTTGGTCCATGCCGAATATTCCGAGAAGATATTTCTTGACTTTTGTTGTAAGTTTTTTTTGTTTAGATAGGTAGCCGTACTAGGGCTTACGCTACCAAGTCTCGTGATGGGGCTGCCATCTTGCAGTGTCGAGACACACTATGCCTCCTCCCCTGTTGGTATACGACCTTAGTTTCCACCGGGGTTGGTTACCCGATCTCCGCTAAGGTTGCTCGTATTCCAGCTGGTACCACGTGGAGGTAGGGGTAGGAGTTGCTAGATAAGAGGCTAGGGACCACAATGGGGTCTGTTTTACGCGTCTACAGTGTTGGTCACCGCTAATTCGCTAACCGATACATTTTGTTCGACAACCGTGGAAATTTCGCTAATCACTAATCGCAAACTGCAAATTAACAGTCACCGTTTATTTTTGAACATATCGCAACAACTTGCATTAGTTTCTATCACTGTACAAATTATTACTAATTTATATTTATTACACGACTTTTCTTAATAATACTAAGATCACCATTTTGGATTCATTTGAGCACACTTAGCAATGGTGCGTTTACAAACCGGAACTTTTATTGAAATCTTATAAACGTGCATTTTAATCGTGAAATCGGTTACCTAAGAACATCGCACGTTATTTCTATCATATGATTATCAAATAATATTAGCAGCTTTTTTTTTTTTTTTTTCCTGTATGGACTCATCACTGCGACCAGTAAGTTAGATCTATTGTGATATCGCCCGGGTGTTTGTTGTATAACCCGCACTGCATTTATTTTAGCTATAGTCGCTATTGAGTGAGCGATATGCTTATTGAATTTCTTTTTTTTATGCGTGCTTGTGTGTAATTGGGTACCCTTCTTTCAATGCTTTACTCTACTTTATCCACCTCGTTCCACATGACAGCGCACAGTCCCCAATTATAGTCATCCCTGGCGTAGCAAACCAGTGCATTTTTACTACAAGGGTCTCATTTTTGCACTGTCAATAGGCCATATCGGGATAATATAGAACTCAGCATGAAGGAAGGGCGATGAGGGGCCTGAGAATAAACCCATGCTAAAGTCACTTTGACATCGAATGGCCTGATTCTACTAAGATTCGAACCCATGACCATTCGCTTGTCAAAGCAGACTCGATAACCTTGCGGCTACAGAGCCCCCCATATTAGCAGCTTAATAGCTTTTATACAGCTCCCTAATAAAGTAGTCAGTAGTTTTTAAGCAAGTTCTATGATCGATGGATGCCAAAGGTATCTCGTGCTGTCAATATTTTTGATGAATTTCCAAATAGACACGTTTGTTTCAGGACAGCTGTTGGGGGGTGGGATCGTTGCCTCCAGTGTTCGATAGCTCTTGGTGGGTAATTGGGGATCTAGCCCCCCACCATCGACGGAATTCTGCCCCCAGCAGAATGACCAGTTATCCGAGTAGTACCAGGTAAAATCCAGAGGATGGAGCCGCCTTTCGGGAATGATGACCAGTAAAATCACTCCATGTACAGAAAAGATATACACTTTATTTACTGCACAATTAACGGACCGAAAAATAAAAACCAGCATGCGATTCCATCGCCCATGCTATCCGATGGTTGATTTGGATGCGACTGACTTATTGCTCCAGCAGTAAACCGAAGGGATCCTTCGGGCTAATCATGCGATGTTATTTCGGTGGTCCAGAAGTGAGATAAACTCTCCGCTCTTATCAGCATCACCTCTGCGCTGATGAGTTGGTTGGCTGTGATTTCTGCGTTGATCGATTGGTTTGATGCTATCTCGTTCTGTGATATATGCGGATGCGATCTCGTTCTGTGATATAATATATTGTCATCAAAAGGGTTGTAGTGCTGGGTGGGAAACCGTACTCCTTAACATCCTCATCCTCACCCACCCAGAAATTGAACGAATTTCTGAAAAGAAAGAAAGCAGATCCTCTTCAACGGGACGGGATTTTTGGGAAGGATACTTCCTGATTTTTCATCATCCGGTGCCGGCCGGATATAAAATTTCCCTGCTGGTTGCACTAAACTTCCTGTGGCTGCCTTCAGGTAAGCGTTGCCTGTTGAGGGATGCAGCTTGTAGAACGAATAAGTTGTCCTTAATAACGGCCAGCTTTCCATCTTCATTAGCGAATACCGGCTGCAAATGTTTTTGGTCTGGCTTGTAATTGACCGGGCTACTCTCGAAGTTGTGGTTTCGCACTTGTTATTTCATTCAAACCTCACCCACTGTTGGAAGTAGCAGCTAGTCTCAATCCAATAGACTAGTCTTTTCATAATAGTTGCATAAATTTTACGCCGATATAATCAAACTTCCTTGCTTGAAGGTTTTTTTTTCTAATGTATTTGTCGACGAGTTAGGGTTCTGGATAACCCTTTCAATGTCACTGGCACCTGCGATGATGTCATTCGTATATGTGTCGCTGATGGTAGCTGGTCGCTGAGCTCCTGAAGCTGGTGGATATTGTTCCCTTTCATCGAAAACCGGTTGATGTAGAGCTTTAGTGGTTAGATACGGGTTTTTTTTTTTTTTTTTTTTTGTGTGTGTGTGTGGATATTATCACTACGACCAGCATTTTGATCTATTGTGATTTTATCCAGGTGTTGTTCCGCACTTCGTTGTTATTGCAGTATCGCTATAGAGTGAGCGAACTGCTTATTATCCGTGCTTTTCGGTGTGTTTTTCACCCCTTTTTCCCTCTACGCTTCTTACTACTTTTCAACCAATCTAGCTCTAGAGCCGGGAAGTGCGGAGACTAGTTATAATTTGTCCTTGGACAAGAGGCTTCATTCGCACCTCGAGCAAGTATCATTCTTATAACCAGCCCCGGCTAAAGGCTTCATGGTCGGTAAAGCAGAGTTCAGCACAGAGTGAGGGTGTGTTTTGTGTGTATGTATGTGTTCCTTACTACTGCTTATTATGCATTACCAATCTCGTTCCTAGAACCAGGAAGTGGAACAAGCTATAATTTGCCCTTGAACAAGAGGCTTCATTCGCACCTCAAGCAAGTACCACTCTTATAACTTGCCCTGGCAAGAGGCTTTCATTGTTAGTTAATGCAGAATGCAGTAGGAAGGATGTGGAGGGGCCTGAGAATAAACCCATGCTAAAGTCACTTGACAGCGAAAGGCCTGATTCTACTAAGATTCGAACCCACGACCACTCGCTTGTCAAGGCAGACTCGGTAACCTTGCGGCTACAGGGCCCCCCATACGGGGTGGGCTTGGTTCTGTCGCTGTATTGAAATGATGGGTTTATGCTTCTTGGTATGGTAAGTCTCGCGAAGCTGCACTGAAGTAGTGGATCCTTTACATATTTCCAAGTTGACGGTATCCAACCTTCCGATGGGTTCCTTTTTAGAGAATTTTACCCTTGGCCAACCTTTGTCCGGTTCCTTGGAGTCGTCGAAATAGGATGTCCATTGATTCGCACGATTTCGATAGAATGTCTTCCTTCTTTGGTAGGATGACGGTGTACCAACCGTCCGAATGCCGTCACACAGTTCACCGGATTGTTTCTTCACCGTGGATGTGTCCAGTTTTCTCGAAGTGGATATGTTGCACCTTATTTGTGAAGATTGAGTCTGTTCCGAAAACCCGCCGCAAACCACGCAGCCAAACACGGATTCATTTAATGGAGCTAGTTGTTCTCCCAATGTAATTTTTCGGCCGCTTCCAAAGAATTCAAAGAACGCTTCAATCCCGAGAACCATGTCCACACCATGGGACTGAAAGAATGCAGGGTCTGCCAGATGAACACCGCTAGGAAATTTCCACCTGCTCGTATTGATTTTTGTTGCCGGGAGATTTGCCGTTACTCTTGGGAGAACTAGGAATGTAATTTCACGCGCGTATTCTGAAACTCGAGAACGCACCAAGGTTTTTAAACTTTGCTTCACCGTTGAAATAGTTTGACCAATTCCAGCGACGGTTATATTAACAGGTTCTCGGTCAACCTTTAACCGTTGGGTCAAGCGCTCAGTAATAAAGTTACTCTCCGACCCAGAATCCAGTAGAGCACGCGCCTTATGCTGATTCCCATTATCGTCTTCCACTATGACGACAGCTGTAGCTAAAAGTACCTGAGATGTACACTGACTCGCTGCAATAGATACGCTTAAGTTTGAGACTGCCATATTCATGCCTTGGGTAGGAATTGGATTGGATGATTCCTGTGATAGAGCGGAAGGAATTGGCTCGTTATCCTCCACATTCGCAATAACCTTGGTTTCCCCTTCCTTTGATTTGAAGCATACTAGCGTATGGTGGCGGCCGTTGCAGATTCGACAGGAAAATTTAGATATACAATCCTTTGCATGGTGTTCGGTCCGAAAACAATTGCGACAAAGACCATGAGTTTTCAGTAGTGTGTCGCGTTCCAACACCTCCATTTGTTGATACGTGGGGCACTGATATAGTGGATGATCCAACGTACAAGCTACGCAGCGTCCCCCAGGCGCTTGATTAGAGTTATAGCAAACCTTGGCTATTGGTTGGTTTTGCCTTGGTAGTGGTTGTTGGACACCCCTAGTGTCGCAGAACCTGGATGGTAAACAATCCAAAACCTGTACTCTGCGCCGCAGAAATTCCATTAAATCCACTAATGTATCCTGTTCCCTTGTTGATGATACCTCTTCCCACCCTCTTCTAGTGACCGGATCCAATCGCGCAGTGAGAATGTTTACTAGAAGGAGGTCCTTGTAGTCCTCCGGTTGGACTATTTGATCCAAGGTTTTAACTATTCTCTCGGCACCTTCGACGAGAATATGCAAGTCGGCTACAGATTCCTTGTTAAGTGTGGGCAGATTAAAGAGTGTCTGTACCTGCCGTTTTCTAAGCTGCTTGCAGTTGTTGTAACGTTTTAGCAGCAAGGCCCACGCCACCTGATAATTAGCCCTCGTAATTTGTAGCGGATCGATGAGGGTTTTTGGCTCTCCTTGTAGGCAACCTTTTAGATAATGGAATTTTTCCACTTCGGGTAAATCTTCTTTCCAGTGGATGAGCGACGTAAACAAATCCCGAAAGCTCAACCACTCATCGATGTCTCCATTTAAAGTTTGCAGTTCTATTTGTGGCAACCGAACGTGCTCGATTACACTGTGCGTCGAAACATCTCCTATCCTGATCGACTGCTCGGCTTGTGGTTCCTCGAGCAGCTTGATTTTGTCCATAAGGAAGGATTTAACCTCGTAATAGCGGTCACTAAATTCCATTCGTTCCTTCTCCAAACCGGAGGTTTCTGGATTGAAATCCTCGTGGGCAAAGATCTCCACCAACACATCGCTGAATCCTTCCTATAACTTATCTAGCTTGCAAAACCGAACTTGGATTTCGCTAACTGTAGTAGAATCCTTAAAGGCTTGCATGAATCTCCAAATGTCATTGAAAGATAGCTGGATCTCCTTCATCCTTGCGGTTAGTGCCTTCATGGAGGGCACCTTCTTCGCTGCTGGCATTGTGTTGACGTTTAGTTAAACCAATGAGTAGAGGAAATAGATGTGGTGAAGTAGGCTATAACGAATCCTAGCTAAGCTAGGCATATACTGTAAAATTTCACTGACCCACAGAAAACCCAGCTCCGCCTTCCCTGTATAAGAAATGTTCTCGAGCCTTGTGATGTCAATAAATCAATCGGTAACACACACAAAACCTTTCCGCCAGAAATGACCGAATATTTCACCAAGCAATAAGCCGTAAATCCGAACGTTGATTAAATTATCCGAACAACAATCAGTTGCCTCATAGGCATCAAGGCTCACCAAGTTTAAAGCAAGACGAAGAGGATTGATTTTAATTTAGTGTATTATCTGCATACCTAGCCACAGCAGTACATATAGTAAGTTTTTTTTACCTTAACGAAATATTTGATGCGCCTCCTCTCCGATGCTTTAGGATACCAGCATGGACCAATCCAGGTTGTCCAATCTAGCCGGTTAACCACTGGACAGCTAATTGTAGTCTCGAGAAATACTATGGCGACAGACAGCGTCACCGGCAATGGTATACCAGTTGTATTGTGAGCAATTGGGTTCTTTGCTCGTCCACTCGACAACCGATAAAATCCAGATCCGTAGCTGACGAATCCGCTCGACTAAGTCCAAGCCAAGATAATAAAGCGGCAATGGCGGATGATCCAAATCCCGCCAGGTTCCAGAGGTTGATCCTATTGTAAGATGAAGTGATAGCAATGGCGGTCCTCCCAAGCCACGCCAAACCTAGGCGCGTTGATTCCTTTGTGCGGTACGATAGAGGCGGGAACAATGGCGGTCCACCCGAGCTACGTCGATCCAATTAGCGTCCAAACTAAATCGTACGACCCAGGTAACCAATAAGCATTAAAATAAGCAGTAAATCAGTCGTTTATTAGCATCCCTGGCGTTTTATACTGCAGGTTGTTGTTTATCAGCTTTTTGACTGCATAACTGTTGTAAATTGGCATCCACAATTCTATTTAAATTCTTCTTGTTGGTAACTAGCTGCAAATAAGCATTGTCAGCACTATAAGAGGGCTAGCAGTAAAGTAGCCGCATATTTTGCCAAAATAGCATTTAAGTAGCATTTAAGGCAACTTAAATGCTTATCGGCTTGCTTTTAAATTGCATTGGAAATGCTTATTGGTTACCTGGGGAGTATCGAACCTGTGTCGATGAATCCAACTTCGAACCGGGTTCCGATCCGGTTCGAAGGACCAAAATGTTGGGGGGTGGGATCGTTGCCTCCAGTGTTCGATAGCTCTTGGTGGGTAATTGGGGATCCAGCCCCCCAGCATCGACGGAATTCTGCCCCCAGCAGAATGACCAGTTATCCGAGTAGTACCAGGTAAAATCCAGAGGATGGAGCCGCCTTTCGGGAATGATGACCAGTAAAATCACTCCATGTACAGAAAAGATATACACTTTATTTACTGCACAATTAACGGACCGAAAAATAAAAACCAGCATGCGATTCCATCGCCCATGCTATCCGATGGTTGATTTGGATGCGACTGACTTATTGCTCCAGCAGTAAGCCGAAGGGATCCTTCGGGCTAATCATGCGATGTTATTTCGGTGGTCCAGAAGTGAGATAAACTCTCCGCTCTTATCAGCATCACCTCTGCGCTGATGAGTTGGTTGGCTGAGATTTCTGCGTTGATCGATTGGTTTGATGCTATCTCGTTCTGTGATATATGCGGATGCGATCTCGTTCTGTGATATAATATATTGTCATCAAAAGGGTTGTAGTGCTGGGTGGGAAACCGTACTCCTTAACAACAGCTTTCGTGCATAGCAACAAATGTCTATCGGTATTTAATAACTAACCGCGCGTGATTTCGAACGAATCAAATATGTTGATAGCACATAACTTTCGGTGCGGTAATTCTCATATTGACCACACCTCGTGATTTTAGTCACGACCTTGAAATGCGGTCAGGCATATATTAATATTTTTTGAAACGATGGTTCTACAATTGATGAAGGGACGGTAAGGGAAAGTAATGAAGAAGGATTTTTGCCCTGGCGGGAAAAAAATTATGCCCTGGCGAAGAAGGATTTATGCCCTGGCGGGTGTTGTGGGTTCGAATCCGGTTATAATCTCAGATTATAGCTTGGTTCGACCCATGCACCTTCCAGCATTGGACAAAAGGTAGGAGTCACAAAGACAACTTGTTAAGCGTAGCTACCTATTACCCCCCTTCCTTTCCACTCTTTCCCCTCCATTCCCAAAAAATCCTTCTTCATTACTTTCCCTTACCGTCCCTTCATCAATTGTAGAACCATCGTTTCAAAAAAATATGATTTCTCATACTTTTTTTTCTTATATCGGTATGTCGGATCTCCACTACCTGTTTCGCAATGGCCACGTTACCAAAAACGTCGATCGTCGACCACACCACCTGCTTCGGTGGATCCAGACCAATTCCTTTTTACTAACAACTCCTTCCTGTGACACTTGTGGTTGATGCAGAGGATTCCTCGATCTCTAGTAGCAGCAAGTGTCGGACTAACATTCCTTTCCCTCCCAAATTGACCTGCATGGGCGTGGCTAGCTTTGCTATTGATCACCACAGAGAATTAGATCACCAGAAAATACACACTGAGAATGATCTGCTACTCCCAAGCATTATTCTGAGTGTTCTTTGTGCAATCTCTGCTGATCTAGATCAATCGCTGGCAACTCACGGGCGGTCAAACTATGCTATGCTATGCTATGCCTATGCTAATTTTTTGTGGAAGCAATATGTATAAATTTTGACGCTCAATATTCTCTCGCATTGCTCCTGATGCTTTGACAATCTGCTACAACCGTAATTAGACTGATTTCATGAAAGTGAAAGACATCTTTAACCTATCGTTACTCGGGCCAACTCCGATTCATAGGCAAGGTAAAACAGAACAGAATTCACTATTCACTAACGCCACTTGGCGAAAAACTTATGAAACTTTATCTACCAATTCAAAGATCTTGCTCTGCGGATCAACCGTGCTGAAAACAAGAATTTTCATTTTTGCCAGAATCACCAGATATACTGAGATAAAGTTAGCGTTCACGGGATTGTACAAAATACAACAGCGCAAGTAACCGTGGACTATGACGTCATATACGTTTCTGGTTTCATCTTCGCAAGGTTAAATTTCGTTGGGCTAAAAGAAAGTAGTTTGGAAACCGCAAAGTAAAGAGTTGTAGAAAATAGCGATAGAACTCCTCTAGAGCTAAACGCTGGAGTGTAGAGCAATGACAGTTGAGTTTCTACAGGGTTTTAGTTCAGATGTATGAAAATCAGAAAAAATCAGGATTTTTTCCGAAATCAACATAAAAGAGCGCCTTTCCAGTATATCAGAAAATACACCAAAAAATCTGGATAATTCTAAAAAATCAGGAACATTGGCATCTCTGGCCATAGGTATAAACTAAGGGACTGGCAACCCTATCCCTACTCAATGTGTTTGACAATAGCCAACATCTACTGCCGGCATGGGTATTATTTGCAAAAATCTGGCTAAGATTTGAAAATAATGCCCATCTGCCAGCATACCGGCTTTGCAGAGTGAAACGAATAGAACGTATAGCGGTGTCATGCTGTTTCATATACGCAAATGGTTAGATGTTGACTGCAAAAACATGGCTGCCTAGCAGGACCGTGGTATAAACGTTCTGTTGAGAACTTGACCCTTCTTTATCGACAGACTTCGCAGCCGGCTATTAGAGTACAGGACAATTACGGGGCTAGTGCAACGATCCTACTGACTCTATAGCAGCTGTTTCGTAAAAAGATATGTATAACAGCACGGGTGTCATCTAAAATTTTGAAATTTATTTCTCAAGCTGTCAAAAAAGACGAAGATATTTGGAAAAGAATGTTGAAAAAATTAGTGAACATTTGAAAACGATCCGTAACCTGCTGTTCGGCGAAGCTTCCGTTTAATGTCGGAACAAGAGCGTTGTTCGGCCGTCATGTCAACTTTGCATCTCTTGATTCTACCAATTAACTGTTTGCAATTCGTGACTCTCCAGTAGAGTTCTGAATTGAGAGACTGACCATGTCACTCAAAAACTCGCATCATGAAACCAACGACACTCACTGATTACGTGAAACTTGTATCGCTGGTTTAATGATGACAAGTTCTCACGAACTACTGAGTTGTCAAGGCCAATCTCTCAATTCAGTACTCTACTCTCCAGTTATTTTTGGAGGCACCTGCTAGAGATGTAATATGGTGGTTATTGAGAGAGAGAGAGAGAAAGAGAGAGAGAGAGAGAGAGAGCACTTGACGACAGCCAAGCAGAGAATCGGCAGTTTACGGATAGATACGCGAGGGACCAGATCTGTACAAATGTCGGCCAACATTTGAAAAGGGCGGATAAGCCAACTACTACCGGAAGGCGGATAAGAGCAATACTGCCGTACTGGAGAAGAGTGCCAGATTTGATGAATGCAGAATTGAAGATAGAATTAACAAAAGGGCGAATGTCGCAAGCGTAAACAAACCGAGTGAGGGCTGATTTTCCTATGCTGGTCCAGCAAAAAATAACTCACTCGTTTTGTTTACATTTGCGACATTCGCCCTTTTGTTGATCCTATCTAGAATTATCAAAAAGATTGTTCGCATATTACGAAAACAATTTATTAGCGTCCGCCATTATCCACTTTTTCGCGTGATTAATGCCGGCTAGTGGGTAAACTTTTCAACAATGTTTATTTGCTTTTAGGAACTCCGCTCACGTACACTTGAAAGTTCTACAACAACAATCAAGGTTGGAAATATCAACCTGACGTGAATAAAGTTGCCAATGGCATAAGGCTGTGCGAGATTGACTTTTTCAGTGTCGAGACGAAACGAAACGAAATTCAAGCTCAATTTCGATCAGGCGAAATTAGTCGAAACGAAATTATGACCAATTTCGAACTCTCGAAACGAAACGAAATTACATTTTAATTTCGTCGAAATTTCGCGAAATTAAACGAAATTTCTATAATTTTTTTTATTGAGGAAGTGATAGGCTGGAAGCTGGAGCGGGAAAGGTACCAAACAGGAATGTCTTTAACTATGCACCTAGTTACCCTGATCTGCGACACAAACCAGACCTTTCTAGGCTCTAATAGGCCCTTTTTGAGATACTGCAGTATGCGTCTTATTAGTGCTCCGCAATTGCAGAGCAGGTGTTCCGAGGTCTCGTTCGCAGGATTGCAGAAGCGAAAGACATCCACCCTTATTCTGCGAGGCGAGTTACGTGACTATTTTGGATTTGCCGCGAATCAGGTGACAATAGTTACCTAGGCGACTCGCTTTGTCACCTAAGTGACACGGTTTGTCACTTAGGTGACAGGGCTTTGTTACCTAGGTGACACGGTTGTCACCTAGGTGATTCGACTCGCCGTGGCGAGTGATAATTGTCGTATTGAGTCACGTGACTCACAGAATAACGGTGATCATCTTGTACAAAGCCAAGATTTTGAATATGATATTTGCACGGATAGTGTCCTGTCATAAGACCGGTAAACTTGCTGAGATCTCTATTATTGAGACACAGCAACTTTTGAGTAACTTTAATACTCGGCGTCAGGGCCCGACAAAGTCACCTTCACTTGCATAGCGTCACTCAACAATGAAGCAGTGAAGCTTCGGTTTCAACAGAAGCAGCACCGCTTCAGTTTCAAACTGGCCTCAGTCAGTATCAGCGAAACGGGTTTCACTGCGTCATGACTATCGGCTTCAACTTTTCATTTGTATTTTTCTATCAATTATTCAGAAGAAGGCCAGCAACTATGAATGCAATTGAATTGAATTTGAGTAACATTTCTTAGAATGCACCGCATATTAAAGTTAACCTTGTCAATGTCGACAAATCGGGTCTGACTTTCTGCCGTCGTCAATTGAAACAGCCACCAACTTCAACTGAAGCTTGCTTGAAACGTTCTGTTCAACAAATGAAGCAAGTCACTGCATGTATGAAGCGAAGTTTTAAACCCAGATAACACAAAATCGTAATAGAAAGTTCACATTAAACCGTTTTCATGTCAATTTCACATTGGAATTGTATAATGATTAGAGTATGTCAAATCGAAGTGAACAATGAGTTGTTTTGCAGTCGTGCGTGTCTTCATATACATTTCATGACTGTGAATTATAAAGCAGGATAGACAATTGCAATATTTGATTATATCTATATCATATATTGAGGAATATTTAGTTGCGTGTTATAAAAACTGCGCAAAATAGAATTACAAATAGTTGTCAAAATTTTCGCACGTATATCGCCTCCACTTTGGTACATATATGTTCTTATATGGCGTGAAATATAACTTTTTCGTTCAGATATGATTTCGTATACCTCAGTTACAATCGAGATATACAAACCAAATGGTTTACTGGGAATCAGCCGCAGATGCAGATAACTGAAAGGAATCGTAGCATAACATTCAAGCACCCTTGATAAAGACCTGATTTGACACCTTCCTCAGTTTGCTTTGCAAGTCATTCGATAACTTAAAAAAATTTATAACAATATTCTTTCTAAGAGTCGTAGGAAACAGTAGAAGAAAGTAATGAAACATATGCGTTTTATAGTATTTCCAGAACGAGACCACCAAACTTTTTACCAAACTGGGAGATCCACGGATTGAATCAAGCTATAATGGGATAATTATAATCTGAACCCAAGTTTTTTGTCAAGCCTTGTGATTCGCAGTTATAGGCGGATGTACATGTTAACTAAACTTGCTTTTTGCAGCTAAAATATTTTTTATGCGTTTGACTTTACTTTGAAATGAAAATGTCCAAAATGCCCATACCGCCTGTTCAAAATAGATGAATCACCCTACTTCGTTTTTTAAATTCGATTATTTGTTCAAGTCAGAGAGTCAGGGTTGACGATTACTGTTGTAACAAATTCCCGATTTTGTCACATCGAATGTCACTTTGCTCGACTGGTCTACTTTTGGTATTTTGAAAGTCACATTCGACAAGATTTTGTTGCGCAACTCAACCGCTAAAAAGTGAGTGACTCAACCATCAGCAAATGAGCGAACTGTTTTATTTTGGTGGTGCATTGAGCCGCTATGCTACCCGTTCTCGTCGTACTCGACACTCGACAGTGACTGATTCGAGTCGAGTTGCTCGACATGACTTACATAGTAGGGGCCTATTTTTATGTAGATATTTCATGTTCAATGAAAGTTACAGAGCTTTGGTGACTGTGAAGAGAATACAAACATATATACGATGCACACAATTGAAACCAATATCGCGCAACTTATCAAAGGTCCGATCTAACAATGAGCGATTCTCTTTAATATCTCTCTCTTCCAATTATCACGGCGCATAACCGCATTTTAACGCAAGATTTCTTAAGGATTAGTTAGCTAATGAGACCAGCAACCGATTGATGCAATGCAGATGCATTCAAGTGCATTTGTTTCTCCGTAATAAGCTGAAGAGAGCAAAGGCAAAGAGGGTCTCTCATGGTTATATTAGACCTTTTGATAAGTTACAATAAGAGAAATCTTGCAAACTGTTATAGGTAATTCCATTATTTAGAATTCGGTACGAAATTTCGCGAAATCTCGCAAATGACGAAATTTAAAATTCGGTTTCGCGAAATTTCGGATGAAATTTGACGAAATTCAGCGAAATATTTTTAAGATTTCGCGAAACTGGAACTTCGCTGTGATCGCCTTGCTCCACAGGCAGGGATGACAGTTCAATACGCAATCTGTTTTCTGTGATTTCGATTACTTTAGTTTTAGAAAAAAATGCAACAAAACCTCCTCGTCCCAACAGGTCGAATATTATTTACGATATTCAGACTTATAGAAATTTGATATCTGTGCTTGGGAACTACGCCAGAAAAAGTGATAAAATCCTCTCGTCTTAACAAGACTGCTTAGGACCGCGACAAACCTAGTTGGACTATGCCCTGATGTCCTGAAAGTACATACTTATAAAAAAGTGAACGACCAACTCTATCTTTCGCACGATTGTATCCACATACTGCAAGAATTTATTCAAATCTGATGTCGCATATGAAAAAGGAGTTGACGGAATATTCATGTATGTGACTTGATGCAACAATTGCAAAGTGAGGTAAAAAAAAACAAAAATTTTCTCTCAGATGAGTCATCTCTAAGTAATTGGAGAGTTCACACTCATGGTGTGTAAGTAAGACGTTATATACACTTACACCAAGGCGACTTCTTCCATCACTCAAAAATTTCACTTTTCTGTAGGTTAACTTCTACCACTTTGTTCACTAAATGCAAGAAATACATATAGTGAAAAGCTATGATTTCTGTGAATATGCAACTTTAGCTACATTTTATTGGCATTCTTGGTGCTTTTTGACCATGCCAACGATAACTGCCTTTAGTGGCAATATGAAGAACACTGAGAACACAACACAAGCTTCACACTTATGGCACAGCTTTTAGTTTGATAGAAACAGACGAAATTCTGATTCTATTTTGGATCGCGTTGCTTTGAACGCACAGTTTTCAGATTATGTCTTCGCGAATACTCAGTTTGCCACAAGTAATTTAATCCCGCGTCTTCGCATTTTACGACGCATCTAAACGGCCGATGCGAATAGCATGTCCACCTCATATGAGCTCTCACCTCAAACTCAAACTCAGAGGGTTCTATGAATGTGGCGAGAGTACAATGATGTCAAGGCCTGACACGTCATGTCCTGTGACGCGAGGATTTTCAGCACTGTCGTGGTAAGATCTTGTATTTTATGAAATTTTTACCTAACGACTATTTGATGTTAATGGTGGTTTACTATTCAACCTGATATACCATGGTCAAACTAATGAAATAGCCTAAATGCTAAGTGGTAATGGTAGCACTTCCGCACCATGGAGCTCATGAAGTTCTGATTCCTACAGTATCCATCTCAACCTGACAGCACCATACTGTCCGTACTGTACACCGTATGTTTCATGAAGGGGCAGTAGAGGTAGCGCTTTAGGCTAGAGTTCGGCAAAACGGTTCTTTTATGAGCTAAAGCTTTTGGAGCGTCTTAGTAGAATACGAAACCTGAAATTAAATAAGGAAGGGGGCTTTCCAGTTGGATTCTGCTATTTATGTATTAGTTCTACTATTAATAAATAGTACAGTTTGATTGGAAAGTTTTCTTTTGACGTAGAACGACGTCTTACGGCAAGGTTTGGGAAAGGGTGTCATTCCAAAAAATCGAAAAATGCGAGCGTCACAAAAAAATGAAGGATTTTGAGCGCTAATAGCTTAGTGGTTTCCAAGTCGATTTCAAATATTTTTACGCCAATTGATCGGAAAATCTTATACGCATCCACATCAATAATGAAACCTATTGATTTCATAGCACTTACTATTGAAAAATTAAAAATAATGAAGCATTGTCCAACTGGAAATCCTCGCTTCGTGATTGGTTGGAAGGTTCTTTACGATGGTCTAAACCTAAACAAATTTGAAATCTGTGCTTGGGAAGTAAGCCAAAACAAGCGACAAACTTTCCTCGTCTCAACCAGATTTCTTAACACCGAGATTAAACCTAGACCATTTTGATGTCCTTGTTTGGGAAGTACACTAGAAAAAGTGACAAAGCCCTCTTGTACCAACAAAGTTCTTACGAACGCGATTAAAGCTAGTCCAATTTGATGTTTGTGTTAGAGAAGTGTGCCAGAAAAAAATCCAATATACACACACTGGTATTTGCTAGTTCAATTTTAACTCGGCACAGAGCCGGCGTTACAGCACGCGAGGCCCTTCTTCGTATATCAGAATTGCATTGAGTTAAAAGGCCACTGTGACAGTCCTAATGATCATATTTTAGGGCAGACTTCGAATACTGTTCACACTCATTGATGAAGTTGAGCTAGATAATTGTACTCCGGTGACCCAATTCAGTTCTAACAATTAATAAAATCAATGATCTTTTGAAATTTCAGTTCTGTGGAATTTGCCAACTATTGGCAAATGAAACACTCGAAGACGTCGGAGCTATGTGGCACCACGTCTTACCTGCAGGACTGCCTGCGGGAGAAGAGGCCGATGAACTATGCCAGAATATCGAAGATCCCGGTTCATACGAATGCGCTAGTGTGTGTGTGTCATCTCGATAATGCGCCGCACAAGTATCAATGTATGCCGATGCGAATGGAAATAAGGTGCTGCTCAATGTTAATCGAGAACTATAGTTAACTCGCAACGGGTCGAATCTCGGCTGGGAAAGGCTGTTGGAATCAATAGGATCGTCGCTACTGGCCCTGCAATTGTCCTGTATTCTAACAGCTGGCTGCGAAGTCTGTCGTATAAAAAACAGAAGGTCAAGTTTTGATAACGGAATGTGGCACCTAGGCTTTGCTTTGCTTTTTTTACTCGATATGGAGTAAGAAGGAAACTTCCGAAGAAGTTATGCCTCGATAAAGCAAGAGCCCTGCAATTGCAGAGCAGATGCGCTGAACTTTCAACTTCAGAGTTGCAAAAACGGCAGGTGTCGGTATCAACCGATATTCTTTAAATGAAAAAAAAAAAAAAAAAAAAAAAAAAAAAAACCGGACTGTGTTCAGTTAGGAATCCCATGATTGTGCGTAGCTTACTGTTTAACTCTTTAGTTTACAACCCTGTATTTGCTTCCAACTAGATAACAGCGTAGGTTGTGTTTCCTATCTATTTCGTCACTCGTTGTGCTGCTGAGTTTTATAGTTTATCGTTTAAAGACCATTGATGATTATGGATAATGTAATGTCTTGTCAACGCCCTACAACGCAGGGTCACTCATCATTAGTGTCCACAAACCGGATTCACTGCCTGCATGGTGCAACACTCAATCAAGAGTCTGCTCACAAGCAATATTATGCTTTCTACACTGGAAACCAATGCAATGTTTTCGAGTTTCAAGTTGGAGGAGTTCGTCTGAATATGCTCGTCGACTCTGCAGCAGATGCAAATATGATTCTTACTGAAAGTTGAAATCAGCTCAAGCTGGCAGGAGTTCGCATAGTCAGTTCTTCCAAACTCATAAACAGAGTTTTTCGAGCATACGACAGCGACGTCCCGTTATCTATTCGTGGTATGTTTACCGCGGTGGTGAAAATTAGTACGAAGACAGCAATTGCTGACTTCTTTGTTGTTGATAACGGACAAAAATGTTTAATCGGTAATCCAACTGCAAAGCTACTAGGTGTTCTTCAGGTTGTAATAAATTTGAACAACGTCACACAGGTTGAGCCGTTCGCTGCTATTAAAGACGTTGAGATTAACATACAAATGAACCATTATTTTGTTTCATTAAGGACCCGTAATTCAACCTCTGCCTCCCAGTTGGCCTCGAGGTAAGATGCTGACCAAATAAGCCAGTCGTCGTATAACGGAATGTAGCACCTAGTCTTTACTTTTAATTCAACCTCTACGACGTCTGCCCTTACCGATAAAAGCAGAGTTTAACCATTAGCCCAACGTCATGGGTTTCACCGTTGGTGGTAGCAGCTAAAACAAATGGGAGTTTGAGATTATGTGTGGACCTTCGCCGAATCAATGAAGCGATTCTTCGTGAACGTCACCTGATGCCAGTGATTGACCAAACTATCGCTCGTATTGGAAACAGCATTATTTTTAAGCTTTGCTGCGTTGATGGAGTTTGCTTTGTGGCGATAGGCTAGTTATCCCTACCGCTCTCCGTTTGAGGATTCTAGCAGCTGCCCACGATGGACATTGGTCATCGGTCTGGTGGCCAAGATTGGACAAGGATGTGGAAACCTTCGTGAAAAACTGCCGGGGTTGTACACTCGTGTTTGCGCCAAATGCTCCAGAGCCATAAATAAGGAAGGAACTGCCCAGTGGACCATGGCAGAACATAGCAGTGGATTTCCTTGGCCCTTGCCCGAAGGACAGTATGTACTAGTTGCTGTGGACTATTACAGTCGATACGTCGAGGTTGTTGAGATGTTATGCATTGATTCCGAAAAAACCAGGAGGAAGGAGTTGTCTGATTATCTACTGTTATAACATTCTACAAACCATCCAACGACTGGTGAAGCATCCTCTATTATGATGTTTGGACGTAGAGTAAAAACAAAGCTACCACACGTACCAATAATGATGATGCGCTAATAATGATGAGGCGGTTCGTGATACCGATAAGATGCGGAAAGTGAATGGGAAAGAGAACACGGATAAAGTTCGTCAAACTGCTTCTAATAATATTCAAGTAGGAGATCGCGTACTGGTTAAAAAGATGAGAAAAGAGCACAAGTTGCAAAGCGATTTTTACCTGAAGAATTTGGTGTAATCAAGAGAACTGGTTCCGATGTCTATGTTCGTTCCAACGCATCAGGTAAAGAGTTTCGCCGCAATGTGAGCTATCTGAAAAAACTGCCTAATCAGTTACGTGATGGGCTGAGCCCGTTGAACACCATGGACGATGATCAATCGTCATCTCGTGCCTTAAATGGTGACGTTGAAATCCCGATCAGGAGGGCATAACAAGATAACATCAAATTTATAACACATTCTGATATTTATAACACATTGTGTTACAAATCGGAAATAAACTGATCAGGAGGTGAAAACAAAAGTTTCAAGTTTGTAACAGATGCTGATAGTTATAACTCATTGAGTTATATAGGAGAATTCTCGGGTACTTTTTCATTTAGACGTATCTGCAAATGAGAGATTCTCTTCGTGTCTCCTCTCTTCCGCTTTTTACGGTACTAATGCATTGAAAACAAAATTTTCAAAACATTTGGCTAGCTAGTGACTCCGGCAACCGATTCATGCTTTTTACGATACTAATGCATTGAAAACAAAATTTTCAAAACATTTGGCTAGCTAGTGACTCCGGCAACCGATTCATGCAAAGCTGATGTGTCAAAATGCATTAGTATCGCCGTAAACGGCGGAAGAGAGGAGACACGAAGAGAGTCTCTCATGTGCAGATACGTCGAAATGAAAAAGTACCCGAGAATTAGGGCTTTGGCCACTACTAAAAATGTTACATATCATCACTGGTGTGCCCGGGACACACAATGGGGAACGTGCCATACCTTTTCTATAAAATTTAACGCAAATTTACACATAATTTCAAATCTGATTTCAAGCCAAATTTTACATGCAATACCAGCCTAACTTCAAGTAAAATTTCAAGTACTATTTCAAGTCAAATTTCATGTTTATTTTGAATTCAATTTGAATTCTAAATTTAATTCGAATTTAATGTCCAATTTCAAGTTTAAATTTTGGTCCAATATCAAATCCAATACCATGTCCATTTGACATGCAATTTCAAATGAAATTCAAAGTAAAATTTCGTGTCTAATTTCAAGTGCAATTGCAAATTGCAATCTAAGTCTTATTCAGTTGTTCAGTTTTCAGTGTTCAGTTTCAGTACATCAGAAAGAAATAACGATTACATGTAGCGAATTCTTATATCTATCAATTTTGCATTAAGAAAATTTTGTCGTCAATTCTAGACTTTTTTTGTTTGTTTGGATAACAATTTTTTTAAGCATCCGACAACAGCAAGTGTATAAAATGAAAACATAAACTATTGCAGTTAGAAATATACTCGATGCAAAATGCTGCTCCTGTTAAGCCATCTTTTATGTATTTTCTGCACTTTATTAGGTTCTAACAACGAATTGAAACGAACAACGAATTAGGATTAAAAAGAAAATCTCTCAAACTTTTATTTTGTTGGTAGATGCCTGGAACCAAACGTAATCGAGCAAACACATTATGAAAAAAAAAATTAACGATAAAATAAAATGTTTTAGTTTTTTTCTCGGTTTACGTCTTGTTTACAAAATTTAAAAGCAACAAGTGTTTTCTCCAATCCTTTACTAACAAAACCTCGTATAATTGAAAAATATTTTCTTACACGCATCATTAAAATAATTAGGTTCATAATTGTTTTTAATCTTTACTGTGGTTGGTTCCTACCAAAATCAGCAATAACATTTATAGAATCAAAACCTGAAATATAAAACTCATTTAAAAAAAAAGTTTGAATGGCCAGGTTCACTTCAATTTATTTTCTGGTATATTTGAAAGCACTTCGAGCAACACTGTCAGAACGGTGCAACACTGATAAAACGGATTCGATTTCTTTTTCTTGATCACGGTCTCGTACCAAAAGAGATCTATTTATAGACAGCTCGAACAGCAAAAACTGACAACTGACAGAATAAGCTATCGGTCAAATCATATGAGCATTTAAACTACCTACATTCAAGAGTAGTTCTGGTACAATGGTTAAGACGATGGCATCGTGTGCGGTATGTCGTGAGTTCAATTCCGACTGAAAGGGTGCGGTTTTGACGTAGGACTACGTCTTTGTTTGCTATACTGGGACTGGGTAGCACCTTGCGAAAACGAAAATAGAAGTGTAACGTTTGAATGAAAGATTTCAAATATTAATAACTACTAAACTACTGAACGAAACTGAATAATTTATATGTCGTTGGATAGATAAAATGACCAGCAATTTTTTAGGGGAGTGAGAGAGCAATTCTAAGGGGAGCGTAAGAGGGGGGGCTCCTACACAAGTGAAACACAAATTTCCTCAAAACTCGAGAACTAATCAAGCGAATGGAACCAAATTTGGCATGTGGGTGTTTCAGAAGGCAGGATTATTTTTCTAAGGTGTACTGAGACCTCTTCTTCTAAGAGGGGGGGGGGGCGTACAAATGAAATACAAATTTCCACAACACTCCAGCACTAATCAAGCAAATGGAACCAAATTTAGCATGTGGGGGATTCAGAAGGCAGGATTATTTTTCTACGGTGTACTGAGACCTCTTCTCCTTCTAAGAGGGGGGGCTCCCGTACAAATGAAATACAAATTTCCTGAAAACTCTAAAACTATTCAAGCAAATGGAACCAAATTTGGAATGTAGGAGTTTCAGAAGGCAAGAATTTTTTTTCTTTGGTAAATTGAGACCCCTCCCCTCTTTAGGAGGACGGGCCTCCATTCAAATTTCCTCATAACTCGAGAACTATTCGAGCAAAAGGAACCAAAATTGGCTTGTGGGGGTTTTTGGAGATAAGATGTTTTTCTATGGTGTACTGAGACCCCTTCTTCTTCTTCTTCTAAGGAGGAGGGCTCCCATACAAATGAAATACAAATTTCCTCATAACTCTAGAATTAAATCAAGTAAATGTAACCAAATTTGGCATGTGGTGGTTTTTGAAGGCAGGAATTTTTTCTATCGTATAATGAGACCCATCCGTCTTTTAACAGGGGGGGATTTTTTCTATGGTGGATTAGAACCTTTGCTTTCTTTTAGAAGGGGAGATCTCATACAAATGAAATACAAATTTCTTCATAACTCGAGAACTAATCAAGCAAATGGCACCAAATTTGGCGTGTGGGGTTTTTTGGAGGCATGAATTTATTTTGAATTTATTTATTTTATGATGCTTTGAGACCCTTCAGCCCTGCGGTAGGAGGATAATTCATTACCATTTCAACCTTTATGATGCACACAAGTGATTTTTAAAAGAAATTTCTATGTCTCAAAGATTGCAGGCGTTGTACTTATGAACCCCCGTCCACGTATTTTCAAAGACACCATTTCATTGAATGAAGAATTGTATCTGAATATTTCGCTCCTTTCTTTTAAACCTTCACTTAAACAATGGAACTCACAGATTCTTATAAACATACATATGCCAAAAATGCAGTTTACATTGTCTTTGATCTGATGATCTGATATAGTCCTACGTCACCCTTTCGTACAACCATTAGGGCTGAATACCTTGTAGTTTTTGAAATTGAAAGAATGTGTGAAAATCTTTTTTTGTTGCTATTTGTAAATGTTCCCGATAAATACTTGTACTATTTTTGACAATAGGTCGGGAAAATGTCGATATAGCAGACAGAGGTAAAGAAGTTTTTGTTTTATCAAAATTATAACACAATTTATTAGAAATATGGTAACAAATTTTGATATAATTTTGTTCAAAACATAACAAACTTTGTTATATTTTTGCTATCACTGCTAAGCAGTTTTGTTAGAATTTGAGTTATTTTAACCACTTGCAGTAGCTAAATTATAACAGCCGTTGTTAGCAAAAAATCGGTCGAAAAATAACAGGATCAGTTATAATTTTGGTTTGCCCTCCTGATCGGGATGCCTTCGCCAAGAACGGCAGAAACCGTTGATTTAGAGCCTCCGGTTGAGGTAGAACAATTTATCCAACCGAAACGACAGAAAAACGAACCGCTCAGATTTCAGGATTACGTGCCATACTAACTCTAAGAAGTGTGAGGTTGTAGGGATCAGAGATTCTGGTTGCACTGGATAAACTGGGGATTGGAAAAAGGAGGGGAGAAGAGTCAATGGGTCGATAGCGAATAGTTGTGTTTGATGTTGCTCTCTGGAAAATAAGTTAAAATAAATAATAATTCTGTTACTTTATATATTGAACTTTGCTATTCTACAGAAAACTTCTTGAATAGTTTGCTTATCCCTAGAGCAGTACTCAATGCTGCTTTGAGCAATGATAAATTGAATGTTTGTCACATAAATGCGCGCGGAAACTAACTAAATTTAACGAATTAGGAGCCGCATTTATTAACAGTAAAATGGATATAATATGCATGTCTGAGACTTGGTTGAATGATACAATTAACAATTCTACGATAGTTATTGACGGATTTAAACTTAATCGGCATGATCGGAATAGGCATGGAAGAAGAGTTTGTGTTTATGTTAGAAAAACCTGATTTAATCCACCCAGTGGTGAAAGGATTTCGATTTCTATCTCAAATCGACACGTTTGGTTTACATGAAATTTTTGGAAATTGAATAAGTTTACAAAATTTGAACCAGATAGAAGTACAGAAGCACTTATAAATTTTGATAGTTTCTTTTCTCATGAAATTGCTGAGTAAGTTGTTACTAATGAGGGTAAGTGCAAGTAAAAGTAAGTTGTAAGATGAAATATTATTCTTTAACGTATACATTGCGTAGTAAAGGTCTAGTTAATAGATTTTTGAACCATGCATAATTTCCTGTAACGCCATTCTATTTGATTCACAACAATAAAGTTTTCTTGAATAAATTTCATCAATTTTTATGAACCTTCGGTTACTCACGTTGTTGTATTTTGTACACCATATGTAGGTTTTTGAATGCCATATTGTTATATAGTTACAAATCGTATGTTACGTATATACTAACGTATATTCTTCAATAAACTTGTTATGAGCAAAATGTCAGAATTATTCAATGCATTAATACTTTAAATTGTTAGCAAAATAGATTAGCAAAATCCGACATCACAGAAACGAAGCAAGTAGCATGTGAGGTGTACCTCAATTGGCCCCAACTGGAATTTTCTTTCGTTTCTTCATATGGAAAAATGGTGTCTGTGTGCAGCAAAACTACCAGCAAATGTAAAATGTATAAAATGTATCCATCTGTTGGTAGTCGAGTAATTCGGGGTCAAAATCAGGGTATTTTTTATAATCAAAGTTCTACAGTTCGTAAACAAGCAAACATAGAGGTATACTATATTCAGCAAAGTTGTGTATTTTTATTATTTATACAACTTTGTAATACCTGAAAAAGTCATACAACAATTACAAAAAGAGCTAAAATAGAAAAACTGATTTTTCAAACTCATATACAATAAATAAGATCTCTTCGTTGAAGAGATAGAAGGTTACTGTCTTCAGCAAAATTTCTTATAATAATATGCTCTAAAACTTTGCAGAACACATCAATGTGTTATATTGAAACTGAAGGAAAATAATTTTTTTATTTCACTTTTAGGGGGATTAATCAAAATTCAAATTCTACCAGACGATAGAGCTTTCAATTTTAAGAAACTCTTCCAAAGGTTCGATAAACTTAAGACCAAGTTTTCCTAGTCAAAACTCTAGTGCGCACGTTTTCTTTGGTTTTGGGCTATTGTGCGCGCGAGTAACTGTGTTATAAAAGTTGGCGCGAGTGTTCGAGGGTTAATATCTTTTGACCGGTAAAACCAATTGTTATGAAATTTTGCATATATATTCGTAGTGTGAAAACCTCTCGTTTGATATTAAAATAATTGAAATTAGGTTATTTTTCTTGGTTAAAATCATTATAAATTATTGTTAATTTTGGTGTGGTGTATTGAATTACTCATAATTTTCAAATTAAAGATCCAATCAAAAAACCATTCAATAGTGATCTATCCGGCTATATTACCTGCCAAATGAAACTAATAGCACGTAAATCGGTTTGGCCATCTCTGAGAAACAGGCGATCATTTGAACCTTGTTAAAACTGGTTTTTTAAGCATAACTTTTAAACCACTTGTTTGTTTTCAATAAAAATTGGCGTGAAGTTTAGCAATAGTGAGAGCTTTCATTTGGTACTAAGATCGATGAAATCGGTTATGTGGTCCCGGAGAAAACCGTGTCACGTAATTTTCACATTTTTGCTTATAACTTTTAAACTAAAAGTCAGACCACGAAACCATTAAATAGTGATATACTAGGTAAAAATACCTTTCAAATAAAAGTTATAGCAGACGAATCGGTTCAACCATCTCCGAGAAATAGGCGATTGAAAATTGAAGCGCACACACATACACACATACACACACACACACCACACACACACACACACCACACACACACACACACCACACACACACACACCACACACACACACACCACACACACACACACCACACACACACACACACACACACACACACACCACACCACACACACACACACACACACACACACACACACACACACACACACACACACACACACACACACACACACACACACACACACACACACACACACACACACACACACACACCACACCACACACACACACACACACACACACACACACACACACACACACACACACACACACACACACACACACACACACACACACACACACACACACACACACACACACACACACACACACACACACACACACACACACACACACACACACACACACACACACACACACACACACACACACACACACACACACACACACACACACACACACACACACACACACACACACACACACACACACACACACACACACACACACACACACACACACACACACACACACACACACACACACACACACACACACACACACACACACACACACACACAGACATTGCTCATTCGTCGAACCTGATCGATTGGTATATGTAACACGGCCCTCCGGGCCTCAGACCGACTTCGTGTTTTTCGACCAATTCCTAAACCTTTGTTATATAGTATAACAAAGGTAAAACGTATTCTGTAAAGTCTTACGCAAGTCTAACGATAATGCAACTGAGTTTTTGCTGCTAGAAATCAAATGTGGTGATAAAAAAATTCTTGTTGGGAGTTTACTACAATCCTCCGAATAACGATTGCTCAAACATTCTTCAGCTCTATTTGAATGAGTTTGTTGCAAAGTATGATTATTCATTCCTTTTAAGTGATTTCAATACGGATGTATTGAAAAATTCGAGCAGGTGTCAGCGTTTACGTGATACTCTCCAGAGTACTTCTTCTTTATGCATTAATTTTGAACCAACGTTTTTCTTCACTTCAGGTTGTTTTTTACTTGATCTGATTATTTCCGATTCACCACACGTCATTTCAAAACAGGACCAAGTATTATTACCTGGTGTCTCCAATCACCATTTAGTTTTCTTTTTGTTGAATATACAGTCAATTCTTCGTGTACAGAGAACTTATCGGGATTACGCCAATTTTGATGCTGCGGCACTGCATAAAGCAAGTCGTCAGATAAATTGGAGTGAGCCTTTGAACACTAGTGATTCTGATCGTATTGTTCAACAGTTGAATAGATATTTACTGTATCTTCACCAGGGCCTTTAATTATCGCCGAATTTCAAACAAAACAGAAAATCTTTTTTCTTAGCATACATTGTTTTTTATGCCTCTGAGTTTCGTATGTACAACTGCACAGTGATTTTCATCATAGTATACAAGTTCAATATATCGTGAAAATAGAACAGGAGAAAGTGATTTTCAAATCCAGAAGGTGATATTCACTTCAGGAAAAAAACAATTTTAAATGCAGTAAATGAAAAGAAAAATCTTATGTCCAACAGCTGAACGCAATAGATGCTAAATAACAACATAAATTTTTTTTATTGATTTTCACTGCTCAAACGTGAATATCAGTTTGTTACAATATCACAGGGCGCTGATATTGTATATTCTCGTGCATGAAGTTCATGCTTGCTGCATTTAGTTATTATGTACGTTTGATCAAAGCAAGCAGATTTTCAATGTAAGGTAGACTGATAATCCAGAAGTTTGAACGCTATGCTGATGAATATTAACAGCACTGATCTTCACAATGAATTTATACCACTGCGGATTAGTAAAACCAGGAAGAATGCCTGGTTTACCTGTGAAGTAGAAACAGCGATCATAAATAGAGACTTGTGTCTTACACATTGGCGTAGCTAGGAAAGTTCCCTGGAGGGGGCCTAGGGGGTGCCTTCCAAAAAAAATTTCATTCATCTTGTTACTCCGACCGCCACCGATAGTACAACGTTTTGTAGGGAAATACCAGGCGGGTTTCATGAGGGCCCGCGCAATTACGGACCAGATGTTTACCATCCCACAGATCTTGCAGAAATGTTGGGAGTACAACGTGTTTACGCATCACATCTTTATTGATTTCAAAGCAACATACGATACAGTCGATCGAGACCAGCTATGGCAGATAATGCACGGACACGATTTGCTACAACTGATCCGAGCTTTGGATCGAGTGATGCGTTTCGTGTGCATCTCGGCGATACTTTCGAATTCCTTTGAGACACGGTGAAGGTTGAGACAATGTGACGGCATCCAACTAGAGGGTGTGATCCGATGAAAGCGAAATTTAAGAGGAGTGGGCTAAACATAAATGCGTTGAAGACAAAATACATGAAAGAAAGAGACTCGAAGGAAACAAGCGCGTGCTTCCCGCGGACGGCACGCGCCCTTTCCCTGTTCGAGCGGGAAAGTACTGGGGACGATATATGGTGGTGTACAAACTAAAAGCGAAGAGTAGCGGAGACGTATGAATCACGAGCTGCAAGCCCTATTTGGAGAGATTGCCATTTTCAGGTGGCGAAAGTCAGTAGGCTATAGCGCAACGAAAACAGTATCACAACAGTACAACTGCTCCAGTATCAGGAGCAGGGAGGCTCAAAGTGCAAGATGGGTCGACCAGGTCCAAAGTGATTTGCGACTTCTGAGACTGGGAAATTGGCGACGAGTGGCCCAAGCTGGAGTTGAATGGAGACGACTACTTGAAACAGCATGACTCAGGGTGGTTACTAGGCTAGGCTAGTGAAGAAGAAAATATCTACGCAGCGGGAACATGTACACTGAACTTTTTTTCGGTTTTAAAATTCCAATGGGGAAAATTTCTGGAGGGGGCCTACAGATTTCTGGAGGGGGCCTAGTACCCCAGGCACCCCCTCTTGCTACGCCAATGGTCTTACAGAAAATGGAAGTGAACCAAGCAAACTGAAGATTTGACAGCTTACAAGCATGCCCGAAATATAGTAAATTATTTAATTAAAAGGAATAAAAGTGAGTATGAACGAAGAAAATTCCGAATGATGCTCCGTCTAAACAGTTTTGGAGTAATATGAAAAAGTTTGGTGTAACGAAAGATGCTACCAGCGACGGTATAGAGCATACGGCGTACGAAGTCAACGAAGTTTTTGTTTCGAACTTTATTTCGGATCCATCCGCTTCATTACCTTTTAATGACAGTAATAGTTTTGGCGTTCGTCGTGTTGATGAAAACGAGATCACGAATTCTATTTTCTTGGTCAAGTCAAATGCGTATGGTCTGGACTATATTCCGATTGCGTTTATTAAAATAATGTTGCCTTGGGTTTTACCGGTTATAAGACACTTATTCTATTCTTTGCACTTCAAAGTATTCAAGAGACTAGAAGCTAGTGAAGGTAATACCTCTTAAAAAGAAGGGTAATTTAACTCACATCACAAACCTCAGAACCTTTAGCCTTTTAAGCGCTATTTCTAAAACCTTTGAAAAATTAGTAAAAGCACAAATTTCAAACCATATTCAGGAAATGAATTTTCTCAGTCCTTTTCAATCGGGTTTTCAAAAAAAAACACAGTACAGAAACTGCACTATTGAAGGTACATAATGACATTGCAGGTACCTTGGATAAGAAGGGAATTGCCATTCCTCTAATGGTAGATTTTGCCAAAGCATTTGATCGGGTTTCGCATAACAAACTGGTTAATAAACTTAACTAATATCATCGATCTGTTTTTCTGCAACTGCTGCCAAATTGATTAAGTCATACCTTGCGGATTGTTATCAAGCTGTTTCTTGTAATGACGTGATATTTTCTTTATAGCCAATTTTATTTGGAGTTTCCCAAGGTTCTGTTCTTGGCCCTCTTTTATTTTCGCTTTTTATCAACGACTTGCCAACTAGCTTAGACTATTGCTCCATTCATTTGTTTGCAGACGACGTTCAAATATATTACTGTGCTAATGGTAACTTTGATCTTCATGATATTAACTATGATTAACTATGAAAAAATTAACTATGATTTACATAAACTATTTGTATGGTCAAATACCAACCTCTTTGTCAATTAATCCCAGTAAGACTAAGGCTGTGTTATTTTCTAGAAGCAACAGTAACATTACTCCTCCTCCTTTATTTCTACACGGAGAACTAATTCCATTTTATGATAAAGTTACAAATTTAGGTGTAACGTTTACATGTTAGCTGAAATGGGATGCTCATGTGAATTCCCAGTGTGGTAAAATATATGGCACGCTGAAGCAATTGTATTTGGTCACTATACGTCTTCACACGTTAACCAAGTTGCAGCTTTTCAAATAGGGGGGGGGGGGCATAACTCCGAAACGCCTTGACCGTTCTTTATCAAACTTGGCACACATGTTCCTTGACATCAGGGAATCAGCAGCGGGGATTGACAAAGGGGGGTGGGACTAATAGGGGGGGAGACGATAACTCCGAAACGCCTTGATCGTTCTTTATCAAGCTTTCGTACGTGTTTCTTGATATAAGGGAATCAAAACTGAAGGGGTTGATAAAAGAGGGGGGAGTAACAGGGGGAAGACTCCGAAATGTTTGGACGGTACTTCCTTAAGTAACGGTGGGACAAAAGAGAGAGCTGATGACAGGAGGTTGCTGACAGGAACGGGGAGTAACGCCCACATGACTGTAACAATTTGTACAACAGAAAAAATTAAAATACGAAACACTAAACGGCAATGCTAGCAGCAGTAGATTAGTCAAGTGTGATTATGCGCCGAATCAAAGTGACCCGTATAAAAAGTGTTCGACCATTAGTGCTAAGTGTTGCTGGCCGACTCTATTTGAGTCACAGGGGCAATCATTTAAACAGTATGGAGTTGAACTGAGAACACCATGTTTTTCCCATGGTCAACTTTATGTGGCATGTTCCAGAGAGGGCTCGGCCAATAATTCGTGCGTACTTGCTCCTGGTGGTGAAATTAAAAACATTGTTTACAAACAAGTTTTGTCTTGAAGTGAGATGAAAGAAATGACAGGTTTTTTGAATCCATGGAAGAAACACTGTTGCACCTGCTACTTTTTTTTGAAAAGTACATTAACGAAACTATTAATTACCTATGGGTGGGGTGACCATTTTTAGCGGAAGGTGCAAATAGGATAAATGTCTTTGTTTCTCTTTCTTTATAGGGTTTTATAGGGATTTCCGTAAAGAAAACATATGTGTAAGTGGCCGGGTAAACAAAAGAGGGGGAGGTAACAAATGGGGAGGAATGTCCAAAAGAGGAACAATCTATACCTATAAAGAAGGATTTCTGTCTGTCTGTCTGTCTGTCCGTATGTTCCTTATAGAATCGAAAACTACTGAGCCAATCGGCATGAAAATACGCATGTAGAGGTTTTTTGGGGCCAGGAAAGGTTTTAGTGATGGTTAGAAACCCCTCCCCCACTAAGAGGGGGGGGGCTCCCATACAAATGAAACACAAATTTCTGCATAACTCGACAACTAATCAAGCAAATAGAACAAAATTTGGCATGTGGGTGTTTTCGGTGACAAGAATTTATTCTATGGTAAATTAAGACCCCTCCCCTCTTTATAAGGGGAATTATCACTCCTCTCCTCTTTAAAAGGGGGGGCTTCCATACAAATTTCCTCATAACTCGAGAACTAATCAAGCAAATGGAACCAAATTTGGCGTGTGGGTGTTTTTGGAGACAAAATTTTTTTCTATGATTTTTCTATGATGACAGTTCGGTATGGGAAAGCAGAGAGATCGGACGCTTGTGTGTTTTCGCGATACGTTGGATCGAAAAATCAGTAGTTTTCGCTTTGATTTAATATACGTGAGTGCCTCTAGTTGAAATTCCTATAAGCAAGAGTGACTAACGATGAGTTTATACCCCGCGGATCGGAATGAGTGATATTTTGAGCTAATTATGATGAAAAGTGCGATTCCGAACCAAGCTATTTCAGCTTTTTCCTTTGTCGGTTATACATGTCTGTGTATTCGAGCAATGATATTGCCCGCTCAGTTGTGTGCTTAGCGCAAGAAAAATTCCGTTTCGGCCAAGGGACTGGCAACCCTATCCCTACTCAATGTGTTTGACAGTAGCCAACATCTACTGGCGGCGTGGGTATTATTTGCAAAAATCTGGCTAAGATTTGAAAATACTACCCGTCTGCCAGCATACCGGCTTTGCAGAGTGAAACGAACAGAACGTATAGCGGTGTCATGCTGTTTCATTTACGCAAATGGTTAGATGTTGACTCCAAAAACATGGCTGCCTAGCAGGACCGTGCGTTTCGGCAGTTCGTATAATGTGTATCAAATGTGCAAAGTGCATGTGTGTTAGTGAAGCAGTTGGGGCTTGTTAATTTTTTTGCCAGCACATAGCTTCGTGCTTTCTGTGTGCATTTCGCTGCAGCGCTATGCGCTACTTGCCGTTGAAGCCGCTGACGAATAAACCGTATCACCGCCGTTCGTCTTTTCGTGTTTTTGCTTGCTAGTGGTGGCAATAAGAGACCATCATGCAAACAGTCTGTACATAGTGTACGGGTACCATGCTCCCCATGTGTAAGGTCTGATATGTAGAGTGGTCAGAGGACGTTCCGACGAGTGGTTAGATAAGTAGTGGTTTGGCTGTTTGTTTTTTAGGCTGAAGACTGATGTGTGGCGATGTCTTTCTTGTGTGCTGTCCGTTTTAAACCTTACACAGTCGCAGACTTTGCTGGCCCATCGGGAGGCTGACTCGGTTAATAATACAGTGTACAATTTTATACAATTGAATGTACTTTTAAAATATAGTTTATTAATTAGTATATGACTGCGATACATAAACAAGTGAAGAATCATTGCCACTATAATAGGTATTCTTTATATATATTGTATATTCATATTACTCATTATTTAATACATTTACATATACATCATTAAAAGGGAGGGAAGGGAGCATCAGGGTATCGAATGAATCAAAGACTGGATGAGGGATGTGGTAACCAGCCCAAGTCATATAAGGTCGGAGAGGATTTTGACGCGCCCTTCTAGCACACAAATCATCACGCAAGATAAGTTTGCACGGCGAAGTTATGTATCTAGAAACCGGAAGTCTATGCTGGAAGGAGTGTCTTATATTCCCGTGGAATCATATAAGCGACATTGCTTATAGATCCACCCAACTCCTTTTGGTCCTTCACGAACAGCATTGACATGAAAGTTACTGGGTAGTTAAATTCGATACTGCAGTAATTCTACTTGCATACAATGGGAAACCCTTGAGGTGATGGTGGCTATCCCCATACATACCATACATACCATACATACAAAATTTTTTTCTATGATGAATTGGGACCCCTCCCCGTTTTAGGAGGGGGGGATCCTATAAACATGAAATACAAATTTCCTCATAACTGAAGAACTAATCAAGCAAATGGAACAAAATTTGGCATGTGAAAGTTTTCGAAGGCAAGAATATTTTCTATGGTAAATAAGGACCCCTCCCCACTTTAAGAGGGGGGGCTCCTATACAAACGAAATACAAATTTCCTCGTAACTCGAGAACTAATCAAGCAAATGGAACAAAATTTGGCACGTGGGTGTTTTTGGAGACAAATTTTTTTTCCATGATGAATTGGGACCCCTCCCCACTTTAGGAAGGGGGGCTCCTATACAAATGAAATGCAAATTTCCTCATAACTCGAGAATTAATCAAGCAAATGGAACCAAATTTGGCATGTGAAAGTTTTCTAGGGCATGAATATTTTCTATGGTGAATTAGAACCCCTCCCCACTTTAAGAGGGGGGGCTCCTATACAAACGAAATACAAATTTCCTCATAACTCGAGAACTAATCAAGCAAATGGAACCAAATTTGACATGTGGGTGTTTTTGGAGACAAAATTTTTTTCTATGATGAACTGGGACCCCTCCTCACTTTAGGAGGGGGGGGGGCTCTTATACAAATGAAATACAAATTTCCTCATAACTCGAGAGCTAATCAAGCAAATGAAAACAAATTTGGCATGTGAAAGTTTTCGAGGGCAAGAATATTTTCTATGGTGATATAGAACCCCTCCCCACTTTAAGAGGGGGAGGGGCTCCTATACAAACGAAATACAAATTTCTTCATAACTCGAGAACTAATCAAGCAAATGGAACCAAATTTGGCACGTGGGTGTTTTTGGAGACAAAATTTTTTTCTATGATGATTTGGGACCCCTACCCACTTTAGGAGGGGGGGCTCCTATACAAATGAAATTCAAATTTCCTTATAACTCGAGAACTAATCAAGCAAATAGAACCAAATTTGGCATGTGGAGGTTTCTGGAGGCAAAAATATTTTCTATGGTGAATTAGGACCCCTCCCAACTTTAAGAGGGGGTGCTTCTACACAAATGAATCACAAATGTCCTCATAATTCGAGAACTAATCAAGCAAATGGAACCATATTTGGCATGTGGGTGTTTTTGGAGGCAACCATTTTTTCTATGATGAATTAGGACCCCTTACGTTTTTAAGATGGGGGGCTCTCATACAAACGAAATACAAATTTCCTCATAACTCTAGAACTAATCAAACAAATGGAACCAAATTTATCATGTGGGTGTTTTTGTAGGCAAGAATATTTTCTATGGTATATTTTCTATGGATTTCCCCACTTTAAGAGGGGGGGGGGGGCTCCTATACAAATGAAAAACAAATTTCCTCATAACTCGAGAACTAATCAAGCAAATGGAACCAAATTTGACATGTAAGTGGTTTTGGACGCAAAATTATTTTCTATGGTGAATTGAGACCCCTCTCTTCTTTAGAAAGCGAGTTATGGCCCATCTCCCCTTTAAGAGGGTTGGCTTCCATACAAATGAAATGCAAATTTCCTCTTATCTCGAGAACTAATCAATCAAATGGAACCAAATTTGGCATGTGGGAGTTTTAGATGGCAGAAATTTTTTCTATGGTGAATTACGACCCCTTCCCCTTTTAAGAGGGGAGCTCCCATACAAATGAAATTCAAATTTCCTTATAACTTGAGAACTAATCAAGCAAATGGAACCAAATTTGGCATGTGGGAGATTTTGGAGTCTTGAATTTATTTTACGATAGTTAGAGACCTCTCACCCCTGTGGTAGGGGGATATGGACTCTCATACAAATAAAACAAAAATTTTTGCAAAACTCAAAAACTAATCTAACTCGAGAAATTCGAGACTCTTCCATAAAACATTAGTCAATACAAGATCACAAAAACTATCTATAGTAACACTAGATCATTCAGGACGAGACGGTCGCGAGTGTTGCCGGTGACCCGCCGTCGGAAGCGCCGCCCACTGGGGGGCTTGCAAAACTCGAGATTGTGACAAAGATCATCCGAGATTCATGATTTATGTACAACACAGGTTAATTTGTGGCAATACGAAGTTTGTCGGGTCAGCTAGTCAATATATATAGAATGTCAGTGTCGCTTAGGGCTGTCGGTATTGGGCGCTTTTGGTGAAAACCGGTATTTCGGTATTGGCGTAGAAAATACCGGTAATACCGGTAAAATACCGGTATTGGCAAATTATTCGAAATCAATAGAAATGTCGAAGTTTTTCAGTAAATCTTTTTATTTTGAAACTTTAGCTTCAGTATTATTGCTTAGCAAAGTAGAATTTAAGCAGATATAATACTCTTAGCGATTTAATTTCCTTACTAGAACGAGTCTTATAGCCAACACTTCCAACAATTAAAAAACCTTCCGCTTTCATCGATGTCTGACGAACGGCTCTTAGAACATCAGGAATTTTCCTTTCATTTCTTCAAATTTATAGTAGGGCAACCCGCCTTTAATTATTTACAAAATATCTTGTATTGTTGCTTCCAACATAATTAATGCCCCGGTCTCCTACAGCCTCTCAACAACTTTTTCTCCATCTCCAAACCGGAACTCCTGCATAACGTCATCCTCTTCATCATCGTTCACTAATACCTTCTTTTCTCTGTTATCAATATCACTATTCGAAGATAGTGGAATCCAAATTTCAGCTCCTTGTTTAATCAAATTATCACTCAAAAGACTTTAAAAATATTCCAAATTCTTTTCTGGCAGATCCTTTGATGGCAAGAATGCTCAAAAATCGCAAAAATCCCCGTATCCTGATCAGAGTCCGGTATCGTCGAAACAAATAAATGAAGCTAACTTTTCCTTAACTTCGCTTCATACATGAAGCGACTTGTTTCATTTGTTGAACAGAACATTTCAAGTAAGCTTCAGCTGAAGCTACTGACTGTGTCAAATGACGACGATTGACAGTCAGGCACGATTTGTCGATGTTGAGTAGATTAATCATAATATGCGTTAAATTGTAGGATTGCATTCAAAGTCTAGACCTTTTTCTAAATATTTGATAGAGAAATACAAATGAAAATGATGAAAACCGGTCGTCATGATGAAGTGAAAATCGTTTCAATGACGCTGATTGAAGCCAGTTTTGAAACGAAGCGGTGCTACTTCAGTTCAAACTGAAGCTTCATTACTTCATTGTTGAATAACTATTTACTATAGTAAGTGACGTTTTTGGGCCCTGTTCTTGTTTCCTAAATTCGTTATTTGAGAGCTTCGAATAATTTGGTGGCTTTTGAATATCAAGTTGTTTAAAAATAAATTGAAACGCGACGTCTGGCTCACACAATGAAACATTTTTACAGCAAAGTTACTCTACTGTGCCTTAAATGGGTTCAAGAGCTATAATTATTTGACCCACAATTTCACTCTCTCCATTGTTAGTAGTCGAAGAATCTCGTCGGCATTAATACCAAGTTGTGTTTCTAAGAGTTTTATAATCTTTTATCAAATTTAGTCCTTTTTCGAATAAGGAATTGGAAAAAACAAGCAGATTAGAAAATACCGGAAATACCGGTTTTTTGCCCTTCCAAAACCGGTATTTCGGTATCCAAAAATTGGCCGGTATTACCGGTTTCGGTACTACCGGTACTACCGGTTAGACAGCCCTAGTGTCGCTGCAGTGCGCGTGGTAAACATCACACATGTTCAGATAATGTATTTACATTATATATGCAAATGTGTGTGCCTGAGATTCATCAAAAGGGGAATCTCATTGTCAAAATTTGACAACCAGTTTAGAATTTCAAATATGGCTGCCAAGTAATGTGATTGGAAACTTCGCTTGCTTCAAATTTCTGAAAAAAAAATCGGTGCAAAAGGGCGCAGTTGAGGGATTTTATTCATCCGGACGAAAAGAAAAAGAAAGTTTAAAACCATTTCACTGGAATAAAAACACAGCCGAGAACGCACTGATGACAGCCCCAACCAGCGCACAGATAAAGAACAGATAAATAACAATGAGCAACTTTGACAATGAAGTTCCCGATTCACAGACTTGATACAGATTGTTAGCATCATGTTTACCACAATGAGTCCTATAGAAAAACAGCGACACTGGCATTCTATATATATTGATTCTACTTATGCACCTCACATATGTGTATCTCACACTTTCAAGCATACGTGAGAGTTCCTAGAAGCAAATAAACATTGTCGAAAAGTGTACCCTCTAGCCGCCATTAAGCGCGCGAAATGGTGGATACAGGAGACAGACATACAATTGTACCAGCGTTGTACCTGTACAATTGTATGTCTGTCACCGTGTACAACGATAGAATCACGCAAGCGAAGTGGCACAACGGTGGTTTCTGTACCTACTTCTTTCACCGTTGTACGAAGCTACAACTGCTCGATTTTTACTGCGCGTAGCGCCAATGACTGCTAGTTGTGATAACAAAAACTAAGCAGAATTTTAAATTAATTATCTTGCAAGATTTTGGCAAAGATTTAACGCTAAACGCTCGGCATCTTGAAATTTGTGTTTACATTTCGCGAATAGGAACCAAAACCAACGCTTAGACCATGCAATTAGAGAATATCAGTGATGAGTATAACGTACAGCAGTATGTCTACAGAGAACAGACATCCAAGCGAAAGGTCCCCACTTGGATAAAACTTATGTCAAATTAGTTAGGAAACTATAGTGATGATGTCGCTGAAGGCGCATAAAATTCTACACTAAACTCACAACAGCTAGCTTCTGGCGCTAGCATAACGCTTTTTTTTACATTTACATTTATTTATTTACATAATCGGACAACAGGGTCTACATGATAATACTAAAACATTACATACGCTCAGTCAGAATTAATAAAATTATAGATACGATTTCTAAAACAGTTACACGTAATACAAAAATCAAACAAATGATACACATTATTGAATATAGCACACATTGCTCGAATTGGTTCATTTTGACCATAAGTCGTCCGATGAAAAGTCAGGCGTATAAAGTTACTGGATCGTAGAGGTCTCGCAGCTGCATTTATATCCACTTGCGCCAAAATGTTGGGTGCGTCTATTTCACCATAAAGCAATTTAGCGATAAATATAGCACGCGTGCAATTTCTTCTATTAGCCAAGGTATCCATGCTTAATAATCTACAACGACTTTCGTATGGGGGGAGCTCATACGGGTTAGTCCATGGAAGGAATCGCAATGCTAATCTTATGAACCTTCTTTGTACAGCCTCAATCCTTGTAGACCACGTTGTAGTATAAGGACTCCAAACTACTGCAGCTGTTTCGAGGGTACACCGAACTAACGAGTAGTAAAGTGATCTCAAACAATAGGGGTCACGGAAATCCTTCCCAATTCTCATGATGAATCTCAAGTTTTTGTTTGCTTTCGCGACAATGTAGCTATAGTGGCACTGGAAAGTCAATTCGGTATCCAACAACACCCCAAGGTCCTTCACCACTGTTTCACGCTGAATTGGCAGGCTATTAATAGTGTAGCAGTAGACTAAAGGCGATTTTTTCCTCGTAAACGTAATTACCATACACTTTGTCACGCTAATAGTCAGATGGTTGCACGTGCACCATCCGAAAAACAAATCGACTAACTGTTGAAGCCGCGCGCAGTCCTCCTTCGACCGTACGACGGAAAAGATTTTCAAGTCGTCAGCATACAGAGTTCGATAACCAACTGGAAGCGTCAGGCAGGCGTCACTGAAGAAAAACGAGAATAACAGGGGTCCCAAATTACTGCCTTTCGGTACTCCCGACGTAATCTGGACTTTTAGTTCATATATACTAGCACCAGAGGAGCCAAAGGTTGTCAATGTGCAAATCAAAAGAATCATTTAGTTGGGAAACTATAGTCACAGACAAACAGACGTAACACTCGTTTTCCATTCTTCGTACCGATTAAACCGTCATTTCAAATTTGGGCTTAGTTGGGAATGTCTCCGTTTTGGTCAAAGCGGCGCTTTTTGACGAAAGAAGGGGAATTCCCCATAAAAAATACTTGCTACTTCGAGGGATACTCCTGTTGCTATTTGATATTTGGGAATGTCTATCATAGATGGTGCTGGTGTTCAGGCTAAATGTGAGGTACGATAATTTTTGTTGATTTTTCTTCTAAGAGTTATGTCTGTTTGTCTGTGCTATAGTGGTGGTGACGCTACACTGATAAAAATAGACACGGCGTTACCAAAAGATCTTACACATGAATTTCAACGTGCAAATATTGATAATTTTGTTTCATATGTCAAATTCGGGTATCAAAAGTGTTTCCCTTCAATTTAACGTGAAATGAAATACTTCATATGGAAAACACGTTAAACAACCATGCTTTTCCAACAAACCTTCAATCAACATGGTAGTCACTGCTTTAGCACCGCAAATCCACGTGTTTCACCATTAGATCATATCCTGTTGCAATCCACATGAAATTAAGGTGTAAGTTTTTAGAAATATTTCACTTGTTTTACACGTTTAATCAAATGGTAACTCTTATGAAAAGTCATTCTATTTGAAATTCACGTGGCTTTCACGATGAGTTGATTCACATATCAGATCATCTCAAAGTGTTTTACCCATCGTTTTGCAGTTGAATATGAATATCATGTGTTATTCTTGTGGAACTGTAGTGATTAGCACCAGGAGAATATCTATGTGATCTGCACATTGCACGCACGTGTATAGTTTTTTCGGTGTAGCATATTAGGTGATTTTAATTTGAAATTTTAGCCAATTCCCGAAAAATTTGTTCTTGAATGGATGTCTGTTCTCTGTGGTATGTCTGTCACCCTTGCGTTGTATAGTTACTATACCCAGGTAACCAATAAGCATTTCCAATGCAATTTAAATGCAAGCCAATAAGCATTTAAGTTGCCTTAAATATTTTGCCAAAATAATGCTGCTGCTTTACTGCTAGCCCTCTTATAGTGCCGACAATGCTTATTTGCAGCTAATTACCGACAAAACGAATTTAAATGGAATTGTGGATGCCAATCTACAACAATTATGCAGTCAAAATCCTGATAAACAGCAACCTGCAGTATAAAACGCCAGGGATGCTAATAAACGATTGATTTACTGCTTATACTAATGCTTATTGGTTACCTGGGTATATTGTGCTTTGCAAGAAATCTTTTCATTCTCGGAAAGTTCATAGCAAGCTGTCTAAATAATTCTGTATTGAGCGAAGCTGACGAATTTTCGTTAATTGAATATCGATATTTTTCACATATCGATACGTATACTCAGTTGAAAGCATAATCAGCAAAATTGCTCGCATCACGTGACGATCTGCATTTTACATTTATTTTATAACACTCTGTATAACGTGTTAACATTTACAGAGCTGTTGTATTTATTTATATGCATGCCGAAATTAACTATATTTGGAAAAAATCTCTATCGGGATTTCGTCCACAAATGTCGATACCAGTTATATCGATACATTATCGCCCAATGCTGAGTTCGCCAAATATTGAAGGATGTGCTTTTGTTCAGAGCTGCCATACAAATACAGTAGGATTTCGAATTTCGCAACAAATGCGTGTCACCTATGTTGCCAAAATCGAGACCCTTTTTCGATATAAAAAAAATAATGTAAATTCTTCAGAAGTTGACTAAATATCATTAATCAACGATTGCAACCATTTTATGTTTAAAAAGTCCGCCAAGAGCTATCCGTCCGGTGCAAATAAGTGATTGACACCTTGCGGTAAGACGTAGTCCTATGGCAATAAAAATATTATTGTTCGAAACCTTATAACTTTTTTAATGAACATTCTGAGGGCATCATTTTTTCGTCATTTTAAGCATGTATGCAGAAACTGGTTAATATTTAAGCATATTTTTGTAAGTGAAATATTTTGTGTTGCCAAAAACGAATACTTTTGTTGCCAAAATCGAGGCATGCCAAAATCGAACCATGCCAAAATCGAACAATGCCAAAATCGAAATCCAACTGTAGATCAATTTCTATTGTTGTTAGTATTTGCATCATCGTTTCCTTACTTCTTAAATTTTGTTACTATTTACACCAATTTTTATACTTATGATATTCAATGAATTTATATAAAACAGATTTTTGAATGTAAGAGGCTAAAAGAAGCTTTTTATGGTAGTTTTAGTTACATTTGCACATATTGTTCGCCGCAACAGCCCGTTGTTTGTGAACAGCCCCTGGTATGTGAACAGCCCTAATGAGTTAGCGTGACCCAGTATCTATGCGCAACTGACTGGGTGACAGTGACAGTGTCAAAGTGATATAAATGAGCATAACGAATTTAGAGTGACTATATACAGAGTGGCGACAAGTCATCCCAAATGTATGCAATGCGGGTTTGCCAAGGTTTTTCTTTCTCTTTCCTGCATGCGCGTTGGATAGGTCGTCTGCTCGATTGGAATGACACTGACAGATAATTATCATTCCAATTTTGACATTGGCGCCACTCTGTATATAGTAACTCTAAACGAATTGTAAACAAACCGCGATTATTTCGATAGCTGAGATTCGATTGCAGTAAAAAGAATTTTCAATTAAAATTAATCTTACATTTCTATTTTGGAATTATACTTACGTTAAAGGTAAACTATATTGGCATTCTTAAATCGAGATTAAAACTTACATGCTATTTATAGGCTAACAAGTTAAAACTTAAGTCTAAAAAGAATCTTGTTGTGTGCAGATAAAAACTTGTACGGAGACTGAAATGTGATAGACTAATCTCAAGTTTTTAGTCTTGACCTTGAAATGCGGTCATACATATATATTAATATTTTTTTGAAACGATGGTTCTACAATTGATGAAGGGACGGTAGGGAAAGAAATGAAATTTTTTTGGTGAAGGTGGGGAAGAGCGGAAAGGAAGGGGGGGGGGGGTATTGGTAGCTATGCTTGACAAGTAGTCATTTTGACTCCTACCTTTTGTCCAATACTCCCCCCCCCTTCCTTTCCGCTCTTCCCCACCTTCACCAAAAAATTTTCATTTCTTTCCCTACCGTCCCTTCATCAATTGTAGAACCATCGTTTCAAAAAAATATTGACTGAAATGTGAGTAATATGAATCTAGAAGTGAACTTAGCCTAAAATAAATATTGTTTGTAGCTTTAAGCTGATCATAAGCAAATAACGTCATTTGATCGTCGCTAGAAGAACTCCTCATATATCTCCCGCAACAATTCTTAAAGATTTCATCCGATTAAGATGAATTCACAGGCAAATGTGAGACAAACTCGGTCGCAAACGAGGGCTCAGCAGGAGAATGCTAACCTCAATCCGACTGGTGGAGAAGAAAAAGTGTCGAATCATTCATCGGAAGATTCATTCATCGCATCTATAGTAGACCATGACGGAGGTGAGTCGCATGATTGTGCCGGTTGTGAGCGGCCAAATAACTCGGAGTGAGATATGGTACAGCATTTGAAGTGCAGTAGCTGGTACCATTTTACTTGTGCGAACGTGAATACGGACACGGTACGTTCGGCTACTTTCTTGTGTGTACCATGCATGCGGAGTGACGTTTCTGGTATAGCGAAACCAGCCTCGAGCCAGGTAAGCGGGATCTCCAGCTCATCCAGCGCTCGTGCAGCAAAAGTAGCCCATGAACTGCAGCGTCTTGACGAAGAGAAGAAGCTTTTGGAGGATTTAAGCCGCGAGAGGATTGCAAAGGAACGTGCGTTAAACGAGCGTGAGCTTCAGGAGAGAATGGAGCGCGAAAAATTGTTCCTCGCTCGGAAGCATGAGCTACTGAGTCGGCATGACGAGGAAGAAGGTGGAAGTGTACGCAGTATGCGGAGCACTCAGAGTAGTACGAAACGGTTAGAAGATTGGGTAAAGCAAACCGAGGCGGTAGCGAGTGAAAATATCGTTCTGGCATCGACGTCTGCGAGCGCTAATCAACCCGAGGATACAATTCTGGGAAACCCGCAGGAAGTACACCCTTCTGCAACACCACTAAAACCAGCTGTCTCCGAAGCTTCTAATCCCGTAGACGAAAATGGTATGCTAACCGAGGCGAATTCGAAACCACAGATCGTGGGAAACGTGGTGGTTAAAGACGACCAGGAAGGAGCCGCTAAAGTAAGATCAGACGAATTACCTATCGTCGATCTACAACCGTATGCGGACCTATGGTCGATGATGGATGAACCAGCGTCAACAGGCGCAATTCCGAAAAGTCATTGTTTTGGCCCCCGCTCCTACAAGCGTTGGAGCGTGGAAACCGGTGAGCTCAGGAAGCGGAATGCCCTGCAGCTGCATCAGCAAGCTAACACGAAACAGTGGGGCGTCCAGGAGCTGCTGGCAACCCACAAAATTGATATCGATACACGACGTAAACGAGAAACAGAGCTGGTGTACCAGATTACAGATATGCAAGTGCTGCATTCTGATGAGCTGAAACGTGCTTGCGAATTAGAGGCAGGTCTGCGTAATCAGCTCAAACAAAGAGATCAGGAGCAAGCAATTCTGAAGGGTACAGTTGAAGCTCTTCATAAACAACGCGTAAAGGAGGCGGAGCGGATGCGTATTTGTGAATCCGATTTGCAGAACCAGATCAAACAACAAGACTGCGAGCTAGCAGCCCTAAGGAAGCAGGTTGAGACACTCGTCGAGGAAAAGAAGCGGATGCGCACTTCGGAAGCAGATATGCGGGACCAGCTTACCCGATGTCATCGGGAATGCGAAGCACTTCGGCTGCAGCTGGTAGAACTAGAAAGCGAAGTGCAGGGTATGCGTCTAACGGAACAGCAGCTACAACTCCATATTGAAGCGGGTCGTCAGCGAGAGCACGAAGCCGTGCGGTTGCAGAATGAAGCGGAGAAGGAGTATTGGGACCTGCATGACGAGGTACAACAGTTTATCAATCGGAACGAAGGTCAGTCATCAGAAGTGGGTTGTTCCCCTGCATTACCCCCTCCTCCGGCGTCATGGTTTGATTCAACTAATGCAAATGATGTAAATCCTCCTTTACCCCCTCCTCCTGCTCCGATTTCTATGAATAGTGGTTTGCCTGGAGTGTCTGCAGGGGGGATTCCTTCCATGTCGTACGTGCAAAACACTCATCCGCAGTTGATACCTCAGGGTTTAGTTCCACCTTATGTAAGCGACTACCGCGGCCCATCCCCTTACCAACTAGCTGCTAGGTAAGTGGTCTCCAAGGAGCTTCCGATTTTCTCCGGAGATCCGATCGATTGGCCGCTGTTTATAAGCAGCTACCAGCATTCAACAGTCTCGTGCGGGTATAGTAACGCAGAAAATCTTTCGCGTTTGCAGCGAAGCCTGAAAGGCAGTGCAAAGGACTCCGTTAGCAGCTTTTTACTCCATCCGTCGACAGTACCCCAAGTCTTGTCTACTCTGCAGCAGTTGTATGGGCGCCCAGAACAAATCGTGAATAATATGATTGCCAAGGTACGGGCAACCCCTGCTCCGAAACCAGATCGGTTGGAGACACTAGTCAGTTTTGGGCTGGTGGTTCAAAATTTGTGTGGACATCTGAAAGCGGTGGGGCTCGAACGACATTTCGCAAATCCAATCCTCCTCCAAGAACTAGTTGATAAGCTACCAGCAACGGTGAAGTTCAACTGGGCGCTTTATCAGGAACAAGTTCCAGTGGTCGACTTGGAGGTATTTGGTAACTATATGCGAAAATATCCTCAGATGCGAACCGCGTGACGCAGCTTGCAACCATTCCCCAGAAATCCGCGAAAGATGAGCGGAACCGACCAAGGGAAAGATCGTTTGTCAACGCGCACGTGTCCACGGATCAACCGAACACGTGTAGAAGATACTTCGGGAAATTCTTTATAAAATGTTTATTCGTCCGCTTCTCGAAGGTTACTAATAATTTTACAGTAAATGTCACTCTTATATATACTGCTACTCTACACTATGCCTACTATATCTCCTATAGTTCGGCCATCTTGACAAAATACATCGTCCTCGATGTACATTATTTTATTAGTTGCTGCTCCAACAGCATTTGTCTTGATTCTGACTGCTCCAACAGTTACACCAGAAGTCGCACCAACGGCTCTAGTAGCTGCACCAACAGCATTTGTCTCGATATTGACTGCTACAACAGTCACACCAGTAGTCGCACCAACGGCCCTGGTTTCATCATAAAAAAATAGTCCCATTGTACAAATCTACAAACAATTGCTACACAATCCGTGTCTGCTCTTCCGTTGTTGTTCTTCCGAAGTAATCGAACCCAATACCAAACCGACGATAAATTGAGTTGTGAATTTCGAAATATCTATCACAAATCTGTTTGGGTGATAAATTTTCTACCAAAGGCTTCGTCTCCGTTGACGTTCTCGATACTAGCAGTCAAACGAACAGGTTGTATCTGGATTTTCATAAAAAATAGTCGATACTGGTGATTTTGCTCCGAATAGACATCTTCCTTCGATTGCCTTGAGGAATTTCCAGTTGCCGTTAAGCTTTCGGTTCTCAAAAAAATTTCTGCATCGTTGATTGAAGGCACTCACGGAGAATAATCCCACTTCTGAAATTGTAGAAGATACTTCGGGAAATTCTTTATAAAATGTTTATTCGTCCGCTTCTCGAAGGTTACTAATAATTTTACAGTAAATGTCACTCTTATATATACTGCTACTCTACACTATGCCTACTATATCTCCTATACACGAGTCGTCAGGAAGAAGAAAAAAACCGGTAACAGTTATGAACAGAAGAAAGAAGTTGGTGCTAGCACGAATGGGTGCAAATCGTGCGCAGTTTGCAACGTCGACAGTCACCGAATCGAAAATTGCTCTTCGTTCAAAAGGATGGATTTAGATGCCAAGTGGAAGGCAGTGAAGGTCCATAAACTTTGTGCTCGCTGCCTTACATCGCACGCACGGTGGCCCTGCAAAGGGGAGATCTGTGGGATCAACGACTGCCCTAAGCGACATCACCGTTTACTCCATTTTGACCCACCGGCAGCTTCGAAGACTACCAGTGCGGTGGTAACAGTTCATCGTCAACTCTCGTCATCGACTCTCTTTCGTATCCTCCCGGTTACTTTGTTTGGCAAAAGCGGCAGTTTAACACCTACGCGTTTCTCGACGATGGATCATCGGTAACACTCATTGAGCGGTCGATCGCAGAAGCACTCGGTGTCAACGGAGAACAGGAGACCTTGCGTATTGAATGGACTGGAGGCATCAAGAAAACTATTGTTGGTGCGGAAGTTGTAACGATGGAGATATCGGAAGCTAGTGGTAGTAAGCGATATCGGTTATCTGAAGTATACACTGTCGACAACCTCGGTTTACCGCAACAGACCACGAATTACGAAGAGCTCGCTACACGATTTGCTCATCTAAGCAAGCTCCCGGTGAAGAGTTTCTCATCCGTTGTGCCAGGTATCCTGACCGGGCAGAACAACTGTCATATACTGGCTACTTTGAAATTGCGGGAGGGCAATTTGAACGAGCCGATCGCAACAAAAACCAGGATTGGGTGGGCAGTATGTGGGAGTCTGCGGAAAGCGCAAGCAAGCACATCCCACAGGCAGCTCCACGTGCATGCTGAACCTACCAATGTTGATCTCCACGACTACGTTCAGCGCTTTTTTGACGTCGAAAGTCTAGGTGTTGCCGTTGTCCCAGCTGTGAAAGGAGTCGAAGAGCAGCGAGCGTATAAGATTCTGGAAGAAACCACACACCGTACCAGCAGTGGAAAGCTTGAGATCGGATTGCTTTGGAGGTACGATTATAGCCGATAGCCGACCGATGGCGGAAAGACGCTTCAGATGCCTCTAAAAGCGTTTGTCACGGAATCCCGATCTTTACGATAGCGTTCGGTAACAAATAGCGGACTTCAAGGCTAAAGGCTATATACATGAGGCGACGCCGGAAGAAATGGAAGAGTTTGATCTGCGACGGACTTGGTTTTTGCCGATTGGAGTTTTCGTTAACGAAAAGAAGCCAGGGAAAGTTCGAGTCATCTGGGATGCAACGGCAAAGGTTGAAGGTGTGTCGTTAAATTCGATGTTGCTTAAGGGTCCCGATCTTCTGACTCCGTTGTTGTCCGTACTTTTTCCATACCGAGAGCGAGAAGTAGCGGTATCAGCGGACGTTAAAGAAATGTTTCTGCAAATGCTCGTTCGGAAAGAGCAAAGAGGATCGCAGCGCTTTGTTATTCCCGTATAGAGATTCCCCAGAGCTTCCTATGAGTACGATGGTGTCCGACGTGGCGATATTCGGAGCAACTTGTTCGCCAGCACATTCACAGTACGTGAAGAATTTAAATGCGACAGAACAAGAAGCAGAACTTCCGCGAGGGGCGGCAGCTGTAAAAAGAAGGCATTACGTGGACGACTACGTAGATAGTTTTGACACGGCAGTTGTTACGCTATATGCGAAACGCGCCTCCGATGTCATCCAACCTCGACCGGGAATCGGCAGCACTGGTAAGGTTGATTAGTATCGAGAGCTGTCACGTCAACATTGTAAACATACGAAAAACACAAATCATTGTCGAACAAAACGAAAAACGTAGATATTTCTCTTGTTTCTAAATTTCTTAAATATTAAAGCTTATATCTAATTAATCTGAAGTGGATATTGTAACACCACGTAACGCGCTAAAGTGAGTGAATGCTTAAACTAGTAGTACGAATTAACTTAGAAAGGTAAAAGCTAATTTAATAGTATAGTTGGTTGGAGTGTAACATGCAAGTCTAACCTAAAGCTTAAAATTCAATAGTCTCGTGCGGGTATAGTAACGCAGAAAATCTTTCGCGTTTGCAGCGAAGCCTGAAAGGCAGTGCAAAGGACTCCGTTAGCAGCTTTTTACTCCATCCGTCGACAGTACCCCAAGTCTTGTCTACTCTGCAGCAGTTGTATGGGCGCCCAGAACAAATCGTGAATAATATGATTGCCAAGGTACGGGCAACCCCTGCTCCGAAACCAGATCGGTTGGAGACACTAGTCAGTTTTGGGCTGGTGGTTCAAAATTTGTGTGGACATCTGAAAGCGGTGGGGCTCAAACGACATTTCGCAAATCCAATCCTCCTCCAAGAACTAGTTGATAAGCTACCAGCAACGGTGAAGTTCAACTGGGCGCTTTATCAGGAACAAGTTCCAGTGGTCGACTTGGAGGTATTTGGTAACTATATGCGAAAATATCCTCAGATGCGAACCGCGTGACGCAGCTTGCAACCATTCCCCAGAAATCCGCGAAAGATGAGCGGAACCGACCAAGGGAAAGATCGTTTGTCAACGCGCACGTGTCCACGGATCAACCGAACACGAGTCGTCAGGAAGAAGAAAAAAACCGGTAACAGTTATGAACAGAAGAAAGAAGTTGGTGCTAGCACGAATGGGTGCAAATCGTGCGCAGTTTGCAACGTCGACAGTCACCGAATCGAAAATTGCTCTTCGTTCAAAAGGATGGATTTAGATGCCAAGTGGAAGGCAGTGAAGGTCCATAAACTTTGTGCTCGCTGCCTTACATCGCACGCACGGTGGCCCTGCAAAGGGGAGATCTGTGGGATCAACGACTGCCCTAAGCGACATCACCGTTTACTCCATTTTGACCCACCGGCAGCTTCGAAGACTACCAGTGCGGTGGTAACAGTTCATCGTCAACTCTCGTCATCGACTCTCTTTCGTATCCTCCCGGTTACTTTGTTTGGCAAAAGCGGCAGTTTAACACCTACGCGTTTCTCGACGATGGATCATCGGTAACACTCATTGAGCGGTCGATCGCAGAAGCACTCGGTGTCAACGGAGAACAGGAGACCTTGCGTATTGAATGGACTGGAGGCATCAAGAAAACTATTGTTGGTGCGGAAGTTGTAACGATGGAGATATCGGAAGCTAGTGGTAGTAAGCGATATCGGTTATCTGAAGTATACACTGTCGACAACCTCGGTTTACCGCAACAGACCACGAATTACGAAGAGCTCGCTACACGATTTGCTCATCTAAGCAAGCTCCCGGTGAAGAGTTTCTCATCCGTTGTGCCAGGTATCCTGACCGGGCAGAACAACTGTCATATACTGGCTACTTTGAAATTGCGGGAGGGCAATTTGAACGAGCCGATCGCAACAAAAACCAGGATTGGGTGGGCAGTATGTGGGAGTCTGCGGAAAGCGCAAGCAAGCACATCCCACAGGCAGCTCCACGTGCATGCTGAACCTACCAATGTTGATCTCCACGACTACGTTCAGCGCTTTTTTGACGTCGAAAGTCTAGGTGTTGCCGTTGTCCCAGCTGTGAAAGGAGTCGAAGAGCAGCGAGCGTATAAGATTCTGGAAGAAACCACACACCGTACCAGCAGTGGAAAGCTTGAGATCGGATTGCTTTGGAGGTACGATTATAGCCGATAGCCGACCGATGGCGGAAAGACGCTTCAGATGCCTCGAAAAGCGTTTGTCACGGAATCCCGATCTTTACGATAGCGTTCGGTAACAAATAGCGGACTTAAAGGCTAAAGGCTATATACATGAGGCGACGCCGGAAGAAATGGAAGAGTTTGATCTGCGACGGACTTGGTTTTTGCCGATTGGAGTTTTCGTTAACGAAAAGAAGCCAGGGAAAGTTCGAGTCATCTGGGATGCAACGGCAAAGGTTGAAGGTGTGTCGTTAAATTCGATGTTGCTTAAGGGTCCCGATCTTCTGACTCCGTTGTTGTCCGTACTTTTTCCATACCGAGAGCGAGAAGTAGCGGTATCAGCGGACGTTAAAGAAATGTTTCTGCAAATGCTCGTTCGGAAAGAGCAAAGAGGATCGCAGCGCTTTGTTATTCCCGTATAGAGATTCCCCAGAGCTTCCTATGAGTACGATGGTGTCCGACGTGGCGATATTCGGAGCAACTTGTTCGCCAGCACATTCACAGTACGTGAAGAATTTAAATGCGACAGAACAAGAAGCAGAACTTCCGCGAGGGGCGGCAGCTGTAAAAAGAAGGCATTACGTGGACGACTACGTAGATAGTTTTGACACGGCAGTTGTTACGCTATATGCGAAACGCGCCTCCGATGTCATCCAACCTCGACCGGGAATCGGCAGCACTGGTAAGGTTGATTAGTATCGAGAGCTGTCACGTCAACATTGTAAACATACGAAAAACACAAATCATTGTCGAACAAAACGAAAAACGTAGATATTTCTCTTGTTTCTAAATTTCTTAAATATTAAAGCTTATATCTAATTAATCTGAAGTGGATATTGTAACACCACGTAACGCGCTAAAGTGAGTGAATGCTTAAACTAGTAGTACGAATTAACTTAGAAAGGTAAAAGCTAATTTAATAGTATAGTTGGTTGGAGTGTAACATGCAAGTCTAACCTAAAGCTTAAAATTATATCACAGATTGAATTTTGCTGAATCACTAACATTGGACTAGCAGGAGGAAGGTAAAAATTTATTCTTATTAATGTAAAACTAGAATCTAAATACTAAGGCTAAATCACAGATTGAAATATCGCTACCGAACGGGTAGAAACAGGCTATATTCAAGGTTGACTTCTGGATGAAACGGGTTGCAAGAAGCACAAACGTAAGTTTCCTTAGAAATAGCTACATATTACACATTAAAATATACTAAAACTACATATTAAACATAACTTGTATCCCGTAGGGAAAATTTAACAACTAAAGATAAACGGTTCGTTCAAGTTTTCGGACGTCTTGCAATCTTATCTCGGTAAACGAATTTGTTTTGGTAACAAATTAAATTTTCCGTTTTATTTCGGAATGTCAACCGTAACGTAGCGAGTGCTGGGAATCGAATCCGGAGGAATAAAAGTGATTCTCCTGGCAATGAATGAGGGGGCCAGTTGTGGTTCGTGTCGGCAGATCGACAATAGTCGTATGGTACAATGCGACGAGTGTGATGAGTGGTATCATTATGATTGTGTGAACGTGAATGATAGTATTCGGGATAAAGATTGGAGCTGTAATGGATGCGTCAGAACGTCGCTTGAGAAGGAACGGGTTTCACTGAATACGCAGTTAAAGTATCTCGAAAAGCAGCAGAAGCAGTGGCAACAAGAGCAACAAAATCGTTTGGAGCAGGATGCGGAACGACAGCGAAAGCTTGAGCAGCAGCAGAAATTGCAGCAGCAAGGCGGAGGGCATGTCGATCCGTTGCAGATGGTGAAGTTGCAATTGCAGCAGCAAAGTATGCAAGCGGGAGGTGCTACATGTAAATCCAGTGAACCCCAAACCCCGCGGAGTAGTCGATTGGGCGCGACTCCAAAAATACGACAGCAGTACGATGTAGGTGCGAAATGCACTGTTCGGTATTATCCGCAGAAGATCGACGAGATTCGTTACCATTGGCGAGTTCAACTGCTAATGCAGTTAATATTGGCAAAGGCAACAGGGCGTCGTCCATGGCATCGTCGAAGCAATCAAAACGTTCCACGAAGCTTCATGAACAGCAGAGAAAAGCGTTGGAACCAGACAAGCGCTGGAGAAAAAACAGCTTGAAGAGCGTTTGGCGTTAGAGGAGCAAATGCTAGATGATTCGAGCGATTCTAAGGTTACTGTGGATGAAGCGGACAAAATTGCAGATTGGTTGAACAAGACCGATAAAGTGGGATTGGATGATTCTCTACCGATGTACGACAACTTACTCGCAGTTCCGGTGTTGCCGTCAAACCAACAGGTTGTTTCTAGCGGCGTCGTTCCAGCAAAAATTTCCAGTCATCAACGTTTTCGTGGAATGGATTGCGCTGACCTTCCGCCATCGAATTCTAATAATCAACATCGCTTGCAGGGAACGGATCGTACGGAGTTTCCGATGTCGGTTTCCCATCTTCAACCACCGTTGTCTTGTTACCAACCTCCTCCACTGTATACAACAGCATCTCAGCCGATCTCTGCAGTGCCAGCGTACCCAGGGTTGAATCCGCAGCGGTATCCATTCAGTTCTTAATCGTCTGGGCTAATGCCACCAGTAACGACGGCTCCATTTACAGGATTGAATCCACAGCTGTATCCATACGTTTCTCTTCCGCCTAGTCTGCCAGTAACGTCGGTCCCATGTACTGGGTTGAATCAACAGATGTATCCATTCAGTTCTCAATCGTCTGGGCTAATACCACCAGTACCCTCGGTCCCATATACTGCATTGAATCCACAGCTGTATCCGTTCGTTTCTCTTGCGCCTGGTCTACTACCACCAGTATCGTCGGTTCCACATACCAGTGCCCCTCAACTATCGTTAGACGAGAGCTTTACTCCTCTGAACAGTGGTCATTTGGCGGCCAGACAGGCAGTGAAAGATCTACCTAGCGGCCTCGGTTTATTGCAGCGTATGACCGAACAACCCGGATGTATGGGTTCCGGAATGATGAGCTTCTTGATCGTCTGGAGAGAAGTTTGTACGACAAAGCTCTGAATGCTGTCAAAAGTCTGCTTCTACATCCGAATAACGTTCCGATGATCATGAACCGGTTGAAAATACTGTTCGGCAACCCGGAATGGATCGTGGAGACCATGGTGAAGAGAGTTAAAATGATGCCACCGATGAAAGCAGAGAAATTGGAGTCAATCGTGGATTTTGGCGTTGCGGTGCAGAATTTGTGCGCTACTATACAAGTGTGCCAAATGGACGAACGGCTGTACAACGTTGCGCTGCTGCAGGAGCTCGTCGACAGCCTACCATCTACTCTGAAAATGCAATGGGCCTTCTACCGGAAAGAGAAATGGACAGCTACGCTATTGGACTTCAATGAGTGGCTCGGAAACATGGTTGAAGCGATTAGTCAAGTTAGTAGACCTCAGGTGTGGACCAAGCCATCAAACACCGAGAAAAAAGATCGAAAAGAAGAAGCCTACGTACATGTGCACTCCACGCAGCCACCAGAGCCGGTGGCAAGTAGTAGAGCTTGTCTAGCGTGCGCCGGTGAGTGCGGTAGCCTCGATAAGTGCAGCAGCTTTCTCAAAATGACACTGAATACACGCTGGTTGTTGGTAAACGAGAAGAAGATCTGCCGAAAGTGCCTGACGAAACACTTCAACACCTGCGAACGGAAAGTTCCTTGCAATCAAAACGGTTGCAGCTTTCTACATCATCGCTTGCTGCACGACGATAGCAAACACAAGAAGCCGAGCGAAACGACGCAGACAGCTTCGTGCAACGCGCATCATTGCACACTCGGAGGTGTACTGTTGAAATACATCCCAGTGACCGTACATGGAAAAGACCGTTCGATCAATACGTATGCCTTCCTCGACGCCGGATCAACCTCTACCTTGATGGAGCATAGCTTGTGGGAGGAATTGCATCTGGAGGATGAGAAGACTCCATTGTGCATCGCGTGGACTGGCGGCCAAGGCAGATATGAAGGCAACTCAGTGAAGTGTGCGGTTGAAATCTCCAGCACCGATAATCCTGGTAAGCGTTTCAATTTCTCCAAGGTGCATACTGTGCAGAACCTGGATCTGCCGTCTCAGTCAATGTCCACTTCGGATCTCACGGAGCATTTCCAGTATCTTTCTGGTGTTCCTGTCGCATCGTACTCTGGAGTAAAGCCACGAATCCTGATAGGTGTGGACAACTCTCGACTAGAGTATCCGTTGTATTCCCGGGAAGGTGAAAATCAACCTACAGCAGTACTAACGCGGCTTGGCTGGCTGGTTTACGGACCCTGCTCGGTGCCGACGCAGGATAAGAAGGAAAGTGCTACGGCGTATAGCTACCATATCTGTGTATGTGAAGCACCTCATACAACGGTCAAGGATTATTTCTCGTTGGACAGCCTGGGAGTTCAGCTTCCTGGAAAGTCGTTGATATCGACAGAGGATGAGCGGGTTATGCAGCTACTACAATCCAGCAAGGAGCTGAAAGTAAACCGATACGAAATATCTCTGCTGTGGAGATTCGGTGATGCGCAGCTACCAGAGAGTAGAGCGATGGCCTTGAAACGCCATAACTGTTTGGACAAGCGCATGGGGCGTCATCCGGAACTGGCGAAGGCGTTTCGCGAAAAGATCCTGGGCCACAAATCGAAGGGATACATTCGTGAACTGTCGCCTCAGGAGGAAGCCATGCACCAAGGACGTTCGTGGCATCCGCCGATTTTTCCTGTGTTTAACTAGAATACGCCTGGGAAACTCCCCATTGTCTTTGTCGCCGCTGCGAAAGTGAGAGGACCCTCCTTGAACTCCCTTCTGCTGAAAGGGCCAGACCTAGTGATGCCACTTGCCCCCGTTCTCCATTTGTTTCACGAGTATCAAGTAGCTGTTTCAGGGGATGTTTGCGAAATCTTCCTGCAGGTGATGATGCACTGCATCGATCAGCAATGTCTGAAATTCTTTTGTAATGACGGAGTTCCTGGTAGCGCCCCCAAGGTATACGTGATGCAGGCGATGGCGTTTGGTGTGAGCTGCTCGCCCAGCAGTGCACAATACGTCAAGAACCTAAACGCAAAACGTTTCAAGGGCCAGTTCCCGGATGCTGTGGATACGATTTTCAAAGGAATGTACGTAAATGGTATGCTGTACAGTGTCGAGACAGAGGAAGAGGCAGCGGAACTTGCGCAAGCTGTTCGCACCATCTATGCTGAAAGTGGGTTCGAGATACGTAGATGGCTGCCGAACTCCCAGAAGCCGCTGGAATCTACGGGCAAACACAGAACGACTGAGAAGCTGAAGCAGAACGAAGATTTGGGGACCGAAAAGGTACTCGGAATGTGGTGGGATACACTTAGTAACACCTTCATGTCCAAAAGTCCTAAGCGGTGTCCACAGGATTTGCTATCTGGACAGCAGATTCCTACCAAGCGAGAAGTGCTAAGAAACAAACTGCTGGAGGTGGAGAACGTCATCAACTCGCGCCCCCTCACATACGTGCCTATCGAGAATAGCGAGAGTGAAGCGCTAACTCTAAATAAATTGAGTTTTTCAAATGGTTCGAACTCTCTTCTGCCGTACACCGAGAGCCTCGCTACGCTAACCAATACTTGGAAGACTTCACAAGTTTACGCCAACCTTTTCTGGAAAGGGTGGCTACGCGGAGACCTGCCGACCACAAGCCGCCGGACCAAGTGGTATTATCCGGTAAAACCAATGGAGATCGGTGACGTGATGATGATCGTGGATACGGGTCTGCCTCGGAACTCGTGGCCCAAGGGACGAGTGGTGGAGGTCAGCTGTAAGAACGGGCAAGTACGCAGTGCAACAGTGAGGACTCCAGATAACATCTACCAGCGACCTGCGGTTAAACTTGCGGTTCTGGACGTCGGCGCATTTCAGAGTAAGCAGGATCCATGATTCTGCGTACTGGAGGGGAGTGTTACGCGATATGCGAAACGCGCCTCCGATGTCATCCAACCTCGACCGGGAATCGGCAGCACTGGTAAGGTTGATTAGTATCGAGAGCTGTCACGTCAACATTGTAAACATACGAAAAACACAAATCATTGTCGAACAAAACGAAAAACGTAGATATTTCTCTTGTTTCTAAATTTCTTAAATATTAAAACTTATATCTAATTAATCTGAAGTGGATATTGTAACACCACGTAACGCGCTAAAGTGAGTGAATGCTTAAACTAGTAGTACGAATTAACTTAGAAAGGTAAAAGCTAATTTAATAGTATAGTTGGTTGGAGTGGAACATGCAAGTCTAACCTAAAGCTTAAAATTATATCACAGATTGAATTTTGCTGAATCACTAACATTGGACTAGCAGGAGGAAGGTAAAAATTTATTCTTATTAATGTAAAACTAGAATCTAAATCACAGATTGAAATATTGCTACCGAACGGGTAGAAACAGGCTATATTCAAGGTTGACTTCTGAATGAAACGGGTTGCAAGAAGCACAAACGTAAGTCTCCTTAGAAATAGCTACATATTACAGTGGACCCCCGTTCGTTTGAACGATTCCTCATGCAAACTAACGGGGTTCGTTTTTAATTTGAACAACTAGCAACCCTAAATATGCTGAAACTTGTATGAGCTGGCCGCCCTGTTCTTTGTTATTGTTTTGGTGTTTTGATTTATCCTCGTTTAGTTGGTAGTTGCAAGCAGCGAATATGCTATTCTACGATCGGATTTCTATCGTAATCGTTGGGAAACGAAATGTGAAACTGATTAAACTAGGATTAAACACGCTAGATCAGTACAAACAAATCGTGTTTATGTGCATAGTTCTCCGAAGGCAAATGATGCCATATTGAGAATGACATTTGAACCATTTTTAATTTGCACATCGTGCAAACCAGAGGGGTTCAAATTAAAAAGTGTTCAGATTAAAAACGGTCAAACGAACGGGGGTCCACGGTACACATTAAAATAGACTAAAACTACATATTAAACATAACTTGTATCCCGTAGGGAAAATTTAACAACTAAAAATAAACGGTTCGTTCAAGTTTTTGGACGTCTTGCAATCTTATCTCGGTAAACGAATTTGTTTTGGTAACAGCAGTGGAAGCATTCGCGGTGGCGAAGGAAATAATCGAGGTGCGTAAGCGAGCGGGGTTTCACATCCGCAACTGGATGTCGAGCGACAGGAGCGTGCTAGACAAGCTAGGTGAAGAAACCCAGAAGTCATCGAAAGCCATGTTACCGGAGAAGGACATTGGATTCGAACGAGTGCTTGGAATGGCGTGGATTCCGGAGAAGGATGTCTTCACATTTTCACTACAGTTTTGCGAGAAGGTGCGGATTCTACTAGATGGGGACACGACCCCGACAAAGAGAGAAATGCTTCGGTTGGTCATGAGCATATACGATCCCTTAGGGCTGGTAGCATCCTTTGTCGTACACGGAAAAATCCTAATTCAGGATGTTTGGCGAAGTGCAACGGACTGGGATAGCAATATTCACTTGGAGATAGCTACACGCTGGTTTGAATGGTTGGCAGTATTGAGGAACATGACTGGACTACGTATCCCTCGGTGTTATTTTCCAGGTTGCGATCCGGAAAGCTTCAAAAGTCTCGAGCTGCACATATTCGTAGACGCGAGTGCTCAGGCGTTTGCTCCGGTGGCGTATTTTCGCATAATAGATCGAGGGCAAGTCAGAGTTTCGCTTGTCTCGTCGAAGACGAAGGTTGCACCACTCCTAGGAGTGTCGATTCCACGGTTGGAGTTGATGGCAGCGTTGCTAGGAGCTCGTTTGCGGAAAAGTATTGTAGAAAATCACTCACTAGAGTTAAAAAAGACCTGTTTCTGGAGCGACTCGTCTACGGTTTTGTTCCTGGATAAAATCGGACACCCGTCAGTATCGCCAGTTCGTCGCTTTCAGAGTTGACGCAATATTGAGCCTTTCAAGCATCGAGGAATGGCAGTGGATTTCGACAAAGGTCAACGTGGCAGACGAAGCCACAAAGTGGGGAAAGGGCCCTTCGTGCAATACAGAAAGCCGTTGGTTCCAGGGACCTGAATTTCTTTACAACAGCAGCGGTACAAATTGGTCGACGGTTCCGGAAGATGGCACAGATGAAAGCGACAGGGAGTTACGAGAGGCATTCGTATGCAGTCATCTCGTAAGGCAATCGGTAGTGGATACTGCAAGATTTTCACGATTCGAAAGAATGTTACGGTCGATAGCGTACGTTCATCATTACGTTGACAGCCTGCGTGCATCGAAGAACGTTGGATCTACAGGTACGGTTGGGTTGACTAGTGCTGAGATTCAGAAAGCGGAAAGAACGCTGTGACTGGTCGCGCAGTCTGAAGCGTTCCCAGACGAAGGCGACATTAAAGCAGAATGCGGAAGGAAGTAGGGCACAGAAGCAAATAGGTGTGGCCAGTAGCCTAGTAAAGATGTCACCATTCGCTGACGAGTACGGAGTGCTAAGGGTAGGTGGTAGAGTTGCTGCTGCGCAAATTCTAGCCTACGACACGAAGTTTCCTATCATCATGCCGAGAAACCATCGGATTACGGAACTGCTGCTGGACTTCTACCATCGGAAGTACGGTCATGCCAACGATGAGACCGTAGTCAACGAGGTTCGTCAGAGATTCCACATTCCACGATTGCGAGTGGAAGTTCGTTTGACCAGAAAACGCTGCGTGTGGTGCCGTGGGTGCGATTGGAACCGTGTGTGCGTCCATTCACCTACGTGGGCGTAGATCTCTTTGGACCGTACTCGATAAAGTTTGGACGTAGCGTAGCTAAACGATGGGTGTGCCTTTTCACTTGCCTCACAATCAGAGCCATCCATCTTGAGGTAGTGTCCAGTTTGTCTACCGATGCTTGTAAAAAGGCGATCCGGAGGTTTGTAGCACGACGAGGCGCCCCACAGGAAATCTACTCCGATAATGGGACAAACTTTGTTGGGGCGGGCCGGGAACTGAAGGATGAAATTAAGAGGATTCACTCTGAATTGGGCAGTACCTTCACGAATGCCCAAACTCAGTGGCGGTTTAATTCTCCTGCTGCTCCTCATATGGGAGGCTGCTGGGAGAGAATGGTTCGAGCTGTAAAATCTGCGCTTGGATGTGTTCCGGTAGTAAGAAAACTGGACGATGAATCGTTCGCAACGGTGTTGGTAGAGCCGGAAAGTATGATAAATTTTAGGCCATTGACATTCATTCCTCTCGAATCGGCCGACCGTCGATTAACCCCTAAAGACTTTCTGCTGCTACACTCCAGTGGCGTCCGAGATCCAGTGAAACTACCAACGGACGAAGGTATAGCGTTGAGGAGTAGCTGGAACATGGTGAAGCATACCTTGGATAACTTTTGGCGGCGCTGGGTGGTTGAATACTTGCCAACTATCGTTAGGCGTACGAAGTGATTCAGAGACGTCAAGCCGATAAAAGTGGGAGATCTCGTTCTCGTGGTGGACGGGAACATTCGGAACCGATGGTTGCGTGGACGCGTGGTCCATACAGTACCTGGAAAGGAGGGGGTAACGCGTCGCGCAGAAGAAGACGTCGGCAGGAATCGTGAAGAGGTCTGTTACAAAGTTGGCTGTGCTGGACGTAGAAGGATGTGGTGACGCTGAACCGAAAGTTGAGGCGACACGGGGGGGGAGGATGTTCGCCGCAACAGCCCGTTGTTTGTGAACAGCCCCTGGTAATGTGAGTTAACGTGACCCAGTATCTATGCGCAACTGACTGGGTGACAGTGACAGTGTCAAAGTGATATAAATGAGCATAACGAATTGTAAACAAACCATGATTATTTCGATAGCTGAGATTCGATTGCAGTAAAAAGAATTTTCAAGTAAAATTAAACTTACATTTCTATTTTGGAATTATACTTACGTTAATTGGCATTCTTAAATCGAGATTAAAACTTTCATGCTATTTATAGGCTAACAAGTTAAAACTTAAGTCTAAAAAGAATCTTGTTGTGTGCAGATAAAAACTTGTACGGAGACTGAAATGTGAGTAATATGAATCTAGAAGTGAACTTAGCCTAAAATAAATATTCTTTGTAGCTTTAAGCTGATCATAAGCAAATAACGTCGTTTGATCATCGCTAGAAGAACTCCTCATATATCTCCTGCAACACATATAAACCAAAAAATATTTGGCCACCTTTTCTTGTTCTCGTTGCGGTGATCTGGTGATTGACGAAGCGGACTACCGCCGCAACAGGATGAAAATTTATGTAGGGTATGTTGCTACATCGTCGTAATTGCCTATTTCCGTCCTATCCAACGCAAATTATTAAAAATATCAGCATTTTTATGACACACAAAGCAAAACTAGTTATTCCCTAATATTTTAGTTAGTTGTCTATCATACGCGATCAATCAAAGTGAGCTGAGATCTTTTTAAATGCTTTTTATCATTATAGAAGTCCTACCAGCCAAATTTCCTACGTTTTTGTGCGACGAAGAAGACAATATCGACTAATCGTTTTAATTTCCGTCATTCATAAATGAAAATAACTCATGCAAGGCATTGTCGTTATTCTACAGCCAGGAAAACTTGCCTGACCTGCAGAAATTTTGTAGAATAACATTTGTCATGCCATCCTACACAAATACTTACGCTTTAGCTTCGTAAACATTGTTGTGATTTTTAGTTTGGACGATGAAAAATGTTGATGGACGGATTTTAAAACGATACGACGAATTTTAGCAATAAAGTCAGTTGCGTAATTTCAATAATATGCTTTAATAGTCGCTTTTCAGTGATTTCAAAGTCCACGGATCGGAAGGTAAGTGTTTTTTAGTCAAATCAGCCCAAGAACTTTTGGAATATTCATTAAATCCATCCAACAAATGATGAAAATTAGAATGGCTTTACTTATTACGACGGGAATTAGAAAAAGACCCTAAATAACCGCAATATTTTTTCAACCTTAATATATTTACCTTTCCCACCCATAATATAAACCTAAAGCCCTATCGACCTTTTCGCGTGCCTAATGGCGGCTAGTTAAAGCCCTTTAAAGATATACATTTATAGGGTTTCACGGCCAGTGGGCACAACTTTCGGAAAAAATAACATGCTTTTGGCAACTCTGCTCACGTCAAGTTGTCATTTTCCCCATTGTAAAACTGTCAAGCGTACGTTAGCAAAGTTGCCAAAAGCATTTAAATATTTTCCAAAAGTTGAGCCCACTAGCCGCCATTAAGCACGCGAAAAGGTGGATAAAGTTATACATGTATAGGGCTTTAATAGGGCGTAATATATAAATATATGATAATATTATGAAGTGTCTTGCCCCTCGCACAGTACATAGCAACACAGAACATAACCTGTAAATATCCAGTGATGCCAGCGCCAATGCTTGTCTAGGGACTATGAGGTCTGTTGGTGGGTCGTTCGTGAAAATGGCATTTTTGGTGAAACGTAATGTTTGAGAGGCTCCTCATGCATTGTGTATGGGCCTTCAAGGCCCGCGCAGAATTGGTACTTTACGGTTGCGTTTGCGTTAACCTGACGTCTCCCATACAATTTGACAAATTATCTGTCAGATCTACGCAAACGCTACCATAAAGTATACTAATTCTGCGCGGGCTTTTAGGCTGTTCTCTGTGCGTAAGCTGTAAAGCTTAAATCTGTTTCGTATGTAATAAATACTTACTGTTAAAAATCGTAGTCCATTTATTATATGTCGAATGCTGTTTAGAGTAATTTCCGAAGATTCACTAATATTCAAATTTTCCAAACCAGGAAGTCTTGCTGCAATCATTTCAATAACATCATCATTGACACCTGGACACCCGCATAGACTTAAATGCTTGATTCGAATGCATTTAGTGAACATTTGTTTAAGACCAACATTTGAGATCTGAAAAAAATAGTGATGACGTATAATGTGAAAGAACAAAAATGCTAGTAGTTTGTAAGTTTCAAGCGGTTGTATAACATTTCGCCGAAGACCATATCACGGAGTACTGTTTCACGGAATACCATTTCGCGGAAAGTACCGCAACGCCGAAAACCCTTTCGAGGAAAGTACTATTCTGCGGAAAACCGTTTGGTGGAAAGAACCATTTCGTGTAAAACCATTTGATTGAAAGTATTATCACAGATAACAGACATCCAAGCTAGGCTTGGACCGTGTGTAAAAAATTGCAACGGTTTTTCGCAAGTGGCAATAAGCAGTATGGTGGCACTGCGATCACCTAAAATGTTCATTCGAAGACATGAACGCAAAAGCAATTTGAAGCCTGCTCACACTAACACAAAATCCTATATAGCTGGGGGCCCTAGTGTATATTAAAAGAAATCGACACCCGCTCGCTCATACCCCATAAAGCGTCGATGACACTGAGCGAGTTTTTAGGTTGCTAGTAAGCGAGTTGGCGAGTAGATTGTGAACTCGCCCTGTGTCATCATACACACTAGCTGACTAGCAGATTGTTTGCTAGTAGCGAGTAAGGTTGAATGCTGCTCAACTTTACTCGCTACTCGATGGCGTGTGCGCTTGTTGGCTAGCACACTAGCTGTGTGGCATCATAGTTGCGAGTAACTAGCGACGCAGCGAGGGGGTTTTTAAATTATTAATTTTATAGCACCAGAAATGCCAAATATTTTTACTAATTTTGAAATTGTAAACGCAATGTGAATTAATTGAAGTAATTCCTCGTAATACTTTATATTTATCAATTAAACATCTATGAAGAAGTTAGAATTAAATAATATAAGATAACACTTATGTAAATTGTACATTGTGTGCGTTGAACTTGATCGTTTATCTAGCAACGATTTGTTTGTATGACCGGTATCGCTGCCTAATACGTTTTAGATTTATCAAAACCCCTCGCATACTAACTTACTTGCCGATTTGTGTGTCATCATGACTCGCGCATTCGCTAACTCGCCCACTCATGAAATCGCTGACTAGCAGCTTACAAACTCGTCCAGTGTCATCGACGCTTAAGATACCCCATAAGGTACACATTCGCGACTACGACGCTACACCCTACAAGATCTCTTGTATACATATTCGCGACTACGAACTTGCTGATATTTGTTTGGTTTTTGTAAGAAAAAAAAGAAGGAAGTATTTTTGCTATTGTTTTCCCACAAGTTTTGACAATTCGGCATGGGTTTTCGTGTAAGTGCGAACAGGCTTGAAAATTTCATTTACTTTTGTACACGCAGAAAAATAAATTGTAAATGCAAAAGAATTCTGTATAAATTCAACAGAAAATATTGTTGACTGAAGGCTAACCCAGATATTTTTTTGATTCTAACTGTTTGAGCTTTTAGTTCAACAATAAGTTTTGTTATTACGAATAATAGCTAGTTTCTATCAAAGAAAAAATTGTAGAATCAAAAATAAGTATTTTTGAGTTTATAAACGATCTAGTAGAAGCAAAAGGAGTGTGAATTAAGTTTAAACAATTTTTTTTGATTCAAAAATATGATACAAGTTGAACTCAACAACAGGGGATTGTTGTTTCAAACTATCATCATTTTTCTGCGTGTAGTCACGAATTCGCGTTGAAGGCAGTAAAAGAGATTTCGTGGCTGCTCGCACTTACAGGAAACCTCGTAATGAACTATCAACGTGTGGGTAACGACAAAATCAAAAATACTTTCCTCTTTTTTTCTCACGCAAAGACCTGAACAATATCAGCAAAACCGCGAATTTTTTAGCTTTTTAGCGAGAAAAAAAACAGAATGACATATTTTACTTTTGACATCACGCACGCATTGCCAATCAGGGATGCCAGATATTTTTTTGACAGGTCTGTATAATAATTTGAAAATGTCTGTATAAATCTGTGGTCCATTGAAAACCCACCACCCGCAGCGCAATATCTGTCAACGCATTAGATTAGGTTGTTTTGCTTAATTGCGGCTCTTTTGCACAAAATCAGATTTTGGAAAAGTAGCAGATTTGTTTGAGAAAACCAACTCTAAGAATATCGAAACGCAAGAGAACTTCATTGAAACATTTACTAAATAGAACTTACTTATTTATGTGTTCTTGTCCGCCGGTCAGGCAGAGTAAAGAGATGAAATCAGAGATCTCCACTGCCAACGATCACCCGCCATGGCTTTAACCTGTCGCCAGGACAGGTTCTCGTCTACAGCCTGGATGCTGTTGACTATGCTGCGTCGCCATGAGCCCATGAGTCTGCCACTTTCACGCTGTCCTTGCGGATTCCAATCGAGCGCTTCTCTGCTTCTCTGCTGCAAAAGCACCTCTTTTTTATATTGTTTATGCAGGGAGAAAATCTTCATAAACAGCACCTCCACGGTACCGAATAAGATTCACAAGGTGCCAACATGCGCCTACCTACTAAAAACTCTCTTGCTCCCCGTGTCCTGAACCCCTCCCGGCCAAACGTGGATTGACGCCAGCCATCCAGCCCTCTATTATACTTATAATGTCTGATGCCAGCATTTCCATCTCTTCTAGAAACTCTCCTAACCCTGTTTGGACGTCCGGTTCTCGAAGTAACTTTTAAGCAACTTGCATAGATGATCCGGTACACTCATCCTATGCAGCGCTAGCGCGGTTGCATCCCAGCTAGCGCTGTTACAGACATTTTTGACATCGATTGTGACTATGGCACAATACCTGTCGCCTCGTCTTTTCCGTCTCATAGGCTTCTCGGCCCTCTCTACCACGGACTTTATAGCGTCTACAGGGGACGTAAGGGACTTCCCCTTACGGAAACCAAACTGCGAGCTTGCCAGCCCGACATCGCTTTCTGCCATAGCCGTCAGCCTGTTTAGGATTACCCGCTCTAGCTATTTGCCTAACGTGTCCAATAGGCTAATTGGCCTGTACGACGAGGGATCACTCGGTGGTTTCCCCGGCTTCGGCAGCAGTACCAATCTTTGGACTTCCATTTGTCTGGAAATTCGCATACCTCTAGGCAGTTCTGAAGCGTCTCTCTAAACATATAGGGATATGCTTGGATCGCCGCTTAGAGTGCCTCGTTTGGAGTCCCGTCAGGACCGGGCGCTTTCTTCGTTTTTAAACCCCTGGCAATTACGATGAGTTCCTCATTCGTGACCGGAATGAGGACATCATTCGGTTGACTGTACGGGGTCGGAGGTCACTAAACTGGATCGTGTTGCGGGAAGAGCCCGTCCACGATGACTTTCAGCTTATGGGGGCAAGTTTCCTGCGGAGCGGATGCACCCGTCATCTTTTTCAACACCACCTGGTATGCACCACCCCAGCGGTTCGTGTCCGCATCGCGACAAAGCTGAAAACAGGATTTATTGCTACGCCTAACGTCCTTGTTGAGCGCCAGTCTGGCCGCTGAAAGTTCGACCCCCCCGAGCTTCATCATCTGCATCGGTCCGGGCCCACTGCACTTGCATTCTCTGTGGTATCTGGAGCGGAGCTGAACAATGGTATCGTTCTACCAGTATACCGAGCGACGACGGTTCGTCGGCTGTCCCGTCCTGGGTATAGTGGTATCACGTGCCCGTATTAGGACGTTGGTCAGCTCACGGGCACTCAGGTTTGAGCGGTTGCTCTCTGCGCTGAGTGCTTCAACGAACAGTTCTTTATCGAAGGCCTTCACTTTCCACCCCCTGCCAGGCGACCTTAACCAGCGTGACCATGCCATCCGTCGTTCAATAGTGTACCGTATAGCTTAGTGTTCGCTATGCGTGTACTCTGGCCTTCCTGATCCGTATTGCTATATTAGTCTTGGTACCACCAACGGGCGTTGTCTGGCTAGATATTGAGGCTTCCGCCTGCTCAACTTGTCCCGCTGCTGCGAAGTTGGGGGGATTGTCAGTGTTTACTACCATAGACTTCCTCGTCGGCTAGGACGAGGTCATTTAGTTGCTCCATCGTTAGAGGATTCCAAGGCAATTCTCGATTTGATCTATTGTCAATTGCTCCAACAATGAGAAACAGAAGCGATGATAAAATGCAGCCATATCTCACGCTAGAAGTAACCCTTATAGGGTCGGACAAGACGCCGTTGTGCAAAACCTTGCACGAGAATGCCTCGTACTGAGCCTCGATGAGATGGACCAGCTTATCTGGAACTCTTCTACGCCTAACTGCGCCCCAGATGTTATCGTGGTTGAGTCGGCCAAACGCTTTTTCGAAGCCAACGAACACTAGAAGAGTCTTGGAATTTGCGAATTTGCTCCAACATAATGCGGAGCGTTTTGATATGGTCTATACATGATCCAGCTTGCTGCTGCCAGAGAGTAGCGTTGATCTTCTCCTGGATCCGGTTGAGGATTACCTTACAGAGCACTTTGAGTAATATAGAGCAACATGATGCCACGCCCGCATTCGGTTAGGTCCTTTATTTTTGGCGCTCTATAGCATTTTATGCTATTGATGGCTGCTTCAATTTCATCCAGTAATGACGCCTCCGAGTTGACGCGGGTTATACGACGAACTATTTCGTCGACTCGGGAGTCAGTCCAGGCTCTCTTGCCTCACATACAAAGTCATTTAACAGCCCTCTCCAGTTCGGCATATCGTTAGCGGACAGCCGTCTTAGTCGCTTTGGTTCGCCCTCGCCTATGCCAGCTTTTGCCTTTCTCTACTCAACGATCTTTCTCGGAGTTTCATCCGAAATCCACTCTCTCCACCCGCTGCGCACTTTGCCGACGGTTTCATCACTGGTCGTAATGAGGACATTCTTGAGGCTGGTCCATTGCCCTTGGACAGTTCCACCAGGTAGCAGTTCCTAGGCTCGGAATTCAAGTTGTTAGATCAAAAACCCTTTTCGCCTTGGGATTCCCAATCGGCGGACATCGAAACGACACCCAGCTTTCTCCTCTAGTCGTTGAGTACCTATTTCAGTGATAACAAGCTGATGGTCGGACCCAATATCGGCACTGCGCTTTTTCAGTGACGAAAGTCTTTCTCCTTATGAGGATTGATAGTTGCTTACGAGATATTGTTTTGAGGTTCCAGTGCGAGTTAAAATCGAAGTATACTTTTACCTTGACAAAAGTAAAACTATATTTTGCGAAATTTTGTGCGTGCAGAGGAGGACCCCAATCCTCGGTGTAACGCGACCCGTGCCTAGGGATGAATGCTTGGGGGGGTCTAATAAAGTTTCCCAAGGTCCAACGGAGCCTGCATGGTACCAGAGCACCCTGTGCAGTATATTGCTCCCTCTGTTCCAAGCTGGTAAAGAACCGTTGATTTTCTCCCCAGCAGAGTACAACCATCGCCATGGATAACCTTGAAACAATAATTGATGGGGCAACCAACGACCCCCAAGAGTTGGTGAAAAACAGCGGAGTAGGTGTAGAGGTGGCGCACGACGGTAGACCGGATGTGCGCAGTCCGATCGGCACGGACGATACTGGCGAAGTAATGGATACAGGGATGGAAGAGGACTTTAACCTTGACAGCATGTCGCTGGAAGGAGGACTCTCGGCTTCATCCCTGATCCTGAATTCACCAACAGGGAATGCGTAGAGCGACGCGGATAACCTTCCCGATCCGGCGACGCTACCTGAAGTCAAGGGGCAACCTGGGACTTCCGGAGTTGTAGCCAAGCGTCTCTCCAACGCGCAACGGCGACGGCAGAAGTGGTATCGGAGCAAGGGCTACTCAAAGGACGAAGCGGAGGAACTTGCCCTTCTGCCGGCCGGCCAGCCTAGCCAGCGGGACCTTGTCGTTACCAAAAGGCAACGATCCGCTGATACGGCGTCGCCGAACATCAGCAGCAAAGGTCCCACTAAAAAGAGACCACGCAGTCCTTCGGCACCAAAACCATCCTCGGGGTGCACCTACAGGGAAATGGTGGATGCTTTCAGTGTAGCCATAACTACGGCTGATTATCCCGTTTCCCTGCTCATTACGGATCAGCTCCAGACTGTCCGCACCGTTCTTCTGCATCAAATAGCTGACCAGGAGACTCCAGACATTAGACCCAAGTTCAGGAGCTGCCAGTTCAAGAACGGCTACTTGATACTGGCTTGCTCTGACCAGAACACGGTCAAATGGCTGGAGCAAACGGCATCTACTCTCGTCCCGTGGGAAGGAGCACAACTACGGGCCTACGACACGAAGGACCTGCCGAAGGCTCACACCTTCATAGGGTACTTCCAGGACAGTGTCGGCACCACGGACGAGAAAATCTTGAGATTCCTCCAGAATCAGAACGACGGCTTTTCAACGCAAGCGTGGCAGATACGCCGTCGCATTGTGCGTGGAAATACCGTGGAACTGTTAATGGAGGTTGACCAAAAGTCGGCAAGTCAGATCACTGAGCAGCGCTTTATGCTAAATTTTATGTTTGGCAAAGCACGCATGCGACAGGTTGGCAGAGGTCTGATCAACACAGGCGCAACAGTCTCTGCTGCAAAGTCGAGGAAGGTACGAGCGGAACTCCCTTCTGGGAGCGCCCCGCCGCCACCAAGACAATGCAATCCTCCAACGTTGAGGGTGGAAAGTGCGGAACTTCCCACTGGAAGTGCCCCGCCGCCACCTAAACAATGCAATCCTGCGAAGACTAGGCGAGCGCCGCGAAAACCTCGCAAGAGGCGTACGCAGCAATCACCAGTCGATAGTAGACCTCAGAGGCTCAATCCGCCGTTAAGTGCGGGTCGGACATCTGTGGCCTATCGCCTGCGGCAACAGAAGCCTGCCGGTGTGAGCGACCCAGCCGCTCAACTCAGCGAAAACGCTGCTGGTACCCGTTCGCCAAGGCTCGATCCAGTATTGGATCAAGCTGAAAACGGCAATCCTGCCTCCAAATGAGCAGCTTTCGCTGCATTCAGGTGAACCTCCACCATGCCAAGGGCGCGTCTAGTGTCCTATGCCGGAGGTTCACCAAAGAGCAGCTGAGTGCTGCTCTGATCCAGGAGCCTTGGATCAACGGTACCACGATCCTCGGTCTATCCGGCGCTAATGGTAAGTTGATCTATTGTAATACACAGTCCAAGCCTAGGACTGCCATTCTGTTAAATAAGAGAATAACATTTTCTCCAATTACAGAATTCATCCAACGCGACGTCGTTGCCATTACGGTGGTAGTCCCGACGACTAGAGGGAAGCAGGAGATAGTCGTTGCGTCCGCCTACTTTCCAGGGGACAAGGACGAAATACCACCGCCCGAGGTTGCTGAACTTGTGCGGTACTGCAGAGCAGTCAACAAGCCGTACGTGATAGGCTGCGACGCAAATGCGCACCACACGATATGGGGCAGCTCGGACACAAATAACAGGGGTGAGTACCTACTTGAATATCTTACTTCTAACGATGTCAATGTAATCAATGTAGGGAATGACCCCACCTTTATAAACGCTATCAGACAAGAGGTCCTAGACCTTACTCTATGTAGCGCCTCTATAGCTGAGAAAGTCAAAAATTGGCATGTCTCTGATGAACCAAGTTTATCAGACCACAGACATATCATTTTCGACATCGAGGCTAATCCTCTAAAGAGAGAACAATTCAGGAATCCGAGGAAAACCAATTGGAGTTCCTTTAGGGATCATCTGATTGCCTCACGTAATTCCTTCGTAATTCCGCTAGTGACCTGCAATGTAGGATCACAGACGCGTATAACACAAACTGTCCCGTAAACACGCGAACAGTTTGCCGTGATGTGCCCTGGTGGAATGAGACGCTTAGCAATCTCCGTCGGAAGGCAAGGCGTCTGTTCAACAGGGCCAAAATCACGTCTAACTGGGAAGACTACAGAGCTTCCCTCACCAAATACAACGCTGAGCTACGCAAAGCCAAAAGGAAATCACGAGTTAAATTTTGCGAAAGCATTCAAACTCTGCCAGAGGCTACGCGTCTGCAGAAAGCGATGTCCAAGGACCATTGCAATGGTCTAGGGCAATTGAAAAAAGAGGATGGGAGTCTCACTGTTACCACCAGGGAAACTCTGGAAGTTCTGATGAACACGCACTTCCCTGGTTCGACAGTGATCACTAGACAAAACATAGGCGGGCAACAGTGGAATGGGTCATTACACAATGTGCCAAATGATTCGGTTCTACTTGCACGCCGATTGTTTACGGAGGCTTCGATCAATTGGGCACTCAGCTCTTTTGAACCAATGAAATCTCCAGGTCCGGATGGTATTCTACCCATTTTCTTACAAAAAACGGACGGTGTTATAATGTCCGATAAGCTGTTATAAGCTCATCAACCTCTTTCGAGCCAATTTCACTTTGGGGTATATCCCAGAGAATTGGCGGAAAATAAGGGTGGTGTTCATACCTAAGGCTGGCAAAAAAGACAAAACCATGCCTAAGGCTTTCAGACCGATAAGTCTGACTTCAACGCTTCTTAAGCTGATGGAGAAAATCACGGATAACTATATCCGCAATGAGTTTTTAAAAAACTCTCCGTTACATGTAAATCAACATGCATACCAACACGGTCAATCTACGGAAACCGCACTGCACTGCTTAGTGACGTTAATTGAGAAATCGCTCAAATATCAAGAGACGGCACTTTGTGCTTTTCTTGATATTGAAGGCGCTTTCGATAACACGTCCTTTGCGTCAATTAATACGGCTCTCTGTCAAAAGAGAATCGACCACACTACAATGAGCTGGATTCAAGCAATGCTCTCGAGCAGACAAATTACAGCATCATTGGGAGATACGTCGGTCACGATTTCGGTGATCAAAGGATGTCCACAGGGAGGAGTTCTCTCCCCCCTGCTCTGGTCACTGGTGGCTGACGCACTCCTTCACAAGCTATCACAGCATGGTTATGAGACTATTGCTTACGCCGACGACGTTGTACTTATCGTCAGAGGAAAGTTTGATGCAGTACTGTCAAGTCGCTTGCAAGTAGCTCTAAACACCACCATGTTATGGTGCTCACAAGAGGGACTTAATGTAAATCCCACCAAAACAGTCGTTATACCATTCACTAGGCGAAGGAAACATACCATTACTCCGCCTATACTGAATGGTGTCAGGCTGGGCTTCAGTAATGAAGTCAAACACCTCGGAATAATTCTCGATAAAAAACTGAACTGGGCTGCCCACCTAGATTATGCTGTTAAGAAAGCAACTTCGGCTATCTGGGCATGCAGGTCACTGTTTCGCAAAACCTGGGGATTGAAACCTCAATTAGCCTTCTGGTCATATACTACTATTGCTCGACCTAGGATAACCTATGCTGCAGTCGTATGGGGGCCAAAGGTGAATGAGGTGACAGCCCAAGCCAAACTAAACAAAGTTCAGCGCCTGGCCTGTCTTACAGTTACCAGGAGGACAGTATGGAGGCAATGCTATGCTTACTGCCTTTGCATCTTCATGTGAAGAAGGAAGCAGAGCTCGGCGCACTACGGTTGCAAAGGAGTAAACCCATACTCGAAGGTGACCAAATCGGTCACCTTCAGGAATTCAATCTGACACCCTTAGTAACTTCAGTCTCTGACTGCATGGAAGCCAGGCCCAATGTGGACGTTCCATATGAGGTGATTGAAACAGATCGCTCAATGTGGAATAATGGAGGGTCAGATCTTCCATCTGGAACTATCTGTTTTTTTACAGATGGTTCAAAAATGGGGGCTGCACAGGTTCCGGAGTTTACGGACCCGGCATCAGGGAAACTATCTCATTAGGAAAGTGGCCCACCGTTTTTCAAGCAGAAGTATATGCCATATACATCTATGCGACAATATGCTTGAAACGAAAGTACAGGCATGCGAAAATCGGTATCTTCATGGACAGCCAAGCAGCACTACTGGCTCTCAAGTCCGCCAAATGCGTGTCCAAATTAGTTTGGGAGTGCAGCACAGCATTGAGGGAACTCTCCCGCCAAAACAAAGTTTTATTACTTTGGATGCCCGGTCACTGCGGAATCGAGGGCAATGAATTTGCTGACAACCTGGCAAGACAAGGATCAGCTCAGCAATTTATTGGTCCTGAACCGTTTCTGGGCACCTCCACATCCGCCGTAAAAGGCGAATTGATGACATGGGAAAAGCTAGTAATAGTATCCCGTTGGAATCAAACACAGGGTTGTAGACAAGCTAAACAGTTTATCTACCCAAACCCTGCAGTAGCTAAAAAACTACTCCATTTAACTCGTAGTGAACTACGCACGATCACGGGACTCCTAACAGGACACAGCCCCGCTCTTTATCATTTAAAGAATATCGGCAAGGTATCATCTGACACCTGCCACTTTTGTAACTCTGAACCTGAAAGTTCAGCGCATCTGCTCTGCTATTGCGGAGTTCTTGCATTATCAAGGCACAACTTCTTAGGAAGTTTCCTTCTTACTCCATATCAGGTATGGAGCCTAAATCCCAAAACGGTCATTGGCTTTATAAACCATGTAGTACCGAATTGGGGCACAGGATTACAACTATTCCGCTCAACTCCATCAATGGGTATGAGCGATCCGTAAACGGTGTACAGCAATCGGGGCCTGCCACAAAAGACGATCATTAAGACTGTCGCAGTGGCCTTTTAACCCAATGCCCTTCTGGCATTCAAAAAAAAATCAGAAAACGAAAAGTCTGTATAATACAGATTTGTCTGTATATCTGGCATCCCTGCCCCTCTCACTCCTATACATAAACCCAAAGGGTTTCCAACAGCAATGATTACTACGCATCTTCGAAAAAAGTTACTTTTGATTACTTTACCGATTACCACTGATTACCAGTAATCAATCTCTTGTGATTACTATAAATTAATCATGATTACCAATGATTACTTAAGATTATCATTGATTACTTTACTGATTACCATTGATTACCTAATTAATTTGTAAATGATTACAAAAGTAATCTCTGATTACTACGCACTTATACGCCTTACTGGAAACCCCTAGCATAAGCCAACCCATCAACATCTCTATATCGAACTGCAGTAAACGTCAGCGACAGCATGTCCGGGGCTCAAAATTTGACAGCGGGCCCAAATCAGACTGCTGGCAGTTGAGTGAAACGCAGTGCTATCTCATTTTCGCACACACGATGTTGGCGGTGAAAACTTGGTTGTCTGCCGATGGGGTGACATAAACGATCCGCAGCTAATGTCATTCTCGTTAGTGATGAAACCGCAAATTACTTCATGATTGAGTTGTCAAAGTAAATCGAGCAGTTCGAGCGGTGACGAGATAGTCGTGACAACTTCCAATGCAAACGAAAAAAACCCGATTTAATCCACCTAGTGGTGAAAGGAACCTTTGTTATACGGTCTTACTTGCTATTTGAGATAGAAATCGACACGTCTTCGAAACATAATTCATCTATTGGTTATCGTTGCGTAGTGCGTTGGTTTACATAAAATTTTGAATTTGAATTTGATATTTGAATCACATCAATAGAGTTTTCATGAATAATTTTCATCAATTTTTATTAACTCACGCTGTAGTATTTTATACAACACGTGTAGGTTTTTCAACGCCATATTGTTATAAAGTTACCGTTGTTTAACGTATATTCTTCAACAAACTTATTATGAGCAAAATATCATAATTATTCAATGCATTAATAATTTAAATTGGTGGGAAAATTTATGCAGCAAAACTATTAGCAAATGTAAAATGTTTAAAATGTATCCGTCTGCTGGTAGTCGAGTAATTCGGAGTCAAAATTAGGGTATTTTTTAGAATCAAAGTTCTACAGATCCTAAACAAGCAAACATAGAGGTATACTATTTCCAGCAAGGTTGTGTATTTTTAATATTTGTACAATTTTGTAGTACATGAAAAAGTCATACAACAATTACAAAAAGAGCAAAAATAGAAAAACTGATTTTACAAATTCATATACAATAAATAAGATATTTCTATCTTCGCTGCAGAGATAGAAGGTTACTGTCTTTAGCAAAATTTCTTGTAATAATATGCTCTATAACTTTGTAGAACACATCAATGTGTTATATTGACACTGAAGAAAAACAATTTTTTTATTTCACTTTTAGGGGGATTAATCAAAATTTAAATTCCACCAGACGATAGAGCTTTCAATTTCAAGAAACTCTTACAAAGGTTCGATAAACCTAAAACCAAGTTTTCCCAGTCAAAACTCTAGTGCACACGTTTTCTATGGTTTGGGGCTATTTTGCGCGCGAGTGACTGTGTTGCAAAAGTTGGCGCGAGTGTTCGAGGGTTAATATCTTTTAACCGGTAAAACCAATTCTTATGCAATTTTGCATATATATTCTTAGTGTCAAAACCTCTCGTTTGATATTAAAATAATTGAAATTAGGTAAATTATCTTGGTTAAAATCATTATAAATTATTGTTAATTTTGGTGTGGTGTATACGGTTGCTCATAACTTTCAAATTAAACGTCCAATCAAAAAACCATTCAATAGTGATCTATTAGGATATATTATCTTCCAAATGAGACTAATAGCGCATAAATCGGTTTGGCCATCTCTAAGAAACAGGCGATAATTATTACCTTGTCAAAACAGGTTTTTTAAGCATAACTTTTAAACTACTTGTTTGTTTTCAATTAAAAATTCCTGAACAATTTAGCTTTAATAAGGGCTTTCATTTGATACTAAGATCGTTGAAATCGGTCATGTAGTTCCGAAGAAACCCGTGTCACGTATTTTTCACATTTTTGCTTATAACTTTTAAACGAAACGTCGTATCACGAAACAACTCAATAGTGATCTACTAGACAATAACACCTTTCAAACAAAAGTAATAGCGAACCATTCGGTTCAGCCATCTCTGAGAAACAGGCGATAGAAAAAATCATTACATACATACACACATACACACATACATACACACACACACACACACACACACACACACACACACACACACACACACACACACACACACACACACACACACACACACACACACACACACACACAGACATTGCTCAAATCGTCGAACCCTATCGATTGGTATATGTGACTTGGCCCTCCGGGCCTCGGATCAATTTCGTGTTTTTCGACCAATTTTTAAACCTTTGTTATAGTATAACAAAGGTAAAAACCTGATTTAATCCACCTAGTGGTGAAAGGAACCTTTGTTATACCGTCTTACTTGCAATTTGAGATAGAAATCGACACGTTTGGTTTACATGAAATTTTTGGAAATTGAATAAGTTTACAAAATTTGAAACAAATAGAAGCACTTATAAATTTTGATAGTTTCTTTTCTCATGAAATTGCTGAGTAAGTTGTTACTAATGAGGGTAAGTGCAAGTAAAAGTAAGTTGTAAGATGAAATATTATTGTTTAACATATACATTGCGTAGTAAAGGTCTAGTTAAAAGGTTTTTGAACTATGCATAATTTCCTGTAACGCCATTCTATTTGATTCACAACAATAAAGTTCTCTTGAATAAATTTCATCAATTTTTATGAACCTTCGGTTACTCACGTTGTTGTTTTGTACACCATATGTAGGTTTTTGAATGCCATATTGTTATATAGTTACAAATCGTATATTACGTATATACTAACGTATATTCTTCAATAAACTTGTTATGAGCAAAATGTCAGAATTATTCAATGCATTATTACTTTAAATTGTTAGGAAAATAGAAGAGCATAAACCGACATCACAGAAACGAAGCAAGTAGCATGTGAGGTGTACCGCAATTGGCCCCAACTGGAATTTTCTTTCGTTTCTTCATATGGAAAAATGGTGTCTGTGTAAAGCAAATGTAAAATGTTTAAAATGTATCCGTCTGTTGGTAGTCGAGTTATTCGGGGTCAAAATCAGGGTATTTTTTATAATCAAAGTTCTACAGTTCGTAAACAAGGAAACATAGAGGTATACTATGTTCAGCAAAGTTGTGTATTTTTATTATTTGTACAACTTTGTAATACATGAAAAAGTCATACAACAATTACAAAAAGAGTTAAAATAGAAAAACTGATTTTTCAAATTCATATACAATAAATAAGATCTCTTCGTTGAAGAGATAGAAGGTTACTGTCTTCAGCAAAATTTCTTGTACTAATATGCTCTAAAACTTTGCAGAACACATCAATGTGTTATATGAAAACTGAAGGAAAATAATTTTTTTATTTCACTTTTAGGGGGATTAATCAAAATTCAAATTCTACCAGACGATAGAGCTTTCAATTTCAAGTAACTCTTCCAAAGGTTCGATAAACTTAAAACCAAGTTTTCCTAGTAAAAACTCTAGTGCGCACGTTTTCTTTGGTTTTGGGCTATTGTGCGCGCGAGTAACTGTGTTATAAAAGTTGGCGCGATTGTTCGAGGGTTAATATCTTTTGACCGGTAAAACCAATTCTTATGAAATTTTGCATATATATTCGTAGTGTGAAAACCTCTCGTTTGATATTAAAATAATTGAAATTAGGTTATTTTTCTTGGTTAAAATCATTATAAATTATTGTTAATTTTGGTGTAGTGTATTGAATTACTCACAACTTCCAAATTAAACATCCAATCAAAAAACCATTCAATAGTGATCTATCCGGCTATATTACCTGCCAAATGAAACTAATAGCACGTAAATCAGTTTGGCCATCTCTGAGAAACAGGCGATCATTTGAACCTTGTCAAAACTGGTTTTTTAAGCATAACTTTTAAACCACTTGTTTGTTTTCAATAAAAATCGGCGTGAAGTTTAGCAATAGTAAGAGCTTTCATTTGGTACTAAGATCGATGAAATCGGTTATGTGGTTCCGGAGAAAATCGTGTCACGTAATTTTCACATTTTTGCTTATAACTTTTAAACTAAAAGTCAGACCTCGAAACCATTTAATAGTGATATACTAGGTAAAAATACCTTTCAAATACAAGTTATAGCAGACGAATCGGTTCAGCCATCTCCGAGAAATAGGCGATTGAAAATTGAAGCGCACACACATACACACATACACACACACACACACAGACATTGCTCATTCGTCGAACCTGATCGATTGGTATATGTGACACGGCCCTCCGGGCCTCAGATCGACTTCGTGTTTTTCGACCAATTCCTAAACCTTTGTTATATTGTATAACAAAGGTAAAAAGGTGAAATATTGCTTTCCAGTGATGTTTGTGTTGGTGCTTGAAAATGAGGCAAACAAAGTAGTAAATAAAAGAGATGTATTCCTTTGTCACCAAGACACAAAATAAATTTTATCTTTACGCTTGGTCAAATGTCAGCAAATTATCAAACTGTTCGCTTGAATTTTGAACAGGATGAAAATTTGACCGAGATATTGTTGTTGCAGTTGAAAACCGTAATCATCGACGGTTTTAGGACGGACATTAGGTTTTATTGTTGTTCTGTGTATCGCAACTACGTCGCACGTGGTGCGCTGTGTTCGCACATTGATGGGCTATACAGCGCACCACCTGCGACGTAGTTGCGACACACAGAACAAGAATAAAACCGAATATCGCACGTCGATTATTACGGTATTCAACTGCAACAGCAATATATGTTTTACAGTAATGGAACAAACGGAGCAACATGACTAATTGATATTTTTCGTTTTGTGTATATATTCAATCCCGCAGCTCTAGTTGTTTCCGAAAATGAGGCAGAAATCCTGTTTGTTAATGTAGCCTGAACTGTTAAAAAGCTCTATAGGGCTTTTGCCTAAATGCAAGTGTGTTAGTGATCTGGGGGGCACACAAAATCTCTAAAACAGGCAAATTTGCATGCAGAATGTGTTTGCCTGCCATTAATTCTGAGTATTTTCTGAACTTTTGTCTATTAGGGGTGCAAAAAGATTTTTTTTATTAAGTTTACATGGCAAATAATGTTTGCTTATACACTGACAGTAAAGCTCCGGGTATAGGTAGAATTTCAATACTTGCTCGGTAAAAAATATCACGTTAAGGCGATACCGAAAGTGGCTAACGTTATTGTGATAGTGCGACAAACACTGTACTGTACATCTCATGTGTTCGTTAAAAACCTAAACGTTATTTGAATATTGCATTAGTATTGGTAATATATGTCAAATAGCGGAGCTTGCAAACATAAACAGCTGATCCGCAGCCAACCGCACTGACTATAAACATCCCGAAAAAGGGTTTGTTTTCTTTATCAAGGCATTTCGATTCAATCAAAATTAACAGCAGCAACTGAATAATGCGTAGGATCACTAGGATGTTTAATTAACCCGCTTGCATCGATTGCGTTTTTGATTCCTGCGTTTGCGTTTTGTTTGTTTACTTCACTCTAAGCTCATCGATGCGGCGAAAGTTGAAAGCTCTTTCAAAGCTCATTGATAGGACGAAAGTTTGATACTGTGTTGCTGCTTTTTCGGAAATCGCTAGTTCAACGAAATATGTGCGCAACCAAATATCTATAGGCGTTTTTGACAAGCTATCGCCCGCTTAGAGGCGCTGCATAAAAAAGTGGTGAAAAGTAAAATCGCTGTCAAACTCCATACATTTTTGAAAAAAGCTGAAATAAAATGCAGTTTTTGATTAACCCTTTCAATTGTCAGGATTTTAGGTAGCGAAATATTGGAAGAAATTTGTTTATCTACATTAAGGTAAGTGACAATATTCGAATTAATTAACTTTATGGCAGAAAAATGTTAATGTTTGATTTTGTACCGCATGAAACAAAAGTACATAGAGTCAGCTGTAAAGTTTACATATCCTGGATAGAGAATCACCGATTATTTTCAGTCTTCACTGTTTTCCGATGTGTTTTCAAATGCTAACGGATTTATTTTCGTGATAAATAAATAAAATAAATAAAAAGTTCGTAAACATAAATACACTTGCAAAGCTCTAATAATCTCCCGAAACAGAAACAATATATATCAAATGAAAGGTAATGCTTTTTCTTACCTTTATTATCCATTTTCATCATTCCCACTGTTGATAATTCAATAAAATGTTACATTTAAAGTCGAGTTCCATATAGGTGCCAGCAAGCATTTTGGGAATTGCACTTTTTTTGTAGTTCCAATAATCACAACCAGGTAGCGAACGGTTGCTCTTAGTTTTGCTTGAATTCGCCTATTAACTAATTCCAAATTATACATTGGTCGCTTTTATGAACACGTAATGATCGATATGATCAGTTAAATTTATTTTCCATTAGCAATTATGTTTTTCTGAGCGTTTGTTGATATATAGCAGATCGATAAATGGAATGACAAGTTTTAGGAAATTGTAACAGCACTGGAAGCACTGATTCCGTGGCGAAAGCGTGCTCTGCCAATACAGATGCATTTTTAAAGTGCAAAACAATACATGCTTCGAACGGTAGCCATTTATCCAGCCATCTTTGAGCCACTTTCGGTTTCCCCTTAAAGTGAAGTGATTTACTTTTGAATTAGCACTACTTGCCAAACCAAGGGGTCGGTCACTCGGCACAGCCGTTTTTATGTTAGGTGACTTGAAACGAGCCGAGCTGTGCCGATGCTGTACCGAAACTACCGAACTGCAAGATTTATTAAATTCGTTATAATCTGATAGATCTGGCAACCGTGCGAGATGATTTTGACAACTGGCCGTGCTCCCATTTCATATATGTAAAATTGAACCGGAGGTGTGTAAAGCCCTATAAATGTTATTTTTATAAGGCTTTAGAGGTGTACAGCTTGATATCTCTGCCCAGGTAACCGCTAAGCACTGAATTAAGCTTGAAAGCTGCTCTAAATTTGCAAGTTACATGCTGCCAGATATAATTCAGCATTGTCAAAGCATAGCAACTTTAAAATGGCATTCTCAATGCTGAATTAATATTTACTTGAAGCACTATGAAAAGCTGATTAGATGCTCTAAGCAAGCTTTATTGCCGTTACCGGCATCAAAAGAGATTTTGAACATTGCTCACACTTGCAGGAAATCTCCTTGCGAACGTACGCGTGATAACAGAAAAAATGCTTCCCTCTCTTTTTGTCTTACGCAAAATCCTGCACCGCCAATTGAATAAACATCAACACGAATCTATAGGGCATACCCAGGTAACCAATAAGCATTAAAATAAGCAGTAAATCAGTCGTTTATTAGCATCCCTGGCGTTTTATACTGCAGGTTGTTGTTTATCAGCTTTTTGACTGCATAACTGTTGTAAATTGGCATCCACAATTCTTTTTAAATTCTTTTTGTTGGTAACTAGCTGCAAATAAGCATTGTCAGCACTATAAGAGGGCTAGCAGCAAAGTAGCCGCATATTTTGCCAAAATAGCATTTAAGTAGCATTTAAGGCAACTTAAATGCTTATTGGCTTGCTTTTAAATTGCATTGGAAATGCTTATTGGTTACCTGGGTATGCATACGGATAATATGCAAGAAATATTTCTATACATGTATGCCATCACATAAAAAGAAAATAAAAGGTAGGTAATTCTCCTAAAGCGCAACTTATGGACGATATGTGAAAAACAAAATCTTTCCCTCCATTCCGCCTTGATAAGCAAATCAAACATCCGAGTTAAGAATTTCGGTGATTTAAGTAGAGCTATTGGCAGCTGACTCGCAACTACCGTTTACAGATCAACTGGTAAAGGCGTTGCCCTACTCCTCTATTCCTATTCCTATCGACAGATTGGCTGGCGGTTCAATTCTAACCGAAAAAGAAAATAACAAAAAGCAATCTTGAAACGTCAACAAAGTACGCATAACAGAGAGGGAAGATAAAAAAGTATGTACAAATATATTTTTCGCATTTTTTTATGTTTGACGTTTTACCGTTACGCAACAGGCGTTACGTTTTATGACTTTTGAAAAGCTCCAAGCACTAATGTAGCCGGATATTTCGCCAAAACCGGCTTTCTAGCAGCTTTTTATAGGCATATTGAACTATGCTGCACGATATGGTGTGCACCATAGGCTAATAAAAAGCTAGATTTCTGCTTCTTTAAGTGCTCACTGGTTACTTGGGTGGAGTGCCGCGGCACAATGTGCTGAGTGTCCGACCCCTTGTGCCAAACATAATTCGAAATGAAAATCTATTGAAAATGAGTCAATACAAAGTACCTACGATGAAACCAACAGAAAATCACTTCAATTTCGAGTGTGCTATGTTTTGAATTTTGGACTGTCAAATGAATTGAAAAAAATGCATGATGAAACTTAATTTGGTCGACAAGGTTATTTATTAAATTATATTCATATAACGTGTAATATAATTTACCATAATGAATGACATTAACATGTTATCCACGATCACCGATAATTGAACTGGATTATAGTTCCAGCTAAATATTGCTGAATGCCGCTACGGCATTCATGTCCGTCTTCATCTGATCAATTCCGTATATTAAAAACATTTAATTTAATAATTTCGACTAAAGAGACAAATTCACAATACTCACGCTCCAGATTATCAGTGATTTCAAAGGAAACATGGTTTAATCTTCTGGTTTTCTTTTTTTCTGCTGACCACTATGAGTTGCACTTTTGTTTCGCAAGCATTTGACATTTACGAATTGCAAAAGAAAATTCAATTTCAATGGAAGAAAACAGTCATGCGGATGGTGTTTTCCATTAAATACTTTTCAACGGAAGATCTCTTTGTTATAAAATAGAAATCTCTTGAAAATTAATGCTAAATCACTTCAATTTGCAGTGCGACGTGACAAATTGAAGCAAATGCAAAAACACTTGAAATAAACGTGATGTTTTTTTACCGTGTGTGTGTGTGAATTCTCATGTGCGGGCATGCCCTAAAAGCGTTATAAAATCAAGACAGAATTGACTTAATTTATAAATTTGAATTTATAGGCGGCGGCTTTAGCAAAAGTGCTGTATTTATATTATAATATCCACAGAGTCGTGTATTCACTTAAGAGGGGTATGAATGTGCCCTTCATTAACGAGCAGATTGTCAAATTTAGAATTAAATTGAATTTAAACAAATTTGAATACTACATGTAGTACCCCATTTAATAAATTGAAGGCAACTAGTGGGGTGCACAGTTGCATGCACACTGCTACCCTCTGTTATGCATGCCGCGGAGTAGTTCATATTGGTAGGTTTTCGTGCTGTAGGCACTGTAGGGTTTTTACATTTGTACTAAACGTTCTAAATAGTCAATACTCGAAGCAACATTTGCGCGCAGCGAAAATATGAAGCAAGTTTTCGAATCTATATACAGTCACTCTACTTCCCCCTTAACGACGAAAGTATCGGCAACGCTGTCATGTGAAGCTGTGACAGTGCGCAATTATTATTGGCAACATTGCTCGTATATCTTCCTCTTTCTCAGCACTCAGCAGACTCTTGGACAGGTAAGAGGTACTTTGTTCACACAGCGCTTCTCCGCATCGAGTGATCTCTACAGTGCGATTTGTGTTGCCCGTTTCTTTGGTAACAAAACGCGCTGCTCACTTTTTTGATAGCTTGAAATACACACCGGCGAGCGTGTTGGACGAACATGAATTTACCAACATTTTCGGCCAACATGTACGTGCGTGTATGGGGGCCTTAAGACACGGGAATGACACTTCCAATACCAACCTGTACAAAAAAACCTGATTTAATTCACCTATTGGTGAAAGGAACCTTTGTTATACGGTCTTACTTGCTATTTGAGATAGAATAGCGTTGGTTTACATAAAAATTTTGGAAATTGAATAAGCTTACAAAATTTGAACAAAATAGTAGCACTTACAAATTTTGATAGTTCTTTTTCTCATGAAATTGCTGAGTAAGTTGTTACTAATGTGGGTAAGTGCAAGTAAAAGTAAGTTGTAAGAAGAAATATTATTCTTTAACATATACATTGCGTAGTAAAGGTCTAGTTTATAGGTTTTTGAACTATGCATAACTATGCATCAATAAGGTTTTCTTGAAAAAATTTCATCAATTTTTATGAACCTTCGGTTACTCACGCTGTTGTATTCTGAATAACATGTGTAGGTTTTTGAATGCCATATTTACCAATCGGTGTTTAACTAACGTATATTCTTCAAAAAAAATTTCAGCAAAATGTCTGAATTATTCAATGCAATAATACTTTAAATTGTTAGGAAAATAGGTCAGCATAAACCGAGAGCACAGAAACGAAGCAAGCAGCATGTGAGGTGTACCCAAGGTTGCCACCAGGTTTTCCCGAAAATCTGGCGAACACGAATAAAAGTGTCTGGCAAAAATCTGGTGGTAAATTAGTCCGATGGGGAGGCGTTTTCCTGAAAAAATCTTGCTCGTTTTGCTCACCGTAGATGCAAAGTTTTGTCCAAAATTAGAAGTGATGACCTTTTTGCAAGACGGAGGATCGAAAATCTGGCACATTGCCAAATATCTGAAAGGTTTTAAGCTTTGTCTGTTGGTCTGGCGCGCAAGCAAAAATCTGGCATACTGGCAACCGTGGGTGTACCGCTATTGGCCCCAAACTGGAATTTTTTTCACGTTATTGTGTTTTTCATTGATGATTAGACTTTTGATACGAAATTCGCCTGTCTCTTATTTTTATGTTGACAGTTAGTTGACAGCACATCTCTTGAAAACAACATTACGAGGTGCTCTGCTACAGAAAGTGACAGTCGATTTATTTTTATCGTGGAAAATTATTGTTGAATTATAAATGTACAATTGATTTGAAAATACCTATAGAATATATGTAGAAAACCGGTGTAAATAGTTAAATATGTCGGATATTCTCACGATAGTTGGAAGGCAGCGAGCATCCGCTTCAACAGTTTATTACGTTCTTTACGGTTATTACTTTTTGGGACTATCAAAATCAAAATTGGCAATCATTTATAAAAAACACAAATCGACAATCACTAATTGGATTCTAAAATACGAACAGGATGGATTTTTTTCTAGAAGAAAATATGAAAGAGATGCAATCAAATTTTCATTCGAGAAAAGGCACTGGTTAATTCAATTGTACAAAGGAAACCCGACTCTTTATCTTCATGAAGCTCAAACAATGTTTCACCAAGAATTTGGTAGTAGAATCGCGATAGCTAGTATTTGGCGTATTCTACACAACGAAGGCTTGACTTGGAAAAGTCTCGAACGACGTGCTTTACAGATCAAAGAATCGGATATCATCCGCTTTTTTAATGAGCTTTCAGTCATACCATGGGATTATTCAAATCTCGTCTTTTTGGATGAGGTGTCATTCGATAACCGTTCCATGCTTCGTTCAAGAGGTTACGGCGTGAAAGGTCAACGCTTGGTTTTTCGCGGAGAGTTTGTACGAAGAGCTAGAGAATCTCTGTTGTGCTTCATCGGACAGCGTGGTATGCTCGATTCATATAGTACAAACGGCACATTCACGAGATTAATTTTCTTTGAAAATTGTAAGCGATTTGCACTAGAATCTGGCTTAGTACACCGTTACCCTGGAAAACACTCCATTTGGATAATGGATGGAGCCAAAATTCATTGCAGTGCAAAAATCATCGAATATTTACGGTCACTTGGAATATATCCGATTTTTCTTCCGGCATATTGCCCGTTTTACAACCCTATAGAGATTGTGTTTGGGCTTTGTAAACGCGAAATGCAAAAATGCTATCAGGAAGGCAGAAGAGTGAACATTAAAATGCAAATTGCTGAGACAATGGTGAAATTCATTAATTTTGACATGACAAAGTTGTTTAGAAAATGCGGCTATGTTCAGTGTGGAAAATTTGATCCAACAGTAATACACAATGAAGATTTGGGTAATATGGGGTTTGAGATGGATTCCAAACAATAATCGTAAATAATCGTAATCGTGAAATGCAGATCGAAACAACGTTTAATAAGCATAATATTGCCTAACATTTCTCTTAAGAATAGTTAAAAATAAACTAAATAAACATAAATGAACTTGTTCAACTTATTCATGGTCTATATCATCCATGTCAATCACTTGACTAGCAAGATTTTTGCTGAACTTGTTTCGAAGGCATTAACAGTTGCATCCATTGACGTCAAAAACGATTCACCCAAACGTTCACGAAGCTCCAGTGATTCGACACACTGCTGTAGAAATTTCATACGAACTTGCAATTCTCTCATTACGCTGTCAGTTGCTAGAAAAGCTTCTTTAATTATCAGGATTTCCTCCCGGAATGTAGCACATTATGTGCTACCGACAAGTCTTTACGAATATGTTCGATCCTTGCGCATTCTTTTGCCCGAAACAAATGCTGGAGATGCTGTGGCGGAGGCGAATCTATCATTGAATCGCGCATATGAGCAGGTGAAGCCAGTATAGCTGATGCCCACATTGACCATACCATTTCATGAGCGTCTCAATATTTGCTATGATTTTCACGAAGGGTTTTGGAAAGCTTTACTACTAAGTGTGTCGAAGCTGCTCCTGATTTATCTTGCTCAGATGGATCGATCAGAGATTGTTTGACACTGTTAAATATTTTTCACGACTTTACCGCCAGAGAATACTTGTGCAAAAGCAACTGAATTTCCTTTTTCTTCCAACTCTGTAGAATGGATGGCGTGAGACTATCTAACTGAGTGTATCTCCGATTCTGTTTCTCGTAAAAAATTGCAAACTTGGAAAAGTCTTCTTCATCAGGATTCTCTTTTTCTGACCAAACTGGAACTGTACTGCCGTCTGCTAGTTTTGAAAATAGAACTTCACGAAGCAAATGCGATTTTGCGAGTTGCCACAACTTATGTTTAAAATCGGTTATTGAGTTTCCACTAATATCCCAATAAGCAACATGTTCTCCAGAGGACTGTCCTTTAAACTCTCTAATAAGAATGAAAAAACGACAAGCAAACAGATCAGTCACCTTAGATGCTGCTGTTTGCTCTTGCAATTTCACTGCCGATTGACGTTCCTCATTCTGCATATCAGAAACATCTTCATCATCTGAATAACAATAATCTTGATCCACATGTCCTGTTTCTGTATCGATCCATTCATATTCAATTCCGTCATTGGTCATATCATCGGCGGAGCCGGACAGATTCCCTTCCATCTTCGCTTTTAGTCCTAAAATTCATATTACTTACTGTTACTGTTATTTAGATTGTCGAGTAAGTAAAATACGTACCTCTGTAGCAGATTGCACCTTGATTTATTTAAATTACTGACGACTTAAATATAAAATTGCACAGATTAAAAAACTTGTTTTCGCTCACTATAAACACTTTGTTTACATAAAACTAGCATTGGGCGATACTGTATCTGTATCGAAAAAATCGATACTTTTGGGCCGATACATCGATATTTTGGATCGATACTGAGTGTCCCGATACCGGTCAGTATCGATGCTAAAACGCCGATATTTGTATCGATACCTTTATAGTAAAAGCTAGAGAAACTAAAATACTTATCCTAATTAATAACCTTACTTATACTAATGCGATGTCCGTTAGGATTTCACCTGCATAACAAACTCGGTCCATGGCTGTTCGCCTCCAATTTCTCGAATGTCCCACACTTTCCAGGACTTGCTCCATTAAATGGAGTCCATTTGGTCTAACCGTCGAGCACGCTGCGTACCTTTGCACCTTGTACCAACCGAATTCGAGGCAAACATCATTTTTACGGAATTGTTTTCCGGCATTCTCACAACATGTCCCGCCCATTGTACCCTTCCAGCCTCAGCAACTTTCTGAATACTGGGTTCGCCGAAAAGCTGCGCCAGCTTGTGATTCATGTTTTTCCTCCATACACCGTACTCACATACACCACCAAAGATGATCCTAAGCACACAACGTCCAAAAGTGGCCATGGCCGCTGCAGTGCGTTCAAGTCTCCGTCGAGCATTGGCCACGTTTCGTGCCCTTAGACTATCGGTCTTATTTGCGCTTTGTACATGGTACAAGAATGAAGCTTGCCAGATTTTATGGTCTTGTAGAATCCGTAGTAAGTACGACTTCCGACAAGAATGGTGAGGTGCATTTCTCTGCTGCAGTTGTTATCCGACGTCATCAACGACCCGAAGTATACAAACTCGTTCACCACCTCGAACTTATAGAAATTAAAATAAGAGGTGTACCTAATTAAAAGTACGGCGGCTAATTTTTGACGTAGGACTACGTCTTTGTTTACTATACTGGGACTGGGTAGCACTTTGTAAAAACGAGAAATAGAAGTGTAACGTTTGAATGAAATATTTCAAACGCTAATAGCTACTATACTACTGAACGAAACATAACAGTTAATATGTCGTTGGATAGATAAAATGTCCAGCAATTTTATAGTAACATACTAATAATAATTTTTTATACGCTAAATAGTGAAAATGTGTGTAAAGATTCAAGGTCGAATTTTTCCATACATTTCCCTTGTTATCGCCTAGCTTCACAGGCACGGACGACAATTAGATACACCAAAGGATTTGGATCCAAATGATAACCTTGAGACCACTTTGTAAGCCACACCCCTTTTCCAATCCAATCGGCAACATCGATGGCTATTGACGGCAACACCGGTCCCAAAGACAAGCGGAATCAGAGGGCAATGGCCAACGTGAATCCCACACGATGCACTTAACATTACATTTTGCATTATTCCCATCGCAGACATGCGAAATTGTTCGATAGCTTGCTCAATCAGTGTCGGACAACCATTTAAGCAGCAGCAGCCGATATGGTTTCCCCCACCACCTACACTAGCTTACAAGCAGCAGCGGCAGTGCCAGTGACTATAAAATGGTACTCTTCGTTCGCCGTCTGCTCATTCATCGCACAATCGCACTGACGGACGGTCAGTATTTACCATCGACGGCTATTGGTGGCGAAAGCAACGGCATTTGGCGGCAAACACCAGCGATCGGAGCCAACAACGATAGCAATCGGGAGGTAACAACGATAGCATTTTGGCATTTTGGCGGCTATTGGAGGCAAATCCAAGGACCTTTGCGGCATCTAATGTCATTTTCGATGACAATTCGAGGCACGCAATGGCATTTTGGCGGTTATTTTCGCAAACCAACAGCAAATGGAAACGGATCGACTGACGGGCAGCAAATTCAGCAGTAGGCCGTTGTGGTCTTAAACAGTTCTTATAAGAACTATAGTAATTGAAGAATGAAAAGATGTTTCTACACTTTTCTAAATGGTTAACGTTCCAACGTTCCATGGAAAATGCTTGCTCATTCAGCGTCGGATAATCATTCGAGCAGCAGCAGCAATTGATCTGGTTTCCCCCACCACCTACACTAGCTTACAAGCAGCAGCGGCAGTGCCAGTGACTATAAAATGGTACTCTTCGTTCGCCGTCTGCTCAGTCCTACGTCACCCTTTCGTACAACCCTTAGGGCTGTATACCTTGTAGTTTTTTCGATAAATAAACTAACTCTGCAAAAATAGATACATTCCTAGTTCCAGTCTTAAATCAAATTTTAAGTAAAACTTCATTTTCAATTTGAAATCCAATTTCAAGTCGGATTTCTTGGGCGATGTAAAAAATCAAATTCAATTTCAAATCCTATTTCAAGTTCAATTCGAAGTTCCATTTTAAGTCCGATTTAACTCCAATTTCTGGCAAAGTTGTAAGCATAATTTCTAGTCAAATTTTACATCCAATTCAAGGTTAGTTACAAGTAAAATTTTAAGTTCTCTATTGTGTCCTATTTCAAGTTCAATTTCATGTCTCATTATAAGTTCTATTTCATGTGTAATTTCAAGTCCAATTTATATATTGTAGTCTGAATTGGTCCAAACTTAAGTTTAACGTTCAATTTTAAGTGTAATTTGAAATCCAAATTCAAGTTCCACTTTTAGTTTAATTTTAAGTTCAATTTAAAGTCTTAATTCCAGTTCAAATTTAAGTTGAAATTGATGCAGACTGAAGTCCAATATCATTTGATCATCAATATCCCGCATTTTGCACCTTACTGAACACCGCAGTCTAAAAGTGCGACTGGCACAAAAACTGCGACAATGCGAATGTTGTGAGTGAGAAAGAGTAACAACTGCAATGTTGCTGTTTTGTTTTGTCATATACATTGGCATTAGAGAAAATAATCTGGATTAATCCAGGTACAGTTTCAAAGCACAATATCAATTTGAAGTTCTATTTTAAGCATAATGCCATGCTTAATTCTAAGTTAAATTTCAGTTCCCATTTCAAGTTCAATATCAAATTTAATTTCAAGTTCAATTTTAAGTAAAATTTCAAGTGCAATTCCTGCTCCGATTTTAAAATTAATTTCAAATGCGATCAATTAGACAACTCGCAAGTTGCTGAGAACTACTCGCACTTGCTGAGTGAAGTTTTGCTTTCCTCAATGGAGCTAGCTGTCTTGGCACTCGAAGATGGATGTCGTTGGATACGCTAGGCCGTCAACCGCGTTGTTAAGTGAAGAAACCCTGAGTGCATGGAGTGACTTTTGACGGAGATGAACTGGAAGGGGTTGATGAATTCATAAATTAGGGATCTCTGGCAACCGCCATTAATAATACGAGTAAGCAGATTCAACGACGCATTCTAGCTATATCTGGTCTACTTTTCCCTTCGTAAGTGATTTCGATCAAGGAGCATAAACCGTACGCAAAATATAAGTGCATTTGCCGTATTTGAACGCAAGGTGTTGGTAACTGGGAGCAGAGAGCGGTCCAGACGTATAAACCACGAGCTGCAGGCACTACTTTGAAAGATTCCCATCGTACACCTGCCGGCTGGCATGTTGTACGAATGCACCATCGACACCAGGTTGAAACTGACTTGCGAGTTCTTGATATAGCAAACAAATTTCAGCAATGTTTAACTTTCATCTGTCTCAGCAAGTGTTACGTTCTACATTTATTTTAATGTTTCGATGTTTACTGTTTCGATGTTTTCGGTGCAATTTCCATGATAGTTAAGATTAGCTAACTTCGCCATAGCGTTCATACTAGAAAGCATTTGGCTCCACAGCGCGCACGAGCACGAGGCACCTCGGTTAAATTAGATATACCCTCAGCCATTAAAAAAATAATTTACAATTCTCCTCCACCTCAATACAATCCGCAAGTCGCACGAATCATTTCTAAAAGGGGCAGTTTGGTCATCGCTGATCTGAAGTCTCCAAAACACTTGTAGAGAAAAGTGTTTAATTTGGTTATCTGTATGGTTGTAGAGGTACATTCTCACGGTCATCATATTTGTCCAGTTTTGTATGGCTTGTACCTTCTGTAGCGTAAACAGAAGTGGAAGGGGGTTAAATTAGTTGGTTTGTCGAATATAAATCTTAATCCGCATGTTTGGGCAGAAAATGTTCTGATTTTTTAGTTCGACCGATATGGTTACCTCGTTTAATATTCATAAGTTCCATTTCTAGCATTTTTGTCTGTAAGGTTGCTGAGTGGTCGATTTCTGGCCGGCCCGGCCGGTTTTTCACTTGCAAAGCCGGTGACCGGTCAATTTGGCAAAAAATCGGTTTACCGACTTAAGAAAACGGATTTGTATTTTTTGTTCGATTTTTAAAATTTATTTTTTATTTCCATCATTCCGCTAGATTTTCTAATAAATGTATTAGCAATCCTGAGCAATTCGTTGCAGTTTCCGGTCAAAAGAGTTTAAAACCGCAGGCCTGACTAGTGCGACATCAGCTATTATTTCGTTCCTAACGAGATTTCGTATGAGTAGGAAAGAGAATCAACAGCAGCAAAAGCACACGCATATAATTTTCTAAAAATTAAGCTTATTTAGCTTAATAAACTTAAACAAAACTATGGTTTTCTTAGGGGTTGCGTGTACCCTGCCAGTGTATCGATACCAATATCGATACCACTGGTATCGATGCTTGCCGCCCGATATTTCAGTCGGATCGATACTTTTAGAAAATTTGTATCGATATTCGAATATCGATACTTCTCGCAGTATCGCCCAATGCTACATAAAACTTAGAGTGACTATATACAGAGTGGCGACAATGTCAAAATTGGAATGATAATTATCTGTCAGTGTCATTCCAATCGAGCAGACAACCTATCCAACGCGTATGCAGGAAAGAGAAAGAAAAACCTAGGATAAACCGCATTGCATACATTTGGGATGACTTGGCGCCACTCTGTATATAGTCACTCTAATAAAACTCGTCTGTGGTCTGTCAGAGTCGTTTGCAGGGATGCCAAGTCTGCGAATTTGCTAGCGATCTCAAAGTTTTTGTTTTTGTACAAAAATTAAAATCGTTCCTAAGTCCAGAAATAGAGCAGAGACATTTCGTTTTGAAATACTTTTTCAAAATAAAACGATATAAATGTCTCTTGATTAAAAGTAACTGAATATTATTATGAACTCTAACTGAAAGTGCAATTGGTTCAAAACTTGGTTAAAAAAAGTGTTTAAAGTTGTGTGACAAATATAAATGGCATCAATGTTCGAAATAGAGTGCGAAATTTTGAGAGTGCGAAATTAAAATCATGTGAGTCTAAGTAGAGAAAAATTTCGCAATACTTAATATGGAAAAATGATGTCTGTATGTAGCAAAACTATCAGCAAATGTAAAATGTTTAAAATGTATCCGTCAGTTGGTAGTCGAGTAATTCGGGGTTAAAATCAGGGTATTTTTATAATCAAAGTTCTACAGTTTCTAAACAAGCAAACATAGAGGTATACTATTTTCAGCAAAGTTGTGTATTTTTACTATTTGTATAACTTTGTAACACATGAAAAAGTCATACAACAATTACAAAAAGAGCTAAAATAGAAGAACTGATTTTACAAATACAGAAACAATAAATAAGATTTCTCTGTCTTCGCTTCTATCTCAGGTTACAGTCTTCAGCAAAATTTCTTGTAATAATAGGCTCTAAAACTTTGCAGAACATATCAATGTGTTATATTGAAACTGAAAAAAAATTTTTTTTCGCTTTTAGGAGGATTACTCCAAATTTAAATTGCACCAGATGATAGAGCATTCAATTTCAAGAAACTCTTCCGAAGGTTCGATAAACTTAAAAACAAGTTTTCCTAGTCAAAACTCTAGTGCGCACGTTTTCTTTGGTTTTGGGCTAGCATTGGGCGATACTGCGCAAAGCATCGATATTCGAATATCGATACAATTTTTGTAAAGGTATCGATCCCGTTGAAATATCGGGCGGCAAGTATCGATACCAGTGGTATCGATATCGGTATCGATACACTGACAGGGTGCAACGAAAACCACACTTTTGTTTATTATTTAGCTTAATTTTTTAGAAAATTATATGCGTGTGCTTTTACTACTGTTGATACTCTTTCGTTCTCATACGAAATCTCGTTAGGAACGAAATAATAGCTGATGTCGGACTGGTCAGGCCTGCGGTTTTAAACTCTTTTGACTGGAAACTGCAACGAATTGCTCAGGATTGCTACAAAATTTATTAGAAAATCTAGTGGAATGATGGAAATGAAAAATAAATTTTAAAAATCGGACAAAAAGTACAAATCCGTTTTCTTAAGTCGACCGTAAACCTTCTCAAGTAAACTTAAGTAAACCGACTTTTTGCCAGATTGATCGGTCACCGCACCGGCTTTGCAAGTGAAAAACCGGCCGGGCCGACCAGAAATCGACCACTCAGCCAAGCGCTTGCAAATGCTTTTATATTTTGCGTACGGTTTATGCTCCTTGATCGAAATAACTTACGAAGGGAAAAGTAGACCTGACTTAGCTAGAATGCGTCGTTGAATCTGCTTACTCGTATGATTGACGGCGGTTGCCAGAGATCCCTAATTTATGAATTCATCAACCCCTTCCAGTTCATCTCCGTCAAAAGTCTTTTCATGCACTCAGGGTTTCTTCACTTAACAACGCAGTTGCGGCTTCATTGACGGTCTAGCGTATCCAACCACATCCATCTTCGAGTGCCAAGACAGCTACCTCCATTGAGGAAAGCAGAGCTTCACTCAGCAACTTGCGAGTTGTCTAATTAATCGCATTTGAAATTAATTCTAAAATCGGAGCTGGAATTGCCCTTGAAATTTTACCTAAAATTGAACCTGAAATTAAACTTGATATTGAACTTGAAATGGGAACTGAAATTTAACTTAGAATTGAGCATGGCATTATGCTTAAAATTGAACTTCAAATTGATATTGATGATCAAATGATATTGGACTTTCCCGTAAAAATGATGTTTGCCTCGAATTCAGTTGGTACCAGGCGCAGAGGTACGCAGCGTGCTTGACGGGTAGACCAAATGGAGCAAGTCCTGGAAAGTGTGGGACATTCGAGAAATTGGAGGCGGACGGCCATGGATCGAGTTTGTTGGCGGAACATTGTTATGCAGGTGAAATCCTAATGGACATCGCATTAGGATAAGTAAAGTATTTTAGTTTCTCTAGCATTTACTATAAAGGTATTTATCGATACAAATATCGTCGTTTTAGCATCGATACTGGCCGGTATCGGGACGCTCAGTATCGATCCAAAATATCGATATATCGGCTCAAAAGTATCGATTTTTTCGATACAGATACAGTATCGCCCAATGCTATTTTGGGCTATTGTGCGCGCGAGTAACTGTGTTGCAAAAGTTGGCGCGAGCGTACGAGGATTGATATCTTTTGACCCGTAAAAACAAATCTTATGAAATTTTGCATATATATTCGTAGTGTCAAAACCTCTCGTTTGATACTAAAATAATTGAAATTACGTAAATTATCTTGGTTAAAATCATTATAAATTATTGTTAATTTTGGTGTGGTGTATACGATTGCTCATAACTTTCAAATTAAACGTCCAATCCAAAAACCATTCAATAGTGATCTATCCGGCTATATTACCTGCCAAATAAAACTTGTAGCGCATAAATCGGTTTGGCCATCTCTGAGAAACAGGCGATCATTTGAACCTTATCAAAAATGGTTTATTAAGGCTAACTTTTAAACTGCTTGTCCGTTTTCAATAAAACTTGGTAAAAAGTTTAGTAACAGCAAGAGCTTTCGTTTGGTACTAAAATCGTTAAAACTGGTTGCGTAGTTCAGGAGAAACGCGTGTCACGTAGTTTTCACATTTTTGCTTATAACTTTTAAACGAAACGTCGGACCGCAAAGCAATTCAATAGTGATATACTAGACAATAATACCTTTCAAACAAAAGTAAAAGCGATCAAATCGGTTCAGCCATCTTCGAGAAACAGGCGATAGAAAATGAGCTGCACACACACACATACACACACACACACACAAACATTGCTCAGTTCGTCGAGCTCTGTCGATTGGTATATGTGATTCGGCCCTACGGGCCTCGGATCAATTTCGTGTTTTTCGACCAATTTCTAAACCTTTGTTATATAGTATAACAAAGGTAAAAACATAGGCAACATAGAGCGTGTCCAAGCTGACAGCTTCATAGATGGGCTGCAAGGGGAAAATGTCAACTTGACGTGAGCAGAGTTGCCAAAAGCATGTTATTTTTTCCGATAGTTGTACCCACAAGCCGTAAAGCCCTATAAATGTATATCTTTATAGGGCTTTAACTAGCCGCCATTGGGCACGCGAAAAGGTCGATACCGTGGACCCCCGTTCGTTTGACCATTTTTAATCTGAACACTTTTTAATTTGAACTCCGTTGGTTTGCACGACGTGCAAATTAAAAATGGTTTAAATGTCATTCTCAACATGACATCATTTGTTTATGCAGACAATGCACATAAACACGATTCGTTTGAACTGACCTAGCGTGTTTAATCGGTTTCACATTTCGTTTTCCTTACGATTAAGAGAGAAATCCGATCGGAAAATGCAATATTCGCACTTGCAACTGCCAACTAAAACAAACCACCAAAACAATAACAAAGAGCAGGGCGGCCAGTTCACACAGGTTTCAGCATATTTCGGGTTACCAGCTGTTCAAATTAAAAAGTAACCCCGTTAGTTTGCATGAGGAATCGTTCAAACGAACGGGCGTCCACTGTAGTATAAAGCTATCGACCTTTTCGCGTGCGTAATGGCGGCTAGTTAAAGCCCTTATAAAGATATACATTTATAGGGCTTTACGGCTTGTGGGTACAACTATCGGAAAAAATAACATACTTTTGGCAACTCTGTTCACGTCAAGTCGACATTTTCCCCTTGCAAAACTGTCAAGCGTACGTTAGCAAAGTTGCCAAAAGCATTTAAATATTTCCCAAAAGTTGCGCCCACTATCCGCCATTAAGCACGCGGAAAAGGTGGATAGGACAGGCCCAAAGTAAATTGATATATACCAGGTATGTGACAATGCGAACTGTCATATACACTAACACATCTACACTAGTTATGAGATTTCGAGCATTTTGTTTGGAAAATTAGTTGATTTTTTAAAAAAATCGTTGGATACACAAGATTTGCAAGTGGTGAATGACCCTTTGGGTTAAAACCACTCAAAAAAAAAAAGATTTGCAAATTTTTTTTCACAGCTTTTGTGGTTATGCACAGACAAACAGACGAGACACTCGCGATAATTCCATCGTCCAATCAAAAACCACTCATTTTTCAAAAAAACATGTTTCGCAACATGGCCACACCGCGGCGCGCGAGTGTTGCTTTGAGTTTTCAGTATAAAACCATTCAAATGTACAAAACCTTACAGCATAAAACCCTGCAAATGCCAGCTACTCCGCAACATGCATAACAGAGGGTGCTAGTGTGCAAGCAAAATGTGCAGGACGATGGTTTTTAAAGGATTTTCTTCTAAGTGTCATGTCAGTTCGTCAGTGGTTTATGCTTAGAAGATTATTTCTAATATGTATTTTTACGGATATATCGAAGTGCATTGCAAGCGGAATTTTTTTCGTCAAAACGGTATCAAGATGTTCCAGAGAAATGTTCTTATATCACTTTCCTACGAGTAGTAAAACAAAAAAGAAATTCTTTAAAATGCTCGGACATGATTGATCAACAAGCAACATGAGCAACATTTTTATCCGCCCGCGATATATTGCATCTGATTTCTGGGATACTTAAAGTGTTGACTATCCAAGTATACTGGTATACTTAAAGTGTTAAGTGATCCAAGACTGTTTTGTAGCAATCTAAGATTACTTGTTATGGTTTCCTACGTAGTGTTGAGACAAGAGCATATATATCAAACGACGTGAGCGGGCAATTTTATGATAAAAAGGTATCATCTTAGCACAATATATGAAACACGTCTCATATAATACCGATTTGACTAATCGGACTGAAGTCATTTCAAGGTAGAATTTTCTCATCAATATTAAAGAAGTAATTTCTAAAAATGACTTTAATTTAAAGATTTTCAAGCAGTAGCACAAGCATCTATTCGAATAAAACTATTTTTTAAAAGAAGATATCAAAAGCAGATATTCAAGAGTATCATGCAAGCAAGTTGTTGGATGGAATGTGTTTTAATTTAAGCAATATACCAGGATTAGGAGCGTATTGATCGTGAAGTATTAGAAACATTAATTCATTTTTCAATTGCACATCGAAATAGTGAAAATTTTCACCCGTGTTCTCATATTTTTAACGCAAAATTAAAGAAGGCTACAAGTGCAAATGACTTTAAAATATATTCTTTACATTTCATTGTAAATGTACAAATATTTCTCTGGAATAATATAGCTGCATTCATTAATTACAATTAATTTAGTTTTAATTTTCATACAGATTCTACCATATTTCAGAACTACCCAAGTAACCACAAGCATTAACGCATAACCCCATATTGGCTGTAGCTCGGCATCGCTAATACCAGACAGCGGTATATCAGCAATTCGCATGGTTAAAACTTTTGTATAAACATTGTTAATGCGTTTAACCTTCTGCGGCTGAGGTGGTAGTCTGACAGACACCAGAAATCAGAAAAATGCAGCAGATGCGTTAAGTATTGTATTTTGATTTTTAAGTTTACAGCGTCTTCCCGACTCATATCTGCGATCTAATTACATCCAATAGGTTGCTAAAGATATGTACAGAATTCTAAAATAATTCAGATCTGAATTTACATAATTCAAGATTAGGAATTATTAAGTTAAGTTTCGGTGTCCAGCAGACTACCACGTCAGCGTAATCGTTAAGATTAGGGCACCTCAGCCGCAGAAGGTTAAGCATTATCGTAAATTAGCATTATTAAAAACACTATTTGCGTATATACCCAGGTAACCAATAAGCATTTCCAATGCAATTTAAAAGCAAGCCAATAAGCATTTAAGTTGCCTTAAATGCTATTTTGGCAAAATATGCGGCTACTTTACTGCTAGCCCTCTTATAGTGCTGACAATGCTTATTTGCAGCTAGTTACCAACAAAAAGAATTTAAAAAGAATTGTGGATGCCAATTTACAATAGTTATGCAGTCAAAAAGCTGATAAACAACAACCTGCAGTATAAAACGCCAGGGATGCTAATAAACGACTGATTTACTGCTTATTTTAATGCTTATTGGTTACCTGGGTAATGTTACAATGTGTTGCTTACAAGCTTTAGGACAAATCTTTAAAACGTACCGTAAATTTTAATAAAATGCTTATACCTGACTTCGTTTTTGCTTATTTACGGCCACTACTCATGCTCTGTTTCACCTAACTGCTGCTGTCTTTTTTCAAACAATTGAATTCTAAAATAAACTACGAACGACAATTTAAGTACGACTGATTACAACCCACTCATCTATAACAGCTGTGGTTAAGATATCAAAGGCGCCAGCAAATGAACCATGCAGGGGTACACGCACCCAGGTTCAAATCTCATTAAAGGTAACATTTGAAATGCAAAAAAAATCCATTCGTCGTAAATAATGGAGTAGCGCATAGCTTGAGAAGCTGCTAGAATCAGCGGACTTAAAAAAAAGGAAAAAATCAGAGGGGTTGTGTACAAGACACGACCGCATATATAGGTGACGCAGGACTTCGTAAGTCTCTTTGTAGTGATAGTGGCATGTATTCATGCTTGTAATCATTCGATTCTTCATGTATACATGCTATATGCAACATATATACATGCTACATTCGTTGTATGTAACATTTATCAAAGTAGTAACATTGCATACGTTCAATTCTCAACAGATTGTGCATTTGAAAACAATTTAACAAAATCAAGAACACAAACTATTGCTTTCCTGCTACCTTACTGAAATTAAAGATTGTTTTCATTATCCATGGTTTCCCACGTTGAAGGGATTTTATCAATTCAATCCTATTTTATCAACAGCACATCTTTCCACTACACTTCTAATGAAACGGCAAGCATGCGTATTCATACAGAGTCGTATTATAACCGAACACTACAGCTGCAGCACATTTTTCCAACACAGATATCAAGTTCGCCGAGGTTTAATCGTCTCGCAGTAAAGAATTTGCGATCTGTTGGGACAACGAACTTGTGTCATTTTTTCTAGCACACTTCCCTAACACAGACATCAAGTTGGACTAGGTTTAATCGCGTTCGTAATCGTAAGAAATCTGTTGGCACGAGGGGGCTTGGTTACTCTCTCTGGCGTAGTTTCCAAGCAAGGACATCAAAATGGTCTAGGTTGAACCGCGGTGTTAAGAAATCTTGTTGAAATGAGGAAACTTTGTCACTTGTTTTGGCTTACTTCCCAAGCACAGATATCAAATTGGTATAGGTTTAGATCATCGTAAAGAATTTTCCAACTAATCACGAAGCGAGATTTCTGGTAAAACATAGGTTCATTGTTTTCAATTTTTCAATAGTTCAACATCAAGAATCCATACTTTTCTTCATTTGGGTCAATTCTTAGAAGATTTTCCGATCGATTGGTGTAAGAATATTGAAAATCGATCGGAAAACCGCTGAGCTATTAGCGCTCAAAACCTTTCATTTTTCGTGACTCTCGCATTTTTCGTTTTTTTGGAATGACACCCTATCTCAAAACTTGCCGTAAGACGTAGTCCTACGTCAATATATATTTATTTTTGTCTTTTGACACGCCTGCCGAATTGATGTTTTTATAATTTTTTCGCAAACAAGCTAAAAATAACGATATGTCGATAATGCAGGCGAAGCGATGTTTAATTCATGCCCTAATGGTGCTTTAGCAATTGCTATTATAATGCAGCTTTAATTTGACAATAGTGGGGCCCTTTTCCACTTTATTACTGCATTTATTGTACATGTAAGAAAATAATACATTATATGATATACTTTGTAGCGCACTATAAAGCATTACAATTGAATTGATATAAAGCTTCGTGGTTACTTGGGTATTTCTTCTTCGTTCTACACCCACTAATGCAATCCTCAATGGTCACATACCTGGTATATATCAATTTACTTTGGGACAGGACGTGCCATCTGGCTTCTTACTCTTCTTCTTATTATTACCGCCATCTCGATTGAATATTCTTTGTTAGACTCTGCACCACTGTTGCCTGCACATGTTATTTTAAGAATAATTTCGTTTGCCGAACAACGGCTCCCGAATATGCCACAGTTTATGCGACCAAAATTATGTTTTGCATTTCATTTTGGAAATTAAAATTCGTGTACAAACAAAACTAATGGTGAACCAAGCATAGAACTACAGAATACAAAAGAAATCAAAATTCGGAAATAATGACTTATTGTCGTATTCCTACTAACGAGTGTCAGCAACACTGAAAGCGATACCGCGTTATATTTTCCAGTCAACGGTTGTTCGCACCCCATCGACAGGCAACCATGCTTTTGCAGCCAACATCTCAGCGTGAGCGAAAATGAAATAGCATTTGATCACTTCGTTTCACTCGACTGCCAGCAGCTTAATTTACTTGATTTGGGCCCGCTATCAAATTTTGAGCCCCAGGACATGCTGTCGCTGACGTTCACTGCAGCTCGATGTAGAGATGTTGATGGGGTGGTTGTTCGTCACTTTCAGCCAATCAGAAATTGGGTCAATTTTAGATCAACGCCGCGGTTGACACTTGGCACGTCCAGTCCTAGGTATAAAGGTATCGACCTTTTCGCGTGCGTAATGGCGGCTAGTGGGTACAACTTTCGGAGAACGTTAGCATGCCGATCGATGCGCGAAAACGATAAAGGAGGAGGACCTTTTAAGATGCATGGGTTTTTGCGACCAAGTGTGTCACACTCGGTGCGCTGGCTTGAACGCTCCTTTCATGAAATTCGTCCAGTCAAACAACAATTTGTTTTGGATGTGTGATGAATGCGTTAGGCTTATGAAATTCGCACGTTTTAAAAGTACCGTTTCGTCCCTGCGAAACGTGATATCATCCGTCGTAGCAGGGCAAGCGAGCGGAATCTCAGAGCTAAAAGACGAAATCGTGCGGAACAACAACGAGGTAGCCAAACTCGCCGATAAGGTCAATGCGGCAACCCCGATGCGAACCCCCGACACCCCCCGCCGCAGTCGAGCCTTTCCAGCCAGCGACCAGCAGCCGTCCCGGTCCTGCTGGCGGGTGCAGGGAACGGGGCTTCCAGAATCGCCTTCCAAGCAAGTTTGAAATCGCTGATCCAAGCCCCACTGTTGATCCGTTCTTCGCTTCTAGTTCATCACCATTGAGCCTCTTAAAATTCCATCCCGTTCACGTCTATTACCAGACCCAAGCAGCACTTGCAACATCTTCCATGTTGCTATTTAGTCTTGTTTAAATTGCAAAAAACTTCACCGGTAACAGTATTGAAACACGCAACAAATAAGCAACTTCATGTTATTAATACGTTAGATTCAGGTTATCCAATACTTATACTGGCCGTCACAAATATATTAGTCTATATCTAGTAACATGAAACTTCATCGCAACATCGTGTTATTATAATGTCATTGCTAAACAATAATGTCACATGATGTTGCATCATGTTGATTACGGCATATTTTTAAATAAAATGTAACCAAACAAATACAATCAATGTAACATCATATTTCTTTAATTCTTTATTCTTTAAACTTGAAAATTAACAAATTAATAACTTTCACGAGGTGCATCAAATAATACAAAGCAAAATTATATTTTGCACGATTAATTTTGAATGGCATGAAGATTAGCTCATAATAGGCCCAAAAAACTAAAGTTTTGTTTCGCATTAAGGATATTAATGTAAATAATTTTCGTCTTGGAGACCAGAGAGGAAATTTGCTTCCTGCTAAACATAATTCGCGATTACAAAGTTGCTTATAATAGAGCTTTCTGACAGCTCAAGCACCCACACTAGCGAACACGAAATACGCGTGTATATACATGATGTTTACCTCATTTTGGGGAACAGCTGATGCTGGAGGAACAAACCGAAAAATAGCGATTACTAGTTGTGTTTCTCCGTTTGCCACATATTTCGCACATATTTCAGTAAAATTTTCCATCCTGTTCCAAATTCAAGCACATATTTTGAAAATTTGCTGGTATTTAAGCCAGCGGAAGACGAAATTCATTCTGTACCTTGGTGACGAAGGAATGCATCTCTTTTGTTTACTGTTGTTGTTTGTTTACCTCATTTTGGGGAACAGCTGATGCTGGAGGAACAAACCGAAAAATAGCGATTACTAGTTGTGTTTCTCCGTTTGCCACACATATTTCGCACATATTTCAGTAAAATTTTCCATCCTGTTCCCAATTCAAGCACATATTTTGAAAATTTGCTGGTATTTAAACCAGCGGAAGACGAAATTCATTCTGTACCTTGGTGACAAAGGAATGCATCTCTTTTGTTTACTGTTGTTGTTTGCCTCATTTTCAAGCTCCAATACACACATAACTGGAAAGCTCTATTGTTTGGTTTTTGTCCGAGGAAAAAAGAGAAGAGAGTATTTTTGTTTTTGTTTTCACGCAAGTTTTGACAACGCGGCATAGGATTTCGTGGGAGTGCGAACAGGCTTAAAATCTCTTTTAATACCGTAGTCGCGAATGGATAGATAATGCGCATTGATGTTTCATAAGACATATGTGTAACAATTGGTTGCATATAGGCTCCCCAAGTAACCAAGAGTTCGAATAATGGTGTCTAACAAGGGTTAAACAGCTTTATGTATATCAATCTATAACTTGCTAAGCAGCGTCACTTTTAAGTAATTAACCGAACTTTCAAGCTGTCTTTGGCTCACTGCATAGAACGCTAAGCAGCTTCGAAATAAACTGTCAAAAACTAAGAAAAAACAAATTTAGCAGCACTTCTATGTTCTGTTTTTATACTTCTACCTAACTTCTATATTCGTTGCATTTGCCTGCTGTTGGGTTTGAACTCGGGTGCTCCGCGTTGTAAACCTATACTGATCCACTGCGTCACCTTTGTCGTATACAAGCGATGTGAATTTTGCCAATGAGTTGTTAAGTAAAAGTTCGATTTAGAACTTGCAGCAGCTTTATGCAGCGCGAGTTAATTATAGAACATAAAGTTTGGAACCAGGCAATTAACTGTAGTAGTGAGATACCGACAGCATATGCTACACAACACAATAATGAAGAGCATTACATTCTAATTTATATTTGTAATTAGAAATGTGCGAGGATTAAATTTATTCAAGTGAAATAAAAATTAATCTCCAATGGTTTCAGGTTCTGCTGGTTTGATCACCAGAAATATAAACAAAAAAGCAACACGCAGAACTTGTAAGCAACTAAAGTTACTTCAGAACTTCATGTAGCATCCTAATAGCTTTGAAGTATCTATGAAGTATTCGCAGCATTTCTTCAAGCATTTAGTTCCACATATACTTGATATACACTACTAATCAGCGTGAAAGTTCCACGGAACTGAATCTGAACTAATTATGAACTTTCGAGTTCGCGTGTCAAGTAATATTCGAACTTTTGGTTGCTTGGGGATCCACCTCTTGTGCTTTTTCAATCATATAGCAGTTCGATAAAGGTAACTGATGCGAACTGTTACCATACTTGAATGTTTCAATTATAGTTGCGTAACCCTTCATACAACAAATGGTGCTGCTTGAGGAACGTTGGTGGTATGAACACGAGTGTTCCTGGCTACCTCCTAGCATGCGCCGACAGTCCGTACGAGATAATTGTTGTGACCGAAACCTGGCTTGACAACCGTACGTGCTCTCGGCACATACCGTGGACCCCCATTCGTTTGACCGTTTTTAATCTGAACACTTTTTAATTTGAACCCCGCTGGTTTGCACGATGTGCAAATTAAAAATGGTTCAAATGTCATTCTCAATATGGCATCATTTGCCTTCGGAGAACTATGCACATAAACACGATTTGTTTGTACTGATCTAGCGTGTTTAATCCTAGTTTAATCAGTTTCACATTTCGTTTCCCAACGATTACGATAGAAATCCGATCGTAGAATAGCATATTCGCTGCTTGCAACTACCAACTAAACGAGGATAAATCAAAACACCAAAACAATAACAAAGAACAGGGCGGCCAGTTCATACAAGTTTCAGCACATTTAGGGTTGCTAGTTGTTCAAATTAAAAACGAACCCCGTTAGTTTGCATGAGGAATCGTTCAAACGAACGGGGGTCCACTATATTTGGGCCGAACTACGAAGTCTTTCGCTGTGATCGAAGTGCGCTTAACAGCCGCAAAGCTACGGGAGGCGGAGTCTTGATTGCGGTCCACCGCCAGTCGCAGACCTTCGTCATCGAAAACATCGAGTGGTTACCGGTCGAGCAAGTATGGGTAAATATCAAACTTTCAGACCGTAGACTATTCTTGTGTGCTATCTACGTACCTCCTGACCGCATCCGAGACCCGGTTATTCTGAATGCACATATTAATTCAGTTAACCAAATAGCATCGATGGCATCTGCGTCGGAAGACATTATTATTTTGGGCGATTTCAATCTACCAAGCATTAAGTGGCGTGAACGCGGTAACGGGTACCTGTACGCTGACATGGGTTCGTCAACTCTATCGCCTATCAATACTGAATTGCTCGATTGTTATAGTACTGCAACCGTTCAACAAGTAAACGATATACCCAACGAAAATGGGTGCCTCCTCGATCTATGCTTTGTCAGTGTTCGTAGTCAGGCCCCGGAAGTGACGATGGCGCCTACCCCGCTTGTCAAGCATGTTCTGCATCATCCAGCTCTGCTAATTACTACCAGCCATCAAATTTTTCGTGACGTAAATATTGCGCCTCCGGCCGTCTTCTACGACTACGCCCATGCTGATTTTGGGGATATTCTAGATGTTTTAAGCAGCATCAACTGGAGCACAGTTTTAGATAATGACGATATAAACACTGCTGCCACCAAGGGGTCGGTCACTCGGCAAAGCCGTTTTTATGTTCGGCGGAGCATTGGGCGATACTGCGCAAAGCATCGATATTCGAATATCGATACAATTTTTGTAAAGGTATCGATCCCGTTGAAATATCGGGCGGCAAGTATCGATACCAGTGGTATCGATATCGGTATCGATACACTGACAGGGTGCAACGAAAACCACACTTTTGTTTATTATTTAGCTTAATTTTTTAGAAAATTATATGCGTGTGCTTTTACTACTGTTGATACTCTTTCGTTCTCATACGAAATCTCGTTAGGAACGAAATAATAGCTGATGTCGGACTGGTCAGGCCTGCGGTTTTAAACTCTTTTGACTGGAAACTGCAACGAATTGCTCAGGATTGCTACAAAATTTATTAGAAAATCTAGTGGAATGATGGAAATGAAAAATAAATTTTAAAAATCGGACAAAAAGTACAAATCCGTTTTCTTAAGTCGACCGTAAACCTTCTCAAGTAAACTTAAGTAAACCGACTTTTTGCCAGATTGATCGGTCACCGGTGCGGCTTTGCAAGTGAAAAACCGGCCGGGCCGACCAGAAATCGACCACTCAGCCAAGCGCTTGCAAATGCTTTTATATTTTGCGTACGGTTTATGCTCCTTGATCGAAATAACTTACGAAGGGAAAAGTAGACCTGACTTAGCTAGAATGCGTCGTTGAATCTGCTTACTCGTATGATTGACGGCGGTTGCCAGAGATCCCTAATTTATGAATTCATCAACCCCTTCCAGTTCATCTCCGTCAAAAGTCTTTTCATGCACTCAGGGTTTCTTCACTTAACAACGCAGTTGCGGCTTCATTGACGGTCTAGCGTATCCAACCACATCCATCTTCGAGTGCCAAGACAGCTACCTCCATTGAGGAAAGCAGAGCTTCACTCAGCAACTTGCGAGTTGTCTAATTAATCGCATTTGAAATTAATTCTAAAATCGGAGCTGGAATTGCCCTTGAAATTTTACCTAAAATTGAACCTGAAATTAAACTTGATATTGAACTTGAAATGGGAACTGAAATTTAACTTAGAATTGAGCATGGCATTATGCTTAAAATTGAACTTCAAATTGATATTGATGATCAAATGATATTGGACTTTCCCGTAAAAATGATGTTTGCCTCGAATTCAGTTGGTACCAGGCGCAGAGGTACGCAGCGTGCTTGACGGTTAGACCAAATGGAGCAAGTCCTGGAAAGTGTGGGACATTCGAGAAATTGGAGGCGGACGGCCATGGATCGAGTTTGTTGGCGGAACATTGTTATGCAGGTGAAATCCTAATGGACATCGCATTAGGATAAGTAAAGTATTTTAGTTTCTCTAGCATTTACTATAAAGGTATTTATCGATACAAATATCGTCGTTTTAGCATCGATACTGGCCGGTATCGGGACGCTCAGTATCGATCCAAAATATCGATATATCGGCTCAAAAGTATCGATTTTTTCGATACAGATACAGTATCGCCCAATGCTACTCTTCATTAAGGAAGCACCGGACACCGGTTTTGCTCAAACAATGTACGGTTTCGTTGTACGTTGTACCGCCTTTCTTTCGTGTCTATGATTCTCTGCCCTACGTTGATCCGCCTTTGTTACAACTTGGTGCCGTTTGCTCTGGTATATAATCAGAAGTAAGCCGGCGAACGGCATCATTTTCGCATTGGAATCGGTACGGTACAGTACAGACAGCAGAGAGTTGCGATTATATCTCCGTCACTGGACTCGGCAAACTGGTAAAACGCAGCGCAGCGGCAGCAGCAGCCGATCATTGTTTGGTGTAGAGTGCGCAGAACGTGTTGGTACCGGAGCATCGATCTATTATCTGCTATATTAGAATATTTGGTTGCGGGAGCGGAAGAGCTTGAATTAATGGAAAATGCTCTGTCCGGTAACCATTGTCACCATTGCCCTGGGAGGTGTTGTTTCAAACATTCAAGCCATTCTGCTGGCCGGATTTTCAACCTCATAAATTACCACAACCCGTCCTTTTTAGGACGAACGAATTTGTTAATGAAGAGATGAAAATTTTCTGTATACTAAATTTCTTTAATTAAATTTCCAAATGTTGCTGATTCTTTAAATCATGAAGAATTTCTTCTGATTTGATCTATAAAACGTTAAATATGTGGTGACTCACCATGCGGTCTTCTAACTCATGACGCTTTAATTTTATTTTTGCTAAAAAATTTTGCCTTCCCACGCCAATACTTCCCTAACACGGATGACAGAAATATATAGAAGAAGAGCTATGGATTAAATTCCCTTTGAATCAAAGGGATCAAAGTTTGATTGTATTTAATTTACGCTCTATAGACAGCGTTGCCAGATCAGCGGCTTTCCCGCTAGATTTAGCGGGATTTCAAGTCGGACAGCGGGACTTAATAACCAAACAGCGGCTAGCAGGAATCTAGCGGTTTTCTTAAATAACTCAGCGGGATTTTAGCGGGATCTCGATTTAGCGATATTTGATAGGCAAAAAGAGTGCTGAAAGAGAGGTTGACAGCAAAACACTTCGTTTAGTGACATTCTAATGTCTGCTCATGCATTGGCAGATGGTTCAGTATATTCTGTTGATTATAAAATTCCGTGGTTTTTACCTAGAATGGGATAGTTCTGACAAATACTCATTAGAACTTACTGAAAAAGAAGACCACCAAACAAATCCGTTTTGCACTAATTCGTTGCCAATGGATGGCACAATCCAACTGATTCATGAATTGGAAACAAAACAACACTTATGTATCTATATACATCATAGGGCCCTATTCTGTAAGTCACGTCGAGCAACTCGGCTCGACTCAGTCACTGTCGTGTGTCGAGTGCAAGAAGAATGGGTAACATAGCGGCTCAATGCACGATCAAAACAAAGCTAACTCTGGCGTCATTTGCTAACCGTTTAGTCACTAGCTTTTTGGCGATGGACTTAGTCGTGTTACTCGACAAAATTGGGTCGCGTGTGACTTACATAATAGCAAAAGTCGACTATTCGAGCAAAGTGACACTCGACGTGACTTACAGAATAGGGCCCATAATTTGGTTTGTATGATAACAAAACCAAAACAAATCGGTGCTAAAACAAAATAAAGGCGAGAACAAAGAGCCGATGCGCTTTACAGATATTTTTGATTTTTGGGTGTTTCTAAAGATTGAAACATATCTTCTTTTGTCACCAAAAACCATAACCATTTGCCAGCGTTGCTGAAATTTTGCATGATTTTTATCATAGCTAGACACAGAAAAAGAATTTGTGCTAAAAGCTTCTTTCGAAATTTTCGCCTGTGTTCTTAGACTCCTTAATCTTATAATTCTTGCGAAATTTCGCAGTAAACTGTCATTATATAAGGGATAACAGAATATTTCGTTTTCTGTTTCCTGAGTCCCAAAACTTCGTCAACATGAATGCAGTAAATTTGCATAATGTTCATTCAATTGCAACCTCTCAATTTCAGCAGATCATCCTAATTTCAAATGCAAGCCTTACTGAAATATTGCACCAGAAACGAAAGAATAATATGACTTTCGATTCAGCGGGATTTCTAGCGGGAAATTGATCCTGGCCAGCGGGAAATCAAGCTCTGGGCAGCGGGAAAATGGGCAATCGACCTGGTAACACTGTCTATAGAATCCGCTCGAAAATCGTTAGAGCTTCAGCTGTTCTTCTCCGGAATAAGGCAACGAAGACATCCAAATTCACTAAGCGAGACGCCAATAAACCGAAGAGTCAACGGATTCTCGTTGCAAGCCGTCTAGAAGTATATCGCCGCCAGCTACAATTGTGACGTTTCAAGGTTGGACACATTCGTGAAAAAGGCTTTGAAGTTAGTTTTCAACAAGAGAAAGCTGGTCCAAACAAAGAACTGGCGCTTCCGGTTCGTTCGACTACCAAACTTGCTAGCGAGAAGCAAGATTACTAAGTCAATGAAGACCATAGCAAAGGCATCGAAAACTCCAAAGCCAAAAGAAGTTCTAACGGAGAATGCTGTCCGAAAAAAGCTGCTGCCAAGCAGTAAATTTCTTCGATTTGTATTATTAACAGCTGATAGAAAACAATCAGTTCTTTTAAGAACTACTGAATAAGTATATGAAGCAGTTGAATTGATTTTGCGAACGGCATCATTTTCGCGTTGATTGGGTTACAAATAATAATGAGAGTTACGATTTTATCTCCCTGTCCGGACGCGGCAAAGGTGGTAAAACTCGGCAGCAGCCGATTATTGTTTGGTGTGGAGTGGAAATTACGCCGACCGTGTTGGATTCAAAACATCGATGTATTTAAAACAAAGCTGCCAGACTGGTGCAGTATTTTGCTTACGAATGATTAAATTGAAACTTTCATTCTTTACTTTGCTTGTTTATTATTTAGCTGCGAAAATAGTAAAACTTCTGCGACCTTGCCATTTCCAGCACACCACAGATGACCTTCATAGCGTAATGGCGAATTGCTGTAAATTACGGCATCACGAAACAAAATACAGATGCCAGTGGTCCAGTGCCAGTCCAGGCAGAATCGGAATCGTGTTCCCAACCTTCCTTAACAAAACAGCAGCGTGTCCATGATGTAGTCGAAACCAGAGATGCCATATTTTCTAAAAAAGGGCCTGGAACTGTTTGAAAACCGAAAAAATCGAGCAGTTTTCCGGCTACTCGAATTTTCTGGTTTGAAAATAATCTGCGAAAATCTGCACACTTTTTTAGGAAGTCTGTGAAAGTTTAAAGAGCTTCGAACAAAAATCTGCACCAAAACAATAAAAGTCATAAAAACTGCAAATATCTGCAAATTTATAATGATCTGCAAGACTGTTCCAAAAATCTGGAATTTGCAGACAAATCTGCAAGTCTGGTATCCCTGGTCGAAACAAATCGTATCACATACACATGTGTTTAAAGCTGCCTAGCGGAACCTGGGATGCCAGATTTTTGCAAAAAATAATCTGCATCTACCCGAAACTGTTCGAAATAATTCCCCAAATCTGCACCAACATGTATCACATGTAAGAACACAATTCTTTAATGCGCAACTTGAGTATCTATATATGAAATTCATACAAATATCACCGGCTTTAGCATTGGGAGACGAATTGCACTACATTCGTAGTCCTACTTCAAGCCTGCGCCCGTGCCACTAGGCATGGACCCTTGTACTTTTTTTCGAAATAGTTAATTTCGACATGCATATAACAGCTCTGTAAATGTTAGCACGTTGTACGGAGTGTTATAAAACAAATATAAAATGCAGTTCGTCACGTGATGCGAGCAATTTTGCTGATTATGCTTTCAACTGAGTATACGTATCGATATGTGAAAAATATCGGTATTCAATTAACGAAAATTCGTCAGCTTCGCTCAATACAGAATTATTTTGACAGCTTGTTATGAACTTTCCGAGAATGAAAAGATTTCTTGCAAAGCACAATAACGAATTTAACAAATCTTGCAGTTCGGCACTTTCGGTACAGCATCAGCACAGTTCGGCTCGTTTCAAGTAGCCGAACTAGCATTGGGCGATACTGTATCTGTATCGAAAAAATCGATACTTTTGAGCCGATATATCGATATTTTGGATCGATACTGAGCGTCCCGATACCGGCCAGTATCGATGCTAAAACGACGATATTTGTATCGATAAATACCTTTATAGTAAATGCTAGAGAAACTAAAATACTTTACTTATCCTAATGCGATGTCCATTAGGATTTCACCTGCATAACAATGTTCCGCCAACAAACTCGATCCATGGCCGTCCGCCTCCAATTTCTCGAATGTCCCACACTTTCCAGGACTTGCTCCATTTGGTCTAACCGTCAAGCACGCTGCGTACCTCTGCGCCTGGTACCAACTGAATTCGAGGCAAACATCATTTTTACGGGAAAGTCCAATATCATTTGATCATCAATATCAATTTGAAGTTCAATTTTAAGCATAATGCCATGCTCAATTCTAAGTTAAATTTCAGTTCCCATTTCAAGTTCAATATCAAGTTTAATTTCAGGTTCAATTTTAGGTAAAATTTCAAGGGCAATTCCAGCTCCGATTTTAGAATTAATTTCAAATGCGATTAATTAGACAACTCGCAAGTTGCTGAGTGAAGCTCTGCTTTCCTCAATGGAGGTAGCTGTCTTGGCACTCGAAGATGGATGTGGTTGGATACGCTAGACCGTCAATGAAGCCGCAACTGCGTTGTTAAGTGAAGAAACCCTGAGTGCATGAAAAGACTTTTGACGGAGATGAACTGGAAGGGGTTGATGAATTCATAAATTAGGGATCTCTGGCAACCGCCGTCAATCATACGAGTAAGCAGATTCAACGACGCATTCTAGCTAAGTCAGGTCTACTTTTCCCTTCGTAAGTTATTTCGATCAAGGAGCATAAACCGTACGCAAAATATAAAAGCATTTGCAAGCGCTTGGCTGAGTGGTCGATTTCTGGTCGGCCCGGCCGGTTTTTCACTTGCAAAGCCGCACCGGTGACCGATCAATCTGGCAAAAAGTCGGTTTACTTAAGTTTACTTGAGAAGGTTTACGGTCGACTTAAGAAAACGGATTTGTACTTTTTGTCCGATTTTTAAAATTTATTTTTCATTTCCATCATTCCACTAGATTTTCTAATAAATTTTGTAGCAATCCTGAGCAATTCGTTGCAGTTTCCAGTCAAAAGAGTTTAAAACCGCAGGCCTGACCAGTCCGACATCAGCTATTATTTCGTTCCTAACGAGATTTCGTATGAGAACGAAAGAGTATCAACAGTAGTAAAAGCACACGCATATAATTTTCTAAAAAATTAAGCTAAATAATAAACAAAAGTGTGGTTTTCGTTGCACCCTGTCAGTGTATCGATACCGATATCGATACCACTGGTATCGATACTTGCCGCCCGATATTTCAACGGGATCGATACCTTTACAAAAATTGTATCGATATTCGAATATCGATGCTTTGCGCAGTATCGCCCAATGCTAATGAAGAGCTACCGTGAATTCGGGTGAAATTGATCACTTTTTCGAGTATTTTTTAAATATCTTTGAATAGAAACATATTTAGGAAGATGATTCAATTTTAAAATAAGTACTGTAGTGCTGGCTACACGACAGTATCATCTATATCTTATATAAATAGTTTTATTTTAGATAAAACTTAATGTAATCGTGAAATTGAAAATTTACAAATAACGGGTGAAATTGATCACGTAGAAATCAAGACGATATTGCTATTAAACCATACGCTCTGACAGCAATAACCTAACGTGCAGTATAAAATCTGGCGTAATCGAGATATTGCCTGTATGTAGGCAACAAAGTCGCGTACAGCAACTAGCACAAAAATCAAACAGTCAGCTCTACATTAGCATGGTTGATGCATCTGCTAAATAAATATGAACGATAGAAAAGATATTAAGCCAATTTTAGCATCATAATCGTTTGTTTTTGTTTAAACATTGCTGTATATATGTGTAAATGTACGATTTTCGTATACAATCTTCACCAATCTAGTGAAACAAATAATTTAATTCTCCTCATATACGGGAGCTTGACTGTCTCTTTGAATGTGTAGTTGCATTTCGCTATGTAAGCACAAACCGATCTCTTGCACTCTCATGCAACTGCCATATGGAGCGTTTGTAAAATTTGTGCGAAGTATTGTCTGTCTTTTGCACCCTTTTATAAATCTCCATTCTGCTTTACAGAAAGAATAAACTTTCGCAGGTGGCAGCTCCATTTCGCACCCATAGTGATCTAGAAATCTATGTTGCCTCAGTTCATGATGTTATCAATCGTTTTATTTCGTAAAAGGTCAAATCAAACAATTTCTGTCGCATAATTTTATTCATGGAAATTATCAAAGCACAGCCAGATAATTAGAGAATCGAATTAGTTCTATCAAAATTTCCTTCTGCAACGAAATTTGTGTTAACAGCAAGGAGTTTTATCGGGCATGTTGAAAATTGCGATTCGATCAAAATAGTAAATATTAAAAAATCAAGCCATTTACAAGATCAATCTTGCTGAAAGCCAAGTGACTTTGACCTGTAACTCAATCTTTATATGGATGGGTGCATATTCAGCTCTATGAATCAGTATAAACGTAGAATAAAGAGTTTTTTACTCGTTAGTCCAAGCTGATCAATTTCACCCGACTGATCAATTTCGCCCGAATCGACGGTACCAGTTTCTGCAGAGCAACCTAATATGAAGCATCGACATCGTCTTCATGCCACCGAAAATCAGTGGAAAGGCCGCAAAGCGCGATAGGAAAAAGAAGACAGAAATATTCTTCGGAAGGTTTGTCTTAATACAGTTTAAACATGTAATTTCTGACGGGCTCGTACTTCGAACGCTCATACTAAACTGCCAACATCACTTTAAAATGTGAGAAAAATCAATTTTACTGCTTCGTATACTTTTATTCAGTAGTTCTTAAAAGAACTGATTGTTTTCTACCAGATATTAGTAATGCAAATCAACGAAATTTACATCTAGGCAGCAGTTTTTTTCGGGCACCTTCTCCACTGGAACGACTTCCTTTGACTCTGGGGCTTTCGGTGCCTTTGCTACGGTTTTCATTGGCTTAGTAGATTTTTGTTCGGGGGCACCATCGCATATTTACTAGTAGGGGGATTAGGGGCATAATGAGCACACGGGGCGAAATGGGCACCCCTCTTTTCTACGAAAGTACGCATTTTATAACATCATATGGCATGCGAAACACGAAAAAATGCGAAAAAATGAGTGATCTCTACTTTTAAAACAGGGAGTTATATTAAAAAACTCAACTTGGTTCTCAGACGCTGAAAAAATTATAATTTTGGTGCACTACCAAATAAGCTTTTACGATCATTTAAATATTTTAAACTATCAACTGCACACTGCAACATGATGTATACATTGTATCTCAAATTTCACCTTCATTGAAGTTTTGATTTTATACTATAATTAGTGTAAAAACCCATTTTTATTTTAACTACTTGACTGGGGGCGAAATGGGCACCCTTAGGTGGGGTGAAACGAGCACTATGTCACATTAACTAACCTGTCAGTTTCTTTGTTTATCGCGTCAATGCTTGTTTACAGTAATGGTATGAACATGCCAAGAGAATCCGGAAGACATAACTGGTCAAAAAAGGCCTTGCAAGTGGTCTTGACCACTCTAAGGCGAGACGGAATACTCACAAAACAAGTCGCCAAGTACCACAGCATTCTGCGGCAGACGTTAGCGCGGTATGTGAGGACATACGAAAGGGCAATTTCGGGGCAGGAGGTGGACCAAATTGATTCCTTCAAAACAGTTTTCGCTCCCGCTGCAGAACAAGAGTTGGTGGTCCATATTTTGTATATGGAGGTTCGATGCTACGGTATTACTACCCGTGAAATCAGAACCCTCGTATACCAGCTAGTAGAGGGAAACGGAAAAGCATATGTCTTCAACACTAAAACACAGCTAGCTTAAGCGTCATCCGAAACTTTCCTTGTGTGCTCCAGAGGCAACCTCCACGGCTTAATTGCCTTTAAGCGGCTTGCGGTCAATAGTTTTATCGGCATTTTGACACGTTTTATGTTTGTGTATGTATGGGTGTGTATGTGTATATGTGTATGTATGCGTTTATGTGTGTGTATATGCATATGTGTGAGTGTGTGTGTATGTGTGTGTGGTTGTTGTTCTTATATACACCCTTCAAGCATGTGTTTATAAGGGTGCTCATTATGCCCCAGGGGGTGCTCATTGTGCCCCACACACTGACCGATTTTTAGTTTTTGAAGCATTAGTTTTAATTGCAATTTTCGTCATCATATCAATTATTTTTCAATTTGTTAACAGTATGCCTTTAATTATCGATAGTGAATGTATGTTTTGCAATGACGACACTTTAAAAATTCCGTCATTTTGGGTGCTTAAATCAGTCAACAAGTTAGGGTGCTCATTATGCCCCTAATGCCCCTACAGCTTTAATCGGAGCCGCCTTTGCAGCAGCTAGCAAAGATAAATTGTTTTCGTCCGTTTTATCAACCTTGAACGAATCGGAATAGCCTGTTCTTTTTGTTTGGACCAGCTTTTCGACAGCTAATTTCAAAACCTTTTTCACGAATGTGTCCAACCTTGGAACGTCACAATTGTGGCTAGCGGCGATTTACTTCTAACGGCTTGCAGCGAGGATCCATTGATTTTACTGGGTATTGATAGCAGCAAAAACCATATCGTTCGCTGGCGGGCGAGTCGGTGGCTTCTTCGGTTTGTTGGCGTCTTGCCTGGTGAATTTGAATGTCTTCGATGCCTTATTCCGAGCAAGCAGCAACCACTGAAGCTCAACAATTTTCGAGCGGATTCTATAGAGCGTAAATTAAATACAATCAAAGGTCAGCTTAACCCATAGCTCATTTCGTATATATTTCTGTCATCTGTGCTAGGGAAGCATTGGCGTGGGAAGGCAAAAACATGAAAATAATGTAATAATGAATATCCGTCTAAAATTTTCTCAATTATTAAACGTTTGTTTGGAAAACATGGAATCTATTGTATTGTTACAGATTTTTTGAAAAATTTCCAATCGATTGATACCAATATCTCTAGAATCTGTTGACGGATGACTGAGTTATAACCGTTTAAACCATAACCACTTTTCGTTACATGTTCCCTTTTCGTTTTTCTAAAGTGCATCCCATTCCCAATATAGAAATCTCGCGTCACTTTTGATTTCGTCCAATGTAACAATTCCACCATATTGAGAAAAACGAGATCGAAGTTCTTCGAATTGAACTTTAAATTGTTTCAAAATGAAATAATTTTCAGTCATTCACTAAACGTGGTTGATGAATAATAACATTCAATATTTAACGGAGATTTTAAAAATCTAATTAAAACTAAGCAATTTTGGTTTATTATAGAAAAAGTTACATTGGACTGTTTACCATCTCATGCTGTACTTTGGACGGTTTTATTTTTCCAGGCTATTGCACATAAATTAAGCGAGATCACCGTAAAATACGTGCGTTGCCGTGCTACGCTATTTTCGAGGTTATTTTTCGATATAAGACCGCTTGTTTCACTTAAAATGCATAAATAATGCGAAAAAAACTTTCACTTGCTAAACGTCCAATGTACAGATTGGGTTTGTTTTGATTTTTTTTGCACTTTGGACATCAGATGAGAACGACCGAAGTAACAGTCAGTCATTCGTAATTCGAATGTGCACATTGGACATTTTGATAATGCTAATTTTTTCACCTCAAAATAATTCTATTTGGGCAGGTGTTTTTGTATAACATAGAGTTTAAAAAGAGCAATAATTTGTTGTGATAAACCGGATTTGTTTACATTTGTTACATTGGACGAAATGAAAAGTGACGCGAGAAATCAAAGAAGTAGTCCTACTTCAAAAAAACTATATCGAGATTTCGTCCACGAATATCGATACCAGTTATATCGATACATTATCGCCCAATGCTGACCTTGCCAAATATTTAAGGATTTGCTTTTGTCCAAAGCTGCCATACAAATAGATTAATTTCTATTGTTTAGATATTTGCAACCCCATTCCATACTTCTTAAATTTTTTACTATTTACACATATTTTTATACTTATGATATTCAATGAATTTATATAATACATATTTTTGAATGTAAGAGGCTAAAAGACGTTTTTTTATGTAGTTTTAGTTGTTAAAGCATCAGTAACAATTGCACATATAAACCAAAAAATATTTGGCCAGCTTTCCTTGTTCTCGTTGCGGTGATTGACGATGCGGGTTACCGCCGCAACAGGATGAAAATTTATGTAAATAACCGCAATATAATCTGATAGTTCTGGCAACCGTGCGAGATGATTTTGGCAACTGGCCGTACTCCCCATATTTCAAATGTAAAATTGAACCGGATGTGTGTAAAGCCCTATAAATGTTATTTTTATAAGGCTTTAGAGGTGTGCCGCTTTGATATCTCTGAAGTGCCGCGGCATGATGTGCTGAGTGTCCGACCCCTTGGCTGCCACAACCTTCTCCAATATCTTGAACTACGTTATCGATCGTCACGTTCCCAAAAGAATTGCTCCCGATCAGTACCAGATACCCTGGCTAAACACTATGTTGCGACGTCTCAAATCCGAAAGGAAAGCGGCTTTAAAGAAATTTTCGAGGTACAGGACCTTACCCCTCCGCAACCACTACCTGTCGATTAATACAAGATACAAACGCCTGAGTCGTTCCTGCTTTCGAAACTACCTGAGAAATGTCGAGCAAAGATTGAAGCGTAACCCTAAATCTTTTTGGAAATATGTCAACGAGCAACGGAAAGATGATGTACAATATGTATGTACCGCACAATTACAATTTTGCTTTAATTTCACCTAAAATTGTTCAGATAATTGAGTTTACACTTAGTTCTATCCAAAAATATATATCTTTGCTACCTCGGAGTTTTCCATGCATCCCAACAAGGCATGACACTAACCGCATTGCTTGTTTACTTGCTGATGAGTGATTTTTCTCTTGTAATCCTTCTCTTTTAGTTATTCTTGCATAGGGGTTGTTGATGTCATACCTTGTTGGGGTGCATAGAAAGCTCCGAGGTAGCAAAGATATATATTTTTGGAAAGAACTAAATGTAAACTCAACTATCTGAACAATTTTAGGTGAAATTAAAGCAAAATTGTAATTGTGTGGTACATACATATTGTACCGGGATGTTGAATCTAAATATACTGTCGATAATTATAAGCGGTAGGCACCATACAATTGTCCTAGCGCTATCGAAACATCAGTATTCAGTCTAGATTTGAACCCTTTTGAACATCTTTTTAGATAATTTTTTTTTCCTTTTTCCTTTTTTTCGGGTTATCCAACTGGTCGCTTAATAGCGTATAAAACTCTGCGCTGGGCCCTTTTGTGTTGTCAACAAAGTGTCAGGGAGACCTCAAGCATCAGTTCTACCTGACGAGACAGGCACTGTCGCCCACTAAAACACAGGTAGAGCCCCAAGCATAGCCGTCACGCCTATACCCGCAGGCGGAGGCGTTTCGGCCCTGCGCGGACTCCACGAACTGACTCTAAGATCTCTCTGCCAAAGGCCGGAATGTCATATTTTAAATATAATGATGATGATGACGATGATGATGATAATGATGATGATGAGAAGAAAAATAATAGATCGAATTTGTAAATGTGCTTTGGACTTTTTGTACCACTCGAGTTGCAATATGTGGTATAGTGAAGAAGTGGAGAATTCGTCAGCCCCGCCTGACACCGGTCTTCAACCGCGCGCCCGCTTTCAGTTTTCCAACACAAACAACCACAAATGAACCAATAGGTAAGACAAATTTCGGAGCATTAGTGGTTATCAACTTATCAGGGCAAATTTAATCTTTCATCCCCTTAGTATTCACAGTGCATTCCCACGATACAAAGTAAATTGAGCGCAGCACAAGCTGGACGTTCGCGGTAGTCGACAGAAGCTTCAAAATATAGAGACTCGCCCGCCTTCCAACCCTCGAGACCAAAGTGCTGTAAAGCTCTGGGCTTAAACGTCTCTTTAAGACTCGACCCTTTCCCATCGACAGAGCCCGCGGGCGGCCATCAGAGCTCAGGACAGCCACGGAGCCAGTGCAAAAATCCTACTCTATCTAGCAGCACCGCCTAGCCGAAACTCGAACACGCGACACGAATTGACCTAATTTTCCCATCTGCTACCTAAGAAGTGCTATTACCCGTAATCATTACAGAGTGGTCCTTCGGCATCCAATCGGATCTGGTATCCTGCTTACATCCCCTTACTAACCCTAAGCCCCCGACCAACTCAATCAATCCGACATTTTTCGGAGATATTTGTGACAGTTGTGATAAATAAGGATGAATCCCAGAAAACTTCATTTATTGTCAGAGATCCCCATACTGGCCTTATTCTTAAGCGGAATAAAAGCACTTTCTGAACAACGCAACAATCACATTTGGTAAATTTTTACCCCGAGTCCCACTTGAAATCACAAAAGTATTTTGATATATACCCACATTCAGAAGTAAACGTGACCGCTGTTCATTTACTGATTAGTTAAAAAGCCCTACACCACGACAAGGTTCAGTTTTATCGTAGGGAACATCTTTTTAGATAATTTCATTTCTAAATGAGAAGTAATTCGATTTCTTATCACAATGACTTAAACCGAGCTCTTGTAAAAAAATGGTCAGCAATTCACAAAGGGATATTTGAAAAATTGTTAATTTTATCCCAAACAGATTAAAACAGGTCATCAAGAATGTAAATGGTCCTACAAGGTAGTAGATGAGCGAGAAAGGACATTTGTTTCAACTAATAGTTAACTGTCCGAATACTTTTTTGGCTGCATATTTGAGCAATTCAAACTATATGTACCCTATCTTCAAAACGGAAAGGTTTTCCCCGAATTTTTGTTGTGCATCTAAATATGCTTTAGTTAAACATTGTTTTAAAAAATATGTGTTACCATTCTTTGTAAAAATATTGTGCAAAATTACTAAAAGAAAATTTTATGTGCTGCTGTCCGAATACTTTTTTGGTTGACTGTAGCTGCAAATAAGCATTGTCAGCACTATAAGAGGGCTAGCAATAAAGTAGCCGCATATTTTGCCAATGCTTATTGACCTGCATTTAAATTGCATTGGAAATGCTTATTGGTTACCTGGGCAGTCAGATTTTTGCCAATAACACCCACGCCGGCAGTAGATGTTGGCTACTGTCAAACACATTGAGTAGGGATAGGGTTGCCAGTCCCTTGATTTTCACAGTTTCACATACAGCAAAGTTTCGTTAATTGGGCGGTTCGATACCCAACAAACATTTTTTTTGAATAGTAACTTATTCAACCGATGTATGGCTAATTACCGGGTAACAAGCGCTTAGTTAGCTCACAGAGAACAGATCAACAGGCTAACAGGATCAAACTATTTCTGGAGGGCGCCACCGGCAGATTTTACACACAAAAAATCGATTACATACTTTCTTCGAGCCTGTTAATCTGTTTTCTGTGGTCTAAAGTCTAAGGTTGAACTCCTCAGAATCAGAAACTTGCAAAACTCGAGATCGTGACTCATGACCACCCCATTGACATCTCTATATCGAGCTGCAGTCAACGTCAGCGACAGCATGTCCGGGGCTCAAAATTTGACAGCGGGCCCAAATCAGACTGCTGGCAGTTGAGTGAAACGTAGTGCTGACATGCTATCTCATTTTCGCACACATGAGATGTTGGCGGCGAAAACATGGTTGCCTGCCGATGGGGTGCTCATGACAGAGGTCAGGTCGTCCAAAATTTACGATTTATTCGCGTTGACGGCATTAAACGATCTCTTGCACTCTCATAAAAATGCCCGTATGTACGTGTGGGTGAAAATCTGCCAAAATGTTTCGATCTCTTGCGCTCTTTAAGAAATTCCTATTTCGCTTCACCCCTACAGTAAACTTTTGGAGGTGGCAGCAGCTTACGTTCGTCAACACGAATGTACAGCAGTTTAATTTGTGGCAATACAAAATTTGCCCGGTCAGCTAGTAAAATGTAAACTTACCTGTCTGTTGTAACTGAGATTAAATGAAAACAAATACGGCATATCTACGGATCCAATTGTACTATCTGTTATTTTTTCACAGTAAACAAATTGTAGAGTTTTAAGCCGCTTCAAAGTCTCCGCTGATCTCAGAAAAGCCTGAAAATCTGTATTTGTGCTGCAATGTACTTCAATTGCATTTAAGTTTGGCAATTTATTTCCAATTATTCCGAGAGATTCTTCACAACGCAGCAAAGATAAAGTTGACAAAGTAAGATTTTTCAGATCTAAACCTTTTTCATAAATTATTCTCATTGCGTCTTTTGGTAAGCGTTCTGTGTGTATGTGAAGTTCTTCGAGCTTCCTGAAGACCATGGAGCTTAGTAATATATCAATGTAGGACACGCAAGACATACGAAGCACCTGTCAAATAATATATGATTTACTAATTTACTATGGCTGAGGCTTCATTTTCGGTTTTTTGCTCAGTAGTTGCTCATTTGACTACAGCGCCTCAGCGAAACAGAATTTAAAAAAACAGTGTAAAGGGCAATTGTGGAGTTAATTGTTATCTACAATATTTTTGAAGAAAGTATAGTTTTATCACTGACGAACTGACATGACACCTAGAAGAAAATCCTTTAAAAACCATCGTCCTGCACATTTTGCGTGCACACTAGCACCCTCTGTTATGCATGTTGCGGAGTAGCTTGCATTTGCAGGGTTTTATGCTGTAAGGTTTTGTACATTTGAATGGTTTTTCACTGAAAACTCAAAGCAACACTCGCGCGCCGCGATGTGGCCATGTTGCGAAACATGCTTTTTGAAAAATGAGTGGTTTTTGATTGGACGATGGAATTATCGCGAGTGTCTCGTCTGTTTGTCTGTGGTTTTATCTTTTCTATTTACGGCGCTATGGGCTGCTACCTCGTTGGTAACCAAATGAGCGCTCTTTTTTGCTACCAATGGGGCAGCGCCCCATAGCGCCGTAAATACAAAAGATAGAACTATACTTTTTTCAACAATATTGTAGATAATAATTAACACTATAATTTCCTTTACACTACTTTTTCGAATGCTGTTTCGCTGAGGCTCTGTAGTCAAATAAGCATCTATTGCGCAAAAAAAAAAACGAAAATGAAGCGTACGTATTGTAAAACAATATTAATTTTTGACTTCATAGGTTGTTATGAATCGATTGCTCTCTGTCAAAAGTTAGTACAGGCCGGACTCGATTATCCGGGGATTCGATTAACCGGGGATTCGATTATCCGGGTGAAAAAAAGAAAAATTTTTCAATGATTTATTTTAAACCTTAATGTTATAGTTTTCATGCTACATGATGATTCCAACTTGACAAGTATTGATTCACCTCCCTAAAGCTACATAATTCCTTTCTTATATCCCTTTTATCGGCGAAAAATTTGTAATTTGTACCAAAAATGATGATTCGATTATCCGGGCTGAAAATAAAAATGATCACCCGGATAATCGAGTCCGGGCTTATAGGTAATTTACTATTTTAGTCCATCTGTAGCCATAAAATAGCAGCTGTTCCAAGAGCATATGTTAAAATAATGTCTATGTTTAATTAACCTTTTTTTAATAGAACCTGTGCTACCAATAAATAGAGGAAAAAAGAATTTATGACATACCCGCAGGTTTGGCCACGTTATTGTTGTACACACAGGAGGGTTTAAACCATCAATCGTAATAGACAGCACTTCCAAGCAAACTAAGTTCACTGATATTTCAATAAGCATCTCTATCGTGAGAGCAGTATTAAGATAAAACTCACGCAGGTTGCATTGAGCGAGTATTATGTTAGTAATATTATACATATGAAATTGATCGGCCGGCTTGCGCTGCAGCTGTAGTGAATTGAGATTCAATTTTGGATGACTCAGTAGATTTAGCAATGACCCGCTGTGGTAAAATGTACAGGATAGACTTTTCAACCGTTCAACATTTGAAAATATTTCCGTCCTCTCGTCTATGTAACCATCGTTGATAGCCAAATCAATAATTGCCGAATTGCCATTTGTTATAAAATCAACGATTTCTTCATTTTCTGTCTTAAGGTTTTGAATGTTTATTTTCTTTAAAGCTTTGAAGCTTAATAAAAATTCAGGCAATAATAGTACATCATATTGGACACTGCATCTATCGATTTTGAGGATTTCTAATTGTTTAATTACACTGCATATTTGGCATAACTTGGAAATTCCTATATTGCAGTCTAGTAAAATTATGTTTTTCACATTCATGCCTACGTTGGCTAGAAACACTACAAACTGCAGTTCTGTTCTTCGATCCAAACTTAAGAAATCTATTCCGTTAAACATAATGTTATGATACACTCTGCTGGCTTTAGAAAAATGATATAGAACTATGTAAAAAGTCTCGTTTCTGATTGTCAGCAAGCGTTGCGAAAGCTGTAGAATGCCATTTCTTGAAATCTTGGATGTGAATAACTCGTTCCAGAAACGACATACCTCCGTTGCACGAAGATAGTCATAAAAATTCAAAAACGAATAAATATGTTCTAGAACCTAAAAGACAAACAACATTTCTATAACATACTAAAATCAATGATATACTACCTTACTTCACAAGGCAAACTATTCATTTCCAAAGCGTATGACCATGACCACCATTTAATCTTCTTTCAGGAGTATCCGTGGTGGTGATTTTGTTTAAACCGTTTAAACATATTGTCCGTTCAGAGAAAAATTAGCGTTTTGCGCTCATTTTGACAACCGCCTGCAACTGACAACCGAAACTGACAGTTCTCATAAAACACTGATACAAATTCTTCTCAAGAAACACGTAAACATTATGCGTACACGCCAGAGCTGCCACAAATACAGATATTTGTGCATACATAAATTTGGGACCCATCAATTATTTCAGTTGCTGTGATTTCTGGCTCTACTAATGTTCCTGAATTTTAAAGTAGTCCATAAACTATTTATTGCGATTATTGCGACATTTGCCCCTATTTAGACTACCCCGATTTACACGATTATCACAGTCGAATCTCGCACACGATTTCGCTAAAAGAAAATGAAGTGAAAAAGAAGGGCAAGAAGGAAAAAGAAGTCAAACTCATTAGTAGATCAAACTAAAAGCCACTCTTGTGTCAGATTAATCGTGCAAAATGCGGTACGTTGCATTAAATGATTATCACAGTAGTCTAAATAGTCACAAAAGGGGCAATATTATCTAAAATTTTTCTTTCGTATAGGTTTAGTTGTGCGCCTAACAGTTGCGCGCAGCTCTGTTCTGGTTACACGCAGTCAAAGTATCTCTTTTACACTCGCACGAGATCTCGTACGAGTGTGTCAACGCAAGAGTGATGAGAAAAGCAACAATATATCTCTCTCGCTCATCAGCTGAATGCTAGGGTAGCTTGCTTCGTGTTTGCCCGTTCAAATATGGACAAATTTTTTACAAACGCAATCAGCATTTAAATTTTATCATTTTCGGTTAACGTAAGACATTGTAACTGTGTTATTTGTAAGTCTGTACGTAATAGAACAAAACAAAAGTTATCTAAGCAAAGAATAAGAGTATAAACATAGAAAACATACACATGGTTACACTGTCAATAATACAAGATTTACCTTTGCGCACAACTATATACACACTTAATTTTTTTCGCCGAAATCGGCAAAAAAATGCCGAGAATTCAACAGCTGAGCTCTCGGTAACCTTCTCGGCAAAAGTTACGTTTACTGATCACTCGGTAAACGCAAATAATATCGAATTGTCAAAATATACTGAGAACTTCGGCAAAATATGCTGACTCATTCGGCAGTTTTTCAACGAGATCTGGCAAACTTTAGCTACGCGTTCGGTGGTTTTTTGACGAGATCTGGTAAAACATGCCGACACACTCGGTAGCTTTTTACCGAGATCCGTTGTATTTTTAAATTAAGTTTGCCGATTTTGTCAGTTAATTTTGCTGAATGATCAGTATTATTTACTGCCGATATTCGGAAAAAACTAGGGGGGGGGGGGGTAACTCAGCACAGCCGTTTTTATGTTAGGCGACTTGAAACAAGCCGAACTGTGCCAATGCTGTACCGAAAGTGCCGAACTGCAAGATTTGTTAAATTCGTTCTAATCTGATAGATCTGGCAACCGTGCGAGATGACTTTGACAACTGGCAGTGGTCCCATTTCATCTGTAACCACCTCCACGACATCGCTATCTTGGTCTACAGAGTTTGACAGTACCCCCATTAAGTTGGACCCCTCAGTATTGTACCCCAAACAACAATGGCGTCGCATTGATTTTCTATGGAGTGATTTCCCGCCCAGTATTTTTGACGTTCCAGATTCAGTCACAGAAAAATGGCGACGTGCCGGGGGGTCGTCTGTAACATTGAACCGGAGGTGTGTAAAGCCATATAAATGTTATTTTTATAGGGCTTTAGAGGTGTGCCGCTTGATATCTCTGGAGTGCCTGGGCACAATGTGCTGAGTGTCCGACCCCTTGCAAAAATTATTATTATAAAACAGGTGTATGGGGGTAAAATAAAAAAAAACCAGTTAATTAAATCGCACTACCGACCAGACGGGTCGGCGTGCCGAATCAGAATTGCTTTATTCAAAAATCACAAAGTAAATACTTACTCGCTAAAGACTATTTTCCCTAAGGAAACTCCTCCTCCTCGAGGTAGTTCCGTCCTATTCTGCCTAGCGGCAGACCTCAGGCTGTCCGTTGAGCTTCTCTCTCGCGCATACATTTTAGCCCCTCGCGCGGGAACTTTGTTTTGTTTGTCAACGAACCGTTCCGCGCTTCGTTGTTACGGCAGGTTAAGAAGCTTGCGCGTTCATTAACCTAGAATGGTGCAAAACGCGCTGTTTTTCATTGAAGTATTTTGCCCTACCGGCGCCGTCGCTCGATCGAGTCACTGACCGGCGCGGGTAATCGGATAGAATGCGGAATTTATGTTCTTAGCCGACCGGGGTTGATTCATCCGGGCTCGGCTAGATGAAAATGCGTGAATATAGCGTTACAGCGGGAAATGAGGGTCGCTTCACAGGGAAAAGCAAAACTTTGAACAAAATAATAAATAAACAGTATGATTAACCGAATAGTAAATACCGAATGCAATGGACGGAACTCGACATTCAAAATCGTGTGACCGACGCTTTCTTTTCTGACCTACGACGAACACATCTAGTGCTTCTTCTATCATTTCGACCTCGAGCTCCGTAACATCGTGCACAAACATGTTGGGGCTGCCAACCTCTCGAACCATTTTACTTTGCATCGTCCAATAAAATATCATAAAACTCCTACCAAATAGATTCCACAGCATCGCTTTGGAAATCATTTCCTCGAGTGGATGGTACACGCAACTGTTATACACCTCAACGCATGTAATAATAACGGAATAATTATTATCGCTTAGCCGCTAACCTCGGACGGTGCGACCGATGTCTTCGACGCCAGCTCCGGATCGGTGTCCTCTCGCTTCATTCGATTCATTCGCGAGTGCAGCTCGGCCTGCCGCATGGCATCCGTTTCCGACAGGATGACAAACCCGTTTAACCGAACCGCCTTGAAAACGAACTTTTTCGCCCGATTATCCGAGATGGTACGAAACACGGTATCGAAACAGCGCGGTACTGAATATCCCCGGTCATGGTATACGTTTTCCCATTGCCTGTTACTCCATAGGTGAAGAGCAGCCCATTCTTCATACGGATCAGCGCTTCAATCAACGGTTGCGCCACCGTCGAGTACAGTTCGTGCTGCGTTGCGCCCGATTCGAATGCGTACCGAAACAGGTACATATTAGGGTGGGTGTGAAATCTTATAGTTGATCACAATTTCGGGCGGTATTAAGACAACCATATTGTGAGCGGTCTCCCGCAGACAGGAAAGATCAGATTCGCGCGGTAATGGAAATGGATCAGATTCACACGATGCTGGTTTTCAAATATTCTGAAAAAAGCCTATTATAATAAGTACAAAAAAACTTAATAAATATGCTTCCAAATCTCTTACGCACCTTTACACGACGAAAACGAAATCGCTAGCGAAATGCCAAACAAAAATATTGAAATGCGCTGACTGACGAAGTGACGAACGAGAAAAATCAGAGGGGTTGTGCACAAGACACGACGGCATAGGTGACGTAGGACCACGTAAGTCTTTTTGTAGCGATAGTAGGATGTATCCATGTATGATGTAATAATACGATTCTTCATGTATACAAGCTATATACGTAACGTTTATCAAAGTAGAAACATTATATACATTCAATCCTCAACCGATTTTGGCGTTATATCCATGAATTGATTGAATATATTTTATTAAAACGATGCCAAGTCAGTAACTAAACCAAACAGTAAATAAAGTTTTATGATGTTTCTACGTTGAATAGTGCTTTTCCTCGGGTAATCGGTAGACGCTACGCGCGAGTTTTCAAAAAGTTGAAAATTTTGCGCAACTTTTCTGCGGCTTACAAAAGAACATTGATAAAGCAAATAGAACTAAAAGCAGTGAGTGAAAATTCCTTAAATCTTCGTGAACTTATGTTTCGTTCTTAAAAGAACGGTTTTTCGACGTGATATGCTGGAAATTTAAGCCTTCTTTTTCGTCTTCTTGGGCAGGAACAACACAGTTTGGATGTTCGGAAAGACACTTCTCATAGCAGTGGTGACACGGGACAGCAATGTGTTCAACTCTTTGTTGTTGTGGATGGCCAGCTGCAAGTGACGATAATTCTGATCGTTTCGTTGTCGCGAGCAGCATATTTCCTGCCACTTCCAGAACTTCAGCAGCCAGATATTCCTTCACGGCAGCGAAACGAGTGCTCCAGCTCCAACACCTCGTTTGGTGAATTTGCATGTCTTCATTGCCTTATCCGTGGGAAGCAGCAACAGCTGAAGCTCAACAATTTTCGATCGGATTCTATAGGGCGTAAATTAAATACAATCATAAGGAAGCTTAACCCATAGCTTATATCGTATATATTTCTGTCATCCATGCTAGGGAAGCACTGACGAGGGAAGGCAAAAACATGAAAATAATTCAAATTTTCAAAATCAATTCAAAAACAAAAATTTTTCAAATTCAATTTTAAAAACAAAATCAATAGTTTTCTGTATTTTCAATATTTTCAATCGATTTTCCGATCAATTGGTGTAAATATCTTGGAAATCTATTGAAAATTGACTGAATTATAAGCCGAAGCGTGAAAACGCGTTTCTACTTTGATGACGTCGTTTCCAACAACCAATCACGAAGCGAGAATTCTGGTAAAACCGAGGGGCAAGACACTGTTGAAAATATATTACTTTTCCCTATGGAAATATTTTTCCAACCTTAATATATTGACCTTTCCCACCCATAATATAACCTAAAGCCCTATAAAGTTACATTTATTTATACATTTATAGGGTTTTAATAGGGCCTAATATATTTATATTATGATAATATTATGAAGTGTCTTGCCCCTCGGGTAAAACATAGGTTCATTATTTTCAATTTTTCAATAATTCAACATCAAGAATCCACACTTTTCTTTATTTGGGTCAATTCTTAGAAGATTTTCCAATCGATTGGTGTAAGAATATTGAAAATCTGTCGGAAAACCGCTGAGCTATTAGCGTTCAAAACCTTTCATTTTTCGTGACGCTCGCTTTTTTCGATTTTTTGGAATGACACCCTATCTCAAAACTTGCAGTAAGACGTAGTCCTACGTCAAAACGTTTGACATTTCTCGCTGTCATGTTGCCGCCAAAAAAACTGGCGCAACAAAAAAATATTCCATGGCATTTGCCGATTTATGGCAAAGCAAGTTGCTGTTTTACCGAGAAATGGTATTTGTTATTGCTGATTCCGGTAAAATAAAGAAAACCGGAATATTCGTCACATTTTATTTATGTTCATATAAAATTTCATTCAAAACGTGTGTAAAATTTTGAACAAAACACTAGCGACATCTATCTCAGAGTGCACCCGTTACGCTTTTTCCATGTTGCCATATTCAATATATTTTCTTGCGATGTTCTGCATATTTGAATAACCGGCAACTCCAGTGTCAGTTACTTTAGCAACGGCTGTGCTTGTTTATTAAAGGACAACATGTATATATTTTTATACAATTTGTTTCTGGTAAAAAGCATTTGGTGTAAGGTAAGTCAACATAAACATTTTATACTCTGAATAATAATGCTTTTTAATTCTTCTTTATAGAGTACGTACAGAGCCAGTGCAGCCATTGCCGGTGCAGGATTCGCTCTCGTCAGTTCGTTGTCCACTGCATTTAAAAACGAAAGTTAGTGAGGTGTTCCCTTTTGCCATCATAAAAATGGATCTGTATTGTCACGTAGTTGCACCCGTTCGTCGATTAGTGATGATGCTGGCCCAAGCCCTCGGAATTGAACTGAATCTAATGGAAACGGATGTGCTGAAACGCGATCAACAAATCGCCGCTTTTCAAGCGCGGAGCCCGCAACACTGCATCCCAATGTTGGTGGATGGCGACGTGATTGTCTGGAAATCGAATGCCAGTTTAATGTAGCTAAAAAATATGGAACAGTGGATTAAATGCTAGATAAAATATACGAGAGATCCGAGAGATATCGTATCGCATCGATTTCTTGTTTATTTTATTTTTGGCAAATTGAGCAAACAATTCATCTGTTAGGGTACCGCCAGAGTGCAAGCGACATGCGACGCGACGCGACATTTCTTGCTGTAGTTAAACGCGCAGCCCTTTTTCGCCCGAAGCAGTACTGTGCATTTAGCAACATGAGAGCGAAGTCGTGTCGCGTCGCTGTCGCATTTACTCTGTACGGGGCCTTACCGTAGCAACTAGCGACTCCGAAATGCTTTGATACAACTGTTCTTTTTTTGTGATGTAAGCGCCGTCTAGTAGGAGCATTACCACATACTTTTAAGTTTTTACACGTGGCACGAGATTAAGATGAATGTCTGCCCAAGTAACCAAGAGTTCGAATAATGGTGTCTAACAAGGGTTAAACAGCTTTATGTATATCAATCTATAACTTGCTAAGCAGCGTCACTTTTAAATAATTAACCGAACTTTCAAGCTGTCTTGGGTTCACTGCATAGAACGCTAAGCAGCTTCGAAATAAACTGTCAAAAACTAAGAAAAAACAAATTTAGCAGCACTTCTATGTTCTATTTTTATACTTCTACCTAGAGTGACTATATACAGAGTGGCGACAAGTCATCCCAAATGTATGCAATGCGGTTTTTCCAAGGTTTTTCTTTCTCTTTCCTGCATACGCGTTGGATAGGTCGTCTGCTCGATTGGAATGACACTGACAGATAATTATCATTCCAATTTTGACATTGTCGCTACTCTGTTTATAGTCACTCTACTTCTACCTAACTTCTATATTCGTTGCATTTGCCTGCTGTTGGGTTTGAACCCGGGTGCTCCGCGTTGTAAACCTATACCGATCCACTGCGTCACCTTTGTCGTATACAAGCGATGTGAATTTTGCCAATGAGTTGTTAAGTAAAAGTTCGATTTAGAACTTGCAGCAGCTTTATGCAGCGCGAGTTAATTATAGAACATAAAGTTTGGAACCAGGCAATTAACTGTAGTAGTGAGATACCGACAGCATATGCTACACAACACAATAATGAAGAGCATTACATTCTAATTTATATTTGTAATTAGAAATGTGCGAGGATTAAATTTATTCAAGTGAAATAAAAATTAATCTCCAATGGTTTCAGGTTCTGCTGGTTTGATCACCAGAAATATAAACAAAAAAGCAACACGCAGAACTTGTTAGCAACTAAAGTTACTTCAGAACTTCATGTAGCATCCTAATAGCTTTGAAGTATCTCTGAAGTATTCGCAGCATTTCTTCAAGCATTTAGTTCCACATATACTTGATATACACTACTAATCAGCGTGAAAGTTCCACGGAACTGAATCTGAACTAATTATGAACTTTCGAGTTCGCGTGTCAAGTAATATTCGAACTTTTGGTTGCTTGGGATGTTCTTTGTGGATTATCGGCATTTCGAAAATAATTACTGAAGTACGTGAAACCAAATTGCCGAAATGATGTAAAATGTTATTTTTTAACGAGATATCGTTAAAAATAATTTTTACCGTTGAATTCGGCATAAAATTTTACCGAGAGCAAAAATCAAAATTAAGTGTGTAAAGCTGTAAAACGAAATATTTTCTCGGGAAGCACAATATTAAAAACATCAAATATCAAACTCCCGGATTCTCTCCACCACTTTTCGCTCCCCTCTAACTCCAGCATAACCGATCCGCAGCTAATGTCATTCTTGTTCGTGACGAAACCGCAAATTACTTCATAGATCCCCCCTAGAAATACTCACAGTAAGAGACACGCGGAAACTAAAGCCAACGATTTGGCATTAGTGTACAAAAACTGCCAGCACTTGCTACGGTGCTACGGAGCAATATGCCGTAGCAGTGTGACTTGATTGTTCTCAACATGATCCGTTTCAGTTTTATTTACATCAATTTTGCACAGTAGAGCGATATATCTTTCAACTTAATCAGTGTAAAATGCAGGGCTATGGTGTGCTTGTCAAACTCCATATATTGCGACATTTGCCCCTATTTAGACTACCCCGATTTACACGATTATCACAGTCGAATCTCGCACACGATTTCGCTCAAAGAAAATGAAGTGAAAAAGAAGGGGAAGAAGGAAAAAGAAGTCAAACTCATTAGTAGATCAAACTAAAAGCCACTCTAGTGTCAGATTAACAATGCAAAATGCGGTACGTTGCATTAAATGATTATCACAGTAGTCTAAACAGTCATAAAAGGGGCAATATTCGATGCGTTACTAACATGCACCAAAAATTTGGCTCTTAGGGTTACCATTTTTTCCAAATTAGAGTGACCAAGAAATTTTTGCAATATTTTTATAAATTTTTTACTTTTAATTAAGGCGTTTTTTTTTAATTGGTTAGAAATTGAAATAACAGCGAAGAAAAAATTTGACTTACATATAAAACTAAATCGCTTGTGAAACTTTTGTACTATACGTACTGCACCTAATAGAATTCAAGTTACAAAAAAGGATCGTGAGAAACAATCCTCGATTCCAGAACCCACATCATAAATTTACTTTTATTTCATTTTACAACATCGGGTTGCATGAACAACCTATAACACTTCACATGTGCCAGTTCTCAAGCAAACTTACAATCTTACGTTATGATTCTTAAATGGTTTAAGTTGCTTCCCACAAAGACGTTATTGACTAACGTCTTTGGCTAGCTAAACCAAGATAGATTTTCCTGACTCATGTTTCAGTCATAAATTTCATGCTACATATCCATATGGCAGTTACCGCAATTGAGTCACAACTAATTATTTTTCTTAGAACAAAATGTAAAACCATAGCAAACAAGAACAGCGATGCAGGTCACGCTGCTTGTTGCATAGTGCATAGTGTCACTCCAACGTCGTGTATGATATTGCGATTATTATCTAAAATTTTTCTTTCGTCGGTTTAGTTGTGCGCCTAACAGTTGCGCGCAGCTCTGTTCTTGTTGCTCGCAGTCAAAGTATCTCTTTTACACTCTTACGAAATCTCGTAAGAAACTGTCAACGCAAGAGTGATGAGAAAAACAACAATATTTCTCTCTCGCTCATCAGCTGAATGCTAGGGTAGCTTGCTTCGTGTTTGCCCGTTCAAACATGGACAAATTTTTCACAAACGCAATCAGCATTTAAATTTTATCATTTTCGGTTAACGTAAGACATTGTAACTGTGTTGTTTGTAAGTCTGTACGTAATAGGACAAAACAAATGTTATCTAAGCAAAGAATAAGAGCATAAACATAAAAAACTTACACGTGCTTACACTGTCAATAATATATGATTTACCTTTGCGCACAACTATATTAAACTGGAAAACGAAATATTTTCTCGGGAAGCACAATACAAGATGTTGTACCGTGTACCCCCGTTGGTATGACCTTCTTTAATCTGAACATTTTTAATCTGTACCCCGGTGGTATGAATGCGTTCACATTAAAAGCCGATCAAGCGTCACACACAATTGACGTTAAAGTGGACCGGTAAATTAAAAAAAAGCAAAAAATCTTAATGCGTTTCCTCTTGCTCAGAAACTTTGGAAATATAGCTCATATGCAACTTATCTGTCTCCAGCACTCAAAATAGACTATTTTAGTCTAAACTGCCGAGCCAATTTCGTATTATACAAACCGAACCTTTAGAATTCGCGCATGTTTGAGATGTTTTCAAAACGTTTGTTTTCGTCAAATCAAAACAACAAGTTCATAGGGTGCGCGTCTTGCGCGTGTGTGAAAATGAATAGAGTTACCAAATATTCAGATTAAAAATGAACTCCCCCAATCTGAACGAGCTGTTTTTCATATTAGCGGGGGTTGAGTGTAGTGCGATACTTCTATCTCGCCACAACTTGCATGCGACAAGTTGCGGCTAATGAAACATTTTAAGCTTGTTACCACCACTACCAAACTGATTGAAACTTATTAGAATTTAACTCCACCTCCTACATGTAGATTTAAGACTTTAAAGAAAAAACTAAGATAGTAGATTTAAGACTTTAGAAAAAAAGCTTAGCATTAAGAAGTGATGTTAGACCTAAGCGAAGAAAATAAAATCAATCTTTAACCAACCATCGAAGTGGTAACAATTATTTATTGAAATTACCAAATATTATCCATTAAATTTACCAAACTTTAAGCTCGTTTTAATTAATTACAATAAAAATTCATTACGACAATTATCAATGACCTTCAAACAAAACAAGTTTGGTTAGCTTATTATGAATAGACTGAATGCTTTTTACTATTGAGTATTTGTGTTTTTATGAAGAACGAACATTGGAAGAACTGGGATTGTTGTTTTTGAAATACTACTGCAAATACTAAATAAAAGGAATTTTTTATGGGGATGATGATAGGTGAACAAAAGCTTCATTCGACAAGTAGTTGGCGCCGCGGTAAAAATGATGATATTTTTATTTCGAGCTGTCAAAACACATAGAAAACTAAAATCATAAGAAGCGAATTTGAATTTTTTTTAAAACTGCGCGCTTTGAAATCAATCAAATGTTATGGTTGGGTTAGAAAATAACATATATACTTACTATAATTTTTATTTGCCTGCATTTTATTTAAAACCATTTATAATTTTATTACATAATAAATACTAAACAATAAGGACATTGATTCAACATGCCTTGTATGAAATATTGTTATAATTTTGCTTAAAATCATTGAAATTACCTTAAACAATATATAGAACACTTTCATGAATATTTCTGGATCTAAATTTTTCGGTCTGGAACCTATAAACATAACCACACACACCTAAACTAAATCCGGATCTCAATTTACTTGTCCTAAGTACACATTTCATTTGCAACCACCAGTGCGCTAGCTGGTTAATAAGATTTCTAACCCGCTGCAGAAAATTCAATGTTCGCAATATTCATTTTACTGAGATTTAATTGAAAAATGTTTTGATTTGTATATCCGTCCAGCGAAAATTTGTAACTGATCATCATTTTCCTAGTTCAGACAGCCAAATGTAGGAGTCGCATGGGCTTCATTAGTTTTGCGTTTATTCGCCTATTTCGATGCTAGGTACGAAATTTTCGCTTGACACCACCCCCCTGGTTGCTCACCACTTTCAGCCAATCAGAAATTGGGTCAATTTTGGGTCAACGCCGCGGTTGTCCTGTCCTAGATGTCGACTTGACGTAAGCCGAGTTGCCAAAAGCATGTCATTTTTTCCGAAAGTTGTGCCCACTAGCCGTGAAGCCCTATAAATGTATATCTTTATAGGGCTTTAACTAGGCGCCATTAGGCACGCGAAAAGGTCGATAGGCATAATGGCTTGTATAATTTAGTCATATTGCTATTTAAACAACAAACTTGCCGTTTAAACTACTGAATCTTTGATGGATGCTGCGTTTGTTATGTAAACAATACAGACGGTAGATAATCTACAGACGCGCAAAGAGCGTGGCATAAAACACCAATCGAACCGTCAAATCGAGACACCAAATGAGCAAAGTAAATAAACTTGTGTTTCGTATAGGCAGGGAAGACTAAGTTTTGTAATCTACCTGAAATGTTAAAACTTAAACTATTGATTTACTAACAACATATGGATTAGTTACCTTCCATATATCATATAATGCTTTAAAAAATTCTATTGTCCTGTTCAATTTGCAAAATATGCGTCGTAATTTGCGAAGTTCTACGGAACATACCTCGCGATTCACGCAACTTACTGCTGATTATAGGAAGATTGATCCAATTCTGACTGGTTGCCAAAACTGTTTAAATAAAATAAACAAAAAAAAGTGTTGCCGAATTGGTAATTTTGCTCTTTGCGCGTCTGTAGATTATCTACCGTCTGTAGTAAACAAGGGCGCCAGATCTGCCAAATGACGTCACCTTGATTTGGTCTATCCAGCTTTCCACGAGCGATAATGGCGGTTATTGAGCACAAGTGGGCACAATCTTTTGACATTCATTGGAGGAGCGTCGAGTTCGCCCTGACGGAGTTACTATGGAAACATCCATGATTGTTTGTTGTTCGAATCAAGGTTCGAATGTAAAAATGTAAACATTGTTCAATTTTGCAGATCAGCTAAAGAGGAACATAATTGAACGGACAACAAGTTTTATGAATTGTGGCTTCGCAGTTTTCGGATATTTCAGGGAGAATGGCCAAATACGCAGCGGAAAGTTTCTTATCATAACGAGACGCTGTTCGAGAGCAAACTTGGCAACGGTTCGACTAATATGAAGTTCAATGTTCACGTTTGCCTCTGAGTGCATTCGAATGTTTAATTCGCACGATTGTAGAAAGTATCATGAGCCGGTGCTTTCAGGAAATTATGGCCACAAACCACTACAAAAGTTTGAATCCGTTCAATTATGTTCCGCTTCAGCTGATCTGCAAAATGAAACAATGTTTATATTTTTACACTTGAACAACAAACAATCATGGATGTTTCCATAGTAACTCCGTCAGGGCGAACTCGACGCTCCTCCAATGAATGTCAAAAGATTGTGCCCACTTGTGCTCAATAACCGCCATTATCGCTCGTGGAAAGCTGGATACACTGATAAAAATAGACACGGCGTTACCAAAAGATCTTACACATCATGAATTTCTACGTGCAAATACCGTGGACCCCCGTTCGTTTGACCATTTTTAATCTGAACACTTTTTAATTTGAACCCCGCTGGTTTGCACGACGTGCAAATTAAAAATGGTTCAAATGTCATTCTCAGCATGACATCATTTGTTTATGCAGACAATAGAGTGTTTGCAGAGTACATATGTATTGGAGATCTGTTGGGCAGGCAAAAGTGACAGCTCCATATAAAACACACGGGCTGAGAAGAGCAAAATTTTTTAAATGATTTATTTTCTTCATTTAAAACAGAAATTACAAATTGCTTCACACAAATGGCAAGGTAATATATCTGTTTACTAAATAAAAGAAATATTTTCAACAAATAAGCTAAGACGCGGTAGCAATGATCAAAAATGTAACTATGACCTATGTTAGCGGGATAAAACTAAACAAATATCAAAAGCAGGTAGTTGCTTTCGGCTAAAAAAGCAATTTATTATGCTAAAACCAATGTTATATTCCGTTACTTTCAACTTGGCCTATGCCGTATACTGCTTCAAAAAACAGTATATTTGGGACACCGATTTAACGCGAATTCACCGAAACCCAAGTTATCAAAAGTCAGCATATATTTCAGGGAACATTTGTCGGTTACTTTAACTATTAATTGCTTTAAAATGATTAATAATTTTAGAAAAAATGATAATTTTATCCAGCACGTTTTTGCTGCATCGAATAGGAAAATATGCATTGTGTGCCCAACAGATGTCTTGCATGTGTGTGTAGCAAAAGCCCTATGCACATAAACACGATTTGTTTGTACTGACCTAGCGTGATTAATCGGTTTCACATTTCGTTATCCCAACGATTAAGATTCCGATCGGAAAATGCAATATTCGCACTTGCAACTGCCAACTAAAACAAACCACCAAAACAATAACAAAGAGCAGGGCGACCAGTTCATACAGGTTACAGCATATTTCGGGTTACCAGTTGTTCAAATTAAAAAGTAACCCCGTTAGTTTGCATGAGGAATCGTTCAAACGAACGGGAGTCCACTGTATTGATAATATTGTTTCATATGTCGACTAACATTTGAAAGGGGCGGATAAGCCAACTGTCAAACAGAACGAGTGAGAGTTCATTTTCCTATGCTGCTCCAGCATGTTGGTCGACATATGTCAATCATTCGGGTATCAAAAGTGTTTCCCTTCAATTTAACGTAAAATGAAATATTTCATATGGAAATGGCGTTGTTAGCCGAATTGAAAAGACGGTTTTAATTAGACCGAAGAACGTCCAACTGGTAGAAAAAAACTAAAAAGGATATTAGTATAAACCTCGACCCGATGAAATTCGAGGTGAAAAATGTATCCAGCTTTTTACGCGCTATAATGGCGGACGCTATAAATTGTGTTCGTAATATGCAAACAATCTTTTTGACAACTCTGCATCCATCAAAACTGGGCACTCTTCTCCTGTACGGCAGTGTTACTCTTTCTTTCGTTTACGCAAAAGAAGGAGAGCAATAGTTTTGCTTACATTTCGCACAGTTTTGCTTTCCCTCTTTGGCGTAAACGAAAGAAAGAGCATGGTAGTGTTGCAAGAGAAGAGTGCCAGATTTGATGTATGCAGAGTTGTCAAAAAGATTGTTCGCATATTACGAACGCAATTTATAGCGTCCGCCATTATAGCGCGTAAAAAGCTGGATTGTTGATTGCAAGGAAAATTGTACCATCCAAAGTGCAATATCGCTCATAAAAGTGCTATTTTACATTAAATCGTTTCGGTACCTTCGGCGCACTTTTTCGTTATATTCCAAGCAATAAGTGCGCCGAAGAAACCGAAACGATTTAAGCTAAAATAGCACTTTTATGAGCGATTGCGCACTTATTGATTGGACAATTTTCCTTGCAATTGACAATACAATATCGGAAAAACTGGGAAGTTGCCATAGTTATTGGATCGAAAGTGCTTGCGCAAAGGTTGCTAGACGACTCTAAAAAAGTTTTGACTGAAAATTCCGAAGCTGACAGCTTCACAGCTGACTTATTTTGGCACCATTTCAACAGAACGATTGTGAACTTTTTCAGCTCTGGCATTGACCGCTCCTCAGACGTCCGAGCTAGAACACATCCTTTGGACTAAGTTATCCGGAATAGTGTCCTGTCCGCTCACTGCCTGCATGTTGCTTCTCGCGCCCACGAAACGAGGGCATATAAAGAAAACATGTTCTGTAGTTTCTTCTACATCCACGCATTCGGTATACGTGGGGGACCCCGCATGCCCGAACTTGTGCAGATACTGTCTAAAACAACCATGCCCAGAATCTGTGTCAGGTGGAAGTTGACTTCGCCGTGGCGCCTGTCGACCCACCCGGATACTTCCGGAATAAGTCGGTGTGTTCACCGGCCCTTTGTGGAATCAGACCACGCCCGCTGCTATGTGGTCATCGAGGCCGATCTTTTGGTACTCCGTATGCCTCTAGTTCCACGTTGGTTAAAGCACTCAACGTCTTCACTGATGATGATGCCAATAGGTATCATATCCGGTAAGACGCAGATTGCGTCATATGACACTGTGCGATACGCACTCGCCACTCTCAAGTACATGAGACGATTGGTACTTTCCAGCTTACCTAGGTAGCTTTTGGTTCTTAACGCCGATGACCAAACCAGTCCGCCATACCTAAGTATGGACTGGACCACGTTGGCTAAAAGCCTTCACTTGCTGCCATATACCGCAGAGCTATTAAACATCATACGAGATAATGCCGAAATAGCTGTGGAAGCCTTCTTACAGGCATAGTCTGTAAGAAGGCTGTAGACTTGCGGCTGTTCACCACGACAACCTCCGTTTTATGATGCGCTAGCTCCAGTTTCCTGGAGCGCATCCAATCTTCGACAATGCTTATAGAGTGGGCAGCCAGTCAACTCAACTTCTCTGATAGATTCACCGTAGACTTCCAAGGTGATATCGTCCGCAAAGCCGACAATCACCACCCCTACCGGGAACTTTAGCTTCAACACCTCGTCATACATGATGTTCCACAACAACGGGCTCAGTATGGAACCTTGTGGAACCCTTGCGGTGATTGTAACGCACTTCTGACCCTCCTCCGTGTTGTAGCATAGCACCCGGAAATAATTTTCCAGAATCCTGTACAGCGACACCGGCACTTGGACGTTCCGAAGCGCGTTAGCTATGGAGTCCCAGCTAGCGCTATTAAACGCATTTCTCACGTCGAGTGTGAAATTGCGCAACAGCGGATACCCGTCCTCTTATGCTGGATTGCCACCTCGGCTGTATTAGTGACAGACAAGATGGCATCCACCGTAGATTTGCGTTTACGGTAGCCGATTTGGTTCCTTGACAGACTGTTTGTACCCCCCGTGTACTTTACGAGTCTGTTAAGGATAACCCTCTCGAGCACCTTGCCGGCAGTATCGAGCAGATTGGCCTGTATGACGAGGGGACACCCGGAGGTTGTCGGCTTCGGCAATAACCTAGTCCAGGTTTTGTCGCTTCCATCTGTCCGGGAAGTGGCCATCTTCCAGACATCTACTCATTACTGCTCCGAATAATTCGGGAGCTTCCAAAATAGCCGCTTTAATGGCCAAATTCAGTATTCCGTGTGGTCCCGGTGCCTTGCTCACCTTTAGGGATTTAGCGATCTCAATGAGTTCCTCGTTCGTAACCGTCGCTTCCTCCCCGACCTCTAAACTCACGTCGCTTCCTCCCCGACCTTTAAACCCAAGTTTATTTATTTATTTATTTCTTCAACATATAGTTGCATAGATTATTCACTAACTTATGGATTTAATTCAATGTTTATAGGTACATTTACTGATATTGAAGTCGCACACGCTTGACGTTTCATCAAAAGCACGGCAGCACATAGTCCACGGTTCATTGTGGCCATAGTTAGTACGATGGGAACGATGCCATAGCATTGTATGGTTACGCAGTTGCCTATGAGGGACATGTATGCAAATCAGACTAAGACGTGGGCTGCAGTCAATATCCCCGTTGATTAGTCCGAAAATAAACATTCGCTGAAGTAGTTTTCTTCTGGCTGCTAACGTATCGATGTCAATAAGCCTGCAACGTTCTACATATGGAGGAAGATTCGTTGTATCTAGAGAGCCTTAGAGAGTCGCCATCTGAAACAAATTATCTAGCAACAATGCAGCTGTGTCTGTCAGTGTTGGCACATGCACAGATTATTCTGTGATCAACAGACATTTGAAATAAATTACTTTTATAAAATCTGGATATGTAATTCCTTTTCATGATAATTTTACCACAGTTATTGGTCGTACCGTAAATAGTTATGCTGCTGTTGTCTGTTATTGCTAATTCTTTTGAGAACCAGCGATTTAAATTAAAGATTTCGAGTTTCTCGATGCTATATATAAAAACAACATTCTAGAGGAATTTTTCTCTGAAGCTTTTATTTTGAATACAGTGGACCCCCGTTCGTTTGAACGATTCCTCATGCAAACTAATGGGGCTACTTTTTAATTTGAACAACTGGTAACCCGAAATATGCTGAAACCTGTGTGAACTGGCCGCCCTACTCTTTGTTATTGTTTTGGTTGTTTTAGTTGGCAGTTGCAAGTGCGAATATTGCATTTTCCGATCGGATTTCTATCTTAATCGTTACGAAAACGAAATGTAAAACCGATTAAACTCGCTAGGTCAGTATAAACAAATCGTTTTTATGTGCATTGTCTGCATAAACAAATGATGTCATGTTGAGAATGACATTTGAACCATTTTTAATTTGCACGTCGTGCAAACCAACGGGGTTCAAATTAAAGTGTTCAGATTAAAAATGGTCAAACGAACGGGGGTCCACGGTAATACATAAAAAGCTGCTAAAAATTCAAAAAAATCTGCTCAAAAAATGTTCTTGATTTGAGATTGCGTCTCTCTATCTTTAACAGGCTCTCTAGTCGTTACTCTTTTCAGGGCTCTCTAATCGGTGTTTTGACAAGTCTCCTGTTCGATTGGATAGAGTGACTATATACAGAGTGGCGACAAGTCATCCCAAATGTATGCAATGCGGTTTTTCCAATGTATTTCTTTCTCTTTCCTGCATACGCGTTGGATAGGTCGTCTGCTCGATTGGAATGACACTGACAGATAATTATCATTCCAATTTTGACATTGTCGCCACTCTGTATATAGTAAATTACGCCGATTTGACTTACTTTTGACAACTGATTCTGTTCGATTGGAATTTTCCACCCCATCGGCAGGCAACCATGTTTTCGCTGCCAACATCTCGTGCGTGCGAAAATGAGATAGCATGTCAGCACGGCGTTTCACTCAACTGCCAGCAGTCTGATTTGGGCCCGCTGTCAAATTTTGAGCCCAGGACATGTTGTCGCTGACGTTCACTGCAGCTCGTTATAGAGATGTCGATGGGTTGGAATTTTCGGTTTAAGATGGCGACTCTCTAAGGATCTCTACACTCAAAATATTCTGCACATAACTAATGGTAAATTTCCATATGAAATTCTAGATGATTATCATGTGCCGCATATAAACACAATCCGCCTAGAAATACACATAGAAATTATACGGATATGAATAGTATGTGCAATTATACACATAAAAAATATGCGCATATGAATAGTATGTGCAAAAGTTTCGCGTACCCATAAATTATAACTGTGCGGCATATAAAGTGGCACATTGCAAAAATCTATGTGTGGGACACATAGAAACTATACGAAAAGTTTTCTCAGTGTAGTTGTATCGTTCCACGGTAGGACACGTAACAGTAGAATCAATATATATAGAATGCCAGTGTCGTTGTTTTACTACAGGACTCATTGTGGTAAACACACCCCATTGGCAGGCAACCATGTTTTCGCTGCCAACAAAATGAGATAGCATGTCAGCACTGCGTTTCACTCAACTGCCAGCAGTCTGATTTGGGCCCGCTGTCAAATTTTGAGCCCAGGACATGCTGTCGCTGACGTTTACTGCAGTTCGATAGAGAGATGTCGATGGGGTGGGTAAACATGATGCTAACAATCTGTATCAAGTCTGTGAATCGGGAGCTTCATTGTCAAAGTTGCTCAATCAGGGATACCAGACTTGCAGATTTGTCTGCAAATTCCAGATTTTTGGAACGGTCTTGCAGATCATTATAAATTTGCAGATATTTGCAGTTTTTCTGACTTTTATTGTTTTGGTGCAGATTTTTGTTCGAAGCTCTTTAAACTTTCACAGACTTCTTAAAAAAGTGTGCAGATTTTCGCAGATTATTTTTAAACCAGAAAATTCGAGTAGCCGGAAAACTGCTCGATTTTTTCGGCTTTCGAGCAGTTGCAGACATTTTTTAAGAAAATATGGCATCTGTTGCTCATTGTTATTTATCTGTTCTTTATCTTAGAGTGACTATATACAGAGTGGCGCCAAGTCATCCCAAATGTATGCAATGCGGTTTATCCTAGGTTTTTCTTTCTCTTTCCTGCATACGCGTTGGATAGGTTGTCTGCTCGATTGGAATGACACTGACAGATAATTATCATTCCAATTTTGACATTGTCGCCACTCTGTATATAGTCACTCTACTTTATCTGTGCGCTGGTTGACGCTGTCATCCTCATCAGTGCGCTCATCGCTGTTTTCATGCCAGTGAAATGTTTTTAAACGTTCTTTTTCTTTTCGTCCGGATGAATTAAATCCCACAACTGCGCCCTATTGCACCGATTTTTTCAGAAATTTGCAGCAAATAAAGTTTCCAATCACATTACTGTCGCTGACCGGCTGATCCTGCATCTGCTCGCCAATGGACGGTGACGCTACTGGCTGTCCGTTTGATGCCACGCGCAGCTGACCGACCGCAGTCATTTGCGTTTGCATTTGCTGAGCAAACTGCGACTGCAAGGAATGCGGCACCAGATCCGGCTCGCTCACGGCGCGCACCGGCACCGGCTGTGCATTCACAGCGCCCGAAGATGAGCTGCCGCCGATCGACGGCTGCAGCTGGTCCTCCTGCTGCCATCCTGCTGCTAGTTCCATTTCCTGTTCCATCCTTTTTTTTATCCGTCGCTGTCAAAAGTATCCGCAAGAATGAGCTCTCCGCATGAATGCATGTCTATTTATATATTTCTGACAACGAATATCAACTTCCCCTTCCATCAGGACTTTTCCTTCCAAAATTCAATACTGAAGTATAATGTGAAGCGCATGCGCATCTTGATCGTACAGGAATTTTTGTGTTTTCGTTCTCTCCTATTCTCCGATCTACGATATAACGTCGCTGCGGAATATTAAGCAAAGGCTTTTAATTTAATTGATGAAACTGATGTACATGCGCATGTACATGTACATGTACATGTTATTGGTTGGAGGGTAATTCCTGTGTTTGAAACTTCTATCATTTTTATTCTTCGATTGACTAATCCTGCGAAATATTATATTGAACATCCAACGAGTCATAGCGAGGTTTTTTTTTCTTAATTTGAATATATATAGATTAATTGAAGTAAAAGGAAAGTGTTACATTTTTTTTATGTAATGAATTTTATTACACTCAAATCTCGTTTTACGTCCATTACTGGGGGGACGTAAATCAAATCGGTCGTAAAAAAAGTGGACGTTAATTCAAATTTCGGACGTAAAACGAGAGGACGTTAATTCAAATTTTGGACGTAAAACGAGAGGACGTTAATTCAAGTTTTGGACGTAAAAAAAGTGGACGAATTGACATAATTGGTTCCAACATGAAATAACTCGTGATCCTGACCGTATAGAACGTTGGTGTCTTCGACAAAGTTATTTAGCAGATCAAGGGCTTTTCGTCGGATTGTATGGATTATAGAATTGTCTCACTACGTGGCGCTAGTGTATATGTAGTACTCTTATGCAGGCTATATCTTGCTCTGCTGGCTATCTAGAAAGTTACGGTCTTCGGGAAGGTTACTCAAATAACTGCCGCCTTCAAGATGGTATGGAAAATAGCGCAGAATTGACTCACTACGTGGCGCTAGCGTATATGTAGCATTCTTATACAAGCTGTATCTTGCGTTGCTGACTATTTAGAAAGTTGCGGTCTTCGGGAAGGTTACTCAAATGACTGCCACCTTCAAGATGGTATGGAAAATAGCGCAGAATTGACTCACTACGTGGCGCAAGCGTATATGTAGCATTCTTATACAAGCTGTATCTTGCGCTGCTGACTATTTAGAAAGTTGCGATCTTCGGGAAGATTACTTAAATGACTGCCGCCTTCAAGATGGTTCAAATTTGAATATAGGTCCCACTTTTCCCGGTTAATGAGGCAAATGGGACCTGTCGCCATGGTTCCGAAAATTCTCCTTAGGTTCATTTCATGTAAATCGATAGGCCCTTGTTGTAATTGAATCTTCGGAGTGATACCACTGAAGAGTTTCGGTGCTACAAAAATTTTAAAATAATCATAGGTGTGTATTACCGTGGACCCCCGTTCGTTTGACCATTTTTAATCTGAACACTTTTTAATTTGAACCCCGTTGGTTTGCACGACGTGCAAATTAAAAATGGTTCAAATGTCATTCTCAACATGACATCATTTGTTCGATTCGTTTGTACTGACCTAGCGTGTTTAATCGGTTTCACATTTCGTTTTCCTAACGATTAAGAGAGAAATCCGATCGGAAAATGCAATATTCGCACTTGCAACTGCCAACTAAAACAAACCACCAAAACAATAACAAAGATCAGGGCGGCCAGTTCACACAGGTTTCAGCATATTTCGGGTTACCAGTTGTTCAAATTAAAAAGTAACCCCGTTAGTTTGCATGAGGAATCGTTCAAACGAACGGGGGTCCACTGTATACAGTCGAATAAATCCTAACTAACTGTATGTTTTAATTACATATAATAAACATAATTGGGTCTACACGGAAAGAAATCTGTTTCTGTTTTCATGAATAAAAAATCATGAAAAGAAAAAGCTTGAAATGTTTAGAGATTCTTAGTTTTGCTGGCGTGAGCTGTGTGTTAAAAGTGATGAATGAATGAATGAATAGTGATGAATAGTTCAATGGAAAAATCTGCTACCATGGAAGGAAGAATCCCTTACGATAGAAGTAAAGGAGGCTATGATATCCAATATTCTGGATATGCAAATTAAACCATTGGTCTATTTTAATGACGGCAGTTCCGGTGAGGTAACAATGACGGCCGCTTTACTCGACGTCGCAAGTGTTGTGGTGAAAGAAGAACCTATGTTTCAGACTAGGTTTCAGACTATTTAGATCCAATTCTTCATTGAATGCAATGATGGCTATGAAAATACGTGGACGGGGGTTCATAAATACAACGCCTGCAACCATTGAGACATAGTGATTTCTTTTAAAAATCACTTGTGTGCATCATAATAGTTGAAATAGTAATGAATGAACAGCCCACAGAGTATTGTATTAAATATGATTATGCGTAGCTTGATATGTTTCAATAATCTTACTTAAACTCGCTTGTGGCTTTTAAAAGGGCCATTGGTTACAAATAACATTAAAGCCCAAGCACGTTCATCGCAAATATGATGTCGAATGTCCTTCTCTTTTGACATGAATGGCAACAGGCACGTAAGTTAGCGACGTCGATTCACCGTCTTTTGCTCTGAGAAGGTTTTACTAGTTTACTTTCATAGTTTACCACTTGTTAAATAGCAGAAAATATGGCAAATAGGCAAAAATTTCTATTTTATTTGTATAAGAGTCCTTATCCTCGTACCACAGGGGTGAGGGGTCTCAAAGCATCATAAAATAAATTCATGTCTCCACAAACACCCAGGAGCCAAATTTGGTTCCATTTGCTTGATAAGTTCTCGAGGAAATTGAGGAAATATGAGGAAATTTATATTTCATTTGTATGGGATCCCCCCTTCTTAAAGAAGGCAAAGGTCTAAATTCACTATAGAAAAAATTCTTGCCTCCAAAACCCCTCACATGCCAAATTTGGTTCCTTTTGCTTGTTTGATTCTAGAGTTATGAGTAAATTTGAATTTCATTTGTTTGGGAGCCCCCCCCCCCCCCTCCAAAAGATGGAAGAGGTCTCAATTTATCATAGAAAAAATTCTTAGATTCTGAAACCCCCACATGCCCAATTTGGTTCCATTTGCTTGATTAGTTCTCTAGTCTTGAGGAAATTTGTGTTGCATTCCCCCTCTTACGTCCTCTTTAAAGTTGCTCTTCTACACATCCATAAAATTGCTGGCCATTTTATCTATCCAACGGCATATAAATCGTTCAGTTTCGTTCAGTAGTTTAGTAGTTATTCGCATTCGAAATCTTTCATTCAAACTTTAGACTTCTATTTTCGTTTTCACAAAGTACTACTCAGTCCCAGTATAGTAAACAAAGACGTAGTCCTTCGTCAAAATATTTTAAATGTTTGAGCAGTCACTGAAAACCTTGAGCTTTAACTCCATATTTGGTATGTACCAAAATAATAAAAATCAATTCAGTGGTTCAAAAGTGATAAATTATCAAAGAAGGAAAGCTTGGCAAAAGTTGGGATTTTTTGGGACCACTCTTTCTCAAAACGGGGTTCCCTAAGTGCCAAATGGAAAAATACGGGTGTAAATTTTGTAGAATTTTTATGGACGGTTGACCAAGCGGGAAAGAGAGGGTTAAAAAATACACAATCATCCTAAGAACCTTCCCCGGCCCCAAAAACCCTTCCACGTTAATTCAAATTTTGGACGTAAATCGATAGGACGTTAATTCAAATTTCGGACATAAAATGAAATCACGTAAAATGAATGGACGGTTCGGTAACTTAAACTACCATTCCGAAGAAAGGAACTTCTTGTACAACCAAGATCATGAGTTATGGTAATACAAAAAAAACATACACTAGTGCCGCCGGTTCCATACCATCTTGAATTTTTCATACCATTTTGAAGGTGGCAGTCATTTGAGTAACCTTCCCGAAGACCGTAACTTTCTAGATAGCCAGCAGAGCAAGGTACAGCTTGTATAATAATACTACATATACTACTACTACTACACCTTGAAGGCGGCAGTTGTTTAAGTAACCTTCCCGAAGACCACAACTTTCTAGATAGTCAGCAGCGCAAGATACAGCTTGTATAAGAATGCTACATATACGCTAGCGCCACGTAGTAAGTCAATTCTGCGCTATTTTCCATACCACCTTGAAGGTGGCAGTTATTTGAGTAACCTTCCCGAAGTCCACAACTTTCTAGATAGTCAGCAACGCAAGATACAGCTTGTATAAGAATGCTACATATACGCTAGCGCCACGTAGTAAGTCAATTCTGCGCTATTTTCCATACTATCTTGAAGGCGGTAGTCATTTGAGTAACCTTCCCGAAGACCGCAACTTTCTAGATAGTCAGCAACGCAAGATACAGCTTGTATAAGAATTCTACATATACGTTAGCGCCACGTAGTGAGTGAATTCTGCGTTATTTTCCATACTATCCTGAAGGTGACAGTCATTTGAGTAACCTTCCCGAAGACCGCAACTTTCTAGATAGTCAGGAACGCAAGATACGCTTGTATAAGAATGCTACATATACGCTAGCGCCACGCAGTGAGTCAATTCTGCGTTATTTTCCATACTATCTTGAAGGCGGCAGTCATTTAAGTAACTTTCCCGAAGACGTTAATTCAAATTTCGGAAGTAAAACGAGAGGACGTTAATTCAAATTTCGGACGTAAAATGAGAGGACGTTAATTCAAGTTTTGGACGTAAAAAAAGTGGACGTTAATTCAAATTTTGGACGTAAATCGAGAGGACGTTAATTCAAATTTTGGACGTAAAAAAAGTGACGTAAAACGAAATCACGTAAAATGAACGGACGTAAAACGAGATTCTAGTGTATTTCACATCTCAGCTCTACAATTACTTGGCAGCCATATTTGAAATTTTAAACTGGTTGCCAAAGTTTGACAATGAATGAACTTTTTGTGTTCATTTGCTCCTATCTGACAGATAAAATTCATCCAGTTTGAACCCGGATTGAATAAACAAATTCGACATCAGGCACACGCACATCTATACCTATAAAGAAGGATTTCTGTCTGTCTGTCTGTCCGTATGTTCCTTATAGAATCGAAAACTACTGAACCAATCGGCATGAAAAATGCATGTAGAGGGTTTTTGGGGCCAGGAAAGGTTTTAGTGATGGTTAGAGATCCCTCCCCCCACTAAGAGGGGGGGCTCCCATACAAATGAAACACAAATTTCTGCATAACTCGAGAACTAATCAAGCAAATAGAACAAAATTTGGCATGTGGGTGTTTTCGGTGACAAGAATTCATTCTATGGTAAATTGAGACCCCTCCCCTCTTTATAAGGGGAATTATAACTCCTCTCCTCTTTAAAAGGGGGGGGGGCTTCCATACAAATTTCCTCATAACTCGAGAACTAATCAAGCAAATGGAACCAAATTTGGCATGTGAAGGTTTTCGAGGGCAAGAATATTTTCCAAAGAAACACCAAAGAAACACAATTTTCCTCATAACTCGAGAAGTAATTAAGCAAATGGAACCAAATTTGGCATGTGGGTGTTTCTGGAGACAAAAATTGTTTCTATGATGAATTGGGACCCCTCCCCGTTTTAGGAGGGGGGATCCTATACACATGAAATACAAATTTCCTCATAACTGAAGAACTAATCAAGCAAATGGAACCAAATTTGGCATGTGAAAGTTTTCTAGGGCATGCATATTTTCTATGGTGAATTAGAACCCCTCTCCACTTTAAGAGGGGGGGCTCCTATACAAACGAAATACAAATTTCCTCATAACTCGAGAACTAATCAAGCAAATGGAACCAAATTTGACACGTGGGTGTTTTTGGAGACAAAAATTTTTTCTATGATAAACTGGGACCCGTCCTGACTTTAGGAGGGGGGGCTTCCATACAAATGAAATACAAATTTCCTCATAACTCGAGAGCTAATCAAGCATATGAAACCAAATTTGGCATGTGAAAGTTTTCGAGGGCAAGAATATTTTCTATGGTGAATTAGGACCCCTCCCAACTTTAAGAGGGGGGGTCCCAAACAAACGAAATACAAATTTCCTCATAACTCAAGAACTAATCAAGCAAATGGAACCAAATTTGACACGCGGGTGTTTTTGGAGACAAAAATTTTTTCTATGATGAATTGGGACCCCTACCCACTTTAGGAGGGGGGGGGGCTCCTATACAAATGAAATTCAAATTTCCTCATAACTCGAGAACTAATCAAGCAAATAGAACCAAATTTGGCATGTGGAGGTTTCTGGAGGCAAAAATATTTTCTATGGTGGATTAGGATCCCTCCCAACTTTAAGAGGGGATGCTTCTACACAAATGAAATACAAATTTCCTCATAATTCGAGAACTAATCAAGCAAATGGAACCATATTTGGCATGTGGGTGTTTTTGGAGGCAACCATTTTTTCTATGATGAATTAGGACCCCTTACTTTTTTAAGAGGGGGGCTCTCATACAAACGAAACACAAATTTCCTCATAACTCTAGAACTAATCAAGCAAATGGAACCAAATTTATCATGTGGGTGTTTTTGTAGGCAAGAATATTTTCTATGGTATATTTTCTATGGATTTCCCCACTTTAAGAGTGGGGGGGGCCTATACAAATGAAAAACAAATTTCCTCATAACTCGAGAACTAATCAAGCAAATGGAACCAAATTTGACATGTAAGTGGTTTTGGACGCAAGATTTTTTTCTATGGTGAAATGAGACCCCTCTCTTCTTTAGAAAGCGAGTTATGGCCCATCTCCCCTTTAAGAGGGTGGGTTTCCATACAAATGAAATGCAAATTTCCTCTCATCTCGAGAACTAATCAATCAAATGGAACCAAATTTGGCATGTGGCAGTTTTAGGTGGCAGAAATTTTGTGAATTACGACCCCTTCCCCTTTTAAGCGGGGAGCTCCCATACAAATGAAATTCAAATTTCCTTATAACTTGAGAACTAATCAAGCAAATGGAACCAAATTTGGCATGTGGGAGATTTTGGAGTCTTGAATTTATTTTACGATAGTTAGAGACCTCTCACCCCTGTGGTAGGGGGATATGGACTCTCATACAAATAAAACAGAAATTTTTGCGAAACTCAAAAACTAATCGAACTCGAGAAATTCGAGACTCTTCCATAAAACATTAGTCAATACAAGACCACAAAAACTATCTATAGTAACACTAGATCATTCAGGACGAGACGGTCGCGAGTGTTGCCGGTGACCCGCCGTCGGAAGCGCCGCCCACTGGGGGGCTTGCAAAACTCGAGATTGTGACAAAGATCATCCGAGATTCATGATTTATGTACAACACAGGTTAATTTTTGGCAATACGAAGTTTGTCGGGTCAGCTAGTATGCATATATAATGTAAATACATTATCTGAACATGTGTGATGTTTACCACGCGCACTGCAGCGACACTGGCATTCTATATATATATTGATTATATTCACGTAACGCATATCTTATAAAGTTCTTTTGGATGGACTCAATTCTATTCGCATGTACCGCGTAATAGGGTGCCCAAACAACGAACCCATACTCAAGCAAGCTCCGCACGAGTGTACAGTATAGCGATTTCAGCGCATAGATGTCTTGAAAGTCGTTAGTGTTTCTTTTTAAAAAACCGAGCGTTGCATATGCCTTAGCAATAATCGTGGATACATGCACCGTGAATCTGACTTTCGTGTCTGGTCGTTTTTCTACGCTAAATTTCCGAAACACGCACAACGCACCAAAAGACGTCCGTCCAAATCTACGTTCGTCCAAAAACTGACGCGCTCGTTTCGGGAACGACATTAATACTTTCATATCCGTGCGTCTCGTCTCGGACGATCTTTGATCTCCTTTGTCGTACTATTCGTTTCACGAAGCCAGTGAGAGATTCGAATTACACAATGTATGTTCGTTCTCTCGTTCTTTCGAACTTTCGGAATGCCGTATGCATGCATGTATTTCAGTTGCACTGAAACAAATGATTCAATCGATCCAGATTCATTAACTCGCTAATTCATTTAGCCTGACATGTTCCCTACATTCACCCCTTCCCCTACTCTATTGATAAATATGACACGAAAGCAATTTCCTTAGTCTTTCCGGTTTTAATCATCCTTTTGATAGTTCGCTGCCGATATCTGTTGGTTTATCACCTGGATGACAGATATAAAATCAGCCAAATTTTTCGTTTAGACTCTCGGCTCTAAAGCTCGGTGGATGTCACTGACATTTCGGCATTATTTACATGCAAATTCACGACACCACTGCAAAGATTTCATTAGGAAATTTCGGACGAACACGCTGAGCCCAACATCAGAAATGACGTGTCCTTAACGGGAAATTAGTAGTCATTACCCAACAAACATTTTATTTGATGAGCACCCAGGTAACCAAAAAGCATTTCCAATGCAATTTAAATGCAAGTCAATAAGCATTTAAGTTGCCTTAAATGCTACTTAAATGCTATTTTGGCAAAATATGCGGCTACTTTACTGCTAGCCCTCTTATAGTGCTGACAATGCTTATTTGCAGCTAGTTACCGACAAGAAGAATTTAAATAGAATTGTGGATGCCAATTTAGAACAGTTAGGCAGTCAAAAGGCTGATAAACAGCAACCTGCAGTATAAAACGCCGGGGATGCTAATAAACGATTGATTTACTGCTTATACTAATGCTTATTGGTTACCTGGACAGTTTATTCAACCATTATACAGCTAATATCCAGTAAACAAGCGCTTGATAAGCAGTTCAACAAAAATATTTGTTGGGTAACTTTTCTTCGGAAAGTTTTCGTGCACAACACAGGAGTTTTGTATTTAAAAATGTATTCACTGCATTCTTCTTGTCAATCTGAACACAGTAAATATATTGTCATGAACAGAATCTCTGTTTCGAACGAAAAAAACGACTCATTTTACCTTAATGGGCATCGATCTAGAATTTTTTATCATCATCATTAACGCCATAAAAATCCACCACTCTATCAAAATCATCATATATCATGCAAATCATCAACAGTTTCAAAATTATCGTCATCTATATTATCAAAGTCGTCAAAGTCATCAACATCATCGATATCAAAATCATCAACTCATCAAAATTCTCATCACCATCAATTGATCAATACAATCCACATTATCAAAATCTTAAACACTATGAACATCATCACCATCCAAATTATCGTCATCAATATCCTCAACTGTATCAAAATCATCAGAATGATCAACACTATCAAAATAATCAATAGCATCAACACCATCCACATCATCAAAATCCTCAACACAACACCATCAATAAATATTATGAACATCGCCAACATTATCCAAGACATCAACATCACCGATATCATCAACGTCATCAAAATGATCACATCAAGGTGATCAGCATCAACCAATTTATTAAAATCGTCGACATTATCAAAATAGTCATTAGCATACATCATCAATATGATCGAATCCTATCGAAAAGAATCAAAATAATCAAAATCGTCAACAGCAAAATCATCGATATCATCAACATGATTAATGCCATCCACATCATCAAGATCAATAACATCAACAATATAAAAATCTTGAACACATCAAAATTTTCAGCATTTGCTGGTGCTCATCATTTCATCATGAGCAACAACAAATTCAAAATATCAATGAATCAATATCATCCACATAATCAAAAACATCGTTTTTATAATCATCAACACCTGAAAATCATTATCCAAATCATCATCAATATCCTCTACACCACCAAAATGATCAACATCATTATAATCATCAAAATCGTCAAAATTATCAAAATAATTGGTATTAGATTAGCATCACCATCAACATGATTAATGCCACGCACATCATCAAAATTACTAGCATTATCGATATCAAAATCATCAACACATCAAAATCGTTAACATTATCAAAATCATCTATATCATCATCATCAATATTATCACAATCCTATTCAAAACAATCAAAATCATCTATGCCATCCACATCAACAAAATCGTCAAAATTATACGCCTCAAACCTCATATCTTCAAAACGTTCAAAATCATCAACGGCAGCATCATCCAACATCACTAACCCTATTAACTTCTTCAACACCATCAAAATCATCATCATCAATATTCTCAACACCACCAAAATCATCAAAATGACCAACATCAGTCATCAAAATCGTCAACCTTATCAAAGCCATTGCTATCATCGTAATCAATCCTTCCTAAATACTCGAATCGCAGCACTGATATACAGAAACCAAAGCTTGGCATCCTCTGTAAATAACTAATAGATATTTACCTAATGTCTGCACAATCAAATGGTTGTGACAAATAGCCTTCGCAGAGGCATATAAGCTCGTTACTAGGTGTCCCTCTCAGGAGACCTTTCGCACACAAACGCATTTTCAAAGCCTTCCCAGAGGCGCTCAAACAACGCATACTAGCTTATTTCAACAACGGATTCTGCCTTTCCGCAATTGCACAAATCATGCATGCAAGCAGTTGGAAATGCTAAAGATGTGGCCCTCACAGGGGCAGTTTACAAAGTCAGACGCGCACAAGCATCTTTTTTGATATCGCCTATTATATTATATTGGCATATTGGCAATTAAAACCGTCAAAATTATCATCTTCAAAATCGTCAACATCATTAAAATTATCAACGTCAACAGCGCACACAAGCGCATTTTCATAGCTTTCCCAGAGGCGTTCAAACGGCGCACACAAGCGCAATATTCGTAACCCCCTCAGAGGCATTCAAGGAGCGCACACAAGCGCATTTTCATAGCCTTCCCAGAGGCGTTCAAACAGCGCACACAAGCGCGTTACTCGTAGCCCTCTCAGAGGCATTCAAACCGCGCACACAAGCGCATTTTCATAAGCTTCTAGAGACAGTCTAAAAAGTCACCAGATGCGCACAAGCATCCGTTCATTTGTCAATACCACATGCTATATCGCAGCTCAGTAACGATTTAGCACACAATATTTTGCCGAGAAAACTATACTCACACTTTGAGAGCGTTACTTGCGCCAATGTAGTGTCTGGTCGTTTTTCTACGCTAAATTTCCGAAACACGCACAACGCACCAAAAGACGTCCGTTCAAATCTACGTTCGTCCAAAAACTGACGCGCTCGTTTCGGGAACGACATTAATACTCTCATATCCGTGCGTCTCGTCTCGGACGATTGAAAATAATTGAAACAGGCGAGGCGAGGGACGTGGCGAATTGCTTAATAAACGAAGGTGGCAATCTGTCTGGACCCGGACCTTTAAAGGAGTCAACATTCAAAAGAACTTCCTTCACTTTTTTAACCGAAACATTCAATTGCGGCAGATGCATATCGTAACGCACTATACTGTTCAACCAATCTCTATGTTCGTCCGAAGAATGGACTGGAGGGGTGTTCGATTATACTTTACCAAAAAATCAGAGGGGTTGTGCACAAGACACGACCGCATAGGTGACGTAGGACCACGTAAGTCTCTTTGTAGCGATAGTAGGATGTATCCATGTATATAATAATACGATTCTTCATGTATACAAGCTACATCCGTAAATAAATTTGTATGATATGTTTCTACGTTGAATAGTGCTTTTCCTTTGGTAATCGGTAGACGGTACGCGCGAGTTTTCAAAAAGCTGCAAATTTTGCGCAACTTTTCTGCGGCTTACAAAAGGACACGGATAAAGCATTTACAACCTGCAGACGTATTGGAAGTCGCAGAAAATGTCACCTGTCACCAGAAAACTTATTACCGTCATTGGTTGGTCGTCCGCAATGGCGAAAAATTCAACTTTTCTCTCGTTGACTGTGTTAATTATGGTAATAACTGGGCAAGAAAATATAATAAACTCTTCAATCGTTGTGTGGCCCTTAAAAGAACCGATTGTTGGATTATCATAACTCCTGCTTGCAATAAACTTGCACTAACGCATTTAACGTAATTCTCTGTTCGGTAAATTGGAGTACCGATAACCGCTAACCAGGCACGGCTTGTTGCAACGGACCAACCGGAAAGCCTCAGCAGCTATGAGATCAACGAAACCGTTCGTGTATGGTCCTGAATCACGAGAAATACCACTCCAAGTGGCCAGCTGCAAGTGACGATAATTCTGATCGTTTTGTTGTCGCGAGCAGCATATTTCCTGCCAATTCCAGGACTTCAGCAGCCAACTATGCCATCACGGCAACGAAATGAACCACCAGCAACAAGCGAACAGCAGCGCAAGGCGATCGGTTAAAATTATTGCAAAGAAACGAATAATCAGATCAATCTAAGTTAAATAGAATTTAAATCTGTGAGAGAAAATTCCTCAAATCTTCATGAACAAATATTTCGTTCTTAAAAGAACGGTTTTTCAACGTGATATGCCGGAAATTTAAGCATTCTTTTCCCGTCTTCTTGGGCAGCAACAAAACAGTTTGAATGTTTGAAAAGACACTTCTCATAGCAGCGGTGACACGGGACAGCAATTTGTTCAACTCTTCGTTGTTGTGGATGGCCAGCTGCAAGTGACGATAATTCTGATCGTTTTGTTGTCGCGAGCAGCATATTTCCTGCCAATTCCAGGACTTCAGCAGCCAACTATGCCATCACGGCAACGAAATGAACCACCAGCAACAAGCGAACAGCAGCGCAAGGCGATCGGTTAAAATTATTGCAAAGAAGCGAATAATCAGATCAATCTAAGTTAAATAGAATTTAAATCTGTGAGAGAAAATTCCTCAAATCTTCATGAACAAATATTTCGTTCTTAAAAGAACGGTTTTTCATCGTGACATGCTGGAAATTTAAGCCTTCTTTTCCCGTCTTCTTGGGCAGCAACAAAACAGTTTGAATGTTTGAAAAGACACTTCTCATAGCAGCGGTGACACGGGACAGCAATTTGTTCAACTCTTCGTTGTTGCGGATGGCCAGCTGCAAGTGACGATAATTCTGATCGTTTCGTTGTCGCGAGCAGCATTTGTCCTCCCAATTCCAGAACTCCTGTTGCCAGATAGTCCATCACAGTAGCGAAATGAGTGCTTCAGCTCCAACACACGGTCAGCCGCCAATGAATACGTGCACGAGTCGTACGTGACTTCCGTTTGCCTGGCAAACGATGTTAGCTCTAGCTTAGCTAGCGTTTGAATAATGCTGTTCGCCGGCTTACCACGTATTATGTACCAGGAGCAAGCGACAAGCAACGCCCATTTTTCTTGGTTCTTTATTCTATCATCTACGTGTAATAAAAAATCGAGCATTTCAATTTCAGTCTGAAGGGCGAAGGTGATCGGTTAAAATTATTGCAAAGAAGCGAATAATCAGATCAATCTAAGTTAAATAGAATTTAAATCTGTGAGAGAAAATTCCTCAAATCTTCATGAACAAATATTTCGTTCTTAAAAGAACGGTTTTTCATCGTGACATGCTGGAAATTTAAGCCTTCTTTTCCCGTCTTCTTGGGCAGCAACAAAACAGTTTGAATGTTTGAAAAGACACTTCTCATAGCAGCGGTGACACGGGACAGCAATTTGTTCAACTCTTCGTTGTTGCGGATGGCCAGCTGCAAGTAACGATAATTCTGATCGTTTTGTTGTCGCGAACAGCATATGTCCTCCCAATTCCAGAACTCCTGTTGCCAGATAGTCCATCACAGCAGCGAAATGAGTGCTTCAGCTCCAACACACGGTCAGCCGCCAATGAATACGTGCACGAGTCGTACGTGACTTCCGTTTGCCTGGCAAACGATGTTAGCTCTAGCTTAGCTAGCGTTTGAATAATGCTGTTCGCCGGCTTACCACGTATTATGTACCAGGAGCAAGCGACAAGCAACGCCCATTTTTCTTGGTTCTTTATTCTATCATCTACGTGTAATAAAAAATCGAGCATTTCAATTTCAGTCTGAAGGGCGAAGGTGATCGGTTAAAATTATTGCAAAGAAGCGAATAATCAGATCAATCTAAGTTAAATAGAATTTAAATCTGTGAGAGAAAATTCCTCAAATCTTCATGAACAAATATTTCGTTCTTAAAAGAACGGTTTTTCAACGTGATATGCCGGAAATTTAAGCCTTCTTTTCCCGTCTTCTTGGGCAGCAACAAAACAGTTTGAATGTTTGAAAAGACACTTCTCATAGCAGCGGTGACACGGGACAGCAATTTGTTCAACTCTTCGTTGTTGCGGATGGCCAGCTGCAAGTGACGATAATTCTGATCGTTTCGTTGTCGCGAGCAGCATTTGTCCTCCCAATTCCAGAACTCCTGTTGCCAGATATTCCATCACGGCAGCGATCATTGAGTGCTCCAGCTCCAACACCTCGCTTGGTGAATTTGCATGCCTTGGTTGCCTTATCCGTGGAAAGCAGCAACAGCTAAAGCTCAACAATTTTCGATCGGATTCTATAGGGCGTAAATTAAATACAATCATAAGGAAGCTTAACCCATAGCTTATATCATATATATTTCTGTCATCCGTGCTAGGGAAGCACTGACGAGGGAAGGCAAAAATATGAAAATAATTCAAATTTTCAAAATCAATTCAAAAACAAAAATTTTTCAAATTCATTTTCAAAAACAAAATCAATAGTTTTCTATATTTTCAATATTTTCAATCGATTTCCCGATCAATTGGTGTAAATATCTTGGAAATCTATTGAAAATTGACTGAATTATAAGCCGAAGCGTGAAAACGCGTTTGTACTTTGATGACGTCATTTCCAACAACCAATCACGAAGCGAGAATTCTGGTGAAACATAGGTTCATTATTTTCAATTTTTCAATAGTTCAACATCAAGAATCCACACTTTTCTTTATTTGGGTCAATTCTTAGAAGATTTTCCAATCAATTGGTGTAAGAATATTGAAAATCGATTGGAAAACCGCTGAGCTATTAGCGCTCAAAACCTTTCATTTTTCGTGACGCTCGCATTTTTCGATTTTTTGGAATGACACCCTATCTCAAAACTTGCCGTAAGACGTAGTCCTACGTCAAAAGTTTGCAAAGAAGTCTGCAGCTCCTTCAGCAGCATCAGCGCGAGCTTCCTTGTAGAACACGTCGTGAGGTACACCGCCATTACGCCGCAGCTTTTTTACGAAAGCCCAAAACGACGGCGAATTCTGCTTGGCATTCGACTCATTTCGTAATATGTACTCGTGGAAGGTTGTATTCAGCCGATTGTTGAAAAGCTTCTCCATGTCACGAAGTAAGCGCTTGTTTTCCTCTGAACGTTGTTTAAAAAAACGTTTTTTCGTTTTACGCAATCTGTTCCGAAGATTCCGTAGTTCAGACGTCCACCCCAGATAACACAAAATCGTAATAGAAAGTTCACATTAAATCGTTTTCATGTCAATTTCACATTGGAATTGTATAATGATTAGAGTATGTCAAATCGAAGTGAACAATAAGTTGTTTTGCAGTCGTGCGTGTCTTCAGATACAATTCATGACTGTGAATTAGACGATTGCAATATTTGATTATATCTTAATCATATATTCAGGAGTATTTAGTTGCGTGTTATAAAAACTACGCAAAATAGAATTACAAATAATTGTCAAAATTTTCGCACGTATACCACCTCCACTTTGGTACATATATGTTCTTACATGGCGTGAAATATAACTTTTTCGTTCAGATATGACTTCGTATATCTCAGTTGCAATCGAGATATATAAACCAAATGGTTTACTGGGACCAAGGTTGATTGTAAACAACGCAGGCCCTACGTCGTCGAATAGGAGTATTTTCGTGGATGATCTCGAAGAGAATGTCATAGAACTGGTGAACAGCGTTGTTGACGTCACAATCCGCTAGTAGCGTCGTCCAATCTATTGAGCGTAAGCGAGCGTGAATCGAAGGTTCGTCGCAGGCGTTACCCTTAAAAAACGTGTTTTGACAAAGTAATAATTATCGCCTGTTTCTCAGAGATGGCCCAACCGATTTATGTGCTGTTAGTCTCATTTGAAAGGTAATATAGCCGGATAGATCGCTATTGAACTGTTTTTGGATTGGACGTTTAATTTGAAAGTTATGAGCAATCGTGTACAACACATTAAAATTTACAATGTTTTAAAAAGAATTCATTCATTATCTGGTGTAAATTAGGCTTATACAAATTTGAAAAAAGTTTATGTCGCCCCCCCCCCTCCCCTTGAAAAATTTTCGAAATGTGAAGGGGCAAAAGAATAAAGTCTCGGGCAATTTTTCAAATGGACCTATGTGACATTGACAGATTCTCTTCGCGTCTCCTCTTTTCCGCTGTTTACGCTAATGCATTTGAACACATCAGCTTTGCATGAATCGGTTGCCGGAGTCACTAGAAAGCTGAATGTTTTGAAAATTTTCTTTTCGATGCATTGGCCGTAAAAAGAGGAAGAGAGGAGACTCGAAGAAAATCTCTCATTGTCACATAGGTCTATTTGAAAAATTACCCGAGAAGTATTATATTATTATGTTGCACTCTTGAGTGATAGGCAGATTTTTTACAGTTCAACGAGTTTACATCTCTAAATTATCTAATATGTGCAAAGTTAAAGCAATTATCCTGTTAGCCTTGATCAACTTTCTTTCACCAACTAAGATTTCTGGTTCCTGCAGCAAATAGACTGAGGTACAAATCAATCAATCAATATGTGAGTGAAATTCGGTATCGCTTTTGACCGAGATATTCCGAATTGCTGTGGGATTATTTTTTTCGATCATAGGTATTAGATAAGATAAAAATAGAACTACAACAAATTAGACACTCTGGAATATCAGCTACCGGTGCTTTCAGGGCTCCAAATTGGTCGTTTTATTCCGTAGTTTCCAGGTACAACCCTCTCAAAGATACAGTTTTACCTTTGTTATACTATATAAAAGGTTTAGAAATTGGTCGAAAAACATGAAATTGATCGGAGGCCCGGAGGGCCAAGCCACATATACCAATCGATAAGGTTCGACGAAATGAGCAATGTCGGTGTGTTTGTATGTGTGTGTGTATGTATGTGATGATTTTTTCTATCGCCTGTTTCTCGGAGATGGCTGAACCGCTACAGTACAAAACCCTGCAAATGCAAGCTACTCCGCAACATGCATAACAGAGAGCACTAGTGTGCAGGCAAAACGTGTAGGACGATGGTTTTTGAAGAATTTTCTCCTATGTGTCATGTCAGTTCGTCAGTGCCTCTATGTTTGCTTGTTTAGGAACTGTGGAACTTTGATTGTAAAAAATACCCTAATTTTGATCCCGAATTACTCGACTACCAGCAGACGGATATATTTTAAACATTTTACATTTGCTGATAGTTTTGCTGCATACAGACACCATTTTTCCATATGACGAAACGAGAGAAAATTCCAGTTGAGGCCAATTGCGGTACATCTCACATGCTGCTAGCTTCGTTTCTGTGATGTCGGTTTATGCTAATCTATTTTCCCAACAATTTAACGTATTAATGCATTGGATAATTACGATATTTTGCTCATAACAAGTTTATTGAAGAATATACGTTAGATAAACAACGATTTGTAAGTTTATAACACTATGGCGTTCAAAAACCTACACGTGTTGTACAAAATACAACCACAGCAAAATACAAAATACAGCGTGAGTAACCGAAGATTAAAAAAAATTAATGAAATTTATTCAAGAAAACTTTATTGATGTGAATCAAATAGAATGGCATTACAGAAAATTATGCATAGTTTAAAAACCTTTAAGGAGGGACCCTACTCTGTAAGACCGAAAAATAATAGATTTTCGTAAAGTTTTTGCAGATGCTAGAATTATAGTTAAGTGTTGAGATATTTTGGTTATTGGTTAAGGTATATTTGAAGATATGTTTGGTATTTTTTGGACACCAGAATTGTGATTATTATGCTGGTGACAGGCGGGAGCGTGAATGCCCTCTAGAAAATAGTTCCTTGCTGGCGGTACGTGCCGGGAACCAACGGAGTATCGTAGCATGGATTTCAAGAATGATTTTGAAGCTTTAGGTCAATACCTAAATTGTTAGGTAGCGGTTTTTGAAAATTCAAAAAATCGAACTCATAATCGAGCTCATAAAAAATTGAAAAATTGAGGTATCAAAAAACGGCTACGTAACAATTTAGAAAATTCATTTTTACATGCTGAAAAAAAATTTCAGCCAAATCGGTTTACTAGATTCTGAGATACACGTACCGCCAGCTGAAAAAACATGGTTTTAAGAAAAACGCGTATAAAGTTTGGTACAGCAATGCTCTTTCCTGGAGGTGATCCCATAGTTTTCGTCGTAACTTTTCAACTAGATCAGATATCAGAAAATCCTTTTGGCATAATATTTATGAAGGTATAAGGCTCTCGAAAATGTAAAAAAATAAAATTCGATTTTTTCGATTTTATAGAGTAGGGTCCCCCCTTAAACTAGACCTTTACTAGGCAATGTATATGTTAAAGAATAATATTTCCTCTTACAACTTACTTTTACTTGCACTTAGTCAAATTAGTATAACTTACCTATCCTTACTCAGCAATTTCATAAAAAAAGGATCTATCAAAATTTATAAGTGCTCTTATTTTGTTAAAATTTTGCAAACTTACTCAATTTTCAAAATTCTTATGTAAACCAACGCACTACGCAACGTTAACCAATAGATGAATTATGTCCCGAAGACGTGTCGATTTATATCTCAAATAGCAAGTAAGACCGTATAACAAAGGTTCCTTTCACCACTAGGTGGATTAAATCGGGTTTTTTTCATGCATAAGATGCATGCAGAAAGGACGTCACTGAACTGTTCGAAACATGAAATTTTCGAAACGGTTTGTATATACAAAGGTAAATACGTTATGGTTGGAGAACAAGCATTACCTGAGGAATGGCCAGATATTTATGACTAAAAGGTTGGACAAGAAACAAGCGGTTTCAAACGAATAGTTTTAGAGATATGTTTTCCCAAAACATGTCGGCAACCCAGCATTCCAACTAAAAAAGTTGTAGGGCCTAAATTCTCATTTTCACACTATGATTAGATAGCAATACTCCTTCGTGGTTACCGAGTTCTGAACAAGTAAATGACACGGATTTGGATTATTCAAAAAGCAAGGTAACTAACCGACTGACACGCAAGTTCAAAGCAAGATTCAAATGAAGTTATACGTTTGTGGCTCCCTAAGGTGATCCTGTGGCACTCCACTATTATCAAATTGGTTCATCTCTACCAGGATGCTTACTTTTTGTGCTTGGGACGAAAAATTTTAAAGTTTGGTCTGGTTTGAACTGGGATTTAAGTACTGTACAAAATTAGTGGTTTTAATGCTGGAAATATATCTGCAAAATTTCATAGGAATTGGTTTTGCCGGTCTAAAGATATTAACTCTTCAACACTCGCACCAACTTTTGTAACACGATTATTCGCGTGCACAATGGCCCAAAACCAGAAAAACGTGCGCACTAAAGTTTTGACTGGAAAACCTGGTTTTAACTTTATGGAACCTTTGGAAGAGTTTGTAGAAATTGAAAGCTCTATCGTCTGATAGAATTTAAATGTTAATTAATCCCCTAAGAGTGAAATAAAAAAAATATTTTTCTTCAGTTTCAATTTAACACATTGATATGTTCTGCAAAGTGCATGCACATTGTTCTGCATATTATTACAAGAAATTTTGGTGAAGGCAGCAACCTTCTATCTCTTCAGCAATGGTAAAAAAATCCTATCTTCTATTTATATAAGAGGCTTGTCTGTAGCCAAAACCAGGTCTCTGACAGGACGTCATAAGAGGCTTATCAGTAATTAAAAACAGCCCCTGACAGAACGTCATGTTTTCGTAGCAATGAGTTCTATTCTAAGTCACCTCACTGGTCGACTGGTGGACTGCTCGATTGCTCAACTGGTTAACTAGACTGCTCGACTGGACTGCTCAACTGAACTGCTCGACTGAGCCGTTCGATTCGACTGCTTGATTGGACAGATCGACTTGACTGCTTGAGTCAATTGCTTGATTTAACTGCTCGAATGGACTACTCGACTTAACTGCTCGATTCGACTGCTTGACACATTTGTTCGACTTATTACTCTACCCGACTGCTCGACTCAACTGCACGATTGAACTGCTCGGCTGGACTTTTCGAGTCGTTTGCTCGACTTGATAGCTCGACTCAACTGCTCGACTGGACTGCTTGACTGGACAGCTTGATTTCACTGCTTGACTCAACTGTTCGGTTTAAATACTCGATCTGACTGCTGGAACCATCTGCTTGACTTAACTGTTCGACTCAAATGCTAGACTGGTCTACTCAATTCAACAACTTGAATCGACTCAACTGCTCGACAAAACTACTCTATTCAACTGCTTGACTCAACTACTCGATTGGACTATTCGAATCGGCTGCTCGACTCAACTGCTCAACTCGATTCAACCGCTCGACTAGACTACTCGATTTGACTGCACGACTGGACAGCTAGATTCATTTGTTCGACTAGACTGCTCGACTTAACTGCTCGACTTAGCCACTCGACCTCAATTGCTTGACTTAACTGTTCGATTCGACTGCTCGATTCAGCTACTCTACTGAACTGCTCGACTAAACTACTCGACTCAACGCGCAACTCCACTACTCGACTAGATTTTTCGATTCAACTGCTCGATTGGACTACTCGACTGAACTGCTCGATTCAACTGCTCGACTCGACTGCTCGACCCAACTGCTTGACTCGACTGCTTGATTCGACTGCTCGATTCGCCTGCTGAACTCGATTGCTTGTCGCGAAATCATATGGTCGATGTTAAATCATACCGGACCAAGTCGCAAAATTTTAAAAAATGAGTTAATGATAGCAAACGATCAAGAATTTTCTAAGCAACAATTTTCTCTAATCAAACTACATAAATGTTGCAAACAGCCAGAGTTATAAAATGATTTCGAACGATTGATAGCTATAAACCATACAGAGCAGCAAACTTTGAATGCGTTTTTCTCCGACCATCTGAATCAGTTTGCGGCAGAAAATGGACGGTTCAAAACCACTCACACAAAAGAGCCATTTTGCCCACCTATGGAATCAGCACAATAGAGGTAATGTTTTTATTCAGTTAAATAAAATCCAATGCAGACATAAAAATGATTTGTTTCAGTTTCCGGTTAAGACTCTTATGTACAATATCTTAGAGCTGTATTATGCAATATAAGAACTCAAAGAACTCATACAAAGATTAAACATCTTCGCAAGCACTGGCCAATGGAATGTATCCGCAGTTTTCTGAACAGACATTTATATTTTCCGGATCGTGAGATTCGGGTTCAACTAGTTTCTTATAAGTGAGTGAATCGATAAAATCAGTTTATTTATTTTAGCTCTTTTTGTGATTGTTGTATAACTTTTTCATGTATTCAAAGTTGTACAAACAGTAAAAAATACACAACTTTGCTAGATATAGTATACCTCTATGATTTCTTGTCTAGGAACTGTAGAACACATAATATAAAAATACCTTAATTTTGACCCCGAATTACATGACTATCAACAAACGGATACATTTTAAACATTTTACATTTACCCATATATTAAAATGAAATGCACATCAATGTACGGAATCTTATAAAAGTGACCCCTTCCTAGTTCCCCCAATGGTCAACTGCTGAAAATTTTGCTGCATACAGATACCATTTTCCCATATGAAGAAATGAGAAAAAACTCCAGTTGGGCCAATTGCGGTACACCTCACACGCTGCTTGCTTTGTTTCTGTGATGTCGGTTTATGTTGATCCATTCCATAAAGTATTAATGCATTGAATAATTGTGACATTTTACTCATAACAAGTTTATTGAAGAAAATACGTTAGTTTACCATCAATTTGTAACTTTAAAACAAAATGGAATTAAAAATCTACACGTGTTGTATAAAATACAATAGCGGGACCGGGAATAACCGAAGGTTAATAAACATTGAATAAATTTGTTCAAGAAAACTTTATTGGTGTAAATCAAGCAGGGTAGATGCTCCATTAGTTGCGCCACTAAGCACAATATAACTTCATTTTTCTTGTTTATTGAGGTATATGTTTCAATTATAGCTTGACGGATATAAATTTATCAAATACAAGGTATTTGTCACAAGGCAAGACAATTGCTTTCGTTGAACGAGAAGCTTTATAAAGAAAAAATGAATTTTCCGATTCAATTATATTGTACCAATAGTTGCGCTAATGTTTCCTTAATTAAGTTTGGTGTTCTTTTAATTGTGTTATTCCATATAGGGGAACTGGGGGTAAAATGAACACCCTTAGCAATTTCGCCATTTTCTCTCCCAGGAACCAACCAAATGCTGAACGCACTATATGAATTGAAAGCTAGATTTATATTCCACGTAGGGTCGAACCAAGCTGTAATCAAAGATTATAACCGGATTTGAACCCACAACACCTGCCAGGGCGTGTCGCTCACTGGTACCTGGTTCCAGCATTGGACAAAAGATAGGAGTCACAACGACAACTTGTTAACCATAGCTACCTATTACCCCCCCCCCCCCTTCCTTTCCACCCTTCCCCTTCATTCCCGAAAAAATCCTTCTTCATTACTTTCCCTTACCGTCCCTTCATCAATTGTAGAATCATCGTTTCAAAAAAAAATATTAATATATGCCTGACCGCATTTCAAGGTCATGACTAAAGTCACGAGTTTAGTCCATTTAATCGCTATTTTTCAGCATCATCGACGGTTTCCTGAAACCTATTATCAGCATAATCAGCCTTCAGAAACGATAACTTCTGTTCAGAATTACTGTTGCTGTGTAGAAACCAACTGCATGAGCACAAATAACAGAAAACTTACTGATTAGGTCATTAAATCATGTTGTCTACAATAATAATTCACAATAATAGCTTTGCAAAATATTGCATTGAGTAAACTACATGTGTTGTACAAAAAACATCAGCGTGAGTACTTGAGGGTTATACTTGTCCTTTTAATACATATAACGAAAATGGCGCCCCCTCGAAGTGGCATCCAAAGCTATCACTTGTTCTGCATAAGGCTTTATAGACCCCTTCCGCTAAGATACCTAGAACCTGCTCGAGGTTGCCATGGCAGACTGCGGAACAGGAATAGGAATAGGTTCAGTGTCAGTGGCTCATAAAACCTTAAACTTTGATACTCACCCAAGTAGCAATGTGAGTTTTATTGTACTCTTATGGTGGTCTTCAGGACCAATGGTCTTAAATACCATCATAAGAGTAGAATAAAACCCAAATTGTTACTTGGGCAGGTTGAAATGGTTTGTGCCATGTCCGAAAATAGCAATAAACGTTACTAGCATTGATTTCACGAAATGGCCCTATGTTGGTTGTTTTTCAACGGATTTTCGTTCTCTTTTCACTAATCACTGAAAATGAAGTCTAGTTTTGGGACAAAATATGAATATAATAGTTTTTGACATACCTATAGATACTCCGGAATATCGCCAGTGTTTGCTGGCTGCATCAATGCTTGTAATATTTCAGAAAAACGAGAACAATTTTTTCCGTCGAATGCAATAGTTTTCATCTAAAAATGTCTTATATTGAGAAGTAATAACCGTGTAGCAGCATCCTCATCTTCACTATCAACGCAACATCGGCTGGTGGGACAACCCTAGCACGTTATCGACAAAAGTGATATATCGAAACCACACTCGAAATCAAATCTATTGTTATAGTATAGCAATTCAAATTCTATTATTTCTATAACATATTGTTATTATATACTCGACCAAATCAATTATATTCACGATGAAGTGACAATATATTATTAGTCTCAGCTTGCAATTCACATGCACATCTTTTCATTTGCGAAAGACTGCACGTATATTGATAGAATATGAATATGTGGTAATACCTGCCTTAGCAGAACATCCGTTCATAGCAATGAACCTATCATGTCAAAAAGAGTTGAACATATTCAACGATTGGTCATGCTTCCCAACTCTTTTATGAAGGGCCAAAAGGGAATTGGTCGATAAGCAACATCACTTACACGTACCAGGAATTTAGAGAATCTCCTTCCAAGGGCTAAGTCGCCAGAGCCAATCGTTGAATAAACCGTCTTAATGCAGAATGGCTCCAGTAGATTGGGAGAAGAGCCCGCTCATTATCCACGATGTGTTGTTAATCGGGCCAAGATTAACCCTAGAAAGTTGACTGATTCACTCTCCCTAGGCCCACCGCTTCAACAAGTGCTCTGATGGTCCCTCGCTCTTCCCGATTCTAGTTTATTTATGAAATGTGGTATATATGAGTAAAAATAGAACAATCTCACCAGCATTCCTTGGAATGGAATAGAGTTGCGTCCTTTTGGTTTCCAAAGGTGCTTCTAATAATTAATTTAATTTTTCTTCTGGTATCCAATATCCATGTGCAGTATTAACACTCGTATTGGCCAAAGCTTTCACTATATAGCAGGAGCTGCTTCATATGCTAAAACGTAAAAAATAATTAAAATAACTTATATTATGCTTACCTATTAACAAGGTCGTGTGGCTCCGCCGTCTGCCCAAAACCTCGATTTTCAGATCAAGCAGCCGGGAACCACCCAGTATCGCACCTCCTAGCTTGGCTACTCAATAGAGCATTACCGGGTATGGCCACGTGGAGGCGCAAGGTAGGGGCTTGGGAAAGCCAGCGCTATATTGGTCGCTCCTCATTTGCTTTCCCCATTTCAGACCCAAAGACCGCACGTATATTGATAGCAGCTAAAACCGTTTGAACTTTGTCAAAACTTTTTTGTCCCAATCATTTTGTCTAACCGCCTTGATATGAAAGAAACCTTGACCAGTATCAATTAGTAATAGTTAGTAGTCTGTAAATATTTTCGCACTAGAGGTATTATTTCCATTAATCGTTAATGTAATAAAAAAGATGATATTGTAACGTTAACTGACGATAATAATCTATACCTATAAAAAAGGATTTCTGTCTGTCTGTCCGTATGGTCCTTATAGAATCGAAAACTACTGAACTGATCGGCATGAAAATTTGCATAAAGGGGGGGAATTTTGGGGCCAGGGAAGGTTCTTATGATGATTAGAGACCCCTCCTCCCACTAAGAAGGGGGCTTCCATCCAAATGAAATGCAAATTTCTTCATAACTCGAGAACTAATCAAACAAATGGAACCAAATTTGGCATGTGAAGGTTTTTGAAGGCAGGAATTTTTTCTATAGTGAATTAGGACTCCTCCCCACTTTAAGAAGGGGGGGGGGGCTCCCATACAAATGAAATACAAATTTCCTCATAACTTTAAAACTAATAAAGCAAGTCTGCTTTGAGCTGTCGTCGCGATCGGATGTATCTCATGTTCGTCGTGGGTGCTAATAGAACAGCTATTGTCGTCGCGTAGTTGTATTTACCGTTATACCCATTATCTGTACGCACAGATTGTGTAATGTGCGTTATGCCGGCTTTCTATCGCTCTGTTCGGTTTCGACTTGCCCCTCGGTCCGGTTTCGAGTTGCTTTGGTGTGTGCCTATTATTCCTACTGCTGATGATTCCGCTGAGGAATGATCGTGTCAGCGTTATCCTATGCATGAGTTGTTCGATGCTGTTGTTTCCCCGTGGTCTTCGTATTCTGTATCCTGATCCTGTTTTCAAGCTAAGTTACATATATATTTTATACAAATAATTTTCAAAAGCTGTCATCTTTCGAAACCCTATATAAATTAGTAGATGGTCAGCGCATGTATTAGCACCCGACGAATCGGTCGAGTTATAGCAACTTTTTATTGTGTATGGCTTTATGGCGCGTTCTGTTATTTTTTGTCGTTGTGTGCATTTACCGTTACGTACATTGTTTGTTTGGCCGTTCTTGTTGGATCGTGTACGGTTTGGTTTCGAGTCGGCGCGTGTGAACTTGTCGTTAATCCTAAAAGTTTTTCTTACAAATTTACGGCTATAATCGAAGTAGCAACACTCCTTTCGTCGGACGTCTGGAGTTTAATTTGCTACCAAAAACAAAATGATAAATCATAATTTGAGCTAGCTATTAAACCACCAAGAAACAATTTTGCTAAGATTTTAGCTATTAATTTTTCAGCCCATTATAAATCAATAGACAATAATATCTTTAATAAAAATCTTCAAATCTGAAAAACAAAAAAAATTAAACAATCAATCTTTTAAATCTTTATACTATACTATACTTTATACTTTGAACCCGCAACATTTACCAGATGTATCCTAGGGTTTCCCTTTCTTACTAGTATTTCCCAACTCCCGGGACATTTATGAGGGCACGTAGAGTTCTCTGCGGTTCTCTTAAGTAAATGTTGGACTAATATTCCTTTCCCATCCCCAACAGCTGCAAGGACGTGGCCAGGACAGTGACCATGCTTTGGAGGCATTTGACTTTTGTTTAAGAGCTTGAAATTAAATCTCAAATTTCATGTTGCTGGTAACAAACACAAGTTACTTGTTCTTTTCAACAATGCATTGTTGCTGGCACCAACTACGAATTTGTGCACCTGTTTATGCTATGCTATGCTATGCTAACTTTAAAACTAATCAAGCAAATGAAACTAAATTTGGCATGTGGGTGTTTTGGGAGGCAAATTCTTTTTCTATGTGCATTGAGACCCCTCCCCTCTTCAGGAGGGAAATTATGACCCTTCCCCCCTATAAAAGGGGACGCTCCCATACAAATGAAATATGTACAAATTTCGTCAAAACTAGAGAACTAATCAACCAAATGGAACCAAATTTGGCATGTGGGGGGTTTTGGAGGCAGGAATTTTTTATGATGGTTTAGTCGCCTCACCCCTGTGGTAGGGGGATACGGACTCTCATACAAATAAAACAGAAATTTTTGAGTAACTTAAAAATTAATCGAACTCGAGAAATTTTAGACTCTTCCATAAAACATTAGTCAATAAAAACTATCAATTAGGTTTATTTATTTTCCTAGGTCTACTGACCTCTATTACTTTCTTTTTAGTTGGGTCCGAACGAGCGACAGCGAGTAAGAAGAGAATAACCCCTGCGAAATGGTACTTTCCACGAAAACATTTTCCGTGAAATGGTACATCCCACGTAAGGTTTTTCGCGAAATGGTATTCCGCGAAAACTCTATATTTCGCGTTATGGTCAACCGGGAACTGGTATTCCGCAAAACGGTTTGCAACATATACCTATGTTGATAAAACGAAGCGCCTACCAGCTGACTTCGAGGGACGACGATTGTCTATCAAGCCAGCCGTCGTATGTTCGAATCTCGACTGGAGAAAGCTGTTAGGGAGTGAATAGGATTATAACACTTTCTCGTAATTTTGTCATATACTCTGACACCTGCGAAGTTTGTCAAATAAAACCAGAAGGAGAAACCTAAATGGGACGTTGTATTAAAACATTATTTTGAATATTCATATTAAATATATATAGGGGTTGAACTTCAAAAATAAAATAACGTATAGTGAAATAACAATATATTAATGCATTTGGTTTGAGACGGGATGATTTTTCATCAAAAGTTGGTTAAGCACTAGGCTTATTAGTTTGAAGCTATTCGCTGACAACTTTGCGTCTACAAAACATTTATAAATTTGTGAATAAGTGTTTTTATGGTACTTTTCAGTATTGAAATCACCAGTGAATTTGTGTTTGCAGAGATGTGCACACGTTTCCCACGAAAGGTTGTCAAATATGAATCGAAATGAATTTCCAGAAGCAACGAATTTGGTGTAAGAACTGAGATGGTCCGAAATAAAATAAGATTTGGAAACGTTTCAAATTTCGCTAAATATTGCGTATGTCTCTATATGTGCAATATAAATCAATGCGATCTACATCCTCTGTATTAAACATGGTACTGAATGTGAGGAGCGGTTCGTATCTAAGCACCGCAAAATGTTATATACCAACTTAAAATCAATAGCGAGATTGGTAAACTGTCTTGGTAAAATTTAATTAGGATTTTCCCTAACGTTTAGTTTTATTTGTGACAATATCAAGAAATGTTGCCAATTCTTTGGTTGCATTCGCATTCTAACCTTCTTTGACAAAATTTTCGTATATCAACCACAATGTACTCGTAGCTGTTCAGTTCTACTGATATAATCACCGAAGGAATGAACGTAGATTTATGTTTCTTATTGAGGAAAGATTATAGATTAAGAAATTAAATTGGCAAGGCTGGTTACCATAATATAACAAATGTATGAAATGCAGCTCAGTTTGGTTTGTTGGTGTTCGTTTTCTACATAAACAACCCACCACTCGCTCATATTGGTGATTCTTTTTGTACTCGTGTTGATGCCATAGATGTGTGCGTATTGTCAAGGGTGGGTGGAGCTTGTCTGTCGGCCATACAACAATTATACAACTGATTTGGGATTCCCTTGAACATCACATTGCTCCGCCCAACAGACGAATGCTGCGAAGCATTTTTTCATTCCCCTTTATTCAACTTTCTTAACTCGGGTGAATTAAGTTTTCTGTTCGTGATTCAGTTTTCCAACACACAGCGGTGGGTGCTGCATGAAACAAAATTATTGCTATTAATGTATTTTGGATTCTTCGTTTGTTTTGTAAACAAAATCGTATGTCGTCTCGATAGTGTCATTACCGTCGTTAGGTCGGAATGGGCGAAGAATAGTATACCTTATTGCGTTTGTTGTCGGAGTATTTATCACTTCGCTGATCACGGTTTTTAATTTGTCGCGCACATACATATTCTATTTTAATATCAACAAATCAACGACGTGAGGATCTATTAACTACGTGAATTAGTATTTTCAAATTTAAAACTAAGAAAACGAGAGATGTGGAAACAGTATCAGATTGAAATCCTAAAGTTAACGGTATTGTGAAATCAATTCGTAGAAAAAGTGCATGATTACAACAAATAACCAACGAAAATTGTGAATCGCGTTGAAATAAGTGTATACCTGAAAACCCGTTCATCGTGCTAAAACTAAAAAGTGAATCTAATAATGAAACATAAAGCTTGTGAGCGAAAGTAAACCATGAGTTGTAATTATAATGGTTGAATTTGTTAAGTGGGATATGCAAGTTATGCATTTGTGAAAAAAGTTTAATTGTTTATTAAGCATGAATTAACAATAGCATTATATACCATATTTGTATTCACATAATGGTATTGGAGCACCAGGGAATGCTACAGAATCTGCAAACACTTGGCTCGCAACCGGCTCTGCAGTTATATGCGGCGGCAGCAGCGGCTCAATTGACACCTAGAAATCGAGTTCCGCAGTGGGCGCCTTTCTTGCAATTTGGAGTTCCTGGTGTATTTGGAGGTCCCTTTCTTACAAGGCCTCGATTTGGTCCACCGGGTGCGCCGCAAAGTCTAGCTGCCTTAAGTGGATTAAATAATATTACTAATAATACACATCAAAGCATATCACCACAACGAGCAATACAGGGTCCTCCTAGTGAAGATTCAAACGATGATAGAGGTATGTCTCCTGTTTGCTTACATGTACTACATCATTATACTGTCGTGAATCGCATAACAGTCCCATTTTCTATGGAATTTCCTATACAAATGGGATTGCTTTGCGACTCACGGCAGTATGGGTAATAACTGATAGATAAACATATATACGAAATCAAATTTTATTCAAAACATTTTATCACCTGTTCACCCGAAATCTAAAACTAGATCACTTATTTAAAAATAAACAAATAAAACAAGAAATCGTGTCAAGTTCTTTGGATATCTTTTAGATGGAACGGAAATTGAATAAAGATTAATGAAAAAGCGATACTGAATATTCTAGTTGATTTTGATAAGCTGAGCGTTAATTTGTGACTGAATCAAATTATCATCGTGCAGCGTTGCCAAGGACTTTTTTTTAAACTCGCACAACTCGAAGCATAAAGAATGAAAATCAAGACTATTCAATAGTTTTTCTTCACAAAGAACAAACTTGAAATATTTTTTCATTGAATCATTTTTATACAAAGCGCTCGGATTCAGAAGTGTTTACAGAACAGTAAAATAAAGAACGGCGGTGGAAATTCTACAAGGGAGTGGAGGGAAGAGAAATAGTATGCGTTTTTGGCAAATTACTGCGTGTACCGTATTACTGAAAGGTTTTTTAGGGAAATTTAGTTTTTTTCGTTTCGATTGATAACAATGTTGAATATATATATATATATATATATATTGATATCGGTGATATCGACAACAGAAAAATAATCTGGAAGATATTTAATAATTAGGAACATTGGCATTATTAGCAATTCGCAATTTCCGCACTAACACTAGTAAAAATTGAGTAGAATATTTGTCATTTGTACATAATATGTTTGGAACAACAAGCATTATTATTCGGAAAGCTAAGCAAAGTTTCTGTAACACAAAAATGTGACCAAACTAAATGTTACGAATGTCATTATTAAATAAGTAAGTAGGGTACGGGAGGGTATTTTCAGCCCATTAAGCGATGGCACCTATTTTTTCGCCCTATGGCCTAGTTCTAGTGGAAGAACAGGTGGTTTTGACGTTCTTCGGATAAAAAACCGCCATCCGGGGTGAGATTGTGCCAAAAAAGCATATGTTTTTGTTCTTTAGCTCAGTTTACACACAATTTAGGAACTAAGTTGATTTCAAACCTGTCAATATATACTAAATTGTTCAATTAACAACTACCGTAGAGATGGTTTAGTTACAATGAAACCTAATTTTACTGGAAGTGCATGAACTTTGGCACAATCTCACCCCTTCTAGGGGGTGACATCAAAGCATCTGAAATTTCCAGAGAAAAAGTGAAAATTAGTTTAAATTATTTATCATAGGTCTGATGCTGTGTGCTCCAAAATGGATGATGCAATCTAATCTATCAAAATATTGTGCTCAATAGTAAGGAATGTGAGTGTACTTGTGTATATTGTCGTATTTTTGTTGTGTAGGGGAACAAGGGGTAAGAAGGCCTGGCGGGGTAAGAGGGACCACATCGATTTCGTCAAGAAATCCTTAAATTTTCTACAAATACCCCTGTATGTTTTGTTTATTAGCCTATCTAAACACTTTCGAGACAACCTGTGGCACTCGGCCATATCCAACGTCAAAACTAGAATCAAAACAAACTTTTCGTTCGCAGTGTCTTCATGCGATATAATTTCAGCAGCAACAAATTTAAGGTTTTTCAGCAAAAAAAAGCTAAGTATTTTGACGTTTCTCTTACCACTGACTTTAATTGGGCAATTCTTGTTCTGCGTGTGGCGGAAAATGTATATAAAATAGTACGGGTTGAGAGATAAAAGCAAAATAATGTAAATTGTTAGCTAGGGGTAAGACGGGCCATTTTTCACGGGGTAAAAGGGCCATACGTCATAGTGCTCTTAATTGCCTAAAGTTCTTCTGTTAAGTGTCTTAATAGATTTTAAAAATATTGAATGAAAAAAACAATCTTTTTCCTGTTAAATTTGACTAACTATTTTATTATTCTGACAGATACGCATTTCGTTTACGACTTGCAGGCTTCATCAGTGTCTTTTTCAAAATAGAGTACACCTGTAATAAAAATTTTCCCTGAATCTGAGATCATCCTGTCTAACACAGAGCCTCCCACGTCAAAAGAAGCCAACAAGTGCCATTCGAATAACACAATCAATGTAAATTTGGATCTAACGGAATCAAAATTCGATGATTCCAATTCACTTAACGTTGTCTTCTTTACCTTCACCTAAAGTTAATGATATTCGAAGAGTAAACGTCCTGCTGACAAATCAACAAAAATAACGCCAAGAAAAGAGTAAGTAAAAACCAGTGGAGTAAAATAACGTTTATTCTTATTTTCAAAATTAAACTAGTAGTAAAGTTCCTTCTTTTAGCAGGTGTCTAAATTAAACTGTACCTTCTTTTAGCATGTACCTAAAAACCCCTTAAGAACTTGTTCTTACTTAGTTAATAATATTGAAATTGTGTTTACAACTCAAAGAAACCTTCAAATCTGCCACAATCCTCCTTACTCCGCCATGGTCCGTCTTACCCCTTTGGTGGTCCTTCTTACCCCGCCTGGTTGTGAACGAGTAATTTTTAGACGTTTCGAAAATTGATGAAAAATCACGGAAAAATAAACTAATTAATTCTTTATATAATTTTTAATGGTAGATAAATGAATGCTTTTCCATGTGTGGAACAAAAAATTGTGAATTTTCGTACACATTTTATGCTAGCAATTTATTCGCTTAGGGGGGCCGTCTTACCCCGTCTTCCCCTATGTGAAATCCACGAATTGGAGATATCATTATGGCTTGGCACAATCTCACCTCCGTGAAACTCGAAAAGTACAAAGTTTCGAAATATATTATTTTCGTAATCAAAGCTTATCCAACGCATAATAACCTTTCAATACATTGTAAATGATTAGTTTATATACCTTCAAAATAGCAAGTTGATGCGATTTCTTGTTTGGGTTGGTTTATGGGGGACATTTTTTACAAGCGTTATTTCCGAGTATTTTTGATCGCGAACTTTGAAACCCTGTATAGGCTAAATAATTTGCTAATATTATCTGTGTTCCATTCTAAGTTATGAATAAATATGTTATGTTCATCATCATTTTGAATTTAGGTCACATAGATATAATAAATTTTCACAAATAAACATTTTTGGTTTTTGGCACAATCTCACCCCCGTGGCACAATCTCACCCCGCATGGCGGGAGATTAGTTACAGTCTTGAGAAAATAGTTATAACATACTAAAATTGTATATCATCAGAGTATATTTACTGGCGAAAGAAAAGGCAAATAGGCTGAACTTAGAAACCTGCTGAAAATACCCTCTCGTACCCTATATGCTATACTGTTATCTTAGTATATAAGTATATTGATTGATATAGCAACAGTATAGAAGGCTTTCAACAGGCTGCTGGCTCGTCTTAGCAATAATATAATTTACTCAGTATTCTGAATGATGAATTATGAATTTTGTACTCACGATTTTGACAATGTAAAATAAACATACACAGTAGGGCATTGGATGGTATTTTCAGCATGCTTCTAATTATTGGGCCTACTCTCTTTTCGTGTTACTTGTACTGAAGAACCTATTCAGCACCATGAAACGAATATGTTACCATAGTAGTGTGTATTAGTAGGAATTAGTGATGATTTTCCCCCTAGGATGCGGAGAACAGATGGTGTGCCCAAAATAGAAACAGATTGAAGAACCAGTGTTTCAACCCTATATGCTGTGCAAAACTTTCAATCGACGAACCATTCTTGTCAATAAGTACCAATTTCAGCTTGAAATTCGATATAACATTTTTATATTGAGAAATTGTCTTGAAACTAAATTGATTTGAGCCCGCTGTCTCAAATAGAAGTCAATTCTCGTGCAGCTTTTCAGATTTTTTTTTTGTTTCAGTTTTTTTATACCGAGAAACATTAGAGATAGCTGAGTTATTTTATATTTCTTCGTCGAAGTATTGTGTTGCACGTTTAATTTAAAACAAATAAATCTTTCTGATCTTACTAGGAATTTCGCAAAAAGGCGGAGGACAAATAAACCCAGCTTGCTAGAATCGATCCTTCGAGTCGTGTTCAACCTGGAGAAATCGAACGAACCCAAAATGAAGCCATCAAATATTTTTAAAAATTTCTAGGAGTCTAGAAATATTGAACATTTAAACATTACATTAAACATTAAACGCCCAGTTAACTTCGAGTTACGATGCTGGCTTAACAAGTCAGTCGTTGTACGCACTTAAAAAAGCAGCGAGTTCGGTAATATTTTATCGCAGTCTCAACAGCTGAACGTTCGATAAAAATTTTCATGATACCAAACGTTATATGTGCCACTGAAACGTTACCGAACGGTCAGTTGTTGACATTTCGGTAAATTTTACCGAATGTTTTAAGTGTGCATGTTCGAATCTCGGTTAGGCGGTGCTTGTTAGATAGATCAGTAGGACCGTTGCATTGGCTCGTAATTGTCCTGTTCTTTAACAGCCGACTGCGAAGTTTGTCGATAAAGAAGGGCCAAAGCTTTACTCGATCCTCAAGCAAGTAAACGAGATTGGTACTTGTGAGTGACTAACGGATTTGGCTAGTGGAGATTGACGATATAGTCTGGCATTCAATGACCTGCTAGATTTTTGAATTGTAGATCTACTAGATTTTGGAATTTTTCCGTTCTGTCATTGGGAGGCATAGCCTTCACCTGTCGACCAATGATAACGGTTTGCGGCTCATAAATTATGCCGCGGCCAGGGCAAGGGTTAGTTAACTAACCCGGTAAGAACTTGTCGCAAAACGCTAGACAGACGCAACCAAAGGTTGGTTTGTGTTGGACGATGTCCATCCCACCATTCTTACAGGGAATCGTTGAAGAAATTTGCGTTGCATTTATGTTACAGAACCTGGAATAAGAGAATAGCCAAAGTAGCTCAGTAGCTCGCGAGCACTTATCATCATTAAACCAGTGATACTCTTTGATGACAATTTTGTTGGAATTTCCATCATCAATGAGTGTCATTGGTTTAATGATGCGAGTTATTGAATGACTTGGCCTTGGTCAAGTAACTCACACTCATTTGGTTTCATTTAATGCGAAATGAGCGACTTGTACATTCTCTTAATTGAGTTTCTCTAAGGGATAGCGAATAGAGATTCTCGATGTTTCTTAAGTTTTTTTTTTGAAAAGTGCCCTAAGTAGCAACCTCCTCTCTTCCGTTTATCATTGCGATCCAAATGAACTTGAATTGTGTCAAAATTGCGTAGAAATGTGTTCATATCGTCAAATTCATTAGAACGTACTGCGTGCAATATTTTCTCTCCTAACGTGCGTAAATCTTTGTAAGGATAATTTAATTTACTTTATCAACACCTTATTTAGTTTTATTATAGTTAAGTGATTCCTAGAGATACATTTAAAGACAAACGATAATTTTTGCAGACTTGAATGAATATATGTAGAAAATTATAAATTAACCGTTTTACGGGTAATTGAAGCCACAGAATTGACAATTCAAATTGAAAAATGTGTTCAGAACCGATTTCTTGATATTTTGATATTAACGTCACAACATTATGATTATGCGTCAGAGTTATCATCTTTTAAAAGGAATTCAGGAAAATTTTGAAAAAAAAATATAAAAGAAATATTTCCTTTTCTACTTTCGATGAAAATGGGCATCTACAACAAAATGATTGACCTCAAAATTTTTCTATAATTAATTTACCTGTTTGATTTCAATTTTGTAATATATATGAATTGCACAAATAACTGGGTAGAGCATTAGATATGGAATATTAGAAAGAGAAAATGGACTTTTTCTTAGTTGGCACTCCATTTGATAATTGTTTTTGCATGAAAATCTTTTGCTTTTGCTTCTTTTGAATACTTTCATGAAAAAATAGCCATTGGTGTGATCGCTTTGTTTTAACGATGTTGTCCGTTAGAGAGTTAAAAAACGAGATGAGATCAAAGAAACAGTACAAAAGTAGCGCCATAAACATGCTTAAGAAATCCGGTTATAATCTCTGATTACAGCTTGGTTCGACCCATGCACCTTCCAGCATTGGACAAAAGATAGGAGTCACAACGACAACTTGTTAAGCATAGTTACCTATTACCCCCCCCCCCTCTTCCTTTCCACCCTTCCCCTTCATTCCCGAAAAAATCCTTCTTCATTACTTTCCCTTACCGTCCCTTCATCAATTGTAGAATCATCGTTTCAAAAAAAAAAAAATAATAATATATGCCTGACCGCATTTCAAGGTCATGACTAAAGTCACGAGTTTGGTCAATGCTTAAGAATGGCAAAACTAATGGTTTTTCCAGCGTTTCTTTTGATGGCACGAGCGATCCGATATGCGCAAAATTTGTTTGAAATTTGTATAAATTTATATGGGAAAATCCATTTATTAGCGTTTTCAGTTCTATACACCACTATGCCTAAATTAACCACTTCTCTTCGTTTTTCTGCTTTTCTAGTCCAATCGAGAATTACAGCTAGTGATGAAAATGACAAATAAAATGATTCTTACTTATCTTGTATTTCAATGCAAATTGCAGAATTGTGCAAATTGTACACACATACATAGATACACACACACACACATAGATACACACACACACATAGATACACACACACATAGATACACACACACACACACATAGATACACACACACACATAGATACACACACACACACACACATAGATACACACACACACACACACACATAGATACACACACACATACACACACACACACACACACACACACACACACACACACACACACACACACACACACACACACACACACACACACACACACACACACACACACACACACACACACACACACACACGTTTACAGGTTTTACATAAAAAAATGGATTTCTGTCTGTTTTATGTTCCTTATAGAATCGAAAACTACTGAACCGATCGGCGTGAAAATTTGCATGTAGGGGTTTCTGGGGCTACGGAAGGTTCTCTCGATGGCAAAAGTCCCCTCCCCCACTAAGAGGGGGGGTTCCCATACAAATCTATGCCTAAAACATGGATATCGGTCTGTTTTATGTTCCTTAGAGAATCGAAAACTACTGAACCGATCGGCGTGAAAATTTGCGTGTAGGGGTTTTTGGGGCTACGGAAGGTTCTCTCGATGGCAAAAGTCCCCTCCCCCCACTAAGAGGGAGGGCTCCCATACAAATCTATGCCTAAAAAATGGATTCTGTCTGCTTTATGTTCCTTATAGAATCGAAAACTACTGAACCGATCGGCGTGAAAATTTGCATGTAGGGTTTTTTGGGGCTACGGAAGGTTCTCTCGATGGCAAAAGTCCCCTCCCCCCACTAAGTGGGGGGGGGGGGCTCCCATACAAATCTATGCCTTAAAAAATGGATTTCTGTCTGATTTATGCTTTTTATAGAATCGAAAACCATTGAACCGATCGGAGTAAAAATTTGCATGTAGGGGTTTTTGGTGCCAGAACAGGTTCTTATGATGGTTAGAGACCCCTCGCCCCACCAAGAGGGGAGGCTCCCATACAAATCTATACCTATAAAAATGGATTTCTGTCTGTCTGCCCGAATGTTCCTTATAGAATCGAAAACTACTGAACCAATCGGCGTGAAAATTTGCATATAGGGGTTTTTGGAGCCAGGAAAGGTTCTTATGATGGTTAGAGACCCCTCCTCTCACTAAGAGGGGGGCTCCCATACAAATGAAACACAAATTTCTGCATAACTCGAGAATTAATCAAGCAAATGGAACAAAATTTTACATGTGGGTGTTTTTGGAGACAAGAATTTTTTCTATGGCGAATTGAGCCCCTCCTCACTTTAGGAGGGGGGCTCCTATACAAATGAAATACAAATTTCCTCATAACTCGGAAATTAATTAATCAAATGGAACCATATTTGGCATGTGGGTGTTTTTGGAGGCAAATTTTTTTCTATGATGAATTAGGACCCCTTACCTTTTTAGGAGGGGGGCTCCCATACAAATGAAATACAAATTTCCTCATAACTCGAGAAATAATTAATCAAATGGAACCATATTTGGCATGTGGGTGTTTTTGAAGGCATGAAATTTTTCTATGAATAATTAGGACCCCTTACCTTTTTAGGAGGGGGGAGGGGCACCCATGCAAATGAAATACAAATTTCCTCATAACTCGAGAACTAATCAAGCAAATGGAACAAAATATGACACGTGGGTGTTTTTGGAGACAAGAATGTTGTCTTTGGTGAATTGAAACCTCTCCGCGCTTCAGGAGGGGGGGGGGCTCCTGTACAAATGAAATACAAATTTCCTCATAACTTGAGAACTAATTAATCAAATTGAACCATATTTGGCATGTGGGTGTTTTTGGAGGCATGAATTTTTTCTATGATGAATTAGGACCCCTCTTTCTTTTTAGGTGGGGGGCTCCTCTACAAATGAAATTCAAATTTCCTCATACCTCGAAAAGTAATCAAGCAAATGGAACCAAATTTGGCATGTGAGGGGTTTGGAGGCAGGAATTTTTTTAATGATGGTTTGAGACCCCTCACCCCTGTGGTAGGGGGATAAGGACCATCATACAAATAAAACAGAAATTTTTGCGTCGCTCAAAAACTAATCGAACTCGAAAAATTTTAGACTTTTTCATAAAACATTAATCAATAACAAGACCACCAAAAACTATCAATAGTAACATTAGATGATTCAGCGCGAGACGGCCACAGGCCGCGAGTGTTGCCGGCGACCAACCGTCAGATTCGCCGGCCACTGCGGGGAGACAGCCCCCCATAGAGATCACCTCTATCTAGGTTTATTTATTTTCCTAGATCTACTGACCTCTATTACTTTCCTTCAGTTGGGTCACTCCTGCGAAATGGTACTTTCTACGAAAAGATTTTCCGTGAAATGGTACATCCTGCGTAAGGTTTTTCGTGAAATGGTATTCTGCGAAATTCTATATTCCGCGTTACGGTCAACCGGGAATTGGTGTTCCGCAAAATGGTATTCGGCGAAATGGTTTGTAATGATAGCGAATATTTAAATGCTATCCGCTTTATTTTATCAGGCTAAGCAATGGGGGGAGTTGTTTTCTACTTTACTGTGAGGAAAATTTGTAAATTAAAACATCCATGAACTCCCCAGAAACTTGCAAAACTCAAGATTGTGAGAAAGGTCATCCGAGTTTCACGATTTATGTACAACACAGTTTAATTTGTGGCAATTTGTCGGGTCAGCTAGTAATAAATAAAACATTCATGATACCTAAAAGTCAAAAAACTTGACATACCAAAAAAATTTTGTTCCAAAAATAATGATTCGATTATCCGGGTGATTCAATTATCCGGGCTGAAAATAAAAATTAACACCCGGATAATCGAGTCCGGGCTGTATAGTTCCACAACATTGCCAAACATATGAACCTGCTATCTAGTTTCTGCAAAAAGATAATTTTTTCAAGTCTGATATTCCCATAATATTTAATTGCATGAAAAAGTGAAAAGATGCAAATTATTATTTCAGGAAACTTCTTCGAATACTCCCAATCTCTAACACGTTAGGCAAGGCAAGAAAAGACTTTTGATCGTCTTTTTCCAGAATGGTCCCACTGTGCGTCGGTCAGTCTGTCCAATCGCACGCTTCGGCGCTGACTGCCAAATCAAGAATTCACCGAACTGTGTGGAATTGAGCATTAGTGAACACAGGGATGGCACAATCACTTTGACTCAATTCACATTCATTTGACAGTACCGTCTCAGCCAAGCAGAATTTGAAAAAGTTACATATGAAACGATTGAAGAACTAGTTATTATCTACAATTTTGCTGAATAAAGTTTTGCTGTATCTTTTGTAGTTAAGGAGCTACAATGCTAGTCCCTTAATAGTAACTAAATCAACGTTCATTTAGTTACTAATGAGGTTCTAGCATTGTAGCACCGTAACTATAAAAGATACAGCAAAACTTTGTTCAGCAAAATTGTAGAAAATAACTAATTCTACAAATGTCCCATATAAAACTTTGTTCAATTTTGCTTGGCTGAGACGGTACTGTCAAATGAATGTGAATTGCGTCAAAGTGATCGTGCCATCCCTGAGTGAACATTCTTAATATTTATGTTGCTAAGATGTTTTAAGAAAATATTTCTGTTTGCATGCCCATCCAAAAATATATAGTTTTTAGCATTGTCCCAGTTCCAAAAATCAAATGTAGGAGTCGCAAACGCTTCGATAGTTTTGCGTTAAATTGCTAATTAACGAATTCGTTTTACTTGGCTAAAATCATAGATTATTAAAGAACATAGATACGCCATTCTTCGCAGATTCAATCGTCAGTAAAGTGGCTCCTAACGGCAGCAGGGTTTACTAACCTGTTATAGTGTTCATAAGGCGTTTTCATAGGCACACGTTTGTCTATTTCATCTGTCACTAACACTTGTGTAAAATGAGAAAGTAATTTAAGCAAAGTATTTTTTTGCAATCATTGTCAAGTGAGTCACAACGACTATTTGTTACGCGCAGCTACTAATAACCCTCCTCACCTTTCCGCTCTTTCCGTTACACTTTAAAAAATCCATTACTTTCCCTTTACTCCTACCGTCCCTTCATCAATTGTAAAAGGAACTACCGTTTCAAAAAATTAAAATTTTCACAGTGGTTTGGGACCTAAATAGAACATTCGTGTTCATTCAACCACGCCCACCGTAATACATAACGTGTGGCAACTAACATTTTGGAATTGATTGCTTAAGCTGTCAAAAAAAGACAAAGCTATTTGAAGAAGATCTGATTTACTGAAATTAAAGATACATTGTCCATTGTTGACAAAAAATTAGTGAACATTTGGAAACGGTCCGTAATCAGCTGTTCGGTGAAGCTTCCGTTTGATGTCGGAGAAGTTCGTCATGTCAACTTTGCGAATGCATCTCTTGAGTCTATCAATCAACTACCTATTTACAATATTCGTGGCGCTTTAGTTATTTTTGTACAAGGAGCTCAAAATCCCGAAGAAATCTTCGGTTGGGTGACACTGAGGCAAATTTGTTGGGTTGTGTTTTTTGGCTACAAATGGGAACGATTGTGTTTTTGGGCGTATTGCGATGATGCTTTATCCGGCCAAAATACGTATTGTCCATCTGCAAGATATATTTGTTGAAACGGGATCAAAATTTCCTTCAAACATTCGTTCTGGTACACATCTTGATTGCTAGCCAAACCAAAGGGCTTACACCATGGCTTAGAAATATCTCTCTTGGAAATGGTACTGTACAGCATAACTTTCTGTTCAAACTCATGTTTAAAGTTGTATTTTATGCAGTTGCGGAATAATTTTTTTTATTGACTTGCGGCATTGGGATTTCAGCATCGAAATCTGACCCTCAGTGTATTATCTTCTTTCCGCACTTTCGGAACACCATTTTTAGTAACACTGGGCAAGCTTAGCGGGAAATTAACGGTCATTAACTTTTCGTCGGAGAGCCCAATTTCGGAAGCAGTTTTTGGGCCTAAAAACGGGTTTCTGTTTATAAAAATGTAAATACTGTATTGTTGTACCCAATCTGAACACAGCGAATATATTTTCATGAACAGAATTTTTGTTTCAAACAAAAATCTGAGGGGTTGTGCACAAGACACGACCGCATTGGTGACGTAGGACTACGTAAGTCTCTTTGTAGTGACAGTAGAATGTCCTGTATGTAATAATACGATTCTTCATGTATATAACCTACATACGCAACGTTTATCCTAGTAGTAACATTGTATACGTTCAAGCTTCAACCGATTTCGGAGTTATTTCCATGAATTGATTGAATCTATTTTATTAAAATCAATCGAAGTCACATTAAACCTAACAGTAAATAAATTTTCATGATCTGTTTCTACGTTGAATAGTGCTTTTCCTCTGGTAATCGGTAGACGGTACGCGCGAGTTTTCAAAAAGCTGAGAAATTTGCGCAAAACTTTTCTGCAGTTTACAAAAGAAGAACACTGATAACAAAGCATTTACAAGCTGCAGACGTTTTGGAAGTCGCAGAAAATGTCGCTCGTGGCCAGAAAACTTATTCCCGCCATTTGTTGGTCGTCCGCAACGGCGGAAAGTTCAACTTTTCCCTCGTTGCCTGTGCTATTATTAATATTAACTGGGCAAGAAAATATAACAAACTCTACAATCGTTGTGTGATCCTTAAAAGGACCGATTGTTTGATTATCATAACTCTAGCTTGCAATAAACTTGCACTAACGCACCTAACGTAATTCTCTGTTCGGTAAATTATCGGAGTATCGATAACCGCTAATCAGGCACGGCTTGTTGCAATGGACTAGCCGGAAAGCCTCAGCAGCTATGCGATTGACGAAGCCGTTCGTGTATAGTCATGGGTCACGATGAAATAACAGTCCAGGTGGCCAACTGCAAGTGACGTTGCATAATTCTGGTGGTTTTGTTGTCGCGAGCAGCATATTTCCTGCCAATTCCAGAACTTCAGCAGCCAGATATCCCATCACGGCAGCGAGACGAGTGCTCCAGCTCCAACACGCTCAGCAAACTTTCCTTTCCTCAGCAGCCGATGAACATGACCAACTGATGACGATGTACACCGTAAGGCAAACAATGTTTCAAATACAACCTTTAAAATTATGCCACGGATGTGACTCGAAAACTGCCTGTCCGATGTGTCGCAAGCTAGCCATATCGTTCACTGGCGGATAAGTCGATACATTCTTCGGTTTGTTGGCGTCTCGCTGGGTGAATTTGGATGTCTTTGTTGCCTTAACCGGGGAAGCAGCAACAGCTGAAGCTCAACAATTTTCGATCGGATTTTATGGGGCGTAAATTAAATACAATCATAAGGAAGCTTAACCCATAGCTTATATCGTATATATTTCTGTCATCCGTGCTAGGCAAGCACTGATGTGAGAAGGCAAAATAATGAAAATAATTCAATTTTCCAATCACGCATATTGAAAATCAATAGTTTTCTATATTTTCTAAATCGATTTTCCGATCAATTGGTGTAAATATCTTGGAAATCTATTGACAATTGACTGAATTATAAGCCGAAGTGTCAAAACGTTATTACCAACAACCAATCACGAAGCGAGAATTCTGGTAAAACATAGGTTAATTATTTTTCATTTTTCTATAGTTCAACATCAAGAATCCATACTTTTCTTCTTTTGGGCCAATTCTTAGAAGATTTTCCAATCGATTGGTTTAAGAATATTGAAAATCGATCCGAAAACCGCTGAGGTATTACCGCTCAAAACCTATCATTTTTCGTGACGCTCGCATTTTTAGATTTTTTTGAATGACACACTATTTCAAAACTTGCGGTAAGACGTAGTCCTACGTCAAAAACTGCTTTTGAAATAAGCAGAATCGATTACGACTAATTTCACCTTAAACAAAACAATTAATTCTGACAGAAAGAGAAGAGAAAGAGCTTTCACATACATACTTTCATTTCTGTCTGAGCTGGTTTGTTGTTGTGCATAAGGGCCTCAAAAAAATCCAAAATTTTAGTTGCCACCCGTTATATCTAGAGATAGAGTAACGTATATGTTTTCGCCAGAGCGTTAGCGGTATATTTTATTAACCATTTTCATTTGATTTTGCCGTAGATGGTCAATAGGATAGTTTGCTAATTGTTGCCCATTACCCAATTGTTGCCCACTTCTCGGTTTTTGAATAATATCTGAGAATATCTATATTATCGCAGCACTCCAAACAATCAAAACACAAATATATTAATATTTTTTTTTTGAAACGATGGTTCTACAATTGATGAAGGGACGGTAAGGGAAAGTTAATGAAGAAGGATTTTTTGGGAATGGAGGGGAAATAGTGGAGAGGAAGGTGGGGGGGGGGGGGGGGGGGGTAATAGGTAGCTACGCTTAACAAGCTGTCTTTGTTGCTCCTACCTTTTGTCCAATGCTGGAAGGTGCATAGGTCGAACCAAGCTATAATCACAGATTATAACCGGATTTGAACCCACAACACCCGCCAGGGCATGTGGCTCGTTGGTACCCGTGTACCTATGAATCACAGAGGCGCTGAACAAAAAAATATTAATATGTGCCTGACCGCATTTCAAAGTCATGACTAAAATCACGAGGTTTGCACAAATATATGTCATTACCTTCAAATATGCGTAAACATGATTATTAGCAAACAAATATTTGGAATAGAAAAACATCCTTATAACATCCAACTCTTAGTAGCGCCAAAATACGTCGAAAGCTTACAGTTTGGATTAAGAAATCACTCATCAAATTTAAGCTTTTAGATCTCAACAAAAAGCAAAATTTCCCCATATTACTTTCTATGCCTTTCGAAATACCCGTATTCATAATGTTTGATTAATTAAGTAACTATATGTTACTATTTTGGTTTCTAATGCATAGTGGTTAATACAGTGGTTTACCGATTTTATCTACCCATCCGAAAATTTTTGGTAGATATATTTGGAAAGTAGACAAATTTGGGGAAAAATAAATTGCTCCAAAATAATTTAAATGAACAAAAAATATTGTTGATATTGCACCTGGCAGCAATTTAACGAGTCCTACGCAAATTCTTTTTTTAATAATAATTACCCTGTACTTACTAAATACATTGAAAATATGCTTGTCAAGCAAGGAGTGGGGTGGTTATTTTCTGCAGTGGGGAGGCAATAATGAAAAACTGATAGTTCAAATTGCTAAATTGCAAACATGCATGGTAAACGCAGAAAATAACCACACTAAAAATTTTCGCGTGGGACTCTAAATAGGTGGAAACTCCGCAATATTGATCATTTTCTTCAATTATGTATTATTTCAGCGTAATTTTGCTTATAGGGCTCATTTTATTTATATCAACCATAAATCATAATGCATGTCAACTCAGCAATATTATGAAAAAAGACATCTCGAAATTCAAAATTACTCCGATTTTTTTCAAATTTTGTGTACTTATTCCTTTGCAGCAAATTTTAGATCCGTATTTTTATTTGGTACTTAGAGCTCTCTTTTCTGAGTTAGTGTGGTCCCAAAAGTTACTATTTTTTCCACCTTCATTTATTTTAAAAATCACAACTTTTGATCGGTTGAACCGATTTAAATGAATTAAATGATGTTAATACCAAATGGAAAGTATTGACGTATTGTATTTATTTTAATGATCTTAAAATATTGGAGCCCAAACTTTTTTTTTTATTATCGCAAAAACATTGGAAACGTTCACTTTTTATGTTTCCATGGTGTGTAGACCAAAGAAACTCTAAGTTTTCAAATAGTGTCAATGGAGACGTATGGCTTTTGTGTTTACTTGTAATAAAAGGGGTTTTTGACAAAGAAATACGTCTTTAAAAAATGCCAAGCGAGTCCATTGCATTTTCGCATCTTTATTTTTTAAAAAACGAGTATCTCAAAAACTGAAAATGTCATATGTCTTATATCTTTACGATATTTGTATCGTATGTAAACAACTAGCTTGCCACGATATTTGATACCGTCAAACGGGGTAACTTGCAATAGCGGGGGTAACATGAAACAACACTAGATCGATCCAATTTACTGTACTTTTTGATCTGTTACTTCAATTTTTAATCTATATCAGTCACTGAATCTTGTTGTTAACAGTTCAAAGAAGGCATAGATACTGTTATGTTGATTTTACGCTGTTTTGGTGATTTTTAAAAAATTCCACAAGGTGTCAAATTCATCGTCAATTTTGTGTCGCCCACAGGCACTTCAAATAAAAGAAGCCTAATATACATTTTTTATAGCAAAATGAACAATAAGGAAACAAAATAATCGATTTATGATGACTAGTTTTGTTTATCTAACTTGTTACCACATTATTTGTAAAACAAGTACTTAAATGGGGTAACTTGCAACAGCTGGTAGATAAAAAAAGCTGTGTTCCGTTAACTTCAAGAGCAAGTTATCATTTAATTTTGCATCAAACAATACTAAAGCACACCTGAAGAGTGTAAGATACTTTCGGTAAGTCGGAAATATGCCAGTTTTTCTCTGGATATACTGAAAATGGCCATAGAAGACCCAAAAAGAAAATAACCTCACTGAGAGAATCGACCAGCAATATGACTGTGTCTAATTACGATCACTCGTAACGTAATGAACATTTATATATTGCGTAACCAAGATATCGATGATTTTTAACTCTCCCGCTCCACTTCATGACGTGATTTTGCATAGTGGATATACGACGTGTAATGCGTTACTACACAACTCCCGCTTCCCTAAGTGCGTTACGTAATATGTGAATGGTCCTTAAAGAAGGCAGCTCTAAAGGATCCAGACAAGGAATATCAACTGCATGAATAATATAAAAAGTTATTTCTGTAATTTCCGTTACGGGGCTCATGAAGTTTTTTCACCAGTGTGGCTTAGGACATTTAAGCGTATATTCATAGCAAAAGCATTGAAAATCGCAAGTCGGATTATTGCATATTCAAGTCAAAAGAATTTCATACAAATCTTTAAATTCGTTCAATTTCCAAAAAATATTGTTTGTTGCAAGTTACCCCGTTTAAGGGGTTACCAGTAACAAATTAGTTGAAAAATTCTACAACAGCCAATATTGATCGCATATTTTTTCTCAATATGTGAAATTGTTCTATACTAGACCTAATAACTTTGTGTTAATTAAATGTCCTCAAATGTACTACAGATAAGTTTTCACTTGCACTCATAGTTGAGAACTGTTGCAAGTTACCCCGTTTGACGGTATCGTATGTAAACAATAGCTTGCCATTGAAAGTATAGTGAAAAAATAAAAAACGAATATTTTAAATGTTTTAAGTGATTTTAAGAGTTTCAAGGCTCCTACAAAAAATGTTGTTGCAATCATAAATAACTTTGAACGTTGTTTTCCTGAAAAGCACCTTAAAATACCTTTTAATTATTAAAATCGGTTCAATGGTTCGAAAGATTAAAATTTTTAAGGAAAGAAAGGTGATAACCATAGTTCCTAGCGAAAAAAAATCTTACAAAGGATCATTATGAAATGTTAAAAATATGCGTTACAAAATAAATGGAAGTTACATTGCGTATTTGACTTCAGCATTTTTTTTAAAGAGACTGTCTATTTTGGCATTCGCCTCTGCCACTTTAGCATTATTATTTAATCGGAATACCACTGTAATTGGAAAAAAATAGGATTTTGTCCATTTTTTGCACATCATCCGCAAATGCCGCTAAGCTAGGCCCTACCTTACCATTCTTACTTGATCCAACTCTTATTGAAATTTTTCCACTATTTCGATGTCTGATTAAAACAATACAAGCAATTATCGATTTCTCTGGAGACTAAATTCAAAAAGCCTAATGATGGCGTGTAACAATATTCATGAATAGGAAATAATTTTCGTATCCGTAATCCACAGTCGATTAGCGGACCAATATGTGCGGAAGTTTGTTATGAGAAATTCTTGAGAAATGAATATTATAACGCAAAACAATGCTTCAACCTCTATTAAAGAAAGAGGGAAAAGTTATCTTGCGGCTAAAAGAACTTAGAAGTCGAGGTTTCTCTTACATATACGCTTGAATGTAAAAAAATCGAAAAACTTTGCTTTTGAAAAAAACAAAATCTCAACCAAAATCGTATACTGCGTTAAAATTTGAAAAAGAAAAGATACCGGAAAACAAATTTATATTAATTAATTTTAATTAACACATATATTTCAATGCTATTGCATTGTACCTGTTCTAGTAAACCATTGTCTGGTAATGATTGAAATCAAATACGTGACAAAATGGTAACGGCAAGGTGCTTATAATTGGTAAATCTGGTTTAAGGAGTTCTTCTTTATATGTCAATTTGCTGTACTTGGTATTTCTCCTAATTTCATATTTTTCTTTGCCGTGCAACAATAGGATTGAACGTGTGCAATATTAGGCAAAGGACGTTAATCAAGTGGACAACAATTGGGTCTGTATGCTGTTGGACAAAAACTCAAATTGCATAATTTATGCAATATTTCAGGCTATGAAAATATACCAAATGTTTTAATGAAAGGTCGTTTTGTTTACATGACAAATTTCAATTTAGGTAACGTAATAGTATCTTCGAGAGATAAGAAAAACTGAAAGTTCCTCCATTAGGTGTGCAACAATTGGCAAATTACCCTAATATAAATCGCCAAAGGCTCTGGTTAAAGTTCCACGACGTGGCTTAAATAGTATTAAAAAATCGTTTTTTGACAAACTTGTTTCGTTTTTTCACATTTTTAATGCTTTTAAGTTAAGTATGAATAACTTATGAATGGTACTTCCGATTTTGAACATCTTGGTGTTTGGGTCAATTCCGGTGTAGTGTTAATCATCGATAATTCATTGAATATTTAGAGATTTAAGGGCAAATAAATTTGATAACCTGCTTATATTATTTTCCTATGCATTGCCTTCAATTTGTGCCATAAAAATTAATGTAACTAGCTCAGATTTAAAATTTAAAACATATGTAAATGAGGCTTCTAATGTCGTCATCATAGCTGTCTTTCTAAACATCTAGAAAGTGTTTAAAGTCTGTGAAGTATAGGCTAGAAACAATTTTAAAACATTGATTCAACTATATTCTTTCATTATTGGAATGTGTTATTCCAAACAAAAAGCGTAATTACGACTTATTGAGAAAATACGATTTTAACCCTCTAACGGCCAACATCGTAAAAACGATGCGATCAAGCAAATGACTACCTTATCATGAAAGTACGCTCAAAAAAAGCTCGAGTATTGATTTTCATGGAAAAATATTTATCCGGAGGACCGCCAGGTATGAAATAGTCCAATTTATCTTTTTCGTTTTTCACGCCTAACGATCTACCCAATTATTTTTTTAGCTCAAGAATATCACAAAATTGAAATAAAGCATGTAAATTACTCACAGAAAAAATTTGAGGTTGAACATTTTGTTCTAGATGTCCTTTTTCTTCAAAATTAAAAAAAAGAATATTCGCACCATAATTTTTTTCGGAAATTTTTAAAATTCTTGTTTTTGAAAGATGATAACTTTTGAACGCATGGTCAGAATGTTGTGAAATTAAAATCAAAATGTCAGGAAATCTGTTCTGAACATTGTTTTCATATCGTCAATTCAAGACAAATTTGGTGTGTGGCTTTGGAGCTCTAAAAGCGAAGGCCGTCTGCAGACAGTCTTACCCGTAAGAGAGTTAATTTTTTTGACGTACACTCAAAATAATCCGCACATAACTAATGGAAAATTTCCATATGAAAATCCTTATGATTATTATGTGCCACATATAAATACAATCCGCCCAGAAGTACACATGAAAATTATATGCATATGAATAGTATGTGCAAATTTTAAAGGTAAATTTTAAAAACACATAAATGGTAACTGTTTGGCACATAAAGTTCATTTACATGGCACATGGAAAAAATCTATGTGTGAAACACATAGAAACTATACGAAAAGTTTTTTCAGTGTAGGACTACGTCTTTGTTTACTATACTGGGACTGGGTAGCACTTTGTAAAAACGAGAAATAGAAGTGTAACGTTTGAATGAAATATTTCAAACGCTAATAGCTACTATACTAACATAACAGTTAATATGTCGTTGGATAGATAAAATGTCCAGCAATTTTATAGTAACATACTAATAATAATTTTTATACGCTAAATAGTGAAAATGTGTGTAAAGATTCAAGGTTGAATTTTTCCATACATTTCCCTTGTTATCGCCTAGCTTCACAGGCACGGACGACAATTAGATACACCAAAGGATTTGGATCTAAATGATAACCTTGAGACCCCTTTGTAAGCCACATCCCTTTTCCAATCCAATCGGCAACATCGATGGCTATTGACGGCAACACCGACCCCGAAGACAAGCGGAATCAGAGGGCAATGGCCAACGTGAATCCCACACGATGCACTTAACATTACATTTTGCATTATCCCCATCGCAGACATGCGAAGTTGTTCGATAGCTTGCTCAATCAGTGTCGGACAATCATTTAAGCAGCAGCAGCCGATATGGTTTCCTCCACCAACTACACTAGCTTACAAGCAGCAGCGGCAGTGCCAGTGACTATAAAATGGTACTCTTGGTTCGCCGTCTGCTCATTCATCGCACAATCGCACTGACGGACGGTCAGTATTTACCATCGACCCGACCATCGAAACCCAATGGCATTTTGGCGGTAATTTTCGCAAACCAACACTGAAGGCAAATGGAAACGGATCGACTGAAGGGCAGCAAATTCAGCAGTAGGCCGTTGTGGTCTTAAACAGTTCTTATAAGAACTATAGTAATTGAAGAATGGAAAAATTTTTCTACACTTTCTAAATGGTTAACGTTCCATTGTGCGTTATACCATGGAAAATGCTTGCTTATTCAGCGTCCGATAATCATTCGAGCAGCAGCAGCAGTTGATTTGGTTTCCCCCACCACCTACACTAGCTTACAAGCAGCAGCGGCAGTGCCAGTGATTATAATAAAATGGTACTCTTGGTTCGCCGTCTGCTCATTCATCGCACAATCGCACTGACGGACGGTCAGTATTTACCATCGACGGCTATTGGTGGCGAAAGCAACGGCATTTGGCGGCAACACCAGCGATCGGAGGCAACACCGATAGCAATTGGGAGGTAAAAACGATAGCATTTTGGCGGCAATTGGAGGCAAATCCAAGGACTTTTGCGGCAATTAATGTCATCTTCGATGACAATTCGAGGCAAACCCAATGGCATTTTGGCGGTAATTTTCGCAAACCAACACTGAAGGCAAATGGAAACGGATCGACTGACGGGCAGCAAATTCAGCAGTAGGCCGTTGTGGTCTTAAACAGTTCTTATAAGAACTATAATAATTGAAGAATGGAAAGATTTTTCTACACTTTCTAAATGATTAACGTTCCATTCGGATAATTATTTGAGCAGCAGCAGCAGCCGATATGGTTTCTCCCATACCTGCACTAGCTTACAAGTAGCAATAGCGAATAGCGACATCCATCTATATATTGGCAACAGTAATTATAGTACTGATTTTTAAGAAGTGCTATCAGCTCAAACATAGTTCTTTTCAGGGCCACCAAACAATTTCAAACGGTTTTTTTCAAAACCATCATTGATTCAATAAAGAATTAAATCAGAATATTTCGTTCTTCTTTTACAAATAAACACCCAAACAATGATACTCACAAATACTCAAATATGCATATGCCAGAAATGCAGTTTACATTAGTCTTTGATTTAATGATCAGACATAAAGTTATACTTCATCGATTAAAACATGTTATCAATATAATGAGTATTATATGACACAGTCCTACGTCACCCTTTCGTACAACCCTTAGGGCTGTATACCTTGTAGTTTTTATCTTAATTCGGCCCACAAATGATCGTGGTTCGGCCTATCAGATTCACCAAATCGCCGCTAGTGGGGCTGCGCTTGGCCCACGATTTAACCATCAACCTCTGGCGGCACGCAAAACTCGCGTTAGATCTGAATGTTATGTTTTATTCCATATTTTTTATTAATTCATGCATTTCAGAAACAAAATTATTATCATTTTAAAATTGAGTTTTTCTTTTAACAATAAATATGAGGGTTTTTTTTTCCAAAGTAGCGTACAAACTGGGTTGTCATGTTTTAGACGGCTTTAGGGCTTGTGCATGACACAAGATTTAAAAAGTTTATGTCAAAGTGATCTGTATAAAAGTGTTCGATCTTTAGTGCTAATTATTGTTGGCCGGCTCTGCTTGAGTCCCAGGGGCAATCATTCAAACTGCGTGGAGTTCATCTGAGAACACCATGTTTTTCCCTTGGTAAACGTTATGTGGCATGCTCCAAAGTGGGCACAGCCAATAACTTGCTCCTGGTGGTGACACTAAAAACATTGTTTACAAACAAGTTTTGTCTTGAAGTGAGATGAAAGGAATGTCAGGTTTGTTGTATCCTTGGAAGAAACACTGTTGCACCTTCTACTTTTTTATTAGGATAGCATGTAATACTAAACTAATAAATAAATAAAAAGCTGTGTTTAGAAAAGTACAATAACAAAACTATTCATTTCCTATGGTTGGGGTGGCCATTGTTAAAAGCGGAAGGTGCAAATATGAAAAATGGCTTTGTTTTTTTTCTTTATAGGGTTTTATAGGGATTTCCGTAAAGAAAACAGGTGTGCGGGTGACCGGGTAGACAAAAGGGGGGGAGCTGACAAATGGGGAGGAACGTCCGAAAGAGAAACAAGCGTTGTATTTTTGCATTATAAGCATTTCGGTAACAATAACCGATGTACAAGTGGCTGTGAGACAAAGGCTCCCCGAGTAAGATAGGGCACTCAGCTAGTAACAAATAAAAGAGGATAACAAAGGTTCCTTTCAGCACCAGGTGGATTAAATCGGGTTTTTCTTAAGTAAACTTTCTTTAGCAAATAAAGGCAGAGTACTTATCTTGCATTTTGAATAAAGCTTAAGATTGGGGGTACGACAGTACAATAATTCCTGAGTACCCAGACTATCTCACCAAATACCGAAACACCTTGATTGAACCTCATAAAGCCAGAAAAATCATTAGCACATTTAATATTACAATAATTACTCGCGTGACTCAGCTATTTGCCTAAACTACATCTGTATGATTGATCAGGTGGTGACACACGACACATTCCCTCGATTAATGGAAGCACCTCCATTTTTAAGGAAAATACCCTTTTTTGTCAAAACCATTTATTTTCTTTTGCTTATATCTCCGGAAGTATTGGGTTTAGAAAGACACTATTTTCACATTTTTAAAGAAAATTACCCGAAAAATTATTATTTTTAAGCACCAGTGCTGCCAAATATTTTTAAACTCAATTTGAAAACTAAATTTACATTTTTCTCTCAATGAAGACAATTTTATCTCAAAAATTTCAACTTCATCGTGTTCCGCAGATTTTTTTACATAAAAATCACTCATCACCCCTAGATATTCTTTGCCGATCCCGAGATACAGCATTTTAAAGCAAGCAATTCCCCCTTTTTATGTAAAACTATAAGCAAAATAACTTTTTTTGAAGCAGTGATTCTCTACGCAATGTAAAACTACTTTGCCATATCGGGAAAGTATTTGAAGTAGAGCGTCTTAGTAGAATACGAAACCGAAAAAAATACGAAAAATTAAAAAGAAGTAAAGTTATCCAATTTAATTCTGTAGTCCGAAAACAGACACTGAGGAAGCCTGCAAGTCGTAGGCGAAATACGTATCTTCTTTGATTTTAAGTCACCGCAAAATCACTATCTTCAGGTTTAGTTGAAAAATTTTCGGTGAAATAATGAAACTGATGAATATATCGCGTAACGTTTCAGCCTACTACTCTTCAGCTATCGTCTGACGCATTCTTTTAGTATTTACGCCACATTCATATCAGTTATTCAGCCTTCATCAGTGGGCTGGTTTTCCTTCCGTCCAACTGGCTTGTTGTTGTTACTCTGAACTCTGAGTAACAACAACAAGCCAGTTGGACGGAAGGAAAACCAGCCCACTGATGAAGGCTGAATAACTGATATGAATGTGGCGTAAATACTAAAAGAATGCGTCAGACGATAGCTGAAGAGTAGTAGGCTGAAACGTTACGCGATATATTCATCAGTTTCATTATTTCACCGAAAATTTTTCAACTAAACCTGAAGATAGAAATACGTATCTGTCGTGAATAAAATATGCATAGTAGAATTAAAATGGATAAGTTTTCTTCTTTTTAATTTTAAGTTGATTAAACTAAAAGCCACTTTAGTGTCAGATTAGGAAAATGCGGTATGTTGCATTAAATGATTATCACAGTAGTCTAAATAGTCAAAAAAGGGGCAATAAATTGAATGAATAACAGTTGTCAAATGATTCGATAAGTTTTCTATGAAAGACCTGGTCAAACCACAAGTCGCAACCAGTAATATATCTGCAACTGCTTGGAGTAAATCATGTAAAATACTTATACCTTTCCGTAAAACCATAAAAACAATTTGTTATTTCATTTTACGTTGTTTGCGTGCTAATCTTTACTGTTACAAGCTGAATGTCATCCAAAAATGTCGAAAGTTTATTGAGCGAAAAGAAGCCTGCCAACCGAATTAGCAATAGTTTTTGCTTAATAATGTGGGATAAAATTAAAACGAAAAGATGTTGAAGGGGGCACTATCAGATACGGCGCATAGAAGACACCGTCCTAAATAATGATTTGCGAACTACCTAGAATGTTTATTTTATCAGACGGAAAGTTGGGTCCAGTTTTCATCTATATTATAGTATGTATAGTTCTGTGATAATTTTACCTATAATAAATAAAATCGACTGTGCAGTATTAATTTTATATACTGGCATGTTAGCAGTCTTAAAAAATTGTTGTCTGCAAGTAAAAAATTGTATTCATCAAGCAAAAATTAGTAATAAGTGGGTAAGGTGATTCACCTATTTTGGACAGTGTGTTACAGGTACTCTCTTTTGGACACCCATTTGATTTTGTCCTAAATGCCCACAATAGAGTACAGATAACACACTATCCAAAATAGATGGATCACCCTACTTGGCGTTACAACATTTTTCTTAAAAGAATAAAGTACAACTTACGGCGGTCTATAGATTTACTAGGTCCAAAAACACTTATGACTCTATGATATTTTAACCACACTCGATTGTAGCTAAATAGGTATTTTTATCTGATTTAAAACTTTTAATTTTTTTGAATGCAGATATAGTTGATGGTATTGGATAAGTCTGCCTTCATTCGTATTTTGCACGATCGCCGCAAATAAGGTTTAATGGGTGAAAAGCATGCATTGTGTTTTTATCCATCAGCAACCCATTTCATAATTATTTTTTAATTATATACCATTGAATTCATAAATGGTGTTTTGTATGCCAGATATTCAACGTTATAATTATCATCTGAGTATGTTCATCTGAAAACATTACGATTAATTGTTTTCTCAGCAATAACTGTTTAAAACGGTTTTATCGAATTGTGCGTGTTGTTGTGTCGCATTGCAATTCTGTTTTCGCTGTGGTAATGCTTGTTTCAGTTGACTGCCGACGGAAAGCGTGTTATTGTCTAGGCTATAAGAGCATTTATTATGATAAATATTCAAATAATACAACACGGAGGACTTTGCAAACCACATTAGTCAGAAACTAAACTAGCTTAGGATATATTGCATGCTAGTTACTTATTTTTAATCATCAAAATCAAAAAATAGCAAAGCAATAACATGCTTGTGTTCAGAGTTTAGAATAACATATTTTAGTATTATTAAGGCATTGTATATCAAATGCAGTACGATATGAGATATTAAAACAACATTTTATAAGAGACGAATTCCACGCCAACTCGACCAGAGGTTGGTATGACCCTCAGAATTTTAATAAAACTTTGTGTGTGTAAAGAGTTCATGTAAATAAACAACTTTGCAGTTTGCATAGCTAGTTTTTGCAAAATTGATCTAGACTAACTTTTGGAAAGAGCTTAATTTTTTTTCTCTCTTATATTATATCTATACCTATAAAAATGGATTTCTGTCTGTCTGTCTGTCCGTATGTTCCTTATAGAATCGAAAACTACTGAACCGATCGGCGTGAAAATTTGCATGTAGGGGTTTTTGGGGCTACGGAAGGTTCTCTCGATGGCAAAAGACCCCTCCCCCCACTAAAAGGGGGGCTCCCATACAAATCTATGCCTATAAAAATGGATTTCTGTCTGTTCTATGTTCCTTATAGAATCGAAAACTACTGAACCGAACGGAGTGAAAATTTGCATGTAGGGGTTTTTGGTGCCAGGGAAGGTTCTTATGATGGTTAGAGATCCCTCCCCACACTAAGAGGGGGGGCTCCCATACAAATCTATACCTATAAAAATGGATTTCTGTCTGTCTGCCCGAATGTTCCTTATAGAATCGAAAACTACTGAACCGATCGGTGTGAAAATTTGCATATAGGGGTTTTTGGGGCCGGGGAAGATTCTTATGATGGTTAGAGACCCCTCTCCCACTAAGAGGGGGGGGATCCCATACAAATGAAACACAAATTTTTGCATAACTCGAGAACTAATCAAACAAATGGAACAAAATTTTACGTGTGGGTGTTTTTGGAGACAAGAATTTTTTCTATGATGAATTGAGTCCCCTTCCCACTTTAGGAGGGGGGGCTCCTAAACAAATGAAATACAAATTTCCTCATAACTCGAAAATTAATTAATCAAATGGAACCATATTTGGCATGTGGGTGTTTTCGGAGGCATGAATTTTTTTATGATGAATTGAGACCCCTTACCTTTTTAGGAGGGAGGGCTGCCATAGAAATGAAATTCAAATTTCCTCATAACTCGAGAACTAACCAAGCAAATGGAACCAAATCTAGCCTGTGGGTGTTTTTGAAGGCATTTTTTTCTATGGTGAATTGAGACCCCTCCTCTCTTTAGGAGGGGAATAATGACCCCTCTCCCTTTAAAGAGGGGGGGCTTTCTTACAAACGAAATACAAATTTCCTCATAACTCAAGAACTAATGAAGCAAATGAAACCAAATTTGACATGTGGGTGTTTTTGTAGACAAGAATTTTTTTTATGATGAATTAAAACGTCTGCCTACTTTAGGAGCGGCTCCCATACAAATGAAATACAAATTTCCTCATAACTCGAGAATTAATTAATCAAATTGAATCATATTTGGCATGTTGGTGTTTTTGGAGACCTGATTATTTTCTATGATAAATTAGGACCCGTTACCTTTTTAGGAGGGGGGCTCCTGTACAAATGAAATACAAATTTCCTCTTAACTCAAGCACTAATCAAGCAAATGGAACAAAATATGACATGTGAGTGTTTTTGGAGGCATGAATTTTTTTCTATGATGAATTAGGACCCCTCTGCCTTTTTAGGAGGGGGGCTCCCAAAGAAATGAAATACAAATTTCCTCATAACTCGAGAAGTAATCAAGCAAATGGAACCAAATTTGGCATGTGGGGGGTTTTGGAGGCAGGAATGTTTTTAATGATGGTTTGAGACCCTTAAACCCTGTGGTAGGGGAATAAGGACTCTCATACAAATAAAACAGAAATTTTTGCTTAACTCAAAAACTAATCGAACTCGAGAAATTTTAGACTCTCATAAAACACTAAGACTCTTTCATAAACACTTTTTTGATACTAAACTAACATTCGACCTGCACCGTGAAGCGCTAATTTTGAAGGTAATGCGTCAGCTCGGCTTTATTTCGAAAATTGGTCGGAACTTCAACGATCCTCATTGCCTAAAATCGTTATATTGTGCTCTGGTTCGACCGCTGCTTGAAAATTGTAGTATAGTTTGGTGTCCTCAGCAATTAACATGGATCCTGCGCATCGAACGAGTGCAAAGAAAATTGATCCGGCTTGGCGCAATCACGAGAACCTCCCGCCATACTCAGATCGATGCCGTTTACTTGATCTTGACTCATTAGACTACCGACAAAGAACCCAGCAGGCTGTATTCGTAGCTAAAGTCATCCATGGTGAAATCGATTCTCCCAGGCTTTTGTCACTACTGGATTTTCGTGCTTCACAACGGACTCTACGTTCTATTGGCCTACTACAAGTTCCATTCCATCGTACTGTTTTTGGATATAATGAACCAGTTACCGCATGTATTAGAACCTTTTTGAAAGTTGAAGAGTTATTTGAGTTCAATGAGCCTTCGCATAAATTTTTGCAGAAGATAAAAGCCTCTAATCTGTTATAGTATTAGACTTCATGTAGACATTAGTCAGATGAATTACAAATATAAATATAAATAAATAAATATAAATTAATCAATAACAATACCACCGAAAACTATCAATAGTAACATTAGATAATTCAGCGCGAGACGGCCACAGGCCACGAGTGTTGCCAGCGACCTGCCGTCGGAAGCGCCGGCCACTGCGGGGGGCTGCCCCCCGTTGAGATCACCTCTATCTAGGTTTATTTATTTTCCTAGATCTACTGACCTCTATTACTTTCCTTCAGTTGGGTCACCCCTGCGAAATGGTACTTTCTTTGAATAGATTTTCCGTGAAATGGTACATACCGTGAAGGTTTCTCGCGAAATGGTATTCTGCGAAACTCTATATTCCGCGTTATGGTCAACCGAGAATTGGTGTTCCGCAAAATGGTATTCGGCGAAATGGTTTGTAATAATGGCGAATATTTAAATGCTATCCGCTTTATTTTATCAGGGTATTCGGTGAAATGGTTTGTAATAATGGCGAATATTTAAATGCTATCCGCTTTATTTTATCAGGCTAATGGGGGAGTTGTTTTCTACTTTACTATGAGGAAAATTTTTATGTTAAAACACCCATGAACTCCCCAGAAACTTGCAAAACTCAAGATTGTGACAAAGGTCATCCGAGATTCACGATTTATGCACAACACAGTTTAATTTGTGGCAATACGAATTTTGTCGGGTCAGCTAGTAAAAAATATAACTCGAAAATTATAGAACCTACAAAACAATGATCTAACAATGATATCTTCTGATTGTTCATAAAAAATACTAAAAAAACATCATTTCTACACTGAAAAAATAGCATTTTAAAAACTAAAACTTTAAAATTAATAAAAAGGGTAGTTTGAGGGTAGATAATTATATGGCCTACAAGTCTCTCATATATTGAAAAATGGGCATATTTAAGGGATAAAAGTTTTTCTAACAAAAACTTTTTCAAGTCCTTCCCGGGAAAAAAGGTATAAAATTTTGTTAGAAAATCTTTTTTCCTTTATATATGCCCATTTTGCAATCTATGAGAGACTTGTAGGCAATATGATTATCTACCTGCATTTTTTTTTATTAATTTCCGAGATGCGCTTTTTGGGAAAATCTAGTTAAAATTTTTAAAATGCTATTTTTTCAGTGTAGAAATGATTTTTATTTTTTTTCAGTATTTTTTATGAAAATTCAGAACATTTTGTAAATGTCATTCATATATCATTTTTTTGTAGGTGCTATAATTTACAAAGATACTGAAATACCTGTTTTCCCGGAAAAAAATTTTTGTTAGAAAAACTTTTTTCCCTTAAATATGCCCATTTTGCGATGTATGGAAGAATTGTAGGCCATATAATTTTGTATCTTCAAAAAAAATTTCATCAATTTCTGTGATGGTTTTTTGGAAAATCGATTTTTAGTTTTTAAAATGCTTTTTTCTCAGTGTAGAAACGGATCGCTATTTATCTTGAAAAAGTAGAGAACAGGTTTGGCAGAATGTCATTCACTAACTATGTGTCACCGACACGAAAAAATAAAAACACACTAGGATCACAAGTGAATGCATAATGTCCTTTGTAAAAATTGCTTTATCCTTTGTTTTTGCAATCAACAACTAACAAGGGAATAGCTATTAGCTAAACGAGCTAATGTTTCATTATGCCTGATTTTTATTTTCAGGTAGAATAAATTTATGTTGTCACATGGTTTTTGAACCATTATAAATCTCGCATGTGCATAGTATTTTTCGCTGAAAATTTACAAACTATGACTGCTTATGAGTTCCATTACCATTATATTAAATTTATAAAACAATATATTATATATCTTATTTTCGTAATTTGGCTATACAAGAAAATATTCGAATATCAAGGTCAGTGCTTACATACTGAGTGTTGTTTCGTATAGCAATTTCGCATCGTTTGCTTTTGTGCCTTGCTCGTTGCATTTTTCCGGCAGCGGTTGTTTCTAAAAGTCATTTTGAGTTAGCCTGGGCTCAGTTAACATTGACGTGTTTATAAACCGTGACTTGTATTGAAGCGTTATAAACGAGGTATCTCGCATTGAAATCGTGAATGATTATCGAATATAAAAAAACAGCTCCCTGATAGTGTTTAAGGTTTTTAGTATATTTTATGATCGAAGGATGCCAAAAGGTATCTCGTGCAGCTATGGTTTTTGATGTTATTGCCAAAATAAACCCGTTTGTCTCAGGACGGCTTTCGCGTATAGTAACAAATGTCTATCGGTATCTAATAACGGCTCGCGCGCGATTTCGGCCAGGTCAAATAGGTTGATAGCACATAACCTTCGGTGTTGGTAAACTGATTTCTCGTAGCTTTTTTCTAAATCCATATTTTGGATTTCCTAAAATTGAAAAGCATAATGAAACCACTTCTTCTTCTTCTTCAACAGCATAGCGCCGGGGTGGCTCGTGCTGTTTCAAGCACTCGTGTCCATTCAACTCGGCCTTGGGCCACTCGTCGTCAATTTCCTAGTCGTCTCAGAAGTCGTAAATCGCTTTCGATCTGGTCGAGCTATCGTGCACGTTGGGCCCCCCTGTTCCTGGTGCCAGTGGGGTTGTTGAAGAGGACTATTTTCGTCGCACTTTCGTCCGGCATCCTTACGACGTGTCCGGCCCACCGTAGCCTGCTAACTTTCGCTAGATGTACGATGGGAGTCTCCCCAAGCAGTGCCTGTAGCTCGTGATTCATACGCCTCCGCCACTCTCCACTTTCAGTTTGTACTCCGCCAAATATTGTCCGCAGCACTTTCCGCTCGAACACGGCAAGGGGGCGTATGTCCTCCGTGAGCAGCGTCACGGCTTCAAGTCCATAAAGAACTACTTGTCTAATAAGAGTTTTGTACATTGTTAGCTTCGTGCGGCGGCGTACGCTTCCTGATCGTAGCGTTTTACGAAGGGCAAAGTAGGTCCGATTTCCCGCTTGGATGCGCCGCTGGATCTCCTTACTAGTGTTGTTGTCCGCGGTCACCAGCGATCCCAAATACACGAACTCATCTACCACTTCTAGTTCGTCGCCGCCAACGGTTACCGTCCGTGGGAGGCGCGCGTTAGTTTCCTTTGAGCCTCTTCCTTTTATGTATTTGGTCTTCGACGCATTTATTTTTAGCCCAATTCTCCTAGACTCCGCTTTCAGTCTGGCGTAGATTGCCTCCGCCGTCGCAAAGTTCCTGGCTATGATATCGAAGTCATCTGCAAAGCCTAGAAGTTGGCTACCCTTGGTAGAAAATGTGCCTCTCGTTTCGATGCCCGCTCGTCGGATCACCCCCTGAAGAGCGATGTTGAACACCATGCAGGATAAACCGTCACCTTGTCTCAACCCTCGCCGCGTCTCGAAGGGGCTCGAGAGTGTCCCAGAGATGCGAACGAAACACATCACTCGATCCAATGTAGCTCTGATAATGGTATGGATATGGTGGCATGTCTAGAGTCATATTTGGTAACAAAAATCTATTGAACTCGGTAAAAATTTAAAATTTTCGAAGTTTTATTTAAATAACCGTCAAAATAGGGTATCGAACAGTGTCTCAGAGCAACGTAGCTATACTGTAGAGATGAGAAATTTTATGACGAACAACTTTGCCATAACTTTTTTATGAATGTATCAGATCTCAATGGTTGTGAAAAAAATAGTTAAGTGCCTTGTTTAACCTACTTTAACATTTCTAAAAATATTTTTTTAAATTTACTCCTGAAAATGCCTTTTGTTCATAAAACTGAAATGTGCAACCCCTAAATCGCGTCAACCAATGTTGAGGTCATATAAAAGTTTTGTTGTGACACCCTAAGCCATCATTTGAGGGGTGAGCCCCCGGGTTTTCTGACATAGTGCTATTACAGTTGCTACTGAACACTCTTTGAGTAGTGTGTGTTTGACAACACACAGATTGAGAAAATCAAAAGATCAAAAGTTATAAAAGTCTTTGCTAAGCTACTACAAACACAACAAAAAAACGATTTAATCCACCTAGTGGTGAAAGGAACCTTTGTTATACGGTTTTACTTGCTATTTAAGATAGAAATCGAATATATATCGAATCGAATTATATATATATATATATATATATATATATATATTGATATATATATATATATATATATATATATATATATATATAATTCGATTCGATATATATTCGATTTCTATCTTAAATAGCAAGTAAAACCGTATAACAAAGGTTCCTTTCACCACTAGGTGGATTAAATCGTTTTTTTGTTGTGTTTGTAGTAGCTTAGCAAAGACTTTTATAACTTTTGATCTTTTGATTTTCTCAATCTGTGTGTTGTCAAACACACACTACTCAAAGAGTGTTCAGTAGCAACTGTAATAGCACTATGTCAGAAAACCCGGGGGCTCACCCCTCAAATGATGGCTTAGGGTGTCACAACAAAACTTTTATATGACCTCAACATTGGTTGACGCGATTTAGGGGTTGCACATTTCAGTTTTATGAACAAAAGGCATTTTCAGGAGTAAATTTAAAAAAATATTTTTAGAAATGTTAAAGTAGGTTAAACAAGGCACTTAACTATTTTTTTCACAACCATTGAGATCTGATACATTCATAAAAAAGTTATGGCAAAGTTGTTCGTCATAAAATTTCTCATCTCTACAGTATAGCTACGTTGCTCTGAGACACTGTTCGATACCCTATTTTGACGGTTATTTAAATAAAACTTCGAAAATTTTAAATTTTTACCGAGTTCAATAGATTTTTGTTACCAAATATGACTCTAGACATGCCACCATATCCATACCATTATCAGAGCTACATTGGATCGAGTGATGTGTTTCGTTCGCATCTCTGGGACACTCTCGAGCCCCTTCGAGACGCGGCGAGGGTTGAGACAAGGTGACGGTTTATCCTGCATGGTGTTCAACATCGCTCTTCAGGGGGTGATCCGACGAGCGGGCATCGAAACGAGAGGCACATTTTCTACCAAGGGTAGCCAACTTCTAGGCTTTGCAGATGACTTCGATATCATAGCCAGGAACTTTGCGACGGCGGAGGCAATCTACGCCAGACTGAAAGCGGAGTCTAGGAGAATTGGGCTAAAAATAAATGCGTCGAAGACCAAATACATAAAAGGAAGAGGCTCAAAGGAAACTAACGCGCGCCTCCCACGGACGGTAACCGTTGGCGGCGACGAACTAGAAGTGGTAGATGAGTTCGTGTATTTGGGATCGCTGGTGACCGCGGACAACAACACTAGTAAGGAGATCCAGCGGCGCATCCAAGCGGGAAATCGGACCTACTTTGCCCTTCGTAAAACGCTACGATCAGGAAGCGTACGCCGCCGCACGAAGCTAACAATGTACAAAACTCTTATTAGACAAGTAGTTCTTTATGGACTTGAAGCCGTGACGCTGCTCACGGAGGACATACGCCCCCTTGCCGTGTTCGAGCGGAAAGTGCTGCGGACAATATTTGGCGGAGTACAAACTGAAAGTGGAGAGTGGCGGAGGCGTATGAATCACGAGCTACAGGCACTGCTTGGGGAGACTCCCATCGTACATCTAGCGAAAGTTAGCAGGCTACGGTGGGCCGGACACGTCGTAAGGATGCCGGACGAAAGTGCGACGAAAATAGTCCTCTTCAACAACCCCACTGGCACCAGGAACAGGGGGGCCCAACGTGCACGATAGCTCGACCAGATCGAAAGCGATTTACGACTTCTGAGACGACTAGGAAATTGACGACGAGTGGCCCAAGGCCGAGTTGAATGGACACGAGTGCTTGAAACAGCACGAGCCACCCCGGCGCTATGCTGTTGAAGAAGAAGAAGAAGTGGTTTCATTATGCTTTTCAATTTTAGGAAATCCAAAATATGGATTTAGAAAAAAGCTACGAGAAATCAGTTTACCAACACCGAAGGTTATGTGCTATCAACCTATTTGACCTGGCCGAAATCGCGCGCGAGCCGTTATTAGATACCGATAGACATTTGTTACTATACGCGAAAGCCGTCCTGAGACAAACGGGTTTATTTTGGCAATAACATCAAAAACCATAGCTGCACGAGATACCTTTTGGCATCCTTCGATCATAAAATATACTAAAAACCTTAAACACTATCAGGGAGCTGTTTTTTTATATTCGATAATCATTCACGATTTCAATGCGAGATACCTCGTTTATAACGCTTCAATACAAGTCACGGTTTATAAACACGTCAATGTTAACTGAGCCCAGGCTAACTCAAAATGACTTTTAGAAACAACCGCTGCCGGAAAAATGCAACGAGCAAGGCACAAAAGCAAACGATGCGAAATTGCTATACGAAACAACACTCAGTATGTAAGCACTGACCTTGATATTCGAATATTTTCTTGTATAGCCAAATTACGAAAATAAGATATATAATATATTGTTTTATAAATTTAATATAATGGTAATGGAACTCATAAGCAGTCATAGTTTGTAAATTTTCAGCGAAAAATACTATGCACATGCGAGATTTATAATGGTTCAAAAACCATGTGACAACATAAATTTATTCTACCTGAAAATAAAAATCAGGCATAATGAAACATTAGCTCGTTTAGCTAATAGCTATTCCCTTGTTAGTTGTTGATTGCAAAAACAAAGGATAAAGCAATTTTTACAAAGGACATTATGCATTCACTTGTGATCCTAGTGTGTTTTTATTTTTTCGTGTCGGTGACACATAGTTAGTGAATGACATTCTGCCAAACCTGTTCTCTACTTTTTCAAGATAAATAGCGATCCGTTTCTACACTGAGAAAAAAGCATTTTAAAAACTAAAAATCGATTTTCCAAAAAACCATCACAGAAATTGATGAAATTTTTTTTGAAGATACAAAATTATATGGCCTACAATTCTTCCATACATCGCAAAATGGGCATATTTAAGGGAAAAAAGTTTTTCTAACAAAAATTTTTTTCCGGGAAAACAGGTATTTCAGTATCTTTGTAAATTATAGCACCTACAAAAAAATGATATACGAATGACATTTACAAAATGTTCTGAATTTTCATAAAAAATACTGAAAAACACACAGATTGAGAAAATCAAAAGATCAAAAGTTATAAAAGTCTTTGCTAAGCTACTACAAACACAACAAAAAAACGATTTAATCCACCTAGTGGTGAAAGGAACCTTTGTTATACGGTTTTACTTGCTATTTAAGATAGAAATCGAATATATATCGAATCGAATCGAATTATATATATATATATATATATATATATATATATATATATATATATATGAAAAAAAAAAAAAAATATATATATATATATATATATATATATATATATATATATATATATATATATATATATGTATATATTGCCTAGTAGACAAGACCTCTCTCTTTATAGGTTTTTGAACTATGCATAATTTCTGGTAATGGTTCACATCAATAAAGTTTTCTTGAATATATTTCATCAATTTTTATTAACCTTCGGTTACCCACGCTGTTGTATTTTGTACAACACGTGTAAATTTTTGAAAGCCATATAGTTATATAGTTACAAATCGTTGTTTAACTAAGGTGTTTTTCAATAAACTTGCTATGAGCAAAATATCATAATTATTCAATATATTAATACTTTAAATTGTTGGGAAAATAGATCAGTATAAACTTACTTCACAGAAACTAATCAATCAGCATGTGAGGTGTACCGCAATTGGCCCTAACTGAAATTTTCTCTCGTTTCTTCATATGAAAAATATGGCAAAACTATCAACAAATGCAGAATATTTAAAATGCATCCGTCTGTTGGTAGCTGAGTAATTCGGGGTTAAAATTAGGGTATTTTCTATACTCAAAGTTCTACAGTTCCTAAACAAGCAAACATAGAGGTATACTATATTCAGCAAAGTTGTGTATTTTTACTATTTGTACAGCTTTTTAGTACATGAAAAAGTTATAAAACAATTACAAAAGAGCCAAAATATAAAACCTGATTATACAAATTCGTACACAATAAATAAGATTCTTCTATCTTCGCTGAAGAGATAGAAGGTTACTGTCTTCTGTAAAATTTCTTGTAATGCAGATGAATTTTTGCAGATATATTTGTAGCATTAAAACCTCTAATTTGATGCCAAAATAATTAAAACTAGATAAATTATCTTAGATAAAATCATTATAAATTACTGTAAATTTTAATGTGTTGTATACGATTGCTGATAACTTTCAAACGACCAATCAAAAAACAAATCAATAGTGATCTATTGGGCTATATTACCTTTCAAATGAGACTAATGCCACATAAATAGGTTTGACCATCTCTGAGAAACAGGCGATAATTATTATCTTGTCAAAACCGTTTTTTAAGCATAACTTTTAAACTACTAGTTTGTTTTCAATAAAACTACCAGAAAAATTTAGCGTTAACAAGAGCTTTCATTTGATACTAAGATTGTTGAAATCGTTCATTTCAACTTTTTCCCGATTTTGAGCTCCCGCGAACACAACGTATATTCGCAATGAGTCAGGTGAAACAGTAGACCTTCTTCGGCCTTAAGCGCCCCATACACGTACGCATATGATGGGTTGGAAACGAATAAAATGTTGGCGGGTCATTCAGGTCAAGCGACAAGCCCTACATCTTCTTTTGCCTACTTGGTTCGTGGCACTCATACACAGGCGAGAGTGTTGACCGAACATGAATTCAGCAACATTTTCGGCCAACATGTTCTTACGTGTATGAGGGCCTTTAAGAATAGAGAGGTCCAACTTACTAGATGGCTCGACCAGGTTGAAACTGATTTGCCTGTTTCGATATGCTCAACGAATTGGTGGCAAATAGCCCAGGACTCAAATACAGCGGAGAGTAACTCTAGATACACCACTTGCCATCCCGGCTTTATTCTGCTAAAGGAGAAGGAAGAAAGTAGAGCGGCATTTAAAAAAGCCGTATTACTGACTTGTAATTCTATGTTTTACATGCTGAAAAAAAACTTCACTCATAATTGATTCAGATTGTTTATTTAGGAATTTAGGAAGATAATGGCAATTCCACGGAAGTTGCAGATATCTGATTTTGTTCCTGATTTAAAGATAGAAGATTTCCATATCTCCGAGAATTATTCATTTTTCAGACACATGTTAATTAGGCATTGTGATTATCGTAGACTAAGACTAAGTCCTCGTACAAAGTGCACCCTGTACAAGACACTTATTGGACCGGTTGTTCTCTACGGGCATGAAACATGGACAATGCTCGAGGATGAACTGCGAGTGCTCGGGGTTTTCGAACTACGAGTGCTACGAACGATCTTCGGCGGCGTACAGGAGAACGGAGTATGGAGGCGGAGGATGAACCATGAACTCGCACAGCTCTATGGCGAATCCAGTATCCAAAAGGTGGCTAAAGCTGGATGGATACGATGGGCAGGGCATGTTGCAAGAATGCCGGACAACTACCCTGCAAAGATGGTGTTCGCCTTAAATCCGGTAGGAACAAATTTTTACTTAAAGTTTAAATATGAGAATCAAATCTATTCTTGCTTTTTATATGCAAAAATATGTTCGTGCAAAAATCTACGAAAAGAGACAAAAAATCAAAAGATTTTTTTTGGTCGCTTTTTGACGTGTTTTTGCCCATAGTGCAATGATGCAACAGTGCATTTTATGCTTCTCGCCACAAAATAAAAACCAATCGATATTTCCATTATTATCTTGTATGACCGATTTAAACGAAACTTTCAATATGCCATCGGAAGGAAATAAAGTCTTTTCCCACAGGTCATTTGACCATTATGACACAAAACTAATTTTTCAAAAGGGCGCATGTGTTTTCACATATGCATTTTTAATGGCTCCTGAAAAACGTTGTACAAAATCAATTGGGCTTTGTATAAAAAGTGCCTGTTTAGGTAAAAAAGTGCTATATTCGGAACTTGATCTTTTATTTTGTTCGACAAACTTCGCAGCTAGCTTTTAAAGTACAGTACAATTGCAGGACTAGTGCTACGATCCTATTCGCGTTGACGGAGTTACAGTATTGCCACCTATAAAAGTTTACGACATGAGTTAAGCAAGGATAGGAATTTGTTAAAGAGTGCAAAAGACAGAGGTAAAAATACACAGATTTGCACTCGTACGCCATATGGGAAGTTCATGAGAACAAAAGAGAACGTGGAACTCCGTCATCGCGAATTGACTCTAACAGATACTCCAAGTTGCCAATAGTAAGTTATTCAACCGGTGTATAGCTAACACCCACGGAGCAAGTGCTACATAAGCTGTTACATAAAAAAGTGTTTGGGATGTTTGTACTTGTTCTGCATTAAGTCCATTAAGCTGCACTTGTCCATTAAGCTTCAAATGTATGCGTATACGAATTTTAAGACGTTGCAGAAATTTGACAGAATATCCATAGAAAACATTCAAACTTTCGCGACTTATCAAAATCCGTATGCATTTTATTTCGGCCTTTAGTCTAAGTTGGCAAGTCCATACCTAGGACTCCATACTGCATTAGACTTTTCATCGATAAAAATATCCGATATATTGAGAAAATAATTAGTTACCTAAATTTAGCTCAGCTGCTGTGTATTCACGGAAGTTTACGGTGTTTCAAAGTTTCTTATAATTTTTTTATAGTGCACTTTCTTTAAGGCTTTTAAACGTCATATGGTCGGTGTTAAATCAGACCGAACCAAGTGACAAAACTCTGATTTCGAGAAAAACGCGTTCAAAGTTGGTTGTTCTGTATGGTTAATACGTATCAATTATTCGAAATCATCTCGTAACTCTGGTTGTTTGCAACATTTATGTGATTAGAGTAAAATGTAGCTTAGAAAATTATTGATCGTTTGCTGTTTGTTAACTTATTTTTTTAACATTTGCGACTTGGTCCGGTCTGATTTAACACCGACCATATAGAGTCACTATTTTCAAGCTGGTAAACAATTTATCAAATTTATAATATAATATGAATAATATTCCCATTGGCGTAGCTAGGAAATTTCCCTGGAGGGGGCCTAGGGGGTGCCTTCCAAAAAAATTTTTAAAATATCTGCACAGCGGGAACATATACACTGAGTTTTTTCTTCCGGTTTCCAATTCCAATGAGGAAAATTTTTGGAGGGGGCCTGCAGAATTCTGGAGGGAGCCTGGTACCCCAGGCACCCCCTCTAGCTACGCCAATGAATATGCCTTGTACATCATATGTTGACTATATGAAAGTAACTGCTGTCATTTTAATGATATAAAATTCATTTATTTATGAACTAGAGATAAGCGGCAAACGATAAGAGTAAAATTGAAGATAAAGAAAAAATCCCAGCTTGTACAATAATTAACAGGGGAAACATATTTCTAGATAATCAACCCTCTTTAAATCAACAAAATCTGTTCAAAATTTGGACTAGATGCTCATCTCACAGCCTCAAAGGCATGTTAGGTGGGCAGAGCAAAACATCATCGCCGTCCCTAAGTCATTGATGCATTACGGAAGGGAAGCTATACAGTGCAGCATGAAAAAACATAAACTAGAATTCCAACCAGTCATACACTTGTGAAGAGTTATTATCCCGCTGGGACAGTGCAAGAGTATGTGCTCACACAGCCCCGAATTTTACTCAATTATGCCGTCCAAAGTAAGCACATAATGTGACGATTATCTCTACGAAAACGGTGTTATCGACTGTACGTTGCTGTCAGCAGAAGCAAGTGTGACCAAATGTTGAAGTCATTTGTTCGAAAGCGGTACCGATAAAGTCATTTGGTAGAATGTGGCAATCAAATATGTGAAAAGGTTGTCATTTTGGCGATATCATTGCGGTAAATATTGGTTTCTCGTCGTGGACCAAAAATGCGATTCAATCAAAAGGCAATAGTAGAAAAAGAAAAATACCAAACTAAAAAGCGTTTTACTGTCACCCTATTTCAGCTGCTAGTTAATACAACCAACAAATTTTACGATGTCTAACGGTTAAATGAAACATCTCCTGCCACATTAGTTATATCATAGCAAATGTCTGCAGAGCAGGACCTTGAGGTAGCTATGTATGTATGTATCAATTGATTAGGCAAAAGGACTATTTTTTTCTAACATTATATTATGGTTTATTCTATTACTAGCTGACCCTACAAACTTCGTACTACCACCAATTGAATTAAATGAAGTAAGTTGTGAATTTCGGATGTACTTAAAGTATAGGTTAAGTTTTTGTACTTTTTTGGAGAAGTTTAGCCTTTGAGAGAATGGTTAATTGATTACCAGATTTTCATAGAACGTCTGTTTCTTACAACTGTACTAAACCATTAGTTAGAATATCCGTTGAAAACATGTGGAAAATGTTACTTTTACAATTCCCAGTACTCAACCATTGTGCTGGGTGTCAATTTATTTTTTGTAACACCAAATTCGATGGCGTTAAATAACGCCCAATTCCGTCTGCTGCAGTTAACCGTCTGTCTAATGATATGCAATATATATCCAAAACTTTTTAAGACCAGAAACATAGCACCACCAACTATATTTTCATTACTGCCGATATACCTATATGATTGTTCTGTTAAACGCCCTCAAACGCTTTCTATTTGCCTTTGTGCATTTGCCAATCATTAGTTTGAAATTTTGCATGTTTTTATACTTGTTTTGTTTTTTTGACACTTTCGAGCACATTTCCGTTATCATAATCCGAGATTTGTTTTAATTTCCACGGTAATTTCAAAGTCAAAATTTGATATTCTGATATGTATCTGATGTCAATATTATTTAGATCTTCAATTTTACATGATTTATCAATCGATTGTTAAGAATTTGTCAAAAGAATTGCACCGCTGAACTTCAAGAATTTATTTTCAAACCATTAAGGCCATTGCAAATAATTTTAATAGTTTTTGTCACCCACCTCCCCCCCCCCCTCTTTGGAAATTGGCTTGAGCAGGGGGCAACAAAATATTTTTTTTCATAAAATCAATTGTCTGTAGGTTCTACAGTCTGAAAAACTCGAAAAAAGAGTGTACGAGTTAAGTTAATGCTTCTAGCATGAAACAGAAATAGAAATTCGAACAACGGAATTTCCGAAAATTTTTTCTTTCGGTTTTGTCTTTTTTTGCAGATTTTTGCATGGAAAATAATAACGTATATGTTAAAAGCAAGAATAGATTTAGTTTTCACGTTTAAACTTAAAGTAAAAATACCTAAAATCAATATTTTTTTTGCTCGATTAAAAAAAACTCTTTGTGTTCCCCCCTCCGCCCCCCTTCAGTGACCCAACACCGGAAGGACAAAAACTTCATAAAATATTTGTAATGGCCTAACTGTGTTAGTATATTATACCAATCCGAAAGGTTTCATTATTCTTCAAAATGTATTATAATATTATGAGCCCTTTTGCTTTTTTAAGAAGTCCAATTAGAAGTGAAAACACAAAAAAATATCAATACGATTTATTATAATGGGTTACCATGTTTGCAAAACTTTTTTACACTTTTACTGCTAAGGCCAATGCACCAATGAAATTGGCCTGAAAAATCGGAGGGCAAAAAAATGGTGGGACATAGGTCAAAAATTCCATTAAATCAATTGTCTATGGGTTCTACAGCCTAAAGAACTCAGAAAATGAGTACCGTTCTGATTCAAACTTAGAACAGTCTCAAACTTCAAACACTTCAGAATAAAATGCTCGTTAGTATCGCTAATATGATAAAATATTATGCTTATTGTACACCACCATGTGCGTTAGAACGTCCTCTATCCGGTGAGGTATGACATTGAACTGTAGGACTCCTTGTAAAAAAACAGCAGGCACTGCAAAAAAGTGAGAACTCAGATTTTAATTTCCTTCGCATACTTTTAACGTTTCGTGCAGTAGCTGTAGCGGTTTTTTCGTTTGCATTATTTTACCAATTTTAGAACATTTACCTTCCCACTTCGCAATTATTAGGTAAATGCAAGATATATATGTACTAAAGCATAGTTAAAGTATATTATTTCATGCATTATTTCAAAGATATTAGATAAATAAAAAGTGTTCGAAGTTTGAATCACGTTTTGAGGTGTGATTCAAACTTTGAACACCTACGAAAAATATCCGGTTTTTCCGGATTTTCCTTCGGGAAAATTAATTATCTGCATTTTAAAGCTGTACAAAGTTAACTTGCTTTAGATGTGGTTCCGCCATCCGGGGTGAGATTGTGCCACGGGGGTGAGATTGTGCCAAAAACCAAAAATGTTTATTTGTGAAAATTTATTATATCTATAGAAACTGGTGACCTAAATTCAAGATGATGATGAAAATAACATATTTATTCAAAATTTAGAATGGAACACAGATAATATTAGCAAACTATTTAGCCTAAACAGGGTTGCAAAGTTGGCGATCAAAAATACTCGAAAATAATGCTTGTAAAAAATGTCCCCCATAAACCAACCCAAACAAGAAATCGCATCAACTTGCTATTTTAAAGGTATATAAACTAACCATTTACAATGTATTGAAAGGTTATTATGCATTCGATAAGTTTTGATTACGAAAATTATATTTTTCGAAACTTTGTACTTTTCGAGCTTCACGGGGGTGAGATTGTGCCAAGCCATAATGATCGATCCAATTTGTGGATTTCACATATACAACAAAAATACGTCAGTATACACTAGTACACTCACATCCTTTATTATTGAGCACAATATTTGGACAGATTAGATTGCATCATCCATTTTGGAGCAAACAGCATCATAGGTTTGCTAAATAATTTAAACTAATTTTTATTTTTTCTCAGGAAATTTCAGATGCTTTGAATAAACACTCTAATATAAGACGAATATATTATACCGTGTATAAACTGCCAGTTTTAAGGAGGGGGAGGGAGGTGGGATAGGCCACATGTTCTGCGGCCGCGGGTTCTCGAACGAAGTAATGGTTACTTTTGTTAAATGATCAAATAGATATGCCCCCTTAGGATATACCCCTTCATGTATCTCCCCCTTGTTAACCCTAGAAACGCTACTGGCTATATAATGGCTGTCCACTGACTGCAAACTCATATTTAGTAATTTCAGACCTCCCCGGGTTATTTTCGTTCATACTTTTTTGTATGATGCGTTGTTTTTGGCCGACCCCGTGCCCCTAAGAGTCCACTTAGTTCATGGACGGCCCCATATGAACTACTTTATACTGATATTTATGTGTATTGTTTGTTCACTGTTTAGATCTTTAGCTTAACTTTATGTTTTTGGCACAATGTCACTCCCTAGAAGGGGTGAGATTGTGCCAAAATTCATGCACTTCCAGTAAAATTCGGTTTCATTGTAACTAAATCATCTCTACGGTAGTTGTTAATTGAACAATTTAGTATATATTGACAGGTTTGAAATCAACTTAGTTCCTAAATTGTGTGTATTATGAGCTAAAGATCAAAAACATATGTTTTTTTGGCACAATCTCGCCTCGGATGACGGTACATAGAGTTTGAAAATATTAGCAATTAACTATAGAAGTATGGAAGACAGTGTTTTGAAAAAGGATGAAATTTCACTTATTTTAAGTTGAATGACACTAAAAACATTAATACTTTTCAAAGTAATACAAGTGTTCGATGTCTGAGACTGAAACATTCGAGCTTTAAAGGTCGACCATAAAAGTGTTCGAAGTTTGAATCAAAACCGAACAGCAGTTTTCTAGTATTTTTCAATGTAAATTAACATTTTATCCTCATTTTTAAAATTGTCATGCTATTAAACCATTTATGGGGATAGAATAAAGATGACATTTTTCTTTGAAGAAAGTTTCAGCATAGCTTAAGTGTTCGAAGTTTGAATCAGAACGGTATACGGAGTGTTAACGCTTCTAGCACGAAACAGAAGTGGAAATTCAAACAATGATATTTCCAAAAATCGGCAAAACATTTTGCCTTCTGAAGTTTTAGTAGAATACGGAAACAGAAATTGGTCGAAAAACGCGAAATAGAACCAAGGCCCGGAGGGCCAAGTGTCATATACTAATCGATAGGGTTCGACGAATTGACCAATGTCTGTGTGTGTGTGTGTGTGTGTGTGTGTGTGTGTGTGTGTGTGTGTGTGTGTGTGTGCGTGTGTGCGTGTGTGTGTGTGTGTGTGTGTGTGTGTGTGTGTGTGTGTGTGTGTGTATGTATGTGTGTGCAGCTCATTTTCTATCGTCTGTTTCTCGGAGATGCCTGAACCGATTCATCCGCTACCGCCACCCGGGGTGAGATTGTGCCACGGGGGTGAGATTGTGCCAAAAACCAAAAATGTTAATTTGTGAAAATTTATTATATCTATAGAAACTGGTGACCTAAATTCAAAATGATGATGAACATAACATATTTATTCATAACTCAGAATGGATCACAGATAATATTAGCAAACTATTTTGCCTAAACAGGGTTTCAAAGTTCGCGATCAAAAATACGCGGAAGTAATGCTTGTACAAAATGTCCCGCATAAACCAACCCAAACAAGAAATCGCATTAACTTGCTATCTTGAAGGTATATAAACTAATCATTTACAATGTATTGAAAGGTTATTATGCGTTGGCAAAGGTTTTGATTACGAAAATTATATTTTTCGAAACTTTGTACTTTTCGAGCTTCACGGGGGTGAGATTGTGCCAAGCCATAATGATCGATCCAATTTGTGGATTTCACATACACAGCAAAAATACGTCAGTATACACCAGCACACTCATATTCTTTACTATTGAGCACAATATTTGGACAGATTAGACTGCATCATCCATTTTGGAGCAAACAGCAGCATAGGTCTGCTAAATAATTTAAACTAATTTTTACATTTTCTCTGGAAATTTCAGCTACTTTGAATAAACACTCTAATAAGACGAATATATTATACCGTATATAAACTGCCAGTGGGGGCTCCGTAGCCGCAAGGTTACCGAGTCTGCTTTGACAAGCGAGTGGTCGTGAGTTCGAATCTTAGTAGAATCAAGCCATTCGATGTTAAGTGACTTTAGCATGGGTTTATTCTCAGGCCCCTCCATTTACCCTTCCTTCGTGCTGAATTCTATATTTACCCTCTGAGGCCTCTTGACAGTGCAAATATCCCTCCTATAGTTAAGTGTACTGGTCACAGGTGCGAATGAGTCCTCGCCAGGGACGGCTATAATATGGGATAGTGCTGACAGCGAGGAATAAGTGGGTAAAGTAGATCAAGCTTTGAAGGAAGGGTAAACCCCAATACACGCAAGCACGCATACAATTTAAAATAAGCATATCGCTCACTCAATAGCGATTATAGCAAAAAGAAATGCAGTGCAGGTCATACAGCAAACACCCGGGCGATATTACAATAGATCAACTATACTGGTCGCAGTAATGAGTCCACACATGGAAAAAAAAACTGCCAGTTTTAAGGAGGGGGAGGGGCTGGGATTGGTTACATGTTCTGCGGCCGCGGGTTCTCGAACGAAGTAATGGTTACTTCTGTTAAATGATCAAACAGGTATGCCCCCTTAGGATACACACCTACATATATATCCCCCTTGTTAACCCCTTGTGTGTTGTTGTTCAATGTCACCCCCTAGAAGGGGTGAGATTATGCCAAAATTCATGCACTTCCAGTAAAATTAGGTTTCATTGTAACTAAACCTTCTCTACGGTAGTTGCTAATTGAACAATTTAGTATATATTGACAGGTTTGAAATCAACTTAGTTCCTAAATTGTATGTATACTGAGCTAAAGAACAAAAATATATGCTTTTTTGGCACAATCTCGCCCCGGATGACGGTATTATTTTTGTTTGAAAGGTATTTATGCCTAGTATATCACCATTCAGTTATTTCGTGGTACGATGTTTCGTTTAAAAGTTATAAGCAAAAATGTGAAAAAAACTTTCTCAGAGATGGCCAAACCGATTTATGCGCTATTAGTTTCATTTGAAAGGTAATATAGCCGGATAGATCACTATTGAATTGTTTTTTGATTGGACGTTTAGTTTCAAAGTTATGAGCAACCGTATACACCACACCAAAATTAACTATAATTCATAATGATTTTAACCAAGTTAATTTGCCTAATTTCAATTATTTTAATGTCAAACGAGAGGTTTTGACACTACGAATATATATGCAAAATTTCACAAGAATTGGTTTTTCCGGTCAAAAGATATTAACCCTCGAACACTCGCGCTAACTTTTGTAACACAGTTACTCGCGCGCACAATAGCCCAAAACCAAAGAAAACGTGCGCGCTAGATTTTTGACTAGGAAAACTTTAAGTTTATCAAACCTTTGGAAGAGTTTTTTGAAATTGAATGCTCTATCGTCTGGTAGCATTTAAATTTCGACTAATCCCCCTAAAAGTAAAATAAAAAAAATATTTTTCTTCAGTTTCAATATAACACACTGATGTGTTCTGCAAAGTTTTAGAGCATATTATTACAAGAAATTTTGCTGAAAACAGTAACCTTCTATCTCTTCAGCGAAGATAGAGAAATCTTATTTATTTTAAATGCACTTGTAAAATCAGTTTTTCTTTTTCGGCTCTTTTTGTAATTATTGTGTGACTTTTTCATGTATTACAAAGTTGTACAAATAGTAGAAATACACAACTTTACTGAATGTAGTATACCCCTATGTCTGCTTGTTTAGGATCTGTTGCACTTTGATTATAAAAAAACACCCTAATTTTGACTCCGAATTATTCGACTACCAACAGATGGCTACATTTTAAACATTTTACATTTGCTGATAGTTTTTCTGCATACACACACCATTTTTCTATATGAAGAAACGAGATAAAATGCCAGTTGGGGCCAATTGCGGTACACCTCACATGCTGCTTGCTTCGTTTCTGTGATTTTCTGTCGGTTTATGCTGATCTGTTTTCCTAACAATTTAAAGTATTAATGCATCGAATAATTCTGACATTTTGCTCATAACAAGTTTATTGAAGAATATACGTTAGTTAAACAATGATTTGTAACTATATAACAATATGGCATTCAAAAACCTACACATGGTGTACAAAATACAGCAGCGTGAGTAACCGAAGGTTAATAAAAATTGATGAAATTTATTTAAGAAAACTTTATTGATGTGAACCAAATAGAATGGCATTACAGGAAATTGTGCATAGTTCAAAAACCTATAAACTAGACCTTTACTACGCAATGTATATGTTAAAGAATAATATTTCTTCTTACAACTTAATTTTACTTGCACTTATCCACATGTCGTTTTCTATCTCAAATAGCAAGTAAGACCGTGTAACAAAGGTTCCTTTCACCACTAGGTGGATTAAATCAGGTTTTTTCAATAACGCTCACTCCGATGGGCCGGATTACTGCAGCCGCGATTCCACCGGACAACCTTTGGATCCTACGAACCAATAACGGCCTGCATTCGAACTTTCTCCGCCGTTGAAAGCCTTTTTGAGTTCAACGAACCCTCGTATAAGTTTGTACAAAAATTAAATAGTGTAAGATTTTTTTGTTAGATGAATTTTAATTAAATAAATAAATAAATCAACAAATATGGCGTCTATGGAAAAATTTCTGTATATCAATAGACGCAACGACTGGTGGTTAGTATTAGTTCGGAACTCAAACACAGGTGGCGCTGCAAAATTTGACTTTCAAATTTGATGATATAGAGCTATAGTATGTTCTAGAAAGTTTATAGATAATCTTATTATGAAGCTTTTTGCTGAAAACATAATTCCTCTAAGTATTACAGTTTTTGAGATATTAGCGTCTTTCATGACGGACCCCCAAAAATCGGGGTTTTCACTGTAGCTTCACAACTAGGGTAATTGATCTTGAATGGACCTATTTAGCGCTTTTTAACACCACCACTCACACTCCTGCTTAATTTACTCGTCATTTATAAATAATATGTGGTGGTGTTACTATTTGTTGGAAACTACCACCTTTTTCTACATTATCAGTATTTTAAAAATGTATAATAGATGAAACTTTTATTAAATATATCGTTTTTTGCCAAAGCCTTTTTTGATCTTGAATGGACCCAACATGATCTTGAATGGACCTATTTCTGTTTTTTGAATGGACCTAAATTAGGATTGTCATAGTTTCTTTCATGCAAATGAACAAAATAATAACAAAGATTTTTTTTTCAATAGTACAACTATACTACTGCTATTTATTAATAGGACACAAGGTTGAACAGCTTTTGCCTTTCTTATACTCTGTTAGAAAGGTATGAAAGTCGTTTGAAAATTATGAAATCGGTCACAGTCGCCGAGGGTCTTGTTTCAGCCCAACAATTGAACAATGTCTCAATGTTTTGGTATGTCTTGTGTAGGTATCTGTGTGTTTCATTTATATATTGGAAATTTATTATTACCTGTTGTTCAGATTCGGTTGAAACGATTTCCAGGTCATAAAAAATTTATCTCGCCTATTAGTTTCAAAAATTTAAACTATTCGTTCAAAAATACGTAATATAACTTGTATTATACGTAGTTTATCAAGTACAGCGTGATTTTAAGTTTTTGTTTATTGAATATTTCGAAAGCTAAGATTTTTACTGACGTAGGACTACGTCGTACTGCAAAGTTTCAAAAGGCTTATGACAGCTCCTGTCGAACTTTTTGGACATAAAACCGTTGCAACCGTGAAAAACTTGTTGATTAGTGGTAATTATTAAATTTTTGACACATTTATATGCAATTTTTTCAGTTCAAAATTGGTCTAGATGATTTTGCCACGGTTTTGATTTTGGCAACATAGGCGTGTGCATTTGTTGTCAAATTCGAAATCAAACTGTAAATGGTGCTTGATGAAATTAGACTTGGTAATTTTACTAGTTTTATAGGTTAGGTTAGAAATCAGGGTTTAATTCTAAATGATAGTCGATGAAGAACTATATCAGATAGAAAGTAGGGAGTTTCAAAAATGAATATGGGTCATTCCATCTCAAACGTACACAAAAATCGGAAAATTTCAACCAAAATCGGCATAATTGTTCATTCCGACCCCACAACCAATTTCCCAAAGTATTATGCCGATTGATCAATCCCCATAGCAGAAGCGCTACTTCCTTTTTACAGATTTTAAAAAAAGTCATTTTTCTGTTTTAAATATCTCTGAAACAGTTTGATGTGAAGACATGCCAATATACTTTTTCTATAGGTTTTTGGCCGCGCAATCGAATGATGTTATTAGTTTTTATTTAAATTGTTAACATCATTCATTTTTTTGCAATTTAAAATGAAAAAATGCGAATATCTTAAAACACCCCCAATTTTATTTTCAAATAAATATACTCAAAATGTTCGCCAGAAAATTCTACATAAGAATCACTTAACTAGAAAAAACAATATTGGTAGTTTGGGATATATGGCGTTTTGAATATCTGGGGCATGCGTAATTCTATCTGAATTGTTAGTGAAAGAACGTTTAAGCACGTCTACCTGAAGTTTCCGGACATTTTCATGACTAAATAATGTATTTTAATGAAAAAGATGCATTTTCAACATAGAATCGGTATAATAAATTTTGATGTTCTGGATACTTTTGTATATATTTAAATAAGAGTAACAATTTCGAACAAATTTTTATAGTTTTAGTATTTAAGTGTGCTAGTTATTTGAGCAATATAATGTTAATGTTATATATTATTATGTAGACCAGTGATGGCCAAACTGCGGCCCTTCATGATGATTCGTGCGGCCCGCGGATTGATTTGAAAGATTGTGGACTTGCGAGAAATTTTTTTGATGACTTAGGAGTCCCTCAATTTAGTTGTAATGCCTCGTGCATGTTGTGAATCTGAATGCTTTCCGGTTTAAATCTTGTGGTGATTCCTACAAAATAGATTTTGTTGTCGCATATTTTACATTTTGTTATGCACAGGAATGGCCAGAGATTATTGCGGCCCGCGGTATTCATGGGCGATCTGATTTGGCCTGCATCATGCCTATGCCTGGGCACCACTGATGTAGACTAATGTGGTATTTCACTCCCGTGATTATTCCAAACTTGAAAATGGCTTTATTAACAACGTTTATATGTGAAGTAACAATAGACTTAGCATTCACATTGAAATTCGAGGTTAAAATTGCTTAGATTAGATCTATGTTATAAATGAGCCCATTGCAAATATAGCTGACAATTATAGTAAATACTCTAGGCTTCCGAGTTACATCATGAATAAATATTTTTTTAAAAATAAATTTCTATAGAAAATGTGTCCCACGCTTTCCGAGCATGCCAGCTCTTGAACATTAGGATTTTTCTCCACTCTATAAAATATTTGATAAATTAATCTTTAACAAAATGGTGGACAATTGAATAACAATTGGAAGAAATAATCAGATAAACTATATACCTATACATGTTAAAAATATTAGAAATTACTGTACTAATTTCGATTGTTAGAGTCCGAAAATATATTGATCAGCCTTTGGTACGAAATGTAGTGTTTCTATTCGAGAGTCATACAGACATAACAATTTATAATATTGATTTTGCTTGATCGCTAGTCCTATTCTTGCACAGTTTAGTTCGGTTGAAAAACAGAATATCGTTCATTTTGTGGAATTATGCAAATAATTTACACGTGCCGTCACGTCGCTTGAGAGTTAGAAGACAAGGCGTATACAAAATCCGCCCGAAAGTTATCACCAATAAAAAAACTACCCCTGCTTCAAACATACGAATGCTAAATGTAACATGACTTGGGAAGTTTACGGTCTCACGCCCGAGAAATCGTCAACCACAGCGAAAATTCTTATTTCGAGGGGAAACCCGGAACTGATTGCATTTGTTAAGCTTACCTAATCAACCGTGTAACATGGCTAAACCAATTCGGTTGAGAATCTTACTGATACCTTCATTTATATTCGACTGGGGCATCGCTGATTTGCTTATTCGAAGTTTTGGTTGTCAAACAGCCAATTATTGAGTGCTTGGATGCTGGTGTATGTCTTGTGTTCTAGAAGAGACACTACCGGTTATCTAAATTTGTTTAATTTTATTGGTAAAGGGTTCGATTGTTGTATCGGAACATATTTGAAGTGATTGTTTTCTTCTTTTCTCTAATAAATCTTATTCAGTTGACGATTATTATGGAAAATCGAACATTGCTTCAAGCCTCTAACGGGTGAAGCCGTTTGTAGACGGCCTACGCTTTTAGAGCTTGACAGCCACATACTAATTTAGCTTTAAATTGACAATATGGAAAACGTGTTCAAAACAGATTTGTTGACATTTTGATATATGTCTGAAATTAAAGAAGTTTAAATTAAATTAATTAAAAATTAAAGAAACCTGACATTAAAGAAAAGAAGAAAACTTTTTTAAAATTAAATTCCACTACCTACCCGATCAGATGATTCTAACAAAAATCTTACAGAATTGTTGCTCAAGTTGATATTTCTATCAAACTTTGTTATAAATGTGATAGTAAAACTTGCGACACACAAATTTTTTTTACCAAGATTCTTTCTCGTTCTGTTACTTATAACACGCTTTGTTACAATTTGGTTATACAGCAAGACAGAATACTGATTTTTGTTACTCATCTTGATATCAACTAGATCAAATTATATCAGTATTTGATATATTTGTGATATGCCTAGAGCAAATTTTGTTACAATTTTTGTTTTTTTAACTACTAACGAGACCAAGTTTAGAACAAAACGCAAAGGAGATTTTGTTATAAAATACTTGTTATTTAGAACTCATCCTGTTATAAATTTGATATTTTCATTTGATCGGGTATTATATTTGTGCTGTTTTCGAACACAGATACTGATAAAGCCTGCAAGTCGTAGGCGAATTACGTATCTGTCGCGAATAAATATAAATAGTAGAATTTAATTTGAATGAAGTTTTCTTTTTACCTTTGTTATACAATATAACAAAGGATTAGGAATTGGTCGAAAAACACGAAGTCGATCTGAGGCCCGGAGGGCCGTGTCACATATACCAATCGATCAGGTTCGACGAATGAGCAATGTCTGTGTGTGTGTGTGTGTGTGTATGTGTGTATGTGTGTGCGCTTCAATTTTCAATCGCCTAGTTCTCGGAGATGGCTGAACCGATTCGTCTGTTATAACTTTTATTTGAAAGGTATTTTTACCTAGTATATCACTATTAAATGGTTTCGTGGTCTGACTTTTAGTTTAAAAGTTATAAGCAAAAATGTGAAAATTACGTGACACGATTTTCTCCGGAACCACATAACCGATTTCATCGATCTTAGTACCAAATAAAAGCTCTTACTATTGCTAAACTTCACGCCAATTTTTATTGAAAACAAACAAGTGGTTTAAAAGTTATGCTTAAAAAACCAGTTTTGACAAGGTTCAAATGATCGCCTGTTTCTCAGAGATGGCCAAACCGATTTACGTGCTATTAGTTTCATTTGGCAGGTAATATAGCCGGATAGATCACTATTGAATGGTTTTTTGATTGGATGTTTAATTTGAAAGTTATGAGTAATTCAATACACCACACCAAAATTAACAATAATTTATAATGATTTTAACCAAGAAAAATAACCTAATTTCAATTATTTTAATAACAAACGAGAGGTTTTCACACTACGAATATATATGCAAAATTTCATAACAATTGGTTTTACCGGTCAAAAGATATTAACCCTCGAACACTCGCGCCAACTTTTATAACACAGTTACTCGCGCGCACAATAGCCCAAAATCAAAGAAAACGTGCGCACTAGAGTTTTGACTAGGAAAACTTGGCTTTAAGTTTATCGAACCTTTGGAAGAGTTTCTTGAAATTGAAAGCTCTATCGTCTGGTAGAATTTGAATTTTGATTAATCCCCCTAAAAGTGAAATAAAAAAATTATTTTCCTTCAGTTTCAATATAACACATTGATGTGTTCTGCAAAGTTTTAGAGCATATTATTACAAGAAATTTTGCTGAAGATAGTAACCTTCTATCTCTTCAACGAAGAGATCTTATTTATTGTATATGAATTTGAAAAATCAGTTTTTCTATTTTAGCGCTTTTTGTAATTGTTGTATGACTTTTTCATGTATTACAAAGTTGTATAAATAATAAAAATACACAACTTTGCTGAACATAGTATACCTCTATGTTTCCTTGTTTACGAACTGTAGAACTTTGATTATAAAAAATACCCTGATTTTGACCCCGAATTACTCGACTACCAACAGACGGATACATTTTAAACATTTTACATTTGCTGGTAGTTTTGCTGCACACAGACACCATTTTTCCATATGAAGAAACGAAAGAGAATTCCAGTTGTGGCCAATTGCGGTACACCTCACATGCCACTTGCTTCGTTTCTGTGATGTCGGTTTATGGTAATCTGTTTTCCTAACAATTTAAAGTGATAATGCATTGAATAATTCTGACATTTTGCTCATAACAAGTTTATTGAAGAATATACGTTAGTATATACGTAATATACGATTTGTAACTATATAACAATATGGCATTCAAAAACCTACATATGGTGTACAAAATACAACAACGTGAGTAATCGAAGGTTCATAAAAATTAATGAAATTTATTCAAGAGAACTTTATTGTTGTGAATCAAATAGAATGGCGTTACAGGAAATTATGCATAGTTCAAAAACCTTTTAACTAGTCCTTTACTACGCAATGTATATGTTAAAGAATAATATTTCATCTTACAACTTACTTTTACTTGCACTTACCCTCATTAGTAACAACTTACTCAGCAATTTCATGAGAAAAGGAACTATAAAAATTTATAAGTGCTTCTATTTGGTTCAAATTTTGTACAAACTTATTCAATTTCCAAAAATTTCATGTAAACCAAACGTGTCGATTTCTATCTCAAATTGCAAGTAAGACGGTATAACAAAGGTTCCATTCACCACTAGGTGGATTAAATCAGGTTTTTTCTTTAATTTTAGGTTTCGTAATCTTATACCAAGACGCTTTAAAAACTTCAGTCAATTTTGATATTAATATCACAAGATTTTGACCATGCGTTCAAGAGATATCATCATTCAAAAACAAGAATTCAGGAAAATTCCTAAAAAATGTTGCGCTAATATTCCATTGTTTACTTTTGAGGAAAAAGAACATCTAGAAAAAAATAATTGACCTAAACAAATTTCTGTTGGTAATATACATGCTTTGTTTCAATTTTGTAATACATATATCTGCATTGAAAAACGAAAAGAGAAATTAGACTGTTTCTTACCTGGTGCTACTGCACATAATTATTTTTGCATGAAAATCAAAACGAGCTTCTTTTGAGTGTACTTTCATGAAAAAATAGTCATCAGCTTGATCGTATTATCGTTGTTACCAAATAGAGGGTTATTCTAACTGTCGTTTATGGCATATTTTGCCAGTAGTATACAATTCATTTGGTAAATTATATAGCCTCTCGAATAGTTTACGAAATTGTCCATACGAAGTTTAACAAGTATTTCAATAGACACATACAAATTACGTACACTCAAAAAAATCAGCACGTCAAGTTTACGAGAAAACATAGGCAATTCTCATCCATCATACTTTTCATGTAACATTCACGTGAATTGTTGTTACCTCGCACTCATACTTACCAGTTTACATGCGATCCCGGTAAATTTTATCATTTTTCCCATTAACTAGTACAAGAAGTTCACGTAAGTTGCTGTACAGAAGTTTACATGATTTTTCACGTGGATGCGACGTGTCGATTTTTTTGAGTATAAGTAAAATGTGTCAGGCGATAAAGGTTATATTCGCTTGCATGGCCTTCAATCAGCACAGAGCAATTCCATGCCAAATCGTCCTAAAAGCTAAAATCTGAAATGTGCCTCTCTGATTTGGATGAAACTTTACCAAAGTATTCAATAGAAGGAAATATACACCTTCAACAGGTTTTGGCACCGTTGTGGTTCAAGACGCTTTAAACATGCGGCGTATTTATTTCGATGCGTATTATGTTTGAAAAATTGTATCTCGAAAACTATCGATTGTTCAAAAATTATGCCAAAGGAAAAGATGTAGAAAATTGATTTCTATACATGAAAAAATTATGCACTGAAAAAAATCTAAATCAAAGTCTAAATTTCAGAACTATTCTATTTTTGATCACTTTAAAATAGAAGTAATTTGCAATCCTTTAAAAGTTATTCTGAGATGGAGCAACTTTCATCAACGGACTTCGTAGAACAACGACTTTCATGACTTTTTTCTAACTAGGGGTTTTTCATGAATATATAAATTTTTTTTATACAAATAATAGTTCATTATATCATTTACAACAAAATTGGTCATAATAATTGTTTTTCTAAATGCAACCGTTTTCGAGATATTCGCAGAAAAAGAATGATTTATTTTAATTTTTTATTTTAATCACGTCTTTTTCATATGCTACTCCAGTTGCTCCACTTTTTCTATGAAATTTCTATTAACTATATTGAATTTCCTACAACTTATCCGAATACACCTTATTGATTCAACCTTTCGCTTTTAAGATGCGAGCGCATTGAGAGCTCTATTCGAAAAAAAAACCTGGACATACTGATTAGTAAGTAAGTTTCTACTGCGTGAGTAAACAAAACTGAAATTTTGATTGAAAATAATTGAGAGTATGTTGTTTGTATCGGTAGAGTTTTAACAACATACAGATTAAAGTGATATCTTTGGAACAAGACCAAGTTCGCAAAAAATTAGGCAATCTCTTCGAAAACTAGCCATATACCTATACGTTTGCCATACGTACAGATACCATTAAGACGAATACCATAAGATATGTTTGCCATAACGGTTGAAAGCCATAATGTACGCTTACCATAATAAGATTTTTTGGCATGATGGTCCAGAGTTACACATTGACCAGTTCAAGAAAAACTATTGTAATCATGTGTTTTTCTATCAGCAAGAGGCATAATTGAGTCAGTTCAAAAAAGCATATAAGGTACCCCGGGGCAAGTGGGATTACGGGGTAAGTGGGAACGGAGCTAATAACTCGTTTCAACCTAATTTTCTACAATTGAACCTTTCCAGAAATGGAAGATGACAACTCCAACGCATACATTAAACTTATAATTTATTTATAATTGGTTTTCCGAATACCAAAATTGAACTTTTAATTTGGGCGTCATTTTCAGTTTGTGTTGTAAGTAAGTTGGACGCACCTTTCTATAAATAAAGCTTTTGGTCCAAGATTTTCATAAAAGTATCTATTTTTCTGACAGATGGTAAACATGGTGTATCAATAAGTACATACGGAAATTAGTTGTATAATTTAACGGCATTAAATATATGGATCGAAATGAAGGCGGCATTTTAGAGCACCCGGGGCAAGTGTGGACTATTAAAAATAAAGTGTTTCAGAACAAAACTTCCTATCCTAATACTTTTTTTTCTTTTTTTTAGTTGTACTACCGAATATTTTCGATTCAATTACATAATATTTGTATCAGCAAAGCTTTAAAATAAAACCGAAAAGGACTAAACCAAGAGTACCCAAAAAAGAAGTCCACTAATATGGTTTATGAGGGAGCAAAAAATTTGATTACATTCTAGCGGCACATAAACGGTGTTATGGGATGGCAAAGTTGATATAATTTAGCCAATCTGCAACTGTTAAGGCCAATCTGCAAGGTTACGGTTACAAATATCATCTCGGAAGAATTGAATACTGTGTTTTATATTAATTATAAAGCCACCTGTTGTGCTTGATTAGTAATCTGATTTTGTTATGGCGTTTTTGGATTGAACTATTAGGAGAAACATTGTCTTTTGGTACTATTTTCAATGCTTTAATGCTTTTATATTAACATACACAATTTTCTGTTATGTTATGCTTTTTAAACAAATTTGAAATGAAATGTCCCTGTAAATTAAATTATGCTATGCTATGCTAAATTTGAAATGAAATGTCCCGGCAAATAGGACAAGTGGGACCTATTGCCATGATTTTGCAAGTTCTCCTTAGATTTATTTCATGTAAATTGATAGTCCATTTTTGTAATTAAACCTTCAAAGTGATACCCCTGCTTCTGTGCTGCAAGAATTTTAAAATAATCAAAGATGTAGATTACACAGTCGTATAAACCCTAACTATGCAATTTTAAGGACCCACTTGCCCTGGAGTATCTTATTCTTTTGTATAAAGAATGATTTGGTGCGAGGACTGGGGAAAACTAATTAGGGTCAGTAGATTTAGGAAAACGAATAAACCTACCTGAAATTAAAGAAAAGAAGAATTTTTTTTCCAGATTTAATTCCACTTTTAATACTTATTCGCGACAGATACGATGATGAAGCCTGCAAGTCGTTGGCGAAATACGTATCTGTCGCGAATAAATATTAATATTGGAATTTATTTTGGAAAAAAATTTCTTCTTTTCTTTAATTTCAGGTTTCGTATTCTACTTTAAAACTTCAGAATAAACCTAGACAGTTGCGATTTCTGCTGGTGGATGCCCCCACCACAGTGCAATGTAGTGGTCGGCATTTCCGACGGTGGGTCGCTGTTAACACAAGCGGCCTGTAACCGTCTCGCCCTGAATCATCTATTAAGCGTTTATAACATCCTCTCTGTAAGCCAACGAGCCATCATTATTTGTGTATTTTTATAAAAGTAAGCTATTCATATTTTTTTAGACGAGTGTAAAAAGTATGGCACACGTACACTATGGTTATTGTCCGGTCACCATGTTACAAAACACTTAATAGTGAACATTTTGTGTATAAAGCATTTGTCAAGTGAAAATTTGGTAGAATTTCGCTGTAGTAGAATTAAATTCCGAACCTCCGTTTAGGAATGTTTATTAATTAATATAATCCTTACCATGTTCTACCCCAGCCAGGCAGTTGGTCTCGAGGTATGACACTGGTCTATCAAGCCAGTCGCCCTATGTCTGAATCTCGGAGATACTGTTGCAGTTAATATAATCATAGCACTAGCCCCGCAATAGGTTGTACACTAACAGTTAGCAGGAAAGTCTGTCGAACAAAAAAGCAGAAGGTCAAATTCCGTCGGAATGTAGCAACAAGACTTTGTGCTGCTTTTTGCTCATGTTTTGTAAGCAAACTGCAAGTGATATGATATGCCAGTCCAGTGATATATTTTTCCTGTTGTTCGTAAATAAAAAAGAATACCAAAACTTACTTAGGTATTAGGGGTTGATTTCTTCATCGAATTAGAGATTTTTTCATGTAAAAAGCATGCTTTGTAACAAATCAGCGTGATCAATTTAATGCAACGAATTCAGCCTAAATATCCCCTATAGCAAAAAAACACAAATTTTATTCGCAGACCTCCGACTCTGTTCGTCGTTTTAGTGTTTAGTTTTCAACTCTTATTTATTAATTTAACATCAACAGACTACAGTTGTCCTAATGATGGTTTCAGTCAAAAAAATTACAAATATTTTCTTAAACTTCATTGATAGATAAAAACACAGAGAAGTTTCGGCGGATAGTTTCACGTGACAGATTTATCACTGTATCCGTCTTTGAAGAGTTATCAGCTGGAATGCACGGGAATGAGTTCATTTATAAACCATTTTCTGACAAATATTCTGTGTAAAAAATGATCCGGTTTATCAACTATGTCATTTTAAGAAATTGAGGTAATAATATTAGAAACCGAAATATATATTGTGCGTACTGTTTGCGCTAGTTTTTTCTACGTCTCAAATGCATGAATATACCCTTGTTGTTACACTGAAAGATTGATAAATAAAATGAAAATGTATCAAAAGTCAACATAAAAGGTTCATTATTTTCTATATATTTTATTACATTTTATTTTTATTTTATACTAATTTATGAGAATGAAAAGTCTTTAAAATAGTTTATTACGGTTTTAATAGTCGGTTTATGGACTAGCTGACCGAATAATTAAGTCGCAGTAATCATGTTACCCAGCACTGACATTCTTAGTATAATTCAATTTCGCTAAATTCGTACGGATGGATTGGGCTTCCTTCATATAAGGACTTATCATTATTCTCCTTGGTCAATTAAGTCGAAATTATCTTTTTCCTTTTTTTCAATTTCCAGTTTGGGATGTTTTGTGCCGTATTTATGTATGTTCCTTCTTATTATCTCTTCATTTGGATTATAGTTTTGGCCGCATGCTTATGGTTAAACGTATTTTTTCCTTTTCCTCAATTATAACCTTTCAGTTTGTATTCTCTACTGCGCTGCTCTACCTGCTGTGCATGTTTTCACCAGCGGCATAAGCAAAAGGAGCTAAAACAGAATTGCATAAAATTCAGTTGTTACTCTTGCCATTTATAAGTTGCTTTAGCGCGCCTAACTTAACCTTTGTGCGATGAAAGCAAACGTATCACACACTATATAAAATTGGAAGTGAGAAAATGTCTTTATTTACACGTTCTGTAATTGAATAGTCGGCGAATGAATTAGTTTGGCCCTTCAGTGCACGTTTGGGTTTAACTTTATTTTAATACAGTTGGCTCCCAATTTTACTATACTGAAACATACAAAAAATACGTTATATTTTTTCTTGGTATTAGAAAGTAATTGTGGTCTGTTTGTCGAGGGAAAGTTGTGAGCAATAAATATCAAGTTATTTCAGATATTTTGTTTTTAAAGGGAATATAGGTACTGTTTCAAAATGTGACGACTATTATATATCATTCCCCCTAGCAATGTGCTGTAACCGTTTTAACGAAGTTGCTCATATGTTTGATTTCGGTATGAAAAAGTGTGTATTTAGATTAAGAGTTAGTTAGTATGTAATAAGTAATATGTCTGTGCGATATTTATATGTCGAAGATTAATAAACAAATGACAAATGATAAGATCAAATTATAATAAGTCTGATTTACCTGCTGTTGCGAGTATGCATGTGCGCGTGTGTCATGAGTTTGCACAAAATTAAAAAAAACTAAAGATCAATCATAAACTTATCCCGATATATTTTGTTATGGAAAAGTTATACTCAATAATGTCACCAAGGCGAATGCAGTAAACAACTCTCGGGTACATTTTCAAATCGGCGTATGTGCAATGGTCACCTTTGCCGAGTGAGATATTGAATAACTGGATTAGTATAGAGAAACTCGCATGTCGTTTGAATAAGCCGGTTTGCAAAACATCCAAGATTTTTTGTTATCATGGTTAAATGGTTTTCAAGTAGCGCGCAATATCTTGTAATATGATTAAATGGAAGATTTTCCTCATATACTCGTAAACTGAAAATTGTTTCTCAAATATATGACTATGATTAAAAGTAAGGGTAAAAGCAAAGTAAAACCTAGGTGCTACATTCCGTTATCGAAACTTGACCTTCTGTTTTTTATTCGACATACTTCTCAGCCAGCTGTTAGAGTACAGGACAATTGCAGGGCCAGTTGTTACGATGTAGCATGTAGAGTACCGGAGGGTATTTTCAGCCTGCTGCTAAATCGGCCTACATTCATTTTCTCTTGATGGGCTTTCGCAAATGTAAACTTTGCCGCAATAACTACAGGGAAACTTCGATATAACGCACATTTCAATTTTTAAGCTGTACGTTATATCGAAGCATGCAAAAAGATCTCTAAAATATAGCTTATATAACTTTATTTTGTTACTGCTTGTCTACGTTTAATAAATTATGATGAAATAGCTCACCTAGAAGGGTGAAACAACCTTTTCCGTGTTTTTTTTCCTGTATATAGTTCTTTGATAAGAAATAGATACTTACTCTTTTTAAAGGAATGATTATATTTCACAACCAGTAAAAGAGAGATAGTTACTTTTCGGATAAAAAACAAATTTTTGAACGCATTCAAAAGAACAAAAGTTTGTGTCACCCTAATAGGTAGATTCACGGTCACACTAATAGTGTAATAAGACGCGCTGTATTTCAATAATAAACTTCTCCAAAGACACCACCCTTGAAAAGTTACGCATTTTTTACGCTAATGCTAACGCTAATAGCTAATGGTCCCGTTGTGAAATGCCTTGATTGGAACTCAGGAACTTTTACCGAGGCTAGATGACCATTAAGAATCTGTAAGATTGACAGAGTATTTAAATTATTGTGAATGAAACTTTGAAAATATGTACGTTATATCGAGGTAAATTGAACGTTATATAGAGTGACGTTGTGTCAAGGGTACGTAACAACGAGGGTACCTTATACCGAAGTTTCCCTGTATACTGAAAAGATCGTCGCACTCATCTCATACGCTTTAACGTGTTGTAACTATTTTCCCAAAATGTAAGCAATTTGTTGATTTTTATTCAATTAACATCAAAACCACTGTTTCTCCACAAGCACGTAATTAAGCGAATAGGGTTGTTGCACTAGCCCCGTAGCTGTCCTGTACTCTAATAGCCGGCTGTGAAGTCTGTCGACAAAGAAGGGTCAAATCTTAGAAACAACGGTTATGCCCAAGGCTTAGCTTTGTTTTTGTAGTCTCTTGGGCAGGACTGGCTATTGTGTGCCTATTACCTGTTTGTGTGTTGTTGGAACACTCACCTCACCACTCATTTAAACAAATATCCATCCACTCAACCACCTTAGGACCTAACCAATTTATGTCCAAAAATTCTCACTGCAATTTTTTTCCATGTTGGATATTTTTATCACTGCGACCATTTGTTTGATCTATTGTGATATATTCCCCGTTTTATTATAGCTATTTTGTCAAGATGACGCACCACTATCAGAAGTGATTGTCATTGTTTGACTAATAGCATTTGTCCAGCCCGGTGATGCACTTCGGATGAAGTGCACTACTGCGCTGGGAGTTGTTCTCCAAATATCAGAGGGTTCTAACAGCCCTCTTTCGAAGAACCTTAATCTTTTATTGAGAATTGCCGGACATCGGCATAACAGGTGCTCCGAGTCTTCATTTTCTATGCCGCAGAAGCGACATGTATCATCATGAAGTTTTCCCATTAGCTCTGCAATAGAAATAAACTCCTTTTTCCTCGTTAGGATATCCGTCTCTTGTTAGCGGCCATCCCCGTTTTGTAAACTACCCTATGATCATCCTTTGAATTCGATGACTGTAATGCATATTCCGGAGAGCATTCTGGCGGAATATACATACAAAAATACAAACATACTATGACGATAAATGAGTTTTTGACTATAAATTGAATGTCCGCTGACTTGCATTTTCCCTTTATATGAATATATCTGACCCGGAAAACTTCGAACTACCTCAATGTAAATTATAAATGTCGTATTTAGTATAAGTTTTGCATTTTTTGAGAAGTTTATACTTTGATGAAATGGTTAGCTGGCCACCTGATTTTCACAGAACATTTTTTTTTTTTGAAACGATGATTCTACAATTGATGAAGGGACGGTAAGGGAAAGTAGTGAAGAAGGATTTTTTCCCGGTAATGAAGGGGAAGGGTGGAAAGGAAGGGGGGGGGGGGGTAATAGGTAGCTTTGCTTAACAAGTTGTCGTTGTGACTCCTATCTTTTGTCCAATGCTGGAAGGTGCATGGGTCGAACCAAGCTGTAATCAGAGATTATAACCGGATTTGAACCCACCAAATCCAATGTTAAGCATAGCTACCTATTACCCCCCCCCCCTCCTTCCTTTCCACCCTTCCCCTTCATTACCGGTAAAAAATCCTTCTTCATTACTTTCCCTTACCGTCCCTTCATCAATTGTAGAATCATCGTTTCAAAAAAATAATAATAATAATATATGCCTGACCGCATTTCAAGGTCATGACTAAAGTCACGAGTTTGGTCAACAGAACATTTGTTTCTTGCAACTGTGTTTAACCGTTAGTTAGAAATAGCAATCTTTTTAAGGCCTTCAAATTGATTGCTAAATAACCGTTGGAAATATGATGATTTTTCAGTTTCCAGTACCCAGCAATTGTACTGATGTCAATTTATTTTTTGATAAATGTTAACAAAAAATATATGTTAAATTAGACTCCATGTCTTTAGAAATATTTCGTGAAAACTACACTGGACCAGCGCCTCTATGGTTCAAAGGTACAAGTACCAGCGAACCACATGCCCTGGCGGGCAGGGCTGTCATTCGCTCACACTATACGCCCAATGTTCCAATATTATGCCTTGTCGCACAGAGCGATTCGGCAACACACCTCTACAGCTAATATGCACACAGCGTACGAGCGAAAGCAGAGTGGGAGCGAACGACAGCACTCGGTGAAAATCGCCCAGTGAGTGACAAACAGCACTTGGTGCTGCCCTTTGCCACACTCCGTGCGGAATTGCGCAAAAAAATTGTTTTGTATTTACAAATTTTCTGCCCTTTTAAAAGTGAAAATACACGCTGCACTGAACAACTAATATGGTCTATGTTAAGTTAGTACGGATCAGGCACCGCAACAGTAAAAATGTTTTTTTCAATCACACCACTTCAACTGACCCAGCGCAGGGTGTACAATCCAGCCGCGCAGAGTGCGGCTCTTGGTGTGGTAAAGCACGCAGCAAATTTATCACTCTGCGTTTGCGACTGCCTTTTGTTGGTGCGCGTAAAGCACAGAAGAGCGTGTTTAGCAGAGACACTGAAGGGAATTTGTGGGCGAACACACACCGCATGGCGAGTGTTGTGTTGTTTAAGAATGTGTGTCTTTTGGTCTGCGCTGCGGTTTATGTCACCTCTGCTGGCGGGTGTTGTGGGTTCGAATCCGGTTATAATATCAGATTATAGCTTGGTTCGACTCATGCACCTTCCAGCATTGGACAAAAGGTAGGAGTCAAAACGACTACTTGTTAAACGTAGCTACCAATATCCCCCTCCTCATCTTTTCGTTCTTCCCCCTCCTTCACCAAAAAATTTTCATTTCTTTCCCCTACCGTCCCTTCATCAATTGTAGAACCATCGTTTCAAAAATAATATCATTTATTATAGTTAACAAGTTAAATTTATTTTAACTATGTTTTTTTTCTGTATAGAAGCATTTCATAGCTCCACTTCCAGGGGGGAGAGATCTCAAACTATTACAGAAAAAAAATCCTTCCTCAAAAATCTCCCATATGCTAAACTTGGTTCCATTTGCTTGATTAAAAATTTTTTTTTCACCCGAATAATCGAGTCCGATCTATATATTGCATGGTCGAATATTACTTAACTTACTTAACCATACTTTGTAGACGGTCTTCGCTTTTGATGCTTGAAAGTCACATACCTACAATTTTTTTTGTTAGATTATAGTTACTTTAAAAGCTTGGGTCATTCGAGACTTCTGTGGTTTTTTTGTTTGATTATAGTCATTTTAATAGTTTAGGTCATTCGTGACTGTTGCGGGGTTGGGATTTGAAGCCGGGTCCTCGGCGTGAGCGGCCTAAATGCTAACCACTACCACTACACCGGGACTGACCCCCTTTCCTACGAAATTTGTTTTGAATTAAAAATATGAAAAATGTGTTCAGAACAGACATCACAACATGCTGACCATGCGTTCAAGTTTAAGAAAAAAACCCGATTTAATCCACCCATTGGTGAAAGGAACCTTTGTTATACCATCTCATTTGTCATTTAAGTTAGAATTCGACACGCCTTCGGAACATAATTCAACTTTTATAACACTATGATAATTATCATCAATACATATGCATGTCTATGTAATATACTGATGAATTTGTATAATATTTCAAAGGAATCAAAAAATGTCTTCCTTTTACTTGTATTTTGTTATTTTGAGTTAATAGCGGGGTCGCATTCTGGGGTTTGGTTTAAGTTAGAAACTGGCCGTTTTCCTGGATGTATTCGGAACGTTCCTAGAACGTGTCCGGCTGTGGCCAATGTAATCCTGAACACTATATGACGACAAATGAACTACTTTTTCAATTTTGAGTACTTAAAGATGACACATGTTGTATTTTAGCTCAATTCAGAAACTGATCCCCGATCCGGAACATTCCCGGACGTGTTCAGATGTTTCCGATGATATCTTGAACATTTTATACGACTACCAATGGTCTAGTTTTGCAATTTCGAGTACTTGGAGGTGTCTATGTTCAGGTTTCATATATTCCAGAACATGTTCCGGACATATCTTCGGAACCGACTATCCGATCCGAATTCTATTCAATAGAATTCTTCCCAACAATGTGAGTTTTATTGTACTCTTATGGAGGTCTTCATGACCAATTTTGGTTTTAAATTCCATCATAAGAGTGTAATAAAACCTAAATTGTTACCTGGGTTCTAGGCCACAAAACTTTGCGTTTGGTAGTTATTCAGTCAAATCGGTCCAGGCATTTGATAAAAGCAGATGTTTATTGTTATATTTTCACTACTGAGACTGTTATGCGTTTATTTGAACTTGTGACTGACATAGTTTGATTTTTTTTTCAAAATTTTGGGAACAAACATAACATTACTGTTTGAAATATTGAAAGAATGAACAATTTAAAGATGATTTCCAGGCTTAGTTCAAAAGTGGTGAAAAATCACATGGGACTGTTATGCTTTTATGGGTAGTAGCAAAGCAAAGCCTAGGTGCTACATTCCGTTATCGAAACTTGACCTTCTGTTTTTATACGACAGACTACGCAGCCAGCTGTTAGACTACAGGACAATTGCAGGGCCAGTTGCTACGATCCTATTGACTCCAAAAACTTCTCCAAACCGAGATTCGAACATACGACGACTGGCTTATTAGGCCAGCGTCATACCTCGAAGCCAACTGGGAGGCTTTTATGGGTAGTAATGGTAGTTATCATCAACACATATGTATGTGTATGTAATATACTGATAAATTTGTAGAATATTTGAAATCAATCAAAAAATCGTGTGCAAAATTCTTGGGCAGGATTAATATTTAAGGTGGGACCCTCACTGGAAAGTCGAGAAACTTGTTTGTTTTGTATTTTCAGGAGCCTTTTACCTTCAGAAATGTTGAGCCCAATGTATTTTTCGATACGTGGTCTCGTTGAGAATTTGCAATAAAATTGTGGGATCGCTTGAAGGGAAGTGCAGTGCTGTACAATAGTTTAAACGCGCTCTCCTCGAAACCATATGTTTTCATCGACGGTGCGTGTATCTCAGTATCTAGAGGATCGTTTTGGTTGTTTTTTTTTGACGTGTAAAAAATAATTATCTAAATTGTGACGTAGCCGCTTTTCGATATCTCAATTTTTCAATTTTCGCTGCATTTAAAAAAAATCGTTACATTTCGCAACCAGCAAGAGGTAGATAGTTACTATGTACAGCAAATTTGCTTATTTTGCTGTGTTCTACGTGTTCATATTTCTACAACTTTTGTGGAGACACTGTACTTTTTTGGACGCATTTAAAAAACAAAAATTTGTTACACCCTAATAGGTAGATTTACGTTCACCCTAATAGTGTAGAAAGTTGCGCCATATTTTTTAAATATACTCTTCCAAAGATACACCACCTGGAAAATTAAGCATTTTTGCGCTAGAGCACATGATCGCGTTTTTTTCTATTTGGTTCGTATCAGTAAAGTTTGCTTAAATAATTTCATCAATGTTTTTCAAATAACTTTTGACTGGTAAGGCCAATTCTATTAAGATTTAGCAGATATGTTCACAGCGTTTAGGCCTCTCGTTTGATACTAAGATAATAGAAATCTGATTAATTATCTGGTTAAAATCATTATGAATAATTGTAAATTTTATTATGCTGTACACGACTGCTCATAACTTTCAAATTAAACATCCAATCAAAAAACAAATCAATAGTGATCTATGAGGCTATATTACGTACCAAATGAGACTAATAGCGCATAAATCGGTTTCGCCATCTCTGAGAAACGTTCGACTAATTGACACCTTGAAAAAGCACATTTTTAAGCATAACTTTTGAACCGCTTAATTGTTTTCGATAAAACTCTCCAAAAAAATTTGCAGTAGCAAGAGCCTTCATTTGATACTAAAATTGTTGAAAATCATGTCACGTAATTTTTACATTTTTGCTTATAACTTTTAAACAAAATGTCGGACCGCAAAACAATTCAATAGTGATCTACACCTTTCAAATACATAAGCGTAATAGCATACGAATCGTTTCAGCCATCTCCGAGAAACAGACGACTAAAGTCAAGCGTCACACACACACACACACACACACACACACACACACACACACACACACACACACACACACACACACACACACACACACACACACACACACACACACACACACACACACACACACACACACACACACGCACACACACGCACACACACACACACACACACACACACACACACACACACACACACACACGCACACACACACACACATTTTTCTAAGCGTAGTTTACATGTTTTATCTTAATTTTGTAATATATTTCAATTAAGAAACTATCTGGGTAGAACATTAGACACTAAAAACGAAAAGAGAAATCAAACTAGGTATCTAGGTAAACAACTAGCCGGCCCGACAAACTTCGTATTGCCACAAATTAACCTGTGTTATATATAAATTATGAATCTCGGATGATCTTTGTCACAATTTCGAGTTTTGCAAGTTGAGGAGCTCAGCATTAGATGATTCATTTTGGCAGTTACGTAACTATGAAAGCATGGGTAGTTTAATATACAAATTTGCAAGTTTTCCTCACAGTAAAGTAGAAAACAACTACCAGAAAGCGGATAATAAAAAGGATAGCAATATTCGCGGTGATTGTATAGCATTTCGCCGAATACCATTTGGCGAAAAACCTTAAGCGGAATGTACCATTTCATGGAAAACTTTTTCATGGAAAGTACCATTTCGCAGGGGTGATTCTCTCCTTCCTCTTCTGTTGGGTACCCTTGCCACTGCGTCCATTATTTTTAACTATTGTGGTATGCCCCGGTTATTTCTTTTGCTGTACGCTTCAAGCTTACCTATCGCTTATTGAGGAACTGATAGGCTGGTAACTGGAGCGAGACAGGTGCCAATCAGGGATGACTTGGTTTATGAATCTTGTTACCCTGATCGGCGACGCAAACCAGATCTCTCTAGGCTCTAGTAGGCCCTTTTTAAGATACTGCAGTCTGCGTCCTATTAGTGCTCCACAATTGCAGAGCAAGTGTTCCGCGGTTTCGCTCTTGGCATTACACAGGCGACAAATATCATATTGTTCGAAACCGAGATTCCGAAGATTATATTTACTCGGACAATATCCTGTCACAAGACCGGTAAACGTGTTGAGATCTCTCTTATTGAGAATCAGCAGCTTTTGAGTAACCTTAATACTCGGCGTTATAAATTGTTTTGATTGTTTGAGCAATTGTACGGCTGTGACTGTTCGGCTCTCCCATTGTTTCAGCTCATCCTTCAGCACACAGTCAGAGATTCCGCAGAATGCATCTGGACCAGTATGTGGAGGGTTAGAGCCACATCTGACTAGTTCGTCTGCTAGAGTGCTAGTTCATTCCCCTCTATACCGCAATGACCAGGAACCCAATACAAATTTACCGAGTTCGCCTGGCCTCGCTACCGCTCGTTCGGACCCAACTGAAGGAATATAATAGTGTTCACTAGACCTAGGAAAACACATAAACCTGGACGACGGCGGGTCGCCGGCAACGCTTGCGGGCTACGGCCGTCTCGCCCTGAATAATCTAGTGTTACTATAGATAATTTTCGGTGGTCTTATTATGTCATTCCAAATTGTTTTCAAAGTTTTTGAAATTGGTTTCAACAATCGGAGAGCAAAAAATAATTTGTGGGATGCAAGTCGATTTTTTTTTAATAAAATCAATTGTCTGTGGGCACTACAGCCCAAAGAACTCGAAAAATGAGTGTTAAGTGTGTTAACGCGTCTAAGGCCAAACAGAATTTCGCCTTTCTTTTCGTAGGTTTTTGCATCGTAAACAATAAGATATATATGAAAAGCAAGAATAGATTTGGTTTTCACGTTCAAACTTTAGGGAAAAATGCATTATTTTTGCTCGATTAAAAAATTCTCTTTCCCTTCAGTTGACCAACACTGGAAGGACAAAAACTTTATAAAATATCTGTAATAGCCTTATTGAGCCTTATTTTATGGAAGAGTCAATAATTTCTCTAGTTCGATTAGTTTTTGACTTACGCAAAAATTTTTGTTTTATTTGTATGAGAGTCCTTTGAGGGGTCTCAAACCACCATAAAATAAATTCATGCATCCGTGATCCTCCACATACCAAATTTGATTCCATTTACTTTATTAGCTTTCGAGTTATGAGGAAATTTGTATTTCATTTGTATAGGAGCCTCTCTGTTAAAGCACGGGGGGGGGGTCTCAACAAGAAAAAATTCTTGCTTCCAAAAACACCCACACGCCAAATTTGGTTCCATTTGCTTGATTAGGTCTCGAGATATGAGGAAATTTGTATTTCATTTGTATGTGAGCCCCCCTCCACTCCTAAACAAGGAACCAGTACTGACCGAGTGACCAGAACATTTAACTATAAGAGTAACTTTTTGCACTGTCAAGAGTGCTTTTATGGGGGTCATATTGAATTCAACATGAAGGAAGGGTAATGAGGGGTCTGAGAATAAACCTATGCTAAAGTCACTTGACATCGAATGGCCTGATCCTATATAGTTTAATACGGGGAGTGAAATTAATAGGGGAATGTCGTCAAAAGAATTTTAACAAAGGTCTTATTAATAGTTCGTATTTAGACCTATGTTAAATTTCCAAAGTGTCTTTTGACATGAGATTTGTGGACCAAAAGATGGCCCAACCACGACGACATTCCCCTACATTTTGTGTTGCTTTACAGTATTTATAAACGTCAAGGAACTCAATATTTTGAATCTAAGCACTGACTGGGTTCGCAATTTATAGCCAAAACATTGAATTCCTTCACGCATCTGTTGTTTCTAGCTAGAATGTGTCCTATTGCCCTCATTCTATTTTATCACAGATTCTTCGCTAACATACCACTTAGAGATCGCACTATTATAATGTAGTTGAATAAAACAACAACAAAGTCCCATGCTAAATATTGATTTAGAAGATCTTAGTAAACTGCATTTCTGCATTAAAAATAAAAGAGTATGAAAGTTGGAGTTTCACTGTTTTAGTTTGACCGTCGCATATTCTGTTAAGATTTGCTTCTCTTGCTTTACAGTAATTGTTCGCCGCTTTGTTATTGGGAGAAAAAATATGTGCATGGTTTTTCTCATTTCTGATTGTAAACTTCTTGACCATTTAACGCTTGATGAATGTGATCGGCATGTCTTTCCTAATGAAAGCAGCGCGCATAGTAGGGTGCCTTGAAAAGGTGCTGCTTAAAATTAGATTAAAAGAATTGTTTCCAACCGATCCTCTATCCCGCGAAGACCTTCATTGTTGTAATTTTTTATTTCTTTTTACACCTTTCTTTGCGCATATTCCAGACTCATAAATTCACATCTTTCTGAGGCGGCTTGCCTTTTCCCGGTCTTATTGAGTCATTCACCGGCTTCAATGGGCAACGATCAATGAGATTAAAATACCAAAACATAATGTTTAAATCAAACCACTGCAGCAGGCGTCCGGTGATTATCGTATCTCTTTTTCTTAGCTGATATGAAGATGTTATTAGGTATCGCGAGACTCTTTCAACCACGCTTGTATATGAAGCGGGGAGGATGAAAAGCAGAAACGTAAAAAATCATTTATATAATATAAACGTCTAAACCATGACAGTTAATCATAAAACATCCTAATGTTATAATTATCTGTATTTTTACCAGCCTTCAGCAGCGTGGTACCTTTCTTCGCGGCTTTTCACAGGGAAGATATTTTTATGTTTCTACACTGCAGAAATCAATTAGTTTTGTTGAGTCGTACCATTTCGGTTGGGTACATTTTAGAGTTCTGCAAAATAGTTACCCAAACTATAACGCTGTAATTATTTTTAATTAATTCATTTTAAAAGTATCTAACCGAAAACAGAACATTCTGGATGATTTTGAATGTTTTAGGATATGAACAGGTATTTCGATAAATATTGAGGAATATTCAGTCTGGAAAAAAATTTGATTTCGATTTAGGAATCGACTAATAGACAATTATCCCGCTAATAGTATTACGTGAGAGCTATCTGGTCAACACCGTTATCTACGCAATTATGAATGATGCAAAGTGTGTTATCGATTTTTTTTATTGAAATATTGAAATATAAAATCGTTTGTCACTATATTTGCTATGAAATTGTATTGCACAAGAAAACATGAACAAACTTAAGACTGAAATTTCATTACTTTTAATTTGATTCAGTTGGATGTAGGTTAGTTTATACGATGTTGTCCGTCGCTAACCGTGAAATTAAAGCGATAAAAACTTACGTTATGATGGTACCAATACCGCGTTATTATTACAACGTCTAGTTGAATATTTAGAGATTGGTTTTGGCGATTACCTTATAGTAAATTAACAAACACAGTTGTTATTGCGAAAGAAATAACGTAGATTTAAATCTTGTTTGACCGTATGTTATTAGAAGATTAGTAGCTTGAAATACAGGTCGGACTCGATTATCCGGGTGACAAAACAAATTTTATAGTGTTAAATACGTTTTGAACATAAACACATTTCAAAAAACCTATTTAAAAAAAAATTCACCCGGATAATCGAGTCCGACCTGTAGCAGGGTATGTTGCTGCCTCGTCGTAATTGCCTATTCCCGTCCTATCCAACACGAATTATTAAAAATATCAGCGATTTTTATGACACACAATGCAAAATTAGTTATTCCCTAATATTTTAGGTTGTTGCCTCTCATACGCGATCAATCAAAGTGAACTGAGATCTATTTAAATGCTTTTTTTCATTCAAGAATTCCTGGCAGCTAAATTTCCAACGTTTTTTTGAGCGACGAAGAAGAAAATGTCGATTAATCGTTTCAATTTCCGTCATTCATAAAATGAAAATAACACACTCAACGCGTTGTTGTTATTCTGCAGCCGGGAAACTTGTATAACCTGCAGAAATTTTTTCAGAATAACATTTATCATCATGTCCTACACAAATACATGCGCGCTAGCTTCGTAAACATTATTGTGATTTTCAGCTCGGACGATGAAAAATTTTGATGGCCGGATTTTAAAATGGTACGACGAATTTAAGATATAAAGTCAGTTGCGTAATTTCAATAATATGCTTTATTAAACGCTTTTTAGTGAATTCAAAGGGCACGGGTTGGAAGGTAAGTGTGTTTGTGTCAAATCAGTAGTAGAGCTTTTGGAGTATTAATTAAATCCACGAATCCAAATAAAAATGATGAAAATTAGAGTGGCTTTCCTTACTACGGTGGGAATTAGAAATAAAGCCTACATTTTGGTTGCACAACTTAAAAACCTAGGACTCTGTGGTTAGAGTATGGTTATTTTTATGATCGATGTACAGGTACACTACACTTTGATGATAGTTGGACGAGTTCATAGCATCAAGTTGATTTTTCCGTAAAACCAGTCCTATCTGTATGTATGAAATTTTTATTTCCTTCAAGCTTTCAAGCTAGTTGAAGTTTAGCTTAGATTTGCTTTATTTCGCTAAAATTTCAATCTCAGATTCCGAGTACAATTGAATGATTTGATTTAATTTCAAATACTGTAAATCAAAAGTGATGGTAGTAACTTGAATATCTAAAAGCACGATCGTCAAGAAAAGCGATTGAGTTTCAAATAATTATAGAAATAAAAGTAATATAGGTAATAGAAAATAATGTGCTTTTAGGGTTGCCAAGTGGCCGGTTTTTGGCCGGCCCGACCGGTTTTTCACTTGCAAAGCCGGTGGCCGGTCAATCCTGCAAAAATGCCGGTTTTCCGACATATGAAGCCAGATTTGTACTAAAACCTGATTTGTTAAATTTTCGGATAAATCTATTAGCAATCCAGAGCAGTGAATCATTGCAGACAACCAGTTTTGCAGTGACAGTACTTTGCTGCTTGCGGTAATATACATTAAATTGTCCACTAGCGCCAAAAGCAAGTAGATGTAACTCTAAAACTTGCTATTTTCAATAATTCATTCAATGTTCGTTGTGGTTGCGACTGCCACAACTGACTGCTCATCCCATTTACATGGGAAGCTGTCAAGCGAGTTTCGATGACTACTCAAATAATATGTCATCAATGCACATTACACATTCCAGGCAAATCGTCTAATATGCTACCACCCCCCACGACATTTTTTGAAGGCAGGACCGACCGGCCGGTTTTTGTAATTTTCAGACTTGGCATTTGGCAACACTATGTGCTTTACAAATTCACTATTGATACATTGGTGAATATTGAGCATAGTTGAAACATATCGGACAACTCCTATTTTCAACTAAACGTAACGTAAATGTAACATTCACTCATACTAACCAGTTTACGTGCGATCCCGGTAAATTTGAACAATTATTAATTATTAACTAGTATATGAAGTTCATGTACGTTGCTGCACAAAAGTTTACATGATATTTCACGTGGATGCGACGTGTCAATTTTTTAGAGTGGAGATTTTATTTAATTACTTGCTGATTGCCCGATCTTACTTGGACCCCTTTATCTTTCAATCACTTGTACATCTGTTATTGTAACAAAAATTCTCATAACGGGTAGTAACTAAAATTTTGAAAGTTTTTCGAGTCCCCTGTGCACAGTAATAAACGAGCTCAGAGAGAAATGAGTGTATGTACGTATTTGCTCTTGCTCTCTTCTTTCTGCCAGTATTTTTTGTTTTGTTTATGCTCAAAATAGCCTCAAAACAAGAAACATTTCGCGAGCCCGTTGTACACGTCTACGAATTGCACGAGGATCTCGGCAAAAAGTATACGGTATAACATTTTAAAAGCGAACCATTTCCTAAGATCCCAATCACCATATCCTAAGATCCCAATCAGCTAATTATGGATCAAAATTATAGACACAGATCACTTCGTTCTCTTTCTCATGCCTTTAACAACAACAAGGATTCCATGAGCAACGGAATGCCGCAAAAAAGTTCAACTGTCCAACCAGTACGTCTGAAAAACATTGAAAAGAGTCGGAATAAAAATACAAGAGCCACGGAATACGCTGAGGAACAAATTTCCGAGCTGAAATCCCAATGCGGCTGGTTGATAAAAAATTATTTCGGAAAATGCTCTGTTTTGGACGACGAAAGTTACTTCCCTCTTTCAAAGACGCACATTCCCGGAAATGATCGAAAATATTCCATGGATAATTCTACTGCATCTCCGAATATAAGATATAAGTTTAAGTATAAGTTTGAACAGAAAGTGATGGTTCAAGCCATGGATTAAGTCCTTTGGTTCGATTATCAATCAAGATGTGTACCAGAACAACACAAATATCATGCAATTGGTCAATACGTGTTTTGGCCGGATAAAGCATTATCGCATTACGCTAAAAAACATACAACATCGTTCCTGAATACCCATTCGATCCTATTTGGGTATAAAAACCACAACCCGGCAAATCTGCCTCAATCGAAGATTTCTTCGAGATTTTGAGCTCCTTGGTGTACAAAAATAACTGGAGCGCCACAAAATCCAAACAGTTGATTGGTAGAATCAAGAGATACATTCGCAAAGTTGACATGACGGCAGTATAACGCTCCTGTTTCGATATCAAACGGAAGCTTCGCCGAACAGCCGATTATGGACCGTTTCCAAATATTCACTAATTTTTTGTCAACAATGGACAATGTATCTTTAATTTCAAACGGGCACACTATCGCCGCTAACAAATGATGACAAAATTTGAACCTCTCTGATTTTGATGAAACTTTACCAACGTTTAATAGTTGGAAATAGTGTTTAATAGGAGGAAATAAGCACCTTTCTCAAATTTTGGCACAATTTTGATTTAAGACTCATTTTTTAAAAAGGGTGTAAATATTTTCATGGGTATTATGTTTGAAAAAGCGTATGTCAAAAACTATCGATTGCTCAAAAATTATGTCTAAGGAAGAGTTGTAGAAAATTGTTTTCTAAACGTGGAAAAAATATGCACTGACAAATTCTTTTCACCAGTTTTTCAAAAATTTCAGAAGAAAACTTAAAATCAAGATATCAAAAATATACCATTCTTGATTTCTTCAAAAAAAATTTTTTTAGAAAAAATAGAAGTAATCTGCAATCTTTTAAAAGTTATTCTGAGCTGGAGCAACTTTCACGAACGGACTTCGTAGAACAACGACTTTAATGGGGTTTTCCAAACTAGCGATTTTTCAAGTAATATATGGATTTTCAATACAAATTACAATTATTTCTGTCATTGTTCTGTCATACAACAAAATTGGTCGTAATAATTATTTTTTTAAATGCAGCTGTTTTCGAGATATTCAAAGAAAACGTAAAATTTATTTCAATTTGTTTTTGTTTTAAACGCGTCGTAACTATTAATATTTGGCAGGGCAGTTCTCAAAGAAATTTATCAAGACTGAGGTTTGATGCTTTCCCAACGTTTCGACAATTTGTTGGTGTCTTTTTCAAGGGGTAATATCATTTACGTCTGTTGTTTTGTTTTGAAGAGTGTACATATTACGGTTTGCCCCGTAACTGTCCTATAAAGAAGGGTCAAGTTCTTAACAGGACGTTCATACCGATGGCTTCTTCTTCATATATTACGGTCATGAAGGGTAGTAGTTGGTACATAAATTTGAATATTTAAAAAAGTTTTTTCCTGCTTTGTAACTGTACTGCGGACACTAAGCGTTTCTTTTTGAATTCAAAATTTAAACACGTCTTATTTATATGTTACTCAAGTTGCTCCATTTTTTCTATAAAATTTCCAACTTTTCCGAATACACCTTATTGTCTAAACCTTTCGCTTTTGAGTTGTGGGTACATTAAATACCGTATTCGAAAAAACTGGACTCACTCATTTGTTAGTTACTTTTTACCGCGTGAGTAGAAATTACTGAAATTTTGACTGAAAATAGTTGTATTTCAGTAAAGTTTTACCGATATGCGATTACTGTGATATCTTTGGAATATAAGTGCGCAAATAAAATTTGAGCACTCTCTCGAAAATTCAAATTCTTCACATCGATGGTGTGGTAAACATCTCGGAATCGAACATTTAACCGTATCCTAAAATAAATAAATAGAAAACTTATCCAATTCATTTCATAGTATATATATATACATTTCATATACATAGTAGAATTAAATTGGATAAGTTTTCTTTTTATTTAATTTTAGGTTTCGTATTCTACTAAGGCGCCCCAAAAACTTCATTTAACCGTATCCCAAGTGATCAGAATGTTCAAGAAGCATCAGACTAGCAAGCGGAAGGATGACAGCGGTTGAAAACGCGGCACTACAGAACCGGAGAAAATTAAAAAAATTATAGAAAATGTGGATCAACTCGAGTGTCATATAAAAAAGACGTGTTTAAAACAAAAAAAAAATCTGATTTTTTCTTCGAATATCTCAAAAACGGCTGCATTAAGAAAAATAATTATTGATTATGACCAATTTTGTTGTAAATGACATAAAGAAGCGTTATTTGTATTAAACATTCATATGTACTTGAAAAATCGCTAGTTTAGAAAAACTCATTAAAGTCGTTGATCTACTCACAACGAATATATGTTTTTGGGTTTTGTATGTATGGGAAAAGTCGAAAAAATTACTGTATAGACGTTATAGCCAAAGCCAAGGGGTTCAAATAGTTATGATTACAACACACTTTTAAAAAGAGTTACCTCTAATTACTTTCTTGGTTACCTCTGATTACCATTTATTTTTTGTAATCATGCTCTTGTGATTACTAATAATCAGGAATGACATGATCACTTTGCTTGGCTACTAATGAGCTACTAGCATTGTAGCACCGTAAATACAGAAAATACAGCACAACTTTACTCAGAAAAATTGTAGATTATAACTAGTTCTTCAATCGTCCCATATAAAACTTTGGCGAATTTTGCTTGACTGAGACGGTACTGTCAAATGAATGTGAGTTAAGTCAAAGTGATTGTGCCATCGCTGCTAATAATTGATAGATTACCTAAGTTTACCATTGATTACGTAATTAATACGTAAAAGATTACAAAAGTAGTCTTTGATTACTATGCACTTATACGCGTTACTGAAAACCCCTTGGTCAAGGCTTTGCTTTCCCTTTATACTTTTACAGATAATTTTCAACAAATTTAATGCCAGTGTATAGCGTAAAGTCAACACAGACAACATCGTTAGATTCCGATTAGCTCAGATAATCGATTATTATTAATATTACGCATTTTATATATTTAATAATAGTCATTGTAATAATCATAATGATGATGGTAACACTTACACGGTGTCCAAGGAATTGGAGAGAGCCAGCCAATAGCTGAGTAAATTGGAAAAATTTTGTTCACTAGGCCATGTCTTAGGACGAAAAGTCAATTAATCCACCTAGCGGCGTGACCTGGCCTTTCTTCTAGAACATTTTTTTATTTCTTAGTATATGAATATGTATGTGTAATTCAGTTAGCCATATTTTGTAAACTTCAATTTACTGCGAGCATCTATTGTATTTTCATTACTAGACTCCAGAATGAGTATATGTAGCGAATCAATAATTCAAAAACCGAGCTGGAATGAAAGAAATACTGTAAATGCAGCGCCACAAACATTTCCGATTGCGGGTAACAGTAAGAGAAGAAAATTACGATTGAAATGTTTCTGCTTAAAACGCTAGAAAAAGAGCCATTTTTGTTTCGACTATTTTTAATTGAAATGAACTTTTGCTGATGTGTTGGATACTACGTAAGGATTCATTGTCCATGAAACTTAATTTTTTTCGTCATGCGTAACTGTTCGAAAGGGCGTATTTAGAAAAGAAGTCAATAGTTAAAAACAAAACAGATCTTAAAAACTTCTTCATATTTCCAAAGAAAATTGACCAAGAAATCTTTAAAAAATGTTATTTTTTTAACGGCAGTGCTACCAAATACTTTTTAATTCGATTTGAAAACAAAATTTCTTTTCGATAGCTCTTCACCAGATTTTAGCGTATAATTTAGGCTATCTTTAAAAAAATATGAGACAAATCTGAGGAAACATATTTTGAGATAATTCTCATTTTATGATTTTTATCATGGTTTTTCATGAAATTTCGAAGTTTATTATTTTGTTGGACGCAATCAAAACGTCATTTGCAGTTCAAATCATTTATGTTGTTTTTGACGTAGGACTACGTCTTACGGCAAAGTTTGGCTGGGTAGGGTGTCATTCCAAAAAATCTTAGCTCTGCGGTTTCCCGATCGATTTTCAATATTTTTTCACCAAACGATCGGAACATCTTCTAAGAATTGGCTCAAATGAAGAACGCTATTATTTGGTAAGTGTACACTATTGAAAAACGGAAACTAATGAAACATTGTCTAACTAGAAATCCTCGCATCCTGATTGGTCGAAGAAAAGACGTCATGGTTTGCACGTGTTTTTTGCAAAAAAGTGACAGAAACTCCTCGTCCCAATAGGTCCAAGATTTTTTACGGCACTTAGACCTATACCAATTTGATATCTGTTCTTGGAAAGTACCTCAGAGTGCAAAACCACCCCTCTTCTTCAACCGATGTTATCGTTTTAATGTTTAAACCTAGTCCAATGTGATGTCCTGAAGGTAAAGAATTTTCTTAAAGTATAAAACCACCCATTTTCTTCAACCGCCTTTAACATTCAAGATTGAAATTAGTCCAAATTGATATCCTGAAGGTGAAACGTCATCTAAAAGTAAGCGGTCATCCTTTCCTTTTGCCAGATTGTATCCATATTGGTGCTGCAAGAATTTGTTCGAAACTGTTGTCTTGCATTTGTGCATGTGACGTGACGCAGAATTCTTAAAACGAGGAAAATCAGCGGCTCTCTTATCCGAGAATAGGTTTGAGCGTTTCATTTGCTGCTTTGCATCAGTTAGTTGCTGGCAATTCTTTACATAATTTCCATAGTCAAGCATTACTTTTAGATTAATTTCTTTCGAAAATGATGGACAAGACAAGGCAGGAGGGACCCGTAGTGATGCTAATGTTTATTTGATCGTCAACTCAGTATAAGGCAGCAAGGTACAAAACATTTTGCAAACAACTTTAACTTATTTATTAGCTTTCAATCATGAGAAAGAATAAAACTGTAAAAAATTATCGACTTGCAAAAATTTGGATTTTTCAACCTGCAGCACAACCAAACCGTTTTTACATAACAATTCAAGAGCAACATTTGAAAAGGACCTATGTGCAAATGAAAGATTCTCTTCGTGTCTCTTCTCTTCCGCTTATCACGGCGATGCAACCCAACAAATATTTTTGTTAATTAGTAGCTTATTCAACCGTTGTATAGCTAATTACCGGGTTATTAGCGCTTGATAAGCTGTTATACGACAAAAATGTTTGTTGGGAAATGCACTTGAATGGTTTTATTTCTACATGAAACAGTTGCTGGCGTTATTTGCAAGCTATTGGTAACGAAAAATTGCATTGGAATGCATTCATGTCACCGTGGTAACCGCAAGAGAGGAGACACAAAGAGAATCAATCCCTCATTTGCGCGTAGGCCTTTTTTACATGTCGCGCGATAATTTTTTGATATCATCAAATCAATTACATAAATACATATATGTCTAACTAAATAGTATTATGTTGAAGTAAGATTTGAGGTGCTATTAACATTCATTCGAAAATAATTGAATATTCTCATCCTACAGTCTCAACAAATTCTAATCCGAACCCAAAGAATCGTATTATTACATGCATGGATATATGCTACTATCGCCACAAAGAGACTTACGTAGTCCTGCGTCACCTATGTGTGGTCGTGTCTTGTACACAACCTCTCTGATTTTATTGACTTGAAAAAGTCATGCAGCATGCGGGCTAAAAAATGATATTAAATCATAAATTCTGTCGGGATTAATTGCGATCTGGATTGGTTATCTAAAGTGTGTCGCTAAACACCTGCTACAAATGAAATAGATGAATGGATGATTTAGAAAAATCATCGCGATAAGCTAAATTAAACTAGATGGTCATGCATAAATTTTAGATTGATATGATTGTGAACTTAATTAGACAAATGTCTTTAGTAGATCTTCAAAAATAAATTTCGAGCATTCTCCTCTAAGAACTAAAGTAATTGTTCCATTTTTCGAAGCAACTTAATAGCAAACAAAAAATAAATTTATTAAAAATTTTTTTTCAAAGATCTGTAATGGTGTATGCAATAGAGTCTTGTGTCGTAATCCGTCTGAGCTTCCGATTTTGGCCATACTAAAATTTATTGGAAGCAGCCATTCTCCATCAATTGCGTGTATCCTTAGGTACGCTTTATAGTAACCAGCGAGGTTGCAACTTTCGTACCACGAAAACACTGAAGTTTGAATTTTGTATCAAGAAGTTTATTTGATGTACATGATTGGTACAAGTAAAATTGTTTTCATAGGCGTGATAATATGACACGCCCTCGAACGAACATAAATACAATAGCTCACTTTCTGCTTGCCTTTTCATTAACAGGCAGTGCTCAGATGCGAAGTGAAATACGAACAAATTATCACAGTTTACCTTTTCATGCTTCCTAAATTGCTGTATTTGTGAACACCATTGGCACTTACCGCAATATATGTACATGATCGGCAACAAACTCGTTTTGGCATCGCAGTTTGTAACACAACAGCGACACGTCTAACCGAGTTATGCTGCTGATTTCTGTTTCTACTCACTACATTCTCCAAGACACTTAGGCAGCGGAAATTTCTTCGTGTGGAAAAGGACTTGTAATGAAGTGAGTGTGTATTATTATACAATACAAACGGAAATGTGTTCATTCTACCAACACTACCACATCAGCGTAGGAAGTGCGTAGTACAAGTATTAGTAAAATACATCCACGGGCTTTGGTTGGGAAGTAAATGAACTAAAAGTGACGAACGAACTTTGAATAGCTGTTTCATGATTCAATTTTCCTCGTTGAGGTAAGGTAGAGGGCATCGTTGCTCTACTTGTGGATATATTTTCGACATGCCATTCAGCATTAAGCAGACCAATTTGTCTTTTGGATTGGAAGTGCATGCAGGTAGCGCGGTTCGTGCTACGCTTTGGTTTTTATCTTCAAACTTTATATATGTTCAATCCATTTTACCTTTTTAGAACTACTGAATTTAAAGTTCAAGTAGTCACCATAAATTTTTTGTATTTTAAAAGAAGTTTTTAAGTTCAGAATAATAATTCTGGTCATGAAATTTCGACTATTTGAACCATATCTCTTTCTCTATATCAGTTATCACTAATAATACAGGGGAGCCTGCTGCAGGTTGAGACTAATTATCTTTTCGGTTCGTAAAACTTAATCACAATGTTCTAATTATGAATAATATATCGGTACAGGAAAATTGGCAAAATATTTGATTTTTGACGAATAAATAAATTATGCTCATTTCCGTCGAGGTCCTAAAAAATCACAAAAAAGTATGAAGGTCTGTGCCTAGGTGCATGAACGAGGAGCTCATGCAGGACTACGAATGTATGTTCAATTCAACAAAGCTAAGCCTTTTGCAAATGTTTATCGCACAAATTTTTAATTTACTGTATTGTAATAAATGCTCAGAATCATTTAAACCTTTACACAAAAATACAAGAAGACAAGTTTAAATTTCCTGAATGCTCGTGCTCTATATATCAGTTTTATCCGTTTCACCACTCAGACTTTCATCAGGAAACAATCACACTTCTTCTGGTGATTGGCGATGACCGCATTTTGAAAATTTTTGTGCGAAGTAGCATTAGTCAACTCTGAGTAACTAGCTTGAAACTGGTATGCTGTTAACGAATGTTAACTGAGTTAAGGAGCTTACAGTTGAATGAAAACTATAAATAAATAAACTGGGTTATTTACCACTGGTTCACATTTGTCACTTTCCATGAAAATAGTTAACATATAGCACAATTTATTGTGACAGGTTGTTTTGAAATATAATTAAAAAGATAAAATGTCATCAATTAGCTAACGTGTCCTGTACAATAATAGTTCTTTTTGTCACCCTATTTAGCACTATTAACACAGGGCATAACACTTATCGTTCTTACAAACATGTGTTGTGCCCTGTGTTAATAGTGTCGTCAGTTCTTACGTTAGTGCAAAAAGTGAAATTAAAAGCCTCTATTTATCAGTTCTTTCACACTTGAGAACTATACAATCGAAAGTATCTAAACGTGTAATGGTAAAGCAACAAACTAAACACCAAAATCTATTTTCGGTTCAGACAGTCGCTAATTCTTCCTCACTTTGCTGTATCACGTCACATGCATAAATATTCCGTTAACCCCTTTTTCAGATACGACTTCCGATTTGAATAAATTCTTGCAGTATGTGGATACAATTCGGCGAAAGATAGGGATTGTCGCTCACCATTTTATAACTGTGTACTTTCAGGACATCAAATTGGACTAGGTTTATCGCGATCCTAAGCAATCTTGTTAAGACGAGTGGACTTTATCACTTTTTCTGGCGTAGTTCTCAAGGAGCACAGATATTAAATTAGTATGAGTCTGAACATTGTAAAGAATATTTGACCTGTTGGGACGAGGGGGTTTTGTTGCTTTTTTTCTAAAACTAAAGTAATCGAAATCACAGAATACAGATGGTGAATTTAACTGATGGTGTATTTAACCTGTCTGTGGAGCAAGGCGATCACAAAGAAAATGTATGGGAATATTTGACCTTGTAACTTTTCGTTAATTTTCACTAATCCTAGTCATTTAAAAAGAATGCTGTAATAGAAATCACATAATTGCTACATCTTTCGGTATCTAAACCATGAAAATTCATTCATAATTGGTAGGTCTATTAGCGTTAAAAATCTATCACATTTTCGTGACGCTCGCATTTTTCGATTTTTTGGAATGACACCCTATCCCAACCCTTGCCGTAAGACGTAGTCCTACGTCAAAAATGGTGCAGGTTGAGAAATTTTTCGCGTGAAAAGCGACTTCAGTGTATTTAGTATGAAGCTAAAATGCACAAAACATGTTGTAAAAATCTTTTATATGTACAATATCCATTCGTTTTTGGCAACACGCCAGAAAAATGTATGTTGTCAAAATCGAACCATGTCAAAAACGAACGGTTTTTAAATTTCGGATTTACTGTCACTGTTGATTGATCAATACCAAATAGAGATGTTCGCCAGGCCTTGAGTATAGCCTTGGAATGGCCAATATTCGAAAAAAAAACATTCTGGGAAGCTTTGTTTCAAAATAATTAAAATAATTCTCGGATGTGTCAGAATCCAAACGTGCTAAAAATGAGACGTGTCAAAATCGAACTGGTACTGTAGTAGTTCAATCATAAAAATGAATGAAACGTTGTATTTGTATTTGTATTTATTTATCTGATCCATCTGACATTGTGTCTTAATGAATAAAAGTTGCATTAATTTCTAAGAAAAACATTGAGCAAACGATTACGAAAAACATGAATTGGAACATTAAAATCGAACATCTCAAACATTTCATTAAAACTATGACATGTACAACGTACGGGTTCATGCTGTCCAAATAAGTGACTTCGCGGCTCCAGGTGTAAAAAGTTTCTTTAGCGTAGCGGTCGTACGGGAGCATATATACACAGTTGTTCCAGCAACGTCGGCAGTCGATATGGTTGGTTAGAAGTTTTGCACCAAAAACTGTTTGTGCGATTCGTCGTCTCAGCTCCAACGGTTGAATACCAAGGAGTCGGCAGCGGTCCTCGCAGGGCGGCAAATTAAGCGGATCGGTCCATGGGAGATGGCGAAGGGCGTAGCGGATGAACTTTTTCTGAATCATTTCACTTCGGCGAGACCAATTAGCGTGATAAGGACACCAAACAACAGAACTAGTTTCGAGGATCGATCTCACTAGCGAGCAGTATAATGATTTTAGGCACAATGGGTCACGAAACTCATCGGCTATCTTGAAAACGAATCCCAGCTGCCGGTTGGCCCTCGAGATAATACTGTCGTAGTGATTTCTGAATGAAAGTTCATTGTCTACCAGTACTCCCAAATCTTTTATTTGTTTATTTGGTGTATAAAAATTATACACTGAACTCGGAGGAGCTGGTGGCCGGAAATAGTGTAACCGTAATTAACAGGCGTACGTTTTCTATAAAACGAGATCACATTGCACTTCTCGATGCTTAGCTCGATGCGAGATCACATTGCACTTCTCGATGCGAAGCGGTTTGCTGCACACTAACTCACGAACATGTTCAAATAACCCTGCAGCTCCAAACAGTCGCTTACGCACTTAATGGCTTTAATTTTTTTGTGTCGTCCGCATAGAGCAGTCGACAGCCATGTGGAAGCACATGTGAGATATCGTTTGCAAAAATCAGAAAAAGCAGCGGGCCCAAGTTGCTGCTTTGTGGAACTCCAGATTGATTGGAGAAGCAACTGGAGACAGACGATCCGATTCTGACAGAAACCCTCCTGTGTGTCAGGTAAGATCTAAAACAGCAGACGGCATCCGCGGATACACCAAGTCGCTCCACTTTTCCAAGTAGTATTCCGTGGTCTACTCGATCGAAAGCAGCTTTCAAGTCAAGATAAATGGCGTAAAATATTTCTCGACTTGCAAAAATTTGGATTTCTGTATCTGCAGCACAGCAAAGCCATTTTAACATAACATAATTTTGTGGTAGGGGTAGGTAGGTAGTCTCATTCTCATTTGAAAGCCTCATAGATTACTATTGAATTGTTTTTTGATTGGACGTTTAATTTAAAAGTTATGAGCAATCGTGTACAACACATCATAATTAACAATGATTTATAATTGTTTTGCCTGTACTATCGGGCTATTTTGCAATACCGAATTACCGGTTTTTCCTCGATCAAAAACCGGTATTTTTGGTTTTTTTTTGCAAAGGTTATACAAATAATATCTCAATTATACACGGAAAGAAATCTGATTCCGATACCATTGCTGTCAAATCATGACTGAACTGCAATATTAGGTAGCTCAAAATCATGAATCATGAATAGTTCATGATCTTGCGTTGTGTTGTACTGTAAAACGTTCGTGATATCATGATTATTATTCATGGTGTATATTCATAAAACATAAGCTAGAAACCTGAAATCATGAGCCATTTTGCTCATTTTGGATAATAAATTTCTATCCGTGTATAATTCTTCCAAAGAGAAACCCCTGAAATACCTCACCGCTGTCAGCATAAAGCCGCAGGGCCTCGTGCTTTCTAAGCAGTCGTCTCCATTCAACTTGGTCAACTCCATGGGCCCTTCGTCGCCAATTTCCTAGGCGTCTCAGCGGGTGCCGGTGGGGTTGTTGAAGAGAACTGTTTTGTCGCACTGTCATACGGCATCCTTACGACATGTCCGACCCACCGTAGCTTATTGACTTTAGCCAGATGTACGATAGCGATCTCTCCAAGAAGTGTATGTAGCTCGTGATTCATAAAACGTTTTCACCATTCTCCGCTTTCAGTTTGTACTTCATCAAATATCATCTAGCGGTCAAACACGACAAGGACGCGTATTTCCGCCGTGAGCGACGTCACAGCTTCAAGTTTTAAAGGTTTTGTACATTGTCAGTTTCGTACGGCGGTGTATGCTTCTTGATCGTAGCGTTTTGCGAAGGGCAAAGTAGGTCCGATTTCCTGCTTAAATGCGCCAATTAATTGAGAATATTGCACAACAAAAGAAATATGCGATATACAGTGAAGCTATTCATAAAATCTTCAGTGAAAATTAACAAAGTAGTCTAGAAAAATGTTAGAACACACCACGGAAGAGGAATTCGTTCGGTCGCTAGTACAAGCAGGAATAGAAATAACTTTTTGATTAGTTAGACTACCCTGGTGGTAGGGCTGAGCCAATTCTACGGGCTTCAATCATCGCTTCAAACGTCTCTGTCCGATCTTAGAAGCAAGCATACGCTTTACTTAACTGATGAGGAATTCATGAAGAAAGAAGAAATCGTCGCAGTGCTAGAACCAGTCTTCGCTGCTGTCGAATTGCTGTACCGAAAAAATGGCAAAAATTAACCGCACTATTCGTGATTCAATATCAAATGACTTTGTCACTGATAAAAATAGACACGGCGGGCGTTACCAAGAGATCTTACACATGAATTTAAACGTGCAAATATTGATATTCTTGTTTCATTTGTCACTCATTCGGGTATCAAAAGCGTTTCCCTTCGATTTAACGTGAAATGAAATATTTCATATGGGAATGAATGTTTTTCCAACAAACCTTCAATCAACATGGTAGTCACTGCTTTCGCAGTGCAAATCCACGTGTTTTACCATTAGATCGTATCCTGTTGCAATGCACATGAAATTAAAGTGTAAGTTTTTATAAATATTTCACTGGTTTTCTACGTTTAATCAAAGGGTAACTCTTATGAAATGTCATCCTATTTGAAATTCACGTGGCTTTCACGATGAGCTGATGTGAATATCAGGTCATCTCTGTTTTACCCATGGTTTTACTATTGAATATGATTCATGTGTTATTCTTATGAAACTGTAGTGATTAGCACCTGGAGAATATCTATGTGTTCGGTGATAATTTTTTTAAAGGCATCAAGAATGTTTTGATAATAAAATTCTGCAAGGTTTTATTATTTCAAAAGTCAATGGAATAAATTCAGAAACCGAGCAGGCAGAGAAACCAAATCAACTGGATTTTTAGAATTAATTTAGCTAAAATGTCAATGCTTCTTATTAAAAGTTAGTGAATAAGGGTTTTCCTATGCCACATTAATTAACCGCTGGGGTACTTCCTTTTTCCTTGAACATCGAATGAAGATTCTCTGCCTCCGGAAGTCTTTTCAATAAAATTTGTTCTCGTTTAAGCAGAGGTTGGAGCATTCGCGAAAAAGTGATCATCTGAATCAATGAACATCCCTTATGAACATACACTATTCGCCTGCCTTGCCTTGCCGATAATGCACGCATCAGCTATGAATTTTATCACGAACAGAACCTCAATGTGAACATCAGAATTCGTTCAAAAATTGAATATTGAACATTGGGTGTGTTCGATTTATCGGATATAGAATGGCCGGGCACGCCGGAAAGTATTCAAAATACTATTACCACGAAAAGGGAATAGTTTAAAGTAGTGTTAGTGGCTTTACAAGCAGCAGAAAGCGGTAATTCGCACTTTTGCGATGCTCACGATATCCGGATATTCAGCGAAGCTATGAAGCGTGAGTGTATGTTGCTCATTGTTATAGACGAAATGAACCACTCGCGTAGCTGTTTTATCATGATAAAAACCGTTTGCCGATGCTGGGCGTATCTATTCATTTTGCGAGTTTTCCAACCTCTTTGTTTAAGAGATGACACAATAGATTCTCTTCGCGTTCTTAAATATTATTTTTTAAATGAACTAGTCAATTAGTTTCGCCAAAAAAACGGATTAGCATTGATTATGGAACGATTCTTCTTCAAATCATATAATTTTTAAATGTAGTTTTCAATTATTAACTTTTACCGGTTTTACCAGTATTACATTTATCAATACAGAAAAACCGGTATTGGCATCTCTAATCACAACTGTCTAGGTTTATTTGTTTTCATAGGTCTTGTTTTCCTGTATGGACTCATCACTGTGACAGTAACGTTTGATCTATTGTGACATCGCCCGGGTGTTTGCTGTATAACCCGCACTGCATTTATTTTTGCTATAATCGCTATTGATTGAGCGATATGCTTATTGAATTTTTATGCGTGCTTGTATGTAATTGGGTACCCTTCCTTCAATGCTTTTCTCTACTTTACCCACCTCGTTCCATATGACAGTGCGCAGTCCCCAATTATAGCCATCCCTGGCGTGGCAAAACCAGTGCATTTTACTATAAGGGTCTCATTTTTGTACTGTCAATAGTATTTTTTTGAAACGATGGTTCTACAATTGATGAAGGGATGGTAGGGGAAAGAAAATGAAAATTTTTTGGTGAAGGAGGGGGAAGAGCGGAAAGGAAGGGGGAGGGGGTATTGGTAGCTATGCTTGACAAGTAGTCATTTTGACTCCTACCTTTTGTCCAATGCTGGAAGGCCCTTGACAAAAGGCCACGTGGCCCTTGACATAAGGCCTTCCAGCATTGGACAAAAGGTAGGAATCAAAATGACTACTTGTCAAGCATAGCTACCAATACCCCCCCCCCCTTCCTTTCCGCTCTTCCCCCTCCTTCACCAAAAAATTTTCATTTTCTTTCCCCTACCGTCCCTTCATCAATTGTAGAACCATCGTTTCAAAAAAAATATTAATATATGTATGACCTCATTCCAAGGTCAAGACTAAAATCTTGAGATTAGTCTATTACTGTCAATAGGCCATATCGGGATAATATAGAATTCAGCATGAAGGAAGGGTGATAAGGTGCTGAGTATAAACCCATGCTAAAGTCACTTTGACATCGAATGGCCTGATTCTACTAAGATTCGAACCCATGACCATTCGCTTTTCAAAGCAGACTCGGTAACCTTGCGGCTACAGAGCCCCCCCATTTTTCCCCATTTCCTAGGTCTACTAACCTCTATTACTTTCCTTCAGTTGGGTCCGAACGAGCGACAGCGAGTAAGGAGAGGATCACCCCTGCGAAATGGTACTTTCCAAGAAAAAGTTTTCCGCGAAATGGTACATTTTGCTTAAGGGTTTTCACGAAATGATATTCGGCGAAATGTTGTACAATCACGGCGAATATTGGTATCCGCTTTCTGGCTAAGCAATGAGGGGAGATATTTTCTACTTTACTGTGAACAAATATTGTAAATTTGTATAATAAACTACCCATCACAGGTAACCAATAAGCATTACACATAAGCAGCAAATCAGTAAATCTGGCATTTTATATTGCACGTTGTTGTATATTAGCTATTCGATTGCATAGGTGTTGTAAATTGGCATCCAAAGTTCTATTCAAATTCTTCGTGTTGCTGATTGGTTACCTGGGATGCTTTCATAGTTACGTAACTGCCAAAATGAAACATCTAAGGTTGAAATCCTCAGAAACTTGCAAAACTGGAGATTGTGACAAAGGTCATCCGAAATTCACGTTTTATGTACAACATAGTTTAATTTGTGGAAATACGAATTTTGTCGGGTCAGCTAGTGGTATATATAAGCTATGAATAAAATAAGATAGTGAAGTTGCAAGTTACCCTGTATGTTGAGTTACTTGTGAGTTGCAACATCCGGTTTTCTTTCACATTTTTGAAGGATTGTTAATGAAACTCCGACTTTAAGTCGGATGTAAAGTTTTTGAGTATAGTTTTGTTTGGAATAAGTCTATTTAAATTAACCATAGTTGCCACTCTATAACAATTACTAAACAAATCAAAAATATATTTAGAACATCATACAACCGAGCATACAACCTACATATGTTAAAAGTTACACATTCACAGAAACAGTGCTTTTACGTGTTGCTTATTTTTTAAAAACATTGTTGATGTATAGATTAAAGTTACTGCTACCTGCAGATTTTCCTGGTATTCCTAACATCAATCATCTTCTGCTTCGTTGCATGTATTTCTGCACGGATGAAAACTGTAATGGAAAAGCTTCCGCTATCTATCGTTTTCTATTAGTCTGGAATAAAATTATGGTAATTGTATTGTGGATGGTATATTCGAGACATTTAGCAATATTGGAATGGAAGAAAAATGTATCACATTTTCGCTATGCCGTGATGAATAAATGTTCAATCTTTACACGAGAATGTCACGAAAATTTTATCTGATTGAATGTCTGTTCTTAATATTTTGTCTGAAAATGTTCTTTCCAAAAAAAGAAAGGAGGGAACGCAATTGTGTATCAGTGCGAAGCAGAGTGGTACCTACAGCCTTTTGATAAATCCTCATAGAGTTATTTGTACATATTTCTTTTCAACAAGACTGTATGCTCAAAAGTTTCGCTTAGTTAGTTTCGAGGTACGATGCTGGTCTAACAAGAGAGTCGTCATATCCCGAACAGGAGCGATGAGCAAAATAATATCAAAATGTGTTATGGAAATCGAATAACTCATATTAAAAGTTGGTCTTGTTTTGGCTGACATAGTTGGTAAAATAACAAAAAATAATATCAAAATTTTGCTCCTTTAAGGCTAAAAGAATAACTACTTGCGCTATAACATGACTGTATTCAGAGTTTGGAATACCATATTTTATTATTATTAAAGAATTGAATAACAAATGCAGTAGCATATGAGATATTAAAAAATCATTTTATAAAAAATTTATATAATCTAAAATCTCTTTAATCAGTAAAATAAAATTTTATGAAATATATCGAATGTCATTTTAAGGTCATAATATGATATGATAACAAAATCAGTTATTAAACTCATCTTCTAACCGCTGTTTCAAAAATCTACTCAATAACAAAATGTGTTATCAACATATCTCCATATCTATTCAATAACAAAATATAGTATTATACCACAGTTTGATATTGTTTTTATATTGTCCCGGGATCGAATAATCGATTGGAAATCGAATAACTCATATCAAAATTTGGTCTTGCTTTGGCTGACATAGTTGGTAAAATAACAAAAAATAATATCAAAATTTTACTCCTTTAAGGTCAAAAGAATAACTACTTGTGTTATTTGAATAACAAAGCAATTCAGAGTTTAGAAAAACATATTTTAGTATTATTAATATTTATAAAATATGAAAAAATACTAAAAATCACGAGTTAATGACTGCTAGTTTCCCGTTAAGACTAAAGATTCACTGTTTGTTCTGAATAGATTGTACAGTTGCGTGTGGTGTTGGCTCACACATTTGATCAAACTCTCTGATTTTCCATCCTCGCTTTTAAAACAATGTTTTCCTCCATGGGTCAAGGGTTACGCAATATCGGACAGCCATTGGGCCAAGGAGAAAAGAAGAATTCAAATGTGGTTTTAATTGTCTCCCATTTTAGCTTGGTTCAATCCAAGGCTATACCAGTTTGGAAAAAAGGAACAAACTACGAACCCACTAAGTAGTTGCTTTAATGACCCCCTCCGCTTCTACTCTTCCCCCTTTACATCCAATCTTGCCCTGAGGCCATTGGCGGAACGAGTGCTCATTTCTAGGGGGGGGGGGGGGGCTACAGCTTCCGTCTTTTTTTCGATCATTTTATTTGGTCGGCCAGCTCCATTTTCCTAGGAGGGGCTAAATCTCTTCTCGTCCCTAGTTCCGCCAATGCCTGAGGCTACTATAAAAAACCTTTGTTGTATTATATTTTTATTATATTATATTATTTTTATTATATTATATTTCAAAAAATTCATAAGGGTAGGCGGGGCAAGACCGACCCCTTAAGCAAAACCACCTGTGTAAAAAAAGGTGTAGCTCAATTTCTAATTTATCTGCTTTAAATGAACAACTGATCTATTACCTACATGTAAAAAATAAAAACATAAATATCTGTAATGATTTTCTATTTTTTATTGCGATTTGGAATCACGTCCAAAAAATAGAGTATATTTTTCATGCGGGGTGAAACACGCCCACTAACGGGGTAAACCGCCATAGCGTATAACTTTAACAATATTCAACCGATTTGAACGAAACTGGTAGCATTGGATTCCTGAATTTATCTAATTTAAATAAATTGAATCATTTTGTCATCAAACAATACATGGTTCCCCGAGATTCGCAATTTCGAAAGAGTGCCCGGCAACCACTCGTATTGGAAGAATATCAGGTACCGACAGTCTTGAAATTTATACCGTGTAGTTTCCTTAGACAACAAGATGGATCGGGTTAGGCATCCTGGAGTCAATCTTTTAGGACCAGAGAGGATCTAAGATAAAATATAACAATATGGGTATTAAAGTTCCTGCAATTGATCCGGTGGGTTATTTTTTGACATTTCAAATTGCTCTGATTGATAAACCAGATACATATTATTTCTGCATTGCTAAGAAAATTTGCTATATTTTCATAAAAAAAATGTTTATTCTATTATACTTGTTTCAAGAGGGAGGAATTATTGAAAAAGCTATATCCGAGAAAACAAGAAAATGACCATAGCGCCCGCAGGGAAAATTAACGATTTAGATTTTTTCAAACAGTCTACCAGCTACAAGCTAAGCACATTTACAATGTTTTATGTAAATCTGAGATTCTTTGGTCCAAACTATGCAATTATTTTAAAAATCTCCTTTTGAATAAAATAAACCCTAAGTTCTGCGGGAGCAAAGTTATAAAAAACGAAACGATTAGAACGAAAAATCTGTTTTTATTTATTTCTCCGATAGTTTATACGATATTGCTGTACAAGGTATTGTAAAATATTGCTTAGGCATTCAGTAATATGTCTGTCATCAACATTTAACACCAATTTGAGCAAGGCCCTGTAAACCATGGAGGGCGGTTTTACCCCGGCGGGCGTCGTTACCCCGTCTACCCTTCTCCTTTTGTTTCTATTAGATCGTAGATAAACCCAAAAATACTTATTTTTGATTCTACAATTTTTTTTTGGTAGAAGCTATAGATATTTTTAGAAATAACGAAGCTTATTGTTGAACTAAAAGGTCAAATATGTAGTTTGAATAAAAGAAATATCTGGGTAAGCGCTGAGTCTACAATATTTGTTGTTTGATTTATACAGAATATTTTTGCATTTACAAATTATTTTTCTGTGTCTATATTAGTGAGCTTTTAATAAAAATTGTAATCTAAATTAGATTTCTATTAAAAATATTCGATCGAAACCAGAACTTTTGCAAAATCAGTGAAATGTTTGTGTTTTTATGATTTAAAACTCAAAAAGATCCACGTTTTTATATTTTCTTGAAAGATATAGACATTTTACATAACATATCAAAAATGCAGCAATGTCTGTTTTTTTGGAGATACAATTTTTAAAAAAATTATTTATTATTTTTAGGACCAGTGTAATGCACTAGGCAGCACCATAACCGCAAAATAAAAAATACAGATCTAAAATTGTTCTTTTTTTTTCAAAAGTAAAAACCCGAATTAATCCACCTAGCGGCGTGACCTAGCCTTTCTACTGCCACAATAATCATTATTTAATTTCTCAGGAGCATCTATAATTAACTTGACTATATTTTTAAATGTCCGTTCCGTATTCCTCAAAATCCTTATTTGCCAGTAAAATTCACAACGTATTGCGTAGAATAATTATATTTTCTTTCCTTGGGTGCGTAAATACTTGTAAGCGTCATTTATGTTATTTGATGAACACCTTATTTAGTTTTATAATCGGTCGGCCTTAACTTTTGGGTTTCAGAGCCACATACGAAACTTGTTTTGAACTGACAATATGAAATATATGTCCATAGCAGATTTTTTGATATTTTTTTTGAGTGGTTTTAGCCCAAAGGGTAGATTTTTTTTTTGATATTTTGATATTAATACCATGCGTTCAAAAGTTAGCATCTTTGAAAAACAAGAGTTCAGAAAAATTATTATATACTTCACTTTTGAAGAAAAAGGATTTCGACAACAAAATGATTAATCTCAAAATTTTACTATTAGTTTGCTTGGCTTCAATTGTGCAATATATCTGAATCAGAAAAAATAACTGAATAGAGCATTAGATATGAAAAAAGAAATTGAACTTTTTCTTAGCTGGCGCTCCTTCAGATAATTATTTTTGCATGGAAATCAAAACTTGAGCTTCTTTTGAATGTACTTTCATGAAAAGATAGTCATTAGCTTGATCGCATCGTTTTTACAATGTTAGAGGGTTAGGAAAACAAGATGAGGTCGAAATAGTGCAAAAACTGAGCCATAAACATGCTTGAGAATGAGAAATATGATCGATATGATTTCCAGTGCTTGTCATTTTTGATTTATTTATTAAAACATGATACATGACATAAGACATCTGTCCTTTAAAATGTCACTAAAGAAAACAAATCTTACAAAGTTACTACCGTGCAACGTTTACTTCCTATTTTTCATATAACATTTCTAAGCTCTAGTATCTATGGATTGAAAAGAGCATATATTGATGCGCAAAATTTGTTTGAATTTGTATAAATTTATTTGGAAAAATCAACTCACTAGTATTTTGATCCTATACACCACTATACTTATATACTTAAATTAACTGCTTTTCCCCGCTTTTTGCTTTTCGTGTACAATTGTGAGTAACAGCAAGTGAAGAAAATGACAATTGAAATCTAAAATCAAAGAAAAGAAAAAAACTTTGCAATTGAATCCCGCTATTGAATATTTATTTGCGACAGATACGTAGTTCGTCTACGACGTGCAGGCTTCATCAGTGTCTTATTTCAAAGCGTATACGTATCTGTCGCGAAAAAATATTAAATAGTGGAATTTAGTCGGTAAAAGTTTTTTTCTTTTCTTTTATTTCAGAGTTCGTATTCCACTAAGAGGCTTCAAAAACTTCTGACTATTGACATGTTTCTCACTTTTCTTGAATTTCATTGCAAATTGTCATCACATACACATACATACATACATACATACATACATACATACATACATACATACCTACATACATACTTACATACATACATACATACATACATACATACATACATACATACATACATACATACATACATACATACATACATACATACATACATACATACATACATACATACATACATACATACATACATACATACATATATACATACATACATAACACATACATACATACACACATACATCACACACATTGAATACAATCAACATTTGTTTTGATTTCACACGTTTTAATGGTTTAATATACGGTGCTTAAGTGTTAAAGTTTGAATAACTTTTGAATGAACCGTCCGATTTTAAATAACTCGGTTTCGTTTGATAGATCTCAGCAGTAATTTTCAAATAATAATAAAATGTGTGATGTTTTTCATTGAATTAATTCTTAAATGTTACAAAAATATGTTTTAAATACTATTTTTTCACATTTCTTTATGTAACTTTCAAACTACAAGTCCAATCATCATGAAATTTGGAAGTTAAGGGTTTGTAAGGCTCCTCTTTCATATGCAATCAATTTTGTTCAAATCGGTTAAGGGATCTATGAGATAATGAAGTCCCATATTTTTCGTATTTTTATACATAACTTTTGAACTAAAAGTCCGATCAGTATGCAATTCAATAGCGACCAATGGGACACCTAGACCTTTCATTTGACACTAAGAACATTAAAATTGGTCCAGCCATCTCCGAGAAAAGTGAGTGAGATTAAAAGCGTTACATACACACACACACACACACACACACACACACACGCACACACACACACACACACACACACACACACACACACACACACACACACACACACACACACACACACACACACACACACACACACACACACACACACACACACACACACACACACACACACACACACACACACACACACACACACACACACACACACACACACACACACACACACACACACACACACACACACACACACACACACACACACACACACACACACACACACACACACACACACACACACACACACACACACACACACACGCGCACACACACACACACACACACACACACACACACACACACACACACACACACGCACACACACACACACACACACACACACACACACACACACACACACACACACACACACACACACACACACACACACAGAAAATGCTTAGTTTTCGAAACTGAGTCGAATGGTATATAACATTCGGCCCGCAGGACCTTCTTTCCATTTTCGGTTTTCCAAGTGATTTCTATACCTTTATACTATATATTTATATAGTAGAAAGGCAAAAAGGCAATATTCCTGAAATATTTTTTCAGGACTTCAGGATAAGTCCTTCTTTTTGAAAGATGATAACTTTTGAGCGCAGAATGTAGTGATATTAATATCAATTTGTCAAGAAATCTGTTCTGATAAACGATGTATGATTAACTCTTGGTGGAAGTTTCAATAGACTAATAAAATATTCATTCGCAGTTCTACATCACTTTTCGTACATACCGTGTGAACGTGCATATTGAATTTTTAACGACTGTGAAAGCTTTTATAGGTAATATTTCTCGGCTTACAACTCTGAATACAATTCTCTCAAGATTCGAAATCCTTAGTCTTAGACAGTTGTCGAATCTTGCTGTTGTAGTTCTCGACTTACTGAAAGTGTTAGTTCTCGACTTACTAAAAAGCTGATACAACATACATGCTAATTTCCGGTTAACATTATAACATGTTATAGCTATGAGTATCAGTTATGTATTTGGAATGCAAAAGTTGTAGGTATTAGTTAGAGTGTATAAGTATGGTTGGCCCTGTGCAACATTTATTTCAGGGCGCGAAATGAGTTAAGCTAATATCATCGCCCTTTGAAGAAATTATTTCTCGTGTTAGGGGAAACCGCTAATACCGCCGCACACTCAGGGGTAAAATTGTACGGTACAAATCGTATTCCCTAATCCTCTGGACCTTCACACTATTGTAAGTTTACCGTGCAATCATATTGCGATAAGCTTACAAAGAAATCCAATATCCCGCTGGCTGGTTCTATTTATTTTACACGCGGGAGTGAGGCATATTTTATTGCAAATAAATAAGCTATACTTTTGAAGAGATAAAAAGTGAGTCCAATTGATATAAATATTTGCATTAAGAAGTGGAAAATTAAGTACATGCCGCGTGCCATAAACAGTTTCACCATGCAGTGCAGTAGTCACGTGACCGACGTGATGCAGAGTTGTTTTTCCTGGTTTTGTTTGCTCACTTTGTTACACTATCGACGGTGGTGGCAGCATGCCGAATTAATCCCTCAGCTATCCTTACTGTTTTAGAGAATATGCTTTCTATCACTGAATCTATTAAAAGGCCAACTTTAAGAGGGATAAATTAGCTGATTTGGTGTATATTTACGACTGATAATATGTTGTGATAAGGAAATTCGATAGATGATTTAATTTGATATCCGCTAGGATTGAGGCCGAAGATAACAGTGCCACTCGCAGGAGATTAATGCTTTTTTGTCAATTTCCTTGAAATTCCATTCTAGAGTTTGGCGGAAAGTACAGGACAAAATATCATTTAGCTTGATGATTTATTCTGCAGAAAACCAAGAGCTGGATAATTTTCGTGTTGAAACCGGTTCTTCATAATAAATAACAGTTTTGTTTTCTTATGAACTTTCGTCGCCTTTTTGAGGTAATAAAAGAAAGTATATTGCATGAAATGGTTATCGCATGCTATCTGGAATAAATGTTCATGCCTAAGTCAAACCGATACTAAAGGTGTATTTTTACTCACTTATGGGCTGCTAGTTTACACATTTTCAACGGCAATAGCTTGGTAATGTCCTTATATTCATTCGCAACCGCAACTATATAATTATCGATCAGCGTCAGTTCTTCGAACATCTTGGATTCGAAGCCAGGTTTTTATAGTTCATGTGTCTGCTCTCATTTCTGTTCGTTGCTTCTTATCTCCTCTGCTTCTCATTCTCTCCGTTGGTTAGTGTTAACCAGTATTCATGATTGAATTATGACGCTGGGCAGGTGATTTAATTATTTTGAATCGAAAGCGATAAATTTTCAATGAATCAAATTATGGGTTTACAGGTAAATGGCGATCCTATTCTAGAGGGAATATCGGATATTTTTGTCCGTTTTTATGTTGTTGACGCCCACTGTATTAGTTTCATACACGTTATTTTCGATATTTTATTTATATAGTAGGTATTATCAAAATGAGCTCAGCTGAATCCACGTTTAAGCTTGCAATTTAATTACAAAACCCATTTGCATAGTGCAACACCCAGTATAATTATCAAACATAATTACATGTGAAAAACAAAAAAACATATAGACATGCGCTGGATTATTCTAAGAAGTTCAACAGAATTGCGTTTTATGATAACAATTTGATCTGTTTCTCGGTAAAAATTAAGGTTAAGAGCAAATTACTAATTTCACACAGACCCAAGTTATTTTGGAATATATTTCATTAAATTTTTCCACGTTCACTATTCGATGTGTTTATATTCTCTAAACCTTTTTGCACATCGTATCTTCGTACCGGAATCGATCAAAATGCTTGAAGTAACATCACATAAATGCACAACGTAATAAACTGAACTGTGTTTTACGAAGAATTCCACCATATTGATGTAAATTCATCGGCGGTATCAATTTTCTCAATTCCAATTACCACAGCAAATTGTTACCCATTATTAAACCCACAAAAAAGGGCTCGTAAATTTAAACTACCTCAAATTAAAATCAATTTTTATAATGACTTCATTTAAGGAGCAGGCCAGTATATAAGAAGGTACTGTGCTTGTCAAGTGGGCACGAAAGAGATGAAAAAACCCGATGATCATTTTATCACAATAGCTACCCATATGAAGTGAATTAGCAACATGGCTTCATCGAGCGAGCGAAACGCGAACGCACTGAATTCGCATGATGGATCAATTACTGAAGAAAATTGGTAAAGCTTTAAAATTAACGTGTTTTAATTCACTCTACTCATGTTTATTGAAAATTTTGTTTGAGGCTCATGGTGAGTGAACGTCGCTATAATCCTGGAAACTGCTGGGTTTCTATTAGAGACAGAGTAACTCTCTGTAACAGGACATTTATAGTTTAGGTACTTTCACGCTTTATGTCGTGAGAACCTTAATATAAAGGAAATCTGGTATACATCTTGAAAATTTAATGATTTAGCGCCTTTTTTAATTGATGCAACTGACGCAGCAAGAACGGACACTAAAGAGCAGCGAAATTATTTAATGAGATCTTTCAAAATTATTATTGATTACGTTCTTTTGTTGAGCGTGTACAGGCGTTCAACAACAATTGGTTCCATTATGGCATCACATTGTTAACGAATTCCACTTCAAGCGTTATTCCATTTAGTTCGCATTAATCGGGTATGGTGTGCAATTCATTGTTTGGTGCCTTAAAAATAATTATTTGAAACAAGTTAACCCAAATATGGTTTATGTACTATTAACTGAAGCTCTTTAACACATATGCGACTGCTTTGATCTTGATTTCAGGTATTTCCTGTCGATGGCCTACAGTGAAATGAAGAATTGCTTTAATTAAAATTGTGCAGTTCATAATGTAATGATTTTGCCCGCATAATCCTCTATGTAGAAGGGGCGTGTTTATGAGTTCGATTATCATCTTGAGAAGCTCAAAATGTTTGACTATGGTGCATGTCTGAAATTAAAGAAAAGAAAAATAAAATAAACATACTGAAAGGAACTAAGTATTATTTCATAAAGATCTTGCTACATTTTTCTTTACATCACAACTTCCAAATAGGGGTGGTAGGGGCAATACGGGCCGCCTTAGCACAACGCATCATAAAACATGTAGCGCGTAATAGAAATTCTAATAATTGCCATAAACATACGATTTGACATTTTTTGATGAATAATTTGTGCATTATAATGTATTGCTATGTCAACTTATGTGGTATTTCACTCCTGAAATTATTAGAAACTTCGAAGTAATTTCGAAACTTGAAAATGGCTTTATTAACACTTTATTGCACTATAGAAAAAGCTACCTTAAAACGAATGTAATTCAGAAACGGCCTGCCAGCTGATAATAAATAAGTGATCTTATGTAAAATTTTCCGGCGAATCGCGTGGTGCCCACCCCTTCCCTAATTGCCATCGAAAAGTACCAAATTTTACTGATTTTCTCGTATTTTTAACAATATTTTAACTTAATGGACTTTATCGGGCAAGACTTTGATAAAACAGAACTTAAAAACTCAATTATATTATGCAAAAAAGTTCGTAGAATCAAAGTATTATTATTCCAAGTTTTATTTTCTTAAAATCTTTTCTGGTGTAGTCCAATAAGTTTAAATGTTGCTAAAAATAGACGAAAATTAGCAAAACTTGATGCTTTCCGATGACAATTAGGGAAGGGGTGGGCACCATTAGATTTACCGGAAAATTCAACATAACATCACTTATATTTTGTCATAGGCTGGCAGTTTCTGAATTTCGTTCGTTTTTAGGTTAGTTTTTCCCATAGGGCAATGAAGTGTTAATAAAGCCATTTTCAAGTTTCGAAATTACGTCGAAGTTTCGAGTAATTTTAGGAGTGAAATACCATATTAATCAACATAACAATGCATTATATTGCACAAATAACTAGCACAATTAAATAATAAAGCTATAAAAATTTTTACTAAGTTGTTACTTTTATTTATATACCGCCATCCGGGATGAGATTGTGCCACGGGGTAAGATTGTGCCAAAAACCAAAAATGTTTATTTGTGACAATTTATTATATATCTAGAAACTGGTGACTTAAATTCAAAATGATGATGAAAATAACATATTTATTTATAACTTAGAATGGAACACAGATAATATTAGCAAGCTATTTCGCCTAAACAGGGTTTCAAAGTTTGCGATCAAAAATACTCGGAAATAACGCTTGTAAAAAATGTCCCCCATAAACCAACTCAAACAAGAAATCGCATCAACTAGCTATTTTGAAGATATATAAACTAATCATTTACAATGTATTGAAAGGTTATTATGCATTGGATAAGTTTTGATTAGGAAAATAGTATTTTTCGAAACTTTGTACTTTTCGAGCTTCACGGGGGCGAGATTGTGCCAAGCCATAATGATCGATCCAATTTGTGGATTGTACATACACAACAAAAATACGTCAGTATACACCAGTTCACTCACATTCTTTACTATTGAGCACAATATTTTGACAGAATAGATTGCATCATCAATTTCGGAGCAAACAGCATCATAGGTCTGCTAAATAATTTAAACTAATTTTTGCTTTTTCTCTGGAAATTTCAGATGCTTTGAATAAACACTCTAATATAGGACGAATATATTATACCGTGTATAAACTGCCAGTTTTAAGGAGGGGGAGGGCGTGGGATAGGTCACATGTTCTGCGGCCGCGGGTTTTCGAATGAAGTAATGGTTATATTTGTTAAATGATCAAATAGGTATGCCCCCTTAGGATACACCCTTTCATATATCTCCCCCTTATTAACCCTAGAAACGCTACTGGCTATATAAAGGCTGTCCATTGACTGCGAACTCATTTTTAGTTATTTCAGACCTCCCCGGGTTATTTTCGTTCATACTTTTTGTATGATGCGTTGTTTTTGGCCGATCCCCATGCCCCTAATAGTCCACTTAGTTCATGGACGGCCGCACATGAACTACTTTATACTGATATTTATGTGTATTGTTTATAAACATGCTAATGTTCACTGTTTGTGTTTTTAGCTTAACTTTATGTTTTTGGCACAATGTCACCCCCTAGAAGGGCCATCTCTATGGTAGTTGTTAATGGAACAATTTAGTATATATTGACAGGTTTGAAATCAACTTAGTTCCTAAATTGTGTGTATACTGCGCTAAAGAACAAAAACATATGCTTTTTTGGCACAATCTCGCCCCGGATGACGGTATACAAAAGTACCTAGAACATGAAAATGTATTATGTTGATCTATGTTGAAAGTGCATCTTTTTCATTGAAATACATTATTTAGTAATGATAATGTCCGGAAGCTTCAGGTAGACGTATTTAAACATGCTTTCACTAACAATTCACATAGAATTACGCATGCCCCAGATATTCAAAACGCCATATCTCCCAAACTACCAATATTGTTTTTTCTAGTTAAATGATTCTTGTGTAGAATTTTCTGGCGAACATTTTAAGCATATTTATTTGAAAATAAAATTGGAGGTGTCTTGAGATATTCGCATTTTTCGTTTTAAATTGCAAAAAATGTATGATGTTAACTAATTAGACAAAAACTGATAACATCATTCGATTGCGCGGCAAAAACCCATAGAAAAAGTATATTGGCATGTCTTCCCATCAAACTGTTTCAGAGATATTTAAACCCGAAAATTGACTTTTTTTGAAAATCTCGAAAAAAGGAAGTAGCGCCACTGCTAGGCGGATTGAAACTTTGGGAAATTAGTTGTGGGGTCGGAATGAACAATTATGCCAACTTTGGTTGAAATCGTTGATGGTCGGATCTAATTTTTCCGATTTTTGTGTACGTTTGAGATGGAATGACCCGTATGACATTCGTCCCACTAGGCTTTCTCTCGATTTTCGGTTTTTCGGTTCGGTTTTACCATGCTGCATCAAAATCCGGACGGTACCAATATCTGGACACCTTCTCTAATTTATCCTCATTAAACAATAATATATACAATTTATGAGGTGTAGCTATGTGGATTACTTTGCAAATATATCTAAGATCCTTTCAACATAATCGGTGGTTAAGTAGGCTGCGCGAAATAACTTTAATAAATCCAAACGTAACGTTGGTGTCAAACAGTGTCTTTTTTCTGCGAGTTTTTTCAGATTACTAAAAAGTAGTGCTTTCGCGATTTAAGGTTTTGGGAACTTATTATTACGAAGAAACCAACTTTTTAGGCTTTGCATCAACAAAGAAGGTTAGTTTTAATTAATTGAGACGGTGTCATTGATTAAAGTGGTGAAACAAAGTGTATTTTTATAAATAATTACGCTGTCCGGATTTAAAACCATGTTTTTAAATCCGGACATGTACGATGGTAACTACTTTATGTTTTTCTTAGTAAATGAAAGGACACGTTGAACCAGGTAGAAGGTGTGGTAAGAGAAAGAGTCTCGATCCACGGAACCGTCAAAATATTTGGAAATCCAAAATACTTTAAGGCATTTAATGTAGAAATACTTAATCACTTTCGTTCTCTGGTTATGTAAGGGTCAGTGTCACTTGACTAAAATCGTACCATTAATAACACCAAAGTGACATTAAAAGTAAAAAAATGTATAAAGTTATGATTTTTAATACTACATTTTAGAAGTGATTAGTTGTTTACTTATTGGAAAAATTGACGTATTATTGCAAATTTATGCTTTACATTTGATTATGGTACAAAGCAGTTACTAGAATGTTGTGAAATTATTGTTTACGGAGCATATTAAACATATGACCTGCTTAAGTGTCCGGATATTGATGCAGCATGGTACCTTTATACTATATTTTCATATAATAGAAAGGCAAAACCATGCGTCTTCATTCTGTTCTCGCCACTTTATAAAAACTGGGACACTCTTTGGTTTACACACCACAAAAACACAAAGAGCGATTGTTTTCAATGTTTTTGCGATCATGATAAACTTTGAGCTTCAGTCCAACATTTTATTCCGAAAAACCCATTGAAATACTTTTCACTTAGTATTAATACTGTTTAAATCTGTTCAGTGGTGCGAAAATCGTTTCTATTTTTTAAATTTTATAAGTTATAATACAATTTCGTTATTTAGATTTTCGAATTTCAATCAACATAATCTTTACACACATAACGAACACAGAACTTTACATCGACACAACGTAACGAAAATAAAAATAAAGTTTTTTGTATCAAGGTATTACTGTATAAAGAAAACAGATCAGAATTTATGAAAAGCGTTTGTTTATATTTATTAAAGTGTAAATATACACGCCGAAGCCACTCAGCTAAGACGGCTACAAAAAGTTACTATTGAATAGTTATAATTTCTGTTACGGTGCAACAATATGGTAGCACAATCAAGATTTATATTATAAAAATATAAGATAAAAAAACTAAAACAGCTAATTGAGTTTGATAAATTTTCCATGGAAGGTAATTATACTAGCTTACTTGCAATAAAAATTCAGCTTCAGCTCTACAAGTCGAACTCTAACCGTGATGGCGAAAACAGCGAAGCTACTCCGTTTAGAAGCGTTCGCGTTCAAAGAACGGTACCTCGCCGCGTCGAAAACGGACATCGTGCGGCACTTTGTGGACGCCTAATACGCCCATTCCGGCATCTACAACTTCTACAACGTCTTGGCACTATTGGACAACAATCAGGGCATCGAAAGAAAGCCCGGTTCCGGACGGCTTTCGACCCTGAGCGACAAGAAGCTACAAAGGATGCTGAAGAGGAAGACCGAGGGAAAAGTGGCTACATCGCTGCGTGCGCTTGGCCGCTTTAATTGGCCAAACAGTGAAAAAGTACTTGGTGAACATGGACATACATGTCAGGAAGCGGCAGTCCCGTCAACTGGTCTCGGAGCTGTAGGCAATGACACAGCAGCAACGACTAAATAAGATGGTCAAGTCGATTTTTCCGGAAAATCGCGACGTGGCGGTGGTGATGAACGACGAGACCTGTCTTACCCTGGATGGTAACGACTGGCAGGGCACTTCGTATTTTACTTCCCCCACGAAGGAAAGTGAGCTCCGAGGTGAAGTTCATTTAACATTTCATCGTCTGGGAGAGGCTTTAAGCGTCAAACGGATTGTAGCGCTTGCCACGCAATTGTTTTGTGCCCTGTCAGCTGACTTCGATGTCTGTCGGTTAAAAAACAGAAGGTCAAGTTTCAGAAGCGGGAATGTAGCACGTAGGCTTTGTTTGAGCGCGTCTGAAGAACTGGGAACGTCTCGAGTTATTTAGCAGGTAGAATTTAAGACTTCATATGAGAGAATAAATGTGGAGAACGAATATTGGAAGAACCGGGGAAAATTATATGCAAACCTTGTCGATGGTGTAATTGGATAATGCACTCGACGCGAGATTGAGAGTTGTGGGTTCAAGTCTCACCTGGACAGTCAATTATTTTTCAAAGTTTGCATATAATTTTTTCAGTTCTTCTAATGTTCGCTTTTCACAAAAACCACATTTACTCCCTCATACGAAGTACAAAATAATTTGACATGTATAAGTCGAGATTAAAGTTATAAAAGTTTTAGATTTTAAGACACTAATATAAGGAGTGAAGTAAAACCGGTTGAGATAGCACGGAAGATCGCGGCTGGTAACTATGACGAATGCCTAAACTACTATCCAGCTTTTTACGCGCTATAATGGCGGACGCTATAAATTGAGTTCGTAATATTCGAACAATCTTTTTGACAACTTTGCATCCATCAAAACTGGGCACTTTTCTCATGTACGGCAGTGTTGCTCTTTCTTTCGTTTACGCAAAAGAAGGAGAATAATAGTTTTGTTTACATTTCGCACATTTTTGCTCTCCTTCTTTGGCGTAAACGAAAGAAAGAGCACGGTAGTGTTGCAAGAGAAAAGTGCCAGATTTGATGTATGCAGAGTTGTCAAAAAGATTGTTCGCATATTACGAACACAATTTATAGCGGCCCATTATAGCGCGTAAAAAGCTGGATTGCATTGTAAATGATATTATTTTTAAAGAAAAACACTACTTGTTTGAAAAATCTGGAAAGATGTCTGTAGAAAATGCTGAGTGAAACAGAATGTAACGATTGAATTTTATATTTAATTTCAGGATCGACTGCCGATGGAGAAGATGAAAGTAGTGCATCGAAAAGGAGGAGATCGAGAACGAATTTTAATTCGTGGCAGTTAGAAGAATTAGAACGAGCTTTTTCCGCCAGCCACTATCCTGATGTATTCATGAGGGAAGCACTAGCGATGCGATTAGACTTGAAGGAAAGCAGAGTAGCGGTAAGAGGATGATTCGCATTGATACTTTAAATAAGAGGAGATCTAGCTCGGAATTTTAACACGAAACCGACTCTCCCGTATTTCTTAGTAATGACCGACAGGATATGAATGAGCAAACCATTTGAGAAATTACTTGCCAGGTGGCAATTCAAAATTCTAGCTTCTCGGCATGTAACATTTTTAATGCGACTTTAAACTTATTGTTTACACAAGAATTGTTTCTGTAACTTTTCTCTCCATTTGGTATTAATTTAAAAATATTTGGCAGCACTGCCCATTAAAACTAATATTTTTCAGACTCCTTGGGCAATTTCCTTTGGAAACATGAAAATATTGTCTTTCTAAACCTAATATTTCCAGAGATATTAGCAAAAGAAGATTTGACAAAAACTAATCTTTTCTTTAAAAATGGAAGTACTTCCATTAAGATGAGGACGTCCAATCGGCACCAAACTTAGATTTTTTTGGTGACCTGAAACGAACTATCTGACAAAATTTGGTTCATATCCGAAAAGTCGATTTAGATCGATTACATGGGACTCGGACACTTGACGTGGATGTAAGCACAAAAGATAATTTTTGCAGACTTGAATGAATATATGTAAAAAAATAGAATTTAACCCTCTTACGTGTAAGGCCTACTGTTAAATTTTGTAATATATCTGAATTGAAAAAACAACTGGGTAGAGCATTAGATGTACGAAAAAGGGAAATTGGAGCTTTTCGCAATTGGCGCTCCTTCAAATAATTATTTTTGCATGAAAATCGAAACTTGAGCTTCTTTTGAATGTACTTTCCTGGTAAAATTAATATCAATATAAGTGTGATAAAGTTATGTTTTCAAAACAGTTTAAATTTGACATGAAAATACAAGATTTTGAAGAAAAAGCTTATTTTTTTGAAACTGTGTCGACACCAACTTGTGTTCTATGACCGGACAGTAAAGTAATCAACGAAAAATACTAACTTAATCTGGAATTGCTGAATCTTTGATTCTCATGAGAAATAAAATTGGATAAGCAATGCAAACGGAAGAAAAAATAAGAAAAAAAAATTGTAGCAAAATAGCAATTTGATGTCAATCTATCAATGTGCCTTGTAAATGGAGTTGTCGCGTACATTTTCGCATGCATTCCACATTACCAGCACTCTCAACAAACATTTTATGTGAATAGAACTTTATTCAGCTGTTATACAGCAAAACTGCAAAGACTGGACTCACAAAATGTATGGCGAAGTTTTAAATTGTTATATGATCTTTTTCTTCCATTGTTTAAAGTTTTAATCAAATTATCATGTCCGAGCATAGCGAACAGCTTCCGATTTGAGCTAATTTGTACACAAAATATTTTTTAATTTCAAATGTAACCTTGCTGCACAAATGTTGTTGTTTTGTATATTTTTACTTGTAATATTGTTTTTCTTCAAATCAAACAGAAAATAAATGTAATAAAGCCGGGGTTTATTGAGTTTTATATGAAAAACTTTAAGTGTCCGAGCATAGAGGACTTCCCCCTATATATTGCAACATTCTTTTTTCCTAAAGTTCAATCTATCCAGAAAATGTATGTATTATATTGTGTATTAATATTAAATATTTTTAAATATAAGTTACTAATTCTGTCGTACTAGAGATGTACTCAAGAGTATGGTAAAAATCGAGAATCTTATTGAAGTTCATACTATGTTTTATTCATAATTGTATCTTATCAAACTTAAATTACAATTTGCTCCCACAGCATCAGTGTTCAGCTGAAATATTGTCACCCTCACATAGCTCAACATTATTACGGTATCAAAATCTATGCTTCTTAAGCTAACCTCAAATGCACAATAAATTATTCAACATTCAGAGGGAGGGTGTTGTGATATGCTTCCTGAAGCTATTTGTTCACAATCGCCGACATCGCATACAAAACTGCCTCTATCTGCTGGTGCAAAATTCTTTCTAAACAGGGGAAAAGAAGCTAAATGTTTTCGAACGAGGGGTGCGGTTTCATTCACACCGACCGGCAATCCGCAATGTACGGCAACAATAAAATCTGTCGTTTTCTGGCCTGCTGAAAAAGTCAAAAACCTTATTCCAGAAAATGTAATAATCCAGCATAACAACAATATTATTATTACTTAAATCCCAATTGACGTAGTTTCCCTCCGTAATTTCCATTTTCGGTTTTTCGAAAAGGCCCTTGCGTATAAACATGATGATCTTGAATGAAAAGATCATTATTACGCTCCTGCTGTTGCGTTCCGTTCACTTATTCCTTGTAACTCGCGAGTCGATTATGTTTGTAAAAATAACAATCACGTATGTTGCAGTTTCTGCTTCCTCGATGTTTCGACCCATCATCCTACTTGTGCCGTGGGGAATAAAAACCTGCAACCTGTTTTAGTGTATGATAGCTGCATAGTGGCGAGAGCAAATTGGATAAAGAGGCGAGAGGCAAAAATCACAACATAATGTGCTAAAAATCTGTTCAAATTAAATTAAATACGTGAAACAAATTTTCTTCATGGTGATTTATTAGAGGTGATAAACCACTGACGAGGCCTTTTGTTTTCGTTTTAGTACACGCATAAGTTGAATACGGGATACTATATCCAACTTCAGGCTTTGGCTCTTAATAATTTTTTTTATAAGCAATTTAAACAAAATTTAAATGGCCATAACTTTTCTAAGAAAAAAACTAATTAGCACTGGTACCTAGTGCTTGCATTCGACGGTGATTAATTAATCCTGTTTTACCTTTGTTGTACTATAATAAACATTTAAAAATTGTTTAAAAACATTTTGACTTATAATATTGGTCTTCTCCCATTTCTACCAAAAACAAAAAATAAAAAAAAGGTTTGTTCCAATACGTTAATTAATTTCCGAGAAAAAGTAAGTTAGGGAAGGATATTTTCAACCTACTATACTTTTATATTCAGCCTGTATTCCTTTTCTTTCGCTAAATAAATACTTGGTTGATATACAGGTCGGACTCGATTATCTGGGTGAAATTTTTTTCTCATAATGTTAAAAACGTTTTGAACGTAAAAATACATTTCAAAAAACCTATTCAAAAAAAAATTTTTTTTTCACCCAGATAATCGAGTCCGACCTCTATAACCATAATTTGTTATAACTATTTTCTTAAAAATGTATGTAATCTACTGTTTTTATTAAATGAACATCAAAACCACCTGTTGCTCCATTAGAACTTACTTAAGCTGAATAAATAGTAGCAATCGCTTACTAGGCTGAAAATAGCTCTTCTGCCCTACATGAAGTTTAAAAATCCTTATTTTACCAAAGTGGCATTTTATTGCGTGAGGTTTATTCAACACAGTACTGGAAATCTTACGGGTACGAGTATTTTTCGTTCTTTTCACATGGTCAGATCATTACAAAATTATTATGAAAATAAGCGGAAAAGTCTATAGAATCAAAGTCCGAGATAAAAAACCATTGAGTTTTTTTTTTAATTTTTAGTCGACCATGTCCCTTTTAAGAAAATTTTATTGATTTGAAACAAACAGAATTACACTACAGGAAAGTATGCAAAGCTGAATATTGATAGAAATAATTGAACTGGACTTTTTACAGGCCTTGCTATTATTGTGTCTCTCAGTTGGCCTCGAGGTATGATGCTGGCCTAATAAGCCAGTCGTCGTATGTTTGAATCTCGACTGGGACAGACTGTTAGAGTTAACAGGATCGTAGCAACTGGTTCTGCAATTGTCCTGTACTCTAACAGCTGGCTGCGAGGTCTGTCGTATAAAAACAGTAGGTCAAGTTTCGATAACGGAATGTGCACCTAGGCTTTGCTTTTTGCATTGCTATTATCAATGTTCAAATACGCGTCATTCTGGGATTTCAAAAGTAGTTTTTATGATCAAAACTAAAAATGTGTTCACGAAAATTTAACATTGTGTGAACATATTTTTTGATTTGAGCATAAAAACTGCTTTTAAAATCCGGGAAATCAACGACGCGTGTTTGAATCCTAAACTACAAATACCTATATAATTTTGACAAAACCTGCATTTTTGCCACATAGTTTAGTAAAAACCTCTATCATAAGATCTGTATTCGTTCTGAAGCTTATGTTGAAAAATTTCACATTGTAAAAGAATTTAAAAAAACCCAATAAAATCTTAGAAGTACATTGGTGTATTAAATATGTAAGTTCAAACACTAGTTTGTTACTAAAACCCGCTCTAGATAAAGATGCGACGAACTTTTATGAAAATAATTGCATATTAAACATTTGTAAATCTAGTGGTATCCGTATTATACAAATAGATCCGAATTTATATACCTATTACAAATCGTAAAAGAAGGTGTTGTCTAAGAAAACATTAAATATCTCTAAAACATCACAATAATGCGTTGAATGTTATCAACACAATCTTATCTCTCTTAACCCATTATGTCCCGGCGTGTAAAATTTGATACGTAATTTCAAGCTACCTTAAGTCATAATGGGTTAAAGAATTGATTTTTCAATTCTTATGGTCCAAGTGTGCACGAGTGAGTAATATTTTGCAATGATAACTGATTAATACAATTTTCTGAACAATTTTTCTAATCAAAATTCAATTTATTAAGGGTACATAGTACTTTTTAATTTCTAAGCCATTGAATTTTGTTTATTATTTCGAAATAATAATATTTTGGTTTCTAAGTCGATACCATAAATATCTTTAAAACGGTTCAAGCAATTCATTTTTTTTGTTTCAAATCCTTTAAAAAATATTTAGTGTTTGACCGATTCTTTTTTCTATACAGGTAGGGGAGTGTCGTCGTGGTTGGGCCACGTTTTAGAATTCGCCCATAACTTTCGCTTCAAAAGGAATTTTGGAAGTCTAAATACATCGTTGCAAAGGTCTAAGAATAGGGTATATTTCCGGAACGTTTTGAACTGATTGCTTGAAAAATAAAAAAGTTATAGGCATTTACGTGAAGGAAAAAAATGTTGTCATAGTCGGGCCATGTTGTACACGTTGAGCCACCGCAGAAAATCTAAGACATACGTAATGAAATTCTATATAGAGACATGAAAAGAATGAATTCCGTAAACAACGGCTCAGATAGGTACAAATACGCTAGTTTTAATGGTATTTCTGCGAAATTTTGACGATCTTGTAAAATCAATATTGCTACAATCGCCTTTTCCGACGTGTACAACTACAATGATAAAAAAACAACAAACATTTTGGTTTTTATCGTATTAATTTTGCTTTATTTCATCACATTTTACGTGACTGACATTCTCTAGCGATTATTGCGCTTCTGCGCTTAAAATTATGGTGGCCCAATCATGACTACTCCGGTGGCCCGACCTTTACAAATAGTGCTTTTCTAATATTTCACCTTAGCCTTCCCAAACACCTTACTGGAGGGGATTTTTCTATAGTCTTCGTGTGCAGCATAACACACATCATACAATTTCAAAATTTATCTCGATAATTGCATTTCATGAATCATTTCTTGAAGAAAAGTTCATTGTGCCTGAAAAACTTTTTTTGTAAGATTTAGTCACTGAATTCAGTACGGGTGTTTTGAATACATCATTAAAACTCACAATATTGTGAAAAGTTAGCTATCACAGTAAGAAGTTTTACAATGGTTGTATCCTAGATATCATGAGTTACTAAAGCTGTAAAATCGTGATGGCCCGACCATAACAGTGGCCCGACGATAAAGACAATACCCTATACCTCGATAGTACGTACACATTTGCTTCGTTTAGCGTACGTATTATCGAGATGTACGTACTATCGAATTACAATTTTGGGCTTTGAAGCATTGTTGTATTATGCTTAATATTGCATGAAATTTGCAAATTTGCATACACTATTGAATAAATATATATTTTAGTGGTGTTGATTTAGTACAGAGCAGTTCCACGCAAAATCGTCCAAAAGAGCTGAAATCTGAAATGAACCTCTTTGCTTTGGATGAAACTTCACAAATGTGTTTAATAGGAGGAAATATGCAGCTTACACAGGTTATGGCACCATTTTGATTCAAGACTCATGTTTAAAAAGGGAGTATTTATTTTCATGTGTATTATGTTTGAAAGATTGTATCTCGAAAACTATCGATTTTACAAAAATTATGTCTAAACAAAAGTTGTAGAAAATTGATTTCTGAACATAAAAAAATCATGCACTGAAAAAAATATTTCATCAATTTTTCAAAAATTTGAAAATAAAACTTAAAATCAAGATACCAAAAATATACCATTTTTGAAAATTTTTAAATTTTTTTTAGAAAAAATAGAAGTAATTTGCAACCTTTTAAAAGTTCTCCTGAGATGGAGTAACTTTCATGGACGGACTTCGTAGAACAACGACTTTCATGATTTTTTTCTAACTTGGGATTTTTCAAGTAATATATAAATTTGTAATACAAATAACAATTCTTTATGACATTTACAACAAAATTGGTCATAATAATAATTTTTCTAAATGCAGCCGTTTTCGAGATATTCGGAGAAAAAGTTGGATTTATTTTAAATTTTTATGTTGAATACGTCTTTGTCATATGTTAATGCAGTGGCTCCACAGTTTCTATAAAATTTCTAATAACTACATTTAATTTCCTACAACTTATCTGTACACTTTCACTTTCGTATCTTCGTGCAACGTAAGAACTATTGAACTAATAATGTAATGTATATACTGGACACTAACACTTATTTTTCTTACAAAATAAAAATAAGCATTTACCTTATTCGCCAACCGGTTTCGGGTAGATGTTACCCATCATCGGGGCTAGGTTCAACTGATTTTGATAAGACAGTAGTTACAACTTAAGCTTTGTTAGATGAAAGAGCGGCGATACTATCGCAGCATCGTCTTCATATCACCACAGCTGAGCAATGTTTGATGAATAAAGACGATGCTCCGATAGTATCGCCGCTCTTTCACCTAACAAAGCTTAAGTTGTAACTACTCTCTTATCAAAATCAGTTGGACCTAGCCCTGATGATGGGTAACATCTACCCGAAACCGGTTGGCGAATAAGGTAAATGCTTATTTCTATTTTGTAAGAACAATAAGTGATAGTATCCAGTATATACATTACATTATTAGTTAATCTGTATACACGTTATTGATTCAACCTTTCGCTTTTGAATTGTGGGTATTTTGAAAACTGTATTCGAAAAAACTGGACACGCTGATTAGTTAGCAACTATTTACCGCGTGAGTAAACATAACAGAACATAACGCTTTGACAAGCGAATGGTTATGGGTTCGAATCTTAGTAGAATCAGACCATTCGATGTCAAAGTGACTTTAGCATGGGTTTATTCTTAGGCCCCTCACCACCCTTCCTTCATGCTAAATTCTATGTTATCCCGATATGGCCTATTGACAGTGCAACAATGAGACCCTTATTTGCGCCAGGGCTATAATTGGGGACAGAGCTGTCATGTGGAACGAGGTGGGTAAAGTAGAGAAAAGCATTGAAGGAAGGGTACCCAATTACACACAAGCACGCATAAAATTCAATAGGCATGTCGCTCACTCAATAGCGGTTATAGCAAAAATAATATCACAATCACAATCACAATAGATCAAACGATACTGGTCGCAGTGATAAGTCCATACAGGCAAAAAACATAACAGAAATTTTGACTAAGACTAGCTGAAAGTATGTTGTTTATATCGGTAGAGTTTTAACAAAATAGATTAAGAGATTACAGTGATATCCTTGGAACAAGAGATAGCGTACAAAAAATTGTGCACTTTCTTCGAAAATCCTAATGCTTCTCGTCGATAGAGCGGTAAACAACTCGAAATCAAACATTCGACCATATCTCAAGTAATCAGACGTTCAAGAAGCATCAGACTACCAAGCAGAAGGATGGTAGCGGCAGGAAACGGGCACCATAGACGCAATCGGCTGACTCATTTTACGTCTTCCACAGATTGTATGCGAGACAACGAATTTTCAGCGACGAATTCTTCTTTTGTACATTCTCAGGAACTGAAAATTTAGAGGTGGCAACGTAGTATTCCTGTTCCAGCATTGGTCTGGTAGGTTTCAGCATTCATCACAATACAGAACAATTTTTTTGAACAGCTTCCTTCCGCGAGTTTTGACCACCGTGTTTTGTTTGTCGCTCCAGTTCGGTGCCATCCGAACTTTTTACACGTGCAGTCCACAACGTGTCATTGTTTTTTGCACAAAATAAACTGAATATTTTATCTGTTTTTGTTCAGGATGTCCTGAATCGAAATATATGGTTGTGCTTGAATGCGCAACTACCATGCTGGCATTCGTCGGGTCTATGGTACCGCGTTTCCTACCGCTGTCATCATTCCGTTTGGTAATCTGATGCTTCTTGATTGCACGATTCGAGCTGTTTACTGCTCTGTCGATGAGAAGCATTTGGCTTTTCGAAGAAAGTACCCAAAGTTTTTTGCGTACTTTCTCTTATTCCAAAGATATCACTGTAATCTCTTAATCTACTTTGGTAAAACTCTACCGATATAAACAACATACTTTTAACTACTTTTAGTCAAAATTTCTGTTATGCTTACTCACGCGGTAAAAAGTTACTAACTAATCAGTGTGTCCAGTTTTTTCGAATACAGTTTTCAAAATACCCACAACTCAAAAGCGAAAGGTTCAATAAATAAGGTGTATTCGGATAAGTTGTAGGAAATTAAATGTAAGGGTAAACGGGGTAACAACGCCCGCCGGTTTAAAACCGCCCACCAAGGTTTTACAGGCCTTGCTCAAATTGGTGTTAAATGTTGATGACAGTCATATTACTGAATGCGTACGCAATATTTTACAATACCTTGTACAGCAATATTGTATAAACAGGGTGGCAACTGGATACGAAAAACCAAATTCCCTGATTTTTCCAGTTTTTTCCCGGTGTTTAATAAAATTCTAGATTTCATATTGCGATATATTTTAACTGGAAATGTGTTTCGATCATTGATATTTTAATTGTTTATCAATCTACGAGGTATTGAGAAAAATTACCCCACCTACTCTATTTCCCTAGGCGAATTCTGCAATCACTTTCTCTTATTCTGCCGACCAGAAAATTATACTCCTTCCGTGAGTTCCTTATCTGCTCTTTTTCCCGCGCAAGTTTATTCGCAAACTCAGGCGCAAGCGGAGTTTTAGTGCCCATTGCGGCTAGCTCTCGAACCCGCCGTGGCGCTTTTCTTGCCAACCACGCGTTTAATTTTCGTTCTCCCAGCCATAAGCCATGCAAAAAAGCAGTTTAATAGAGCTAATTTTTAATTTCGCTTTACCACTGGTCGCTGTTCTACTTTCTGACCAACGCGGCTTATTTCACTTTGCATGGATTGATCGGGATTTACTCTTCCGGGTCCAAGCTAGAGCCAAAAATTTGTAACGCGGAAGGTAGGGTCGCTACACCCGCATTTCGGTTACAACTTGTTACATTCAATAGTATGGCAAGGTTGTGCACTGCCGTGAGTCAGTGGAATTTCTCCAACATTTTTCTTGAAAACCAAATTTCGCTGCGGTGCCACTGGGATTTACTTTGATGTTCTGTGAATTGTGTCACATCCGCAAAATGTCCGTCTTGAAACTTCAATGTCATTCGATTCGACTTGACTAACGCCAAACGAAACGCGCAAAGTGAGTGCAAACTAAATTTGTTATATTACTTCACTTGCCTCGCAGAATAAGGCCCTTTGCAAAACACTGAGCTAATTGTCGATAACCCAATCTATCACTTGTGTGCCGTACTTCTTTATCTATTTCTAAGTGTTCTTGACTACTCAATGCATCGATCATTGGGACAAAATCCCTGATTTTGTTAAAAATTCCCTGATTATTCCAGGTTTTTCCAGGTAATATCAAATTCCCTGATAATTCCAGGTTTTTCCAGATAGTTCCCACCCTGAAGTTTATTCGAGAAATCGGAGAAATAAATAAAAACAGATTTTTCGTTATAATCGTTTCGTTTTTTAAAACTTTGTTCCCGAACTTAGGGTTTATTTTATTCAAAACATTAAAACTTTTAGTAAATCCAGCCCATATCGCATCTCTGATCCTGTCTTCATCCCACAGTACCTAAATTAGGTAACTGTTCATGCAGTTTTGTTGAAATAAATAGTGAAATGTGTAAATCGGTCATTTGGGGGTAAACCCGCCCACAACGAACGGCGCAAGACCGTCGTGCATAATGCTAGTGCGATGAGATTTTTAAAATAATTGCATAGTTTGGACCAAAGAATCTCAGATTTACATAAAACAATGTAAATGTGCTTAACTTGTAACTAGTAGACTGTTTGAAAAAATCTAAATCCCATCCCAATTTTCCCATTTTCTTGTTTTCTCGGATATAGCTTTTTTCAATAATTCCTCCTTCGTGGAACAAATATCATAGAATAAACATTTTTTTAATGAAAATATAGCAAATTTTCTTAGCAATGCTAAAATAATATATATCTGTTTTATCAATCAGAGCAATTTCAAATGTCAAAAAATGATCCACCGGATCAATTGCAGGAACTTTAATACCCATACTGTTATATTTCATCTTAGATCCTCTCTAGTCCTTAAAGATTGACTCCAGTATACCAAACCCGATCCATCTTGTTGTCTAAGGAAACTACACGGTACCAATTTCAAGACTGTTGGTACCTATATTACTGATATTTTTCTAATACCAGTGGTTGCTGGACACTCTTTCGAAATTGCGAATCTCGGGGAACCATGTATTGTTTGTTGGCAAAATGATTCGATTTATTTAAATTAGATAAATTCAGGAATCCAATGCCACCAGTTTCGTTCAAATCGGTTGAATATTGTTAAAGTTATACGCCATGGCGGTTTTTCCCCGTTATTTGGCGTGTTTCACTCCGCATGGAAAAAATACCGTCAAACGGGGTAACTTGCAACAGTGGGGTAACATGCAACAACGCTATATCGATCCAAGTTATTGTACTTTTAGATCTGTTACTTCAATTTTTGATCTATATCAGTCACTGAATCTTATTGTTAACAATTCAAAGAAACCTTAGATACTGCTATGTTGATTTTCTGCTGTTTTGGTGATTTTTAAAAAATCCCACAATATGCTGTCAAATTCATCGTCACTTTTTCGTCCGTAAAACGTTTGTGTCGCCCACAAACAATTCAAATAAAAGAAGCCTAACATATATTTTTTATAGTACAATGAATAATAAGGAAACAAAATAATTGATTCATGATGACTAGTTTTGTTTATCCTGCTTGTTCCAACATTATTCGTAAAACAAGTTCTTAAACGGGGTAACTTGCTAGATATAAAAAGCTGTGTTCCGTTAACTTCACGAGGCAAGTTATCATTCATTTTGCATCAAGCAATACTAAAGCACACCTGAAGAGTGTAAGATACTTTCGGTAAGTCGGAAATATGCCAGTGGAGTTTTCTCTGGATATACTGAACATGGCCATAGAAGAGGTCAAAAAGAAAATATCCGCACTGAGAGAAATCGACCAACAATATGATAGTGTCTAATTACGATCACTCGTAAAGTAATGAACGTTCATATATTACGTAACCAAGATATCTATGATTTTTAACTCCCCCGCTCCATTTCGTGACGCAATTTTGCATAGTGGATTTACGACGTGTAAATCGGGGCTTATATTATTATTTTAACTAACGTGACATAGGACATTTATGCATCCTATTCATAGCAAAAGCTTGAAAAATCGCAAGTCGGATTATCATTTGCAAATTCAAGTCAAAAGAAACTCATATAAATCATTAAATTCGCCAAATTTCAAAAAAATATTGCTTGTTGCAAGTTACCCCGTTTAGGGACTTCCTAGTAACAAATTAGTTAAAACATTCTACAACAGCCATTATTGATCGCATATTTTTTCTCAATATGTGAAATTGTTCTATCCTAGACTTAATAACTTTGTATTAATTAAATGTTCTCAAATGTACTACAGATAAGTTTTAACTTGCACTCATAGTTGAGAACTGTTGAAAGTTACCCCGTTTGACGGTATTCTATTTTTTTGGACGTGTTTCCAAATCGCAATAAAAAATAGAAAATTATTACAGATATTTATGTTTTTATTTTTTACATGTAGGTAATAGATCAATTGTTCATTTAAAGCAGATAAATTAGAAATTGAGCTACAACTTTTTTTACACAGCTGGTTTTGCTTAAGGGGGCGGTCTTGCCCCGCCTGTATACCTGTATACCAATACTGAAGTTTTTGGAGCGTCTTAGTAGAATACGGAACCTGAAATTAAATAAAAAAACTATTCCAATTAAATTCTACTATCTATATTGATTCCCGATAGATACGTATTTCGCCTGCAGGCGTATTTTGCAGGCTTCATCAGTGTCTGTGTTCGGAAACAGATAGATAGTAGAATTTAATTGGAATAGTTTTCTTGACTGAAGTTTTTGGAGAGTCTTAGTAGAATACGAAACCTAAAATTAAAAACCCGATTTAATCCACCTAGTGGTGAAAGGAACCTTTGTTATACGGTCTTACTTGCTATTTGAGATAGAAATCGACACGTCTTCTGAACATAATTCATCTATTGGTTATCATTGCGTAGTGCGTTGGTTTACATAAAATGTTTGAAAATTGAATAAGTTTACAAAATTTGAACAAAATAGGAACACTTTTAAATGTTGATAGATCCTTTTTTCATGAAATTGCTTTCATCAATTTTTATTAATCTTCGGTTACTCACGCTGTTGCATTTTGTACAACACGTGTAGGTTTTTCAACGCCATATTGTTATAAAGTTACAAATCATTGTTTAACTAACGTATATTCTTCAACTAACTTATTGTGAGCAAAATGTCATAATTATTCAATGCATTAATAATTTAAATTGTTGGGAAATCGTATGCAGCAAAACTATCAGCCAATGTAAAATGTTTAAAATGTATCCGTCTGCTGGTAGTCGAGTAATTCGGAGTCAAAATTAGGGTATTCTTTATAATCAAAGTTCTACAGTTCCTAAACAAGCAAACGTACAGGTATACTATTTTCAGCAAAGTTGTGTATTTTTACTATTTGTACAATTTTGTAGTACATGAAAAAGTCATGCAACAATGACAAAAAGAGCAAAAATAAAAAAAAACTGATTTTACAAATTCATATGCAATAAATAAGATTTTTCTATCTTCGCTGCAGAGATAGAAGGTTACTGTCTTCAGCAAAATTTCTTGTAATAATATGCTCTATAACTTTGCAGAACACATCAATGTGTTATATTGACACTGAAAAAAAATATTTTTTTTATTTCACTTTTAGGGGGATTAATCAAAATTTAAATCTCACCAGACGATAGAGCTTTCAATTTCAAGAAACTCTTACAATGGTTTAATAAACTTAAAACCAAGTTTTCCCAGTCCAAACTCCCTTGCACACGTTTTCTTTGGTTTGGGACTATTTTGCGCGCGAGTAACCGTGTTACAAAAGTTGGCGCGAGTGTTCGAGGGTTAATATCTTTTGATCGGTAGAACCAATTCTTATGAAATTTTGCATATATATCCGTAGTGTGAAAGCCTCTCGTTTGATATTAAAATAATTGAAATTAGGTAAATTATCTTGGTATAAATAATTATAAATTATTGTTAATTTTGGTGTGTTGTATACGATTGCTCATAACTTTCAAATTAAACGTCCAATCAAAAAATCATTCAATAGTGATCTATTAGGATATATTATCTTTCAAATGAGGCTAATAGCGCATAAATCGGTTTGGCCATCTCTAAGAATCAGGCGATAATTATTACCTTGTCAAAACAGGTTTTTTAAGTATAACTTTTAAACTACTTGTTTGTTTTCAATTAAAAATTCCTGAACAATTTAACTTTAATAGGGGCTTTCATTTGATACTAAGATCGTTGAAATCGGTCATGTAGTTCCGGAGAAACCCGTGTCACGTATTTTTCACATTTTTGCTTATAACTTTTAAACGAAACGTCGTATCACGAACCAACTCAATAGTGATCTACTAGACAATAACACCTTTCAAACAAAAGTAATAGCGAACGATTCGGTTCAGCCATCTCTGAGAAACAGGCGATAGAAAAAATCATTACATACATACACACACACACACACACACACACAGACATTGCTCTAAACGTCGAACCTTATCGATTGGTATATGTGACTTGGCCCTCCGGGCCTCGGATCAATTTCGTGTTTTTCGACCAATTTTTAAACCTTTGTTATAGTATAACAAAGGTAAAAAGAAGAAAACTTATCCAATTTAATTCTTTCTACTATGGATATTTAATTCACGACAGATACGTATTTCGCCTACGACTTGCAGGCTTCCTCAGTGTCTGTTTTCGTCTGTTCGAAAACAGACACTGAGGAAGCCTGCAAGTCGTAGGCGAAATACGTATCTGTCGTGAATAAAATATACATAGTAGAATTAAATTGGATAAGTTTTCTTCTTTCTTAATTTTAGGTTTTAATTTTAGATATAGTTTTCTTTTTATTTAATTTTAGGCAAATGTTACTGGCGCTGATTTTAGGAAATGGCCATATCTTAGCTGTTACTCAACGGGTGTCCCTTCTTGTTTTATAAGGAAATCAATTTAAGTTTTTGGGAAAAATATAAATTTGAATGAATTTTCATATTAGAAAAATAGAATAAAATGAACAATATAGAAGTTATTTACTTCTATACAATCTAAATAGCGTTTTATTTCATAAAACAGCTATAATACTCATGATGATGTAACTGAAAAACAGGCCTTCTAGACAACATGTTGCAAATCAGTTGCAAACCGCCGTAACTACTGAATAGAAATGCGAGATCCGCTGGAGTGGATTGAAACTCGGATCCATTGAAACGGATTTCAAAGATGATTGAAACAATAATAATTGGGTTGAAAGTTAGGCTTTGGGCTATAATTACGTAGCGGCTTTTGAAAACTCGAAAAGTTACTACAATAGTGGCGAGATCTTCAAAAGTGAAAGTAATTTTTCATGAAAATCACCAATTGAGAGTTCATAAAGTTTTGCTGAGATACTTAGTAATCGATTCTGAAACTACCGAATCTCCGTAAAGTCAATTGTCATATATTGACGAGAATTTTGGGAAAACGTTAAAAGAATATAGGTGAAATATTTGTTTTAGCCTGGTTGTTTGTTCTCTGTTGTTATAGTTCCGTCGGGTACCGCTCTGTTGATGCTTAGGATCCTACCGGTCAGCGGAAAAGGTATTTTATTTCCTGTTAGCGCTATAAGTAGCGTTTCTTGTTTTTACGAGTTAAGTGTTCTTAGGTTGAGCAAAGAGAAAACAATATATATGTTGATAAATTACTTATTATTCAAAAAACTATTCAGATATTTTATTAGTCAGATTTAAGTTTTCTTTGCTTGGTATTTCTACTTGTTTCGTTTTGTTCTTTGTGAGCTGAACGTATGCAAAATTAGCCAAATGAGGTTTACCAAATTTACATATTATCAGTGTGCTAGTTCTACAGTCCTCTGAGAACATAATTTTATATTTTTTATTAACAATAAACGTAAAACTATTCGTAGCTGACAAAAAATTAATACCATTCAAAAACATTCGTTTGCTTATTTTCTACTGCAAATGTTGAATTACTAATGATTCGTATTTGGTACGAGAACACATTCTTAGCACATTTTGTACCAGAACGCATTTGATGCAGTTGTCGTGGTTTTGTGGTTTACGGCGTCGTTGGCTGTTCTTACGGTAATAATATGACAAACGAGCTCAACTTCGATTCCCGATCATCTCTAATGTCATATGAATGAGATTTACAAAAATCAATATTAATTATGTTATGATATTACAATTTACGGGAGCTAATGAAGGCGCCAGGCGAACGCACTATTCGCTTGTTAAAATGCTAGCGGATAGCTGATTGCGGTGCTCTGCTCAGCTCTGCGCATACAGAATGACAGAATCGTGGTCAAATCTACAAGCAAAGAAAACAACACTATAAAGGAAAATTGGCTTGTCGCAAGTTTATTATACCTAGCTTAAACAAAAAAGCTAAGCATAATCAGGATTGTTTTCAGGATACTACCCGAGCAAATACCATCTCATGAAGATGGCCATTCACATTGGCGTAGCTAGAGGGGGTACCAGGCCCCCTCCAGAATTCTGCAGGCCCCCTCCAGAAATTTTCCTCATTGGAATTGGAAACCGGAAAAAAACTCAGCGTATATGTTCCCGCTGTGTAGATATTTTCACTAGGCGTCGCAAAAGCGTAGTTGTCGTCGTCGCTAGTAGCTTAGTAGCCACCCCGGCTCATACTGTTTCAAGCATTCGTCTCCATTCAACTACATCTTGGGCCACTCGTCGCAAATTTCCCTGTCATAGAAGTCGCAAATCAGTTTCGACCTGGTCGAGCCATCTTGTACGTTGAGCCTCCCTGTTCCTGATGCTGGTGCAGTTGTTAAAGAGAATTGTTTTACTCGCACTGTAGCCTACTGACTTTCGCCAGATGACGATGACAGTCTCTCCAAATAGTGCTTGTAGCTCATGATTCATACGTCTCCGCTACTTTCCACTTTCAGTTTGTGCTCCGCCAAATATCATCCGCAGTACCTTCCGCTCGAACATAGCGTATGCCCAGCGTTTTGCGAAGGGCTAAGGAAGCCTAATTTCCCGCTTAAATGCGCAACTAGATCCCCTTACTAGTGTTGTTGTCCGTGTGCACCAGCAATCCCAAATACACGAACTTATCTGCCACTTCTAGTTCGTCGCCATCAACAGTTACCGTCCGCGAGAGGCACCCGCTTGTTTCCTTTGAGTATTTGGTCTTGGCCGCATATATGTTTAGAACACTCGTCCTAAATTCCGATTTCGTCGGATCACCCCTTTAAGTGCGATGCTGAATAGCATGCAAAATAAGCCGTCACCTTGTCCCAACTTTCGCCGCGTCTCAAAGTAACTCGAAAGTATCCCCGAGATGCATACGAAACACAACACTCTCTCCAATGTAGCTCTGCCCAGTAGCGTCAGTTTATTCGGAAAACCGTGTTCGTGCATTATCTGCCATAGCTGGTCTCGATCGACTATCGTATGTTACTTTGAAATCAATAAAGATGTGATGCGCGGACAGGTCGTACTCCCGACATTTCTGGTAATTGCGCGGACCCTCATCAAGCCCGCCTGGTATTTCTCCATAAAACCTTGTGCTATCGGTGACGGTGATATAAACCTAATTTTTTCGAAGGCACCCCCTAGGCCCCCTCCAGGGAAATTTCCTAGCTACGCCAATAGCCATTCACTGTGGAAGATACATGCGGCTTCTGCGGATATGATACTGAAATATCAGCACATCTATACTGTGCGAATGCGGTGCGTTAATGCAACGTAGACTAAGAGTCCTCGGCAAAGGAACATTGAAGCCATTGGGTAGTTAGACTGAAAGATCCAATAAGGTAATTACACTCAAGTACTTTTTACACAGTTTGTTTTTTCGATTATTAAGAACGGAGCAACTTAGGGAATATTCGTTGATTTCTCAATACATTTGGGAGAGGCCCGACATTCGTCACGTAGTTTGTAAATGGTCCCTTAGTTGCACCATTCTTGAGTAATCGAAAAAAACACACCGTGTAAAAAAAACTTGAGTGTAACTGCATAAGTGCCAAATACCACAATAAATATCTGTGCATACGGAGTATTGACAATCACTCGCATTACTAGTGATATGTCAAACAGTGCATAGAGAAAGGATGGAGCATAGATCTAAATGCTGGTCGCAGTGGTTTTGTCTCCTATACAAACAAAAAAAACAAGGTAATAAAATTGACTGAAAGCATGTTGCCAGTACGAGCGTCATGATAAATTTAAATACATTTTTCATGGTAGTTTCGAAAACGAGCAAGCTCAGTAAAAAGGTACGGCATACAATGGCTTTTAGTGTAGATTAACACTCAAGCACACCGAAATTTAGGAAAACATATTTGCTGTGGGAGAATGGCTAAATGACACTACTAGATTAATTAATTCGGGTTTTTATTACAATATTAAATTTGAGGGCAGTCATTAAAGCCTCAAATATTTTCTCTCTTTTTTTAAAGTCATCAACAACCATTAATCGGCTTTGTTAAGCGAGTCAACTACGATACTCGACATTCGATTAAACATGGTGATTTTCAATGAAGAACTAATTTATTATCATTTAGCCCTGACCTACTTACCACCACCGTAGATCAAGTCGAAAAGATCAATGAAATTTTTTAAAGATAAAAAATCTTTTTTAATATAGGTATGTTATCTGTTTTAGCATAAATAGTATTTTGTAAGAATGATGCATATCAATTTGAAAATCAATGTGCGCCCTAACATTCAGTATCAAGATTTTACACCAATCTATACTTTCGCTATTTTCAAACAAAATAAAATTTTAACTGCTCTTTTCGCACTTACCGCAAAGAAAATGGTTTGCCCTGTCGACACACCTTGTCACATGGATAATATATTATCGACAGTGTAGAACAGATCTATCGGTGTAAATTAACTCGTTACAAATGCGTGGTCCTGTGGTGCACGCGGGCCGATGAAAAAGACATCAATGCTGAATAAAGAAAATAAATTGAAAAGTCCGACTGCAAAGGAGCCAACTAAGGTGTAAATGAATCTCAATAGGAATTAACCGAATAGTGGAATCAATAAAGAAATTGTGAACATATTTTCTCGCTTTAGCCGACCGCGGAACTTTAATTGCTTTTTCACCTCTTGGCGGGAATAAATTAGGATGTTTAAGATTAAGCTAGTGTGGAAAACAGCGGGGGGCAAAGGCACGTTTCTCCACAGGTAGTTTGAGGTGCGTATCTAATGTCGAAAATAGAAAAAACGGTCTCTAGAGGTAGAACACGAAACGAATAGAATGCAATATAAATGATGTTGAAGCACACTCTTTCGCATAGTTTTATCGTTTTCATACGAATATCTCGCTGTGAACGTGGCTTTGAGGTGAACGTGAAACGAAACAAGAAGGAAACGAAAAATCAATTTAAATTTTAATAATGTTGACGTTATAATGGCATTCATCCTAAGTAGCTAAGCAAGAAATTATTTATAGTCCATTCGGCTAATTATAAAGTCATCATGAATTTATTATACTTAATTACGTGAATATTGTTTATCATATGCTGTTTTACAATTTGTTAGGTATTATTTACATATGGTTGTCCAGTTGAATACCTAATACGGCACAACCGGTTAAAAAAAAGATGAAAATAAATGGAAGACGGTTATCTCACCATTTTTATCATTTTTACTATAATTTCTCTAGTATTTAATTTTGCCAGCATAGTGTAGTGTGATGTAATTTGAATCCACTATTGTCGAAATATTTGCTATTGCTATTGAAATAATTGCTATTTATTGATGTTGACTCAATTCTCTGTGTCATGCGTTACTTTGCCGGAATTACAATTCAACTTTGATAGGGGAACTGTGGGTAAGACGAACAGTTAAGAAGAACATGTAATACAATACAGAGAGCTTATTATTTATAAAATCTAAATACAGTTTACTTCAGTTCAATATATTGTTTTCAAAAGCGGCTACTGAAATATTTAACAAAAAATGTATTTTGCGTTTTAAAAATGATCCGAAAAATGAACTTTTTTAGTGCTGCGGGTGAAACGGACAATGTGTGGGGGTAAGATGGACAGGTATTCTAAATCGCCCCTACTGAGAGCATATTATTATTTTTGACCATTAACAAATTGAATACGTAAAATATGTTGGTGTATCGTGCAAAAAGTGAAAGGGGCAGTGGCAGACAATCGAAAATTGTTTGACAGCGGCAATATAAATAACAATTCTAAAATCTATTCCATGCCTGGCTGCTGCTAATTTGTTTGAAGTCCACATTTGCCGGTTAAATTTTCATTTATATGCATGAGATATTACTAAGAAGCAAAATCAACAATTTTATTATAATATGTTCACTGACCATCACCCACACTAGCAGTTGTCCATTTCACCCCATCATTATACATTTTTTTAAAGCGTTTACAATTTTTCATTTGAAAATAAAATTATCTATTTTTTCAATGCAGATGTTACTTGAAAAGGTATTAAATCGAAATACTCCATGTTATGGGTAACATTTCAGACTTAAGCCACTAAAAAAGCTTAATTTTGATGACAAAAAACTTACATCCAAACGCAGAATCACTTACAAATTTCAGTTTTTCTGTACTTTATCAAAATTTGAAAGTTCTAAATGATGATGGAAATGTTCAGACGTCATGAGATAGCAAGATGGTTGGATTCTCATTAAAATATTTACGAATTTTAATGCTTAACTGGTAGAATCAACCACCTGTCCGTCTTACCCACCCTGTTCGTCTTACCCACAGTTCCCCTACATTTAGTTGGAATACGAATTTCATTTAGCTGGCAATAAAAAAGTAGAACGATTTATTATTTTTATTATTGTTGTGTTATTATTCGTAAGCAGTCACGGTAGTTTCGGAATCTGTTAGCGCATAAGACAATTGCGAGGTTAAAGTATAAATCAGGACGCCCCTTGTGCGTCACTCGCTCACCACTGGAAACTGGAAACATTTGACGTAACTTTGTTGACATGTTTATGAAGAACAATTGGTGTAATTTTTTTTAAATATTCCACCACCTTGCAGAGCAGTAAAGAATGGAACTCGAACGACGTACAAAAAAAATCTTGAGAACCTAAGCGTGGAAAGGTGCCATAGAACTTTTAAGTAAACCGGAACTAGGAACCGAGAGCTGAAGGCGAAGATATTGAAGTGCGTTAAGTCCAATCCTGGCATCTCCATCCAGGATATAGCTTAAAGGCACGATGCCAACTATTAAATCACGCAGAATATCCTGCTGATGGAGACGGTCTTTTACAAAGGGGGAGGAAAGGGGATTTCGAATTAGTAAAGGGGCGTGTTTCTCTTGCATTTGGAACGAAAGCAGTTGTACAAGTGGCTGGATTTCTGAGAAGGGGAATAGGGTGGCCATTAACAAGAAGGAGGTTCAAAAACGTAAAAAAGGTTTTGTGTCAACTTATATAGGAATTACCGAGAAGAAGACAGATTTACAAGTGGCTGGTGGACAACAGGAGGGGAATTGACAAAGGGAGAAGACACATTCAAATTATAGATAGTAGAGTAAACATAGATCGGCGAAGATCAATCCTTTGTATCCAAAATAACTGTCAAAACGTGTATTCAAAATAACGTCATTATATCCTATTCGACGCTTGAAATTTTTACAGTGTTGCTGATATGTCATTGCAATTTTTTTGTTGGCAGTTCTGCGAGAAGGTGCATCCGCTAATTTATGTTTACTTTATTATCAACTACTATTCAAATGACGAAAACGTGTTTTGTTTCTGGCATTATTGGAATTTTCGTTACAATAACAAATGTACAAGTAACTGAGAGACAAACGGGTAAGATCGGGCAATCAGCTAGTAAGATTATAAAATTTCGGAGCACTTTTAAATTTTGATAGCCGCGTGCCTCCGAAATATTGTTATTGATTTCAGTAAAACTACCACTAAAATTAAGTTGTAAGAGGAAATTGATTCATAGCTTGTAAAAGGGCTAGTTTATAAGTTTTTGGTCACATTGTATTATGCATAAAGCATAATTTCCTGTGTAATTCGATTTGATTCACATCATAAAGATTAATTTCATAAATTTTTTTATTAAATAACTTGACCTGTAAAACCAGTTCTTATAAAATTTGCAGATATATTCTCAGTGTTAAAAGGTCCTTGATACTAAAATAATTGAAACTACATAAATTATTTTGGTTGAAATCGTTCTAAATTATTGTAAATTTTATTGTGTTCAAAAGTAATATAACCTGGTAGACCACTATTGAATTGTTTTTTGATTGTATGTGAATTTGAAAGTTATGAGTAATCGTGTCCAACACATTAAAATTTACAATAATTTATAACGATTTTAACCAAGATTGATTGATTAATTGATCTAACTTCAATTATTTTATGAAATTTAGTCAAGAAAACTGTTTTGATATGAATCAAAAAAGGTAACCAACCTATTTTGGGCATCATCAGCAGCTGTGCATAATTTAGACACTTCTATTAGATTTTGCTGTAAGTGGTGTAAATTATGTACAGCTGCTGCAAAGCAAAGCAAAACCTAGGAGCTACATGTCGTTATCGAAACTTGACCTTCTGTTTTTATACGACAGATTTTGCAGCCAGCTGTTAGAGTACAGGACAATTGCAGAGTACAGGACGACTAGCTTATTAGGCCAGCATCATACCTCGAGACCAACTGGGAGCCAATGCAAATTATGTACAGCTGCAAATGGGGTCCAAAATACGTTGGTTACCCTAGAATGGCATTACATGAAATTATGCATAGTTAAATATTACCATAAACCTATAAACTAAACCTTTGGCAGGCTATGTATATGTTAAAGATAAATATTTTTTCTTACAACTTTATTTGTAATGACTCAGCAATTTTATAAAAAAGGGATGAATCAAAAATTTAAAGTGCTCCAATTTTGTACGAACTTTGTTACCTTATTCATTTACAGAAAAATTTAGCCCCGTATTTTTTGCTTTGGCGTTAAGGTGCCTGTTTCTGTTCGTCCTCCTCCTGGTGACCCCAAAAATCAATGCTTCGCCAAAATTTTTTTTAATCATAACTTTTGAACGACTGGTTCTATTTTCATGATTTGAAAACACAGAAAGGACAGTTGAATTATGTTTCGAAGACGTGTCGATGTTTGTCTCAAATTACAAGTAAGATGGTGTAACAAAGGTTCCTTTCACTAGTTGATTAAATCCGGTTTTATATATAACAAAAGTAAAAGGGTGGACACTTAAGCACTCTATAGCGATACTGCAAGAAAAACGAAGTTAGCAACACAACACCTGGACTATATCACAGTAGATTAAAATACTGGTCGCAGTGATAATAATCATACAAAAGAAAAAAGGCGGTCAATTACGATATTCAGCAACGACGGCCAGCCACGTAGCTAGAGGTGGGGGCCAGGAGTCTTATCTTGGCTCCTAAAACATTATATACATATCTTATTGCTTATAACTATAATACATTATAATACATTTAATGTATTGTAGTTCTAAACGAAAAAATATGCATATAAAACAGTTAAAATCAAAATTGGGCCCCCGGGCCCCCCCTTCTGGCTACGTGGCTGACGACGGCACCAAAACAGTGTAAACAATAGCAACTTTTTGGGGTTGCTATATTTCGTCGACCAATATGACCGTTTTTTAATTTTTCAATACTGGTAATTTTCTCGTATTGAAATGAGAACATTTATTCTCTATGAGTGGAATTTTTTAAAGTTTATCGATATAACCTTTTTCAGCTAAACAATTGAAAGTTCGATTCAATACTATAAAGTAATATTCTTTTTAGGTATGGTTCCAAAATAGAAGGGCAAAATGGAGAAAAAAAGAACACACAAAAAAAGGCCCCGGAAGACCCGCCCACAATGCGCACCCGCAGTCCTGCTCAGGGGAACCTATACCACCTAATGAATTGCGAGCCAGAGAAAAGTAAGTACTCTTTGTTATATTTATATTTATTTACTGCGTCTTCAGTTAATACTGTACAGACTGATCAGAGGTGGGCACAATTCCGCTAATCCGCTAACAGCTAATTAGCTCAGCTAACATTTTGGTTAGCGGTTAGCGTTTTCGCTCATTTTTATAACCGTTAGCGTTTTTGTTAGCTTCCGCTAAATATATGTGCCGCTAAATAAACCGCTAACTTTTTTGGCAGAAGGAAAATTTGTGAGAAATATCGGACAGGCTTCGGTCGAAGGCTTCCAAATTCCAAACTTTTGTGTGTACTTTACCAGCCAAGAGCCGGGGCCGTATCAAGAAGTCCTCTCCATTGTACTTCTGGGTCCTGGGATGAGCAAAGCAAAGTAAAGCCTAGCTGCTACATTCCGTTATCGAAACTTGACCTTCTGTTTTCATACGACAGACTTCACAGCCAACTGTTAGAGTACAGGATAATTGCAGGGGCAGTTGCTACGATCCTATTGACTCTAACAGCCTCTCCCAGTTGAGATTCGAACATACGACGACTGGCTTATTAGACCAGCGTCATACCTCGAAGTCAACTGGGAGACACTCGTTTCCTACTCGTTACGCGTCTCGGCACATTCAAGTCGGCTTCAACCTGGTCAAGTCATCTAACTCGTTTGGCCCCTCTATTCCTGGTGCCAGTGTGGCTCTTGAAGAGAACGAATTTTACTGCACAGTCCTTCGGTATCCTTGAGATGTGGCCGGCCCACCGTAGTCTCCCAACTTTTTCCAAACAGTGACTACAACTCATGGTTCATACGCCTATGCAACTCCCCGCTATCCGTTTGTACTCCGCCAAAAATAGTCCGCAACACCTTTCGTTCAAATACGGCAAGTGCACTGCCGTAAACAAACTTGCTGTCTCAAGTCCGTAGAGGACTACTTTTGTACGCGGACTTAAATAAATCGTTATTTAAAAAATTCGAGGCCTCCTATACCTATTCACTGAAAACATCAAAGGAGATTTTTCGATTTTCTCGGACATCACTCGTTTTATAAATTCATAAATGTTGGGCCAAGTATCAACGCAATAAAGTTTTCACAACAACCAAGGAAAATTATTATCTACAAAATATTTTTATACTAATTTTCTACCTTCTGATTCTGATTCCTTTTATTCTGATTTCATTGTATTTTTACTAAAAACTTGAAATTGTATTACTAAATGCACCACTACTGGTTCGCTTACCGGTAGTAATGCTCAAGTGTAAACCTAACAAAATGTAAGTAACTTTTTACTAAGCAATCCAGAGAAAATATTATTTGGAAAGCTTTTACAAAACAGCGATGGAAAACTCCAATAAATAATCGAGAAATATATGTCATGGTGAATGACCCTTTGGGTCAGTGTTGCCACATGTACAGATTTATCTGGAAAAGTACAGATTTTTCCGATTTTTTTGGTACAGATTCTGTACGGTACAGATTACAGATTTTTGTCATAAAGTACAGATGGGTACAGATTTTTTTGGGTGTCAAAAACTAATTTTTTTCTTTCAGTTTTGTTACTTGAAATTAATAGAGGAGCACCTCTTGACATGAATGCAAACAAAACAAAACATGTCTGTCTTTAAGGTTATGTACCAATATCATCAAAGAAATCAGTAATTTGCGATTTTTGTATTTTTTAAAGCAAACAAACCAGGTTTCCCTATGTTACAAACCAACTTTGTGGTACAGATTTTGGTACAGATTTTTGAAAGCAAAAGTACAGATGAAAAAGATTTTTTTACCTTCCAGTACAGATGAATATGTGGCAACACTGCTTTGGGTTAAAACCACTCAAAAAAATATATATATATGTCATGGAACATGGAAATGTTTTATACCCTTTTAATGTGCTAATATGGTGAGCGATAATGTTCTTTAAACATGTTTCATGAATGCCTGCAATTCTTGGCACGGAATTAACTCAGGTATTTGTTCTTAGACCTTTGAAACAAAAATTTTCTTTTATTGCCGAAATCAGCGCTTATCAAAGTAAAGTTATCGAAGCTAACGTTTTGATTTAGCGAATTAGCTGTTAGCGAAGCTGAAATTTCGGTTAGCGGTACCCACCTCTGAGACTGATCTATGTTAAGTATCTTATGCTAGTTTTAAAAAGATATCTGCTTACGTGAAAATCGAATACTTCTAAATTATTTAACAGGTTAAAACATTTGTACATCGGATGGTTTTGTCCAAAAACGGTTCTGTGCCTTACAATATGTATTAACGAACGTCGACAGGATCGTCGGGCTGGGACGAAAAAGTTTGCTAGTCGTAAAAGGTGGGGGCAATCAGTCCTGTTGCACAGCACGTCAAAAGCAAACATTTTTTGAAAGTATATGCGTCGTTGGTTCAAAAGTTCCAGTCTTATCAATAGGCATCTTTGTTCATACGGTGGTAACCTTTGCGATTCGTTCCATGGCAGTCGTTGTAATGCGAAATGAACGAAACAATGTTGCACTCTTCTAAAGCGAGCAATGTGAGTTGCATGGTAAGGTGCCCAGATTTGAACAGCATATTCGAGGACACTTTGAACGAGAGAGCAATAGCGCGTCTTCAGTGCGTACACATCACGGAATTTACGAGCATTACGGCGAATGAATCCAAGCATGGCAAAAACTTTGGAAGTAACCGCACTGATGGGATACCAGTTCATTGCCACTCCCAAGTCTTTTAACGATGTAACACGATCCAAACTGAAATCATTTACACTATAGTTATAAGTCAGCTGCGTCCGCGCTTTGGAAAAACTTATTATATTTCACTTTATTGCATTCATTTCCATGTCATTTAAGACACACCAACTGACTATGCTCTCAACGTCTTGCTGTAGAGCAGCACAGTCGACCAATGAGCTAGCGTACGATATATCTTCAAGTCGTCGGCGTACATAAGGTGATGAGAGTTAATTCGGTAGCTCGAGTCATTCAAGAACAGGATGAAAATCAAGGGACCAAGTGGCGAAGAGTTCGGCAGAACTTTCAACGTCGTTGCTCGTTTTGGCGTTGAATGACATGTCTAACGGAATCGACTGATTACATTTTCTACTGTTGAAAAATCGCCAGAAAGAGGACGGATCCAACTTAACCTCGTCTTTAATTCGAAAGATATACTCATGGAAGGAAGAAGCAACGTGTTCGTCATACTCTGCCTCGAACCTAAGGAGAACATCCCTATTTTCTGCGGTACGATGACGCAGGAAACGACGGCGTGCCTTACGAAGAACGTTGCGTTGATTACGTATACCGTTCCACCACGGATCGAACGTCGTATGTCCATTCTGCGAAAAGTCGTGTGTCTGTTAACAATTCCAAATATTTCGGCACAGAAAATGGTAACCGCTGTATTAAATTTAATGTGCATTCTATAAAATAAAAATAAATAGCAGTCATAAACATAACACTGCGATAACGTTGAAACAACTCTTAATACAATGCCAGTGGTATCTACGTAACATTTGATCGATTGTGATATTGTGTGGATGTTTGTTGTATTTCTTTGCCACCGTTGCTATTGAGTTAACGATGAGTTTTTATTCGTGTTACAGTATGGAGTTTATCATATTTTCTTCGAAGCAGTATTTTTTAATCGAATTCTGTGGTGTATACAACAGCCCTACTAGCACGGTTGTTACAAATCAGTTGTGGTAACCGAATTATGACTAATTTCAGTCGTAATCCGGTTGCTTCAACTAAATGGACCTAAAGTGTGCTACTTGGGAGTCGTCTTCGTTCAATTTGGTTCATAGCCTTGTAGTCCTAGGATCCACATGTTGCCTTCTATCTTGCCGCATCGCACCTCTTTGCCGATCGATTCGTTGTCGACATTCACTTCCACATACTTTCACATTGTGTTATCTATGTGCATTCCACTGAAGAAAGCGCTTAACAACATTTGCTCAGAGACACTAAGGACGCGCTGGTTCTCCTCAAGCACAACTCATATCGCGTTAACGTAGAGAGCTATCGGTCTTTTCAATGTTTTGTGGATTGTCAGCATCGCGGTGCGGGGAACTTAACTCGGTGGTTTAGTGAGCCTAAATACCCTAATTTGTCGACCATTTCGATTTCACCATCGTTAATTCGAATTTTTGTTGAGAGGCGTGTATATTCTCTTCGACGTATGTATTAATAACAAAACGTCATTGTCACAAAGCCGCGTGCCACGATGTCAAGATCGCCTGTAAAATCGTATTAAAGCTGAGTTGATTTTCGGGAAATCGGACGCCTTCTAACATGATCAGGGTTGTCCTGCACTCAGTGCATCTATTTTGCTTATTTCACTGTAACACCTCAACCAAGCAAAATTCGAAAATGTTATGTGTGGGGCATTTATAGAGTCAATTATTATCCATAGGTTTGCTGAATTGAATATTGCTCTATCTTAAGTATTCACGGCGCACTCCCAGTTCACACTGGCTGGTGCGCAGAGAGCCCTGAACATGATAATAGCAACCATAAGAGTCCTTTTAATAAATTGAGCACATCCCTTCCATCCACTCCTCCGGCAAACGATTTTCCTCATAAAACTTGACAATTACTCTGTGTATTTTTTTAACGAGTCTACCACCAGTTTAGTTGCTAGTTTTTTGATTGGTTGAGAAGTTTGTGAAGAGATCGCCCGTACGTCTTTTACGTGGTTTAGTTCCTCTAGCACTTCACGATCTCGTATTTGGCGCTTCTTTTGTCTGTTCCGCGACTATCTTATTGTTTCACGTTAGTTCTCGCACGATGTTGCTGCATTTTCGGGTTTCTCCCTTTTGCTTCTCTGCTAAGTACTAACACGCCGTCATGGTGTAATACTTTACGTGTAATACTACGTTTGGCTGTTTGAATATATTTCCAGCCAGCTGCTCTTCCGCTGATGGTGCTGCTTTCAACTGCTATGAGTGTTCTTGAACATCGGTGGTGTTTCATAATCGCTCAATGTTGGGTAGTCCCGTTCGATCCGTGTTATGCAGAGTTGTGTGTTTTGAGCAGAGTTGGCTAGGCCGATTCATGCGCTATTATTTTTGTTTGAAAGGTATTATTGCCTAGTAGATCACTATTGAATTGTTTAGCGATCCCACGTTTCGTTTAAAAGTTATAAGCAAAAAGGTGAAAACTACGTGACACGGTTTTCTCCGGAACCACATGACAGATTTCAACGATCTTAGTATCAAATTAAAGCTCTTATTAACGCTAAATTTTTCAGGAAGTTTTACTAAAAACAAACAAGTAGTTTAAAAGTTATGCTTAAAAAACCTGTTTTGACAAGGTAATAATTATCGCCTGTTTCTCAGAGGTGGCCAAACCGATTTATGCGCTATTAGTCTCATTTGAAAGGTAATATAGTCTAATAGATGAGTATTGATTTGTTTTTTGATTGGACGTTTAATTTGAAGGTTATGAGCAATCGTATACAATTAATGTATTTAATGTAATTAATTTACAATAATTTATAACCATATCATCTAAGTTAATTTATCTAGTTTAAATTATTTTGGCATCAAATTAGATAAACTACGCAATGTATATGCTAAAGAATAATATTTCCTCTTACAACTTACTTTTACTTGCACTTACTCAAATTAGTAACAACTTACTTATTCTTACTCAGCATTTTCATGAAAAAAAGGATCTATCAAAATTTATAAGTGCTCCTATTTTGTTCAAATTTTGTAAACTTATTCGATTTCCAATTTTTTTTTTATGTAAACCAACGCACTACGTAAAGCTACCAATAAATGAATTATGTTCCGACGACGTATCGATTTCTATCTCAAAAAGCAAGTAAGACTGTATAACAAAGGTTTTTTTCACCACTAGGTGGATTAAATCAGGGGTTTCTTTGTGTTTCAGTTTCGTTCAAAACTTGTACTTGTTTCCTTTCCAGCAAATTATAAGTCCGTAATGTTTTATTTGGCGCTTCATAATTTTTAAATCACAAACCAATATTATTGAGCTTTTTAGGAAAAATACATGATTATATGAGTGAAAAATATTCGTTATTTGGAAATTATCCGTTGTAATTTCAGCGCTAGAGATCTCACTGCTTTTTATTTTTTCTAGAAAAATCAGATTTTTTTAAATATTTTTTCACAACATCAAAATTTTTGAAAAGTATAGAGTAAGGAGGGGTAAAAGTGCGATGGAGGTAAAAGTGCGATTCAATGATTTATCGGTGCAGATTCCGAGTAAATTGACTACATTAGCATAGATGAGTGACTACTTTGACAGTTTGAACCTTACGTAAACTTTGGTTGCTTACGAAGCATAGTTGCTGAGTTATGTGCAAATGTTATTTTAGGGTGGTTTTGATGTAATTTTTCGTAATACGGCAAATGCGATATTAACAGGAGGATATTACTTGTTGAAAATTTGTAGCAGCGTTTTACATAACATTTTGAATCATGTTTTAAAAATACGGTGAACCGAATTTACAAAACATATCTCGCTTTTCCATAATTTAATCAAACCCCGTCAAGCGCCTAACAGGGGCAAAAGTCGATTTACGGACGGGGCAAAAGTGCGATTCATGGACGACGCAAAAATGTATAGCTAATTATATACAGCTTTGGGCACTATATTACAGATACTAGAAATGGAATATCTGCAGAAAACTGTGTGCTCTACAGATGTTGGCCGAAGAAAAACAATATTTTTCGTTGATGAAACAAAAAACTATAAGGTATACAGCCCTAATGGTTGTACAAAAGGGTGACATAGGACCATATCAGATCATCAGATCAAAGACAATGTAAACTGCATTTTTGGCATATGTATGTTTATAAGAATCTGTGAGTTCCATTGTTTAAGTGAATGTTTAAAAGAAAAGAGCGATATATTCAGATTCAATTCTTCATTCAATGAAATGGTGTCTTTGAAAATACGTGAACGGGGGTTCATAAGTACAACGCCTGCAACCTTTGAGACATAGAAATTTCTTTTAAAAATCACTTGTGTGCATCATAAAGGTTGAAATGGTAATGGGTAATGGGAAGGGTCTCAAAGCATCATAAAATAAATAAATTCATGCCTCCAAAAAACCCCACACGCCAAATTTGGTGCCATTTGCTTGATTAGTTCTCGAGTTATGAAGAAATTTGTATTTCATTTGTATGGGATCTCCCCTTCTAAAGAAAGCAAAGGTTCTAATCCACCATAGAAAAAATCCCCCCCTGTTAAAAGACGGATGGGTCTCATTATACGATAGAAAAAATTCCTGCCTTCAAAAACCCCCACATGCCAAATTTGGTTTCATTTACTTGATTAGCTCTAGAGTTATGAGGAAATTTGTATTTCATTTGTATGGGGGCCCTCCTCCTTAGAAGAAGAAGAAGGGGTCTCAGTACACCATAGAAAAACATCTTATCTCAAAAAACCCCCACAAGCCAATTTTGATTCCTTTTGCTCGAATAGTTCTCGAGTTATGAGGAAATTTGAATATTATTTGAATGGATGCCCATCCTCCTAAAGAGGGGAGGGGTCTCAATTTACCAAAGAAAAAAATTCTTGCCTTCTGAAACTCCTACATTCCAAATTTGGTTCCATTTGCTTGAATAGTTTTAGAGTTTTGAGGAAATTTGTATTTCATTTGTACGGGAGCCCCCCCTCTTAGAAGGAGAAGAGGTCTCAGTACACCGTAGAAAAATAATCCTGCCTTCTGAATCCCCCACATGCTAAATTTGGTTCCATTTGCTTGATTAGTTCTGGAGTTTTGTGGAAATTTGTATTTCATTTGTACGGGACCTCCGCCCCCTCTTAGAAGAAGAGGTCTCAGTACACCGTAGAAAAATAATCCTGCCTTCTGAAACCCCCACATGCCAAATTTGGTTCCATTTGCTTGATTAGTTCTCGAGTTTTGAGGAAATTTGTGTTCCATTTGTGTAGGAGCCCCCTCTCTTACGCTCCCTTTAGAATTGCTCTCTCACCCCCTAAAAAATTGCTGGTCATTTTATCTATCCAACGACATATAAATGATTCAGTTTCGTTCAGTAGTTTAGTAGTTATTAATACTTGAAATCTCTCATTCAAACGTTACACTTCTATTTTCGTTTTCGCAAACTGCTACCCAGTCCCAGTATAGCAAACAAAGACGTAGTCCTACGTCAAAACAAACGTTTGGAAAAGTTTCGATCTGTCAGAGGCTGCAATACACCAGCGCAAAATAGAAAAGGTGCAAATTGAGAATATTCCTTACCGAAACATACCGCAAATTGAAGAAAATATGGTTTTATTAGCTACCGCTGTGCTAATTTTATGGATTCGAACTTCCCATTTTTGCCCCGCGGTATTCGCACTTTTGTCCCGCTAGCCCCTCTAAGGTCTATATCATTTTTAGCACCGCAAAATTCACTAAAATGGACATAACTTTTTTATCTTTCAATATTTTTTCACCAAATTTGGGAATTTTGCCGAAAATATTTTCTATTTTCATAATATCTATAGATAATGGCCATATTTCATATGGTCCCGGAGTTATTCCGGAGTTCCGTGGGAGACCGTGACATGACTTTTTTAGATAAAGTTGTTAAATATTTAAAATTTGTTTGAAATCTGTTGATTTTTGTAAACATATCACGTCTGTGGACATATCAGTTACTTTGCCGCAGTTATGAGCCATGGTGTGCGCCATCCGGATCCTGGGGGAGGCTATAAATCCGGAACCGGTTCCCATAAAGGGGCATTTCAGCATCAGTAAAGTATATCGTGTCTAGGGCTGTCTAACCGGTAGTACCGGTAGTACCGAAACCGGTAATACCGGCCAATTTTTGGATACCGAAATACCGGTTTTGGAAAGGCAAAAAACCGGTATTTCCGGTATTTTCTAATATCCTAATTTTTTTAGTTTCCTTATTCAAAGAAGAACTAAGTTTGATAAAAGATTGTAAAACTCATAGAAAAACAACTTCATGTTAATGATGACGAGATTCTTCGACTACTAGCAATGAATAGGGTGACACTGTGGGTCAAACAATTATACCTTTTGAACCCGTTTAAGGCACAGTACAGCATCTTTGCTGTATGTTTCATGCAAATGTTTCAGTGTATAAGCCAAACGTCACGTTTCAATTTATTTTTGAACAACTTGACTTGATACATATGTACAAGCCACCAAACTATTCGAAGCTCTCACTTAACGAATTTAGGAAACAAGATCAGGGCCCGTTGCTTACAATAGTAAATACAATAGTCACTCAACAATGAAGTAATAAAACTTCAGTTTCAACTGCAGCGACGCCGATTCGTTTCTAAACTGACTTCAACCATGAAACCATTTTCACTTCACCATGACGACCGGTTTCATTTGTATATAGAAAAATACAAATGAAACTTTAAAACCGGTCGTCATGGTGAAGTGTTGCTATTTCAAATATTCACTAGAAGATCAACAACTTTGAATTTACACAACATTAATAAGTCGTGCCTGACTGCCAGTCGTCGTCATTTGATATAGTCACTAACTTCAGCTGAAGTTTGCTTGAAACGTTCTGTTCAATAAATGAAACAAGTGACTTCATGTATGATGCGAAGGTACGAGAAAGTCAGCTTCATTTATTTGTGTCGACGATGCCGGTCCGTAATTAGAATATGGGAATTTTCGCGCTTTTTGAGTATTCTTGGCATCAAAGGATCTACCAGGAAAGAATCTGGAATATGTTTGAAGTCTTTCATGTGATATATTGATTCAACAAGTAGATGAAATCTCCAAGCCACTATCTACGAAGAGTGGGATTAAAAGCAGAGAAGAGAAGGTATCTGTGCACGATGATGCAAGCGCTCCGATTTAGGGATAGAGGTAAAATTCGTGAAGAGACTGTAAGAGACCAGTGCATCCATTATGCTGGAAGCTGCAATACGGAGATTTTTGAAAATAGTTAAAAGCGGGGTTTCCTACTATAAATTTGAAGAAATGATAGAAAAATTCCTGATGCGCCTAAAGTCGTTCGTCAGACTTCGATGAAAGCGGAAGTTTCTTCAATTGTTAGAAGCGTTGGCAACAAAATTCGTTCTACCAAAGGAAATAAATCGCTAAGCGTAGTATTTCTGCCTTAATACTACTTTGCAAAGCAACAACACTGAAGTAATAGTTTAAAAACAAAAATATTTACTTAAAAACATCGACATTTCTATTGATTGCGAATAATCTGCCAATACCGGTATTTTACCGGTACTACCGGTATTTTCTACGCTAATACCGAAATACCGGTTTTCACCAAAAGTGCCCAATACCGACAGCCCTAATCGTGTCGCACATAAAAAACATCAGCACTCGACAAAATAGCGATTGGCGATCATCTCATGTCTCTCAGAGGCCATATGGCCGATTCCAGGTCCCGAACAGGTTCCTCCGAAATCCGTTCCGTGCATGAATCAGGAAAGAAACCCTTCCCGAGCGCGGAACCAGTCATACGGCCTCTGAGAGACATGAGGTGATCACCAATCGCTATTTTGTCGAATGCTGGTCGGGCTAGTGGGGTAAAAGTGCGAATCGGCACTTGATCAGAATTTATTTTGCATAAAACTATTATTTCAGATAATTTATATTTCAATGTGAACACATTGAGCTATTGCATCGCTATAACATATATTTTGTTGTTGCCCTTCTTTATAACTGACAAAAATTGAAGACAACTTCAAACATCGCACTTATGCCCCGCCCTACTCTAATGTTTTGTTTTAGTTACAATTTCTTTTCGATTCAATTCAATTTATTTTCATTGTAGGTGATAGTGTACGTGAAGTGAGACAGATGATAACTTTCAACAACTTTGTTATTCAAATTGTAATAGCTAATGAGGATCTATAAATTAATATTTGGGCAATTTAAGGAAAAAATTGAAAAAAATCCTTGCTAGTTATAAGATAGCTTAGAGGATAGTTAGAGGAACAAAACAAACAAAACAAACACCACAGTCCCGAAAATAACAGAAATATCAGTCTTCTTGTTAAAGGGCTTTTCGATTAGACCTAGGTACGTCGTTCGACCATGGGATTGGTTGCCCACACACGATGATCTGACTGTGAGGAAGATCACGTGAGCTCCGTTTTGCTAGTATTGGTTTTCCATTGCTTTTGGTAGTTCCCAATAGCGTTTTGGGCAGCTTGCAATTTGGTGTAACTAGTGTTGTCCGCGAAAAGAAAATATTTGACGTCATCAAGCATCACTAGGTTGGCTGTGAAAATATTATACAGCGTGGGGCTCAGAACACGTCCTTGTGGAACGCCAAAAGGCCTCTTTGTGGATCACCAAAACGGCTTTCTGATCTGACGATTGTCAATTAACTGCGACGTAGAACGAGCGATTCAATGGAAAAGAACGGATGATTTTCAGGATATTCAAAGGCAAGTTTACTTGGAGCATTTTGTGAAGACCTTCTTCCTGCCAGACAGAATCATATGCTTTCTCGACATCCAAGAGGACAATACCTGAAGATTTTTTATATGCGAAGTGGCCCCGACCTTTTCTCACAAGTCTAACCAACTGGCGATTGGTTGAATTATCTCTGTTGAAGCCAAAATGTACGTCAGGGATTATCTGTGTATTTTCAAGGTGTTTTTTGATGCGGCTTAGCTCGAGATAGTCTCGGGTTGAGCTGTTGGTGTCGGCGATCGTTCTGTTTTTGCTTTTGTCGTTTGCAATAGTTCTTACCTGTTGAGAGTTTGCACAACGGATTGAATTTCGCGATATCTCCAGCTGTTTTTTTAGAAGCGAGCATAATGTAGACAAATATTTCTCACTGCATTTAACACACGGGGCAAGATTGCAGTTCCGCATTCCATGTCCGAACCATTGACATCGATGACATTGTACCGCATCCGTAGCAACACCATTTTACATTGGCATTTAAAATTGCCCTCACTTTTTGTTAAATCGATAGCTTGATGGTTCCTCTGGGAAATAGTGTAGATAGAGCGCACTTTCTTCCAACCGCTAATTTTTCGAGAGAAATGTTTCATCTCGTTGGGCTGGAGACCGTGTGTTTCCAATTCCTGTTGCAGTTTACTGATGTGAACACCACCATAACAACAAATACTGGCAATCCTGATAGGGTGATTTATACCGGTTGCTCAGCAGCGCGAGTGTAGGTATGAAACTAAATAATAATTGTCTTGAGTATGTCCAAAACACAGTGAAATCCTTCCTCTTCTTAACAAAACAATTGCACACCCATTTTGGTAGCTTCCATGTGGTATTTTTCCTGTCCAATCATTATTTTGACCAAGAGTTCTCGTACTTGCTTTGTGGTTTTATTAACGATACAGATCGGAGGAGTACGCACCTTATTCGTTTTAGGAAGTGCGGTTGTTTTTGAGCTGTAAGCGATCTCAGACAGATCGTGAACGTCATTGTCGTTACCATCATCACCCAGCATTTCGAAGTCAGTTCTCACGGGGATGTTCGCAGTAACTTGCGTTAAAGGGGTGCCGCTATTGGAAGTTTCATCCTCGATCACTAAGTCCGGTAATGACGTCAATTTGGGGGATGTGGTTCGAATTCGATATGGGCTCTTTGCACGACAAGGGCCATCTTGGAGGTTATATTCGGCTTCGAGCCGGCGTTTCACATTTTGAGGGTGCCTGATTGCGGTTTAGTCCACCAGGGGCCCGGAATTATCAACTCGTCCCAGTATGAATAATCGCGATTTAGATTATCGATTTCAACAAGTAAATCGAATATTTTGAACACGAATAAAAACGCGGCTTGTTACCTGCCAAAATAGTGTTGCTAAACTGTTACAATTTCTTGAAGAAATAAAGTTAAAATGAAGTAATGGAGACGGATGGTATTTTGAATTTACTTGCAAAAAAGGGATATTTCTTGTTTCTATTTGTATTAAATTATTGCATGTGTTAAATTTAATTTTGTTAATATAGTTACAACATATTCCTTTTTCTGTCATTCTCATAAAAATTGTTTCTCTTTTCAGAGCTCGACGGAGAAAAAAGTTGGCTAAAGCGTTAGAGCGCCAAGCTAGAAAATTACGAGCTAAAGGCATTGCAGTAGATTTGGAAGCGCTTAAAGCAGAATATCTGTCCCAGCATCGTCATAACTCTAGCTCTGATAGCGAAGCTGGCGATGACGACGATGACGATGAGGATCCGATCGATGTAGTCGGCGGAGCAGAATCTAATGAAACACCAGAAGACTGTTTAATGGATAGGAGAGACAGTATCGATGATGCTCTGGATGAAAATACCGATACGCATAGGAATAGTATGAGGCCAAATCCGTTTAGCATAGAATCACTACTATACAATAGTACGTGAAGACACTGCGTGCGAACAAGTTTCCTACCATTAATTTAATGCAGATGCTACCATTGTGTACAATTTGATATGATTTAAGTTATAAAATGATTTTTGTTACATGCCGTATTCTCTGTGACATATTCAATAATCGACATTTAACATGATATTAAAAGTTTAATTTATTTAAAAAAGAAATCAAATTTATTATTCAAGGGAATGGGTTTTATTTAATCATATCATATTTCAATGGCCGACCATTTGGTAAGTAACAAGGAAAAAGGCTGATTAAAATAATTTCAGTTTTCGGTCAGGCCAAGTGAAAAATCTCATTAGTAATATTTATGTAAAACACTAGCTGACCCGACAAACTTCATATTGCCACAAATAAAACTGTGTTGTACATAAATCGTAAATCTTGGATGACCTTTGTCACAATCTCGAGTTTTGCAAGTTTCTGAGGAGTTCATGGGTGTTTTAATATACAAATTTTATCCTCACAGTAAAATAGAAAACAACTCCCCCATTTCTTAGCCTGATAAAATAAAGCGGATAGCATTTAAACATTCGCCATCATTACAAATCATTTCGGCGAATACCATTTTGCAGAACACCAATTCTCGGTTGACCATAACGCGGAATATAGAATTTCGCAAAAAACCTTACGCGGGATGTACCATTTCACGGAAAACCTTTTCGTAGAAAGTACCATTTCGCAAGGGTCACCCAACTGAAGGAAAGTTATAGAGGCCAGTAGATCTAGGAAAATAAATAAACCTAGATAGAGGTTTATTTATTTTCCTAGATCAACCCCCCCCCCTCTCCCGCAGTGGCCGGTGCCTCCGACGGCAGGTCGCCGGCAAAATTCTAGGCCTGTGTCCGTCCCGCCCTGAATCATCTAATGTTACTATTGATAGTTTCTGGTGGTTTTGTTATTGACTAATGTTTTATGAAAGAGTCTAAAATTTCTCGAGCTCGATTAGTTAAAATGTTACCTGTAGGTTATGTAACAATAACAGTAACCCTCTAACGGGCAACATCGTAAAAACGATGCGATCAAGCTAATGACTGTTTTATCATGAAAGTACACACAAAAGAACCTTAAGTTCTGATTTTCATGCAAAAATAATTATCTGCAGGAGCGCCAGGTTAGAAAAAGTCCAATTTCTCTTTTTCGTTTTTCATGTCTAACGCTCTACCCAGAAATTTTTTCAATTCAAATGCATTGCAAAATTGATATAAAGCATGAAATTTACTCTGTTTCTGTTTCTGTTTGCAGCACGAGGTGGGGCAGTTAGAGCCAAGTCTGTCCAGGGCTGAGATAAGGTGGTTGTGACAATGATAAAAGAATCCTTGCGGATAACACTAGCGCCATAATGCGTTGGTGATTATGGATTATGAGAAGGAAGAAGAGTGACAGAACTCGTTATAATTGTGTACTTATTGCCGTGAATATTGAATAAGATGGCTTGTACTTATCTTGTTTTCTCCTTCTTTTGTTTGTTTCCTCGTGTTGTTCGTCCCTTTCTTACTGCTTATTCACGGCACCACGGCGTCCTCATCCATCGTTGTCACCAGTGTAGTCATCTGTGGCTGATTTCTTGCCGTTCCTCACGACAACATTATTGTTACCGTGAGAAGAAGCGATAGAGATCAGGCAGAAAAGAAAAGAAAAGAAAAGAGGAAATTTTTAGTCAACATGTTGATTGCAATTTTCGGGTTAGTAATATCACGAGAATTCTATGTCTGTCCATCACCTATGCTACTACCGACTAACTACTCGCTAGAATGGACGCTACTCATCTCTCCAACTACCCATGTCATCACGGTTGACCCAGCGCTGTTCAACCACCTATGCTCATTAAAAGTCACAGCCGCTTCTTTATTTACCATCTTTGCAGTATTGTAGCTGTTGGCGTAAATTTTCGAATATTTTGTGCGGAATATTATTCAAGAGCAATATTATCGCTCAGAACTATCGAAAAACTATTTGAACTTCCGCAAAATAGAGCAGATGCGATATAATGGGGACTGGTACTAGCTCGTATTATTCCCGGTGGCAATAATTGCCTATTTGTAGCGGTAGTCAACCGATTTGTCGGTATGCTCTTCAGACCGTAGTCAAATTGAAGCAATTCTGTAACTAAGAAAGGATTAGGTGTATCATGTAGAACTTCACTTGGAGATATGTATATATGCCGTGTTAAGTCTTAAGTGCAAGCTGTCACTAAAGCAAGACTTAATAAGATGTTAACAAAGTTGATAATTCTGTGAGGATGGTATTGAATCGAAAAAATCCTCATACCATGGCCATATATTATGTACTACGACCATATTTTAGGAAGTGAGAATGATAGTATATTGAGGACAGCCCTTCGCTATCGCTTGTATCAGCCAGAGAATCGAATACCTGTTTTTACTTGAAGAGCTATACTCTAAAAAGATTTAGTTAGAAATGGAATTCCAGTTGAAGTCTGACAGGATTGGGCAATGGACAGAACAAAATATATATCGAGGCTATAAAGCTTTTCGAGAGATCCACTAAGTCCGACCGCGACGACAGCCGCAAGAATGAAGAGGAGCAGGCCGCCGGTGAGTTGCCACCGTCCGACTTGATGGACTCTCCGACAGAGGCTCATCAGCATTAGGAGGGCCCTTGGGAGACAAACAGCGTCATTCATGATCATTTTATGTTGTTAGTTGAATACCGTTAATGCGGTTAGTCACAAGACATGCAAATCATTCTACTAAAGGAGGGAAATAAGAAAATAATAATTATAATTAATTACATTTATTTATTTATTTATTATATATAATTCATCTGACCTTCAAATTGTCTACATGAATAAAATCTTATTCTAAATAAGCTCTACGCAATCTCTGTGCAAACAAGTGTGACGGTAAACCAAAGTCAAAAAGTTCCTCTACATTAGAAAAGGTCCTGATACATTCAGTTATCGGTTCGCTATATCCGAACGCCGTCCGATGAAACTGCGTTTGAACTAGTCCAGTTGATTGCAACGGTCGTTGTGATGCGCGAAAATTAATCATGGAAAGCAAGTTTGGAGAGTCGATTTCGCCATTGATAGTTTTTGCTACGAATATTGCTTGTTGCATCTTGCGTCGGTGTTCAAGGGTGTCCAAGTCGAGTAAACGGCACCTATCTACGTAAGCAGGTAAGATATCCGGATGTTCCCAGGGCAAGTGTCGCAATGCTAGTCGGATAAATCTCCGTTGCACACGTTCAATCCGAAGATTCCATGTTAGCTGTTTAGGAAACCAAACAAGACTACAATTCTCCAGTAGTGGACGTACTAGGGCGCAGTACAATGATTTAAGACAGTGTGGATCCTTAAAGTTCCGACCAATTTTAAAGATGAAACCAAGCTGTCGAGATGCTTTGGAGATAATCAACTCACGATGTAGATTAAACGTCAGTTTGGTGTCCAGCAAAACGCCGAGGTCACTAACTCGGTCCACTCTGCGTAACTCAACACCATCGATAGTGTAACCAAAGGTGATCGGGTTTTTGATGCGGTAAAAACTCATCACTTCACATTTAGCTATGCTTACAATGAGCCAGTTCCGTTTACACCAGTCAGTGAAAAAATCAAGCAAATCTTGCAAGCGGCGGCAGTCGTCTATATTTCCTATCGATGCAAACAATTTCTGGTCATCGGCGTACACTAACTTGCAGCCAACTCCCAGCAACAACGCAATATCGTTGAAGAATAGCAAGAAAACAATACAATAGAGGTGACAGTAACAACAACGATAGCAATATTAGTAATAATAGTAATAACATAGGAAACTGACACAGGAAACACAGCTACTGACTATAACTTCCTGCCCATTATCAATTGTAGTTTGGCAGCATAAGTATAAGAAAAAATTCCGACTCATCATAGAACACTCAAACATATATTCATTCATACCTATACACCCATGCACACTCATACATGTATACACATGTATACATGTACGTGTGTGTATATTTTTCAGTGCTGTGCTGTCCATAATCGCATAACAGCCACAAATTCTATGACAATCTCATCGATTACGCAAATAAAGACATCACATCATTTTTGAACACTCGTTCGTTCTAACTAGCGATAAATTTTAATTTTCATGAGTAAGTAAAAATCTCATGAATGGTGGGTAGGATTTTGTTTCAGTTTTCTAGAGAAATTTCTGTGCATATCAGCAATTCATCTAGGGAACTGAGTAAGCCCTCCCGGTGCTTCGGCCTGAATGGATTTGATTTAAAATCAAATCCGTTCAATTCCGCTCCATTCCGCTTTACGAAACACATACTACACGTAAAGGTAAATTATGCAATACTACATACTACACATATATCTAACTTAAACTATATTACATTCTACATGCGGAACTAAGCTATAGGATGATGCCGAAGAACACGACAAACCACCTACCCATGGGAGGGATATAAAGCATGAAATTTACTCATAGAAAAATTTTAAGGTCAATCATTTCGTTCTAGATGTGCTTTTTCATCAAAAGTAAAAAAGGAAATATTCGTGCATTAATTATTTTCGAAAGTTTTCGGAATTTTTGTTTTTGAAAAATGATAACTTTTGAATGCAGTCAGAATGTTGCGATATTAATATCAAAATGTGAAGAAATCTGTTCTGAACACGTTTTGCATATTGTCAATTTAAAACAAATTTCGTATTCGGCTCTGGAGCTCCAAAAGCGAAGGCCGTCTACAGACGGCCTTACCCGTTAGAGGGTTAAGTTTGTAACATTACAAACTTAATGTTCTTGTTACATAACCTACGGATAATATTTTAACGTAACAATGCTACCATTTTTTTTATTTAAATGTTACATCAAATTTTGATAAAAAATGTAATGTTACAAATTTAATGTTATTGCTACATAACCTACAGGTAACATTTTAACGTAACAATGCTACCATTTTTTTATTTAAATGTTACGTCAAATTTTGATAACTTTGTAACATTGCTATGTTACTTCTGTGTTACTGAACAGCAACGTTGTGTTACTTTCAGTGTTGAACACCGTGTGTTCACCACAGAGGCGCTGGACAAAAGGAGACTGCACAACCCCCCTTATTAAGCTAGTGACCTGGGTTGTGTTATTTTTAGACACAAATTGTTCCTCTTCCTTCGTCGACTGTAGAACTACCGTCCGAGAAGTTTAATCTAACTTTGTTTTTACTAGCGGGACGACGATACTATGCAGGCCCTTGCGACTTACAAGGTACTGCGTGTGACGTTTGATACTTACCAAATGAAACTGGTACTGGTAGTTCGATACTTGTCAAACTGTACCAAAATCTGCAAAAATAACGGAATGTTTCAAGTTTCCACCACTACAAGTACTACGATCAGGGATGGAAAAAAATCGCTTCTAGCGATCAAGATCATAGAAGCGATTAGAATCAGATCCAGATTCAATGTCATCACTACTTGTAAGCGACAAACACTTTGTCGCGATTCGTACAGATTATGACAAACCTCATGTCAGATCATGTTCATTGTATGATTGCGTTGAGAAATATAACAGATACAGACGATTGGTTGCGTGCATCGTATGAGTCCCAATACAAACAACATGTGTGACCTTTTTCTCGCAGCTAGGTAAGATGTAACACTGTGATCGACTGCTGAGACTGTTCAGAGAACAAAATCTTGTGATCAACGCTGAAGATTCACTGTTTGTCATGATCTGTACGGATCGTGATCTGTGCGTGTGGCGATAACTCACAGATTTTATCAAAATCACTGATCTTCCATCCCTGACTACGACAACTACTGGACCATCAACCCTACATGAATTAAAAGGAATCGAATAATAAATGATTTGGAATCTAAATGTACTTTTTATTTAACGACCATTTAAAGAACAAAGATTGGTTGCGGAGGCGTGAATGTATGTCAAGTCTCGAAAATACTAGGCGAGTTGGCTATGCAGCTGCTAGCAAATGAGCTTGCAAGCTGATCGTTAACTGCGTGAGTTTATGATCAGCTCTTAGGTGCACTCGCTAGTATTGATTGAACTAGTGGAAGATTGTGTGCGTAAGGTAAACAATTGACTAGCTGTTGCTTTCTAGCTGTGCTAATTCTACGTTTTTCTGTTTTTTTTCTCGGATGTTTATTGGGGCTGAGTATAACGTATCAGACGCTTCTTTCATCGCTTCATCGGTATCAGTTGGAGTACAACATTTTTAAGGAATTGTGAAAAATTAAGTGAAAAATCTGCATTATACTACATTGCTTTCCAAATGAATAGCGAACGAGTTGAAAAAGCAATGGAGTCTGTTTGTTGTGGTTGTGCTCACGATCTAGTAGAAGCTGGCGAAATCGTTTGCAAGAGCTTTTGCAAATCTTCTTTCCATCTGAAATGTGCACGTATAGCTGCTGAAGCTCGAGATGCTATCGCCGGTAGTTCACAATTATTTTGGATGTGTAATGTGTGTTTGAAAATGATGAATAACGCTCGTTTTCATCAAGCCATATAGTTTACTAACAACGCTATGCAGACAATGGTTGACGATCAAAACAAAGTGCTTGATCTGCTGCGGAAGGAAATTGCACTGAACACTACGAAGATAAATACGATTCTCCAGCGGACTCCCTTGCCTGCACGATGGATGCGGGATGGCACGATCACTTTGACTCAATTTACATTCATTTGACAGTACCGTCTCAACCAGGCAAAATTTCACAAACTTTTATATGGGACATTTGTAGAATTAGTTATTATCTACAATTTTGTTGAATAAAGTTTTGCTGTATCTTTTGTAGTTACGGTGCTACAATGCTAGTAACTCGTTAATGACTAAATGAACATTCACTTAGTCACTAAAGAGGTACTAGCATTGTAGCACCGTAAATACAATAGATACAGCAATACTTCATTCAGAAAAGTTGTAGATAAGAACTAGTTTTTCAATCGTCCCATATATAACTTTTTCAAATTCTGCATGACTGAGACGGTACTGTCAAATGAATGTGAATTGAGTCAAAGTGATTGTTCAATCCCTGATCGCAACAATCAAAAAACTCACGTAAAAGGCCACGACTAATAATTCCGGACGAACAACCAACGCAGCGTGATAATGCCTCTGAAGGCACCAGAGATATTGAGCCTAACGATGCTATCCCTCTGGCTGCTTCTAAAAAGGAAAAATTGTTTTGGCTGTATTTATCTGGATTTGATCCGCAAGCTACGGTAAATCAGATCGAGAAACTTGTGCGAAGCTATTTGAATACAGATAAGACTGTTGACGTCGTTAAGTTGGTTCCGAAAGGGAAAACACTTGAGGAACTCACGTTTGTTTCTTTTAAAGCTGGTGTCGAGATGGAATTAAGAGATTTAGCTTTATCCAGATCGACCTGGCAGAAAGGAATTATCATCCGACCTTTTGACTTCCAACATAGTACACGTCCACGCACGTTCTTTCGATTTTTACTCACGCCAGATGGAACTCAATCGCAATAAGCCAATAATGTCACCATACAACCGCACTGTTAACTCCGCTACCAATTGCGAACGATCAAACACGCTTCCCCGAATCAATAACGTTTCGCTCTCAACTAGACATACAATTTCGCATCCAACTGTTCCTGCTAATGATTGCCGCACATTCGCACTTGCCTATCAAAACGTCAATCAATACGAAACCTAAAAATAAAACCTGATTTAATCCACCTAGTGGTGAAAGGAACCTTTGTTATACGATCTTACTTGCTATTTGAGATAGAAATCGACACGTTTGGCTTACATGAAATTTTTGGAAATTGAATAAGTTTACAAAATTTGAAACAAATAGAAGCACTTATAAATTTTGATAGTGCCTTTTCTCATGACATTGCTGAGTGAGTTGTTACTAATGAAGGTAAGTGCAAGTAAAAGTATGTTGTAAGATGAAATATAATTCTTTAACATATACATTGAGTAGTAAAGGTCTAGTTTATAAGTTTTTGAATTATGCGTAATTTCCTGTAATGCCATTCTATTTGATTCACAACAATAAAGTTTTCTTGAATAAATTTCATCAATTTTTATTAACCTTCGGTTACTCACGCTGTTGTATTTTGTACAACATGTGTTTTTGAATGCCATATTGTTATAAAGTCACAAATCGTATATTACGTATATACTAACGTATATTCTTCAGTAAACTTGTTATGAGCAAAATGTCAGCATTATTTAATGCACTAATACTTTAAATTGTTAGGAAACAAGATTAGCATAAACCGACATCACAGAAACGAAGCAAGTAGCATGTGACGTGTACCGCAATTGACCCAACTGGAATTTTCTCTCGTTTCTTCATATGGAAAAAATGGTGTCTGTATGCAGCAAAACTACCAGCAAATGTAAAATGTTTAAGATGTATCCGTCTGTTGGTAGTCGAGTAATTCGGGGTCAAAATCAGGGTGTTTTTCACAATCAAAGTTCTACAGTTCCTAAACAAGCAAACATAGAGGTATATTAAATTCAGCAAAGTTATGTATTTTTATTATTTGTACTACTTTGTAATACATGAAAAAGTCATACAATAATTACAAAAAGAGTTAGAATAGAAAAACTGACTTTACCAATTCATATACAATAAATAAGATTTTTCTATCTTCACTGAAGAGATAGAAGGTTACTGTCTTTAGCAAAATTTCTTGCAATAATATGCTCTAAAAGTTTGCAGAACACATCAATGTGTTATATTGAAACTAAAGGAAAATAATTTTTTTATTTCACTTTTAGGGGGATTAATCAAAATTCAAATTCTACCAGACAATAGAGCTTTCAATTTTACGAAACTCTTCCAAAGGTTTAATAAACTTAAAACTAAGTTTTCTTAGTCAAAACTCTAGTGCACATGTTTTCTTTGGTTTTGGGCTTTTGTGCGCGCAAGTAACCGTGTTATAAAAGTGGGCGCGAGTGTTCGAGGGTTATAATCTTTTGACCGGTAAAACCAACTCTTATGAAATTTTGCATATATATTCGTAGTGTGAAAACCTCTCGTTTGATATTAAAATAATTGAAATTAGGTAAATTATCTTGGTTAAAATCATTGTAAATTATTGTTAACTAGCTGACCCGACAAACTTCGTATTGCCACAAATTAACCTGTGTTGTACATAAATCATGAATCTCGGATGATCTTTGTCACTTCTCGAGTTTTGCAAGCCCCCCAGTGGGCGGCGCTTCCGACGGCGGGTCACCGGCAACACTCGCGACCGGCTCGTCCTGAATGATCTAGTGTTACTATAGATAGTTTTTGTGGTCTTGTTATTGATTAATGTTTTATGGAAGAGTCTCGAATTTCTCGAGTTGGATTAGTTTTTGAGTTTCGCAAAAATTTCTGTTTTATTTGTATGAGAGTCCATATCCCCCTACCACAGGGGTGAGAGGTCTCTAACTATCATAAAATAAATTCAAGACTCAAAAATCTCCTACATGCTAAATTTGGTTCCATTTGCTTGATTAGTACTCAAATTATAAGGAAATTTGTATTTCATTTGTATGGGAGCCCACCCTCTTAAAAGGGAAAGGGGTCGTAATACACCACAGAAAAAACATTCTGCCATCTAAAACTCTCACATGCCAAATTTGGTTCCATTTGCTTGATTAGTTCTAAAGTTATGAGCAAATTTGTTTTTCGTTTGCATGGGAGCCCACCCCCCCTCCTAAAAAGGTAAGAAGTCCTAATTCATCATGGGAAAAATGGTTGCCTCCAAAAACACCCACATGCCAAATATGGTTCCATTTGCTTGATTAGTTCTCGAATTATGAGGAAATTTGTATTTCATTTGTGTAGAAGCCCCCCCTCTTGAAGTGTGGAAGGATCCTAATTCACCGTAGAAAATATTTTTGCCTCCAAAAACCTCCACATGCCGAATTTGGTTCTATTTGCTTGATTAGTTCTCGAGTTATGGGGAAATTTGTATTTCATTTGTATTGGAGCCCCCCCCTCCTAATGTGGGAAGAGGTCCTAATTCATCACAGAAAAAATTCTTGCCTCCAAAAACACCTACACGCCAAATTTGGTTCCATTTGCTGGATTAGTTCTCGAGTTATGAGGAAATTTGTATTTCGTTTGTATAGGACCCCCCCTCCTAAAGTGGGGAGGGGTCCCAATTCATCATTGAAAAAAAAAATTGTCTCCAAAAACACACACATGCCAAATTTGGTTCAATTCGCTTGATTAGTTCTCGAGTTATGAGGAAATTTGTATTTCATTTGTACAGGAGCCCCTCCTCTTAAAGTGGGGAGGGGTCCTAATTCACCATAGAAAATTTTCTTGCTCTCGAAAACCTGCACATGCCAAATTTGGTTGCATTTGCTTGATTAGTTCTCGAGTTATGAGGAAATTTGTATGGAAACCCCCCCTCTTAAAGGGGAGAGGAGTTATAATTCCCCTTATAAAGAGTGGAGGGGTCTCAAATTACCCTAGAATAAATTCTTGTCACCCAAAACACCCACATGCCAAATTTGGTTCTATTTGCTTGATTAGTTCTCGAGTTATGCAGAAATTTGTGTTTCATTTGTATGGGAGCTCCCCCTCTTAGTGGGCGGAGGGGTCTCTAACCATCACTAAAACCTTTCCTGGCCCCAAAAACCTCTACATGCAAATTTTCACGCCGATTGGTTCAGTAGTTTTTGATTCTATAAGGAACACAGGACAGACAGACAGACAGACAGACAGACAGAAATCCTTCTTTATAGGTATAGATTTTGGTGTGGTGTATACGATTGCTCATAACTTTCAAATTAAACGTCCAATCCAAAAACCATTCAATAGTGATCGATCCGGCTATATTACCTGCCAAATAAAACTAATAGCGCATAAATCGGCTTGGCCATCTCTGAGAAACAGGCGATCATTTGAACCTTATCAAAAATGGTTTTTTAAGGCTAACTTTTAAACTGCTTGTCCGTTTTCAATAAAACTTGGTAAAAAGTTTAGTAACAGCAAGAGCTTTCGTTTGGTACTAAGATCGTTAAAATTGGTTGCGTAGTTCAGGAGAAACGCGTGTCACGTAGTTTTCACATTTTTGCTTATAACTTTTAAACGAAACGTCGGACCGCAAAGCAATTCAATAGTGATATACTAGACAATAATACCTTTCAAACAAAAGTAAAAGCGATCAAATCGGTTCAGCCATATTCGAGAAACAGGCGATAGAAAATGAGCTGCACATACACACATACACACACACACAGACATTGCTCAGTTCGTCGAGCTCTATCGATTGGTATATGTGATTCGGCCCTACGGGCCTCGGATCAATTTCGTGTTTTTCGACCAATTTCTAAACCTTTGTTATATAGTATAACAAAGGTAAAAATAAGAAAACTTATCCAATTTAATTCTACTATGTGTATTTTATTCAATGACAGATACGTATTTCGCCTACGACTTGCAGGCTTCCTCAGTGTCTGTTTTCGAACGTTGTTGAATGATGATATTCGAAGTTCTGAGCTTACGAATAAATACACCATTTACCGTTGTGATAGAAACACCCTAACGAGCCAATACAGACGCGGTGGCGGTGTATTGATAGCTGTTAAGAATGAGCTTCATAGTACGGCTGTTTGCATTGCTGACTGTGATCGGTTGGAAAAGATTATTGTTCGGATCTTACTGCCAAATTTCAATATGACTATTTGCTGTATTTATCTCCCGCCGAACAGTGCACCGGTGTTATATGAACAACATGCGGCATGTGTGCAGAAGATTGTAGATCAAGCAGATGATCGCGATGTGGTATTGGTTGTTGGCGATTACAATCTGCCACAGTTGTGTTGGATGCCCGATGAAAATTTGAATTGTCTGTTACCGATTAATGTTTCGACTGAACAAGAAACTGCTTTGCTAGAGTCTGTTATGACAAGTGGCTTATTTCAAATAAATAATTTGACAAATGTAAATGGCAGGCTTCTCGATCTCGCCTTTATTAGTGATAACAGTTGCGTGCAATTACTAGAGCCACCGGTACCATTGCTTGGAGTTGACCGCCACCACCGACCCTTTGTGTTGCTATTTGAATTAGCCGATGAGAAAACAAATTCCGATAGCGCTGAGGATCCGTTTGCCTTCGATTTCAATCGATGCGATTTTGAACTACTTAACAGATCATTTTCTGATGTTCACTGGGAGGATATTTTGATTGAATGCAGTGTTGATGAAGCTGTGTCTCGCTTGTACGAGCAAATGTTTGCCGTATTTCGTGAATTGGTGCCGCTAAAAAACCTCGTCGTTCTTGTGGTAGAAGGCAACCCTGGTGGAATAGTGAGCTGCAGTATCTACGAAATCGTCTTCGCAAGGCTAGGAAACAATATTTTCGTTCGAAAGACGAACAGCGTAAAGTTGCATTGCGTGCAATAGAGAGCGAATATAACTCTTTGCATGCATGTTGTTTTCGTTGTTATATTCATCGCATGGAAGAAAACTTAACGAGTGATCCCAAATCGTTCTGGACTTACGTTAAAAGTAGGAAGCAGCCAACTGGAGTCCCTCGTCGTGTACGTTACAATGACAATGTAGCCGAGTCGCAGTTGCAATCGGCAAATCTATTCTCATCCTTTTTTCGAAGCGTGCAAAGTAATAACCGCCCACCTTCGTCTGAAGCGTATTTGAATAGTCTGCCGTGTTTCGATTTGAATTTGCCGCTTTTCAACTTCCCGCTAAATGATGTTATAATGAAGCTGCGTTCAATCGATGGAGCTAAGGGCGCCGGACCGAATTACGCCGATTCATAAAGCATGTAGTCTTCATGAAGTCACTAATTACCGTGCTATTTCGATTCTGAGCTGTCTACCAAAGATATTTGAAAGCCTCGTCCATGATTTGCTGTATCCGGAGATCCGCCACATTATTTCCGAATGGCAGCATGGGTTCGTTAAAAAACGATCAACGACGACCAACCTGATGGCTTACGTTTCATCGCTGATCAGTGCACTTGATAAACGATAGCAAGTCGATGCCGTTTATATCGATTTTGCAAAGGCTTTCGATAAAGTGCCGCATTTCATATTGGTGGCCAAATTAGAAAAAATTGGATTCCCCGAATGGTTAACACGGTGGATACTGTCGTATCTCACCGAGCGTACTGCATACGTCCGCATAGATGGAACGAGTTCACTTCCGTTTAAGATCGAATCGGGTGTGCCTCAGGGAAGCCATCTAGGTCCACTGCTGTTTATACTATTTGTAAACGATCTGTGCACCACCATACAGTCTCCTAAATACATGCTCGCAGATGATCTCAAATTTTTTCGTGTAGTAACGTCAGCGGTTGACTGCTGTGCAATCCAAGCTGACATTGACGCGTTAGTAAACTGGTGCTCGCTGAACGGGATGGAAGTGAATATACAGAAATGTAATGCTATCTCTTTCTGCAGAAAAAGACGCAACGTTATAACATTCGATTATAAAATGTCTGCAGCAAGTATCAACCGTGTAAATACAGTGAAAGATCTGGGCATTCTACTAGACAGCAAATTGAGTTTCACACAGCACATTGCGTCTACGCCTATACTGTATTGGGGTTCGTCAAACGAAACACGAAGCAATTCCAAGATGTCTACTGCCTAAAGTCGTTATATTGTGCACTTGTACGGAGCATTTTGGAGTATGGAGTGTCTGTGTGGGCTCCTTATCATGCTGTGCAAGTAAATCGAATCGAACGAATCCAGCGCCACTTTGTTCGATATGCTCTACGACTCCTGCCTGGCGCGATCCAGTTCGTCTACCGCATTACGAAAACCGATGCGCGCTTATCCATCTACCGACGCTGACAACTAGAAGGACGCTGCTGTAACGGCTTTTTGTTTTTGACTGCCCCGACTTGCTGAGCCGTGTTCCAATTAACGTGCCACCAAGGCCTACTCGCCAGCCTCATTTCCTTCGGCTTCCTGCGTATCGTACTCAATATGTCCAAAATAATCCGTTTAATGTTTGCTGTAGAGAGTTTGACAATATTTCAGAGTGCTATGATTTTAATATTAGTAAAATAACCTTTAAACATAGAATAAGTAATATGTAGCGACAGTCTGTACGAATTAGTCGAAGACTTGTAAATAAATAAAAAATAGTAGTTAGTCAATTCGCATAGTGTTATCAAGGCTTTACATACATTCTGGTGGCAAGTATTATGGAGGTGTTACAGTTAAGTATGTTTTGTGATGTTACAAAAACATTTATATTGTTACATAACAGAAATAATGGGTTTGTTACATAACAATGGCAATTATGTGACGTAACGTTACATTGCTTTAATGTTATTGCAATGTTACATTGTTATGTAAAAAAGTGGGAAATTTCAACCATCCTGTTACTCCCAGGTTACGTAACTACAACCTCACATTATAACACAGTTACGTAACAATCTGGTTAATGTTAGGTAACAATGTTTACCGGGCTGTTCAGACAGTAAACGGAAGCTTCGACGAACAGCCGATTACGGACCGTTTTCAAATGTACACTAATTTTTTTTTCAACAACGGATAATGTATCTTTAATTTTGGTAAATCAGATCTTCTTCATGATCTTTGTCTTTTTTTGACAGCTTTAGAAAAAAAATCCAAATTTTAGTTGCCACCCGTTACATGATATAAACGCAGAAACCTTTTGGATAGATTAGTCAGTAAGAATGGACTTACTAAGATTTACTAAAATATTTTCAGATATATATTACAATCATATCCAAGACCATCACATTATTGTGTTTTTGTCATTAATGTCATAGACCGCATTTGTCAGAATTTGATACCTCTCTCGCATTTGCTTTATTCCGTATTCCACATGGATTCTAACTGTTGCAATTTTTTATTATTGTCAATGTCAATAACAGAAAGCTGCTCTCCGGCTGGCATATTTAATGAAGCGTTCTTTTCCTTTAAAATATCCTAAATTGAAAATCCACGATCTGACATAATAGTATTTTCTTCTGAAATCTTTTCCAAGAGCCCACAGGATGTGGTAATAGTTTTATCCGAAGTGCGTCCTCCGTAGCCATTTGAGAAAAAAAAGATAAATCTAGTGGCACTAATTCCAATCAAATATTCATCTATATTAGATTTTTCAATCAGCTTATTGTTTAGCTGCAGCTATTGAATTTGCTGGTTTCTCTCCTCGTATTTCGAAGCAACCTAATGCTAATGCTACTATTTTTACGACTATTTTCAGGTGAATTTCAGAATTTACGAGGTCTTTTTACGCGAATTTCGGAATTTACGTGGTTTTTACGCGATTTTCGCGGATGTGCTCAAAACGTCTATTTTTGCATGTAGGTTTGAAATTTACAAGATTTTTTATGCGAATTGTGGAATTTACACGGTTTTTTAACACGAATTTCGGAATTAACTATACGCGGTATTGATTTTGTATGATTTTGATCCTTTTGTAAAAGGCGACTTGAGTGTACTTAAACTTTTTTAAAAGTAATTCAACCTTAACTTTAGTAAGACCACCAAGGGCAAGGACTGTTTTGTTAGATTTGGCGAAACTACCACGTGCGGACATAGGGTAGAGGATCCATATTTCGCCAGGAGCCATATTTCGCCAGTTTGATGAATCCAAAGCTTTTTTGCATATTTTTGGTCAACTTAAAAGAAATTATTTGACGAATTGGTAAAATTAAGGGCATGTACGACCAAAAATAATTGATACCTTTGGCTTGTTATTAATTTATCATGTATTACTTACAATTTGAAAATACCATCTCATACTTAGTGTATATTTTTTTACAAAATCAAAACGAGAGGCGAAAATACTATTGGGGAAAAATGTGCTCAAACTGTTTCATTATTCAATTATTCTTGACTAATATGATTCTATGTACAATATTTCAACTAATTTTATGCCGATTTCACTTTAAACTTTGGATAATTTGGAAAAATTCATCAAAATTAAAGTGGCGAAACATGGTATCCATTTTTAGTCATGGATCCAAATTTCGCCACTTGATTTTTTTAAACCGGTTTTCTTTGTATGGTTTCTAGTTATGTGATTTCTTTTAAAAAATTGCAGAAATTAGAACAAAATCAATAAAAAAAGTTAGTTAACTAAATATCGATCATTTATCTTGAATATTACAGTTTCCTTAACGGTACAAAGTTTTAAAAGTGGATTAAGAGTTTTATTACTTCATCAGTTGGATTTCAGTGCCATTGACTACACGAAATTCCCTGCTATTCAATGTTAAAGGGACGACAAGTGAATTATTGTTGTGGAATCTTTGGGAATACAAAACATATTTTTAAAATTAAACGAAGTGTTTACAGGGAAAATCGTGTTTCAATAAAGTGTAATTAAAGTCGGCGAAGTTTGTAACAGAAAATTTAATGGCGATTTTGTGTGATTAATGTGTGTGACTTCCCCCTAATACAATTTGATAATTTGACAGAAAATAATATTAACCACTTAAGGTCTACATCATTTTTAGCATCGCAAAATTCACTAAATTGGTTTTTTTTTAAAACTTTTATATCTTTCAATATTTTTTTCACCAAATTTGGGGGATGTCCCGAAAATCTTTTCTATTTTCATAATATCTATAGATAATGGCCATATGTCTTATGGCCCCGGATTTATTCCGGAGTTTCTTGGGGGACGTGACATGGCTTTTTTAGATAAAGTTGCCAAGTATTTAATTTTTTTTTAAATCTGTTGATTTTTATAAATATATCATCGACTGTGGACTCATCAGTTACTTTGCCGCAGTTACGAGCCATGGTGCGCATCCGGATCCGGGGTGACACTATGAATCCGGAACCGGTTCCTAAAAAGGGAATTTTCAGCATCAGTAACATATGTCGTGTGGCATATCAAAAAACATCACCACCACAAAATAGCGATTGGCAATTATCTCAGGTCTCTCAGAAGCCAGGTCTCGGACAAGTTCCTTCGAAATCCGTTCCGTGCTTGAATCAGAAAAGAAACCTTCCCGGGGCCGGAACCGGTCACATGGCTTCTGAGAGACATGAGATGGTCACCAACCGCTATTTTGTCGAATTTTGTGACGTTTTTTGATATGCGACACGACATATATTACTGACGCTGAAATGCCCCTTTACTCGTAACTACGGCAAAGTAACTGATATGTCCACAGTCGATGATATAGTTACAAAAATCAACAGATTTCAGACAAATTTCAAATATTTGGCATCTTCATCTAAAAACCCCATGTCACGGCACCCCAGGGAACTCCGGACTAACGTCGGGGTCATAAGTTATATGGCCATTATCTATAGATTTTACGAAAATGCAAAAGATATTCGGGAAATACCCCAAATTTGGTGAAAAAATATTGAAAGATAAAAAAGTTACGACCTTTTTAGTGGATTTTGTGATGCTGTAAATGATGTAGACCTTAGAGAGGTTAATACAGAAGAAAATTAAGTTACTTTATGAGTGAATTTTATTCAATATGTAAAAATATTTCTCCTATTTTGTTGCTTTTCATTGATTTATTTGTGGTTTTATTGCTATTTTATTGGTTTTCAAAAACGTTTTATAAATAATCACTTGAAAACGAAGCAAAAACTATTTAACAACTGGATTTATTAGGAATATAGAGAATTCATTTATAAATTTGACATTAAAATCTATTTGAATTGGATTTTTCTAAAGTGGCGAAATTTGGGTCCAGAGGTTGGCGAAATTTGGGCCCAGAATACACATTTAAATAATCAATATAACGAAAAAAACACACAATTTAGTATGAATATGATGATTGAATCAGTAAAAGAAATGTCCGAAGTATAATATTTTCATGTTATCGAATATCTGAACTTATAGAACCTTGTTCTGTTTCGTTTCATGCAAATTTTTTAGATAAAAGTGGCGAAATATGGATCCGTTACCCTATTAGTTTGAATATCGTATATACCTCGAGAGAGTCACGATTGGTGTCCTTTTTCTCTGGCTTTGGCGGTTCTTGTTATTCCTATTACGTTTGCTTTCATTTTCGTGCAAATAAATCAAACTTGTGTGTGTGTGTTTTATAATGACATATTTTGGTGCCAATTGACCCAGTTTTACAAACAAGTTAATTTACAATTGAGAAAAACAAGACTAATTGAATTCTAAATGAGCGTTTTTCAAAAAACGCCTGTAAATAATTTATGTGAAATCGACACCAAATTTTCAAAAAGGCCAATCTACAAAATGCAAACAAACCGAGTGAGGATTGCTTTTCGCTGTGCTAGCTAGCATTGGCGGAACTAGGGGGAGGCTAAGCCACCCTACCAAAGATTTAGCCCTCCCTAGAAAAGTTGACTAAGTTTTGTAATTTTTGAAAAACCAATAGTTAAATAACTATAGGTACGAATAACTTCAGAGTAAAGTTTATTTGCATGACTTTTATAAGATTCCAGGCATTAATTTTAATATGCCGACGAAATAAAACGGTTGAAAAAAATTCCGGGGGCTATAGCCCCCCTAGAAATGAGCGCTAGTTCCGCCAATGGGCATAGTACCTTTTACGCCATATTTTTTGCCTTATTTCAAATATTTTTTCTCGATAACACGAAAGGCGAATCGCATCGGGTTTTTTGCATTCAATATATTGCATTTTATACTAATATTTACAATTTTGTTTTCATATGAGTGGCTCAGAAGGAAAGGGGTGTAAGTACAAAAAGTAAATTTCGAGAAAATCGGAACCAAAGTTAACATCATCTAGAAAATTCGTCAGGTTATATAATACAAAACTAATGACGCACTATGGTTCTGTTAACTTCACTTTATTAATTTCTATTGAAATCTTGGAAAAGCATTTTAATTTTCGGAATTTATAAGACATTTTTGAAAATGTTATTTTCACTTACACCCCTTCCTTCTAAGTTATGCACTTGTACCCTTTTTATTCCAAGCGATTACAAGGAATTACTACTTGGACTAAAAAGGGTGCAAGTGCATATCTTGGAATCATATTACCATCATCTTCATTGAAAGGTAGGTTAGCGGGCAGGCGGTAGTAGTTCAGGATTTTCTCGCTACGTGGCGCTTGTGCATATGTAATATTTTTGTATAGGCTGTATCCTACGCTACTGACTATTTAGAAAGTTGCAGTCTTCGGAAAGCTTCTTCAAATGACTGTCATCTCGAAGATGGCACTGAAAATAGTTCAGAATATTCTCAACGTGCGGCGCTAGTGTATATGCTACCTCGTTTTATTTGCTATAGCTCATAATCCGTGCAACATAAGATATTATTTTCTTAGGGAAAGTTGTTTGAGTAATAGCAGCCTTGCAGATGGTATAGAAAATAGTGCAGAATTCTCTCACTACGTGGCGTTACCGTATAGATAATATTACTGTATGGGCTGTTACTTACGCTACTGATTACTTAGAAAGTAGTGATCTTCGAGAATTTTACCCAAGTGACTGTCACCTTCAAGATGGTATGAAAAATAGTTCAAAGTTTTCTCATCGAACGGCGCTAGCGTATATGTGTATATTTATTATGATACTAGCTGACCCGACAAACTTCGTATTGCCACAAATTAACCTGTGTTGTACATAAATCATGAATCTCGGATGATCTTTGTCACTTCTCGAGTTTTGCAAGCCCCCCAGTGGGCGGCGCTTCCGACGGCGGGTCACCGGCAACACTCGCGACCGGCTCGTCCTGAATGATCTAGTGTTACTATAGATAGTTTTTGTGGTCTTGTTATTGATTAATGTTTTATGGAAGAGTCTCGAATTTCTCGAGTTGGATTAGTTTTTGAGTTTCGCAAAAATTTCTGTTTTATTTGTATGAGAGTCCATATCCCCCTACCACAGGGGTGAGAGGTCTCTAACTATCATAAAATAAATTCAAGACTCAAAAATCTCCTACATGCTAAATTTGGTTCCATTTGCTTGATTAGTACTCAAATTATAAGGAAATTTGTATTTCATTTGTATGGGAGCCCACCCTCTTAAAAGGGAAAGGGGTCGTAATACACCACAGAAAAAAAATTCTGCCATCTAAAACTCTCACATGCCAAATTTGGTTCCATTTGCTTGATTAGTTCTAAAGTTATGAGCAAATTTGTATTTCGTTTGAATGGGAGCCCCCCCCCCCCCTCCTAAAAAGGTAAGAAGTCCTAATTCATCATGGGAAAAATGGTTGCCTCCAAAAACACCCACATGCCAAATATGGTTCCATTTGCTTGATTAGTTCTCGAATTATGAGGAAATTTGTATTTCATTTGTGTAGAAGCCCCCCCTCTTGAAGTGTGGAAGGATCCTAATTCACCGTAGAAAATATTTTTGCCTCCAAAAACCTCCACATGCCGAATTTGGTTCTATTTGCTTGATTAGTTCTCGAGTTATGGGGAAATTTGTATTTCATTTGTATTGGAGCCCCCCTCCTAATGTGGGAAGAGGTCCTAATTCATCACAGAAAAAATTCTTGCCTCCAAAAACACCTACACGCCAAATTTGGTTCCATTTGCTGGATTAGTTCTCGAGTTATGAGGAAATTTGTATTTCGTTTGTATAGGACCCCCCCTCCTAAAGTGGGGAGGGGTCCCAATTCATCATTGAAAACAAAATTGTCTCCAAAAACACACACATGCCAAATTTGGTTCAATTGGGTCCTAAAGCCCTATGTCGTTTTTAGCTAGAATCGATGAGGTTAGGGTTAGGAACACATATTTTGATATTCAATTTTATATTTTTAGGCTATTGCCGTTAAAAACCTTTTTGTTAATTTTGTGAAATTTTGAACAAAAAATAAACATTTGGGCAACCTTATATAGACAAACTATAGTTGTGCATGGTTGTGTCAAGCGGTGTCTAGACAACACGAATTATAAAAAAAAACATAGTATGTCTTGAAATGTCACGGAAAACTTTTTGTTTACCTTCACGCTCATGTGATAGTGTGTCAAAAAGTCAAAAGTTGCAAAGTCAGGAAATGGCTTGGCAATCGCGACCTAAAACATTTTCTGAGTTTATAGCTCATTTTCCGGTTCCGGTCATCTCAGTTTAATTAAGGCCTTTGTCAAAATCAGCAATAAGCGTAGTGACTGCACTTGGTCACAGCGTGGATGACTTCAGTTTTCGGATGCAACACCCGCCATCGAGATGCGACCGTGTTTGGTTAGAAACGCACAGAAATTTTTGGTCTGCCGTTCGCCCTACTGCTGATTCACATCGGAGTAGCAGAACATACCAATCTGGTTGATAATACGGTGCCAGTTTCGGTTGGCGTTTTTTTTCATACTGTTCTGCGGGTCGATTGTACCGAGATTATACTGTTGGCCATCAGTTTGACATCGTTTAGTCATTCTTAGCGCAAACTAGATTTGGACAAAGTCTAGCACCGTGAATCGATGGATTGGAATACATTGCCCGAATCAAAACTTTTATCCGATAACTAGTACAAATTTGATGTTCCACTTCCTCACGACCAGCAAAACGCAGACAAGCACAAGAGACAACTGCGAAGCTGTAACTGTCAAAACGATCAGCTGCTCTAATGTCAAACCAGAGTTGCCAGTGAGAAAAAGTTATCATTGTTGCCAGAAACGTGTTATTTTCGTTATGTCAAGGGAGAATAAATAACAATATTTTTGTTTTTTAATTTTTTAGTGCTCTGCATCTATTTAAAAAAGAAAAAACTATACTCTGGTAGTCATAATGGGAAGCTTTATCGTTCCTTCTAAAAAAATCATCTTTTTATCACAAATTTTAGGACCCAATTCGCTTGATTAGTTCTCGAGTTATGAGGAAATTTGTATTTCATTTGTACAGGAGCCCCTCCTCTTAAAGTGGGGAGGGGTCCTAATTCACCATAGAAAATTTTCTTGCTCTCGAAAACCTTCACATGCCAAATTTGGCTGCATTTGCTTGATTAGTTCTCGAGTTATGAGGAAATTTGTATGGAAGTCCCCCCTCTTAAAGGGGAGAGGAGTTATAATTCCTCTTATAAAGAGGGGAAGGGTCTCAATTCACCATAGAATAAATTCTTGTCACCAAAAAAAACACCCACATGCCAAATGTTGCTCTATTTGCTTGATTAGTTCTCGAGTTAGGAGGAAATTTGTATTTCATTTGTACAGGAGCCCCCCCCTCTTAGAGTGGGGAGGGGTCCTAATTCACCGTAGAAAATTTTCTTGCCCTCGAAAACCTTCACATGCCAAAGTTGGTTCCATTTGCTTGATTAGTTCTCGAGTTATGAGGAAATTTGTATGGAAGCCCCCCCTCTTAAAGGGGAGAGGAGTTACAATTCCCCTTATAAAGAGGGAGGGGTCTCAATTTACCATAGAATAAATTCTTGTCACCGAAAACACCCACATGCCAAATTTGGTTCTATTTGCTTGATTAGTTCTCGAGTTATGAGGAAATTTGTATTTCATTTGTATAGGAGCCCCCCCTCCTAAAGTGGGGAGAGGTTCTTATTCATCATAGAAAACATTCTTGCCTCCAAAAACACCTACATGCCAAATTTGGTTCCATTTGCTGGATTAGCTCTCGAGTTATAAGGAAATTTGTATTTCGTTTGTATAGGAGCCCCCCCCCCTCTTAAAGTGGGGAGGGGTCCCAATTCATCATAGAAAAAAATTTTGTCTTCAAAAACACACACATGCCAAATTTGGTTCCATTTGCTTGATTAGTTCTCGAGTTATGAGGAAATTGGTATTTCATTTGTACAGGAGCCCCCCCTCTTAAAGTGAGGAGGGGTCCTAATTCAACATAGAAAATTTTCTTGCCCTCGAAAACCTTTACATGCCAAATTTGGTTCCATTTGCTTGATTAGTTCTCGAATTATGAGGAAATTTGTATGGAAACCCCCCCTCTTAAAGGGGAGAGGAGTTATAATTCCCCTTATAAAGAGGGGAGGGGTCTCAAATTACCCTAGAATAAATTCTTGTCACCGAAAACACCCACATGCCAAATTTGGTTCTATTTGCTTGATTAGTTCTCGAGTTATGCAGAAATTTGTGTTTCATTTGTATGGGAGCCCCCCCTCTTAGTGGGGGGAGGGGTCTCTAACCATCACTAAAACCTTTCCTGGCCCCAAAAACCTCTACATGCAAATTTTCACGCCGATTGGTTCAGTAGTTTTTGATTCTATAAGGAACACAGGACAGACAGACAGAAATCCTTCTTTATAGGTATAGACCAGTAACCAGAATAGCAGCTTTGTAGATAGTATGGAAAATAGTATAGAATTGCCTCACCACGTAGTGAGTGCATCAGCGTCAGCATGTAGAAAATGTGTGTGTGCTGTATCTTGCGCTACTGACTCTCTAGAATGGTACGCTCTTCGAAAATGTTGTTCAAGTGACTTGCATTTTTAATATGATTTAGAAAATAGTTCAGAATTTTTATATATCTCCTTCTTGTAGTTGCTTTCCCAAGTAACAATTTGGGTTTTATTACAATCTTATGATGGCATTTAAGACCAAAATTGGTCAGTAAAACCGCCATAAGAGTATAAAAAAACTCACATTGTTGCCTGGGTTATAGCTCATGATCTTAGTAATCTAAGAAATTGCTTTTTTCGAAGACGGAAACGTTGTTAGACGTCGGGTTATCTAGAATTTAAACTGTATGTAACCCCTAAAAAGGTAGGGTAACTGGTGGTAAAATGCCCAGTCGGGGCAAAATGCACCGCTATCATATTTCACGAATTACTCACTTTTAAACTGTAATTAAGGTGCCGATCGCTTCTATTTTACATTACAAACTTGTGTTGAGCATATAAGCTTTCTAAATTACATAAATCCTATGAAAAAACAAAAAAAATATTTGCCGTCTTATTTCTTACAATTTTCGCAACTTTTTTCGTAAGACATTACGCCACCAATAAACAATATTACGTATCTGTAAATGGCTCTTGTTTTGAACAATGGTCTCGGTATCCAGCAGCCAATGTAAAATTGCTTAATTGAATTATTATTTATGTGATTTAAATGATTTTTTTAAACAAGTTCTAGCGGGGCAAAATGCGCCGTGAGAAGCATGAATTTACTTGCAGTGCAACCAAACGTTAATCAATCTAGTAGCCCATACACTTTTAGGCAAACGTCAAAACGTTGGTAAAAGCAAAAGGCAAAGTGTTGTTTTAATTCTGATTCGCTCCGAAAAACCCGGGTAAAGATGTCGCGAAGCTACATAGAAAAACCCACCGTCGGTCTTGGCCGGAGCCTGCCACTTGCAGCGGTAGTGAAAATCAGTGAAAAACAGTGAAAGACGCGTTGCCGGCAAGGTACCAAGAAAAACCCTTGTGTGATATCTTAGCATCGACCGCTCCAGCGAAGATGGACCTGGCGATTGCAAAACCGCGATCCGGAATAACAGATTTAACAAGTAAGGGTAAACGGGGTAACAACGCCCGCCGGGGTAAAACCGCCCACCATGGTTTTACAGGGCCTTGCTCAAATTGGTGTTAAATGTTGATGACAGTCATATTACTGAATGCGTACGCAATATTTTACAATACCTTGTACAGCAATATCGTGTAAACTATCGGAGAAATAAATAAAAACAGACTTTTCGTTATAATCGCTTCGTTTTTTATAACTTTGTTCCCGCAGAACTTAGGGTTTATTTTATTCAAAACGTTAAAACTTTTAGTAAATCCAACCCAAATCGCATCTCTGATCCTGTCTTCATCCGACAGTACCTAAATTAGATAACTGTTCACGCAGTTTTGTTAAAATAAATAGTGAATTGTGTAAATCGCTCATTTGGGGGTAAAACCGCCTACAACGAACGGCGCAAGACCGTCGTGCATAATGCTTGTGCGATAAGGAGATTTTTAAAATAATTGTATAGTTTGGACCAAAGGATCTCAGATTTACATAAAACAATGTAAATGTGCTTAACTTGTAGCTGGTAGACTGTTTGAAAAAATCTAAATCGCCAAGTTTCCCTGCTGGCGCTATGGACATTTTCTTGTTTTCTCGGATATAGCTTTTTTCAATAATTCCTCCTTCTTGGAACGAATATACTGGAAAAAATACTTTTTTATGGAAATATAGCCAATTTTCTTAGCAATGCAAAAATAATATGTATCTGGTTTATCAATCAGAACAATTTGAAATGTCAAAAAATGACCCACCGGATCAATTGCAGGAACTTCAAAACCCATATTGTTATATTTTATCTTAAATCCTCTCTAGTCATTATAGATTGACTCCAGGATGCCTAACCCGATCCATCTTGTTGTCTAAGGAAACTACACGGTATCAATTTCAAGACTGTTGGTACCAATATCACTGATATTCTTCCAATACGAGTGGTTGCCGGACACTCTTTTGAAATTGCGAATCTCGGGGAACCATGTATTGTTTGATGGCAAACTGATTCAATTTGTTTAAATTGGATAAATTTACGAATCCAATGCCACCAGTTTCGTTCAAATCGTTTGAATATTGTTAAAGTTATACGCTATGGCGGTTTTACCCCGTTAGTGGGCGTGTTTCACCCCGCATGGAAAAAATACTCTATTTTTTGGACGTGTTTCCAAATCGCAATAAAAAATAGAAAATCATTCAGATATTTATTTTTTTTTATTTTTTGCATGTAGGTAATAGATCAATTGTTCATTTAAAGCAGATAAATTAGAAATTGAGCTACAACTTTTTTTTACACAGGTGGTTTTGCTTAAGCGGGCGGTTTTGCCCCGCCTACCCTTAGGTAGGTCCTCACGCTGTTCTGAGTCGTGCCGGGTTTGCATTAAAATAAAACAGACAGCGCATTTTGCCAATTTGTTGTGGTGCATTTTGACCCTTTGTTGTGGTTCGTTTTGTACACACCTATGCGCATTTTACCCCTAACGAATCTGAAAACAAATTTTCAAATGCCTTATATAATTTCACGATTCAAACGTGTTTTATTGATTTTTATGCTTCAGGACGAGCATGTTAGGTAGAAAACTGTTCTACTTTAGGGTTTATAGTCTAGTTTCTGGAAATGCATTTCGCATTGATGAATAATATGATATTCTTCTTAACGTGGGCATTATACCCCCAGTCCCCCTACTTTTCTTGATTAAAGAAACCTCTTTGTTTATTTTTCTCTCCACCCCCCCCCCCCTCCCTTCAGTGACCCCACACCGGAAGGAGGAAAACTTTATAAAATATTTGTAATGGCCTAACTTGAGAACGGCTGGGCCTAAAAAAGTTTATATGACATAATTAGTACAACATTACGCGCAGAATTTGATTTTGTTTTAGGTTTACAAAAAAAAGTAAAATTTGGATATTTTTGAAAAATTTGTCAGAATACAAAAACGATAGAGTGTCCGTCAATAGTTCTTCGCCAGAATTTAGAAACAAATCTGAGGGGACATGTCTGCCCATAAATGAAGAAGTGGCTAATATGCCATTTTTCTGAATCATAATATCACATGATAGTATACACCCCAAACAACGTCCCCATGGAAGCCGATTGTAAAAAATTGCATTTCCGGAGGCACACGACGTGAAACAATGTTGGCTAATATCCAAAATATATGAGAAGTTGGCTAATATTCGTGATGATTTCAAATCGCATGCGCAGCAACCGATGTGTTCTTATTTCGCATTTATTATTATTATTATTATTCAGTCTTCGACTCAAGTTTGTCGTACAGACAGTTCGTATCTTAAAAGTCTTAATCTAAACACTGACTTAGTTATATTGTAATCATACATATCACAAGTTTCGTTAAATCTTCGGCAACAGGTTTCCAGAGGATTAAATTGGCCATACTGTGTTCGATGATGAACCGTTCGGAAGAAAGTTGATGATCGGGTGTTCCTTGGCGGGACGTTGAACCGCAATTGCGATAACAAGTGCGTGCAGTCGATGTTATTGCTGATAATGTCAAATATGAACAGCCGTTGAAGCAGCAACCGTCTGGATTCGAGAGTAGTCAGACAGATGAGTTGACAACGTTGTTCATACGGTGGAAGTGCAATGGGATTATTCCAAGCAAGCGAACGAAGTGCGTAGCGGATGAACATTTTCTGGACTCTTTCAATCCTGTTGATGTGGATGGCTTGGTATGGTGCCCAAACTTGAACTCCGTACTCTAGGATGCTTCGTACTAGGCAGCAATAGAGCGACTTTAAGCAGTATATGTTGCTAAATTGCTGAGTGTTGCGCTTGATGAAACCAACACGGAGAATGCTTTTGCCACACATGATGAGATATGCTCCGAGAAGGTTAACTTACTGTCCAATGTAATTCCCAAATCTTTGACGGTCTGCACTCTGTCCAGGTCAGTTGATGACATAGTGTAGTTAAAATAGATTGGATTGCGCTGGCGAGTGAACGTTATGATGTGACACTTTTTAACGTTAGCTTCCATTCCATTTGTTGCACACCATTCCACAAGCAGATCAATGTCTTCCTGGAGTGCGATACAGTCATCAACTGAAGTAATCGCACGGAAGAACTTGAGATCATCGGCGAACATAAATTTCGGTGCTTTGAGTAAGCTGCATAAGTCATTGACGAACAAAACAAAGAGCAGCGGACCCAGGTGGCTGCCTTGTGGGACGCCAGAGCAGATATTAAACGGTTGCGACAAGATGCCTCCAATTCGTACAGACGCGCTTCGATTACTCAGGTATGAAGAAATCCACGTTGTCAACCAATCTGGAAAACCGCTCCGTTTCAGTTTTTCTACGACGAGTCTATGCGGTACACGATCAAAGGCCTTTGAGAAGTCCACATATACAGCGTCGACTTGCACTCTTTTTTCGACACTACGTACTAGTGAGGAGACATATGACATCATATTGGTAGTTGTAGAACGCTTTTTCATAAACCCATGTTGATCTTCGCTGATATAATGATGAACGTGAGGGTATACTGCATCCAGGATTAAACACTCTAGGACTTTTGGAAGACTACTAAGCATAGATATTGCTCTGTAGTTCTTCACGTCATGAATGCTTCCGGCCTTATGAATAGGTATTATCGTAGCGGTTTTCCAGCAAGTAGGGAAGACACCTTCGCTGAGAGATTTGTTATAGATGATGCTCAAAGGAGCTGCAAGGGACTCTGCGCAGTTTTTAAAGAGGACGGGCGGGAGACAATCGGGTCCAGAGCCTTTTGAAATATCGAGTGACCGAAGTTTAACAAGGACATCGTTTGGCAAGAATGACAGGTGTGGAATCGATGCACCAAGCTGAGGTAGACTGTTTAAATAAGATTCTACAAAGGGCGGTTCATCGTTGTTCAGTACCCCGCGAAAAAACATGGAGAAAAGATCAGCAATATCAGTTGGATTTTCAGCAGACTGATCGCCGTGGTGTACAGATTGAGGCACACCGTCCGTTTGTTTCAGGCGTTTCACATAGGACCAAAAATATTGTGGGTTTTGTTGCAGGTCGTTTTGAGTACGGCTGATATATGCGTTAAAGCTTATTATTCGAAGGGAGTGGTACTGCTCTTCCATTTCGCGCACTTTGAGTTTAGCAGTTGTCGTTTTGGATCGAAAGTACTGTTTTCTCGCTTTACGCAATCGGTTGCGCAAGTTTTGAAGCTCCGCATTCCACCAAGGAAGCTTCTTGTAGCGTCTTGTGAGGTTTTTTGTCGGCACTTTAGCACGTAGCGTCGTCTTCACAATCGAATAAAGCTGCTGAATCGCATCGTCGCATGATAAACTGGTTAGCAGTTGTCTCCAGTTGATTTCGTCGAATAAGGTATTCAAGTCGGCAAAATTACAGCGATTGAAATCATAATCTTGACTCCAGCACTCCGGGACCAAATTGATGACTGAGTGGTACGTCAGAACAAATGGGTTATGGTGAGCATCTATTCTGAGTAGCCCTGTAGGAGGCTCCAATAGTTCAAAGCAACCAGCATCGTTCGTGAAAGCCAGGTCTAGAATTCTGTTGTTGGCATTAGTGAGTGTGTTCAGTTGCTGAAGCCCAGCAGCAACAACATGTTCCACCAAAACAAGTTCTTGGTCAGTAGTAGCATTTGTGGGAAGCAGTTGACCCAGCTCGGTATCATAGCACCACTGAAGGTGCGGCAGGTTGTAGTCCCCTATGATAAGAAGAGCGTCCCGCGCATTTTTCAAATCACATAATTCTTGGATACACTCAGAGTGTTTTACGTAACGATCAGCTTCGGTGTTCGGGGGAATATACACAACGCAGATGAAAAGCGATGAGTCATGAAACTTAATCTTAACCGCGGTTTGCTCCAAACTGTCTGCATCAGCCAGATGCACGGAAGAGCTGTTTAGAGTCATTCTTACTCCGACCAAAACGCCTCCGCCTCTGAGTAGCCGACTTGATTGTGGGTTACGGTCGCAGCGATACAATGTGTATTTGTGGGTGAGTTCGGCGTTGGAGAAGCTCTCATTAAGCCACGTTTCAGTAAAGACGATGATGTCATAGTCACTAGCAGCAAGTGTCCCATACAATTCGCTCGTTTTTGTACGTAGACCTCTGGTATTCTGGTAATATATCGAAAAAAGTTGGCGGTTTACCGATGGTGAACACAGTTTGTCGACTGTGCCCCCTACTCCGTCGCGGAAGATCCTTGTAGTAGAATACCCGGGTGTTGCGACTGAACGGTCGCATCGCAAATTGAGATCCGGAGTCGAAATGGAATAATTGAGGTTGCATCTGGAATCCGGAAACGATTTAGACAAGCTTGAGTGTTCAGTACTGCACGCATACTTGCCTGATAATGTGGGTTGGAAGACCCCTTCCCCAGACCCGAGTACAGTTCCGGGACGGCTGAAGGAGCTTAAATTGGTAACAGAAAACGGCGCTACTGTCTCGGCGGGGCAAGGGGCTTCCATTATGCTTTGGTGTATGCGTCCCGGCAGCGGCAGATGGTCTGAAGTTACTCTTGCAGTAATAAATCCATAGCACGGTCTACTGGTTCCGTCGCTGGAATTATAGGTGACACTTTCTCTGGTGAACGGTTGTTCCGCAGGTTGACAGGTGGACGGTTTTTTGAACCGAGTTGAATGAACTCCCGAAACTTAATGTTTTTAGGCCAAGTTGAGGCTTGTAGCGATTTTTCTTTGATGCCCGGTTTAAGTCCTATCTTAAATGACACGAAAGAATAGTTCGTAGCATCCTTGCCACGCGGTATGAGACGGATAACATCGATCGGTTCGTTGAGGTCTAGACAGCGGCATGTGATTTTGGTTACGTCCTCATTGGTTATGCTTGGATGAAAGCCAGTAAGATAGAGCCAAAATTTTTCAGCCGGGGGTTTAGCCGCAATACAGGTTACTGAAAGGTCGCTGAAATCGAAATCCTTCGTGCCACAGCCGACTGAGGATCTAGAAGGCTTAGCGATTAGGTTTTGGTCGTCTTTATGCTGCTTTTCCGACAATGATGGCCAGATAGCTGATGACGTCCTTATAAAATTGGTATTCACATTGGGGACACACCGTGGCGTATCCGCTGGGACCGAAATATTATCAAATTTCATCATGGACACCGAGTGATTTTTTGTTATTTCAGCTTGCAGGCTTTTAACCAAGTCAGTCAGTTCTAGGACTTGATTGCGTAGATCGTCAATCGCAGTTGAACGGTCGCAGAAAAGATTTTTCAAAACGCCACGCATTGTTTGGTTATCGAATAACACTCGGCATTCAGGACATATCCACAATGCTTTGCCGCAGCTAAACCATTGTTGCAAATTACTGCGAGTTACATCAGAGCACTCTGGTCTTGCGTGGAAAAATGTATCACAGAAGCCGCATTGAGCTGGTTCAATATCTCGAATATCCTTTTCGCATTTACCACAGATGCGTTCCATCCCGAACAGTAGTAGCAGCAGCAGTAATATGATGCTTTCGATAGCAATACGCCCGGTTGGTATGCAGCGGATGGTGCGTTAGACACAATATCAATCAATGTTGTTGGTTGGATACAATTCTCACTCAACACCAGCAGCGAAATATAATTGCACAAGCCTTGCGGTTTACAGAGCACAGGCGGGTTATTATTTATTTCCACTTCACAAAACAGTTTAAAACTATATATTCGATGTAGTCACGGGTATTTTTGATAGACAATACATTAAAAAAAAACGAAATTATTTATCAGCAAAAACAAACACACAACATCAGCACGACAGTGATGCCATTATCCATCACATATTCAAGCGGATGATGTGGTGTGGTGGTTTCAGGTGTAAGGCTAGCAATCGCTAAGTTTTTGGATCGAATCTTGTTATTTTTTTCATTGTCATGGCAGCCTACACGGCAGGATTCGCAGCTCCCATTAACGGCGGAATGATGAATCTGCTTCTACCTTCTAGTTTCAAGTGTTTGAAACTCATGCTTCGTTGGTAACTTCTTCGGGTGCACGGATTAGATGTTTCATCATTAGGGCTGTCGGTATTGGGTGCTTTTGGTGAAAACCGGTATTTCGGTATTGGCGTAGAAAATACCGGTAATACCGGTAAAAAACCGGTATTGGCAGATTATTCGAAATCAATAGAAATGTCGATGTTTTTCAGTAAATCTTTTTATTGTGAAACTCTAGCTTCAATATTGTTGCTTAGCAAAGTAGAATTTATGCAGATATAATACTCTTAGCGATTCAATTCCATTATTAGAACGAATTTTATTGCCAACACTTCCAACAATTGAAAAAACTTCCGCTTTCAGCTATGTTTGGCGAACGGCTCTAAGCACATCAGGAATTTTCCTTTCATTTCTCATTTATAGTAGGGGAACCCGCCTTTAATTATTTACAAAATATCTTATATTGTAGCTTCCAGCATAATAAATGCCCCGGTATCCTACAGCCTCTCAACAATTTTTTCATAATGAATGAAAATCGTTTCAATGACACTGATTGAAGCCAGTTTTAAAACGAAGTTGTCACGTAGTTTTCGAGCCATAAGTCTCTCATATGCATAGTATTTTTCGATATAAATTAAATTATGGCTGTATGTATATGAGCACCAATGGCATTATACTAAATTTTTTTAAAAGGTATTTTTTATACCTTAATTTTCGTAATTACAGGCTTTACAAGAAAATTTTCGAATATCCAGATTAGTCTCATATAACTGGTGTTTACATACTTACATTATCCATCTAGCACCCCCCATCTACTAACAACAATTCCTTTCCCGAAATACTTGTGAACATGCAGAGTATGCCCTGGTCTTTAGTAGCAACAAGTATTGGACTAAAATTCCTTCCCATCCCACCTGGACCCGCATTCGGACGTGGCGGGCGTTGGTATTGATCAGCATGCAGGGACCTGATAAAGTTGCACAATGATGAATAGCGCACTGTCCCAAGTATGCTTTTTCCAGCCATCATTTTGCAATTTTCATCGGTCCTGGTCACTAACGGAGTTGCAGCACAAGGGGGATCTTGTGCTTATGCTTAACCGGCGCTGCTTCTGTTGAAACTGAAGCTTCATTACTTCATTGTTGAATAACAATTTACTATTGTAAGTGATGTTTCTGAGCCCTGATCTTGTTTCCTAAATTCATTATTTGAGAGCTTCGAATTATTTGGTGGCTTTTGAATATCAAGTTGTTCAAAAATAAATTGAAACGCGACGTCTAGCTCATACAATGAAACATTTTTACAGCAAAGTTGCTCTACTGTGCCTTTTTTTTTTTTTTTTTTTACGAGTTGGGAAATCTGCTGAGCACCTTAGATGATACGGTACTATCAGACACCTGAAAAGATACTGTGCCTTAAACGGGTTCACGAGCTATAATTATTTGACCCTCAATTTCACTCTTTTTATTATTAGTAGTCGAAGAATCTCGTCGGCATTAACACCAAGTTGTTTTTCTAAGAGTCTATAATCTTTTATCATATTTTTTGAATAAGGAGTTGGGAAAAACAAGCAGATTAGAAAATACCGGAAATACCAGTTTTTTGCCTTCCTAAAACCGGTATTTCGGTATCCAAAAATTGGCCAGTATTACCGGTTTCGTTACTACCGGTACTACCGGTTACCCGAGCAGGGTTTTAGAGCAAATTGAAAACAAAATTTGATATCTTGATGTAACAGCCCTATTCATCATCCATTTCGTAGTCACTAATGCTTCCATGCTGTTTTAAATAGTTTAAAACCATTTTGAAGACACGCCAGCATAAGATAATTGACAACGTATGCACGTTAGCCAAATTTTTCCCTGGATTGTCAACTCTCTTTAAGTTAATAAATGAAAAAATGGCTACTGCGTTAAAAACATGCCCCTGAAGGCTATTGACCACAGGTATCGCTGTTTCAATTCAACGGCATGACTCCGGCATGTATGACGGGTAATATGCACATTAAACAGGTTGCCATTACCGCGTAAAATCTCTTTGACAGACAAAAGTAATAAAATTGCATTTTTCCTAATTTCATGTTCATGGCATATTGCCAATTCTTCATTTATGGGTAGATGTGTTTCCTATAATTCACGTTTTATGGTTTTTGTCTCGATTCTGCAGTTTTTTAGTGTATTATTTTCCGAAAATACACTGAAATTCCTACAACTTTTCCATTGCCGTGAGTTTTAACAAATAAGTAGCTTTCGAGATACGGTATTTAAAAAAATCTGATTTAATAAATACACCCTTTTGAAAAGCTACTCTCGACAAAAATAATTATGTTTCATGGAAAATATATCCTTGCATGGCATCTAACATATCAGCAAAATTTCATTCCAATAAAAAATATTCGAGACAAACCGTTTTGTTAGTTGAGTTGGAATTGCACATGCACTTACACCGCTTTCCTTCCAAGTGAAAATCAACTTTTATTTTGCTCTCTTTTTTCATGTTTCTAAAAAAGTCATTAAAGTTCAAACACGATTCGCTGATTTCTGGAATTTCAAATGCGATTCTTATGCTCAAAACAACAGATATGTTCATGAAAGGTTATCATTGTGTTCTGATAGACGCAAAGAACACAATAAAAAAAATTTCGGGAACATATTTTTTGTTTTGAGCATAAAAACTGCTTTTGAAATTCCAGAAATCAGCGATTCGTGTTTGAACCTTAAACGGTAAAATTTTGACATGAATTTTCTAGCATGCATAAAACCATGCTCAAAGTATCATTTCCTATCATTATCTCGATTTTTTTTTCAATTTTATCGCTTACACCCCTTTCCTTCTAACCCCCTCATATGAGAACCTCTTGCCCTTTCCCCAACCAACGATTCCTTGAAGATAGTCATTCATAAAAAAAACATGGATTGCGGTATATTAAATTATCCCGTGTTTGATGAGGCGAACCAGCCGCAGGCTGAAAACCTCTGTAATATAGAATAAAAAAAAATATCTCGTGTTTGATCCTTTTTTTAAAATTCGAACGCATAACGAAAAGGCGGACATTGAAACGTAAAAGTAAGCTTTTTAGTCGAAAAAATTGACTTCAAACATTTCTAAAATATATAAGAATTGCAATATCCGAAAAAGGATGGCTCAAACACTAGATAATTTTATAAACTTTTAAACAAAAAAAGAATCAAGAGAATTGCTTGAACCTTGCGTTCTTAAGATATGGTACCGACTTTCAAAACCAGGTTTCGAGAAAAACGGCGTTGAAGTTTTTATTCGCTGTGTAATCGCTCCAGACATGCGCGGTACAAATAGCTGTAACTTTGTTAATTTATGGAATTCATCCAAACGGCTTCAAACACATATGGTCAGAATATCAATCTTTCGAAATATAATCAATAAAAAAAATGGGTTTTTAAAAATTGAAAAGGTACTATGCCAAGTTAAAGCTCAAAGCGTATCCAACATCTCGTAAAGCCCATAACAAACGCGCCCAAAGTAAATTGATATATACCAGGTATGTGGCCATCGAGGGTTACATTAGTGTGTGTAGAAAGACGATGAAATAGTTCTGAAATATGGTGGAACTTGTCCGAATTTTTTTTTGTGGGGTGTTGAGTTGGAGCTGCCTGGCAGCTTGATTTTTTAGACTCAACCCAAAAGAATAATAAATTTTAGCTTCTATCTTGCAACAGTACTCCAGACAAACTAGCCTATGTTGGCCGGTTGAACACTGGTTGGACAGTACTGTCTTTAGATAGGCTTTCAAAATAAAACAAATTGACTGTAGTGCGATGTGGTTGTTCATGGTGGCTGAATATGAGTCTGAAGACGAGTGATAAGGTCAGAGGAATAGGTACGTCACGTCGAGTGTTTCTCCCGTCTTAGCTAAGAAGCAAGTCGGGAAACAAATTTGAACTTGGTAAAGCTTGATGCACTTCGTGATGCACTTCGGTGATGCACTTCGGATGAAGTGCACTACTGCGCTGGGAGTTGTTCTCCAAATATCAGAGGGTTCTAACAGCCCTCTTTCGAAGAACCTTAATCTTTTATTGAGAATTGCCGGACATCGGCATAACAGGTGTTCCGAGTCTTCTTTTTCTATGCCGCAGAAGCGACATATATCATCATGAAGTTTTCCCATTAGCTTCAGATGATAGCGGCTCGGACAATGTCCTGTTATAAGACCAGTATAAATGCTTAGATATTTCTTCGAAAGCTCCAGTATTTTGCGAGTAATTGAAACGTTTGGAGAGATGAAACGTTTCGACTGCCTAGCATTGAAAGTGTTATTCCAATTTGATTCCACTTTCGTACATTCCCATGCTTTTAGCTCCATTTTTAAAGCAGAAGCGGATAAGCAACAGAAGGGCTCAGGTCCTACAAATTGATGAGATGATCCGAGTCTTGCTAGTGCATCAGCTCTCTCATTTCCATCAATTCCACAGTGACCTGGGACCCAGTACAAGTTGACTTGGTTACGACGAGACAATTTTTGGAGTGATTGAATACATTCCCAGACAAGTTTTGATGTGCATGTCGCCGACTTTAGAGCGTTTAGAGCTGCTTGGCTGTCGGACATGATGCATATATTTGAATGTAAGTATACTTAAAATATTCACTTTAATTCTAGAACGTGAAATGTGGTAGTCGAATCCAGAAGAAACTCTATTAAAGGTTCGCTGCAGACCGATGACAGCACCGCGGGTTCCGTAATTAGTACGTCGAACAGGCAATCTGAAGAAGGCACTATCGCGAAGAGCTCGAGAGCGGACGTTGATATTTAATTCGCCGAGAAGCGAAGGGCAATCGATGTGATTGGTTAACAGATCGGCAATCAGCATAGCACGTGAAAGCTCACGCCTCACTTGCAGTGAGTCAGGTCCCATAAGCTGTGCACGACTTTCGTAACTTGGTAGCTGGTGTGGATTATTCCAGGGTAACAGCCGAAGAGCATATCGAACAAATCTTCGTTGGACAGCTTCGATCCTGTGTACTCCATTGAGGTAATGAGGGTTCCAAATTACCGAGCAATATTCAAGAACTGAACGAACGAGTGAACAGTAGAGAGATTTCAGGCAGTAAATGTCCGTTAAATTCCTAGACACTCTCATTATGAATCCCAAGCAACGAGATGATTTCCCGATTACATATGAAATATGCTGCTGGAACGATAGTTTGCTATCTAATAGCACGCCTAGATCTTTGATGCAGCTAGTCCTTCCAATGCTAGTATCTAAAAGCTTATAGTCGAAAGAGATAGGTTCTTTTTTTCTTGAGAATGTAATCGCGGCACATTTACTCGGATTAACTTTCATACGGTTTGTGCAACACCAGTCTGCAAAGTTGTCTAACTGTTGCTGAAGCACGTGGGCGTCGGCGAAAGAGATTTTTAAATCGTCGGCGAAGGACAAACGGGGAACTTCGAGTTTAAAATTCACATCATTGATGTGCATATCCTGCATCAGGAATATCAACGGTCTTAGGTGGCTGCCTTGGGGAATTCCAGATGGAGCAGAAAATTCTTCAGAATAATTATCACCAATTTTCACTGCTAGCCGACGGCCAGTGTGATACGAACGCAACCAACTGATAACTCTGCCGCCGAGTCCTAGCTTTTCCAGTTTGGCTATGGCAATCTCGTGGTTAATACTATCGAATGCCGCTGTTAAGTCAAAATAAACTGCATCAGTTTGCTCAGAATGATTATAGCTCTCTGTTATATAAGAAGTAAACGATAAAAGATTGGTCACAGTTGAGCGCTTTGGCATAAATCCGTGTTGGTCCTCAACAATGTATTGTTGGCAAAATCCAAAAATGCAATCCAATACAGCAAGCTCAAAAAGTTTACCAACCGAGCTCAGGGCAGATATACCACGATAATTTTCAATATGCATTTTCTCCCCTTTTTTATAGACAGGAAACAAAAACGAAGATTTCCAAAAAATCGGGAACTTGCCTTTAGCCAGAGACATGTTAAAAATACGATGCAGTGGAGTCAGCAAGCTGGCTGTGCACTTTTTCAGCAAAGCAGATGGAATGCCATCAGGGCCAACGGAGTAAGACGCTTTGAGTCTAATTATTGATGACTTTATCATCGATTCGTCTAACTCGATTTGGGTGAACGAATGACCAAGAAAGGGTACAGATTCAGCAGCAAATTCAATTTGTTCCAGATTCAAAATCTCCTCCGAAAAAACACCTCTGAATTTAGCGACAAAGAGATCACTAATCATCTACGGTTCGGAGCTCCAGCGCCCATTATACATCATTGAGGAAGGTAGTCCAGACTCTTTCCTTTGATTATTTACAAATTTCCAGAACGACTTCGGGTTCGATTTCAGTTTTCGTTGCATAGAGCTGATGTAGAACCGATAGCATAATTCGCTCATACGTCGATATTTATGGTTTAGTCTCACATAATAATCCCTCAACATCATAGTGCGGTGCCTTGAAAAACGACGTAAAGCTGCTCGCTTTGCGGTTTTCAATTGACGTAATTCTCTTGTTTGCCATGGGCTACGCGAGAACTTTGAAAGCATTCGCTTCGGTACATGCCTGTCGATTACATAACTCATGATGTTGGAGAATGTTTGCACTGCAATATCAATTTCGTCCGAATTTAAAACATCTACCCAATCGATACTTGATAGGACGTCAGAAATGGTGTCATAGTCAGCGTTTTTAAAATCATAGTATACTGCAGGTACAGTCTGGAGGAAGTGTTTTGCGGCTCGGTTTTCAAGGACAAGATGCAATGGAGGATGATGGGGCACGTGTTTAACAAGTGGAGCGGCAGCTTCGAAGATTGCTGGAGCACATTCAGTGTTGCTTACGAAGCAGAGGTCTAGAATCCGTCCGTTAGTATTCTCGACGTAGTTTATTTGCTACAGCAGGTTGGTACTGTATGAATCCAGCAGGGCAGCAGTACTTGGTGACAGCGTTGAGTTGTCGGCATCGGGGTACAGAAATCCTAGTCGCGTGGGATGCCATTTGATTCCAGGGAGATTAAAATCACCGATAACTAAGACTTCGTCTAACGGCTTCAGTTTAGAGCACACAGTGGCAACCGAGTCAGTATGGGCCGATAACAAGGCTGCATCGCGGATGCGATCAGGTGGCAGGTATATCGCACACAGAAAGAGGGAACGATCAGACAACTTGGTTTCAACCCACACTTGTTCAACGCCTAACCAAGCATCATTCGGGATAACGCGTGGTTTTAGCTCTCGACGAACTGCAAGTAGTACTCCTCCTCCGGAAATCTTTGGACTATTTAACCGGCAGCGGTCGCAGCGAAAGACATCGTAACTCCTGTCGAATACTTGAGATGAATGGGTGCGATCGTTAAGCCAGGTTTCGGTTAGCGCGATGATATCGTAGCAGCAGTGAGAACTGGCCAGCAAATAATTATTGATGGAACTGTTCATACCACCAACGTTTTGATACAGAACGTGTAGATTAGAGGCAGCAAGAAAGTTGCCACGTGCATGTACTGGTACTGGAAGATGAAGATACTTCAGACAGTATAACGTCATCAGACGATGAACTGGCAAGTAGAGTACGAGGGCGGGAAGACCCCTTCACCAGTTCCGACCACAGGACCGGGACGACTATGATGAACGCAGGCTGCAGGAGGCTCGACTGTGGCGGACGAATCAGGGGCTTCCGAAATACTTTGCACATTGCGTCCCGGCGGAGAAGACGTCATAACGCGATATTCGGCAGCAGGTCGGTTACATAGTCTGGTATTATCACTGTAATTCGTCGTTGCGCACGTTGTGGTGAGAGATCCGCAGCCGATGTGATGGAGAAGCTGACTCACGATTCGATATACTACAATGCAAGCAATCATCAGGTACCGAGCGCTCTGGTATACAATTATACTTGCCTGAGAGTACAGGCTGGAAGACCCCGTCTCCACTTCCGAACACAGGACCGGAACGACGACGGCGGCGGATATCTGCTACGGGCACGACTGTGTCGGAGGGATTAGGGGCTTCCATAATGCCTGATAAAGAGTATCCCGGGTCCAAAACAGCAATAGCAGATGGATGACAAAAGCACGAAGACGAGTTCGGTATATCAGAAATGCAAGCATTCCGGTCGTCATTAGTTAAAAGCAATTGTGAAAACCAATTCAAACTGCTTCGGGTGGATTCATTATTACAGTCGATCTAGCATAACGGTTTTTTGACGTGTAGATAAATTCCCGGAACAACAGTCCTGTTGGCCAGGAAGAGGCATTCAAAGCTACTTGTTTGAGACGCGGATCCAATCCAATTTTGTACGAAACAAACGTCAACTTCGAAGAATCAGTCCCTTTTGGCACCAGGCGAGTTCCATCAAAGCTATCTTGTTCATCCAGATCGAGACAATTTTTGTAACATCGACATTAGTTATTGTAGGTTGAAAGCCGGACAGGTATAGCCACCACCTAGCAGGACGGGGGGCGGGTGTAATAGATGCAACAGACAGATCGCTAAAATCGATCGTACTGGTGCCACGGTCAGCCGATTCAAGCACCGTTTGCTCATCATCAGCACGTCGATGTTTAACACCCAGCTTGGGCCATGTAGCTGTTGAGTTTTGATCGTAGCGACTTTGCATTAGACGATCCACTTTATCACTTAGGGATCCAACGGTTTCAACCAGCTGCATGAATTGATTTGGTACAACATCCACCGGCGGCGGAGCCGAAACACAATTTAATTTTTTAGCTAAGTACGCACGGATGCTTCTGCCGTTCAATTCTTTTTTGCAAGCTGTGCAAATAAACATTGCTTTCCCTTGAGCGAACAGATCTTTGTGTGCCCGGCCGTTGAATCCACAGCATTGCTGTCCGATGTGGAAAAAGGAATCGCAAAATCCACAACGCACGGGCTCGAGATCGATGATCGACAGGTGACATTCTCCGCACACTCTTTTATCCATTTTGCGTTGGATGCTGCCACGTACAAACAAAGGCGCTGGATGAAAAATGCACGTATGAACCGTACTGTTCACAATCAGAAGCACTATCGAAATTGGTATCACACACGATTGAACCGAACTGAACTTCAATTTGCGCAGATAGTTAACCCAAGTAACATTTTTGTTGCATAATAGCTTACTAAACTATTGTACAGCTAATTCCTGTTAAACAAGTGCTTGATCTTATTGCACATGCATATAACATGCAAGCTATTATACAACAAAAATGTTACTTGGGAATCGTCCAAAAAGCGCGTTTTCACAGACTATTGAAGTAAAAATACGGATTACACTTGAAAATATTCAAAAATAATTCAGCAAACACTCGAAAACGATGTAAACAACGACTGAGTTGCCAGATATTGTTTTACTAACATCATGCGCATATCTCCATCAACAGTGTACATACTTGATATGTGCATAATGGCAGTATATGCAGTGCATTGACGTGAATCTGATAAGAAAACTTTGTTCGCTTAATACTTCTGAAAACTTTAAGAAAACTCAATTGATTGACAAATGTATTAATGAATTTTTGAGTCACTGTCGACCAATCTAACACCCGCATCTAGGCAAGTTTTCATTTAGTATGCAATTATGTTATGTTTTTCGCTAGAGAAAAAAATAATAAATTTTAATAATATTTAAAATAGCAATATTTAAACCTATTAGATAACTTTATAAATTTTGAATATCACTGGTTCGCTAACCTTTCTGTTGCCGTTTTCTTTGTTAGCTTTACCTGGTTTCTCTAGTCCGTCACATCATCTGAATCAGTTATTGGTCCATATTATTGTTGTTATCATGTTGTTCCAGATTCTTTTCTTGTTCAGGTCGTTTTAGATTGTCGACATTTACTCGGTCTTCCAGCGAAGCAGCGGTCGAACCAGGGCACAGTATAACGATTTTAGGCAATGAGGATCGTTGAAGTTCCGACCAATTTTCGAAATAAAGCCGAGCTGCCGCATTGCCTTCGAAATTATCGATTCACGGTGCAGGTCGAATGTTAGTTTAGTATCAAGTAACACACCAAAGTCGCTAACGTAATCTACTCTGCGCAGCTCAGACCCCTCAATCTGATAGTTGAATACAATCGGGTTTTTAATACGGTAGAAACTTATCACCTCACATTTTGCCACACTTAGTGTGAGCCAGTTTTGTTTACACCAGTCAACAAATGTATCAAGTAACGCTTGCAGGCGGCAACAATCGTCAGTTTTTCCAACAGGTAGAAACAGTTTCAAGTCGTCAGCGTACACAAGTGTGCATCCGATATCCAAGAGCAACGTAACATCGTTAAAAACAGTGCAAAAAGCAGTGGTCCCATATTGCTACCTTGCGGAACACCTGAGGTATTGGTGAATTGCGCAGAGATACACGAGCCAAGCTTCACGCGCAATACCCTGTCACGCAAGCACGAGCTGAGCCAGTGCACTAATTGTTGAGATGCACCGAGTCGAATAAGTTTATGCAAGAATATTGTATGGTCAATTCGATCAAAAGCTGCTTTCAAGTCCGTGTAGATTACGTCCACTTGCTTCTTATTCTCTATTTGTGAAATACAGGTAGAGGTAAACTCCATTAAATTCGTACAAACGGAACGGCCAGGCATGAAGCCATGCTGAGCTGGAGATTTCGTCAAGGCACACGGGGGAAGGGATGGAGGAGCATTTCCTTTTCGAATTAACGAAATTCCAGAAGTTTTTCGGTTGTTTCCGGAGATCGGTTTGCACACGCAGGACATATGATTTATACAGAACCGCATTCAAACGACGAAATTCATCGCTAGTACGTTTAAAGTTGCGCTGTGTCAGCATTGTCTTACGTTTTCGATGTGCACGCTATGCTCGGTTGCGCTCCCTTCTCAACTGCCTAAGATGCGGGGTGCTCCACGCAGGCGAAGCCGGTCGTTTCACAAGAGGTACATTGGAGTTCAACCATCGCGAAATAGTTTCACAAAACTTCGATGCCATCTCATCCACATCGTTATACTCCAGTAGAGCCCTCCAATCAATAGAGAGCAAGTGCTGATCCAGTGCAGAGAAATCGATTTTTCGGAAATTCAATTTTTTTGTTTCATCAATCAGAGCAGTAGCAGTATCACCATTATCACAGACAGGCATCGACATCACAAGCGGTGGGTGGTGAGGGTCGACAGGCAGCAGCGGGGTAACACAACGGTCGATAGACAATAAGCATCCAGAGGTGCAAAATACCAGGTCCAATGTGCGCCCGAGATGATTTCGCTCTGTGTTCACTTGTGTAAGGTTCAGAAAATTCATACCATCGATCAAAGCGGCACTCGCACAGGGCAGATATGCTGTGGATACTTTTTGACTTCCATCCGATCCCCATTCAATGCGAGGCTGATTAAAATCGCCGCACACCAGAAGCGAGTACATTTGTCCCACAGCTCACAAATAGATGAAACGTGTATATTGACAATGTCAGTGCTGCGACTCTTATCGGGCGGAATGTACAGGCAGCAAAGTAACAGCTGTTTGCCACGGATAGTAGCATTTACGCAAACTTGCTCTACGTGGGCACTGTTAGCAGATTCGGCGATCGAACTAGGATAGGATTGCGCCACGGCAATAAGTACACCTCCGATGGATTTGTCACTGTTGCGTGGATTACGGTCGCAGCGGAAAACATTATAAGATGTCCCGAATAATTGAAGCGAGTCGATGCGGTCGTCTAGTCCGGTCTCGGTTAAAAATATTACGTCAAGATCACACTCGTGAGTCGTCAAGAAGAATTCGTCGATTTTAGTCCTCAATCCGCGTACATTTTGTAGATAGAGAGTGATGTCATGCGCACTATCGACGTCACACTGCAATACGGAATCACTTAGGGCAGTAGGAACAGAATTATCGCATAAATACTCGCCTCTGATGGGAGCCCTAAGGTTCCCATCGTCCACATAAAAACGCCTTGAATTTAAATCATCTCCTCGTCCATTGCAATGGGTCGTCGGTTGAAGTTTTTTGGCTGGTTTACAAATTCCCTGAATAGTACGCCAGCCGGCCAAGATGCAGGATCCAAAGCTTGAATTTTCAGCGCAGGGTCAAGTCCGATTTTGTACGACACGAAGGACAATTGACTAATATCCTTGTCCTTGGGTACTAGTCGTACAACTTCGATAGTGTCGGGAACATTTAAACACTGTGACACAATTTTTTGCACGTCACTGTTAGTAGCTAACGGATTCAGGCCAGAGAGATACAACCAAAATCTAGCTGCTGGTACGGAATTTGTAGGCAGAATAGAAGGAACCGAAAGATCATTCAATGTAATGTCTTTTGTTCCGCGATCGGTAGCCGCCGCACTGGAAGGCAGCTGTTCTTCTCGACGACGTTTAACACCACGTACAGGCCAGATTGGTGTGCCGGTTGGGTTTTGTGGAGAAGCAAGCGGTGGCATATTATTCAGTGAAATGTTGTCTATTTTGCTGCTCAATGATTCGACGACATCACACAGACGCTGGCATTGCGCAGATAGAACGGATGGTCCGCAGGATTGGCATTGCATATCACTGATATATTTTTTAACGCTGCGGTTATTTAGTTCATCTCTGCATGCAGTACACATGAGTAGAACCTTACCCAGAGTAAACGCATCTCTCAATCCACGTACGTTAATGCCACAGCATTGCTGGCTTATATGCATGTAAGCCTCGCAAAAACCACAGCGCATTGGTTCGATATCATTAATTTCATTATTGCATTCGCAGCATTGTTTTTTCTCCATTACGTTGCGTGCGTTGGTACGTAGAAGGTAGATAAAGCAGACTCAAGCGACTGTCAGAAGCGTTTGACGAAAAAGCTGGTGCTGCCGGTGATTAAGCCGCGCAAACAAAACAATCACTTTGCAGTAACGAAAAAATATTCCTTTTCCACCGGAGAAACGTACGGATTACTATAACTCCACGATATCACTCAACTAAGAATAGTTATTAATCGCCGTAAGCAATCTTCGATACAAAAAACAGTAATTTTGCAATCCAAACTCAGAAAAACTGAAGAGCCGATAACAACAACTGTCGTAGTAACTTAACGAAACGAATTAACTGGTTGCAGTTAAGCAATCCTCAAGATCATGCCATGCCCAGGGTGTCTGAAAATTAAAACTAAATCAATTGTAATTAATGAATGCAGGTATATTATTTGAACGTTTACAATGAAATGTAAGGAATATCACTTGTCATTTGCACTTGTAGCCTTCTTTAATTATGTATGTATGTATGTAGGTGTATCACCATCACTTCAAGGATATACCTATGTATGCAAGAAGAATGACTGTAGAATCGAAATTGTTCACCGAGCAGCTTTCACGTATATGTTGTAAGAAGGGCCACAGGGGGTTGGGTGGACTCGTAAGCAGAGGCACTTACGCACATTCCACGGGTAGATAAGAATCCCTTCCAACATAAACACCCGGCTACTTGATCAACGAATTCGCCATACAAACTGAACTTGCGTGATGGGGAAAAAGGGGAAGGGTGTGTTAAACTCCTATCGGGCCTTTAGGGGGGGCCATCTCCCAGGTGATTCAGGCAGATCACACACGTCCGTCCTCCAACCCTCCATTCATTTAACACCCCTGATTTCTTAAGCATCATATGAACAGGTAAATTCTCGCGTCACTTTTGATTTCGTCCAATGTAACAATTCCACCATATTGAGAAAAACGAGATCGAAGTTCTTCGAATTGAACTTTAAATTGTTTCAAAATGAAATAATTTTCAGTCATTCACTCAACGTGGTTGATGAATAATAACATTCAATATTTAACGGAGATTTTAAAATTCTAATTTGGTTTATTATGGAAAAAGTTACATTGGACTGTTTACCATCTCGTGCTGTACTTTGGACGTTTTTATTTTTCCAGGCTATTGCACATAAATTAAGCGAGATCACCGTAAAATACGTGCGTTGCCGTGCTACGCTATTTTCGAGGCTATTTTTCAATATTAGGCCGCTTGTTTCACTTAAAATGCATAAATAATGCGAAAAAAAACTTTCACTTGCTAAACGTCCAATGTACAGATTGGGTTTGTTTTGATTTTTTTTGCACTTTGGACATCAGATGAGAACGACCGAAGTAACAGTCAGTCATCCGTAATTCGAATGTGCACATTGGACATTTTGATAATGCTAATTTTTTAACCTCAAAATAATTCTATTTGGGCAGGTGTTTTTGTATAACATAGAGTTTAAAAAGAGCAATAATTTGTTGTGATAAACCGGATTTGTTTACATTTGTTACATTGGACGAAATGAAGAGTGACGCGAGAATTAATTTTCAGTCATGTTAAATGAAAAATAATGATCATAATGGAATAAATGAAATTTAATATGATAATAAAATAAGCATAGGGGAAGGGCGGTAAAGACGGACACTGCGGGAAAGACGGACACTTGTCATATTTCATAAACAATAATTTTATCGAAGCAAATCAATGATGGGAAATGTTTCTACAGACTGAATGAACACTTTTGAATTAAACTGCCGATTTTTAGCAGCGCAGCTGTCAAATTTATAAGCAAAATAAAGAAAAAATGCGTAGATATGCTAACTGATGTAATTTTGTGTGTGAAGAAAATAGCTGATAAATCGTTAAAAATTCATGCTAAACCGACGACATTGCGTCAGTTTGATCCTTCACTGAATATCCATTGGAAGCCTGGTGAATTTTTGAATATTCAGTGAAAAGTTATTGAAGTTTGAATAAATGATATCCAAGTCGGGAAAGACGGACACCCAACGGTAGGGAAAGACGGACACACAGATTTTTAACCCTTTTGCCCAACAACGATTTAACATTGCAAATACTCACATATTATATATGTAAAATTAATCAGAAGTCATGTAGCAGTTGGTATAGGCTAACTTTTCGAAGCGATGAATTCGTCACCAATTAAAGTATTGAAGGAAACCATTTTATTTTCTCGCTCAAAGGGGGAGATCGGGAAGGGGGTTTCCACAAACCAATTCTTTCCTAAATACATAATGAAATATTGAAATATGTTAATCTTTCTTAATACTGGTAATTCGACGATGCGTGGCACTTTAATGCGAGTGTCCGTCTTTCCCATACCAAGTGTCCGTCTTTCCCGCTCATGCGCAGAAACTCTGATTTATACATAATGTTTATAATATTAAAAAAAGCATAAATTTTGGATGAAATTTTCTAGCACACGTTGTAGCTTTATTAGACAGAGACTTAAAGGTTCAGTTTGTATGAAAATTGCGATCAATACAGTTATATTTGAGTAGATATTGAGTCTTTACCTTAAGGTGTCCGTCTTTACCGCCCTTCCCCTATGCAATAATGAATAAAATTACTTATAAAAAACAGCATATTCTGGAGATACATACAATATACTGATATTTAATTGGCAATGCAATGTAGGCTAAGATGAAGAATCTATTCTACTCCGATTAATCGCTGATACATATTTCCCAAAATAAGAAATTGTATTGTGAATGTGAAAGCTAAGCTGAGATGGCCCGTTTTTCAATTAGCATCTATAATATATTAGGTAGGGTACGGGAGGGTATTTTCAGCTGGCTTCTACAATCAGCCTATTGCCTCTTCTTTCGCCAATTAAAATACTTTGCCGAGATACAATTTTAATATGTTATAACTATTTTCTCAAGACTGTAAGTAATCTACTATTTTTTGTTCAAAGAACGTCAAAACTACCTGTGTTTCCACTAGAACTAGGCTATAAGCTGCAAAAGTAGAAGCCATCGCTTAATGGGCTGAAATTACCCTCCCGTACCCTACTAACCCCATTCATGACACTTGGCAATCGTGAGGTGGATCCTGAATATTTACTACCCGTAATCGGAAACTATCAACTGCAGGCAACAGCTCTCCTTCATCATACAATTTCCCTTATTAAATATCGTCTGATCGCATCACCAGGTTTCGCTTGATGTAGTGCTGCCCTATAACATATATGTATAATGAATGATATAATAATTTCGTCCACCTAAAAACTGATAATATGCTAATAGATCTGTAGTTTGGTAATTATGTACATCTGAAAATAGCGCAATAATGGATATGGAGTTTGATTTAAGTGAGACAGCATCCCGTAAACGCGCCCCGCTCCGCGTAACCACAATTCAGTCAATAGAGTAGGGCGGGGCATAAGTGCGATGTTTGAAGTTGTCATCAATTTTCGTGAGATATAAAGAAGGACAACAACATAATATATTTTATAATGATGCAGTAACTCAATGTCTTCACATTCAAATATAAATCATCTGCGGTAATAGTGTGTTGCAAAATAAATTCTTCTTTCTTCTGATCAAGTGCAGATTCGCACTTTTACCCCACCAGTGGGGCAAAAGTTCGAACACCGCGGGGCAAAAGTTCGAAGCTAGAATCCATGAAATTAGCCCAGCAGTAGCTAACAAAACCATATTATCTTCAATCTGCGTTATGTTTTGGTAAGGAATATTCTCAATTTGCACCTTTTCTATTTTGCGCTGCTGTATTGCAGCCTCCGTTAGATCGAAACTTTTCCAAACCTTTGTTTTTTGTTTCATCAGCGGAAACACATTGTTTTTCTTCGGCCAACATCTGTAGAGCACACAGTTTTCTGCAGATCTTTCATTTCTAGTATCTGTAATATAGTGCCTAAAGCTGTATATAATTAGCTATACATTTTTGCCTCGTCCATGAATCGTACTTTTGCCCCGTCCGTGAATCGAACTTTGACCCCGCTTGGCGCTTGACGGGGTTAGATTAAATTACGGAAAAGCGAAATATATTTTGTAAATTATTTTCACCCTATTTTCAAAATAGATATGTGAGTGATGTAAAACGCTGCTACAAATTTTCAACAAGTAATATCCTCCTGTTGATATTTGCCGTATAACGAAAAATTACATCAAAACCGCCCTAAAATAACATTTGCACATAACTCAGCAACTATGCTTCGTAAGCAACCAAAGTTTACATTAGATTCAAGCTGTCAAAGTACTCACCCATCCATGCCAATCTAGAAACTTTACTCGGAATCTGCACCGATAAATCATTGAATCGCACTTTTACCCGCATCGCACTTTTACCCCTCCTTACTCTATTTACAATTCCCTGCAATTTTTATCTTATTTTGCATCTCTATCTTATTATCATTAGCTTAATATTCATAAAATTTGTGTACTCAAAAGATCGACAAGCGGATTATAAAACTTTCCTTTCTTGTTTTATCTTTGTTCAACTGTTACAATTACAATAAAATTGGGTCACTTCGACGTTTTCATAAAGCTTTGATCATAAATAATAGTAAAAATCAAATCGGCAAGGTTGTGTTCCAGACATGACCGCGTAGTTGGCGTAGAACTACGTGAGCCTGGTTTTCGCGAAGAAACCTCGAATATTAAAGAAAACTTTTTACACCGTTCTGGTATATGTGTAGCGTAAAATAGCGTAAAGTGAGAAAAAAACAAACAATATAATAATAATATTATCTTGCTGTACCGTATTTATGGTAGGTATCCAAAACGAATATTTTTACCAGTGCCAAAGTACGAGTATTTCACTATAGAAATTTGCCTCACGCATCCAGCTATTAACAAAGTTCTAGGAGAAAACTTAAGTTCTCAAAATAATATGTTATTGTTATATTAAAAGAACACGCATTAATTAGATAGTTCATAACTGCGCTATCGCTTGTTGTAGCCTTCTTTAATTATGCGTAAAAAATATGAGAACATAGGTAAAAAATTTCACTTTGGAAAATAACGAACTAACTGTTCATATTTTGCTAACTATTTCGATGCGGTATTTCGATACGGTTCTAAGCCAGGTTTTTTCCTTAAATAAAAACACGTTCCATTCAATATTTTGCTTGCATGATGCTCTTGAATATCTGCTTTTGATGTCTTCTTTTAGAAAATAGTTGTATTCGAATAAATGCTTGTGCTACTGCTACAAGCGTGTAGGGCGCTATATCTCTCCATCTCTGTTGGTAAGAGGAAATGCTTATCAACTTAGTGACTATATTGGCTCGTTTCATTATGCCTGATTTTTGTTTTCAGGTTCAAGTTGTCATACGGTTTTCGAGCCGTAAATCTCGCATGTACATAGTATTTTTCGATACAAATTAACAAATTACACGGTGTGACAAAAAAAAATTTTTTTAATATACTTTGCAAGTGACCTAGTGTACGTTGTTAGTCACACCTAGTACATCATAAAAACACATATGACATCATCCTAACACCCCCAAAATTTCAAGTTTTTCCAAAAAAACCTTTTTTGGCTAGGTGTACACATACTATCATGAATAACTCAATAATTTTCCAAGCAATTTTAGGTTTTTATACATTTTTGGAAAGCTTAGAGGATAAGCTTTCAGAATATATATACATTCGCTGTGGGTCTACAAAGGTTAGACGAGATTTTTTCAATTAAGTATGAAATTCAACTTAAAAATTAAAACTTTTCTCACTTTAGGGGTCCTTAAAGTGACCTTAAAAATGACCCACATTCCTAAGCTCAACATCACTTGTTTTATATTCAATCCTAAGACTTTGGTCAAAATTTCTGCCAAATCGGTCAACATTTGCAAATTTGAGACCATTTTTAAGAGTTGTAGAATTGGTTGCTTCCCATATATCACCCGCCTAAACTTACATCGTGTACAAGATGCTCAGTTGTAACTTTAGGCGGGTGATATATGGGAAGAAGAAAGAAAGTAGAAAACTATAAAAAGTAATCTTAGATTGCTACAAAACAGTCTTAGATGATAATCAACACTTTAAAGAACTTCCAGAAATCAAACGAAAAATGTCGCAGGCGGATAAAAATGTTACTAATGTTGTTTGGTGAACAATCATGTCCGAGCATTTTAAAGAATTTCTTTTTTGTTTTACTACTCGTAGGAAAGTGAAATAAAGACATTTCTCTGAGACATCTTTGACGAAAAATTTTTCGCTTGCAATTTGGAAGTTTGCTCTTCGATATATCCATGAAAATACATATTATAAATAATCTTCTGTATGTATGTATGTATAAGGACTACCACCTATCTTAGCAGCACAACTGTTCATAGCAATGTACAAACATAACGATTGGTCACGTTTACCAGCTCCTGTATAAAGGGCCAAAAAGGAATCGGTCGGCAAACAACATCACTTGCACGTACCAGGGGTATTTAGGAATCTCCTTCCAGAAACTAGATGCCATGAGTCAATCGTTAAGTAAGCCCTCCCAATGCAGTTAGACTCTAATAGGTGGGGAGAAGGGCCCGCTCATTATCCACAATGGGTTGTTAGCCGGGCCAAGGTTAACCTTAGGAAGTTGACCACTTCACTCTCCCTAAGCATACTGCTTCAAACAAGTACCCTGATGGACCCTCCCATTCATTGATGTTATTGTTTTTGTGTAGTTTAAAGATTTGATTAATTACTTCTGTCGTTGCACTTATTTATAGTCTTTGGGTTATAGGTCATAGTTGTATTATGCTCTTCTTTATGATGTTGTGTTATAACGGTGTATTATTGGATCATAATGATGTATTAATTTTAAGATACTTTCTATTTTCATTTTATTTTTGGTATTTGGAGTGGTTTCATTATGCTTTTCAATTTTAGGCAATCCGAAATATAGATATAAGACAAAAGCTACGAGAAATAAGTTTACCATCACCGAAGGTTATGTGCTATCAACCTATTTGACCTAGCCGAAATCGCTCGCGAACAGTTATTAGATACCGATAGACATTTGTTACTATACGCGACAGCCGTCTTGAGACAAATGTTTTTTTTGGCAATTACATCAAAAACCATAGCTGCGCGAGATACCTTTTGGCATCCTTTGATCATAAAATATACTAAAAACCCTAAACACTGTCGGGGAGCTGTTCAAAAGCTATCAAGTTTTTGATATTCAATAATCATATAATGGAAATTACGCGCGCGGTGTTCCTAGTTATCCTGTTTCACGATTTCAATGCGCGAGATACCTCGTTTATAACGCTTCAATATAAGTCACGGTTTATAAACACGTCAATATTATGTGAGCTCAAGCAAATTCAAAATGAATTTTAGAAACAGACGGTGCTGGAAAAATGCAACGAGCGAGGCACAAAAGCAAACGATGCGAAATTGCTATACGAAACGACACTCAGTATGTAAGCAGAAGTTATATGAGACTGACCTTGATACTCGAAAATTTTCTTGTAAAGCCAATAATTACGAAAATAAGGTATATAATATATTTGTTATAAATTTAATATATCTAATGGTAATGGAACTCATAAGCAGCCTCATAAGCAGCAGTTGTAAATTTACAGCGAAAAATACTATGCACATGTAAGATTTATAATGTGTTTATGGACGTTCCCTCGCTACCAAAGTCGAATGCGCTACCAACAGGAGAACTCATTGGATTTCGCCACACACGAAGGTTGGCACGAAGCGAATCAATTTATATATGATTTATGTATTGAACCTATTGTAATATTAAGTTAAAGAATATATTGAGTTAGTTGTACTTTATCCGTAGTCCAATAAAGTTGTTTTCTCTCTACACGGATAGAGTTATTTCTTACGCTCCAGAGATACACCATCCGGTCGGAACAAACCGGACGGGATCATAAGGTCCTTCGAACCGGATCTGTTAGAAAGAAACGGACCGGTATTACGGAAACACTCTGGGGACAGGCCTATACTGCTCTTGCTTGGAACTTGATACGCTACCCGGACGCGTAACATCGGCGCCATTGCAGTTAGGCTGGCTAGTGACGCTCACTTTAGCGGGAAACGGATAACCACAATTGCGGCTGTTGCGGACATTTCGGATAGGAGCCATTACTAAGCTCAGCAAGCAGTTGCTCAGGATTGTGCATTGGTCGGCACACTGTGGAGATTTACTATTACTCGGCGAAATTTACATCGTTTACGGTGCGTGCTACGGCGGCTAGTACCTGTCATAGATTTCATCTACCTTGCGTTGCTTCTCTTGGCCTCTGAATCGGAGTGCTACGGTCTCGGCACTTGGATATCATCATTGGATCCAGCAGATATCGGCTCTTCATCTGGATTCCAACCCGGAAAGCTCAAAGGTCAACTGCAATACGAGCGGCCATCCTTGAAGGTGGTGAAGGCGGCCATTGTTCACAACTAAGGACATCGTGGGAGTCACTTTTCTGTAAAGCGCTGTTAAGATGTCAAAACCCACCACATCTTCAAGGAAATCTCCGTCGATTAAAACCATTACAAATCGGCTTAAGGCACTGCAAGCATCGTTTGACACCATTCACAATTTCGTCGAAGGTTTCAATGAGGAGCATGGTGCAAGCGATGTGCTTGTACGATTAGAGCGCATTGACAGTTTGTGGGAGTAAATAAATGATACAGTTAATGAGTTGATGTCTCATGATGAGTTTGGGACAGATTTTGCTGCTGTTATGGAGGAACGGAGCCTCTATGAAAATCGGTACTATGACAGTAAATCGTTTCTGATGGATAAACACAAGTTGCTCGCGGATCCACCTAGTTTGGATCAGACTAGTCGCACTAATGCTTCGTTTTCACAGGGTGCCACCCCACACGTACGCCTCCCACAGATCACTTTGCCCAAATTCAGCGGTAACATTGAAGAATGGATCAGTTTTAGAGATCTATACACTTCTTTGATTCATTGGCAAACCGATTTGCCGGAAGTTGAGAAGCTGCACTACTTACGGAGTCAACTACAAGGAGAAGCATTGTCCGTTATCAAAGCACTCCCGATATGCTCGGCGAACTATAAAACAGCCTGGGAGCTTTTAGTGCAACGGTATTCTAACATGAAGGTCATCAAAAGGAAACAAATACAGGGAATTTTCGATTTACCATTTCTTAAGAGGGAATGCGCGTGTGATTTACATACATTGTTGGAAAACTTTGAACGGATTATCAAAACGTTGGATCAATTGGTGCAGCCTGCTGAATATAAAGATCTACTACTACTGCACATTTTGAGTGCGCGGCTAGATTCCAGTACTCGTAGGAGCTGGGAAGAACAGAGTTCAACGAAGGATGCCGAGTCGCTTAAGGATCTCACCGATTTCTTAACTCGCCGTATACGTGTGCTAGAAGCACTGCCAGTGAAGGGTGCAGAGCTACGAAGTGAAACCACACAGCCAATGCGAAAACGATCATTTCATTTACCACAAGCTAGTTACAGTGCTGTGCAACAAGGTGTTCACAATTGTGTAATTTGTCCGGAAACTCATCCTTTATTTAAATGTGCTGTGTTTAACCGCATGGGAGTGTCGGAGAGAGAAGGGGTCCTACGTGCTCATTCACTATGCAGAAATTGTTTTTACAAAGGGCATCAGGCCAAGGATTGCAAATCGAAGGTCTCGTGCAAGAAATGTAGAGCACGGCATCATACAATGGTGTGTTTCAAGGCGAATAGCGGTTGGAAGGTTAAGGATAGCGTAGATGCGGAAGATACTCTGTCGACTAAACAGGATTTAGTAGAATCGTCTGAACCAAAAATAGCGAATGTGGCGATTGACAAGAGTGTTAATTCCGCGGCTTGCAGCTCAGAAATATCACCGTCAAGGGTTTTACTGGCTACTGCATTGGTAACGGTTGAAGATGAGACTGGTTTACAGGCGACTGCAAGAGTACTGTTAGACTCTGGGTCTGAATGTAATTTTATTTCACGTCGCCTTTGTCAACAATTCAAGACGCAACACGGCAGGGTGCAGGTTGCTGTTTCCGGTATAGGTCAATCAAAAACTGTTGCTAAAGCTGAGGTTCGTCTTACGCTATTATCCAGAATTCAGCAATTTAGGCTACCAGCTGCGCTGTTGGTACTGCCTAAGATCACTGTTGAACTACCTACCACAAATATCGATATCAGGAAATGGAACATACCATCTTACACCAAACTCGCAGATCCTGGATTTTACTATTCGAAGCCAATTGATATAATTTTGGGCGGAGCTGCATTCTTCGATTTGTTCGGTCCGGAACAGCACATAAGGCTAGGCGATAATTTACCGAAACTGATTGATACAGTTTTCGGTTGGGTGGTTGCTGGCGAATATAATACAGGCACACATCAATCACCAGCTGCTTGCAACACAGCAGCTGTAGACTTTCTGGAAGATTTTCTACCTCGATTTTGGTCCTGTGAGGAGATCGGATTGGTTGGAAAGATGTCACCAACGGAATTACTATGTGAAGAGCAGTTCGCCCGGACAGTCCAACGGGCAGCAAATGGACGGTATACAGTCACTCTACCGAAGGATGATACAGTTATGATGAAGTTTGATGAAGCTAGGAGAATCCAAAGAAATAGCATTTCGGAGGCTGCAAGGACTGGAAAGGCGATTGGAACGAGATCCTCTTCTACGGGAAAGGTATTGCCAGTTTTTAACGGAGTACCTCAATTCAGGACATATGAGGAAGGTGGAGGAAGCAACCGACACTTGTGGCAAAAGATATTTTCATCCCGTAGTGAAGGAAAGCAGCACGACCACAAAGGTTAGAGTGGTCTTTGATGCATCTTGTCGGAGTACATCGGGTGTTTCACTGAATGATGGGCTAATCGCTGGTCCGGTCATACAAGACGATTTGAGGTCAATTGTCTTCCGTTGTCGTACACGGCAGGTTATGGTGGTTGCAGACATTGAAAAAATGTTCCGACAGGTTCTCGTTTCACCAGCGGATAGATTACTACAGAACATACTTTGGCGGTTCGACACGAAGGAGCGGCCTGCTACGTACGAATTAAACACTATTACCTACGGGATGAAACCCTCTCCATACTTGGCCACTAGGACGTTGCGACAGTTAGCTATGGATGAGGCGCAGTCTTACCCGTTCGCTGCAAGGGTTACGCAGGAAGATATTTATATGGATGACTTAATTTCCGGGGCAGACGATTTACCGTCAACGTGCGAACTAACAAGACAACTCGTTACTATGATGCATAGCGGAGGATTTCACTTACGGAAATGGGCATCGAATCAACCGAAGGCATTGGAGGGTATTCCAAAAGAGGATTTGGCCATTCAAGATGGCGGTGTGGAATTGGATCCGGACCCTACCGTAAAAACATTAGGATTAATTTGGTTACCTAAAACAGATGCGTTTAAATTGCAATTCAATATCCCACGGGTGGAGGCGGCAAAACGGCTGACGAAACGCATGCTGCTTTCGATTATTGCGACTCTTTTCGACCCTTTAGGGCTAGTAGGAGCGGTAATTACTACGGCAAAATTATTTATGCAACAACTTTGGATGTTACCTAGCCCGGAAGGCGGAAGATTAGGTTGGGACGAATTTCTTCCTGAAGCGGTGGAATTAAACTGGCGTCGCTTTCAAGCTCAATTACCAGCTCTTGATCAACTTCGCATCCCGCGTTGTGTGGTGGTGCCTAATACTGTGAGCCAGGAAATGCATACTTTCTCAGATGCAAGCGAAAAAGCTTATGGAGCCTGTGTGTATCTGAAATGTACTGATGGAACAGGGCAGGTATTAGTATCTCTATTGGCTTCAAAATCAAGAGTAGCTCCATTGAAAAGCCAATCTCTCCCGCGCCTGGAGTTGTGCGGAGCATTAATCGCTGCAGAATTATTCGAACGAGTTCATGCATCAATGCGTTTTGAGGGAGACGCATTCTTCTGGTGCGATTCAACGACAGTTTTACAATGGTTAAGGGCAGTTCCGGCGACATGGACTACTTTCGTCGCTAACCGTGTTGCTAAAATACAAGGCCTTACTAAGGACGCTAGCTGGGGTCACGTTCCGGGTGATCAAAACCCAGCAGACTTAATATCACGAGGTATGCTACCCGAAGAGATTGCACGAAATGAATTTTGGTGGCACGGTCCGAGATGGTTGTCAGATGCTTCGATCCAACGATCATCGCAGGGTTATCTTTCTACAGAACCGTACGTTATGGAGGAAAGAAGACAGGCAGCGGTGGCATTGGTGGTATCCGAAGAAAATTCTTTTCTTACATACCTATTGCAAACATTTTCAAGTTATACTGATGTGCTAAGAAAGACGGCGTACTGTATCCGATTTCTGGGAAACTTGCGGAACAAGCGAAATGGACAAAATTTGCAATTAGGGTTCTTAACAAGCAGTGAGTTGCAAGAAGCAGAGTGGGTGCTCGTGCGACTTGTACAGGAGGAAACTTTCGATCAAGAAGTGAGATTGCTGCGGAAGGGCGAACCGGTGGGCCGATATTCACGAATCAGATGGTTTAACCCTTTTCTCTCAAGCGAACAGGTGATACGTATAGGTGGACGACTATCTAATTCTGTTCAGCCGGAAGAGGCTAAGCATCCAGCAGTACTACCTGCTCGTCATGCGTTTACCAAATTGCTTCTACAACATTATCACAGACAGCTGCTTCATGCGGGGCCTCAATTATTACTTGCGACAGTTCGACTGCGGTTTTGGCCTCTGGGTGGCCGTAATTTGGCAAGAGAAATCGTTCACAATTGCGTAACATGTTTTCGTTTTCGCCCTACAGCAGTACAGCAGTTCATGGCGGATTTACCTGCTGCAAGGGTTATTCCTACACGGCCGTTCTCTAAAACTGGTGTCGACTACTTTGGCCCCATCTATTATCGACAGGCACCAAGAAGGGCAGTTGTAAAGGCGTATGTTTCGGTATTCATCTGTCCAGTTACGAAGGCGGTTCATATTGAACTCGTCACGGATTTATCAACGGAGCGATTTATTCAAGCACTACGACGGTTTGTTGCACGGAGAGGAAAACCTTCGGACATGTTCTCCGACAACGGACGTAATTTCGTAGGCGCGAAAAATCAGCTGGTGGAACTGCTGCAGAATCTGAGGAAGAAAGAGTACCACGAGTGCATCGTGAAGGAATGTTCGGAAGAAGGTATATGCTGGCACTTTAATCCTCCCGCTTCCCCTCACTTTGGGGGAATCTGGGAAGCAGCCGTACGTTCGGCAAAGATTCATTTATTGAAGGTTCTGGGACAGCATGTAGTATATTTTGAGGATTTACAGACGCTACTCACGCAGGTCGAGGCCTGTTTAAATTCCCGGCCATTAACCGCACTTTCTGATGACCCAACCGATTTAGAGCCTCTTACACCGGGCCATTTTTTAACTGGTGCATCACTCCAAGCTGTACCAGATCAAAATTACAAGGCAATTCCTGAAAATCGTCTCAAACATTGGCAAGCAACACAACAGAAACTCCAACATTTCTGGGCTCGATGGAAAGGGGAGTACCTGACCCTACTTCAGGGACGTATGAAGCGCTGGAAACCTCCAGTGCCGATAAAGGTGGGTGAATTAGTGGTACTACAAGATGAGAATTCACCACCCTACAAGTGGCCTCTTGGCCGCATTCTTAAGGTGCATCCTGGAAACGATAACGTCACACGCGTGGTAACGCTAAAAACTGCTACCGGAATATATGTTCGCCCGGTAGAAAAACTTTGTCTGTTGCCGTTAGTACCCGAGGATGACTGAAGGCGTTTCTTCAGGGAGGCGGGGATGTTTATGGACGTTCCCTCGCTACCAAAGTCGAATGCGCTACCAACAGGAGAACTCATTGGATTTCGCCACACACGAAGGTTGGCACGAAGCGAATCAATTTATATATGATTTATGTATTGAACCTATTGTAATATTAAGTTAAAGAATATATTGAGTTAGTTGTACTTTGTCCGTAGTCCAATAAAGTTGTTTTCTCTCTACACGGATAGAGTTATTTCTTACGCTCCAGAGATACACCATCCGGTCGGAACAAACCGGACGGGATCATAATGGTTCGAAAACCATGTTACAACTTAAATTTATTCTACCTGAAAATAAAAATCAGGCATAATGAAACATTAGCTCGTTTAGCTATTAGCTGTTCCCTAAGTTGATCAGCATTTCCTCTTACCAGCGCTAATATGCAGAGATATAGCGCCCTACACGCTTCCATATTAGAAATAATCTTCTAAGCATATATGAATATGAATATATGGTACTACCACCGCCTTAGCAGAACGTCCGTTCATAGCAATGAGCCTATCATGTCAAAAAGAGTTGTACATATTCAACGATCGGTCATGCTTCCTAACTCTTGTATGAAGGGCCAAAAGGGAATTGGTCGGCAAGCAACATCACTTACACGTACCAGGGGTTTAGAGAATTTCCTTCCAAGAGCTAAGTCGCCTGAGTCAATCTCTGAATAAGCCGTCTTAATGCAGAATGACTCCAGCAGGTGGGGAGAAGAGCCAGCTCATTATCCGCTATGTGTTGTTAATCGGGCCAAGATTAACTCTAGGAAGTTGACTGTTTCACTCTCCCTAGGCACACCGCTTCAAACAAGTGCTCTGATGGTCCCTCCCTCTTCCCGATTCTAGTTTATTTATTTAATACAGGTATTATATTTAAGTGTATTTTATATATATAAGTAAATAAGAAAATAAGTAACATTACCTTTTACCTTTGTTATACTATAACAAAGGTTTAAAAATTGGTCGAAAAACACGAAATTGATCCGAGGCCCGGAGGGCCAAGTCACATATACCAATCGATAGGGTTCGACGATTTGAGCAATGTCTGTGTGTGTGTGTGTAGGTATGTAATGATTTTTTTTATCGCCTGTTTCTCAGAGATGGCTGAACCGAATGGTTCGCTATTACTTTTGTTTGAAAGGTGTTATTGTCTAGTAGATCACTATTGAGTTGTTTCGTGATACGACGTTTCGTTTAAAAGTTATAAGCAAAAATGTGAAAAATACGTGACACGGGTTTCTTTGGAACTACATGACCGATTTCAACGATCTTAGTATCAAATGAAAGCCCTTATTAAAGCTTAATTGTTCAGGAATTTTTAATTGAAAACAAACAAGTAGTTTAAAAGTTATGCTTAAAAAACCTGTTTTGACAAGGTAATAATTATCGCCTGTTTCTTAGAGATGGCCAAACCGATTTATGCGCTATTAGTCTGATTTGAAAGATAATATATCCTAATAGATCACTATTGAATGGTTTTTTAATTGGACGTTTAATTTGAAAGTTATGAGCAACCGTATACACCACACCAAAATTAACAATAATTTATAATGATTTTAACCAAGATAATTTACCTAATTTCAATTATTTTAATATCAAACGAGAGGTTTTGACACTACGAATATATATGCAAAATTGCATAAAAATTGGTTTCACCGGTTAAAAGATATTAACCCTCGAACACTCGCACCAACTTTTGTAACACAGTTACTCGCGCGCACAATAGCCCCAAACCAAAGAAAACGTGTGCACTAGAGTTTTGACTGGGAAAACTTGGTTTTAGGTTTATCGAACCTTTGGAAGAGTTTCTTGAAATTGAAAGCTCTATCGTCTGGTAGAATTTAAATTTTGATTAATCCCCCTAAAAGTGAAATAAAAAAAATATTTTTCTTCAGTGTCAATATAACACATTGATGTGTTCTGCAAAGTTATAGAGCATATTATTACAAGAAATTTTGCTAAAGACAGTAACCTTCTATCTCTGCAGTGAAGATAGAAATATCTTATTTATTGTATATGAATTTGTAAAATCAATTTTTCTATTTTTGCTCTTTTTGTAATTGTTGTATGACTTTTTCATGTACTACAAAATTGTACAAATAGTAAAAATACACAACTTTGCTGGAAATAGTATACCTCTATGTTTGCTTGTTTAGGATCTGTGGAACTTTGATTATAAAAAATACCCTAATTTTGACTCCGCATTACTCGACTACCAGCAGACGGATACATTTTAAACATTTTACATTTGCTGATAGTTTTGCTGCATAAATTTTCCCAGCAATTTAAATTATTAATGCATTGAATAATTATGATATTTTGGTCACAGGAAGTTTGTTGAAGAATATACGTTAGTTAAACTACGATTTGTAACTTTATAACAATATGGCGTCGAAAAACCTACACGTGTTGTATAAAATACAACAACGTGAGTTAATAAAAATTGATGAAAATTGTTCAAGAAAACTCTATTGATGTGATTCAAATAGAATGGCATTACAGGAAACTATGCATAGTTCAAAAACCTATAAACTAGATCTTTACTAGACAATGTATATGCTAAAGGATAAGATTTCCACTTACAACTTACTTTTATTTGCATTTACTCAGATTAATAACAACTTACTTATCCTTACTCGGCAATTACATGAAAAATTTAAATTTAAATTTAAAAGTGTTCCTATTTTGTTCAAATTTTGTAAATTTATTCAATTTTCAAAAATTTTATGTAAACCAAAGCACTACGCACCGATAACCAATAGATAAATTATGTTTCGAAGACGTGTCGATTTCTATCTCAAATAGCAAATAAGATCGTATAACAAAGGTTCCTTTCACCACTAGGTGGATTAAATCGGGTTTTAAGTCTGTACCTGCACATTTGTTTTATTATGTGATACAACATCTACATCCAATATTAGTTTCTTGTACCAAGAACTCTGTTGCAATTAAGCCCTGTTAGCGTTGTAGACTTCCTCAGAGTGCTTGTAACCTGTTCATACTTGATCCTAAAAAGAAAGTGAAAAACAAAAGAGACCAGAAAACCAGGAGAAGGCACAGCGATGGTGACTTCCTATCCCCGTGACGATTTCAGCATTGTGTATTACCCCTTGGTTCTTGTGAATTCTGTACTTACCGTCGCCTGCAGTATGTATGTAGTGCTGTGCGCTGTGAGATTGTTTACACGCGCATGTGTGTGCGTACTTAACATGCCCGCAGCGCTCCGCGAATGAGATAAGTTGGCTTCGCTCTTTTCGTCCTTTACATACGTACTTGCAATAGAAAATTTTTTCACATAGCACCTATACCCGTACACAAGTTCGGGTTCTATGTGCGACCAGTCAGTATAGTTGCTCGTGCGGAATCTGTTCTCTCGCGCTCCGTTTTCTTTCTGCTCGTTGCTCCGCTGTTGCGACGCCAAACGATATTACCTTCCACTACGCCTACTCTATTTAGACACTTCCTCTCTCGTGCTCTTTTGATCTTACTTCTCACTACCACTAACATACACTTTCACCATTTGCTTCGCTTTTTTTTTCAACGCTTTTTTTTCGCGCTTTTTATTGATTTCGCTATAAAAGAAATGCAGAACAAAGCCACTTCTACACTTTCTTTTCAATTTTATCACTCAGATTTATTTAAACGACTTTTGTATCCCCGCACTTTACTCTCCCTTTCGCAACAGCACTATACCCAACACCAACCAGCTATCATCGATTAATCAGCCTGATGCCGGTCCCAAACACTTCACGTATCGACAAATTACACTTGCCCACTGCAATCGACAGCGTATCACCACTGTTTCTGCACCCCTCCCAGCACTTTTTACCTTTTCCTTAATCACTTTAGCTGAGCTTTATCAGCGTATTTCACAAAACTCGATCATTGCACTTATCTTCCGATCACGTAGCAAATTATTTGCGCCGGTCACTTGCAAACGCATCCGCTCTGTTCAACGGTTCAACTCGCAATTGAGAAATAATCTTCTAAGCATAAACATAAAAGATATGAGAAAAAACAGGCAATCCTTGCGTATCCAACGATTTTTTTTAAATAACTAATTTTCCATACAAAATGCTTGAAATCTCAGAACTAGTTTAGATGTGTTAGTTCATAGTGTATATGATAGCTCGCATTGGCACATACCTGGTATGTATCAATTTACTTTAGTCGTGTCCCTGATTTTTTCCAACGATAACGACTGATTGTATTTGACAGATCGCTCTGGTTGCGTTTGACATTAGATTTTTGACACAGGACATGAAAAAAGTTTGACGTCTTACGGCAAGGTTTGGAATAGGGTGGCATTCCACAAAATCAACAAATGCGAGCGTCACCAAAAAATGAGATTTTGAGCGCTAATAGCTTAGCGGTTTCCAGATCATTTTGAATATTTTGACATAGGACTACGTCTTTCAGGAAGGTAGCTGGTATAGCGGGTCATTCCAAAAAAAACCAAAAATGCGAGCGTCATCAAAAATGAAAGATTTTGAGAGCTAATAACTTAGCGGTTTCCAGATTGATTTTAAATATTTTTACGCCAATCGATCGGAAAATCTTCTACGCATCAACACCAATATGTCATTCACATGGCAGAATGTCATTCACTAACTATGTGTGACCGTCACGAAAAAATAAAAACACACTAGGAGAACAAGTGAATGCATAAAATCCTTTGTAAAACTTACTTTATCCTTTGTTTTTGCAATACACAAAGAATTACCGGGTTATTTCCGATATTCATAGATTTCCGGTGAAATAAACTGAATTTTGCATAAATATGTCTGCCGTACCTTTGTACATCGCTCTGCTGTTTGACATAAGCGTTCTCTCGCTTGTAAGCAAATGGTCGTTTGCTGGCAAGATCTTGTGAGTCAAAAATAAAACGCTCATGTCACGTCAGTTCGTCAGTGGTATAACGGCGTGGTACAGCTGGACGGGAACGGTTGATGTAGCTCGGATTGCTGACGTCTGCTGCTTTTTCTACCTGCACAAAATGATATTGTTCGACATCGTAATATCGGAATCAGCCTCATGCACTTGCACTCTGCCCATTTAATTTATACCTCTTTCAGGAATGCGGTTTGCCGCATCGGGACCAAATCACTGATTATTGCACCAGATCGAACGAGTTAATCTACCTATAAGAAAACTACCTTAAGAATTACTGAATAAAATATCTTGCCCTTACACGTGATACCTTTAGATCACTACGCGGCCCGAACTAGTAAAACTCTTTAAATCACTGCCGAACTCTTCCACGGTCTAGAACAAAGTGGCAGAGTAACAGTTTGCTATCCCTCAGATCAGCGAGGCATCGTACTAAAAATACGTCTTAACCGCAACTACGTAATTATTTACGAAAGTCCGTTTTTCCCAAGGAGACACCGCGAAGCATTCTAAGGTATTGGTTTCCTGCATCCGAAGTTTCGGATCCAACCGAACCGTTTCTCTTGAAGCCAGAAACGAACCCGAGTCCTCCTTTTTTCTTTGGACAAATAGCCGAACAAGGGTTTACTCATCTTGAGGAGGTGCGTACTCGTCGCAACCACCCGCTCCCACATAACTTTCTAACCTCTCCCGAGTTCCAGTGGGTGAACAACTCAGTGGCACTCGAGTAGGCTCACATCTATCAAACGTACCACAAGTGGTACTCTTTCTCTCTTCGACTCAACTAGCATATAATTCTGAGCAGACCATAGAAACAAGGGGCTGCTCGATCTAAACTTTACTTAACTCGGTGTAATACTACAATGGTTATTTTTTCCGGGTAAATCTAATAGCTTTTTACGAACCATAATGGCGGACGTGTTCGTAATATTTGAACAGCATTTTTGACATTTCCTTAATACATAGCATGTTTTCTTTCCGCGTGTTCAGGGTAAAACTAAAGCACGGTAAAACTAAACTAATGTACGGAAACAAAACATGCGATGTATTAGAGAAATGTCAAAAATGCTGTTTAAATCTTGCCTCGGCTCCAAAAACCCCTATACATGCAAATTTTCACGCTGATCGGTTTACTAGTGTTCGATTCTATAAGCAACATACCGACAGACAGACAGAAATCCATTTTTATAGTTAGATAAAAAGGAAGTGAATGTAGTATCCTAATTCTGTAAAATAAAAACCTCTACTACATTATTTACACAGGTTTGGCAACTTCGTAGTAGTTCCGCTCTCCTACGTAAAGGCCCAGACACAATGCATACGGGTTTTACTGCGTTGCGGAAATTTGACAGAAACCCCATGGAGAAACTGTTAAATTGCCGCAACATAGTAAAATCCGTATACATTGTGTCTGGGCCTTAACGCTATTTTGTATAGTGGGTTGACGACGTGAACCCATCGACACGGTCTCTAATATATAATTTGCGTACGTATATTAGAAAACTATTTTTATTTTAAATTGTTTGTTAACAATGTAAATAATAACTGTTTCGGATGGAATGCTTGAAATTTAACGTTGAAGTTTACTATTTAATTATGTTTTTTGGAATTTTGAGCAACAGTAATTGAATCGGCACCGTCAATATCAGCGGCTAAGTATGAACTCTCATCCATTCTCAATTTGTCCTCAGGATACAGCCTGGTATAAAGAAAAGATCACGTAAAATCAATATATCAATAGGCTAATGAAAATTACCATCTTTGAAAGAGATATATAATGAACACGACGTCATCACGGAAACATGCTATACGATGAGAAGTAGGCATTGTCACGATAAATGCAAAAATATCATCTATAAAGGTATTAAAAGCTTTGTACATCAACGCTCTCCACGGTAGCGTAGCAACCGATTTGAGTTTATAATTAATAAATAGTTGAGGCAGCATAAACAAGAACCCGAAAGCATAAACTCCATTTACTAGAGAGTGTATCGTCCACGAATACCAACTAAAATTAAAAGAAACAATTTTGCCATTATGAGACTGCTGAAGAAAAGATTTATCCGTCAATATAAAAATTACCTTTTTTGAGCATGGTATAATAAAGAATAAACAGCCCCGCATATGCAAAGGGGGTATAAAATGCAATTTAGATATTTCATAGCTTGTTTATCAAACATTCTGGTATCATTTTCAGCTTTAATGAGCATGTCCATTTGTTCTAAAGCATTTGTTCGTTGGATACCTCTCCACGTTAACTTGAGTCGAAATATCTTTTTAGTTTTCCATAAATCTATAATGGTCCCCACTCCAGCGGGAATCAGTACTATTAGCGAAGTTTCCTCATCCAACAAATATAGAAATATAATTATCTGACTGAATGCACACCAGAGTACAGATCTTGCAGATAGTCCAACGTAATTTTTCCTTTGTTTCCAAAAAAGAATGTCGTTTTTAAAGGCAAGAAAGTCGAATAGAATCTGAAAGGAAAATATATAATCAATTTTATAATACGAATATATTATTAGTTGTGATATGGGCTAAATGTAGTGACATTGGTATAGATAACTGAAAGGTATAAGGTAGTATGGGGAATAGTGTAATCATCTTCATTGCGTAAGGGCAACATTACAGAGTAAAGTTTCTTTATTAAGCATCTTAATAAAATCTGTAAATAATAAAGCAAAATCTGTAAAAATGAAATTATATGTTTAATTCTACGACTTTTGTGCCTAGAAAGTACGATCTGCGGTCAGCATTGGTTTGGTCAAAGCTTACGTGCTTTGAGCGGTTCAAACATTTAGACATGTTGATTCCCAAGTAACAATTCTAAAGCCACTGGTTTTACTTGAATTTTATGTGGGTTTTATTGCGGTATTAATCATTACCTCTGGTTTTATTATGGCATTACGCAATACCAAAGGGATACGAGTCAAAATACACTTGTAGCTATCTACAAAACTATAATAAAACTGTTATTAACTGTTATAAAGCAAATTTCTTGGCTGCACCACGTCTCTTATAAACTTACCATACGTGTAGCGTATCCATGCAATATAGCGCACCAATCGAAATTGATCGTAATACGGTTGCTTGTCAAACCACAATAAATCTGTTGTTATATAGAGCTATTAGAACAGTAACACCATGACCGATCAGATTTATTGCTGCTATTATGTAGAGTATTAGACTTCAACACCAAAATCATATTTTTATGCGAGGCCATATTCTAGTATTCTGTTTAGCACGCAAAGAAAAAATTATCATGGCGCGTTGATTTTATCCACTTACCGTGTTAATATGCACGAAAAAATTTTATGCGCATGTACTGCAAACCAATGTAAACTGATATAATTTATTAATTATACCACAGACTAACCACAGACTTTGTTATAGTTGAATTAAATGGAATTTTCCATCGACTTTCTCGTTGATTCCTGAATTGTACCAAGACTTGTTCGATAATAAATGGAAATTGTTCCAACCAATCACAAAGCGACAATTTCCAGTACGACCGAGTTAGTTATTTTCAATTTTTTAATGCCGCGCATTAAAAATCAATAGTTTTCTATATTTTCAATATTTTCCAAATCGATTTTCCGATCAATTGGTGTAAACATCTTGGAAATCTATTGAAAATTGACTGAATTATAAGCCGAAGCGTGAAAACGCATTTCCACTTTGATGACGTCATTTCCAACAACCAATCACGAAGCGAGAATTCTGGTAAAACACAGGTTTATTATTTTCAAATTTTCAATAGTTCAACATCAAGAATCCATACTTTTCTACATTTGGGCCAATTCTTAGAAGATTTTCCAATCGATTGGTGTAAGAATATTGAAAATCGATCGGGAAACCACTAAGCTATTAGCGTTCAAAACCTGACCTGACCTTTTCGGGAAAGATTTTTTGGAATTACCCCCTATACCAGCTACCTATCTGAAAGACGTAGTCCTACGTCAAAAAACAAATGAACTAAAACAGAAAGTAGCCGAGTTGAAGGATCTAGTGGTGGAAGCGGTCGCAAAAGCGAAAAGAGCCCGAAATGATCCAAATGCAATCACTGTAAGTAAAATTTTTTACTAAATGCATAAAATAACAATATATCAGTGATGACGACACCCCATCAGCCATATATACGTTTGCCATACGGGCTGTTGCCATACGTACGATTGCCATACAGACGATTGCCATAAGGTTTGTTTGCCATAATAGACGAGAGCCATACAGACGAATGCCATAATGTATGTTTGCCATAATGGACGGAATCCATAATGTACTTTTGCCATAATTCATATTTTTGGTATGGAGGCCCAGAACTACACTTCGACCAGTTCAAAGCTTAAAGGACCAGCGCGACCAAGTCGTAAGAGGCCTTCTTGATTGAGCTTGAAAAAGCGGCTTTGCCGCTTTTTATTTTATAAAGGGTATCTCGATGTGAGGACTAGGGAAAACTAACTAGAGGACGATAAACCTAGGAAAACGAATAGACCTAGACATGTGATTTCTGCGGGGGGCGGCTGCCCCCCGCAGTGGCCGGCGCTTCCGACGGCGGGTCACCGGCGAACACTTGCCGTTGCCTGAACCATCTAGGAAACGTTAAATATATGGATTATGGCAAACGTACATTATGGCTACCGTCAATTATGGCATCCGTTTGTATGGCTCCCGTCCATTATGGCAAACATACATTATGGCATTCGTCTATATGGCATTCGTACGTATGGCTATCGTATTTATGGCTCTCGTCCGGTCACCATCAGTGATAGTATTGCTGTTGCAATTGAAAAGCGTAGTAATCGACGTGCGACATTCGGTTTTGTTCTTGTTCTGTCTCAAGTACGTCGCAAGTGGTGCGCCGTGTAGCGCAGCGCTGTACGTTCACAGCGCTCTACCTGCAACGTAATTGTGCTGCACAGAACAATAAACCGAATGTCGCACGTCGATTATTACGGTTTTCAACTACAACAGCAACACATACATTTACGACCATTTATACAAGCATTTATATATTTTCTTCCATGTGGATATGACAGTTAAACAAATTGAAGATATTAATATAATGTCGAAAAATGAGGAGCATTTGCGCAAAACTTGGCTATGTATAGGGGAACTGTGGGAAAGATGAACAGGTTAAGAAGAACAGCTAATATAATATAGAGAACTTATGATTTATAAAACCCGAATTAATCCAACTAGCGGCGTGACCTAGCCTTTCTACTGCCGCAATAATCATTATTTAATTTCCCAGGTACATCTATAATTACTCTTGAGTATATTTTTAAATATCCGTTCCGTATTCCTCAAAATCCTTATTTGCCAGTAAAATTCACAACGTATTGCGTAGAGCAATTATATTTTCTTTCCTTGGGTGCGTAAATACTTGTAAGCGTCATTTATGCTACTTAATGAACACCTTATTTAGTTTTATAATATTTACGTGATTTATAGAAAAATAATGTATACACAAAAGATAATTTTTGTAGACTTCAATTAATATATGGGTCATTCCACAGAAAATTTACAGTCATAATTTTTTTTCTCTTCGGAATATTTTTTTTACGCTCTTTGTGCAAAAAAAAATCGACACGTATTTTTTTATTTTGATATTACTGTTGGAATTCGCAAGATATGATTTTTTAAAGTATTGTAATCTGAATAAATTACTATTTTTTAAATGCTGATTGTAAACATAGTTTGTAATATCAAAAAATGACTTTCTACCAGACGTGTTCACTATACCACAAGCTTTCAAAATTGGTGTACCATACCTCCTCTCGATTGTTTTCCAATAGTTAAATAGTGCATTTTCATAAACAATAGCAATTTTTTCAAAGTTGGAACTTGTTTTTCTCGATTTTTTTTATTTTAAAATATTTGTTGATCTTTCTCGAAGAAGCATGCAAAATTTCGAAATGGAGAAATGAAAACTCTAGAAGCTATGAATTTTTATATCGAAGCGCGCAAGTTAATTCAAACGAGCGGATGAACGCGCACGCTTCCACGACACGTTACACTTAATAGCATCAAAGGCGACCTCGTTATGAAGCTAACCGTGGGTTAGAACATCGATTGAGCATAACCACTCGCTTCACATTAACACACGCGCTAAGACATAAAAACTCTTAAATTCCAGAGTTTTCATTTCTCCATTTCGAAATTTTGCATACTTCTTCGAGAAAGATCAACAAATATTTTAAAATAAAAAAACCTGATTTAATCCACCTGGTGGTGAAAGGAACCTTTGTTATACCGTCTTACTTGCAATTTGAGATAGAAATCGACACGTTTGGTTTACATGAAATTTTTGGAAATTGAATAAGTTTACAAAATTTGAAACAAATAGAAGCACTTATAAATTTTGATAGTTTCTTTTTTCATGAAATTGCTGAGTAAGTTGTTACTAATGAGGGTAAGTGCAAGTAAAAGTAAGTTGTAAGATGAAATATTATTCTTTAACATATACATTGCGTAGTAAAGGTCTAGTTAATAGGTTTTTGAACTAATTTCCTGTAACGCCATTCTATTTGATTCACAACAATAAAGTTTTCTTGAATAAATTTCATCAATTTTTATGAACCTTCGGTTACTCACGTTGTTGTATTTTGTACACCATATGTAGGTTTTTGAATGCCATATTGTTATATAGTTACAAATCGTATATTACGTATATACTAACGTATATTCTTCAATAAACTTGTTATGAGCAAAATGTCAGAATTATTCAATGCATTATTACTTTAAATTGTTAGGAAAATAGATTAGCATAAACCGACATCACAGAAACGAAGCATGTGATGTGTACCGCAATTGGCCCCAACTGGAATTTTCTTTCGTTTCTTCATATGGAAAAATGGTGTCTGTGTGCAGCAAAACTACCAGCAAATGTAAAATGTTTAAAATGTATCCGTCTGTTGGTAGTCGAGTAATTCGGGGTCAAAATCAGGGTATATTTTATAATCAAAGTTCTACAGTTCGTAAACAAGGAAACATAGAGGTATACTATGTTCAGCCAAGTTGTGTATTTTTATTATTTATACAACTTTGTAATACATGAAAAAGTCATACAACAATTACAAAAAGAGCTAAAATAGAAAAACTGATTTTTCAAATTCGTATACAATAAATAAGATCTCTTCGTTGAAGAGATAGAAGGTTACTGTCTTCAGCAAAATTTCTTGTAATAATATGCTCTAAAACTTTGCAGAACACATCAATGTGTTATATTGAAACTGAAGGAAAATAATTTTTTTATTTCACTTCTAGGGGGGATTAATCAAAATTTAAATTCTACCAGACGATAGAGCTTTCAATTTCAAGAAACTCTTCCAAAGGTTCGATAAACTTAAAACTAAGTTTTCCTAGTCAAAACTCTAGTGCGCACGTTTTCTTTGGTTTCGGGCTATTGTGCGCGCGAGTAACTGTGTTCTAAAAGTTGGTGCGAGTGTTCGAGGGTTAATATCTTTTGACCGGTAAAACCAATTCTTATGAAATGTTGCATATATATTCGTAGTGTGAAAACCTCCCGTTTGATATTAAAATAATTGAAATTAGGTTATTTTTCTTGGTTAAAATCATTATAAATTATTGTTAATTTTGGTGTGGTGTATTGAATTACTCATAACTTTCAAATTAAACATCCAATCAAAAAACCATTCAATAGTGATCTATCCGGCTATATTACCTGCCAAATGAAACTAATCGCACGTAAATCGGTTTGGTCATCTCTGAGAAACAGGCGATCATTTGAACCTTGTCAAAACTGTTTTTTTAGGCATAACTTTTGAACCACTTGTTTGTTTTCAATAAAAATTGGCGTGAAGTTTAGCAATAGTAAGAGCTTTTATTTGGTACTAAGATCGATGAAATCGGTTATGTGGTTCCGGAGAAAATCGTGTCACGTAATTTTCACATTTTTGCTTATAACTTTTAAACTAAAAGTCAGACCACGAAACCATTTAATAGTGATATACTAGGTAAAAATACCTTTCAAATAAAAGTTATAGCAGACGAATCGGTTTAGCCATCTCCGAGAAATAGGCGATTGAAAATTGAAGCGCACACACATACACACATACACACACACACACAGACATTGCTCATTCGTCGAACCTGATTGATTGGTATATGTGACACGGCCCTCCGGGCCTCAGATCAACTTCGTGTTTTTCGACCAATTCCTAAACCTTTGTTATATTGTATAACAAAGGTAAAAATCGAGAAAAAAAAGTTCCAACTTTGAAAAAATTACAATTGTTCATGAAAATGCACTATTTAACTATTGAAAAACAATCGAGAGGAGGTATGGTATACCAATTTTGAAAGCACGTGGAATAGTAAATACATTTGGTAGAAAGTTATTTTTTGATATTATAAATTATGTTTACAATCAGCATTTAAAAAATAGTGATTTTTTCAGATTACAATACTTTAAAAAATCATATCTTGCGAATTCCAGCAGTAACATCGAAATAAAAAAATACGTGTCGATTTTTTTTGAACAAAGAACGTAAAAAAAATATTCCGAAAGTAAAAAAAAATTTGACTGTTAATTTCCCGTGGAATGACCCATTTATAGAAAATTATAAATTAACCCTCTAACGGGTCTGCAGACGGCCTTAACTTCCGGCTTCAGAGCCACGAAACTTGTTTTGAATTGACAATATGAAATATATGATTATAGCAGATTTTTTGATATTTTGATATTAATACCATGCGTTCAAAAGTTAGCATCTTTGAAAAACAAGAGTTCAGAAAAATTATTATTATGCTTCGCTTTTGAAGAAAAAGGAAATCTACAACAAAATGATTAATCTCAAAGCTTTGCTATTAGTCTGCTTGGCTTGAATTTTACAATATATCTGAATTAGAAAAAATAAGGTCATTACAAATATTTTATAAAGTTTTTGTCCTTCCGGTGTTCGGCCACTAAAGGGGGGGGGGGTGAAAAAAAAAACAAAGTGAATTTTTTAATCGAGCAAAAAAAACATGGATCTTAAGAATTTTTATTTAAGGTTTAAACGTGAAAACCGAATGTATTCTTGCTTATAATATATACGTTATTATTTTCTATGCAAAAAAATACGAAAAAAGACAAAAACGAAGGAAAATTTTTTTGGACGATTTTCGGAAATACCATTGTTCGAATTTCCATTTCTGTTTTGTGCTAGAAGCGTTAATTCAACTCGGAGATTCATTTTTCGAGTTTTTCAGACTGTAGAGCCCACAGACAATTGATTTTATAAAAAGAAATTTGACTCATATCCTACAAATTATTTTTTTGCCCCCCCCCCCCCCCCCCCCCCCGATTTTTCAAGCCAATTTCCAAGGGGGGGGGGGGGGGTGACAAAAACTTTAAATATGATTTGCAATGGCCTAACTGAATAAAGCATTAGATATGAAAAAGAGAAATTGAACTTTTTCTTAGCTGGCGCTCCTTCAGATAAGTATTTTTGCATGAAAATCAAAACTTATGCTTCTTTTGAATGTAATTTTATGAAAAGATAGTCATTAGCTTGATCGCATCGTTTTTCCAATGTATCCCGTTAGAGGGCTAGGAAAACAAGATGAGGTCGAAAAATAGTGCAAAAGCTGCACCATAAACATGCTTGAGAATGGGAAATATGATCGATATGATTTTCAGTGCTTGTCATTTTTGATTTATTTATTAAAACATGATTCATGACATAAGACATCTGTCCTTTAAAATGTCACTAACGAAAATAAATCTTACAAAATTACTACCGTGCAACGTTTACTTCCTATTTTTCATATAACATTTCTAAGCTCTAGTATCTATGGATTGAAAAGAGCATCTATTGATGCGGAAAATTTGTTTGCAATTTGTATAAATTAATTTGGAAAAATCAACTTACTAGTTCGAAAACTGAGGAAACTTACTAGTATTTTTAATCCTATCACCACTATATCTACATGCTTAAATTAACTGCTATTCTTCGCTTTTTGCTTTTCTTGTACAATTGTGAGCAACAGCAAGTGAAGAAAATGACAATTGAATTCTGAAATCAAAGAAAAGAAAAAACTTGTCGATTGAATCCCACTATTTAATATTTATTTGCAACAGATACGTAGTTCACCTACGACGTGCAGGCTTCATCAGTGTCTTATTTCAAAGCGTATACGTATCTGTCGCGAATAAATATTAAATAGTGGAATTTAGTCGGTAAAAGTTTTTTCTTTTCTTTAATTTAAGAGTTCGTATTCCACTAAGAGGCTTCAATAACTTCAGACAATTGACGTAATTCTCACTTTTCTTGAATTTCAATGCAAATTTAAAAATTGCAAATTGTCATTACATACACACCTACATACATACATACATACATACATACATACATACATACATACATACATACATACATACATACATACATACATACATACATACATACAGCGAGCGAAGAAGGACGACGCTCTTATCCTGAAAACCGACGGGTCGAAATATTCGGAGGTTCTGAAGGCCATGAGAGGAGACGCCCTACTCAAGGATCTGGGCGCGGACGTACGGAGTATCCGCCGCTCACGCACGGGCGATATGATCCTCGAGTTAAAGAAGGACGCCACAAAGAAGAGTTCCGCATACAAGCCCATAGCGGAAGGAGTGCTCGGGGACGGAGTGAAGGTACGTGCTCTCACACCAGAAGTGACTCTCCAGCTTAAGAACCTGGACGAGATCACCGAAGTGCGTGAGGTCGTACAAGCTCTCAAAGAGCAAAGTGGAGTGGTGGTGGCAACCGAGGCGGTTCGCCTACGCAAGGGTCCGGCCGGGACCCAGGTAGCCACCATACGACTTCCGCTGACTGACGGAAACAAAGCCCTGAAAGCTGCTAGGCTAAAAGTGGGGTGGTCGGTATGCCCACTGAGCGTGTCTAAGCAGTCGGAAGCTTGCTTCCGGTGTTTCGAGCACGGACATAAAGCCTGGAACTGCAAGGGGCCAGATAGGAGCCAGTTGTGCAGGAGATGTGGCAGTGCTGGCCATAAAGCAAAGGACTGCGCGGAGCCTCCTAAGTGCCTGATCTGTACCGATAAACGGGACGCAAAGCACGTAACGGGAGGTCCAAGGTGCCCGGCCGGTGTGCCGGCGACTAAGCCACGTTCATAGTGCAAGTGACACAACTCAACCTGAACCACTGCAGCACGGCTCAGCAGCTGTTACACCAAGCAGTTTCTGAGTCAGCAATGGACATTGCCATAGTCTCGGATCCATATCGCGTCCCTGCCGGAAACGGCAACTGGGTCTCGGATAGGTCTGCGACGGCGGCTATATGGACAACAAGCAGGTTCCCGGTTCAGGAGGTTGTGTCAACTGCAGGGATTTGCGGTTGCCAAAGTGGGTGGAGTGTTCTACTGCAGTTGTTATGCTCCGCCGAGTTGGTCTATCGAGCAGTTTACGCGGATGGTAGACCGAGTATCAGTTGTGCTGACTGGTTTAAGGCCAGTGGTTGTGGCGGTCGACTTTAACGCTTGGGCGGTAGAGTGGGGAAGTCGTCGCACGAACCATAGGGGTCGGATTCTGCTTGAGGCTCTGGCAAAGCTTAACGTAGATCTGGCCAACGTCGGCAACACAAGTACCTTCAGTAGGAACGGTGCGGAGTCTATCATCGACGTAACTTTCGGCAGTCCTGGTCTGATAGGAGACTGGAGGGTAGATAATGGCTACACTCACAGTGACCATCAGGCGGTCCGCTATGGTGTCGGTCAGATAACGAAGCGGCAGGCGGCGAGTAGGGCCAACACTCCAACCACCCGTGGATGGAAGACATCATATTTCGATCCCGAAGTATTTGTGGAAGCGATCCGGAGAGAGTGCGGTGATCGCGGTATGCCCGATCCGAACGCTGATCATTTGGTTGAGGTACTGTCGCGAGCATGTGACGCTACCATGCCTAGGAAAAGTCGTCCTAGGTATGGCAGGTCACCGGCTTACTGGTGGACAGATGAAATTGTGGAACTCCGCGGAGCGTGCTTTCGTGCGAGGAGAATTATGCAAAGAGCTCGTTCGGATGAAAGCAGGGCTGAATGTCGAGTAGCACTTGTTGCTGCACGCGCAGCACTTAAGAGCGGGATAAAAGCTAGTAAACGAGACTGCTTTGAAAGGTTATGTGCTAGTGCCAATGCGAACCTGTGGGGTGATGCCTACAGAGTCGTAATGGCAAAGACCAAGGGTGTGATGGCGCCCGCTGAGCAATCGCCAGAGATGCTGGAGCGGATCATCGAGGGCCTCTTTCCGCGCCACGAGCCAAGGCCCTGGCCCCAAGCCGCTGAGTCGTTCCACGGCCGACGTTCCAGTATCTCAGACCATAGCGTAGGATGGTCGGCCTCCCAGCCGAACATCCAAAGTAACGTGGGCGACGGCGGTTTGGAGGTCGGGGAGGAAGTGACGGTTACGAACGAGGAACTCATTGATATCGCTAAATCCCTAAAGGTGAGCAAGGCACCGGGGCCAGACGGTATCCCGAATATGGCCATTAAAGCGGCTATTTTAGAGGCTCCCGAATTATTCGGGGCAGTAATGAATAGATGCCTGGAAGCTGGCCACTTTCCGGACAGATGGAAGCGACAGAACCTGGTCCTATTGCCGAAGCCGGGAAAACCTCCGGGTGTCCCCTCGTCATATAGGCCGATCTGTCTACTCCATACTGCCGGCAAGGTGCTGGATAGGGTTATCCTTAACAGACTCGTACAGTACACGGAGGGTACAAACGGTCTGTCAAGGAACCAATTCGGCTTCCGAAAAGGCAAATCTACGTTGGATGCCATCTTGTGTGTCACTAAGACAGCCGAGGTGGCAATCCAGCCCAAGAGGACAGGTATTCGTTATTGCGCAGTTGTCACGCTCGACGTGAGAAATGCGTTTAATAGCGCTAGCTGGGACTCCATAGCCAGCTCGCTTCGGAACGTCCAAGTGCCGGTGTCGCTGTACAGAATTCTGGAAAATTATTTCCAGGATCGTGTGCTATGCTACAACACGGAGGAGGGTCAGAAATGCGTTCCAATCACCTCAGGGGTTCCGCAAGGTTCCATACTGGGCCCGGTGTTGTGGAACGTCATGTATGACGAGGTGTTGAAGCTAAAGTTTCCGGTAGGGGTGGCGATTGTCGGCTTTGCGGACGATATCACCTTGGAAGTCTACGGTGAATCTATCAGAGAGGTTGAGTTGACGGCTGCCCACTCTATAAGCATTGTTGAAGATTGGATGCGATCCAGGAAACTGGACCTAGCGCATCATAAAACGGAGGTTATCGTGGTGAACAACCGCAAGTCGGTGCAGCAAGCAAATATCAGTGTCGGGGACTGCACTATTTCGTCAACGCGGTTCTTAATACTCCTTGGAGTCATGGTCGACGACAAGCTCAAGTTCGGGAGCCACGTCGACTATGCCTGCAAGAAGGCTTCCACAGCTATTTCGGCATTGTCTCGTATGATGTCTAATAGCTCTGCGGTATATGGCAGCAAGCGAAGGCTTTTAGCCAACGTGGTCCAGTCCATACTCAGGTATGGCGGGCCGGTGTGGTCATCGGCGTTAGGTACCAAAAGCTATCTAGCCAAACTGGAAAGCACCTATCGTCTCATGTGCTTAAGAGTGGCGAGTGCGTACCGCACAGTTTCACATGACGCAATCTGCGTCTTAGCGTGTATGATGCCTATTGGTATCACCATCAGCGAGGACGTAGAGTGCTTCAACCAACGTGGAACTAGAGGCATACGGAGTACCACAAGATCGGCCTCGATGATCACATGGCAGCGGGCACGGTCTGATTCCACAAAAGGCCGGTGGACACATAGACTTATCCCGGAACTATCCGGATGGGTCAACAGGCGTCATGGCGAAGTCAACTTCCACCTGATACAGATTCTGTCAGGGCATGGTTGTTTTAGACAGTATCTGCACAAATTTGGGCATGCGGAGTCCCCCGAGTGTCCCGAATGCGCGGACGTTGAGGAAACTGCAGAACATGCTTTCTTCATATGCCCTCGTTTCGCGGGCGTGAGAAGCAACATGATGGCAGTTAGCGGACAGGACACTACTCCGGATAACTTAGTCCAAAGGATGTGCTCTAGCTCGGACGTCTGGGGTGCGGTCAATGCAGCTGCTACCCAGATCGTACTTGAGCTACAAAACCGCTGGAAAGCCGATCAACGGCGAATAAACAGCCTAACTACCATAGTCCAGTAGTTATCTAAGAGCGTGCGTTAAGCACAATAGCCCCTCCCTGAAGTAATACCGATAAGGTGGTTCCAGGGGGGATTGAGGCTATTTCCCTACTCGCTAAAAAAAAAAAACGTACATACATACATACATACATACATACATACATACATATATATATACATACATTACACACATTGAATACAATCAACATTTGATTGATATGTTTTGATTTCACACGTTTTAACGGTTTAATATACGGGGCTTAAATATTAAAGTTTGAATAACTTTTGAATGAACCGTCCGATTTGAAATAACTCGGTTTCGTTTGATAGATCTCAGCAGTAATTTTCAAATAATAATAAAATGTGTGATGTTTTTCATTGAATTGATGCTTCTATGTTACAAAAATATGTTTTAAATACTATTTTTTCACATTTCTTTATGTAACTTTCAAACTACAAGTCCAATCGTCATGAAATTTGGAAGTTAAGGGTTTGCAAGGCTCCCCTTTCATATGCAATCAATTTTGTTCAAATCGGTTGAGGGACCTATGAGATAATGAAGTCCCATATTTTTCGTATTTTTATACATAACTTTTGAACTAAAAGTCCGATCAATATGAAATAGCGACCTATGGGACACCTAGACTTTACATATGACACTAAGAACATTAAAATCGGTCCAGCCATCTCCGAGAAAAGTGAGTGAGATTAAAAGCGTCACATACACACACACACACACACACACACACACACACACACACACACACACACACACACACACACACACACACACACACACACACACACACACACACACACACACACACACACACACACACACACACACACACACACACACACACACACACACACACACACACACACACACACACACACACACACACACACACACACACACACACACACACACACACACACACACACACACACACACACACACACACACACACACACACACACACACACACACACACACACACACACACACACACACACACACACACACACACACACACACACACACACACACACACACACACACACACACACACACACACACACACACACACACACACACACACACACACACACACACACACACACACACACACACACACACACACACACACACACACACACACACACACACACACACACACACACACACACACACACACACACACACACACACACACACACACACACACAGAAAATGCTCAGTTTTCGAAACTGAGTCGAATGGTATATGAGATTCGGCCCGCAGGACCTTCTTACCATTTCCGGTTTTCCGAGTGATTTCTATACCTTTATACTATATATTTATATAGTAGAAAGGCAAACCCTTAATGCAGTTTACTTCAGTGCAATACACCCAATTCTTTTTTTACACGGGGGATGCGTCCCGTGTAAAACAAAACCGTGCAAAAATAAACCGTGTTATTTCGAGAAACCGTGCAAAAAAGTCATGCAAAAAAAATTCCGCGTAAAAGAATCCGTGTAAAAAAAGAATTGGGTGTACAATAGAGATGGTCAGGTATGAAAATTTAAATACCCGAACCCGACCCGTACCCGATTAAGAGAAAAAATAAAAACCCGTGCCCGACCCGAACCCGCAAGTTTATTTTTTTTGATACCCGAACTCGACCACAACCCGTCGGGCACGTGTACGGGTCCGAATACCCGACAATCTTTAGTGTTAAATGAGGTCAATAGATACCCGACCCGACCCGTACACGGTTTCGAAACTAAAAATTAAGAGCCCGTGCCCGACCCGAACCCGCAAATTACCGGCGGGTACGGGTGCGGATTTCGGGTAAATTTTCCGCTACCCGACCATCTCTAGTGTACAACTGTTGTTGGCAAAATTTTAGAAAAACCGTGTTATTTCGAGAAACCGTGCAAAAAAAGTCGTGCAAAAAAAAATCCGTGTAAAAAAAATCCGTGCAAAAAAAGAATTGGGTTTATATTGTTTTCAAAAGCAACTAGTGAAATCACGCGTAATTTTTCAAAATGACCTAAGTAACATTGAGAAATTCTCTTTGTGCCTCTTGTCTTTCGGTTTCCACGGCGATGCAAATGCGCTTTAAAACATCAGCTTTGCATAAATCGGTTACTGGTGTCACTAGCTGCCTAATCATCAAGAAAACTTTTGTTGAAATGCGTTTATATCGCCGTAATAATCGGAAGAACGGGACACCAAAGAGAGTCTCTCAATGTTACTTAGGTCCTTTTGAAAAGTTACGCGAGAAATATTTAACAAAAAATGTTTTTCAAGGTGTATTTTGAGTATTAAAAATGGTCCGAAAAAGTGAACTTTTTTAGTGCTGCGGATGAAACGGACAATGTGTGGGGGTAAGATGGACAGGTATTGTAAATCGCCCCAACTGAGAATATATATAGATTTTATTATTTTTGACCCTTAACAAATTGAATACGTAAAATATGATGGTGTAGCGGGCAAAAAATGAAGGGGGCAGTGTATCCCCTCCCACTAGGGGCAGCCAATAGAAAATTGTTTGCCAGCGGAAATATGAGCAGGCATTCCTAAAACTGTTTCATGCCTGGCCGCAACAAATTTGTTTGAAGTTCACGTTTACCGGTTTAATTTTCATTTATATGCTTGAGATATCACTAAGAAGCAAAATCAACAATTTTATTATAATATGTTCACTGACGATCTTACCCACACTAGCAGTTATCCATTTCACTCCATAATTATACATTTTTTTAAAGCGTTCACAATTTTTCAGACGCAAATGAAATTACTTATTATTTCAATGCAGACGTTGCTTGAAAAGGTATACAATCGAAAATCTTCATGTTATGGGCAACATTTTGGAATTAAACCATTCAAAAAGCTTAATTTCGATGGAAAAAAAGTTACATCCAGACGCAGAATCATTTCCAATTTTTAGTTTTTCTGTACTTTATCAAAATTGGAAAGTTCTAAATGATGATGGAAACGTCCAGACATCATGAGATAGCAAGATGGTTGGATGCCCATCAAAACATTTACGAATTTTAATCCTAAACTAGTAGAATCAACCACCTGTCCGTCTTACCCACCCTGTTCGTCTTACCCACGGTTCCCCTATAGGGCACGGGAGGGTATTTTCAGCAGGTTTCTAAATTCAGCCTATCTGCCTCTTCTTTTGCCAATAAAAATACTTTGCCAACATACAATTTTAATTTGTTATAACTATTTTTTCAAGACTGGAAGTAATCTACTATTTTTTATTCAAAGAACGTCAAAACCACCTTTTCTTTCACTAGCACTAGGCCATAGGCCGAAAAAATAGATGCCATCGCTTAATGAGCTGAAAATACTCTCCCGTGCCCTATATGGGGCTGAAGAGCTGCGCAAAAGGTCCGTTACTGGTCGGCAATTCAGCCGCATGAAATCTGGTGATCCCGTTAGACCGGCCATTTCACCGCAAAAAAATTATATTTATTTCCAGTAAGTCAACGACGTTATTTAAAACATATTTAATATTTATTATATTATATTTCAATAATTTCAGATAAGAGCGAGTGGCTCTAAAAGTTGGGTCCTACAATTTGGAGCAAATCTCGACATTAAAGTATCAGCAATCGAGCAATTGCCGAGAAAATTGCTAATTTAAAGAAAGCGATTAGATCCGCTGCAGCGAATAAGTCCAACAACACATAGTAATACGTTTTAGAGCAACTCTAATGATGTACTTGTAACTGTTTCAATTCAATCTCATTCATTTATTTTTATACGATACGATCTTATTGAAATACTTTAGTTTGTCGTATAAAACCCGGAGAGCTAAAAAATAAACAATCTGGAACAAAATATTTTGTTTTAATAATTTGAAGAAATTAGCTCCTAATTGTAATAAATCTCGTCTTTAAGCTGAATTTAGGCATCAACCACATTTAAATTTTATTATGAAATCACAATATAATTTATCGTAAATAATTATTTTTGTTCATGAAAAAGTGCATTTTTTTATTGTTGAGTTAAGATACTTAACAACCCGTCATTCTTATGGTAAATCTCGAAAAAGCAAATAGAGCTATTGTTCAAAACAATAAGTTTTGTGGTAATTTTATCTTCTTTAAGACAGCAAAAATTATCGTTTTATCGTTTCTTTTTATCTTACTGTTACCATGATTGTTATCTTCCTTATACTGTTATTTTTTTTTCGGGCAAGGACTCGAAGAAAAATCAATATAAAACCACTAAAGGGAGTAAAATATGAATGCTTTATGTTGCAGAGTTTCCATCTATTAAGAGTCCCTCGCGAAAATTATTAGCGTGGTTATTTTCTGCGTTTACCACACATGTTTGCAATTTAGCAATTTGAACCATCAGTTTTTCGTTATTGCCTCCCCACTGCACCCCTCCTTGCTTGACAAGCATATTTTCAATGTATTTAGTAAGTACATGATAATTATTATTAAAAAACGAATTTGCGTAGGACTCGTAAACTTGCTGCCAGGTGCGATAACATAATAGATAATAAGTTTGAAATACTAAACGAATACAGATAAACCACAGACTAACAGACGTAACACTTCGAACAAATTTTCTAACAAAGCATCGTTTCATTGACATTCCTAAATCTTGGAAAAAAACATCACCTGGTATAGTCTTCGCGCTACGCAGAGCGGATAAACCGCTTCCAAAACAAATTTGTTAAGTAAAAAACAGAAACGTATCAAGAATGTCTTCTCTTCAGAAGGGAGGACTTTGGTATAACCGGTATAACAGTTTGCAATAATTATTATTAATTATATTTCTACTTTCGAGCATCCCTAGGGGCTTCAATTTATAGCATATTCAGAGAATACTGTCGAATAAACTACTCATTCGTTTATTGAGCATCGAGTGAAGCAGTCATGGTTCGTTCCTTTACCGAAAGTCTTTCGTTAACCCTTTATATAAAGTGATATTAAATTTTGAAGGCTTTTATAAACAGTAATGAAACAGTTGTGCGAGTGACTGTGAGAAAAAAGGTTCCAGCGAGAAGGGATATACAGTGTACTCTCGGAAAAGTTAATCGATTGGGGAATGGGTCGATTAACTTTTCCGAAATATTACCTTTTCTGAGTACTCCTAAGAGTCATTAAAAATGATAAACACAAAAGCGAAAAATGTATTTTTGGATACAGGATACACATTTTGAAGTATCTGGAAGTTGTAACATAAAGAAATGTGTAGCAAGATCTTTATGAAACAATACTTAATTCCTTTCAGTAAATTTTAAATAGTCGGTTATACTAGTTTACTTTAAATTTTTCGTAGTTCACGACAATGTTTTGATGATGTTCGCGCTTATTTTTTGTTCCCTGCTGTTCCTTCTTTTGCATTTAAAATTCAATCTGAGTTTGCGCTGTTCCAGTATATTGTTAAAAATCCTGAGATAACTATGTGCCCGTATTGAACTGTTGCTACAATTGTCCGGTACAAGAGTTTACTTTAATCCCAGTTATGATGGGTTTCTGTATGAAACTGTGAAAAGGCGTCAAAAAATCGTAACATGCGAAATAAATAGAAGGAAAACACACTTGTGTGAATGAACGCTTTGGACAACCAAAAAATTCAAACTCTCAGAAAAGTTAAGGCAAAAATTAACTTTTTAGAGTGTTGTATGGGAGCTAATATTCACTTAACTTTTCCGAACAATTAACTTTTCCGAGAGTCCACGGTATAAAAAAACTTTTGTTTCGTTTTCGTTATAGGGATTTTATAGAGCAAAACAATGCATAATTAGCTGCGTGACAAAAAGGAGTGTACCCCATTAGGCATACGGACAATAGGCTTAAGGACGCTAGGCATACGGACGATAGGCATAATGGACTATAGGTATAATGGACTATAGGCATAATGGACGTTAGGCATAATGGACGTTAGGTATAATGGACGATAGGCATAATGGACGGTAGGCATAATGAACAATGTTTTTGTGTATAGGATACGAGATCACTGCACTTAGATCTATAGTGGTAGATCTACACGGGTGATAGGGAATGGACGTGCGGAAGGCATAACGAACGTTTGGCAATTTGCCGTTAGCTTGTAAGAGGTCTAATGAACTCAGTTTAAAAGTGCATTGCATATGGTAAAGTCAGATTACATACGAATGACTGAAACACAAAAGAATTGTACATTCAAGTTAAGTCTGCTAATTGTAATAATCTGACCTTCAAGAAAGGTTGTCAGATGTAGAAACTTAATACCACATGCAGAAACCTATTTATGAAACTGAAGGAAACCTGTGGGGTGCATCCCAGTTTTATATTCTCACTAGCTGACCCGACAAACTTCGTATTGCCACAAATTAACCTGTGTTGTACATAAATCATGAATCTCGGATGATCTTTGTCACAATCTCGAGTTTTGCAAGTTTCTGAGGAGTTCAACCTTAGATGATTTATTTTGGCAGTTACGTAACTATGAAAGCATCCCAGGCAACTAATAAGCATCACCTATGCTATTCAGATGCAGGCCAGTAAGCATTTAAGTCGCCTTAAATGCTACTTAAATGCTATTTTGGCAAAATATACAGCTACTTTACTGATAACCATCTTATAGTGCTGACAATGTTAATCTACAGCTAATTACCGACACGAAGAATTTGAATACAATTTTGAATGCCAATTTACAACACCTATGCAGTCAAAAAGCTAATATACAACAACGTGCAGCATAAAATGTCAGATATGCTGATTTGCTGCTTATGTTAATGCTTATTAGTTACCAGGAATGGGTAGTTTAATATACAAATTTGCAATTTTTCCTCACAGTAAGTAGAAAACAACTCCCCTGTCCCCTCATTGCATAGCCAGAAAGCGGATAGTACTATTCGCCATGATTGTATTTCAAACAACATTTCGCCGAATATCATTTTGAGAAAAACCTTAAGCGGAATGTACCATTTCACGGAAAACTTTTTTTGTGGAAAGTACCATTTCGCGATCCTCTCCTTACTCGCTGTCGCTCGTTCCAGGAAACCAGGTAGACCTAGGAAAACAAATAAACCTAGACAGTAGTGCTTTCTGCGGGGATTTGCCTCTCCCCAGTGGGCGGCGCTTCCGAGGGCGGGTTGCCGGCAACACTCGCGGCCGTCTCGTACTGAATGATCTAGTGTTACTATAGATAGTTTTTGTGTTTTTGTCACCCCCCCCCCCCCTTGGAAATTGGCTTGAAAAATCGGGGGGCAAAAAAATAATCTGTAGGATATGAGTCAAATTTCTTTTTATAGAATCAATTGTCTGTGGGCTCTACAGTCTGAAAAACTCGAAAAATGAGTCTCCGAGTTGAGTTAACGCTTCTACCACGAAACAGAAATGGAAATTCGAACAATGGAATTTCCGAAAATCGTCCAAAAAAAATTTCCTACGTTTTTGTCTTTTGTCGTATTTTTTTGCATAGAAAATAATAACGTATATATTATAAGCAAGATAGATTCGGTCTTCACGTTTAAACCTTAAATAAAAATTCTTAAAATCCATGTTTTTTTTGCTCGCTTAAAAAATTCACTTTGTTTTTTTTTCGCCCCCCCCCTTCAGTGGCCGAACACCGGAAGGACAAAAACTTTATAAAATATTTGTAATGGCCTTATTGACTAATGTTTTATGGAAGAGTCTCGAATTTCTCGAAGTCGATTAGTTTTCGAGTTTCGCAAAAATTTCTGTTTTATTTGTATGAGAGTCCATATCCACCTACCACAGGGGTAAGAGGTCTCTAACTGTCATAAAATAAATTCAAGACTCCAAAATTTCCCACATGCCAAATTTGGTTCCATTTGCTTGATTAGTTCTCAAGTTATAAGGAAATTTGAATTTCATTTGTATGGGAGCCCCCCACGCTATGTCCGAAGGTAATTATTGTTTAACTTTCATGCACCTCAGATTTTTCTTCACAGGATGTTAGTATTGGTCAAAACAATTAATTTGGAGAAGGTCTTGAAATATTCTATCTTGTTTTTTTTAAATTCAATTTTCAAGGTTATATAGGGGTCATTCCCTTTCAAATGATCATATCCGTTGTAATCGACCACCTCCGATTTCAACAAAATTTGGTATAATTGCTCATTCCGACCCCACATTCGATTTCCTAAAGTTTTGTACAGATTGATCAATCCCCCTTGCAGTGACGCTTCTCCAATTTTCTTAGATTTTCGAAAAAACTCATTTTTCATTGCATGTCACTGCAAGGGGGATTGATCAACCTGTACAAAACTTTGGGAAATTGAATGTGGGGTCAGAATAAGTAATTATACCAAATTTGGTTGAAATCGGTGGTGGTCGATTACAACGGATATGATCACTTGTGAGGGAATGACCCCTATATAACCTTGAAAATTGAATTTTGTAAAAAAACCCAAGATAGAAAATTTAATACCTTCTCTAAATTAACTGTTTTGACCAATACTAACATCCTGTGAAGAAAAATCTGAGGTGCATGAAAGTTAAATAATTTCCTTCGGACATAGCATGCTCCCCCCTCCTTCTAAACAGGCGAGAGGTCTTAATTCATAATAGAAAAAATTTCTGCCCCTAAAAGCCAAATTTGGTTCAATTTGCTTGATTAGTACTCAAGTTATAAGGAAATTTGTATTTCATTTGTATGGGAGCGCTCCATCTTAAAAGGGAAAGGTGGTAATTCACCATAGAAAAAATTTCTGCCATCTAAAGTTCCCACATGCCAAACTTGGTTCCATTTGCTTGATTAGTTCTCGAGATAAAAGGAAATTTGCATTTCATTTGTATGGAAGACTACCCTCTTAAAGAAAAGATGGGTCATAACTCGCTTTCTAAAGAGGAGAGGGGTCTCAATTCATCATAAAAAAAATTTTTGCCTCCAAAACCACTCATATGTCAAATTTGGTTCCATTTGATTGATTAATTCTCGAGTTATGAGAAGATTTGTATTTCATTTGTATAGGAGCCCCCCTCCCAAAGTGGGGAGGGGTCCCAATTCGTCATAGATAAAATGTTTGCCTCCGAAAACACCCACATGCCAAATGTGGTTCCATTTGCTTGATTAGTTTTCGAGTTATGAGGAAATTTGTATTTCATTTGTATAGGAGCCCCCCTCTTAAAGTGGGGAGGGGTCCTAATTCACCATAGAAAATATTTTTGCCTCCAAAAACACCTACATGCCAAATTTGGTTTCATTTGTGTGATTAGTTCTCGAGTTATGAGGAAATTTGTATTTCGTTTGTGTAGGAGCCCTCCCTCTTAAAGTGGGGAGGGGTCCTAATTCACCATAGAAAATATGGTTGCCCTCGAAAACTTTCACATGCCAAATTTGGTTCCATTTGCTTGATTAGTTCCCGAGTTATGCAGAAATTTGTGTTTCATTTGTATGGGAGCCCCCCCGCTTAGTGGGAAGAGGGGTCTCTAACCATCACTAAAACCTTTCCTGGCCCCAAAAACCTCTACATGCAAATTTTCACGCTGATTGGTTCAGTAGTTGATTCTATAAGGAACATAGGACAGACAGACAGACAGACAGACAGACAGACAGACAGACAGACAGACAGACAGACAGACAGACAGACAGACAGACAGACAGACAGACAGACAGACAGACAGACAGACAGACAGACAGACAGACAGACAGACAGACAGACAGACAGACAGACAGACAGACAGACAGACAGACAGACAGACAGACAGACAGACAGACAGACAGACAGACAGACAGACAGACAGACAGACAGACAGACAGACAGACAGACAGACAGACAGACAGACAGACAGACAGACAGACAGACAGACAGACAGACAGACAGACAGACAGACAGACAGACAGACAGACAGACAGACAGACAGACAGACAGACAGACAGACAGACAGACAGACAGACAGACAGACAGACAGACAGACAGACAGACAGACAGACAGACAGACAGACAGACAGACAGACAGACAGACAGACAGACAGACAGACAGACAGACAGACAGACAGACAGACAGACAGACAGACAGACAGACAGACAGACAGACAGACAGACAGACAGACAGACAGACAGACAGACAGACAGACAGACAGACAGACAGACAGACAGACAGACAGACAGACAGACAGACAGACAGACAGACAGACAGACAGACAGACAGACAGACAGACAGACAGACAGACAGACAGACAGACAGACAGACAGACAGACAGACAGACAGACAGACAGACAGACAGACAGACAGACAGACAGACAGACAGACAGACAGACAGACAGACAGACAGACAGACAGACAGACAGACAGACAGACAGACAGACAGACAGACAGACAGACAGACAGACAGACAGACAGACAGACAGACAGACAGACAGACAGACAGACAGACAGACAGACAGACAGACAGACAGACAGACAGACAGACAGACAGACAGACAGACAGACAGACAGACAGACAGACAGACAGACAGACAGACAGACAGACAGACAGACAGACAGACAGACAGACAGACAGACAGACAGACAGACAGACAGACAGACAGACAGACAGACAGACAGACAGACAGACAGACAGACAGACAGACAGACAGACAGACAGACAGACAGACAGACAGACAGACAGACAGACAGACAGACAGACAGACAGACAGACAGACAGACAGACAGACAGACAGACAGACAGACAGACAGACAGACAGACAGACAGACAGACAGACAGACAGACAGACAGACAGACAGACAGACAGACAGACAGACAGACAGACAGACAGACAGACAGACAGACAGACAGACAGACAGACAGACAGACAGACAGACAGACAGACAGACAGACAGACAGACAGACAGACAGACAGACAGACAGACAGACAGACAGACAGACAGACAGACAGACAGACAGACAGACAGACAGACAGACAGACAGACAGACAGACAGACAGACAGACAGACAGACAGAAATACATTTTTATATATAAGACTAGCTGACCCGACAAACTTCGTATTGCCACAAATTAACCTGTGTTGTACATAAATCATGAATCTCGGATGATCTTTGTCACTATCTCGAGTTTCGCAAGCCCCCCAGTGGGCGGCGCTTCCGACGGCGGGTCACCGGCAACACTCGCGACCGGCTCGTCCTGAATGATCTAGTGTTACTATAGATAGTTTTTGTGGTCTTGTTATTGATTAATGTTTTATGGAAGAGTCTCGAATTTCTCGAGTTGGATTAGTTTTTGAGTTTCGCAAAAATTTCTGTTTTATTTGTATGAGAGTCCATATCCCCCTACCACAGGGGTGAGAGGTCTCTAACTATCATAAAATAAATTCAAGACTCAAAAATCTCCTACATGCTAAATTTGGTTCCATTTGCTTGATTAGTACTCAAATTATAAGGAAATTTGTATTTCATTTGTATGGGAGCCCACCCTCTTAAAAGGGAAAGGGGTCGTAATACACCACAGAAAAAAAATTCTGCCATCTAAAACTCTCACATGCCAAATTTGGTTCCATTTGCTTGAGTAGTTCTAAAGTTATGAGCAAATTTGTATTTCGTTTGAATGGGAGCCCCCCCCCCCCTCCTAAAAAGGTAAGAAGTCCTAATTCATAATGGGAAAAATGGTTGCCTCCAAAAACACCCACATGCCAAATATGGTTCCATTTGCTTGATTAGTTCTCGAATTATGAGGAAATTTGTATTTCATTTGTGTAGAAGCCCCCCCTCTTGAAGTGTGGAAGGATCCTAATTCACCGTAGAAAATATTTTTGCCTCCAAAAACCTCCACATGCCGAATTTGGTTCTATTTGCTTGATTAGTTCTCGAGTTATGGGGAAATTTGTATTTCATTTGTATTGGAGCCCCCCCTCCTAATGTGGGAAGAGGTCCTAATTCATCACAGAAAAAATTCTTGCCTCCAAAAACACCTACACGCCAAATTTGGTTCCATTTGCTGGATTAGTTCTCGAGTTATGAGGAAATTTGTATTTCGTTTGTATAGGACCCCCCCTCTTAAAGTGGGGAGGGGTCCCAATTCATCATTGAAAAAAAAATTGTCTCCAAAAACACACATATGCCAAATTTGGTTCAATTCGCTTGATTAGTTCTCGAGTTATGAGGAAATTTGTATTTCATTTGTACAGGAGCCCCTCCTCTTAAAGTGGGGAGGGGTCCTAATTCACCATAGAAAATTTTCTTGCTCTCGAAAACCTTCACATGCCAAATTTGGTTGCATTTGCTTGATTAGTTCTCGAGTTATGAGGAAATTTGTATGGAAGCCCCCCCTCTTAAAGGGGAGAGGAGTTATAATTCCTCTTATAAAGAGGGGAGGGGTCTCAATTCACCGTAGAATAAATTCTTGTCACCAAAAAAAACACCCACATGCCAAATGTTGTTCTATTTGCTTGATTAGTTCTCGAGTTAGGAGGAAATTTGTATTTCATTTGTACAGGAGCCCCCCCTCTTAGAGTGGGGAGGGGTCTTAATTCACCGTAGAAAATTTTCCTGCCCTCGAAAACCTTCACATGCCAAATTTGGTTCCATTTGCTTGATTAGTTCTCGAGTTATGAGGAAATTTGTATGGAAGCCCCTCCTCTTAAAGGGGAGAGGAGTTACAATTCCCCTTATAAAGAGGGAGGGGTCTCAATTTACCATAGAATAAATTCTTGTCACCGAAAACACCCACATGCCAAATTTGGTTCTATTTGCTTGATTAGTTCTCGAGTTATGAGGAAATTTGTATTTCATTTGTACAGGAGCCCCCCCTCTTAAAGTGAGGAGGGGTCCTAATTCAACATAGAAAATTTTCTTGCCCTCGAAAACTTTCACATGCCAAATTTGGTTCCATTTGCTTGATTAGTTCTCGAGTTATGAGGAAATTTGTATGGAAACCCCCCCTCTTAAAGGGGAGAGGAGTTATAATTCCCCTTATAAAAAGGGGGGGTTCTCAAATTATCCTAGAATAAATTTTTGTCACCGAAAACACCCACATGCCAAATTTGGTTCTATTTGCTTGATTAGTTCTCGAGTTATGCAGAAATTTGTGTTTCATTTGTATGGGAGCCCCCCCTCTTAGTGGGGGGAGGGGTCTCTAACCATCACTAAAACCTTTCCTGGCCCCAAAAACCTCTACATGCAAATTTTCACGCCGATTGGTTCAGTAGTTTTTGATTCTATAAGGAACACAGGACAGACAGACAGACAGACAGACAGACAGACAGACAGAAATCCTTCTTTATAGGTATAGATTCGAATGCTCCTTATTCAAGTGACTTGCACTTCTTCCTGCAATAGACAGCAATTATCTGAATATATAATGATATATCAATTGAGCCTTATCTCTTTTAAAATAAAGCTGGGAAAAAGCGGCGTGTTCCACATGCCAAAAGCACCTTGTTTTATTTTTGTGACACATAAATCGGCTAACTACTTAATAAATAGGTTTACAATGTTTTCTGTAATAATTGCTATTGAATCCCAGCTGTTTTGACGTAATGTGTGCCCCCTTAAGGCGCGAATGTGTTAGCAAAGCCTTATATACTGCCCTTACTCGCTATCGCTCGTTCGGACTCAACTAAGGGATAACCCCTAGGGTAAGGGATCTAGTTTTCGAAACCTGTGCTAGTTTTCGCACCACTGATAAAACATTCATCAAATAGATTCCTAACAAAACGGTAGAGAAAAGCGATTATTTAGGATATTGTCAAGGTTGTTAGTTTGCTAGAAATTTTGCAATACCCCACCAAAATTTGTGTCTGTACGTCCAAATAATCAAGTTTTTTAAACTGGGAGTTCGAGTATTTTCTTTTCGTCTAGTGAAAACAGATACGGAATCAAACTTTCCATAAATTGTGTATACATATTAGGACACTGAATTCAAGCAATATGTTATTATACAAAGAAAAGGCAATATTTCTGTCCAATTTTCTTTTGTTGCAGTGCATATTTGTGTTTTATGATGTAGATAGAGACGTTTAAAAAAGTACGAAAATTGAAACGCGAAACCGTTTGTATTCTAGATTTCGCGCGGTCGAAACAGCCTGCTGTATGCTTTCAACGACACTTGTTTCATTTTTCGACCCGTCGTCCAAAAGCCATCACGCAGAAAAATGATGATAGTTTAAAACAACAATTACCTGTTGTTGAGTATAACTGGAACCATATTTTTGATTCAAAAACATATTGTTTAAACTTAATTCATACTCCTTTTGCTTTTACTAGATCGTTTATTACCTCAAAAATACTTATTTTTGATTCTACAATTTTTTCTTTGATAGAAACTAGCTATTATTCGAAACAACAAAACTTATTGTTGAACTAAAAGGGCAAACAGTTAGAATCAAAAAATATCTGGGTTAGCCTTCAGTCAACAAAATTTTCTGTTGAATTTATCTTTATCTTTATCTTTATTATCTTTAATTGTTGCAGAGTAAGGTAAACCTTTTAAATTACTACAACTAGTTTTGAAATCAGTTCTTCCTATTTGTACACTTTATACGTAAAAACTAATTTTAATTTTGCTGATATTCTCTATTGAACCAGGCCATGCAATCTCGCCGAAATGCAATGAATGTGTAACTGTTTTTAATTTCGTTTGGAAGTAGATTCCAATAAGCAATGCCCCTAACAAATATAGTATTGCCGTAATGCGCTGTATTGTACTGCGGAATTAAAAAATTTCTTGTTCGAGAGCTTCGAAACGCATGCAACTTATTTTTTAAATATTGAGGAGAAGGAAAGTTTTTGATTTTATATATAGTCAAACATGCACGTAGCTTATAAAACTCTTCAAATGGACATCCAAGTAAGTGCTTTTGGAGGTGGCTAACTCGGGAATATCTACTAAGATTATAAACGTACCTGACACAGCTATTCAGTGCAACGCGTAATTTATTGAAAGCTCTTGCGGAAACATTCAAGAGGAACTCGGCACCGTAAATAAAATGTGGAAAAATTAATGACTTGAATAGTTTCAGTTTCACATCAGATTTAAGCATACTAGACGTTAGCCATAGGTGCCTTAGAACATTGTACACCTTGGAACACATAGTGTAAAGGTGACTGTCCCAATCGAGATCAGAGGTTAGAATGAAACCGAGGTTAATACACTTGTCAATATATTCAACAGTGCTCGGGCCAAGATATATGGTCGGTAACAGATTACGATTCCTATTCCTAGAAATAAACATCGCCTTAGTTTTTTCAACATTGATAGGTAATAGGTTATCTAGTGACCAACTATTTATCCTTTGTAAGTCGTGATTCAACAGTCTCACCATCTCTTCAATAGGAGAATCAATAGAGCATAAATATATTTGAACATCATCAGCGTACATATGTATTTTACAAAACTTTAACATAGCCGGTAAATCGTTAATATACAGAGAAAATAGTAATGGCCCCAATATGGAGCCCTGAGGTACTCCAGATGTTATATTAACAGAACGAGAGTTAATCCCATTGACTGAAACAACTTGAGATCGATTGGATAAATAAGATTGAATAAGACGGAAGGAGCGACTAGAAAAGTAAAACTGTTCCGACAATTTTCGTAATAATTTGTTATGAGATACACGATCAAATGCTTTTGAGAAATCTATTAACAAGAGAAGTGCAGTACCTTTGCTGTCAATTGTTTTATTGATGTCGTCATGCACCTTAAGAAAAGCGGTTGTAGAACTGTGATTGGATCGAAATCCTGATTGAAATTCGCTCAAAATCCCAACAGAGTTAATAAAGACTTGAATTTGGGTTTTAAGAATTTTTTCAAAAGCTTTTGATAGACCGCATAATATGCTAATAGGTCTCAAGTTGCTCAAATTTACATTTTTCTGTTTCTTTTTAATCGGAATAACTCTGGCAGCTTTCCATGCGCTGGGAAATTTGGAACATTGTAAGCATAGATTAAATACAAAAGTTATTTGTGAAGCAACGAACGGTAGGATTATTTTAATGAAACGGAGTGGAATTCCATCCACACCGATAGCATTCGATTTAATCGAGTTTATGGCGTAAAAAACATCATGTTCTCTAATTGTAGAAAAAATAAATCCATTTTCATTTCGATAAGGATTCGGTAACCTGCTATCGTCTATAATGAAATTTGATCCGAAGTATTCATTAATTTCGTCGCTTGAGTTTTCAAACTGTACATTATTGTTGGCAGATTTTACTATATTTAAGTGCTTCAATTTTTTCCACAAATCATTAGTGGAACTTGAAGTATTTATTCGAGAAGACATATAATTCGCTTTAGCAGTGGAAATCAGTTGAGTTACTTTATTACGCAAACGCTTATATTGATTGAAATTTGAAGCATTTCTGCTAGAAATCCATAAACGATACGCAATGTTCCTCTCAATCATGGCAAGTTGTATTTCACTATTAAACCAGTTGTTTTTCTTGGGTTTTAGAACCTTTGTGGGTACGAATGAATCATAGAGCTCAGTAATTTTATGGTTAAGGAAATCCAGAGCAACATCGGGGTCAGAAATAGAATACAATAGAGACCAGTTGATTGATTCAAAAGCGATACGCAGCGCAACCAAGTCTATACTATTGTAATCTCTGAAATATTGCAAAGGGTGGTGAGTAATCTCATTACGGTGTACGCCTAATGATGCAAATATAATGTCATGTTTAGAGAAACCGGGCGCTGATACTTGGTTGAAATTCAAAATAAATTCAGTATCATTCGTTAATACCAAGTCAAGCAGCGAGCTTCCTCCAGTATAAAAATGTGTAGGTTCAAAATTGACGCATGTTAAACCCAAAGCGTTCAATGCACTATTTAATTCAATAGCACGAGTTGTAGAATAACGTAAGTCGGTATTTAAATCTCCAACCACTACAATATTCGTATAATGCAGTGCCAACACAGTAAGTTGATCGTATAAAATTTCAGAGCAATCATTACGTGGGGGATTGTATACTGCTCCCAATAAAAATTTGGCATGGTTATGTTGAACTTCTATGAACATATATTCTGTTTTGTTAGCAACCTCAACATCACCAGCAAATTTTGAATGGGATAAAATTTTACAATTCAGGTAATTCTTGTAATAAACACAGAGTCCGCCACCTTGACTATATGAACGATCATTCCTTATCAAATTATAACCATCAATAGACACTACATCGTCGGAAACACAGCCCGAAAGCCATGTTTCGGAGATACAAATTATATCTAGCTTGCTGTCATTAATAATAAATTTTAACTCATTGAATTTACTCATGTTGCGAGCGCATAAGCTTTGAACATTAATGTGACAGATATTCAGTCTGTCAGAACGTAATGCGCAATTCATAACTACTCGCGGTATACATGCAATACTAGTATTTGGTGGAACACTTGTATTATTAGCCGACATCAGAAGGTAGATAAATCAGAGGACAAAAGCAAGACAGCGTAACCCAGACCCAAATGAGAATATCAGCAGCAAAATCGAATATTGAGTGAAGATACATATGCAAAAAATTATAATACATTACTTTAAAGATGTCTTATTTCTATACTGAGTGTGTGAATCTACGTCACGTATTTAGATAGTACAATGGTTCATTTAGAAACTGAGAATATGCAAAAAATGCGATAATAAACCTCCGTATATAGCGATCAGCAGCAGCAACGATATCACCCATCAACATCATCAATGCAGCAGCAGCAACAGCAGAGTGGTCCAAACGTCGAACAGCATAACTTTTAGGAACGAAGGAATCACGGAATTTATAATGATCGGAATCATGGAATGACTTGAAAGGAATAAAGAAAAGCTTCATGGATGAGGTTGATATATCATAACTTTCAGGAGGGGACTAATCACGGAAATTGTAGGAAGGATACATGGAACAATGATGAAGGAAAAAAAGAGAAAAAAAGGAAAGGTTTATTTTTCCATCAGTTGGCCCAAAGATGTAATTCGTTGAACAGCAGCGTCTGAACTAGACTTCACGAAAACAGCACCATCCCTTGTGTAAACGGAGAACAGTTTACCAGCTTTTTTCAGCTTGACCGCTAATGATTTAATTTTGCGAACCTCCTCTGACAAACTTTCATTGAGGAAGATCCTGCTATTAACATCGAAGCCCAAGTGTGCAAGCGTAAGGTTGCGGGAAAACAAATATCGATTGTAAAAATCGTCACGGGCAAATTTAAATCCAAATTGTAAAGCGATCAGGGGAGTAGTTCCGACAGCTATAGGCGTTCTAGCCAGTCTTTTAGCGTAGATTTGAGGAATATTTTCTTCACGGTAGCCCAGAGCCATTGCAATTTTGATAAAGTAATCCGTCAGAATTTATACAGAATTCTTTTGCATTTACAATTTATTTTTCTGGGTGATGGAAGTTTAAAAAGTATTCAGACCCGAAAGTAATTGTATGATTTCAGGCGTTTTCTGGGATGGCATTTCAAACATTTTTCATCTATTCATTCAAAGGAGAAGGGTAATTTTAATACTCGACAAGAAAGGTTTACGGTTTAGTTTTAAAAAAATAATACCAATGTGGTATTACAGAAATGTTGTAGTTATTTTTTTGCAATAAATTCATCAATTTAAACAACCCTCGACTTTGAAAATACATTAAGGTACCCCGGGGCAAGTGGGAATACGGGGTAAGTGGGAACGGAGCTCATAACTCTCTTCAACCTCATTTTCTCCAAACAAACCTTTCTAGAAATGAAAGATACAACTCAAACGCGTGTATTAAAAATATAAATTATTTATAGCAGGCATTCCAAACATCAAAATTGGACTTTAAATTTGAGCGTGATTTTCAATTTGCGTTCTAAGTTTGACGCACCTTTCTAGAAATGATATTTTGACCACAAGCTTTACGTAAAAGTACATATTTTTTTGGCAGTAGGTAAATATAACGAGTGTATTAACAAATTACACCCGAAAACTATTTGTTTAATTTGACAAATGGCATTAAAATAAATGGGTCGAAATAAGGTCGGCACTTCGAACCATCCGGGGCAAGTGGGACCTATTAAAAATAAAGTGTTTCAGCACAAAACTTCCTGTCTTAATACATTTTTTAGATGAATTACCGAACATTTTCAGTTCAATTACATAATATTTATATCAGTAAAGCTTTAAAATAAAACCGAAAAGGACTAAACCAAGTGGCCCCAAAAAAAAAGCCCACATGCACAGCTTATGAGGGAACTAACAGTTTGGTCACACCTAAACGATGTTAATTGAATTTGGAAAGGCAAATTTGACATAATTAAGCAAATCTGCAACTGGAATTGAAACAATAAAGTGTTGTGGTTATTACAGCGTAACTATCTCTTATGAGTAGCTCTACCGAATTGGGCATGGTAGAACAAACAGATCATAATCGTAGTTTTGAGCTATTAAACAATGGTTAATCCTAAATTACGTCTCGCAAGAATTGGATACAACGACATATTCAACTACATTTCATAACAATAATGCTTTACAACGTAATTGCTCACGATCTGTGTTTTATGTAAATTATAAAATCGCCCGTTGTGATCTGAATTTGTTACGCTGTTTTCGAATGAACCCTCGTACAAATATTGTTTGGCTGGTAAACGGCTGAATAATGCGTACCGTCGGTGCCTTGTGCACGTGTAGGCATAAAATAGACCCTACAGTGGTCCATAGCCTCTTATTCAGCAACTCCTATTCCTACCGCCTCGTGGTACCAGCCGGGATACGAGCAACTTTGGTGGAGATCGGGTAACCAACCCCGGTGGAAGCCAAGGTCGCATGCTGACAGGAAAGGAGGGCTCTTTCGAGCTTCGTTGGCCCTCCGGCGAAACAGGGGGTTGGTGTAGCAGGCTTTGCGAGCCGTCACCACCAAAAACACTAAAGCACGGAACGAAGAACAAATATATTCTTACTGGAACAATCGGAATAGACCCACGCGACGAAAAAGGACTATGGATTGGAAACTCGGGACGTGGAACTGCCGATCTCTCAACTTCCAAGGGAGCACTCGAGTGCTCTCCGACGTATTGAAGAGCCGCAAGTTCGACGTCGTAGCGCTGCAGGAGGTGTGCTGGAAGAGCTCAACGGTACGTACGTTCAGAGATGGACATACCATCTACCAGAGCTGTGGCAACACACACGAGCTGGGTACAGCTTTCATAGTGATGGGCGAGATGCGGAAACGGGTGATTGGGTGGTGGCCAATCAATCCTCGAATGTGTAGGTTGAGAATCAAGGGCCGATTCTTCAACATAAGCATTATCAACGTGCACAGCCCTCACCTCAGAAGTACCGATGACGACAAGGATGAATTCTACGCGCAGTTGGAGAGTGAATACGACCGCTGCCCAAAACATGATATCAAGATCGTCATCGGGGATTTCAATGCTCAGGTCGGCCATGAGGAGGAATACAAACCGGTGATTGGAAGGTTCAGTGCACACCAGCGAACCAATGAAATGGGCCTAAGACTTATCGACTTTGCCGCCTCCAAGAATATGGCCGTACGTAGTACCTTTTTCCAGCACAGAATCCACCATAAGTACACCTGGAGGTCACCAAATCGGACAGAATCACAGATCGACCACGTTTTGATCGACAGTCGGCACTTCTCAGACATTATCGACGTCAGATCCTATCGAAGCGCTAACGTTGACTCGGACCACTACCTAGTTATGGTTAATATGCGCCCAAGACTCTCCGTTGTGAACAACATTCGGTACCGACGCCAGCCTTGGTTAGATCTCGCGCAGCTGAAGCAGCCAGACGTCGCCGCAAACTACGCGCATTCACTCGAAGCTGCGCTGCCGGAAGAGGACGAGCTGGACGAAGCCCCTCTCGAGGACTGTTGGAACACTATCAAAACAGCCATCAGCAGTGTAGCGGAGAGCTCCATCGGGCATGTGGCCCGGAATCAGCGGAACGATTGGTTTGACGATGAATGTAGGAGGGTGATGGATGAGGAGAACGCTGCGCGGGCGGCCAAGATGCGCAGTGCCACACGTCAGAACGTGGAAAGACACAAACAGAAGAAGATGCAGCGAAACCAAATCTTTCGGGAGAAAAAGCGCACCCTGGAAGAGCAGGAATATGCAGAGTTGGAGCGGCTGCATCGTTCTCAGGAAACGCGGAAGTTCTACCAGAAACTGAACGGATCCCGCAAAGGCTTTGTGCCGCGAGCCGAAATGTGTCGGGATAAGACTGGCAGTATTCTGACGGACGATCGTGAGGTGACGGATAGGTGGAAGCAGCACTTCGACGAACACCTGAATGGCGCCCAGGCGGAAAACCATGGCGGCGGGGGAAAGCGATTTCGACGGTGCAGCAAACGGGGAAGAGGTGCCAGCCCCAACGATAGGCGAAGTTAAGGAGGCCATCATGCAGCTAAAGAACAACAAGTCAGCTGGAAAAGATGGCATCGGAGCGGAGCTTATTAAAATGGGACCAGAAAAGCTGGCCGTTTGTCTGCACCGACTAATTGTTAGAATTTGGGATACGGAACAGCTACCGGAGGAGTGGAAAGATGGGGTTATCTGCCCGATCTACAAAAAGGGCGACAAGTTGGACTGTGAGAACTATCGAGCGATCACCGTTCTCAATGCCGTTTATAAAGTGCTGTCCCAAATCATTTTCCGCCGTCTATCACCAATTGCGAATAGATTTGTGGGAACTTATCAAGCCGGCTTCGTCGAAGGTCGGTCTACAAGGGATCAAATATTTACACTGCGGCAAATCCTCCAAAAGGGCCGTGAATACAGAGTTCCCACGCATCATTTATTCGTTGACTTCAAAGCCGCATATGATACCATCGACCGGAAAGAGCTATGGAAAATCATGGACGAGAATAGCTTCCCCAGGAAGCTCATCAAACTGATTAAATCTACGTTGGATGGTACACAGTGCTGTGTTCGGATTTCGGGTGGATTGTCAAGTTCATTCGAATCACACAGAGGGCTTCGTCAAGGTGATGGTCTTTCATGCCTGCTGTTCAACATAGCGCTACAAGGTGTTATGAACCGAGCGGATATCAACACGCGGGGCACGATATTCAATAAATCTAGTCAATTCGTCTGCTTTGCTGATGACATGGATATTATCGGCAGAACATCTGTGGCGGTGGCTGAACAATACACCAGACTAAAGCGCGAAGCAGAAAAGATTGGGTTAAAGGTAAATACGTGTAAAACAAAGTACATGCTGGCCAGCGGAACCGAGGCCGAACGACACCGCTTGGGCAGTAGTATATTGATCGACGGCGATGAGTTTGAGGTAGTCGATGAATTTGTCTACCTTGGCTCACTGGTAACGGCGGACAATGATACCAGCCGTGAGATTCGGAGGCGTATTATCAGCGGAAGTCGTGCTTACTATGAGCTCCACAAGCAATTGCGGTCGAGCAGACTAAGTCCCCGTACAAAGTGCACCCTGTACAAGACGCTCATTAGACCGGTTGTTCTCTACGGGCATGAAACATGGACAATGCTCGAGGAGGACCTGCGGGTGCTCGGAGTTTTCGAACGACGAGTGCTAAGAACGATCTTCGGCGGCGTACAGGAGAGCGGAGTATGGAGGCGGAGGATGAACCATGAACTCGCACAGCTCTATGGCGAACCCAGTATTCAGAAGGCAGCTAAAGCTAGACGGATGCGATGGGCAGGGCATGTTGCAAGAATGCCGGACAACTACCCTGCAAAGATGGTGTTCGCCTCAAATCCGGTAGGAACAAGACGACCAGGAGCGCAGCGAGCAAGATGGTTAGACCAGGTGGAGCGAGATCTGGCGGAGAGTACTCGGTGTCCGAGGAATTGGAGAGCGGTAGCCCTTAACCGAGTTACATGGAGAAATTTTGTTCTACAGGCTTTGTCTTAGGACGGCAAGCCACCTAAGTAAGTGAGTAACAAATATTGTTTTTGATTGCTTCTTGCAATGCTTTTACATTTCTGTATATTAACTTACACAATTTACTATTATTTTATGCTTTTTAATCAAATTTGTATATACCATTTACCGGGGCAAGTGGGACCTATCGCCATAATTTTGAAAATTCTCCTCCAGATTCATTTTATGTAATTTGATAGGCCTTTTTCGTAATTAATCCTGCGAAGTGATACCACAGTTTTTGTGCTGAAAGAATTTTGAAATAATCATAGGTATAGAAAACACAGTGAAATAAACCCAAACTATGCATTTTTTAGGTCGCACTTGCCTCGGTGTACCTTACACGCAACACGCGAACACGCAAGTGTCGAAAACTAAAACAAGGGGTCGAAAATTAGCCCAATGGGATATTGAATTGAAACGAGAAAATGAGTGAAAAATACACATCGTACACTTATTTCCTTTTTAATGTTAATTGAATATACATCCATTGTACTATTCTATCATATTTTCGAAAAAATAGCGCTATTTGCACGATATATTGCATTTTGTTAGTCATGCGTTGGTTTCATAGGTCGAATTATAGTGCCCTTACCCTACTAGTCAGTACACCTAAGAAAACGCATGCCCCTAAATAGAGGTGATTTCTTCAGGGGGGCTGCCCCCCGCTCCCCCCCCCCGCAGTGGCCGGCGCTTCTGACGGCGGGTCGCCGGCGAACACTAGCGGCCTTCGGCCGTCTCGCCCTGAACCATCGAGGAAATGTTTGTTACTCACACGGTAAATAGGTCTCACACTTTAACCCATTTCCTCCCAGCCAAGGTGAGTTAAAATAGGTGATCTAGTTTTCACAGTTTGTAGAACAGAAGTGCGCGGAACGATTGGTTAGCAACCATCAACGTTGTTTATACATTCAATAGTTTCCGCTTTGAAAATATCGGTGATCGTCAAGGGCAGTGGTGCCCAGGCATGGGCGTGGTGCGGGCCAAATCAGATCGCCCAATAATGCCGCGGGCCGCAATAACCTCTGGCCATACCAGTGCATAACAAAATGAAAAATATACGACAACAAAAACCATTTTCTAGGAATCACCCCAAGATTTAAACCGGAAAGCATTCCGATGCACAACATGCACGAGGCATTACAACTAAACTGAGTGACTACTACGTCATCAAAAAAATTTCTCAAAAAAGTCCACCTTCTCTCAAATCAGTCCGCGGGCCGCACGAATCATCTTGAAGGGCCCCATGTGGCCCGCGGGCCGCAGTTTGGTCATCACTGGTCAAGTGAAAAACAAATTTGAACATCAGAAAACCTCTCTTGACTAACCTTGCTCCCAGCGTCGTGAAAACGCAACGCACCCTCGATCTCTCGATTTTAGAGAAGGCCGAATTAGAGATACCAAATTGGACCCAAAAAACAAAGAAAGATCGGGAAAAAATCTAATCGACCTGTTTTTGCTTAAAGCTTAGATGTTGCATATAACAAAATTACAGCTATGTAAACATAAAAGGTCTTGTTAATTTTCATTCAGCTCAAACTAGTAACATTACCCTCTGATAGCAAAGGCGAAACAGGTGAAAGCGGAAACGCCAATGACAGTACTTCTGGATTCGAATATAATGTTCTAAGCTCTCCGGAACGATAAAGCTACGTAAAAACTGCATACCATCCCACACCCCCTGTAATTCCATAAGTTTGCATTTCTTCGGCGTACCGTTGCGGGACATAGGGACAAAATTAAAAATATATCTCTGCGGGTTTTTAGTTGATCCAAAACAAAACTTTTCTGAAAGTTTCAGCTTTTTATCTCTGCTGGAAAATATGTGGGGCTAATGGATTAAAATGAGTGTAACTCATTTGCGCTTAAGAGAAAAAAACTGTTAGTACTACAAATAATTACCAAAATAAAACATAAGGCACAGAATGTGTTTGTTTTGTTCTTAGACTAAGGTGCCAGTGTTTTACGAAATGCTATTTTTCCTTCATTTGATATTTTTCTAAATAAAAGTCTGCGACGAGATTTAGTCAAGTAGAGGGTTGACCTTTCGTGTTTCGAACTTTTATGATTCTGTCAAATAAGAGTTTAGCCCATAATACGGCCAAATACAATTTCGGTCTTTGGTGGCAGTTGTTGAAATTCGGCCATTTGAATTTTGGTTATTTGTTATTGGATCCCATCTCATTTGAATCGTCTGTGAAGAGTCGTAAAACATTTTTCACGGAATTCTATCAAAAAGTAGTTATGCCATATGTTTTTCTGCCAAATGGTCTCATTGATGTTTCTATGGCAAACGACGTAATACCAAGCAGCATTATGCTAAATGACTTTATGTTGAATGAGTGGCTCCGGTTCTTATTATATCGTGACGCACTATTGTGTTATATTGTGATGATTGACTCAAGTGCGTATTCGTAAGTGATTTTTTTTAAATTATGCCTATAGTCCATTATGCTTATCATCCATTATCCTATCGTCCATTATACCTATCATCCATTATGCCTATCGTCCATTATGCCTATCATCCATTATGCCTATCGTCCGTTATGCCTATCGTCCGTTATGCCTAACGTCCATTATGCCTAATGTCCGTGTGCCTATCGTCCGTATGCCTAACGTAGCGCACCAGACAGAAAGGTGTATTTCAAAAGAATCCAGATGTAAAAAATCTCGTTAATTTCCCTTTTGACGTAGGACTACGTCTTACGGCAAGTTTTGAGATAGGGTGTCATTCCAAAAAATCGAAAAATGCAAGCGTCACGAAAAATGAAAGGCTTTGGGCGCTAATAGCTCAGCGGTTTTCCGATCGATTTTCAATATTCTTACACCAATCGATCGGAAAATCTTCTAAGAATTGACCCAAATGAAGAAAAGTATGGATTCTTGATGCTGAACTATTGAAAAATTGAAAATAATGAACCTATGTTTTATCAGAATTCTCGCTACGTGATTGGTTGTAAGATTCTTTACGAAGATCTGAACCTATACCAATTTGATATCTGTGCTTGGGAAGTAAGCCAAAAAAAGTGACCAAGTTTCCTCATTTCAACAAGATTTCTTAACACCGCGGTTAAACCTGGACCATTTTGATGTCCTTACTTGGGAAGTACGTCAGAAAGAATGACAAAGCCCCGCGTGCCAACAGATTTCTTACGAACGCGATTAAACCTAGTCCAATCCAATTTAATTTGATATCTGTGTTAGGGAAGTGTGCCAGAAAAAATGACACAAGTTCGTCGTCCCAACAGATCGTAAATTTTTTAGCGCGAGACGATTAAACCTAGGCGAATTTGATATCTGTGTTGGAAACATGTGCTACAGCTGCAGTGTTCGGTTATAGCTTTGTATGAATACGCATGCTTGCCGTTTCATTAGAAGTGTAGTGAAAAGATGTGCTGTTGATAAAATAGGATTGAATTGGTAAAATCCCTTTAACGTGGGGAACCATGAGTAATAAAAACAATCTTTAATTTCTGTTAGGTAGCAGGAAAGCTATAGTTTGTGTTCTTGCTTTTGTTAAATTGTTTCCAAATGCGCATAGAAATAACTCTGAAATCTTTTGAGAATTGAACGTATGCAGTGTTACTACTTTGATAAATGTTACATACAACGCATGTAGCATGTATATATGTTGCATATAGCATGTATACACGAGGAATCGAATGATTACAAGCATGGATACATGCTACTATCACTACAAAGAGACTCACGTAGTCCTGCATCACCTGTATATGCGGTCGTGTCTTGTACACAACCCCTCTGATTTTTAGTGTTTTTTGTCTAAATTAGTTGTTTACTCTTGAATTATTATTCTATAATGAATTCATTTCTTCTTTTCAATTCAAATTCATCTTTTTATGCGAAATTTTTATGTGCAAAATTGAAATTTATTCGAAGATACAGATATTAACTTCGATTAACGCACATCGAAATTGAAGAATTGAGTTAAAGATAATAGGATATGCAACTAAAATAAAAAGGATGAAAACCTCTTCAAACACATAACTGTGCAAAACAGTAAGCAATTTGGTCTGTAGTTTAGAAGATAATTTGAAGAAATTTTCTGATCCAAATAGGAGAATAGTGTGGCCATTAACAAGGGGAGGTTCAAAAACGTAAAAAGGCTTTGTGTCGATTTATAGGGATTACCACCAAGAAAAAAGATTTATAAGTGGCTGGGGACAACAGGAGGGGAACACACAAAGGGAGTAGACACATTCAAATGAAGGAAAAGGTTTTTGTCTCTTGCATTATGAGAATTTTCGTTACAATAACAGATATACAACTGACTGAGAGACAAAGATCAATCAGCTAGTTTTGAATAGCTCTCAAAGCATTTATGTAGGTGACGGATGATTACTAGTTTGGGGTTGTTATACTTACATGAATAGTGCCAACGAAAATTGTTCCGCAAAGAAGGTACAAATTTGTGTCCGAAAAAATACCCTTAACTTCGTCAAGATCTTTTTTAGAGAAACCCATATGAGGTAAGGCTTGCAATGCATGTTGAACGTGTGCTAAAAGTTTTAATTGTCCGACACCCACTGGGATGTAGTTGAGCTCCAACGTAAAATTTTTCATTTCAGATGTGATTTCTTTCAAATCATGCTGCCGCGTTTTTAGAAAATCAATTAGCATGATGGGAAGAAATTGGTTTTTGTAGTTGATGCGAATATGAGACGCAAGTTCTGGTGGTACATCGGCCGCTGACATTTCGAAATGTTCCGTCATGATATTGAGAAATATTTTAGTCCGAATGTGTGAAACAGGATTATGGAATTTTCGGTTTTGTTTCGTTTTTTGTTCCTGAAAAAAAAATAAAGACATGTAAGTACATGAAAAATGTCAAACTTCGCCATTTTCCTGTCATATGCAAAAGAGACGTAAAGGTCAATTTTTGGTCCAAAATGGCTGTATTTTGCCAAAAGTTTATGACGTGGGAATAAGTCTATGTTTGCTATACTGGGTTGGGTAACACTTTGTGAAAACAAAAATAGAAGTGTAACGTTTGAATGAAAGATTTCAAAGAGATTTTTTTTAATCCATCAAAAAAAATATGCGTATCAAGCATTTTTGCTTAAAGTTTAAACATGAAAACCAAATCCAATCTTACTTTTTATATACATATATAGTGTACTTTTTATTTATATATAGTGTACATTGAGACACTTTTTTCAAAAAATTTTTAAAATACACCTATTTGAATTCAATATAAACCATATTTTTGGGTAATAAAAAATAACTTAAAGGTCGTGCTGTATATTGTGTCGATAAAGTATCCATTACTGTTCACATATATACATTTATAAACATATAAAGAACAAATCGTGGACATCTGACTTTTAACTTACACTTCAGAACTCATTTACAGTCATTTACAGGATTGATTTGCAATTGAACACAAAAAAAAAAAAAAATCAAAAAATGCGTGGCGAAAGTTATGTCTCAGTGTCAGCCACGTCTATGTGCACTATGTATTAATAAATAGGATATAACTGATTTTAGGTTAAAACCGTCTCATGAAAAATCCGAAAATCTTAGCCATCTGCAAGTATCTGCAATTAGTTTTTATACCAATTTGTAGGGAATTATTTTAGCTATCTGCCCAAATGTTCATTTCAGAGAATACCTGGAAATACCATGGCTGGGAATACCTGGGAATAGTGCGATTTTTTTCATATATTTTACAACTTATTAAATATGCGTCCAAGCGTCAAACAATCTTTACAGAAAATGTGTATTTTAGCATACTGAATAACTTTGTAGGACATTTGAAAGCAATAAAAAAAATCGTGTACAAAGTTATTGAGTGTAATTGATTTTTTGGCGCTCTTTTTTAACACATCATTATATTTTGCAACCGGTAAGAGATAGATAGTTACTTTATTCAGCAAAGTTGCTTATTTTAGTATGTTCTGCAACTTTTTGGAGAAATTTTTTTTGAAATTATTCAAAAAAATAAAAGTAGGTATCACCCTAATAGGTGAATTCAAGGTCACCCTAATAGTGCAGAAAGATGCGCTATATTTTATTATTAAACTTCTCCGAAGACACCACCCTTCAAAAATTACGCAGTTTTTACCCAATTGCTAATGTCCGCACTTTTTCGAAACCGGGCCACTGTGCACCGATAACATTTTGACACATTCCGCGGGCCGGTATACCAATCAAACATTTTATAAAAATTGCTTTTAGCATAGTTGAATTTTTTCCATGATTGGGCAATGTTTAAAGCTTTAAAAACTGCCTTAATGGGTATTCTAGCATTTTAGGAAGTTATAAAACGTGCATCGAAAATAAATGAAATTCACAAGAAATAAATGATTTTTCGTGATATTTTTAAAAATGTTGCTACAGTGCGCTAAAACATTTAATAATATCACTTGTTTTCGACCAACATACAAAGAAATATATGCTGAATCCATTCCAAAAATAGTTTGGAAGTAATTTTTTGTAGTTATTTTGTATTTCAAGTGGATTAAATAGGGCCATTTTTTTGCGTTGTAACGTCACGAAAAAGGTGTACTTTTTCGCTTTCGCAGAAAAGTACAAATTCGAACAATCAAATAATCCATATTCTCTTTGTACTCATAATTACCTTTAAAACGGTGCCTAAAAAATGAAGATAAGTTAAGTAGAACCTTAATTACAACTGATTAAAGCTCGCGTTGTAACGTCACGGCGGACAGCCGGACGGATTCAAAACAAGTGAGACATAAATAATAGCATCGAAACCTTAAGATATAGCATAATAGTTGCTTCAGAAAAGTTTCTTCATTTAAAAAGCACTTTTTAGTGATGAAAAAACATTTGGACATTAAGGTGCCCCTAAGCAGATACAAAAACTATTTTCTCTATTTCAAGTCAGAAATGATTGCTGTCTACAGAAAACTTGTAGAGAAACTAATTTCAAGAAATTTCGTTGAGTGCTGAAGGTTTCTATTTCTTACATGAAAAAAGTTATAGAGCCAAACTCTTAGGGACACCCTTAAAAATAGTTTTGACGTAAGACTACGTCTTACGGCAAGTTTTGAGATAGGGTGTCATTCCAAAAAATCGAAAAATGCGAGCATCACGAAAAATGAAAGGTTTTGAGCGCTAATAGCTCAGCGGTTTTCCTATCGATTTTCAATATTCTTACACCAATCAATCGGAAAACCTTCTAAGAATTGACCCAAATGAAGAAAAGTATGGATTCTTGATGTTGAACTATTGAAAAATTGAAAATAATGAACCTATGTTTTACCAGAATTCTCGTTTCGTGATTGGTTGGAAGATTCTTTACGATGATCTAAACCTATACCAATTTGATATCTGTGCTTGGGAAGTAAGCCAAAACAAGTGACCAAGTTCCCTCATTTCAACAAGATTTCTTAAACCGCGATTAAACCTAGACTATTTTGATGTCCTTGCTTGGGAAGTACGCCAGAAAGAGTGACAAAGCCCCCTCGTGCCAACAGATTTCTTACGAACGCGATTAATGCTAGTAAAATTTGATGTCTGTGTTAGGGAAGTGTGCCAGAAAAAATTACACAAGTTCGTTGTCTCAACAGATCGCAAATTCTTTACTGCGAGACGATTAAACCTAGGCGAATTTGATATCTGTGTTGGAAAAATGTGCTACAGCTGTAGTTTTCGGTTATAATATGACTCTGTATGAATACGCATGCTTGCCGTTTCATTAGAAGTGTAGTGAAAAGATGTGCTGTTGATAAAATAGGATTAAATTAGTAAAAGCCCTTCAACATGGGGAACTATGGGTAATAAAAAAATCTTTAATTTCTGTAAGGTAGCAGGAAAGCAATAGTTTATGTTCTTGATCATGTTAAATTGTTTCCAAATGCCCAGAGAAATAACTCTGAAATCTTCTGAGGATTGAACGTATGCAATGTTACTACTTTGATAAATGTTGCATACAACGCATGTAGCATGTATATATGTTGCATATAGCATGTATACATGAAGAATCGAATGATCACAAACATGGATACATGCTACTATCACTACAAAGAGACTTACGTAGTCCTGCGTCACCTATATATGCGGTCGTGTCTTGTACACAATCCCTCTGATTTTTTTTATCTATCTCTTTAATAACACTTCGTACGCCTTTTAGATGTTCTAAGAAATTGGTAATCGAATCAAATTGCACATTTTCGTCGAAGATAGTAGAGATCTATCTTTTTCCCTTTAGGAGCTATCCCTTGTTTCTTTTATTTCTACATGTTCACCTACGGTTGCCTTCATAATAACTTTTTTTGGATTTTCGACAGAGTTCTACTCTAACTTGTACATGGTGGGATACAGCATAAATTGACTCACAAAAAACAAGTGAGTTTAGCTGCTCATAGCTGCTCTCCCCCGAGATACATCCCCTTGAAGAGTACATGTAAAAATAAAAAAGCAGTGATAGCTTCTAAAGGGAAAAAGATAGAGGTCTACTATGTTGGACAAAAATGAGCAATTTAATTAGATCACCAATTTCTTAGAACATTTGCAAGGCATACGAAGCGTTATTAAAGCGCTAGATAAAAAAAAACTATTTTTGAGGGTGCCCCTAAGAGTTTTTCTCTATAACTTTTGTCATGTAAGAAATAGAAATCTTCAGTATTCAACAAAGTTTCTTAAAACTAGTTTTACTACAAATTTTCTGTAGACAGCAATCATTTCTGACTTAAAATAAAGAAAATATTTTTTGTATCTGCTTGTGGACACCCTAATGTCCGAATATTTTTTCACCACTGGAAAGTGCATTTTAAATGAAGAAACTTTTCTGAAGCAACTATTATGCTATGTCTTAAGGTTTCGATGATATTACTTATATCTCACTTTCTTAGAATTACTCGCACTGCGCGACGTAATTTGTGAACAACCCCAAAATTACGTAGTCAAAATAGTGAAAGACATACTATCAACACGTCTTTGGATTATCTGTTATATACAGAAGGCAGCAACAGTGATAATTGACGAATAGAGTAAGGAGGGGTAAAAGTGCGATGAGGGTAAAAGTGCGATTCAATGATTTATCAGTGCGGATTCCGAGTAAATTGACAACATTGGCATGGATGGGTGAGTACTTTGACAGCTTAAATCTATCAGAAACATTTGTTGTTTACGAAGCATAGTTGCTGAGTTATGGGTAAATGTTATTTTAGAACGGTTTTGCCTTTCTACTATATAAATATATAGTACTAGCTGAACCGACAAACTTCGTATTGCCACAAATTAACCTGTGTTGTACATAAATCATGAATCTCGGATGATCTTTGTCACTTCTCGAGTTTTGCAAACCCCCCAGTGGGCGGCGCTTCCGACGGCGGGTCACCGGCAATACTCGCGGCCGTCTCGTCCTGAATGATCTAGTGTTACTATAGATAGTTTTTGTGGTCTTGTATTGACTAATGTTTTAGGGAAGAGTCTCGAATTTCTCGAGTTCGATTAGTTTTTGAGTTTCGCAAAAATTTCTGTTTTATTTGTATGAGAGTCCATATCCCCCTACCATAGGGGTGAGAGGTCTCTAACTATCGTAAAATAAATTCAAGACTCCAAAATCTCCCACATGCCAAATTTGGTTCCATTTGCTTGATTAGTTCTCAAGTTATAAGGAAATTTGAATTTCATTTGTATGGGAGCTCCCCTCTTAAAAGGGGAAGGGGTCGTAATTCACCATAGAAAAAATTTCTGCCATCTAAAACTCCCACATGCCAAATTTGGTTCCATTTGATTGATTAGTTCTCGAGATAAGAGGAAATTTGCATTTCATTTGTATGGAAGCCCACCCTCTTAAAGGCGAGATGGGCCATATCTCGCTTTCTAAAGAAGAGAGGGGTCTCAATTCACCATAGAAAAAAATCTTCCGTCCAAAACCACTTACATGTCAAATTTGGTTCCATTTGCTTGATTAGTTCTCGAGTTATGAGGAAATTTGTTTTTCATTTGTATAGGAGCCTCCCCCTCTTAAAGTGGGGAAATCCATAGAAAATATTCTTGCCTACAAAAACACCCACATGATAAATTTGGTTCCATTTGCTTGATTAGTTCTAGAGTTATGAGGAAATTTGTATTTCGTTTGTATGAGAGCCCCCCCTCTTAAAAAGGTAAGGGGTCCTAATTCATCATAGAAAAAATGGTTGCCTCCAAAAACACCCACATGCCAAATATGGTTCCATTTGCTTGATTAGTTCTTGAATTATGAGGAAATTTGTATTTCATTTGTGTAGAAGCACCCCCTCTTAAAGTTGGGAGGGGTCCTAATTCACCATAGAAAATATTTTTACCTCCAGAAACTTCCACATGCCAAATTTGGTTCTATTTGCTTGATTAGTTCTCGAGTTATGAGGAAATTTGAATTTCATTTGTATAGGAGCCCCCCCTCCTAAAGTGGGTAGGGGTCCCAATTCATCATAAAAAAAAATTTTGTCTCCAAAAACACCCACGTGCCAAATTTGGTTCCATTTGCTTGATTAGTTCTCGAGTTATGAGGAAATTTGTATTTCGTTTGTATAGGAGCCCCCCCTCCTAAAGTGGGGAGGGGTTCTAATTCACCATAGAAAATATTCATGCCCTAGAAAACTTTCACATGCCAAATTTGGTTCCATTTGCTTGATTAATTCTCGAGTTATGAGGAAATTTGCATTTCATTTGTATAGGAGCCCCCCTTCCTAAAGTGGAGAGGGGTCCCAATTCATCATAGAAAAAAATTTTGTCTCCAAAAACACCCACGTGCCAAATTTTGTTCCATTTGCTTGATTAGTTCTCGAGTTATAAGGAAATTTGTATTTCGTTTGTATAGGAGCCCCCCTCTTAAAGTGGGGAGGGGTCCTTATTCACCATAGAAAATATTCTTGCCCTCGAAAACTTTCACATGCCAAATTTTGTTCTATTTGCTTGATTAGTTCTGCAGTTATGAGGAAATTTGTATTTCATGTGTATAGGATCCCCCCCTCCTAAAACGGGGAGGGGTCCCAATTCATCATAGAAAAAATTTTTGTCTCCAAAAACACCCACATGCCAAATTTGGTTCCATTTGCTTAATTACTTCTCGAGTTATGAGGAAAATTGTGTTTCTTTGGTACAGGAGCCCCTCCTCTTAAAGTGGGGAGGGGTCCTAATTTACTATAGAAAATATTCTTGCCCTCGAAAACCTTCACATGCCAAATTTGGTTCCATTTGCTTGATTAGTTCTCGAGTTATGAGGAAATTTGTATGGAAGCCCCCCCTTTTAAAGAGGAGAGGAATTATAATTCCCCTTATAAAGAGGGAAGGGGTCTCAATTTACCATAGAATAAATTCTTGTCACCGAAAACACCCACCTGCCAAATTTTGTTCTATTTGCTTGATTAGTTGTCGAGTTATGCAGAAATTTGTGTTTCATTTGTATGGGAGCCCCCCCTCTTAGTGGGGGGAGGGGTTTCTAACCATCACTAAAACCTTTCCTGGCCCCAAAAAACCTCTACATGCATATTTTCATGCCGATGGGTTCAGTAGTTTTCGATTCTATAAGGAACATACGGACGGACGGACGGACGGACGGACGGACGGACGGACGGACGGACGGACGGACGGACGGACGGACGGACGGACGGACGGACGGACGGACGGACGGACGGACGGACGGACGGACGGACGGACGGACGGACGGACGGACGGACGGACGGACGGACGGACGGACGGACGGACGGACGGACGGACGGACGGACGGACGGACGGACGGACGGACGGACGGACGGACGGACGGACGGACGGACGGACGGACGGACGGACGGACGGACGGACGGACGGACGGACGGACAGACAGACAGACAGACAGACAGACAGACAGACAGACAGACAGACAGACAGACAGACAGACAGACAGACAGACAGACAGACAGACAGACAGACAGACAGACAGACAGACAGACAGACAGACAGACAGACAGACAGACAGACAGACAGACAGACAGACAGACAGACAGACAGACAGACAGACAGACAGACAGACAGACAGACAGACAGACAGACAGACAGACAGACAGACAGACAGACAGACAGACAGACAGACAGACAGACAGACAGACAGACAGACAGACAGACAGACAGACAGACAGACAGACAGACAGACAGACAGACAGACAGACAGAAATCCTTCTTTATAGGTATAGATAAAGGTATAGAAATCACTTGGAAAACCGGAAATGGAAAGAAGGTCCTGCGGGCCGAATGTCATATACCATTCGACTCAGTTTCGAAAACTGAGCATTTTCTGTGTGTGTGTATGTATGTGTGTGTGTGTGCGTGTGTATGTGTATGTGTGGGTATGTAACGCTTTCAATCTCACTCACTTTTCTCGGAGATGGCTGGACCGATTTTAATGTTCTTAGTGTCAAATGAAAGGTCTAGGTGTCCCATAGGTTGCTATTGAATTTCATTTTGATCGGACTTTTAGTTCAAAAGTTATGTATAAAAATACGAAAAATATGGGACTTCATTATCTCACAGGCCCCTTAACCGATTTGAACAAAATTGATTGCATATAAAAAAAGAGTCTTGCAAACCCTTAACTTCCAAATTTCATGACGATTGGCCTTGTAGTTTGAAAGTTACATAAAGAAATGTAAAAAATAGTATTTAAAACATATTTTTGAAACATATAAACATTAATTCAATGAAAAACATCACACATTTTATTATTATTTGAGAATTACTGCTGAGATTTATCAAACGAAACTGAGTTATTTAAAATCGGACGGTTCATTCAAAAGTTATTCAAACTTTAACACTTGAGCACCGTATATTAAACCGTTAAAACGTGTGAAATCAAAACATATCAATCAAATGTTGATTGTATTCAATGTATGTATGTATGTATGTATGTATGTATGTATGTATGTATGTATGTATGTATGTATGTATGTATGTATGTATGTATGTATGTATGTATGTATGTATGTATGTATGTATGTATGTATGTATGTATGTATGTATGTATGTATGTATGTATGTATGTATGTATGTATGTATGTATGTATGTATGTATGTATGTATGTATGTATGTATGTATGTATGTATGTATGTATGTATGTATGTATGTATGTATGTATGTATGTATGTATGTATGTATGTATGTATGTATGTATGTATGTATGTATGTATGTATGTATGTATGTATGTATGTATGTATGTATGTATGTATGTATGTATGTATGTATGTACGAGTATGTAATGACAATTTGCCATTTTCTAATTTGCATTGAAATTCAAGAAAAGTGAGAAACATGTCAATTGTCTGAAGTTTTTGAAGCCTCTTCGTGGAATACGAACTCTGAAATTAAAGAAAAGAAAAAACTTTATGATTAAATTCCACTATTTAATATTTATTCGCGACAGATACGTATACGCTTTGAAATAAGACACTGATGAAGCCTGCACGTCGTAGGCGAACTACGAATCTGTTGCAAATAAATATTAAATAGTGGGATTCAATCGAAAAGTTTTTTCTTTCTTTGATTTAAGATTTCAATTGTCATTTTCTTCACTTGCTGTTACTCACAATTGTACAAGAAAAGCAAAAAGCGAAAAAAACCAGTTAATTTAAGCATGTCGGTAAAGTGGTGTATAGGATTAAAAATACTAGTGAGTTGATTTTTCCAAATAAATTTATACAAATTTCAAACAAATTTTGCGCATCAATAGATGCTCTTTTCAATCATTAGATATTAGAGATTAGAAATGTTATTTGAAAAATAGGAAGTAAACGGTGCACGGTAGTAATTTTGTAAGATTTGTTTTCGTTAGTGACATTTTAAAGGACAGATGTCTTATGTCATGTATCATGTTTTAATAAATAAATCCAAAATGACAAGCGCAGAAAATCATGTCGATCATAGTTTTCATTCTCAAGCAAGTTTATGGCGCAGCTTTTGCACTATTTTTCGACTTCTTCTTGTTTTCCTAACCCTCTAACATTGTACAAACGATGCGATCAGGCTAATGACTATCTTTTCATGAAATTACATTCAAAAGAGGCTCAAGTTTTGATTTTTATGCAAAAATAATTATCTGAAGGAGCACCAGCTAAGAAATTTCTCTTTTTCATATCTAATGCTCTAATCAGTTATTTTTTCTAATTCAGATATGTTGCAAAATTGAAGCCAAACAAACTAATAGTAAAATTTTCAGATTAATTATTTTGTTGTAGATATCCTATTTCTTCAAAAGTGAAGTATAATAATAATTTTTCTGAATTCTTGTTTTTCAAAGATGCTAACTTTTGAACGCATGGTATTAATATCAATATATCAAAACATCTGCTATGAACACATATTTCATATTGTCAATGGATCAATGAATGTAGCTAGTTTTGGAGTGACAACTACTTGTTTCTGGCGCTAGTGTACATGAAACCGTCCTAATATACTAGCGCCAAAAGAAAGTCGTTATCACTTCAAAACTAGCTATAGGCAATGATCCATTCAAAACAAAACAGTCTAAGTTAGTTAGATACTGATGAAGGTCACACGTCGAGACCGAAATACGTATTTATCAATAAAACACAGTAGTAGAATTAAAGGATATAAATAACTTTTTGTTTTTCTTCTTTTTGACGTAGGACTACGTCTTTGTTTACTATACTGGGACTGGGTAGCACTTTGTAAAAACGAAAAATAGAAGTGTAACGTTTGAATGTATTTCAAACGCTAATAGCTACTATACTACTGAACGAAACATAACAGTTAATATGTCGTTGGATAGATAAAATGTTCAGCAATTTTATAGTAACATATTAACAATAATTTTTTATACGCTAAATAGTGAAAATGTGTGTAAAGTTTTAAGGTCGAATTTTCCCATACATTTCCCTTGTGATCGCCTAGCTTCACAGGCACGGACGACAATTAGATACACCAAAGGATTTGGATCCAAATGATAACCTTTGAGACCACTTTGTAAGCCACACCCCTTTTCCAATCCAATTGGCAACATCGATGGCTATTGACGGCAACACCGACCCCGAAGACAAGCGGAATCAGCGGGCATTGGCCAACGTGAATCCCACACGATGCACTTTACGTTACATTTTGCATTATCTCCATCACAGACATGCGAAATTGTTCGATAGCTTGCTCAATCAGTGTCGGACAATCATTTAAGCAACAGCAGCCGATATGGTTTCCTCCACCACCTACACTAGCTTACAAGTAGCAGCGGCAGTGCCAGTGACTATAAAATGGTACACTCATTTATCGCACTATCGCACTGACGGACGGTCAGTATTTTATTTATCATCGACGGCTATCGGACACTGAAGGCAAATGGAAACGGATCGACTGACGGGCAGCAAATTCAGCAGCAGGCCGGTGTGGTCTTAAACAGTTCTTATAAGAACTATAGTAATTGAAGAATGGAAAGATTTTTCTACATTTTCTAAAATGGTTAACGTTCCATTTTGCGTTATACCATGGTAACATGGGAAATTCTTGTTTAATCAGCGTCGGATAATCATTCGAGCAGCAGCAGCAGCAGCAGCAGCAGTTGATCTGGTTTCCCCCATCACCTACACTAGCTTACAAGCAGCAGCGGCAGTGCCAGTGATTATAATAAAATGGTACTCTTGGTTCGCCGTCGGCTCATTCATCGCACAATCGCACTGACGGACGGTCAGTATTTACCATCGACGGCTCTTGGTGGCGAAAGCAACGGCATTTGGCGGAAACACCAGCGATCGGAGGCAACACCGATAGCAATTGGGAGGTAAAAACGATAGCATTTTGGCAGCAATTGGAGGCAAATCCAAGGACTTTTGCGGCAATTAATGTCATCTTCGATGACAATTCGAGGCAAATCCAATGGCATTTTGGCGGTAATTTTCGCAAACCAACACTGAAGGCAAACGAAAACGGATCGACTGACGGGCAGCAAATTCAGCAGTAGGCCGTTGTGGTCTTAAACAGCTCTTATAAGAACTATAGTAATTGAAGAATGGAAAGATTTTTCTACACTTTCTAAATGATTAACGTTCCATTCGGATAATTATTTGAGCAGCAGCAGCAGCCGATCTGGTTTCTCCCATACCTACACTAGCTTACAAGCAGGGTTGCCACATGCACAGATTATTCTGTGTTTAACAGATATTTGAAAGAAATCGCCTGTACAGAATCTGTATGCATAGATTACAGATTTGCGCCAAATTACACAGATTAAACAGATTTTTGAGTTTTTACATGAGAGTGTAAGAGACGGAAATAGTCAGCAAAATGACTTTCTATCTCTTTCACTCTCATTGTTTTGCATTGGACAGATTTTTGCACAGATATTTTTCTTCGCCGTACAGATTGTCAGATTTTTCCAACAAAAAACACAGAATTATATGTGGCATCCCTGCTTACAAGTAGCAACGGCAGTGCCAGTGACTATAAAATCGCACACTAGGTTCGCCGTCTGCTCATTTACCGCACGATCGCACTGACGGACGGTCAGTATTTTGATAAAACTAATCCATTTCTACTTTACAGTGATTTGGTATTTCCTATCACTCCTGTATTAGCGGGCAACCATCATCCTAGAGTCTAAAGGACCGAATAGCGACATCCATCTATATATTGGCAACAGTAATTATAGTACTGATTTTTAAGAAGTGCTATCAGCTCAAACATAGTTCTTTACAGGGCCACCAAACAATTTCAAACGGTTTTTTTCAAAACTACCATTGATTCAATGAAGAATTAAATCAGAATATTTCGCTCTTCTTTTACAAATAAACACTCAAACAATGATACTCACAAATACTCAAATATGCATATGCCAGAAATGCAGTTTACATTAGTCTTTGATTTAATGATCAGACATAAAGTTATACTTCATCGATTAAAACATGTTATCAATATAATGAGTATTATATGACACAGTCCTACGTCACCCTTTCGTACAACCCTTAGGGCTGTATACCTTGTAGTTTTTATCAATTCAAAACAAGTTTCGTATGTGGCTCTGAAGCCCGAAAGTTAAGGCCGACTGTAGACCCGTTAGAGGGTTAATTTCTAATTTTCTATATGTATTCATTCAAGTCTGCAAAAATTATCTTTTGTGTTAACATTATTTTTCTGTTCTGTTCAGACGTTTCTGAGAAATTAAATAATGATTATTGTGGCAATAGAAAGGCTAGGTCACGCCGCTAGGTGGATTAATTCGGGTTTTGATGTAATATTTCGTTGTACGGCAAATACGATATCAACAGGAGGATATCTCTTGTTGACAAATTGTAGCAGCGTTTTACATCACTCAGATATCTCTCTTGGAATTGCGGTGAGAAGAATTTACAAAATATATTTCGCTTTTCTACAATTTAATCAAACCCAGTCAAGCGCCTAGCGGGGCAAAAGTTCGATTTACTGACGGGGTAAAAGTTCGATTCTTGGATCGAGAATGTAACTCATTTTACTGACGGGACGACGACACTATGCAAGTCCTTGCGACTTGTAAGTTACTGCGCGCGACGCTGTTCGTTTGTCAGCGTTAACGGGGATGTTCGGGGAAAGGTTTCGTTTCGAAATTTTTATAACAACCTAAAAATATTTTTCGAAATTCTATTTCAATCAAGAAAATAACAGTTTTGCTACTTTGACAGCTTGAATTTAACGTAAAGTTTGGTTGCTTACGGAGCATAGTTGCTGAGTTATGGGCAAATGTTATTTTAGAACGATTTTGATGTAATTTTTTGTAGCAGTGTTTCACATCACTTGCATATCTGTTTTGAAAATACGGTGAAAAGAGTTTACAAAACATATTTCGCTTTTCCATAATTTAATCAAACCCCGTCAAGCGCCTAGCGGGGTAAAAGTGCGATTCACGGACGAGGCAAAATTGCGATTCATGAACAAGGCAAAAATGTATAGCTAATTATATACGGCTTTTGGCACTATATTACAGATACTAGAAATGGAAGATCTGCAGAAAACTGTGTACTCTACAGATGTTGGTCGAAGGAAAACAATGTTTTTCCGCTGATAAAACAAAAAATAAACGTTTGGAAAGTTTCGATCTGTCGGAGGCTGCCATACACCAGCGCAAAATAGAAAAGGTGCAAATTGAGAATATTCCTTACCGAAACATACCGCAGATTGAAGATAATATGGTTTTGTTAGCTACTGTTGTGCTAATTTCATGGATTCGAGCTTCGCACTTTTGCCCCGCGGTATTCGTATTTTTGCCCCGCTAGTAAGGTAAAAGTGCGAATCGGCACTTGATCAGGAGAAAGAAGAATTTTTTTTCAATAACACTATTGTTCCAGATTATTTATAGTTGAATGTAAAGACATTGAGTAGCTGCATCACTATAAAATATATTTTGTTATTGTCCTTCTTTATATCTCGCGAAAATTGATGACAACTTCAAACATCGCACTTATGCCCCGCTCTACTCTATTAACTGAACAGATTTTTCGTGACGTTACAACGGAGCTACGACCCTCTCTGTGTAAAGCAGAGCGTTGTAACGTCACGAAAAGTAAAAGCTCGTTAAAAATTAACTCCACTGATTATCGGAATTCTGTACATGGCAGGTTGTTCAGTATTCATCTCTTATCAAATCATACAAGAAAGTTTTTAGATAAAATTTGAAAGAGAGCAGAATTTTCATGTTTTTGAACAGGTCACGGCGGAATGTGTCTTTTAAATATATCGCATATGTTTCATCGCAGAGCTTGTCAGATGCTTCAACATCAATGTTCTCAATGTTTTTGTAATGGAAAAACACCCATAGGTTAGAAAAAAGTTTACTATTTATTTTCGAGAAATTTTAATATCTGGCCCAAAGTGAATGGTATTTCCAGGTATTCTCTGAAATGAAGATTTGGGCAGATAGCTAAAACAATTCCCTACAAATTGGTATACAAACTAACTGTAGATACTTGCAGATGGCTAAGATATTCGGATTTTTCATCAGACGGTTTTTAACCTAAAATCAGTTTTATCCTATTTATTAATACAGATAATGCAAAACAGTCTTCAGCAAAAATATTCCTCTTTTATGTGCAAAATATTTTCTAGAAAATCACATTGAGCTATCTGTTGAAATAAACATGTTACAAGTAGAAATGTGATTTGAGGGGTCGTTTATAAACAAAGGTATATTGCTGAAAATGGGTAAAAGGTAGAAGTTTGATATGTTCAGAAAAAATACATGAAATTGGTTTATCTTTAACATTTTGACACCAAAAAGATGAAAAAAATTTACTCAAAAAGTTATTACTTAAATCGTTGTTAAGGTAACACCTATATATTGGACGACCCCTTTGAAAGATGCATCATATTTTCATTCAAAAAGTTGCCGAAGACCACGTTCAGCTGAGACATGCCGGTAAACCGCAAATATTTTTGTCCTGAAATTTTGATTTCTGGCCCATAGTGCTGTGTCTCACCGTTCCCAATAGGAATGTTTTACGAAAAATAACTAGCGGAGTTAGCAAACAATTTGATTGTCATATTTTTGAAATATCAACTCTTATTGCTATGTGATGCTATGCAGCAATTTAAGTTTAAGTTTAATATGTATTTTGTTGTTGAAAATAACCTGCAAATGAGTGCAAAAAAATTGACCCCCCTCTACCCCCAAAACCAATTTTCGTTGAAAAATATATGAAAATTTTTTCTCAAACTTCATTATGCGATGTAGGTTCATAAACTTCACTTTCCATGGAAATTTTATGGATCTTGAATGTTTATTTATGTTTATGTTTTATGTTAGAAGCGTTCCGTACTCAATTTTCGGGTCCTTTAGGTTCTAGAGCCCACAGAAAGTTGATTTTATAAAAAGTATGAAGGTCTATGCCTAGTATTATATCGGCTTGCTCTAAATCTCTTTAGTAACTTGCAACCGTTAGAGAATTTGCGTACTAGAAACTTTTCCGTGCTGCGTCATAGCACTAGGGACTACAATTCATCACTGTTTGTTAGAGGCATTGTTCACTGAAACTCGTTCCCAACATCGGTCAAATTTTGCTCGAATATTATAGTCTTTAAACGACAGTTGCTTGCTTGGCTCAATGGCACAAATTAGTATCACTTTTGAGTTTATTTAGAGGAAACACAACAATAAGAAGAATAAATTTAAATCGAGGAAGATATATAAGTATAGTAAACCAACCTGCAGTCTCGTAACATTTTGAAAACGTCTTGCCTTACGTTACATGTACAAAATAAATAAATAAATGAATAAATAAACATAAAAAATCTAGGCAAGCCTGATATTGTGCATGATGCTATTGAAGGTCTTGAACTTACTTTGGCTGATCCAAAAGCACAGATAGCGGCATTATCTAAAAGTCATAATTTGCCTGGCGGAGTTGTCACCATTAAAAATCATATTACTTGGCTATTAGATATATCTATAATGGCTATAAAAGACAACGTAAATTCTACACTGAAAACAATGATAACCGAATTGGCCAGTGATTTGCGCAACATAAATAAAGAAATTAGCCAACTCAATCAGCTGATGCTGGATGCAGCGGCCGGCAGCTCCATAAATGTAAACTCCATGCTGGTGCTGTATATTTTGCAAGAGTTAAAGTCATTACAGGCCGGACTCGATTATCCGGGGATTCGATTAACCGGGGATTCGATTATCCGGGGATTCGATTATCCGGATTTTTAGACTCGATTATCCGGGTGAAAAATAAAATTATTGTTTTTCAATGATTTATTTTAAACCTTAATGTTATAGTTTTCATGCTACATGATGATTCAAACTTGACAAGTATTGATACACCTCCCTAAAGCCACAAAATTCCTTTCTTATATTCCTTTTATCGGCGAACAAAACAAAAATAAATCCTGCGATGATGGAATCAATTTTTTTACTTAAAAATCATCATCATCATCATCACCATTACCATCATCATCATCATCGTAATCATCAATAAAAAAATTGCAAAAAAGGAATTTTATGACTTTAGGGGAGATTGATCAATAATAAAAAAACGTTTATAATACCTAAATATTGAAAAATATAACATACAAAAAATAATATTGTACCAAAAAAATTATCAGTGGAAAAAATCGTAAGAAAGGAATTTTCTGACTTTTGGGAAGATAGATCAATAATAAATAAAACATTTCTGATACCTAAAAGTCAAAAAACTTGATATGCCTAAAAAAAATTTGTACCAAAAATGATGATTCGATTATCCGGGCTGAAAATAAAAATTGTCACCCGGATAATCGAGTCCGGGCTGTATCAGCAAACCTCATAGCAATGCAAAATACTGCGCCACCGTCAATGGTATCTGACTCATTTCCGTTTGTCAAGAGAATTAAACAATAACGAAAAAGTTGATTCCTTAGGATGACGATTTTTGGGTACGAAGAGGATATGGAAAGCTATCTGGAAGGAATACGACGCACGTAAATTAGGGGAAACAAGGGAGACTTGATCCCCATTTTATATTTTATGTATATTTCTCAAAAGTCCACTAGAACCTGGATTTTCAATTTTTCGGCAGTTTACAATACAGCTTAAGCTACATGTAGTATGTAATTACTACATACAATTTATCAGTTAGTGATACGTAGCGCTAAACAAAAGATATGGGATTTTTTTGAAAGTACTGAAAATTGTACATTCAAAATATACGGGAGACTTGATTCCCAGGTTAGGCACAATTGATCCATTTACAAATATATATTTTTAAAGCTCAACTTTCATTTGGAATTTTAATCCATCTTCATGGCAGTCAGCTCTCTACCAAATGTCGAATATCTCTATTGTTCCGATGAAAATTTTTCAGAGTAAAAACCAAGAGGCAACCATGTTTCATCGACGAATTGCTGTAACACAGCACCAGCTGATGTGCTAGATGCATCAATCATCAAACCCAACGGTTTTCCGGGAATAGGAAAATGTAACAAGGTTCCATTAGACAGAGACTCTTTACATTTAGCAAAGGCCTTCTTGGCGGGTACTGTCCATTGAAGCTTTCGATTGTCGTTTTTTCTGTTGCCTGGAATTAATGTACGCAGCTCGGCCTGCTGATCAGTCGCCTGCCGAATGAAGCGCTTGTAACCGTTAACCAAAGCAAGAAACCGGCGTAGCTGCTTAACAGAAGTTGGAAGCTCATATTGTCGTATAGTTTCCACCCGCTCAGGAAGAGGCAATATTCCTTGCTCGCTGATAGTGTTACCTAGAAAATTCACCTGCTTCTGCGCAAACCGGCATTTATCTAAGTTGATAACGAGTCCGTTATTTTTTAGACGTTTGAACACAACTCTGACATGTTGTCTATGCTCTTCTGCATTGAAAGATGTGGTACAAATATCGTCGATAAATGTTACGACAAATTCTAGGTCGCCAAAAAGTCGGGCACATAACGTTGAAACATTTGACTCGCGTTGCATAGCTTTTTTGCATAGTCAAAATAGTATTGGGCGATACTGTATCTGTATCGAAAAAATCGATACTTTTGAGCCGATACATCGATATTTTGGATCGATACTGAGCGTCCCGATACCGGCCAGTATCGATGCTAAAACGACGATATTTGTATCGATACCTTTATAGTAAATGCTAGAGAAACTAAAATACTTTACTTATCCTAATGCGATGTCCATTAGGATTTCACCTGCATAACAATGTTCCGCCAACAAACTCGATCCATGGCTGTCCGCCTCCAATTTCTCGAATGTCCCATACTTTCCAGGACTTGCTCCATATGGTCTAACCATCAAGCACGCTGCGTACCTCTGTGCCTGGTACCAACCGAATTCGAGGCAAACATCATTTTTACGGGATTGTTTTCCGGCATTCTCACATGTCCCGGCCATTGTACTCTTCCAGCCTCAGCAACTTTCTGAATACTGGGTTGGCCGAAAAGCTGCGCCAGCTTGTGGTTCATGTTTTTCCTCCATAGACCGTACTCACATACACCACCAAAGATAATCCTAAGCACACGACGTTCAAAAGTGACCAGTCTCCGTCGAGCATTGTCCACGTTTTGTGCCCGTAGACTATCGGTCTTATTTGCGCTTTGTACATGGTACATTTGGTACAGGGATGAAGCTTGCCAGATTTTAGGGTCTTGTAGAATCCGTAGGAAGCACGGCTTCCGGCAAGAATACCTCTGCGTATTTCTCTGCTGCAGATGTTATCCGACCACCTCGAACTCGTAAAAATTAAAATAAGAGGTGTACCTAATTAATGCGGCAGCTAATTTTGTTTATCGATAAATAAACTCTGCAAAAATAGATGCATTCCTAGTTCCAGTCTTAAATCAAATTTTAAGTAAAACTTCAATTTCAATTTGAAATCTAATTTAAAGTCGGATTTCTTGGGTGATGTAAAAAAATCAAATTCAATTTCAAATCCTATTTCAAGTCCAATTATAAGTCCGATTTAACTCCAATTTCTGGCAAAGTTGTAAGTATAATTTCTAGTCAAATTTTTCATCCAATTCACTGTTAGTTACTAGTAAAATTTTAAGTTCTTTATTATGTCCTATTTCAAGTTCAATTTCATGTCTCATTATAAGTCCTGTTTCATGTGTAATTTGAAGTCCAATTTATATATTCTAGTCTGAATTGGTCCAAACTTGAGTTTAACTTCGCGTCCAATTTTAAGTGTGATTTGAAGTCCAAATTCAAGTTCCACTTCAAGTTTAATTTTAAGTTAAATTTAAAGTCTTACTTCCAGCTCAATTTAAAGTAAAGATCCAAGTTGAAATTGATTCAAACTGAAGTCCAATATCATTTGATCATCAATATCAATTTGAAGTACAATTTTAAGCATAATGCCATGCTCAATTCTAAGTTAAATTTCAGTTCCCATTTCAAGTTCAATATCAAGTTTAATTTCAGGTTCAAATTTAAGTAAAATTTCAAGTGCAATTCCAGCTCCGATTTTAAAATTAATTTCAAATGCGATCAATTAGACAACTCGCAAGTTGCTGAGTGAAGCTCTGCTTTCCTCAATGGAGGTAGCTATCTTGGCACTCGAAGATGGATGTGGTTGGATACGCTAGACCGTCAATGAAGCCGCAACTGCGTTGTTAAGTGAAGAAACCCTGAGTGCATGAAATGACTTTTGACGGAGATGAACTGGAAGGGGTTGATGAATTCATAAATTAGGGATCTCTGTCAACCGCCGTCAATCATACGAGTAAGCAGATTCAACGACGCATTCTAGCTAAGTCAGGTCTACTTTTCCCTTCGTAAGTCATTTCGATCAAGGAGCATAAACCGTACGCAAAATATAAAAGCATTTGCTAGCGCTTGGCTGAGTGGTCGATTTCTGGCCGGCCCGGCCGGTTTTTCACTTGCAAAGCCGGTGATCGATCAATCTGGCAAAAAGTCGGTTTACCAACTTAAGAAAACGGATTTGTACTTTTTGTCCGATTTTTAAAATTTATTTTTCTTTTCGTCATTCCACTAGATTTTCTAATAAATTTTGTAGCAATCCTGCCTGAGCAATTCGTTGCAGTTTCCGGTCAAAAGAGTTTAAAACCGCAGGCCTGACCAGTCCGACATCAGCTATTATTTCGTTCCTAACGAGATTTCGTATGAGAACGAAAGAGAATCAACAGTAGTAAAAGCACACGCATATAATTTTCTAAAAAATTAAGCTAAATAATAAACAAAAGTGTGGTTTTCGTTGCACCCTGTCAGTGTATCGATACCGATATCGATACCACTGGTATCGATACTTGCCGCCCGATATTTCAACGGGATCGATACCTTTACAAAAATTGTATCGATATTCGAATATCGATGCTTTTCGCAGTATCGCCCAATGATAAGTCAAAAATTCGAAAAGACCAAAAGGCTGTCTTCGGAATATCCTCTTCGTAAACAGGAATTTGGTGATATGCTCGCTCCAAGTCGATTGTTGTAAATATCTTTTTCCCCTGAAAAGCGTTGAGTAAATCGTGTATATGAGGTACAGGGTAGCGATCCGGAATTGTTACCTTATTAAGACCACGGTAATCACCAACGAGTCGCCAAGGCGCAAGATGCCACTATGATTTTGGTAGGGTGTACAGTTTTCGCATTGCGAATTTCAACAAATTTCACTGACTTTGGTATCTTCAAAAAATTCTACAAGCTTTAGTTTTTACTCGATTTACCTCAAAATTTGGCATATATATATTCAATGATGATATATTTAAGAAAAACCCGATTTAATCCACCTAGTGGTGAAAGGAACCTTTGTTATACGGTCTTACTTGGTATTTGAGATAGAAATCGACACGTTTTCGGAACATAATTCATCTATTGGTTAACGTTGCGTAATGCGTTGGTTTACATAAAATTTTTGAAAATTGAATAAGTTTACAAATTTTGAACAAAATAGGAACACTTTTAAATTTTGATAGATCCTTTTTTCATGTAATTGCTGAGTAAGGATAAGTAAGTTGTTATTAATTTGAGTAAGTGCAAATAAAAGTAAGTTGTAAGAGGAAATCTTATTCTTTAACATATACATTGCCTAGTAAAGGTCTTGTTTATAGGTTTTTGAACTATGCATAATTTCCTGTAATGCCATTCTATTTGATTCACATCAATAGAGTTTTCTTGAATAATTTTAATCAATTTTCATTAACCTTCGGTTACTCACGCTGTTGTATTTTGTACAACACGTGTAGGTTTTTCAACGCCATATTGTTATAAAGTTACAAATCGTTGTTTAACTAACGAATATTCTTCAATAAACTTATTCTGAGCAAAATGTCATAATTATTCAATGCATTAATAATTTAAATTGTTTGAAAAATAGATCAGCATAAACCGCCATCACAGAAACGAAACAATCAGCATGCGAGGTGTACCGCAATTGACCCCAAGTGGAATTTTCTCTCGTTTCTTCATATGGAAAAATGGTGTCTGTATGCAGCAAAACTAGCCAATGTAAAATGTTTAAAATGTATCCGTCTGCTGGTAGTCAAGTAATTCGTAGTCAAAATTAAGGTATTTTTTATAATGAAAGTTCTACAGTTCCTAAACAAGCAAACATAGAGGTATACTATATTCAGAAAAGTTGTGTATTTTTATCATTTGTACAATTTTGTAATAGATGAAAAAGTCATACAACAATTACAAAAAGAGTAAAAATATAAAAACTGAGTTTACAAATTCATATACAATAAATAAGATTTTTCTATCTTAGCTGTAGAGCTGGAAGGTTACTGTCTCTAGCAAAATTTCTTGTAATAATATGCTCTATAACTTTGCAGAGCACATCAATGTGTTATATTGACACTGAAGAAAAATAATTTTTTTTATTTCACTTTTAGGGGGATTAGTCAAAATTTAGATTCCACCAGACGATAGAGCTTTTAATTTCAAGAAACTATTCTAAAGGTTCGATAAACCTAAAACCAACTTTTCCCAGTCAAACCTCTAGTGCGCACGTTTTCTTTGGTTTGGGGTTATAGTGCGCGCGAGTAACTGTGTTGCAAAAGTTGGCGCGAGTGTTCGAGGGTTAATATCTTTTGACCGGTACAACCAATTCTTATGAAATTTTGCATATATATTTGTAGTGTCAAAACCTCTCGTTTGATATTAAAATAATTGAAATTAGGTAAATTATCTTGGTTAAAATCATTATAAATTATTGTTAATTTTGGTGTGGTGTATACGGTTGCTCATAACTTTCAAATTAAACGTCCAATCAAAAAACCATTCAATAGTGATCTATTAGCATATATTATCTTTCAAATGAGACTAATAGCGCTTAAATCGGTTTGGCCATCTCTAAGAAACAGGCGATAATTATTACCTTGTCAAAACAGGTTTTTTAAGCATAACTTTTAAACTACTTGTTTGTTTTCAATTAAAAATTTCTGAATAATTTAGCTTTAATAAGGGCTTTCATTTGATACTATGATAGTTGAAATCGGTCATGTAGTTCTAGAGAAACCCGTGTCACGTATTTTTCACATTTTTGTTTATAACTTTTAAACGAAACGTCGTGTCACGAAGCAACTCAATAGTGATCTACTAGACAATAATACCTTTCAAACAAAAGTAATAGCGAACGATTCGGTCCAGCCATCTCTGAGAAACAGGCGATAGAAAAAATCATTACATACATACACACACACACACACACACACACACACACACAGACATTGCTCAAATCGTCGAACCCTATCGATTGGTATATGTGACTTGGCCCTCCGGGCCTCGGGTCAATTTCGTGTTTTTCGACCAATTTTTAAACCTTTGTTATAGTATAACAAAGGTAATTATAGTATAACAAAGGTAAAAATATGAAAACAATAAAAATCGAAAATCGATTTTGGCATTTTTGTCCGGCCCGGCCCCTCTGTGCAGTGTAAGGGACTCGCCCAACAGCTACTAGAAGGCCGACAGATCCCCAGTTCTGACATAATTTGGAATTCTTTTTTGCCACCTCTAGTTTATCTGGTGCTAGTCGTCGGGATTTAAAAGCAACAGGAGCCCCTTTGGTTGTAATGTGGTGTTTAACATCTTTTTGCTGTTATGCCAAACGCATAGTCGCGGGGAGAGTTATTTCTCGAAATTCAAGAAGCATATCTCGGAATGGATGATCACAGTTAACGGTTGTTATTCCATAGATAGCCAAAGAGGTCAATCCGCCTAATGTATGCATCTTTGTTATGCCATCAATTAGCCTGTGATTCTGGAGGTCAACAATTAGTCCGAAAAAAGACAAAAAATCGGCTCCTAGGATGGCGATACTCACATCAGCTACCAAGAAATTCCAGTAAAAACGTCGACGAAGACCCAAGTTAGACCCAAGTGGTAATAAAACGAGACTCATATGTTTTAATGTTCGTTCCATTTGCAGCGTGTAATCGAGATACGGTCGGTCCCTTTTGGCGATCTTTGTATGTGGCGGGTATTATTGAGACATCGGAGCCAGTATCTATTAGAAAACGAAATCCACTAGAGCGATCATAAATATGAAGTCGGCGAGTTTCAGAAGGCGCGTCCACTTTCGCCGATTGAGATGGACCGCCATCAAGGGTAAGTCGCTTAGAACTTTGTTGCAGTCTCAATTTAGGGAACAGCTTACCTCAGCGACTCAAGCGGTCAAGGGTAACCGCCATCTAATTTTTTGATGTGTCGAATTTGCGTGGTTCACGGCACTGCACAGTGGGGCGACTCCATAGAAACGCTGGCCAAGCAAAAAAAATCTCTTTAACCCTTTATAACGCCGCGGCAATTATATTGTCACCAACGAAAAATATTTGTTTTACGTCTATAATGACATCAATATAATTATAGAAGCAAAATAAAAAACTATAAGGTATACAGCGCTAAGGGTTGTACGAAAGAATGACGTAGGACTATATCAGATCAAAGACTAATGTAAATTGCATTTCTGGCATATGTATGTTTATAACAATCTGTGAGTGCCATTGTTTAAGTGAATGTTTAAAAGAGAAGAGCGAAATATTCATATTCAATTCTTCATTTAATGCAATGGTGGCTTTGAAAATACGTGGACGGGGGTTCATAAGTACAACGCCTGCAACCTTTGAGACATAGAGATTTCTTTTAAAAATCACTTGTATGCATCATAAAGGTTGAAATGGTAATGAATGACCAATTTCTTTTTTATTTGTATGAGAGTCCTTATCCTCCTACCAGAGGAGTGAGGGGTCTCAAACCATCATAAAATAAATAAATTCAAAATAAATTCATGCCTACAAAAACCCCCACGTGCCAAATTTGGTTCCATTTGCTTGATTAGTTCTCGAGTTATGAAGAAATTTGTATATTATTTGTATGGGAGCCCCCCCTCCTGAAGAGGTGAGAGGTCTCAATTTACCATAGAAAAAATTCCTGCCTTCTGAAACCCCTACATTCCAAATTTATCTCCGATTGCTTGATTAGTTTTAGAGTTTCGAGGAATTTTTTTTCTCTTTTGTATGGGAGCCCCCCCCCCCTCTCTTAGAAGGGAAAGAGGTCTCAGTACACCGTAGAAAAAAATCCTGCCTTCTGAAACCCCCATACGACAAATTTGGTTCCATTTGCTTAATTAGTTCTCGAGTTTTGAGGAAATTTGTGTTTCATTTGTATAGGAGCCCCCCTCTTACACCCTCCTTAAAATTGCTTTATAAAATTGCTGGTCATTTTATCTATCCAACGACATATACATTGTTCAGCTTCGTTCAGTACTTTAGTAGTTATTTGCATTTGAAATCTTTCACAGGGTGTCGACTCAAATCCAAAAATAAAATTCCCTGACTTTCCCTGATTTTCCCTGATGGTTCAAATATTTTTCCCTGACCCTCAAAACTCGAATATCAAGCTTAAGTTTTTAACCCTTTAGCATGGCTTATGCGAGCTGCTGAAAACTAAAGCTAGATTACTTCATGTTTTAAGAACACATATCAAAGATTCTTAACCTATTTCTTACCAGCGTTTCGAAAACGCCTTCTTCTATCGAGTCTAGGGACAGTTATTTGGGGTGAACCAACCAACGGTTGAAAGCCCCATCAAATAGTAAATAAATAAAAAAATAGGGACAGTTATGTTTGAGGTATCAACTTGAATCCAAAGAAACAAAGATTGAGAAATAATCTAATTGACCTGTTTTTGCACAAAGCTTAGATGTTACATACAAAAAAATTACAGCCGTGTAAACATAACAAATCTTGCTAATTTTCAGTCAGCTCAAACTAGTAACTTTGCCGCTGGAAGGTGGACACATGTCTGCGAGTATTCAGTTAAACTAAAAACAAAACTTTCCAGGAAGTTCCAGCTTGTTATCTTTGCTGCAAAAAGAATGGAGTTAAGGAGATGATTCCCCAAAGATTTTTGGTACAAAAATGTGCGTTTTGCTGGCTTCGAGGTACGGCAAAATTTTAGTTAGATATATTATTAGAAAATGTCCAAATGGCAAATATTTTAACCCTCAATGGTGGACAGTTAAGACTAAAGCTGTGTGTCATGATTTCAGATTGCAACTATCGAGGCTTGAAAGCAACATTGACTCGAAGGTAGTTCGGTGGCCGGCCGTTCGGTCCGATAACCGTATATGGGTGTTGAGAATTAAGACAAATTCTTCAACTACAGCTTAATCAACGTATGGTGACCAACAAATCATAAATTCGATGGTACTAGGGACGAATTGAACCGCCCAGTTAGCTTCGAGGTACGATGCTGATCTAACAAGCCAGTTGTGTTCGAATCTCGGCTAGCCGGTTTTTGTTAAACAGAATCAGTAGGATCGTTGCACTGACCCCGTAATTTTCATGTACCCTAACAGCCGGCTGCGAAGTCTGTCAATAAAGAAGGATAATGTCTAGTGACGGTTAATGCTCAAGACTTTGCTTTGCTTTGCTAGGGACGAATTCTATGACAGGTTCAAAAGGATTTATGGGGTGCGCACGACTTGAAAATTCAAGACTCTAGCTACCAGATCGACCGTGTTTAACGGTCAAAACTTTTTGGAAGTCACAATATACATCTTTTCTTAGCGACTTTGACCACTATCTCGACGTAAGATTCACGCAAGGTTATCGAAATCGGCGAAGGCTCGCACTGAGAGGATGTTGCATTTCAACATCTAGCGGTTTACGGCATATGACGTTGCAGTGGAGTATACCAGAAAGCAGGGATGGCACCTCCTCAGAAGAAAAAAAGAGAAGAGAAAAATTCAAACTGTGCTCAGTCTTCAACGCGATTTATTCTGCTCCGTTTCATTTTAACTGTGCTCTTTCTTGCTGAACGCAGTTGTATGAGCAACCGCACACTATGCTACTCATTGAGGAGAATGTTAATACACTTTGAATACGTTGATGCGATGCGCTGACGTATGACAACTACGGGTAGTTTTAACATGGGTAGTGTGTTGAGAAAAAACGACGATTGTCAGTAGCGGTCATTGCCATCAGAAAAATATTAATCCATTAATGCAGTTGAATCATGATTCTTACATTTAGTATATTCAGTTGAGTTTGGCTGCCCGTGAACGCAACTGCATCATATGGTTAGGCATGTCACAACGGCAACAGTGCGAAAAATGTTATTTAGATATGGCAACATTTGAATTCCCATACATTTGCTTCTTGACGCGTACCAACAGGAAAGTCCCATTATAAACAAAGGCAATTCTCCGATTCAAGATTCAAAATATAACGACTTTTGATTGTCTTGACGCCTCTGACTCTATAGTTGCTGTACGCGCACCGGTTGTTTTGTTTCCACGTTTACTGCTGTAGCTACCGAGAGGACCGGGAGCAAAACCAAAAGTTGCTCATTTAAAGAGCGCATTAAGAAATTTTTCTGCACGTCAGTTTTTCTCATTGTGTTTAGTCTGTTTCTCATTGTGTGGATTTACTTCTCATTTCTGAAAGCAGTTCTGCTCATTGTGTTGAACAAAAAAAGTGGCACTTTTTGCACAATGAGTGAGGAAATAACAAGCCTGCCAGAAAGCTTGATCAACGAATCGCAGAACAGCAGGACGAAAGGGAATAAGACGTAAGTAGGCTGTGGAGGATCCGCCATAGCGCCAGCAACTACGAGGGAAGTGATAGGCACGACGTGGGGAAGACAATCACCCTTATTCTGCGAGTCACGTGACTCAGTACGACAATTGTCACTCGCCGTGACTCGCCATGGCGAGTCGAATTGAGTGCTGTCACCTAGGTGACAACCGTGTCACCTAGGTAACAACCCCGTGTCACCTAAGTGACAAACCGTGTCACGTAGGTGACAAAGCTAATCACCTAGGTGACAATTGTCACCTCATTCGCGATGGCTCCAAATTAGTTACGTCACTCGCCTCGCAGAATAAGGGTGAGTGTAACAGCTTGTTTAATGTCAAATGCCAGAAAATGACAGATGAGAAGAACCAGGCCAAGAGTCGCATGCTCACTGCGGATCACGTCAGAACAGAGAAACATGTAAGCTTTCTGCGTATTACGTAACCAGCTGAACCAGTCCCGAAGGTTGCCAACTCGCATAAACGCAAATTCTACAGAACGTTAATGCTCCCGGTAACCCTTAACGGACATAAATCATGGACACTGAAGAAAGATGATCAATGCTTGGGGCTTCTGAGTGTAAAATTCTGCAATTGGTGAAAACGCTGTAGATCGCGTGTAAACAGTCTGTATCCCGCTTTGTGCTCTTGATGTCTGCACCGTGAAGTACGTGAGGCCTGCCAATGCCGATTTCGAGCACTACAGCGAGTGAAGTCTGACAATTGTACGGCACAAAACAAATAAAAAATTTACGGCAAACTGAAAGATAATCGAATCGCCACTAGACATGTACCAAGTTTTAATTCAACCGATCAATCTGCGTATATTTTAGACGAAAATTGATTTGATTCCAAAGTTGATCAACAATATTGCCGGGTAAACCAAATTTCCCTGATTGAATTTCGAAATTCCCTGATATTCCCTGATTTCCCTGATCGAAAAATAAATTCCCTGATATTCTCTGATTTTCCAGGTTTTTCCAGGAAATCGACACCCTGTTTCATTCAAACGTTACACTTCTATTTTCGTTTTCACAAAGTGCTACCTAGTCCCAGTATAGTAAACAAAGACGTAGTCCTACGTCAAAATTTGTGTTGGTGGCAATATAGTTGCCACTGCCTTATAAAGGGTTAAATCAAAGATAATAAGTGGTTCTTAAGTAATTTTGGGGTGCTGAGCCCGAATTTCAGGTTTATTTTGCATTAGAGCGTATATTTTTTGTGTTAAAGATAATTTTCAACTATTTTTCAAGTATTTTTTAAGTATACACTCCAGTCTTTTTTTACACGGTTTGTTTTTTTTTCGATTACTCAAGAACGGTGCAACTGAGGGGCCATTTACAAACTACGTGACGAATGTCGAGCCTCTCCCAAATGTACTGAGAAATAAATGAATGGTCCCTAAGTTACCCCGTTCTTAATAATCAAAAAAACGAACCTTGTAAAAAAGTACTTGAGTGTAATGACGTATAAGAAATGGGGGTCATTTGGAAAATTATTGCAGATGGATTTTTATAGGATAAAACATTTTATAAAACAATACAAAGCAAGTATGAGCTTTAATAAACAACACAAAACCACACATAAGTTAATATTAATCAAAAATCAAAACTTTTCCCCTTATTAGTTTTCTTAATCTAATCTCCATCTTCTCTTTCTTCTTCTTCTTGGCCTTCTCCTTCTGCAGAACCACTCGTTTCATATTTCGTCTTCAATAGTAATATAGCGTTCTCATGAAGATTTTTCTAATTACATTTTTCCATTTCGAAGAAGCTATAAACTTTACCCGGAGAAATAAGAAGACGAATAATTCTATCACGATTTGTATTTTCACACTCATTTTTGCATTTTAAATATTGTCTTGTATTTTTATCACTATTTTTAGCATAAGGCAATAACCTTATTTTCGTGAGGGTCAATACCGGTGTAGTGGCTAGCATTCACGCTTCTCATACCAAGGACCTGGGTTCAATTCGCAACCCCACAGAAGTCACAAATGACCCGAGTTATTAAAGTGACTATACCTAAACAAAAAAAACTTATTTTTGTGTTTCTTCTGCCATTCGTCCAATCAGCAATATATGTAGTTGTCTAGATTCATTTATGAGGAGTATACCCTGACATTAAGGTTTGTGGTATACAAACAATAAGTTTCGAATTTTTCTGAAATAATCTGTTCAAGAACTTGCTATGAGAAAATTTCTCAACCTTTTAATTAATTTCATATCTATACCCGTGATTACAGAACTAATACCAGGATTGGCAAAAGATCTTCGAGCTGTATTTCCGTCATTACTATTGCCGTATCCTCCAGATTTTCTCCAACCTCTAAAATCTGCAAGTCAATATGCAATATGGACCATGCACTCGAAGCAGCTTATCCAACCTTGTAAAGGAGATATCCCATAATTGTGATATCCTACGTTTACTTTGAGTTTTTGCATTTTGTCTATATTATTATTATTTTTTTTTTTTTAATTCTATATTAGAGAGGTTTTCAGCCTGCGGCTGGTTCGCCTCTTTTCTATATTATTGAATTCTGATATACTAGCTTTACAAGCGTAACATCTGTACTTTGCGCTATTCTGCGCTAAATGAGACTACATCCATTTGAAAGTTCATATTTTACGCTAACTTTTACCGGTAGTGTCAATAGTGGCGAGCCTTGGCTTCAAAACTTTTTAGCGTGTTTTACGCGAAAATATGGCACTTTTTTAATGAAAATTAAAATTGTGGCATAATATGATAGAATTACTGCATACTCAGTTAATGGGATTTATTCAGCACTATTTTTTGAAGAACTTTTCCATAGACACCGTTGAAATCCGAGCTACCATTAGACCTCTAGCATGTTTTGAAATATAGGGTTTGTTTTCAAAAAAAAAAAAACGCTAAAACATGCTAAGATTGCATACTTTCAAGATTTATAGAAAATCCAAATTTTGTCATATCGATCTAAAATTTTGGAACACTTCAATAGTATAGAATCACAGGAAAAATATAACGGAGAGACGAAATGAAGTTTCATTTTTTGGCTGATAGCCAGCGATTCCCCACTGTGCACTGGCGCGCTTTTTTCCATATTTCCGATGGTACCAGCATAAACCATCCGATTCAGAATTGCCCCGCGACATCGAACGAAATCGACTTCTGGGACGAACACCTGACGTTTTTAAACGACGAATTTCAGCTGTCAAGTTAGTAATTTGCTGGTGGAGGCTGCTGAGTTCACCTTCAGCTGACGATGACGTAGTAGCAACAGTGGCAGCGGTAGATTCGACTATCTTATGCGCCATCTCTGCGAGCTTCGCAAGTGTACCATCACTAATGGACAAGATCGGCTTAGCCTTGTCCGGCATTCTCTGTAAAAATGGCGTTCTCAGCACATCGTCACTGACATTTAATCCAGCTAGTAATTCTTGCTTACGGGCCAGCAGATGAGTTGGTCGCATATTGCCTAGATCACATGCATGTAGTAGTGTTTCTAATTTGCCTTGCGCAGAAACCTCAAACCGAGAGATTAATCGTGCTTTAACTTTGTCATATTTCTCCTCTACCGGCGGATTTTGAATTAAATTTGACACATGGCAAATGACTGATTGATCGATTTTACAGATTATGTGGTAATATTTTGTTTCGTCTCTTACAACACCTGCTAGAACGAACTGTGCTTCCGCTTGTGCAAACCACATTGCAGGATCGTTCTTCCAAAAATCAGGAAGCTTCACCGAAATGGCAGCCGTTGTTGCTGATCCATCACAAGCGGCAGGCGACGGTCTTACGGCTTTTTACAGCAATTACAATTAGCAGGAAACACTGTCGACATTGAGCATGCAGAGGATGATCCAGAAGACATCAAGATAGATGATTACACAAAAAATACAACGCTCTACAATCACAGCTGTGAAGGTGAAAGGCAGAAAAGTGGCGAGAAAAATGACGAGGGGCCGGAGTTAACCACCGGTAGTAATACCAGTTCGCAAAGATGTTTATTGTATGATGTAGAGACATCCAACAGCAGAGAAATTGCCACGATCCAACCTACAAACGATTGTATTCTCAAACGACTGGATTCTACTGATGAAGGTAAGGATATAGTTCAGAAAGCGCAAACAGGTGAACTGTCTGAAGAAAGGCAGCTCCAATTAGCAGGAACTATAGCAAGATTTTTTTCCCCGTGTTGGGGACTTACCACCGCGACCATTATTTTGATCTATTGTGGTGTGTCCTCTTTTAATTTACGCCATGTCGTATCGGTGAGCTATCAAAGTTTGATGAGCCACCTCAACTACTGTCGGCATTTATCCCAATCAGGTGATGCATTTCGTATGAAATTTATCACCTGATTAGGAGCAGCATTCCAAATATCGCAGGGCTGAGTCAGCCCCTTATCCAGATATCTACGTCGTATATGATATAGTGCAACACAGTCGCACAACAAATGTTCAGAGCTTTCAATCTCATGATTACAAAAGCGACAGTTAGCTTCATTAAGTTTACCGATGAGTTTCAGGTGGTACTTACAAGGACAATGTCCTGTTATCAAACCGGTGTATGTGCTCAAGTCGGGTTTTGAAAGGTTTAATAGTTTTTGTGATTGAAGAGCATTTGGCTCTATAAAACGTTTCGATTGCCGGGCATTCGAGGTAATATTCCAGTTAGACTGTACCTTTAGTTTTTCCCAATTTCTAAGTTCCATTTTAAGGGCACATGAAGATAGTCCAAAAAAGGGTTCGGGTCCTATGAACTGCATAGATGATCCCTTCTTTGCCAATTGATCAGCGGTTTCGTTCCCTTTGGTTCCGCAGTGATCAGGAACCCAATAAAGGTTGACCATATTGCGACAGGAAAGTTTTTCCAACAGTTTTATGCATTCCCACACCAGTTTGGAAGTGTGAGTTTTTGATTTCAAAGCATTCAATGCTGCTTGACTATCCGAGCAAATACAGATATTTGCATTTTTGTAGTTTCTTTTTATGCATATCGATACACATTCTAGTATTGCATATATTTCTGCTTGAAATGTTTCCCCATTGCAACTGAAACGTTATTTTGTCTTGATCCGTCTGTGTAGAACACCAGTGATCCTGAGCGAAAGTTTGGTTCTCTGGCATTCCAATCAGAGCGAGTAAAATCAAGAACACGAAATTTGTGATCGGAGTAGTTACGCTTAGGCATATGATCTTCGTTCATTAATATTAAGGGATTTACGGAAAACTCTTTGAGAATACTCAAGTGTCCAACGAGATCACCATCGAAGAACCTCATGGATCGCTTGAGCCTCAAAGCACTTTTCATAGCATCCAATTGGATGAATTGATGTAGAGGAAGAAGATTGAGTAGAGCTTCTAAGGCTTTAGAGGGAGTGCTACTCATAGCTCCTGTTATGGAGATGGTAGCAAGCCTTTGTAACTTGTTCAACTTAATTTGAGCCGTTTTTTGTTTTGTTTTCGGCCACCAGATAAGCGATGCATAAGTGATTCTGGGTTTAACTATTGCTGAGTATATCCAGTAAATCATATTTGGTTTAAGACCCCATTTTTTTCCGATGGTTCTTTTACAGACCCAAAAAGCATTTATTGCTTTACTTGTTTGTTGTTCGATATGCGTGTTCCAACAAAGTTGTTTATCTAAGGTAACGCCCAAATACTTTAGATTTAGATCAGTGAAAGACACTTTGCGTCTTTTAGTAAATGGCACAATTGTTGTTTTCGTAGGATTTATACTCAATCCCTCGCTTTTGCACCATGATAGTGTGAAGTTTAATGCGCTTTGCATTCTATCAGAGATGATAGTATCGTACTTTCCGCAGACTATGATAACAATATCATCAGCAAATCCGATTGTTTCAAATCCTTTGTGCTTCAGTTTAACGAGAAGATCATCAACTACTAGAGACCACAAAAGAGGGGATAGGACACCCCCTTGAGGACAGCCTTTGACAGCTATTACTTTTACTTCTGTGTCTCCAAGATTGGCTGATATTTCACTGCTTGATAGCATTTCCACAACCCAATCGATTATACTTACATTGAAGGCACGATTTCTCATGGCATTCTTCATCGATAGGCAAGATGCATTATCAAAAGCACTTTCAATATCAAGAAATGACGCTAAAAGAATTTCTTTGGTAGCGAAAGATTTTTCAATTTTTGTTACAAGAGTGTGAAGAGCTGTTATCGTTGATTTGCCTGCTTGATAAGCAAATTGCTCTTTGGTTAGTGGATTTTTAGGAAGTATTTCAGATTTAACGTACTCATCGATCAGTTTTTCCATTAATTTCAAGAAAATTGACGAGAGACTAATTGGTCTGAATGCTTTGGGAGAGGACTTATCTTTTTTATTAGCTTTTGGTATAAATATTGCCCAGACTTTCCTCCAAGTTTTTGGAATATATCCCAATACAAGACTTGATCTAAATAGTTTTTCTAAAGCGGGATTTATTACCGGTTTGCACTTTTGAATAAGTGCCGGAAAAATTCCATCTAGACCAGGTGATTTGAATGGACTGAAAGAATCGATAGCCCATTCAATTCTAGAGTATGAGAAAATTAACTTTGCTAAATTGGTAGGTTCTTCGCTAAACATATCCAGTGACCTAGTAGGTTCATTCCGGACCTCTTGTTCTTCTGTAGCATTTTGCATGCTATTAAAATTTTGCACTTGATCGGTGAGTAAGAGCGATCCTGGAAAATGAGTATGCATCATTAGTTCCAGAGTTTCATTTACGGTTTTCGTGAATTGGCCGTTGGTCTTTTTGAGGGACCCAAGGCCATTTGAATGATCTTTTGAGAGAACTTTTTGAAGTCTTGCAGTCTCAGGAGTGCTTTCTATGTTTTCACACATATACCTCCAATCTTTCCGCTTCGATCTTCTTATTTCTCTGTTGTAATTACTCAGGGCCTCTTTGTACTCAGACCAGTTTGACGTTGTTTTAGCACGATTAAACAGCTTCCGTGCTTTCCTGCGTAGTTTCCCTAACTTATCATTCCACCATGAGACATCTCTGTTAGTCGTACGCTGTTTTAGAGGACAGCTGGCAGTATAAGCTTGATTAATATTTGTTATTAGGTAATTAGAACTATTTTCCAACTCTTGGATGGTATCTATATCACTTAAGATGGGTTTATATTGATTAATATTAGAGATGTATAGATCCCAATTTGTTTTTCGGGCATCTCTATAGGTTTCCTTGATTATATCACTAGCTGCAATTTCAAACAAAATTTGACTATGATCAGATAGAGAGATTTCATCTGATACATGCCAGTTTATCACACGATCGGAAAGTATAGAACTACAGAGTGTAAGATCCAAAACCTCTTCCCTTATCGCATTAACAAAAGTGGGAGAATTTCCCTTATTACATATATCTATGTCATGTTTAGAAATGAAATCAAATAAGGACTCACCTCTCTTGTTGATTCCTGAGCTGCTCCATATTGTGTGATGTGCATTTGCATCACATCCGATGATAAAAGCTCTATTTTGGCTTCTGCAATAGTTGACGAACGCTGCAACTTCTGGAGGAGGTATATCTTCAACATCGCCAGGAAAATAAGCAGATGCCACGTAAAGCATCATTTTTCCTCTCGTTGTTGGCACCTCTAATGAAACTGCAGCGATATCCCTATTAATAAATTCAGTAATTGGTGTTACTTTCACATTAGTATTGACCAAGATGGCGGCTCTTGGTGCAAGTTGAGTGTTGTCGTATATTAACTTACAAGCTTGTGTAGGCATTCCTAGGATCCTGCTGTTATAAGTCCAGGGCTCTTGTAAAAGAGCTACGTCCAATTGACCTTTGATGAATGTTTTACTAAGTATAGCTGAAGCTGTCTTTGCGTGGTGAAGATTTTCTTGCATGAATTTTATACTTTTTCCGGCCATTTTATGTCCCTTTTGTATTTGTGTTTACTTACATAGGCATATCTAACTGCCTTCCTTCAGACTGCGGTGGATGAAAAAGACGTACACAATATGATAAACATCTTTTTTCTCTTTTTGTGTTTCCAGGAAAACTATTTTATCTGTAGAGGTGGACAACGACGTAATCATGGCGGTAAAATAGCTAATGAAATTTCGAATCTCAAGCAGAAGGAACGAAAAACCGAGATACGAGAAAGGGATCTCGTGAAATTTTTTGAAGCTGCCACTGAAGATAATAACCCGTCTAACGATCCAACTGCTATTGACTCCGTTGAATGGCTAACCTTAAACCAAGAACCGTGGTCCGTTGTACTTGACAAGTGGACATCCAGCTTTCTTTTAAAGCGATCGTTACTTCGAAAAGAAGAATTGCTTCTCAAACTGTTTTCTACATACCCACAGTATAAGAACTCTCATGCATATCAACTGGTAAGTAACAGTTTAATGAAACGATCATAAATTTTATATTTATGAATCATAAAAACATAAATTTCGATATAATAGCCAGTTTTTTTCTGACAGGTGGATATTGACTACAAAATGAAATACAGAGACTAGAGTCATTAACGGCCGCCATAACATCCTTCGTCGCTAAAAGAGCAAAAGATCCTTCAGCTGAAAAGTTACTGAAGTATTTGACTAGCAGCAACATAAACTTAGGTACTAAAAGTTTATATTGAACCTATTACATAATTGAACCTATGTTTTTTTACAGACAACCGATTGCTTGCGTTTCTACTTGCACTAAATACAATAATTCCGCCAATCATAGTCAGATCTAAATTTAAGCCAACGATTTGCACAACACAAGAAGATACAATCATATTTGTAGATTGTTAAGAACAACTCGTTCTTAAATTAGAATCCGTTTACACGTCTTATATGAATAGGAAACTACCGATTTCTCCGAAACTAGTTGTCGTGGGTACACCTGCGGCCTACAGGTGTAGGAGCCTTAACAGGACGATTCGATGTACTGCCGAGACTTTTGCTTCGAGCTACCATCAGCAGCAAGAGCGATCGACGTTTTAATTAAAACCACTTGTTTGGTTTGTCATATTTTAAGCTATCCAAACTTGTTTGGCAGTTTATAAGTAATTTTATTTATGGAATTGAACATCACGATTCGTACGCTAGTGTAAATCGATTGAATAATTTTTTAAGTCAAGTTGAATACTCCGTTGAGGTAAACCATGCTTAAGTGCATGTTTCAGTAATGTGATACATCTCTTCAAGTAGCTGCCTTACATATCGGTCATTTAGAAGATCATCACAGAGTCCCTGTTATATATCATTATAGATGCACTGTCCCATATCATTAACTCAATTGGTTTCTAAACTGTATCCATTTAATAAACATATTTTGGGTCATACAGACTCAGCAAGTGTACATCAAAATAATACTAGTAAATATAGTTCAGAACTGTTAAGCATTAAACACGCAACAACATCAGTTGTAGAAAAATTTCAAGCAACTAAGAATCAATATGAAAGTTAAACTAAACAAAGGATATACAGCACCAGATACGTCAAAACAATTGGACGAAGCCGCTACAGCTTTTACCTTAAGTTTACACGTAAAATAAAATATAACTCGAAAAGATATGATATTGAGAGAGGAATACGTTTTATTATATTTACAGAGATAGCTAGTCAGTTGCAAAGTCTTAACATGTTAGCTTCTAACGCTGAATCGATTTTTTTATGAAAGCTATATTTTAAAAGTGAACGATATGTTTAAGTCAATTGGCTCTGATTACAAACTGTTTAATTACCATAAGGTCGCCATTTACCACTCAGCTCCTTTTACCGCTCATTTCAAACAAAAAATGCTTATATCTTTTTAAAACGGTTCATTATTTTAAAACCTATTGACAAACAATAATTTTGTATGTTTAATGATACGAATTAAATATAAACTCCCACTATATTCATAAAAGCTCGTTTCCAAAATAAATAATATTTATAGTGAGGTGCGAAAAATGCCATTTTTATCGCGTAAGAAAATGTCGATCCTATATTCGAAGTGATAAATATGGAAAAGGCCATAGAAATTCAAAGCAACAGAAGCTATGTAAAATGATGTCTATTATTAGTTCTTTGAGTATCGCATTTAATTAGAAATAAAACCTAAATTTTAAATGGTTCAAAGTATTTTTTTATTTTGTAGTAATTACCATTTATTGCCCAAGAAATCAGATAAAAACTATTAAACAAGCACATGTAATGCATAGAAAAAATCTAATAACTCTTATTTGATCGAGTCTCTTAAAAGTAATGTGATTATTCCAATGAATATAAACAAAAATAATTTTTGAATGTTTATGTGGCATTCACGTAGGCATCATTAGGAAAGCATTATGGAAAAAAAAACTATATATGTTTTCCGATAGTTTTAACTTGATTACTTGGTTCAGTGTACCTAACGGGTGGAAACTAAAATTTTGGAATTTTTTTCTCAAGCTGTCAAAACAACACTAAGATACATGAAGAAGATCTGATTTACCGAAATTAAAGATACATTATCCATAGTCGAAAAAAATTAGTGTACATTTGAAAACGGTACGTAAATGGCTGTTCGGCGAAGCTTTCGTTTGATGTCGAAACAGGAGCGTTATATGGCCGTCATGTCAACTTTGCGAATGCATCTCTTGATTCTATCAATCAACTGTTTGCAATTCGTGACTCTCCAATTATTTTTGTACACCAAGGAACACAAAATCCTGAAGAAATCTTCGATTGGGCGCAGTGAGACAGATTTTTCGGGTCGTCGTTTTTGGGTAAAAATGGGATCGAATCAGGAACGATTGTGTTTTTTGGACGTAATCCGGCTAAACACGTATTGTACATGGTAAACAGTCGAAGCCGCAACATATTTGCTTTTTAAATGTATAACCGTATACTTTTTTCCGAGATTTCGGTTGCAGTTTGTAGAAGTGTACATCGCGCTCCCGAAATGATTCTTGTTTCGACGCCATTTTTAGCAAAACTGGGCAAGCATAAACAAAACAAAAAATATTAACAATAAAAAAGGAAAGAGGGAGCTAACACATACATACTTCCATTTCTCTCTGAGCTCGTTTGTTGTTGAGCATAAGAGCCGCGAAAAAATTCCAAAATTTTAGTCGCCACCCGTTATTATTGCTTTTGTTTTCACCTTTTCCTGGACAATTCAAAATGGGGCTTCTTGTAAGAGCGAACAGGCTACGAAAACTTTGTTGCTTTCGTCAACGCAGTTCGATGCCCTTGATCATCAATTTTAATCATTTAATATCGGATCTATCGATGCATTTCATAGTGGCCAGTCACAAACATAGTCACATAGGGGTTGAGTCACAAACCACTGATTTTATATTCTTATTTCACATTGTTCAATTCGAGGTTGAATGAACATAATTCCGAACTCAAAGAACAATTTTCGCTCGTTGACCACTTTTACGGATGTTCCTGATTTGTCGGAGAATCGCATGATGGTTTCTCAATAGCGCGGATTGTTTACTTTACTTATATTACGCCAAATAAGCCATAGGGACTTTAAAAAGAATTTTGAAGCTATGAGAAGACTTCACAAAAATGAAAATTTAGCGGATGTTCCGGAAGCTCTGGAAGACCAAGAGGGCATTTTTTCTGTCTCACCAAGCATCTGTAAGATGTAAAAATATATACTTTACAACTTTCCCAAAGGAACCATGGTCGTGTTGATTCAAAATTTCGTAAAATTCGGGTATAGCTCCAATTAACTCAATTTCCATATGCTACGTGTACTTGTATAACGCGCTTCATATAACGCGGTCCCAATTACCCGCGTTATACAAATATCGACTGTATACGATGATTTCAATCAACGCAATGCTGGTTTCATTCCAGACACTGAAAATGAGGGCATCTTACTTCCAATTGTAGGTGAAAATGAAACGCCACAGTTTATTTTTGACAAAACTTCCAGTTTAGGGCTTAATCAAATCAATCATGTGAAGAATCAGCAAATTGCTTTTTAGATTTATTGTTAACAAACATTCATGAAGACTTTTGTGTAACAGCCTCATTGACTCCACTATGGAAAAACGAACCATTCCATTCAGCCATTGAATTTTCTATAATTATTAGTACTTTTATTTATCGGAAGCTAATTGTTAGCACACATTTAAAACTTAGCGAACGCGCTGCTCGCTAGTTAAAATGTTAGCGGTTAGCTGATTAGCGGTACCATTTGGTTTAACCATCAAATAAAAAACTTGAAAAATCACAAACAAAAAGCCCATAAAAGATACAAGAATAATGGCAGTAACAAAAATCTGGCTTATTACTTAGACAGCTGTAACCAATTAAATGTCATTGATACTACATTCGAGCAAAATAATTGCAAAACCGAAAATGAATTAAAACGTCATCCAAAAACGACAAGGTATACAGCCCTAAGGGTTGTACGAAAGGGTGACGTAGGACTATATCAGATCATCAAAGACTAATGTAAACTGCATTTCTGGCATATGTATGTTTATAAGAATCTGTGAGTGCCATTGCGAAATATTCAGATTCAATTCTTCTTTGAAAGCAATGCTGGCTATTAAATTCGTTGACGGGGGTTCATAAGTACAACACCTGCAACCATTGAGACATAGCGATTTCATTTAAAAATCACTTGTGTACATCATAAAGGTTGAAATAGTAATGAACGACCAACCCACAGAATATTGTATTAAATAAGATTATGCGGAGCTTGACATGTTTCAATAATCTTACTTTAACTCGCTTGTGGTCTTGAAAAGGGCTATTGTTTACGCTTTTGTTCAACCAGATGCTCGAAGGAGGTACTTTTCCGGACTGTTTAAAACAAGCAAAAATAGTACCTATTTTCAAAACTGGTCAAAAATTATATACCAGTAACTATAGATCAATTTCAATACTCCCAACACTGTCCAAAATATATGAAAAGTTAATTGAGCAAAGGTTATGTAGCTTCTTTAATAGACATAGAACAATTCACAAAAACCAGTTTGGATTTCAGACAAATTTGAATAGCGCGAGTGCTACCGTTAACCTTGTCAATGTAATTCAACAAAATACTGACAGTAAAATCTGCTATTTTTCATTGATGTGTCAAAAGCCTTTGACTGCGTTCCTCATCGCATCTTATTATCAAAATTGCAAAGCTACGGCATTAGAAATCAAGCCTTGACATTGTTGGAATCATATCTGAACGGCAGGCAACAACGCGTAGTCATTGGAAGCCATTCAAGCTCTCACCGTGACATTTGGTGTGTCCCAAGACTCTGTATTAGGCCCCCTGCCGTTTAATATTTTGACTAACGATATTTTTGAGCTGACGGTGAAGGGCAAACTTCAACTGTATGCTGATGACGCCGCGGTAGTGTTCGAATACTACACTATGGTTATTTGAAGACTTGCAATATGACTTAAACTCAATACATCGATGGTTTTATGACAACGGGGTAACGGTTAATGCGTCTAAAACTAAGTTTACTGTTTTTGCCAGTACCAATCAGTACAATGATTTGGACTGTTCTCTATGGCTAGGAAACGAAAAGCTTCAAAGAGTTATTTCAGCAGTTGGAAAACTTAGTTAAATGGTGTCAAATTAACCGATTGTCGCTGAATGTGTCTAAGTGCTCGGTAATCTCATTTGGACGAAAACATTCACTATTCCAGATGAAGTGAAATTTTATAAGGCCTTCGAAAATTTGTTTCCAGATTCGTTAGGGGCAGAATGCGCATAAGTGTGTACAAAACGAGCCACAACAAATGCGCAAAATCCGCCGACTGTTTTATTCTAATGCAAAGCCGGCACGACTCAGAACAGCGTGGGTACCTACCTACTCCCTAAATCTGTTATTCCGGTCCCGATTCCGACGATCGGCCGGTCTTTTCTCGCTGGAGCGGTCAGTGTTAAGATATCGCCTTTTACGAACGTTTTGACGTTTGTCCACACGCGCATGAGCAACTAGATCGATAAACGTTTGATTGCAGTGCAAGCGTTTGTTGAATAAATTCGTGCTTCTCATGGCGCATTTTGCCCCGCCTCGAGTTGTTTGATGAAAATCGTTTAAATCAAACAAATAATAATTCAATTATAAAATTTTACGTTCGCTGCTGAATAACGAGAACATTATTCATAAAAAAGCAGTTTACCAGTACGTAATACTATTTATTGGTAGCGTAATGTCTTACGAAAAGAGATGTGAAAATTGTAAGAAATAACCATGAAAATATCTTTTCCATTATTCGTAAGATTTATGTAACATAGAAAGCTTGTATGATCTACATTGGTTTATAATTTTTAATAGAAGCGATTGGCAACTTAATTAGCATTCAAAAGTGAGTGTTTCGTGAGATAAATCAGTGGCGCGTTTTGCCCCGACTGGGCATTTTACCACCAGTTACCCTACTTACCGATTGTTCTAGCAGATGAAATGTTGTGGTTTTAGGTATGTCGTATTCCGTCAGGCAAATCTTTTGTATCACCGTAGGACCATCCGTAGAAATTGATTTCCACTCAACGTTTTCACTATCTTTAATCAGTACGACGTGTAAAAATAAAGTCCCATTTCTTCTAGTCTTAGGCGGGATGTCTATCAGAATAAACCTGAAAAAGATTGCAGAATTGAAGCAAATAAAATTAAGCTCTTGCTTTCAACACAGGACACGAACGAAAGCTAGTGCAGTATTTGGGAAAACGCATTAGTTTGTCTACATCCCTATTTATTGTAATTGATGAATTTTTGATGGACAGCGGCAGTAAATCGCGTAGGTTGTGTAAGCTGACTGCTCGACTTGACCGTTCTCCACCAAACTTTCCATACATATTCCTTGACATAAGGGTTGACAAAAGGGGGGTCGCTAACAGGGGGAAAGCCATAACGCCTTGATCGATCTCCACAAAATTTGGCACACGTGTTGCTTGACACAAGGATATCAGTAGGGGGTTGGGTCCCTAGCAAAGCAAGGAGAGGGGGAGGCCATAACTCCGAAACGCCTGGACAGTTCATCAAATTTGAAACACGTTGCTTCAAATAAAGGTATAGGCACTGAGCGGTTGACAAAAGGGGGAGTCCCTAACGGGAATGGCCATAACTCCGAAACGCCGGGACGGTTCTTCATAAAACTTGGCATACACGTTCCTTAACATAAGCACTGGGGGGTTGGCAAAGGGGGGGGGATCACTAACGGGGGGTAAAACATAACTCCTGAACGAACGCCTAGACCATTCTCCACAAAATTTGAAAATTTAGCACACATGTTCCTTGACATAAAGAAATCAGTAGGGTCGGGGGGGGGGGGGGGAGGGGGGGGTAACAAGAAGGGATGCTCTTTGACAGGGGGGGGGGGGTTACCATAACTCAGAAACACATTTTCCTTGAAATAAAAAAATCAGCACCGGAGGGTTAAAAGGAAGGAAGGGGCGCCTAACAAAGAGGGTAGATCCAAATAAAGGGGGTTGCGTTTCTCTTGCATTTAGATCGATTGCAGTTGTGCAAGTGACTGTGAGAAAAAAGGGGGGTTCCGCCGAGGAGCGATATATAGAAAAACCTTTTTATCGTTTCCGGTATAGGGGTTTTCATAGCAAATCGATGCATAATTAACATTGTGACAGTAGGGGAGCTGATTGGAACAGAGCCGCAAGGAGGGCGGGGGGTTCGGAACGAGAAATGTATGAATATATGTTCCGCCATAACTTCGGAACATCTAGACGGTTCTTCATCAAAATTCGTTTGTCAAACAAATGTTTTTCTTTTCGATTATCTATACCTATAAAAATGAATTTCGGTCTGTCTGTCTGTATGTTACTCATAGACTCAGAAACTACTTAACCGATCGGCGTAAAAATTTTCATGCATATTTGCTCACCCCTATGGTGGGGGAACAAAGACTCTCATATAAATAAAACAGAATTTTTTGCGTAACTCAAAAACTAATCGAACTTGAGAAATTTTAGACTCTACTATAAAATAGTAGACCACCAAAAACTATCTATAGTAACACGGACTGGGAGCCAAAGGGCCCACCGGACCTTTGATATTAGGGGCCCCAGTTTGCAATATTTTCATGATAGTAAATTAACACAAAAAAAAAAGACATCTACTCAAAAGACATCAGCGTTACACGGACAGTAAATCGAATGAATATGGGCTCTATTTTGTAAGTCATGTTGTGCAACTCGACTCGACTCAGGCACTGTCGAGTGTCGAGTATCGGGAGAACGGGCAGCATAGCGGCTCGATGCTCGAAACAAAACAAACTCAGTCGTTATTAGGACCGAGTTACCAGCTTTTAGCATGTGCGTCATATTAGCGGTTCACGGTACTTTAGTTTTGACGCAGTTTTCTTCAACCCAATCTTCGCTGCTTTGAGTTTTAGTTTGTTCAGCCACCACCCAAGATGCTGTTCTATCGTCAATATCCATTTCAGTGGGAAAACAGACGAACTAACTAGATTTGCTGAAGATTGTGCCTGTGTGTTGCTCCTTTGATAACATCCTGTAACGGCATGTTGAACAGCCCACATGAGGAACCATCACGTTGATAAAGTCCCCTGCGAGGTTAGAATGGCCATGATTTTACGGTCGATGGTATCATACGCAACTTTGAAATCAATGAAATAATTGTCCGTTGAATTCTCTATTCATGGGCTTTTTGGAGGATCTGCCGCAACGTGAACATTTTATTTGATTTGTGTGATAAATGATATGATGTCAATAGTTCAATATATATGAGTAGCTTACTGCATCTACATGTCAGAACAGAACAGTTCATAGTGCAGGCGATTCCCGTGCCGAGTTATAGCTATCCCTGGGATTCAACTCTTGGATTCTCCTATAAGAATCATGCTTCTATAAGCAAGGTATTCTGTGCGAATCCTCTGTAGAATTTCTTCACACGATTTCAAAGTGAGGAATGCCCGAGACTTTGCGCGAATCTTTTTGGTTCATCCTGGTAGAGCTGCGGAAAAAAGAATCCACCGTCTAAAAACGCCAGTACGAAGAGCACGTGCTCGCCAGTCCAGAGGAGAGGTTCGTCAGCAACGTCACACGGAGTTTCCACAAAACGGTCAGGTGCAAGAATTTTGCCATGGCTGTGATATGCAATGATAGTGCTGGCAACCTGCTTACTGACCAAACGACGGTAGCAGCCAGGTGGAAGAGTATTTCCAGACGCTGTTGAATAGAGAAGTAAACACGAAGATCAGCAGCTACAGGATAAGAATTTTGAGCGAAGGCCAAACTGTGGAGCCACCAACACAGGAGGAGGTCAAAAGAGCAATCAGTGAGCTGAAAAACGGTAAGGTTGCTGTAAAGGATGGTATCCTGGCTGAACTTCTAAAAACGGGGAGCGAGCAGTTGTACGAAACAATTCGCCACCTCATTGTCAGGAACAGAATATGGAAGGAAAATAAATATCGGAGGAGTGGTTGATTGGCTTCATTTCCCATAATTTTAAAAACGGACATCGACATGAGAGTAAAAACTATCGAGGCATTACGTTACTCAATTTTGCCTATAAGGTGCTCTCCCTATTCTGTGTTTTAGACTGAGTCGGTTAGCTGAGTTCTTCGTAGGCGAGTATCAAGCTGGTTTTCATGATGGTCGCTTCACGATGGATCAGATATTTACCATGCTTCTAGTAACTGACGAGTTCCGGGAGTACAACTTGCACACTCACCATATTTTTATGGATTTCAAGGCGGCATACGATTCAGTCAAACGAAATTAGCTGTGACAGTTAACGCTAGGACATGTTTTTACCACAGGACTAGTTACGTTGATTCGTGTGACGCTGGATGAGTAAAAATTATGAGTCAGAATAGCAGATGAGACCTCACGTGCTTTTTGATTTTGCAGATGACGTCGATATACCAAAATCAAAAGTAGAGCAGCGAAAGAAGCCTTTAGGTAATTTATTGAGAAATTGGGACTTACCATTAACACCGCCAAAACGAAGTACATGGCGTGGAAATCCAAATGTTGTTGGTGTTGAAGAGGAACTGAATATATTTTGGTATGCTCGTGACATGTGACAACGGTGTAAGTCGAAAAATAAAACGACTAATTACAGCTGCGAATTAGCCTTTACGCAGGCATTACATTTTGTAGCTGAAGTCCCGTAGCTTGCAAATTCGCGTAAAACAGACGCTCTACAGAACACTAATCCTCTCGGTGGCCCTTTACGGACATGAATCATGGACGCTAAAAGAAGCTGATCGACGAATGCTTGGGGTTTTAGCGTAAAATTTGGCAAAATCCAAAATGGAGAGTAGCGCACACGCATGAACCACGAGCAATCTTAAGAATGTAAATATGCTGTTATAATGAAGATAGCACATTGTGGCAGTCTGCACTGGATTGGTCACGTGTCTAGAAGGCCCGACGAAAGAGTAGCCAAAATTATTTTAAGCAGAGAATCAAGAAGAGGCCGTAGACTTCTGAGTAGACATCGCACTGATAGATGTGCGCTATCGAGGATGATGCACGTTCAGCTGGTGTTCGAGGGGTTTGAAGAAAGGTAGGACCATAATTCATTCGGCGCAGGATCGATAACGGACCGTCGCCACTGAAGTAAACTGAGTATGGAGCTTAAGCCGACAGTTCAATATTTATAAGTAGCCAAATAACTGCGGATGAAATACTAATTCTACTTTTAAATACTCAGGATTGAAGCTGGTAATATTTTTGGAGCTTGGACCCCAACAGCTCAACTTAAATGATTTCATGAATCATGGGGCCCCAGCAATCGAACATTCGTGAGTCATAGAAAAAGTTTAATTGAAATATAAATTTTGGTTTAAAGTTCGGGGCCGCAACAGTCCTATTTGAAGCTTAATTTTCAATCATCAAATCGGCTGATTTCATGAATCATGGGGCCCCAGGAATTGAACATTCGTGAGTCGTAAAAAGAGTTTAGCTGAAATAAAAATTTTGGAAAATCTCATTTTGTGTTACAACGAAATTTTCACTGGGGCCCACCGGGCATTTGCCCGGTTGCCCGGTGGGCCAGTCCGCCCCTGTAACACTAAATGATTCAGGGCAAGACGGCCGCCACTGCGATCACCACTGCGAAATGGTACTTTCCACGAAAAGGTTTTCCGTGAAATGGTACATTCTGCGTAAGGGTTTTCGCGAAATGTTATACAATCACGGCGAATATCCAAATGCCAACCGCTTTATTTTATCTAGTTAAGCAATGGGGGAGTTGTTTTCTACTTTACTGTGAGGAAAAATTTCCAAATTTGTATATTAAACTACCCATGCTTTCATAGTTACTTTCATAGTTACATAGGTAACTGCCAAAATGAATCATTTAAGGTTGAGCTCCTCAGAAACTTGCATTGTGACAAAGGTCATCCGATATTCACGATTTATGTACAACACAGTTTAATTTGTGGCAATACGAAGTTTGTCGGCTCAGCTAGTATAAATATAAATATACTAGTTGGCCCGTCGTGGCTAGCCACGATACTAAAACCTTTGAAAATGTAATATGATTTACAATTAAAAAGCACCTATTAAAAATTATTAACGAAACAGCTTTAAAATTGGCAACCTTCTATTAATTAAAACACGTGCAATCGATAACGAAGCAAATGGGGCTTAGATAAAAGGGTAAAAATCTACCAATTGTGAGAACCATGCTGCGAGGGAGAACATTTCGAAAAAGTACTCAATTTTAGAACCAAGACAAAATTTAGATTCGGTTTCGCCAAAACTATAATTGCAGAAAATATAAATTGCATACCGGGTAGATGCTTGCTGGTCCGCTACCACTCGTTGGACCACAACTTCAAAAACATCCTTCGTTTTACCGGACATAAACCGGACAAACTCGTGGATTAGTTATTTGCTTGAAATCGAGTCAACGCAACACAAAGTCTTGGATATTGGAGATTTCGACGGCTTTTTTGCGACCCACTCTCTTAAAAAATTAAAATGTTTTTAAAATACTTTGCAGCAAATATCTAAAGCTACTTCTACTAAATTTTTAAAGTTAGAACTTAAATTTGCACACTTTAATACTTATTGAACTTTATATTGAGATATTTCAGGTCTTGTTTGTAAATCAGCTTTGCAACTAAATTATGGAGCAACACGTTTCACATAAACCGCATTTTGATGAATTCTGGTTTTTTACCATCAAAGTTCGAATGTGTCCTTGATGAAACATCTGATTGTTTAAGAAAACACACTACATCACCTCTGTGTGATTCAGATATCATCCCACACCTGACTCGGGAAGGATTTTAGTTACTATACTCGTTAGGAACTCCCGAAGAAGTTAATGCATATATGTAGATATATACTCAACGGGATATGCGTTTTCGCGCTTTATATTGAGTATGCGCTAGGCCTGTGCGAGATTTCGAATAATTTCGTACAATTTCGCCTAATCCGAGATTTCGCGAAATTCTAGTTTCGCGAAATTTTAAAATATTTCGTTGAATTTCGTCAAATTTCATTCGAAATTACGCGAAATCGAATTTTAAATTTCGTCATTTGCGAGATTTCGCGAAATTTTGAACCGAATTTTAGATAATGGAATTATAACAAGTTGCAAGATTTCTCAAGCAACTTATCAAAAGGACCAATATAACCATGAGAGATCTTCTTCGCCATTGGTTTCTTCATCTTATTACGGAGAAATAAATGCACTTGAATGCATCTGCATTGCATCAATCGATTACTGGTATCATTAGCTAACAAATCCTCAAGAAATATTGCGTTGAAATACGTTTATGCGCCGTGATAATCAGAAGAGAAAGACATTGAAGAGAATCTCTCATTGTTAGATTGGACCTTTGATAAGTTGCGTGATAGGGTTTTTTTTTCTAATTCCCGTCGTAATAAGTAAAGCCATTCTAATTTTCATCATTTGTTGGATGGATTCAATGAATACTCCAAAAATTCCTGTGCTGATTTGACTAAAACACACTTACCTTCCAATCCGTGAACTTTGAAATCACTGAAAAGCGACTATTAAAGCATAGTATTGAAATTACGCAACTGACTTTATTTCTAAAATTCGTCATACCGTTTTAAAATCCGTCCATCAAAATTTTTCATCATCCGAACTAAAAATCACAACAATGTTTACGAAGCTAACGCGCATGTATTTGTGTAGGACGGTCAGGCAAGTTTTCCTGGCTGTAGAATAACGAAAATGCCTTGCGTGAGTTATTTTCATTTATCAACGACGGAAATTAAAACGATTAGTCGACCTTGTCTTATTCGTCGCACGAAAAAACGTAGGGAACTTGGCTGGTAGGACTTCTTTAATGATAAAAAGTATTTAAATAGACCTCAGCTCACTTTGATTGATCGCGTATGATAGACAACTAACTAAAATATTAGGGAATAACTAGTTTTGCATTGTGTCATAAAAATGCTGATATTTTTAATAATTTGTGTTGGATAGGACGGGAATAGGCAATTACGACGATGTAGCAACATACCCTATTTGTTTTAATTGTGTGCATCGTATTTATGTTTGTATCCTCTTCACAGTCACCAAAGCTCTGTAACCTTAATTGAACATGAAATATCAACACAGAAATAGGGTTCTACTATATAAGTCACGTCGAGCAACTCGACTGGAATCAGTCGCTGTCGCGATTTTTTTAAGCTATCGAATGATAAACTTGGTTAAGAACTAAGCAAACTGAGTTAAGAACTGAGGAAGGCGTCAAATCGTGTTATCAAGGAAGGTAGAATGTCATGCTTCGGTTCCTTTCTGTTATCAGCATCTGTGGCTGATTTATTATTTATAATTTATAGTATGAAAGTTACTCAAAAGTTACTGTGTCTCAATAAGAGAGATATCAGCACGTTTACCGGTCTTATGACAGGGCATAATCCGAGCAAATATCATCTTGAAAATCTTGGTTTTATACAATATGTCTTTCGCTTCTGCAATGCTGAGAACGAAACCTCGGAACACCTGCTCTGCAATTGCGGAGCACTAATAAGACGCAGACTGCAGTATCTCTTTGGCACCGGGCTTGTAGCCTATACCTTAATGACCAATAAACATAAACCTATCTCAAAAAGGGCCTGTTAGAGCCAAGAGAGGTCTGGTTTGTGTCGCAGATCAGGGTAACTAGGTTTATAAATAAAGACATTCCTGTTTGGCACCTTTCCCGCTCCAGCTTCCAGCCTATCACTTCCTCGATAAAAAAATTATAGAAATTTCGTTCAATTTCGCGAAATTTAAATGTAATTTCGTTTCGTTTTCAGTTCCAAATTGGTCATAATTTCGTTTCGACTAATTTCACCTGATCGAAATTAAGCTTGAATTTCGTTTCGTTTCGTCTCGACATCGCAAAAGTCAATCTCGCACAGACTTAACTCCCAGAAGTTTTAAGAGCCGCGTTGACGAAATAGTGCTGTCCCTGACGCTAATCTCCGCTTGCTGCACCGACTTGCGGTTATTCACCACGATAACCTCCGTTGTATGATGCACTAGCTTCAGTCTCCTGAAGGGCATCTTAACAATGCTTATACTCCGTACTGTAGCATAGCACAAGATTCTAGAAATAATTTTCCAGAATCATGTACAGCGACAGCGGCACTTGGACTTTCCGAAGCGAGTTAGCTATGGAGTCCCAACTAGCGCTATTAAACGCATTTCTCACGTCAAGCGTGACAACTGCGCAAGAGCGGATACCAGTCCTCTTGCGTTGGATTGGCACCTCGGCTGTCTTGGTGACAGACAAGATGGCATTCACTGTAGATTTGCCTTTTCGGAAGCCGAATTGGTTCCTTGACAGACTGTTTGCACCCTCAGTGTACTGTACGAGTCTATTAAGGATAACCCTCTCCAGCACCTTGCCGGCAGTATCGAGCAGACAGATCGGCCTATATGACGAGGGGACACCCGGAAGTTTTCCCGGCTTCGGCAATAGGACCAGGTTCTGTCGCTTCCATCTGTCTGGGAAGACCGCATAACCTTTCGAAGCAGGCTCGTTTACTAGCTTTTATCCTATTCTTAAGCGCTGCGCGTGCAGCAACAAGTGCTACTCGACATTCAGCCCTGCCTTCGTCCGAATGAGCTCTTTGCATAGTTTTCACACGAAAGCACGTTCCGCGGAGCTCCGCAATTTCATCTGTCCGCCAGTAAGCCGGTGACCTACTATATCTAGGTTGGCCTTTTTTAGGTATAGTAGCGCCACACGATCGCGATAGTACCTCAACCAAATGATCTGTGTTCGGATCGGGCATACCGCGATCGCCGCGCTCTCTTCGGATCGCTTCCCCAAATACTTCGTGTTGAAGTATGTCTTCCATCCACGAGTGGTTGAACGGTCGGCTCTACTCGCCACCTGCCGCCTCGTTATCTGACCCACACCATAGCGGACAGTCTGATGGTCACTGTGAGTGTAGCCATTGTCTACCTTCCAGTCTCCTATCAGACCAGGGCTGCCGAATGTCATGTCGATGATAGACTCTACACCGTTCCTACTGAAGGTACTTGTGGTGCCGACGTTGGCCAGATCTACGTTGAGCTTTTCCAGAGCCTCAAGCAGAATCCGACCCCTATGGTTCGTGCGACGATTTCCCCACTCTACCGCCCAGGCGTTAAAGTCGCCTGCCACAACCACCGTCTTTAGACCAGTCAGCACAACTGATACTCGGTCTACCATCCGCGTAAACTGCTCGATAGACCAACTCGGCGGAGCATAACAGCTGCAGTAGAACACACCACCCACTTTGGCAACCGCAAATCCCTCGTCTGCAGTCGACACCTCTTGAACCGGGAACCTACTTGTCGTCCATATAGCCGGCGTCCCGAACCTATCCAAGACCCAGTTGCCGTTTCCGGCAGGGACGCGATATGGGTCCGAGATGATATCTCCCGCACAATTGGCTCCTATCTGGCCCCTTGCAGTTCCAGGCTTTATGCCCGTGCTCGAAGCACCGGAAGCAAGCCTCCGACTGCTTGAGCACGCTTAGTGGGCATACCGACCATCCCACTTTTAGCCTAGCAGCTTTCAGGGCTTTGTTTCCGTCCGCCAGCGGAAGTCGTATGTGGCTACCTGGGTCCCGACAGGACCCTTGCGCAGGCAAACCGCCTCGGTTGCCACCACCACTCCACTTTGCTCTTTTAGAGCCTGTACGACCTCGCACACTTCGGTGATCTCATCCAGGTTCTTTAGCTGGAGAGTCACTTCTGGTGTGAGAGCACGTACCTGCACTCCCTCCCCGAGCACTCCTTCCGCTATCGACTTGTATGCGGAACTCGTCTTGGTGGCGTTCTTCTTTAACTCAAGGATCATATCGCCAGTGCGTGAGCGGCGGATGCTCTGCACGTCCGCGCCCAGATCCCTGAGTAGGGCATCTCCTCTCATGGCCTTCAGAGCCTCCGAGTATTTCGACCATCGGTTTTCAGGATAAGAGCATCGTCCTTCTTCGCTCGCCTCCCTGTCGGCTGGGGTGAAGCTTTCTTTTTAGTGGAGCTTTCTCTTTTTTTCTCTTGGCGTTGACCTCGATCCACGGGCCAACCGTCTTGGTGCTTCCCGCAAGTTGATCGGTTGGCTCTTCCAACTTCCAAGGGCTTTTACCAATCAGGTGTTTTTGGTCCACCACGGGCGCCATCACCCGGGGACTGTCTCAGACGCTTGGCGTAGCCTTACCGCTGTTGGTAGCGCCCTCCGTTGCTTCCTGGGCCGCGTTGCGACACGCCCTTTTCGGCATCTCTTGATGCTTAGACCCTTTTCTGCATCTCTTGATGCTTTTGTTACCTCTGCCAAGTGTTCTTTAGTACGCGTTTCCAGATTACTTCTAGTCTGGCCGATGTAAACCTTTTCGCAATGTGGGCAACTGATTTTGTAAACCCGGGATTTCCTGTGTTCGTCTATCGAGTATTTAGTTGATCCCAGCTTATTTTTGAGCTGGTTGTTTCGGCTGGTGTAGACCAGGTCAATTCCAAATTTTCTCATTTTTCTACGGAGAGAGCGTGTTATATTTTCGTAATATTCTACTGCCACTCTCTTAAGTTCTGGTGTTATTGGTGTTAGTGTTCTGAGTGATTTTTTGTATGCGTCTCTTCTTTTCGTGGAAATAATGTTCTGGATTGTCGTTTCTTTATATCCGTTCAATTTTGCAATTTCAAGAATGTGAGTTAATTCTTTTCGTTTTCCTAGCTTACTTAACGGTAATGTTTCCATCCTATGTATCATGTGATGGAAAGCTGCCATTTTGTGTTGGTGGGAGTGGTTAGATGAGCTAGGTATAACTCGTTTTGTGTTTGTTGGTTTTCTGTAAATTTCAATTTCTGTTTCTGCGCATTCGATTTGTCTTATTACAACGATGTCCAAAAAAGAAAGTTTTCCGTCTTTTTCTATTTCGTGTGTAAAGTGTATGTTCCTATGTGTCATTCATGGCTGCTAGAATAGTTTCCAGTTCTTCCTTTTTGACTATGCTGAAAACGTCGTCGACGTATCGCCACCATCTTGTTGGGAGTACCTTGTTTTGTTCCAGCTTACTTTTAATGTTAGCCATGAACAGCTCACACAGGAACGGTGATAGTGGGTTACCCATCGGTGCACCTTTTAATTGTTTGTAATGGTTATTTCTGAATGTAAAATAATTTTCCTCCATACACAACCGCGTCAGCTTTAAATAACCTCCCACCTTTTTTCTCCATGCGTTGTCTTCATGTTGTTTCAATAGCCAGTTTTCCAAGAGGCTTATCGATTCTTTCACGGGGACGCTTTGGAATAAGGCCGCAACATCGAAAGAGACCATTATGTCGTCTTCTGCTAGTTCTCCCGATGTTTTTAGGTGCTCGATGAATTCTCGCGTGCTGCTGACAAAATGGCTTGGGAATTTTACTGGCATTCTTTGGAACTCGGTTACCAACCACTTGGCAATCTTTTCCGTGGGTGATCCGTTTGCCGTAATTATTTCCCGCATTTTCGTTCCTGGTTTGTGTATTTTGGGTTGTCCTTTTATTCTGGGTAATGTAGGGTTAGAAGTCCGTAATTTCCGATATCGTCTCCTAGCGCTGGTTGGCGTTCTTCACTTGTACGATTCACTCGCTTAACTATTTCGGGTAGTGGGTCCGTTCTTTGTTGTCTATATGGGCCGTTGGTGATTTTTTCTAGCATCTGTTGATCGTAGTCCTCCTTGTCCATTATAACCACTTTGTTACCTTTGTCTGCCTTCACGTGTCCTGAAGTATAAAACAGTGTTCAAAGAGCTGATCTGCGTTTTTCAAGATTATCAATCTTTACCTCACCTAGTGATTGATATCAGGACTGAAACTGAAAACAGTTACAGCCATATTTTGACGTAGGACTACGTCTTACGGCAAGTTTTGAGATAGGGTGTCATTCTAAAAAATCGAAAAATGCGAGCGTCACGAAAAATGAAAGGTTTTGAGCGCTAATAGCTCAGCAGTTTTCCGATCGATTTTCAATATTCTTACACCAATCGATCGAAAAATCTTCTAAGAATTGACCAAAATGAAGAAAAGTATGGATTCTTGATGTTGAACTATTGAAAAATTGAAAATAATGAACCTATGTTTTTCCAGAATTCTCGCTTCGTGATTGGTTGGAAGATTCTTTACGATGATCTAAACCTATACCAATTTGAAATCTGTGCTTGGGAAGTAAGCCAAAATAAGTGACCAAGCTTCCTCATTTCAACAAGATTTCTTAACACCGCGGTTAAACCTAGACCATTTTGATGTCCTTGCTTGGGAAGTACGCCAGAGAGAGTGACAAAGCCCTCTCGTGTCAACAGATTTCATACGAACGCGATTAAACCTAGTCCAATCTGATGTCCGTGTTAGGGAAGTGTGCCACAAAAAATGACGCAAGTTCGTTGTCCCAACAGATCGCAAATTCTTTACTGCGAGACGATTAAACCTTGATATCTGTGTTGGGAAAATGTGCTACAGCTGTACTTTTCGGTTATAATACGACTCTGTATGAATACGCATGCCTGCCGTTTCATTAGAAGTGTAGTGAAAAGATGTGCTGTTGATGAAATAGGATTGAATTGGTAAAATCCCTTCAACGTGGGGAACCATGGATAATAAAAACAATCTTTAATTTCAGTAAGGCAGCAGGAAAGCAATAGTTTGTGTTCTTGATTTTGTTAAATTGTTTTCAAATGCACAATCTTTTGAGAATTGAACGTATGCAATGTTACTACTTTGATAAATGTTACATACAACGCATGTAGCATATATATATATGTTGCATATAGCATGTATACATGATGAATCGAATGATTACAAGCATGAATACATGCCACTATCACTACAAAGAGACTTACGTAGTCCTGCGTCACCTATATATGCGGTCGTGTCTTGTACACAACCCCTCTGATTTTTTTTTTTTAAATTAGAATTGCTGTAGTCCCGACTTTACTGGTTCGTTACCAATTCCGAAGCGTTTTGTTTCGGCTCAGTTCCAGTGCAATAGCAAATATGTTAATTCGCTCAGTTAGTGTACACATTGTTCACATAGTTCCTGCCAGAAAATGTTCTTAGTGAGGGTTACTAATAAATTTTTGAAAACGCGCGCTTTTTAGAACCATAGGCGTGAGGAAATTTAAATCTAACCACGTGCTTCGTTGAATGCATTCGGGTCTGCATTTGAAAAAAATATCATAGTATTCTGTGCTGCGGTAACACACGGGCAGTAAGCAAAAAATGAAAAAATATACCTAACGATTAACAGTTTGGATCGGTTGCCGAGTGATAACCGTGCTTCGAAACGACAACTCGATTCGTTCGCCGAATGAGAGTATGATGAGTATGACACATGGAAAAGCATTTATATATCTACCATTAAAAATTATATAAAGAATTAATTAGTTTATTTTTCCGTGATTTTTCATCAATTTTCGACACGTCTAAAAATAACTCGTTCACAACCAGGCGGGGTAAAAAGGACCACCAAAGGGGTAAGACGGACCATGGCGGAGTAAGGCGTATTGTGGCTGATTTGAAGGTTTCTTTGATTTGTAAACACAATTTCAATATTATTAACTAAGTAAGAACAAGTTCTTAAGGGGTTTTTAGTTACATGCTAAAAGAAGGTATAGTTTAATTTAGACACCTGCTAAAAAAACCCGATTTAATCCACCTAGTGGTGAAAGGAACCTTTGTTATACGGTCTTACTTGTTATTTGAGATAGAAATCGATACGTTTTCGGAACATAATTCATCTATTGGTTAACGTTGCGTAATGCGTTGGTTTACATAAAATTTTTGAAAATTGAATAAGTTTACAAATTTTGAACAAAATAGGAACACTTTTAAATTTTGATAGATCCTATTTTCATGTAATTGCTGAGTAAGGATAAGTAAGTTGTTATTAATTTGAGTAAGTGCAAATAAAAGTAAGTTGTAAGAGGAAATCTTATTCTTTAACATATACATTGCCTAGTAAAGGTCTAGTTTATAGGTTTTTGAACTATGCATAATTTCCTGTAATGCCATTCTATTTGATTCACATCAATAGAGTTTACTTGAATAATTTTAATCAATTTTTATTAACCTTCGGTTACTCACGTTGTTTTGTACAACACGTGTAGGTTTTTCAACGCCATATTGTTATAAAGTTACAAATCGTTGTTTAACTAACGAATATTCTTCAATAAACTTATTCTGAGCAAAATGTCATAATTATTCAATGCATTAATAATTTAAATTGTTGGAAAAATAGATCAGCATAAACCGTCATCACAGAAACGAAACAATCAGCATGCGAGGTGTACCGCAATTGACCCCAAGTGGAATTTTCTTTCGTTTCTTCATATGGAAAAATGGTGTCTATGCAGCAAAACTAGCCAATGTAAAATGTTTAAAATGTATCCGTCTGCTGGTAGTCGAGTAATTCGTAATCAAAATTAAGGTATTTTTTATAATCAAAGTTCTACAGTTCCTAAACAAGCAAACATAGAGGTATACTATATTCAGCAAAGTTGTGTATTTTTATCATTTGTACAATTTTGTAATACAAGAAAAAGTCATACAACAATTACAAAAAGAGCAAAAATATAAAAACTGAGTTTACAAATTCATATACAATAAATAAGATTTTTCTATCTTAGCTGCAGAGATGGAAGGTTACTGTCTCTAGCAAAATTTCTTGTAATAATATGCTCTATAACTTTGCAGAGCACATCAATGTGTTATATTGACACTGAAGAAAAATAATTTTTTTTATTTCACTTTTAGGGGGATTAATCAAAATTTAGATTCCACCAGACGATAGAGCTTTTAATTTCAAGAAACTATTCTAAAGGTTCGATAAACCTAAAACCAAGTTTTCCCAGTCAAACCTCTAGTGCGCACGTTTTCTTTGGTTTGGGATTATAGTGCGCGCGAGTAACTGTGTTGCAAAAGTTGGCGCGAGTGTTCAAGGGGTAATATCTTTTGACCGGTACAACCAATTCTTATGAAATTTTGCATATATATTCGTATTGTCAAAACCTCTCGTTTGATATTAAAATATTTCAAATTAGGTAAATTATCTTGGTTAAAATCATTATAAATTATTGTTAATTTTGGTGTGGTGAATACGGTTGCTCCTTACCTTAACCTTAATCAGCTCCAGGCCGTGGTTTCCTCTGCTGTACGAAGAAGTCGTCTCCATTCTACTCGGTCCATGGCCGCAATTCGCCAGCCACGTAGTCTACGTAGGGTCCGCAGGTCGCCTTCCACTTGATCGATCCATCTTGCTCGCTGCGCGCCCCGCCGTCTCGTTCCAGTCGGATCGTTATTGAGAACCTTTTTAACCGGGCAGTCGTCCGACATCCTCACGACATGCCCAGCCCATCGCAGGCGACCGATTTTTGCAGTGGCAGCGATGGGTGGTTCCCTAAGCAGCTGATGCAATTCATGGTTCATTCGCCTCCTCCACGTTCCGTCTTCCATCTGCACTCCGCCGTAGATGGTGCGCAACACCTTCCGTTCGAAAACACTAAGGGCGCGTTGGTCCTCCACGAGCATAGTCCATGTCTCATGGCCGTAAAGGACTACCGGTCTAATCAGCGTCTTGTAGATAGTTAACTTCGTGCGGTGGCGAATTTTGTTCGATCGCAGCGTCCTACGGAGTCCAAAGTAGGCACGATTTCCTGCCATAATGCGTCTTTGTATTTCTCTGCTGGTGTCGTTGTCTGCGGTAACCAGTGAGCCCAGATACACGAACTCTTCTACCACCTCGATTTCGTCACCGTCTAAATGAATTCGGGGAGGGAGGTCAGCATTCACTTCTTTAGAACCTCTTCCTTTCATGTATTTTGTTTTCGATACATTAATGACAAGTCCTATCCGTTTGGCTTCAGCTTTCAGTCCGATGTACGTTTCCGCCATCCTCTCAAAGGTACGTGTAATGATGTCAACGTCGTCAGCGAAACCAAGAAGCTGGACGGACTTCGTGAATATCGTGCCACTCGTGTCTATACCCGCTCTTCTTATCACACCCTCCAAAGCGATGTTAAACAGCAAACATGAAAGCCCATCACCTTGCCGTAACCCTCTTCGAGATCCAAAGGGACTCGAGACTGCCCCTGATACTCGAACAACACACATTACTCGATCCATCGTCGCCTTGACCAATCGCGTTAGTTTATCCGGAAATCCGTAGTAGTGCATAATCTGCCATAGCTGATCTCGATCGATCGTGTCGTACGCCGATTTGAAGTCGATGGATAAATGATGCGTGGGCACGTTGTATTCGCGACATTTCTGCAACACTTGCCGAAGCGCGAAAATCTGGTCCGTGGTGGCACGGGCACCCATGAATCCCGCTTGATATTGCCCCACGAACTCCTTTGCAAATGGTGATAGTCGACGACATAAAAGTTGGGAGAGTACCTTGTAGGCGGCGTTCAACAGTGTGATTGCGCGGTAATTGCAACAATCCAACTTGTCGCCCTTTTTGTAGATCGGACACACGATGCCTTCCGTCCACTCCTCCGGTAGTAGCTCATCCTCCCAAATCTTGACAATGACCCAGTGCAGCGCTCTAGCCAGTGCGTCACCACCGTATTTCAGCAGCTCGCCGGGTAGCTGATCAGCCCCAGCCGCTTTATTGTTCTTCAGCCGACCGATCTCTTCTGCTACCTCCTGGAGGTCAGGGGCTGGTATTCTGTTGTCTTCTGCACGTGCTCCAAGATCTATTGCCATATCGTCACCTCCATGTTCAGCTACATCGCTGTTAAGGTGCTCGTCATAATACTGCTTCCACCTCTCGATCACCTCACGTTCGTTCGTGAGAAGATTACCGTCTGAGTCTCGACACATATCGGCCTGCGGCACATGGCCTTTGCGCGAGCGGTTTAACTTCTCGTAGAACCTCCGTTTATCGTTAGCACGGTACAGTTCTTCCATCGCCTCGCGATCCCGATCTTCCTGTTGGCGCTTTTTCCTCCGGAAGACTGAGTTTTGCCTGTTCCGTGCTTGTTTATATCGATCCACATTCGCCCTCGTACGGTATTGCAGCATCCTCGCACGTGCTGCATTCTTCTCCTGCACTAATTGCTCGCATTCGCCGTCGAACCAATCGTTTCTTCGGTTCGGATTCATTGTACCTAGTGCCGCTAGTGCAGTGCTACCGATGGCGGTCTTAATGCCTTTCCAACCATCTTCAAGAGTTGCTGCGCCAAGTTGCTCTTCCGTTGGTAGCGCTGCTTCCAGCTGCCGCGCGTATTCCTGGGCAACTCCGGGAATACGGTTGCTCATAACTTTCAAATTAAACGTCCAATCAAAAAACCATTCAATAGTGATCTATTAGCATATATTATCTTTCAAATGAGACTAATAGCGCATAAATCGGTTTGGCCATCTCTAAGAAACAGGCGATAATTATTTCCTTGTCAAAACAGGTTTTTTAAGCATAACTTTTAAACTACTTGTTTGTTTTCAATTAAAAATTTCTGAATAATTTAGCTTTAATAAGGGCTTTCATTTGATACTAAGATCGTTGAAATCGGTCATGTAGTTCTAGAGAAACCCGTGTCACGTATTTTTCACATTTTTGCTTATAACTTTTAAACGAAACGTCGTGTCACGAAGCAACTCAATAGTGATCTACTAGACAATAATACCTTTCAAACAAAAGTAATAGCGAACGATTCGGTTCAGCCATCTTTGAGAAACAGGCGATAGAAAAAATCATTACATACATACACACACACACACACACACACACACACACACACACACACACACACACACACACACACACACACACACACACACACACACACACACACACACACACACACACACACACACACACACACACACACACACACACACACACACACACACACACACACACACACACACACACACACACACACACACACACACACACACACACACACACACACACACACACACACACACACACACACACACACACACACACACACACACACACACACACACACACACACACACACACACACACACACACACACACACACACACACACACACACACACACACACACACACACACACACACACACACACACACACACACACACACACACACACACACACACACACACACACACACACACACACACACACACACACACACACACACACACACACACACACACACACACACACACACACACACACACACACACACACACACACACACACACACACACACACACACACACACACACACACACACACACACACACACACACACACACACACACACACACACACACACACACACACACACACACACACACACACACACACACACACACACACACAGACATTGCTCAAATCGTCGAACCCTATCGATTGGTATATGTGACTTGGCCCTCCGGGCCTCGGATCAATTTCGTGTTTTTCGACCAATTTTTAAACCTTTGTTATAGTATAACAAAGGTAAAAGGAATTTTATTACTAGTTCAATTTTGAAAATAAGAGTAGACGTTATTTTACTCCACTGGTTTTTATTTACTCTTTTCTTGGCGTTATTTTTATTGATTTGTCAGCAGGACGTTTACTCTTTGAATACCCTTCACTTTAGGTGAAGGCAAAGAAGGCAACGTTAAGTGAATTGGAATCATCGAATTTTGATTTCGTTAGATCCAAATTCACATTGATTGTATTATTCGAATGGCACTTGTTGGCTTCTTTTGACGTGGGAGGCTCTGTGTTAGACAGGATGATCTCAGAATCAGGGATAATTTTTATTACAGGTGTACTCTATCTCGAAAAAGACACTGATGAAGCCTGCAAGTCGTAAACGAAATGCGTATCTGTCAGAATAATAAAATAGTTAGTCAAATTTAACAGGAACAAAGTTTGTTTTGTCATTCAATATTTTTAAAATCTATTAAGACACTAAACAGAAGAACTTTAGGCAATTATGAGCACTATGACGTATGGCCCTTTTACCCCGTGAAAAATGACCCGTCTTACACCTAGCTAACAATTTACATTATTTTGCTTTTATCTCTCAATCCGTATTATTTCATATACCTTTTCCACCACACGCAGAACAAGAATTGCCTAATTAAAGTCAGTGGTAAGAGAAACGACAAAATACATAGCTTTTTTTGCTGAAAAACCTTAAATTTGTTACTGCTGAAATTATATCCCATGAAGACACTGCGAACGAAAAGTTTGTTTTGATTCTAGTTTTAACGTTGGATACGGGCGAGTGCCACAGGTTGTCGCGAAAGTATTTAGATAGGCTAAAAAACAAAACATACTGGGGCATTTGTAGAAAATTTAAGGATTTCTTGACGAAATCGATGTGGTCCCTCTTACCCCGCCGGGCCTTCTTACCCCTTGTTCCCCTACTCTAACAGCCGACTGCAAAGTCTGTCGATAAAGAAGGGTAATGCCTAGAGACGGTATAAACCCAAGGCTTTTTTATTCGAAATTTTATAGAAACAGTGGAGTATTTGGAGTAACATATGAAAAAGACGTGTTTAACATACAAAATTAAAATAAATCTAAATTTTTCTCCGAATATCTCGAAAAATAATTATTAAGACCAATTTTATTGTAAACGGCATAAAGAATTGTTATTTGTATTACAAATTCATATATTACTTGAAAAATCCCAAGTTGGAAAAAATCATGAAAGTCGTTGTTCTACGAAGTCCGTCTATGAAAGTTGCTCCATCTCAGGATAACTTTTAAAAGGTTGCAAATTACTTCTATTTTTCTTAATATTTTTGACATCTTGATTTTAAGTTTTATTTTCAAATTTTTGAAAAATTGGTAAAATATTTTTTCATGTTCAAAAATCAATTTTCTACAACTTTCGCTTCGACATAATTTTTGTAAAATCGATAATTTTCGAGATACAATCTTTCAAACATAATACACATGAAAGTAAATAAGCCCTTTTTAAAAATAAGTCTTGAACCAAAATGGCGCCAAAACCTGTGGAAGGTGCATATGAATCGTTTGTTTGAGAAACCCCACAAACGCCATTTTTATGAAAATTGACTTTTTAACAGTTTTCGAATCCTTGAGGATATCTACACCTTCCCTCAAAATTCCAGACAAAGTTAGTTCCACGAACCCCTTTTAATTGGGGTTGCAAATATCCGTTTGTTTGAGAAACCCCAAATATCCATGTTTCCGATAATCACCTAGAGCGGCGCTGCGATAGGTACAAAATTATCATTCAATGTTTACGTGCAATGCTGTAAGCAGTTTTAGGAACACAATTCAATCGTATAAAAATGTCTTCGGAATCGAAAAATTACGAGTTGGACACAGTCAAAAAGAAGAAACATAGTGTTCGGCGGACTACAGAATACAAGGCGAAAGTTATTAAAAGTAAAAGAACGGTCTATGAAATCAAAAAGAAAAGAAAGCTTTAGCTGGAAAAGTGAGAGCTGATTGCAAAAGCAGATAGGTTTGGATTAGTTTGTCGACAAGATAAACGTAAATAAACCATTCTTGTAATCAAGATACAGTAAAAACTGTAGCAATCACAAAAGCAGTAACCCACTAATTACTATACAATGTAAATAATAGCACAATATATAAATAAAAGGTTTAATCTTCTATTTATCTAATGTGAGTGATCCGTCGAGCACTTCCGAGTCACTGTAAAATCAATAGTTTATGCGTTCGAAGTATTTAAGGTGCTGTTCACGTATCTCCATTTCCTTTTGGTATAACGTAATTTGAGAACAGACCCTGCTCCTCAGATTCTGCTCCATAATCATAGTACAGTTGTTATACAAGATTTAAAATACTTATTTTCTGGTTATGATATCTTTAATTACTACTAGCAAAGTATCAAGTTATTCTATGCGATGTGAATTCGTTTTACTCTGGTCCATTTATGCAATTCAAAACCCGCCGTTATTCAATTTACCTTTTATTTTTTAATAGGGAAATGCAAACCATGATAAAAATTTCGATTAAAAAAGTACACAACTTTTTCTAACACTTGTAATATTCTACTTCAAAATTTTTAATAAATAATATTTAGCGCCCCTTCCTTCTTCTTCTTTTTAGCGGTACGTACTAAATTAACATCCCCAGTGATATATGGTACCAAATTACACACTACGAACATGGAAAGATCACAAGTTTGAATAAAAACGGCCTAAAACTACTCAACTGCACTGTCAATTTCTCGTTTGTTTGAGAAACCCCAAATATCCATCAACTTTAAAGCCTTGTAATTTTAGCTAGAATCATTATTTTGATCAAAAGATAAGTCTACATTATGTATTTTAGATACTATCATAGAACCTCATACCAAAAAATATGAGGATTGGTTCAAAATTTTGAGAAAATCAGTTTTTTGTTGTTTTCCAACAATAGTGTCGAGTGGACTTGTGGGGTTTCTCAAACAAACGATTCATATTTCCTCCTATAGAGCTTTCTGACAGCTCAAGCACCCACACTAGCGAACACGAAATACGCGTGTATATAGATGATGTTTACCTCATTTTGGGGAACAGCTGATGCTGGAGGAACAAACCGAAAAATAGCGATTACTAGTTGTGTTTCTCCGTTTGTCACACTGCAGAGCACATATTTCGGTCAAATTTTCCATCCTGTTCGGAATTCAAGCACATATTTTGAAAATTTGCTGGTATTGAAGCCAGCGGAAGACGAAATTCATTCTGTACCTTGGTGACAAAGAAATGTATCCCTTTTACTGTTTACTGTTGTTGTTTGCCTCATTTTCAAGCACCAATACACACATAACTGGAAAGCTCTATTAAACACGTTTGTAAAGTTTCATCTAAATCAGAAAGGTTCAAATTTTGTCATTTACGTATTTCACGTGGAATTGCTCAATGTACTATATGTACTCTATCATCAAAACGGAAAGCTTTTCCGCTAATTTTTGTTGTTCATCTTAAATTATAATCATTTGCTAATTCCAGAGCAATCAGGCTATCGAGAGGGACACTCTTGTGAAACTGCATTAAACCTGGTGCTAGCAAAATGGAAAGAAAAAATCGAAGCTAAAGAAACTATTCTTGCTGTATTTTTGGATCTAAAACGCGCGTTTGAAACAATCTCTAGGCCCTTATTGTTACAAACCTTGAAGCGATTTGGTATTGTAGGAATGGCATATAAATGGTTTGAAAGCTATTTATGTGACAGAACTCAGAAAACTCGCTTTGATAATTTGAATTCTGATTCCCTTGCCAACACACTTGGTGTACCGCAAGGAAGTGTATTGGGGCCCCTTTTGTTCATAATGTATATCAATGACATGAAACGAGTTTTACGGTTCTGCGACATAAATTTGTTTGCGGACGACACTGTTCTATTCATTGCGGCTAAGGACCCTAATGAAATTGTCACACATTTAAACCAAGATTTACATTAACTTTCGAATTGGTTGAAATTTAAACAGCTTAAGCTCAACATTAGCAAGACAAAATATATGATCATTTCAGCCAACTCCAAGCCAGACGTAAACGTTGAAATTGATGGTGCGACTATTGACCGCGTAAATGAACTAAAGTATCTTGGAGTAACCATTGATGACAAGTTAACCTTTAAGTCTCACATTGATAATGTCATCAAAAAAATGGCGAAAAAGTACGGTGTCTTGTGCAGTTTAAAAAATGAATTGACGATTAGTAGTAAAATTCTTTTATATAAGTCAATCATTTCACCACATATAGATTTTTGCTCATCCATCCTATTCCTTGCAAACGATACACAAATATTGAAGTTGCAACGCTTGCAAAATAAAGTTATGCGATTAATTTTAAGATGTAATAGATAGACTTCCTCATATATTATGCTGGACGCATTGCAATGGCTTTCTGTGAAGCAAAGAGTTTATTTTTTGACAATGGTGTTTCTATATAAAATTCTTAACGGGATGGTACCTCGATATTTGTGTGACCGAATTGAACGAGGAAGAGATTTGCATTCGCACAACACTAGAAACGCGGAAGATGCAAGAACGCCACATTTTTTGTTTGGAAGATCACAGAACTCTCTGTTGTACAAAGGAATAAATTATTTCAATTCGATGCCCAGAGAAATAAAACGTGCAGCAACAATGGCGAAATTCAAAAGGCTTTGCATTTCACACATAAAATCTACCTTATAGACACAATTTGATGATTTTTTGTATTAATTTAAGAAGATTGTTTATTTAGTTATTTTTTGTATATTTAGTGGATATAGTAAGTTATCATGTTCACTGATGATGATGGATTTGAAATTGTTATTATTATTAATTAAAAAAGTTTAGAGAAGGCTACACATGTTTGAGCCACGCGCGCGAGAACAGACATACACAATCTGGAAATTGAATGATCAGGTTAAAGTCCTGAACAAAGGGTTTGGAGCGGAAGCTGGACAGGCTTGGGTTTGCTTGTGGACTTTGGAACTCGTATACCATCGCTTTGTTGCGGAGTTGTATATCGAGCACCAAAGTTCTGCAGGATCTCCCTCGTAGTTCTAGATCGTTATCTAGAACCAACTCTGACCAGCTTGTGCTGCTAAATATTAGGTTCAATTCCTAATCAAGTCCAGATAATTTTCGGGTTGGAAACGTTTTGGACGAGCCTTGGACATTTTTTTAAAATGTTGATATTCACTTGAAAGTTTGATATGTCTGTATTAGAAGCCAGTTCGTTATTTGCTTTTGCACCTGGCTACATTGTTATTACATAAATATCTTAATAGATAAATCGTCTCGCTCAAACCGTTGTAGGGGTATGAGGTGGGACCATCATCATCATCATCTAAATATGCTTTAGTTAAGCATTGTTTTAAAAAATATGTGTTACCATTCTTTGCAAAAATACTGCACAAAATTACTTCTTCTTCTTCTTCTCTAGTTGTGGACCCTAAAGCACCACTTTGCTGGATCGGTAACCAGGACCATAATATCCAACTGCTCACAAAATTACTAAAAGAAAAATTTATGCGCTGCTGTCCGAATACGTTTTTGGTTGACTGTAGACCGTGTCGATTTCAAAATCGATGTAAAAACCGCGTTAATTCAAGGTCGTCGAAAACACCGCTCAAGTTCAAAAATTGCTAAAATAGAAACACGTTAATTCGAAAAATTATGTGAATGTAGATCATCAAAAAATCATAAAAAACTACAAGGTATACAGCCCTAAGGGTTGTACGAAAGGGTGACGTAAGACTATATCAGATCATTAGATCAAGGACTAATGTAAACTGCATTTCTGGCATATGTATGTTCATAAGAATCTGTTAGTACCATTGTTTGATTGAATGTTTGAAAGAGAAGAGCGAAATATTCAAATTCAATTCTTTATTGAAAGCAATGGTCGCTTTGAAAATACGTGGACGGGGGTTCATAAGTACAAGGCAAGCAACCAATCAGACATAGAGATTTCTCTTAAAAATCACTTGTGTGCAACATAGAGGTTGAAATGATAATGAATGACCAGCCTCATATTATTGTATTGAATATGATTATGCGTAGTTTGCCATTATTCAATAATCTTACTTTAACTCGCTTGTGTTTTTTAAAAGGGTCATTGGTTACAAATAACGATAAAGCCAAAGCACGTTCATCGCAAATATGACGTGCCATTCGAATGTCCTTCTCTTTTGACAAGAATGGCAACGAGAAGATTTTACTAGTTTACTTTCATAGTTTACCGCTTGTTACATAGCAGAAAATATGGCTCATAGGCAAACATTTCTGTTTTATTTGTATGAGAGTCCTTATCCTCAAACCATCATAAAATAAATTCATGCCTCCAATAGCCCCCACATACCAAATTTGGTTCCATTTGCTTGATTAGTTCTCGAGTTATGAGGAAATTTGTGTTTCATTTGTACGCCCACCCCTCTTAGAAGTATAAGGGGTCTCAGTACACCATAGAAAGAAATCTTACCTCCAAAAACCCTTACATGCCAAATTAAGTTCCATTTGCTTGATCAGTTAAAGAGTTATGAGGAAATTTGTATTTCATTTGTATGGGAGCCCCCCCCCCCCCTGCCTCTTAGAAAGGGAGAGGGTTACAGTACACCATAGAAAAATAATCATGCCTTCTGAAACTTCCACATGCCAGATTTGGTTCCGTTTGCTTGATTAGTTCTCGAGTTTTGATGATATTTGTCTCTCATTTGCATGGGAGCCCCCCTTCTTATTCCATCCTCAAAATTGGTCTCTAACCATCCCATAAAATTACTGGTCATTTTATCTATCCAACGACATATAAATTGTTCAGTTTCGTTCAGTATTTTAGTAGTTATTAGCATTAGCAGTCCCAGTATAGTAAACAAAGACGTAGTCCTACGTCAAAAATCGTCATAGGAAACCACGTCATAGGAAACACGTCAAATCGTAAAAAAGGTGTAAAAAGAGACTTGAGGGTATGTAGACACCGGTTGTATGAATTATCCTAGATATTCGTAATTACGAAAGTTAATATCAAAAATACACCTTTTTTATAAATTTAATATAATGGTAATGGTACTACATAACCAACCATAATCCGTTAATTTATATCAAAAAATATTATGCACATGCGAGATTTACGGTGGCACGAAATCCTCGTGACAAACCTGAATTTATTATACCTGAAAACAAAAATCAGGCACGATGAAACGAGTCAATAGAGTCCCTAAGTTGATAAGCCATTCCTCCTATCAACGCTAATATGCAGAGATATAGCGCCCTACACGCTTAGGTAAACGTACGAGTTCAAATTGAATGTAAATTGGCAAAGTTGGGATCATATCAAATTAAGGGACTGTTACGCGGGTACTTTCAAAATGGGATCACATGACTTTGGTATTTTTATGTACTTTGTATAAATAAACAGGTCAATTTTAATGTTTTTGATAAGTACACTAAAAATAAAAATTACTAATTCACTTAATTCAAAACGGTGAAAATCGGTTTAGACCCGTAGGTGAGTATGGGCAATGTGGAACGTTAGCTTTTTATCTTGTTTATCTATAGGGATTCTGGTAATATAAAAAAATTACTGTTTTTAGCATGGTTGATCAGTAGACCAAGGTCTTTCAACCGGTAGACAACGTTTTATAAGTTTTTCACCAAATGGCACTAGTATTCGAGGGACAATTCAATTAATTTTTGTCTATAAACATAGATAGAAACTAAGTGATTGACATAATGTAATTTACAATTATAGATAATTTTACCTTTGCTGATTGCTGTAATAATCAAATGGTCTTAAAGAATCTAGTTTCGTGACGGCACCGCTAGTAGGATTACTGTTTGTGGACATAAACAAGGCAAGCTGTAGTTGCGGATTTGCAGCTAGGTATGACTGAAAACAAGGTTTTTGACTACATGCCGGTGTTTTGAAGAGCCTCAGTAGTGTATAGAATGAATGTCCAATATAACATAAAAATATCACACATAAAACAGTAGAGAAATTCCAAATTTTCATTTTGAAAACTAACAATTTTCCGACATAGTTTAATCAACTTTAGATTTATTCGAAACTTGCACTTAAGAGATATTGAAGATTTTTATGCCTTCTCGCGACTCACACTTACACGAAATCTCACTATCAACTGTCACTAGTTTACTTCACGCACCAGAGCTGCCATAAAAACAGATATGTATTTATTTGTGCATGCATAAATTTGGGACCCTACCGTTTTCTCCGGTGTGTTTTATTTTCTCGATCTAATCTTTAAATAACATAAATAGTTTATGGAGTACTTTAAAATTTAGGAGAATGGATCATTGAAGATAGCTGATTTTAAAGTGATAACGACTTTCTTTTGGCGCTAGTATATTAAGACGGTTTAATGTACACTAGCGCCAGAAACAAGTTGTAGTCATTCCAAAACTAGCTACTTTTAAGGCTCTCTAGCTACATTAATTGATCCATTAGAGCCAGGGCTATGGTGTGCTTGTCAAACTCCATATATTCGATGCGTTACTGAAACAGACCTCATAGAGCTTTCCAGTTATGTGTGTATTGGTGCTTGAAAATGAGGCAAACAACAGTAAACAAAAGAGATGCATTCCTTTGTCCCCAAGGTACAGAATGAATTTCGTCTTCCGCTGGCTTAAATACCAGCAAATTTTCAAAATATGTGCTTGAATTTGGAACAAATTGGAAAATTTGACCGAAATCTGTACTCTGCAGTGTGGCAAACGGAGAAATACAACTAGTAATCGCTATTTTTCGGTTTGTTCCTCCAGCATCAGCTGTTCCCCAAAATGAGGTAAACATCATGTATATACACGCGTATTTCGTTTTCGCTAGTGTGGGTGCTTGAGCTGTCAGAAAGCTTTATAGTCCCTAGACAAGTATTGGCGCTGGCATCACTGGATATTTACAGGTTATTGAGATTGCTGACAGCTACCGTACGCACACTATGCCGCGTATACGTACACGCAATTTGTTGTTGCTGCTGTTGGTTTTTCCAGTATTCTATACCTATAAAAAAGGATTTCTGTCTGTCTGTCCTGTGTTCTTTATAGAATCAAAAACTACTGAACCAATCGGCGTGAAAATTTGCATGTAGAGGTTTTTGGGGTCAGGAAAGGTTTTAGTGATGGTTAGAGACCCCTCCCCCCACTAAGAGGGGGGGCTCCCATACAAATGAAACACAAATTTCTGCATAACTCGAGAACTAATCAAGCAAATAGAACCAAATTTGGCATGTGGGTGTTTTCGGTGACAAGAATTTATTCTAGGGTAATTTGAGACCCCTCCCCTCTTTATAAGGGGAATTATAACTCCTCTCCCCTTTAAGAGGGGGGTTTCCATACAAATTTCCTCATAACTCGAGAACTAATCAAGCAAATTGAACCAAATTTGGCATGTGAAAGTTTTCGAGGGCAAGAAAATTTTCTATGTTGAATTAGGACCCCTCCTCACTTTAAGAGGGGGGGCTCCTGTACAAATGAAATACCAATTTCCTCATAACTCGAGAACTAATCAAGCAAATGGAACCAAATTTGGCATGTGTGTGTTTTTGGAGACAAAATTTTTTTCTATGATGAATTGGGACTCCTCCCCACTTTAAGTGGGGGGGGGGGGGCTCCTATACAAACGAAATACAAATTTCCTTATAACTCGAGAGCTAATCCAGCAAATGGAACCAAATTTGGCATGTAGGTGTTTTTGGAGGCAAGAATTTTTTCTATGATGAATAAGAACCTCTCCCCACTTTAGGAGGGGGAGCTCCTATACAAATGAAATACACAAGGGGTCGGACACTCGGCACAGCCGTTTTTATGTTAGGCGACTTGAAACGAACCGAACTGTGCCGGTGCTGTACCGAAAGTGCCGAACTGCAAGATTTGTTAAATTTGTTAAAATCTGATAGATCTGGCAACCATGCGAGATGATTTTGACAACTGGCAGTGCTCCCATTTCATATATGTAAAATTGAACCGGAGGTGTGTAAAGCCCTATAAATGTTATTTTTATAAGGCTTTAGAGGTGTGCCGTTTGATATCTCTGCAGTGCCGGGGCACTATGTGCTGAGTGTCCGACCCCTTGGAAATACAAATTTCCTCATAACTCGAGAACTAATCAAGCAAATAGAACCAAATTTGGCATGTGGGTGTTTTCGGTGACAAGAATTTATTCTATGGTAAATTGAGACCCCTCCCTCTTTATAAGGGGAATTGTAACTCCTCTCCCCTTTAAGAGGGGGGGCTTCCATACAAATTTCCTCATAACTCGAGAACTAATCAAGCAAATGGAACCAAATTTGGCATGTGAAGGTTTTCGAGAGCAAGAAAATTTTCTATGGTGAATTAGGACCCCTCCCCACTTTAAGAGGAGGGGCTCCTGTACAAATGAAATACAAATTTCCTCATAACTCGAGAACTAATCAAGCGAATTGAACCAAATTTGGCATATGTGTGTTTTTGGAGACAATTTTTTTTTTCAATGATGAATTGGGACCCCTCCCCACTTTAGGAGGGGGGGTCCTATACAAACGAAATACAAATTTCCTCATAACTCGAGAACTAATCCAGCAAATGAAACCAAATTTGGCGTGTAGGTGTTTTTAGAGGCAAGAATTTTTTCTGTGATGAATTAGGACCTCTTCCCACATTAGGAGGGGGGCTCCAATACAAATGAAATACAAATTTCCCCATAACTCGAGAACTAATCAAGCAAATAGAACCAAATTCGGCTTGGGGAGGTTTTTGGAGGCAAACATATTTTCTACGATGAATTAGGATCCTTCCACACTTCAAGAGGGGGGGCTTCTACACAAATGAAATACAAATTTCCTTATAATTCGAGAACTAATCAAGCAAATGGAACCATATTTGGCATGTGGGTGTTTTTGGAGGCAACCATTTTTCCCATTATGAATTAGGACTTCTTACCTTTTGAGGAGGGGGGGGGGCTCCCATTCAAACGAAATAAAAATTTGCTCATAACTTTAGAACTAATCAAGCAAATGGAACCAAATTTGGCATGTGAGAGTTTTAGATGGCAGAATTTTTTTTCTGTGATGTATTACGACCCCTTTCCCTTTTACGAGGGTGGGCTCCCATACAAATGAAATACAAATTTCCTTATAATTTGAGTACTAATCAAGCAAATGGAACCAAATTTAGCATGTAGGAGATTTTTGAGTCTTGAATTTATTTTATGATAGTTAGAGACCTCTCACCCCTGTGGTAGGGGGATATGGACTCTCATACAAATAAAACAGAAATTTTTGCGAAACTCAAAAACTAATCCAACTCGAGAAATTCGAGACTCTTCCATAAAACATTAATCAATAACAAGACCACAAAAACTATCTATAGTAACACTAGATCATTCAGGACGAGCCGGTCGCGAGTGTTGCCGGTGACCCGCCGTCGGAAGCGCCGCCCACTGGGGGGCTTGCAAAACTCGAGATAGTGACAAAGATCATCCGAGATTCATGATTTATGTACAACACAGGTTAATTTGTGGCAATACGAAGTTTGTCGGGTCAGCTAGTAATCAATATATATAGAATGCCAGTGTCGCTGCAGTGCGCGTGGTAAACATCACACTTGTTCAGATAATGTATTTACAGTATATATGCATATGTGTGTGTGCCTGAGATTCATCAAAAAGGAATCTCATTGTCAAACTTTGACAACCAGTTTAAAATTTCAAATATGGCTGCCAAGTAATGTGATTGGAAACTTCGCTTGCTGCAAATTTCTGAAAAAATCGGTGCAAAAAGGCGCAGCTGTGGGATTCAATTCATCCGGACGAAAAGAAAAAGAACGTTTAAAAACATTTCACTGGCATGAAAACACAGCGATGAGCGCACTGATGACAGCACCAACGAGCGCACAGATAAATAACAATGAGCAACTTTGACAATGAAGTTCCCGATTCACAGACTTGATACAGATTGTTAGCATCATGTTTACCACAATGAGTCCCATAGTAAAACAGCGACACTGGCATTCTATATATATTGATTCTACTGTTTTTCCATGACGTTTTTCAAACTGGGGGAAAACAAACCACCAACACAACCGCAAATTAGCAAGCTCTATAAAGCATTGCACGCAGACGTCAGTGCGTTTTTTTCGTCCCTGGTTTGACAGTGTTGTGTGGTTTGTTTTGATTACTTATTCGCGAGAAACTGCAAAAATAACAAAAATATATGTTGCGCAAAACCGCTATAATTTTTCTGCTTCAAAAAAGCCGGGCATTTCCGGTTTCCGCAAACAAGTGGTACGAATTACTAGTAATAAATCCACTAGCAATAAATTTAGGTTACAAAGGGAATCAAAACAAACCACGCAAAAACTTCAAACCAGAGTTGAGGTTAGGTAGCGTGCAAAGGTTTATAGAGCTTTCCAGTTATGTGTGTATTGGTGCTTGAAAATGAGGCAAACAACAACAGTTCGCGTGTACATCCCTGCCAAGGATGTAGAGATTGACGGTGTAGTTACCGATGGGAACCTCACCGTCGAATACATTTTGGAGCATGGCGTTGGCTGTTTCAAGAACTGCAAGCAATTGCATTCAGCATCGATCGAAAACGGGAAGAAAATATTCTACCCTTCGGAATCCTTTCGCGTAACTTTCGCCGGATCTGCATTGCCAAACTACATCCTTTTGGATAGGGTTCGTCTGCCTGTACGCCTGTTCGTACCGCGGGTCATGAACTGCCAGAACTGCAAGCAGTTGGGTCATACAGCCTCCTACTGTTGCAATAAGGCACGCTGTAGCAAATGTGGCAGCAATCATGTGGAGAACGCTTGTAATGAGGACACTGAGAAGTGTCCTTACTGCGAGGGAACTCCACATGATCTCGCGGCATGTCCCACGTACAAACAGCGCGAGGAAAAAATTAAACGCTCCCTTAGGGAACGTTCCAAGCGTTCTTTTGCAGAAATGCTCAAGAAAGCCGAGCCATTGACCGACGAAAATATCTATTCCTTTTTGCCAACCGATGAGGGTACTTCTGACGGACCCCTCGAAGGACGTTCTTATGCCATGCAAGAAAGCTCTAGGAAGAGGAAAACAATTAACTCTCCTCGACTTACTCGCAAAGGACTTAAGATATCCCCGAGCGGAATGGAAAATACAGCAAACTCGAAGAAAAGCGGTTCGATAGATCTGCTTAGGAAGTACGAGGTACTTGAGAGACAGATGAAGAGTTTGATGAAAGCGAAAAAACGCGGATATTGGCGCCGGTTTGTGAGCGGTTTGTCGAGAGAAACAGCGATGAGCACTCTTTGGAGCACCGCTCGACGCATGCGGAACCGTAACGTTACAAACGAAAGTGCGGAGTACTCTAACCGATGGATTCTAGACTTTGCCAAGAAGGTCTGTCCGGACTCTGTCCCGGCTCAGAGATCTTTTCGCGACGCGCCCCCTTGGCTTGCATATGAACCTCCGTTTACAATGGTAGAATTTTCTATAGCTCTCCTTTCTTGCAGCAATACCGCTCCAGGGTTAAGGCTAGTTTACAGTTCGGAAAACGAATCACGGGATTTGACGTGGGATTTTGACACGGGATTTGGCACGGGAAAATTTTCCGGTGACGTTTCTATGCAAGTCTCCACAAGCGAGAAAAACGATTTGTTTACGTTACGCGGGAAGTGTTTTGCGAATTAAAATGTTTGATTTTAGTGAAAAGGCAGCGATATTAGCTGCTTCTGCCATAATTTTAGTATTAATTATTAAAAAGAAAAAGAGATTTTTGAGATCTTGTTGGGTAAACCCGTATCTGTGGAACAGACGCAATAAGGGGAGATTTGTAAGAGATGTAAGTATATATGCACTATATTGCATTCAAAATTTTATTCATCATCAAATTATTTAAAAACAGTTTGACGATATGCGTGAATGGAGCGATCAGTTCACTCAGAATTTCCACATGAGCCCGGACCTGTTCGATGAACTATATAAAAAAACCAGGCACCGCCTAGAACCCAAAAGAAACACTCGTCCGGATGGGATAAGTGCCAAACAACGGTTGGTATATACACTTGAGTAAATACTTTAACATAGTGCAAAAGCGAAGAACCGAAAAGCGATTATTTACTTTTTGTTTTTTAGATACCTAGCCGGTGGCCCTTGCTTTGAAAGATACTCAGCTAGTACCTATCGGATCAGTAAAGCCTCTAGCTCGAATATTATTAGACAGACTTGTCAGATTATTTATGAGGAGCTAGCAAAAACAGAATTCATGACTTACACGTCAGAAAACTGGACAAGGGTGGCAGAGCAATTTAAACAAAAATGGAATATGCCCAATTGTCTTGGTTCGCTGGATGGCAAACATATTCGTATCAAACGTCCTGCAAATGCTGGATCTTTGTACTATAATTACAAGGTAATTTAATGTATATTTTTTCGACACGAATTAAACACTTATTTCAAATTTTCAGCGGTACCATAGTATCATATTGATGGCGGCAAGTGATGCTAATTATCTGTTCACTTATATCGACGTTGGATCTCCTGGTGCGGACGGCGATGTTAATGTTTTTTCTAGAACTAATTTTGGAAAAAGCATCCTAGAGGATAATACCCTTTTGAATCTACCAGCTGATGCTCCCGTCAACGATGAGGATATGCCTTTTTTCTTCATCGGAGACGATGCCTTTCCTTTGTCTCATCGAATTATTAAACCATATGGGCCAATAATCCTTTATCAAATAATCAAAGAGTTTTTAACTACAGACTCTCACGTGCACGTCGCACTGTGGAAAATGCATTCGGTATTTTGACCATGCGTTGGGGATGTCTACGTTCAGAGTTTTTTTGTTTTCCGGATAAAGTTAAAATTATCGTCGCTGCGTGTTGTGCTCTTCATAATTTCTTACTGAATAGAAATTCTACATACGGAAAAATGGCAGATCGTTACGACAGAGAAGGGCAATTTGTCGCGGGTGAATGGCGTACAATGCAACAGTTAGATCAGATCGTTGGACAAAAACGTGGACGTCCCAACGAGTCAGGGAGCTTTATTCGTCGTAAATTAACTGAATATTTCAACAATATTGACATTTTACCATTTCAAAACGAGCGTGCTCATTGCATTTAAAATGCATAGTACTATAGCAAAGCTATCAGTACAATCGTAACATGAGCATTGCTCATTTAGTTCATATAGATAAGATTTTTTTCTCATTAATATCTTCTTTTAAGTATTTATAACTGTTCTAATCTAATGCTCTAATGTAATAGTTGCCTTCACGGTACAATGCTGTTTTAAATAATAAACCACATATGTATATGAATGTCGGCAGCGAGCGACTGTTGGACTGTTAGTAGAATTGTAACAATAACCCTGCAAATATCTGTCGAATAATGCACATGTAGCACTGTGGGGGTTGAGTACCCTTCGTATAGAATATCGCTTAGACCAGCATCAGAATATGCATCACGCATCTCCGCAGTGATGCTCTCTGCAACAGACGGTTTGAGCGGCTCGGTTCATTATCGTGTCGGCAACCATCGGTATCGTCTAGATTCCGACCGTGGTCAAAGTGCTGACTGCTGACCACAGCTCAGTCGATTGCGGTTGGTTGGACAAGTGAGTCTTGGGCGATTCTTTGTATGGGATAAATTCCAGTTTGCACAAATGGCGAACGTGACAGGATAGTTCCTATTTTAATAGTACCGTACAGATTCTTTTTCAAATTGTTTGTTCGGTTTTATGTGAAAGAATCGCCCAAGAAAGCTAATATCTAGAGACCGAGTATGAAAAAGTGTGTAATAGTTTTTTCAGCTTTGGTGCATTTTTTTTTTGTACGAAATACGTGTTACAGTTACAGTGCACTATTGTATTGCCATTGTATGAAAACCGGTCACTAACCTTTTTCAACTTCGCCATCGCGATTAAAGAGAGAGAAACTGGTCGACGACAACAACTAGCAAGATAGGTGTTTCTGTTTGGTTGATCGCCACCAGTGTCGTTTTCTCTGCATCGCGACTTGATCGCGAATATTAAAACGTTGCCGAAGGTAAGTCAAGTATTGTTTTATTGTTTATTGGCAAATTTTTTTTCCAAATAGCGGACGATGTTGGATTCTGAACGTAAGTGTTTTATATTATTTTCTTCTCTCTCTGGGAGTATGGGGAAAAGTGTTGCACTGTTTGTGCGCTGGTTGTTGGATGACTTCCAATCTGGACGACCAAATACCTGTATAAGAGCTTCACAACACAGCTGCGTATTCAATTACGGATCGCACGAGAAAATAGTAAAGCGCACGCAAGTAATATGGATCGCGAGATTCCTTGGTGACTCGAAAGAAATCCGAGATTTTTTTTATGTTCTTCGCTTTTAAGTACGAGTAATGCTCACGAAACGAGAGCTTCTCGCCCAGCTGTACACCTAGGTCTTTGATGACGGAGACTTTTCAGTGACTCGCCATCAATATCATAGTTCCATTGAATCGAGCTCTTTTGCGTTTGAAACAGATGACCGAGCATTTACGCACACTGATGAGAAGCTCGTTCGTTTTGCACCAAACGACGAAGATGTTGAAAAGTCTTTGAAGCTCGCGACAACCTTCAATAATAACGCTTGTTAATTATCTTGCTTCTATCCCGATAAAAATCTTGGTCTACATAACCAACACAATTGATGACTCCAAATTCCGAATATAAATGTACAGTTCGATGCGACCATAATTAAATATAAGGGAATGGTTCGGTACGACCATTGGCAACTAAAATATTTCTGTATGGCATTTAATCAAAATGATTGGGTATGACCATTAGTAACTAAAATATTCTTTGTATGGTCAAAAATTGAAATGACTCGGAACGAACATTATCAGTAAAGTATATGGTTTGGTTCGGCCATAGATGAATGGAATGGTTCGGTACGACCATTGATAAGAAAAATGATTTGGTAAGATCATTGTTGCATGATGTATATGGTTCGGTACGACCATAGATGAATAGAATGGTTCGGTACGACCATTGATAAGAAAAATGATTCGGTACGATCATTGTTGCATAAAGTATATGGTTCGGTACGACCATACATGAATGGAATGGTCGGGTGCGACCAATGATAAGAAAAATGATTTAGAAAGATCATTGTTGCATGATGTATATGGTTCGGTACGACCATAGATGAATGGAATGGTTCGGTACGACCATTGATAAGAAAAATGATTCGGTACAATCATTGTTGCATAAAGTATATGGTTCGGTACGACCATACATGAATGGAATGGTCGGGTACGACCAATGGTAAGAAAAATGATTTAGTAAGATCATTGTTGCATGATGTATATGGTTCGGTACGACCATAGATGAATGGAATGGTTCGGTACGACCATTGATAAGAAATATGATTCGGTACGATCATTGTGGTACGACCATAGATTATTGGAATGGTTCGGTACGACTATTGATTAGAAAAACGGTTTGGTACGATCATTGTTTTATGAAGTATATGGTTCGGTACGACCATTGGTAAATAGAGTGGGTTGGTTCTGTATGATCATAGTCGAAAAAATGGTTCAGTATGACCGTCGTACATTGAGGTCTTTGGTTGTGTACATAAATAGTGATACTGGTTTGAGCTGTTCATCTATTTTTGGATTGTATTGCATTCAGAAAGCTGCAAGGTACTTAGGTGCTAAATATTTATAATGAATAGCATGCAGCTATTTGTCCTCTCTGGCTAAAAAAATATTTAGTATGCCAAAAAGCAAAAAGAGAAAAAAGGCAATGCTATGGGTGGGAATGCAATAGGACATCCGTTCGTTTTCACCTGGTACAGGTGCTTGTAATTTGTTTTCTGAATGGTGTCGATTTAAAACGAATTTCAAAGTTGCTAAGGACTTTAACAACGCTAATACTGGTAATTGTGCCAAATTGTTGTCCTCTAGGCGACGAGCTAAAGAGATTATCCTCCGCTACAAAAATGTGTCTCAGTTTTCGATGACCTAGCTCGCAAATTTCAGAAAGAGGATGGTTCAGGAAACCTTCTTCAGGATTTCGTGCACTTGGTGGATACCAGTTGAATGTAAGGCCGGGTTTTATTCTCAAATAAATATAATGAATGGCAAATTCGTCAATAAAATCGTTTTGAGGTGTGCAAGTTGGATTTTTTTTATATATTCTCATGTTAAGTAGTTTTTTTTTACCATGCCATGATCTTGTGAGAAGAGGAGAGATGTGGGGGTTGAGTACCCTTCGTATAGAATATCGCTTAGACCAGCATCAGAATATGCATCACGCATCTCCGCAGTGATGCTCTCTGCAACAGACGGTTTGAGCGGCTCGGTTCATTATCGTGTCGGCAACCATCGGTATCGTCTAGATTCCGACCGTGGTCAAAGTGCTGACTGCTGACCACAGCTCAGTCGATTGCGGTTGGTTGGACAAGTGAGTCTTGGGCGATTCTTTGTATGGGATAAATTCCAGTTTGCACAAGCACCAACAGTTTGTTTTCTTAGTAAGAATTTATTATGAACGATGACTTTTTTTTTCATTTTGGCGACAGAACAGACATGTTCCTTGGTATCAGGGAAACAGCGTACAGGTGTTGGCAGAAGGGATTTAGCCTTGGCGCGTAACAAAGAGCGGGAGTACCATTAAGGAAAATGTTTTATATTGTATAATAGAAATTTCCGGAACAAAAACAGATGCCAAATGGCTGAGAGAAAATGCAGGATGAGTGGATTGATAATGGATTGAGTGGAAGCTGTAGTGAGCGGGTGGTTGATGAGTAACTGTAATAAAGTAAATGAGCAGATGATGGGGCACGCTGATAGGTAGATGGTTGGGTAGTGAGCGGTTGGTTATTTTAGGAAAAGGAGAAGAGACGCGACAACTCGTAATAGATTTTTAGACCACATTAGACAAACCGCTGATTGTCTGATTTAGAGGTTTGGAAGATCCAGAAAGGACCGTTTTACCAGAGCAGTAGCACTACCAACGAACAGGAAACGGGCTTTGTAGTGTTGAGCAGAATGCAGGATTACGAATAGATTGGAAGCAGATCAACGAGAGAATATGTCTATTGAGGATAAAGGACCATTTCTTCAATTACAGCATCATCAACGTGCACTACCCGCACAAAGGTAGACCCGACGATGAGAAGGAAATGTTTTAAGCAAAACTGGAGGCAACGTACGCATTTTTGTTGTATAATAACGTATCAAGCACTTGTTTCACAGACATTAGCTATACAATAATTGAATAAGCTCTTTTGACGTAGGACTACGTCTTACGGCAAGTTTTGAGATAGGGTGTCATTCCAAAAAATCGAAAAATGCGAGCGTCACGAAAAATGAAAGGTTTTGAGCGCTAATAGCTCAGCGGTTTTCCGATCGATTTTCAATATTCTTACACCAATCGATCGGAAAATCTTCTAAGAATTGACCTAAATGAAGAAAAGTATGGATTCTTGATGTTGAACTATTGAAAAATTGAAAATAATGAACTTATGTCTTCCCAGAATTCTCGCTTCGTGATTGGTTGGAAGATTCTTTACGATTATCTAAACCTATACCAATTTGATATCTGTGCTTGGGAAGTAAGCCAAGACAAGTGACAAAGTTCCCTCATTTCAACAAGATTTCTTAACACCGCGGTTAAACCTAGGCCATTTTGATGTCCTTGCTTGGGAAGTACGCCAGAAAGAGTGACAAAGCCTTCTCGTGCCAACAGATTTCATACGAACGCGATTAAACCTAGTCCAATTTGACGTCTGTGTTAGGGAAGTGTGCCAGAAAAAATGACACAAGTACGTTGTCCCAACAGATCGCAAATTCTTTACTGCGAGACGATTAAACCTCGGCGAATTTGATATCTGTGTTGGAAAAATGTGCTACAGCTATAGTGTTCGGTTATAATACGACTCTATATGAATACGCATGCTTGCCGTTTCATTAGAAGTGTAGTGAAAACCCCTGCTGTTGATAAAATAGGATTGAATTGGTAAAATCCCTTCAACGTGGGGAACCATGGGTAATAAAAACAATCTTTAATTTTAGTAAGGTAGCAGGAAAGCAATAGTTTGTGTTCTTGATTTTGTTAAATTGTTTTCAAATGCACAATCTTTTGAGAATTGAACGTATGCAATGTTACTACTTTGCTAAATGTTGCATACAACGCATGTAGCATGTTTATTTGTTTATTTGTTTATTTATTGTACATCATCTGACATAAAAGTCTTAATGAAGCGTTCATGTATATATGTTGCATATAGCATGTATACATGAAGAATCGAATTATTACAAGCATGAATACATGCTACTATCACTACAAAGAGACTTACGTAGTCCTGCGTCACCTATATATGCGGTCGTGTCTTGTACACAACCCCTCTGATTTTTAACTCTCCGTTATTAGCGTTGTTGTATTTCGTACAATGCCTGTAAACCGTTAAGTTTATCTCGGTATATCTCGGGATCCCAGCAATAAAGAAAATTACTGTTTTCAGCAAAGTTGATCCGCAGACCAAGATCTTTCAAACTATGGACAAAGTTTCATAAGTTTTTCGCCAAGTGACATTAGTATTCGAGTGAATTCTGTTAGGTTTTAGCATACTTATAAATCGAAGATGGCGCGAGTAACGAAAGGTTAAACAAAAATGTTTGTTGGGATCGTTATCGGAGATATAAATGCCCAGGTAGATACACGAACGAAAACGGCCCACAATGTATAAATTTCGCAGCTTCCTGAGGCCTGGTGATCCCCAAGTAACCAATAAGCATTAGTATAAGCAGTAAATCAATCGTTTATTAGCATCCCTGGCGTTTCATACTGCAGGTTGCTGTTTATCTGCATTTTGATTGCATAACTGTTGCAAATTGGCATCCACAATTCTATTTAAATTCTTCTTGTTGGTAACTAGCTGCAAATAAGCATTGTCAGCACTATAAGATGGCTAGCAGTAAAGTAGCCGCATATTTTGCCAAAATAGCATTTAGATAGCATTTAAGGCAACTTAAATGCTTATTGGCTTGCATTTAAATTGCATTGGAAATGCTTATTGGTTACCTGGGTCGCCTTCGGCCCAATATTAGGCAGCTAGAACCACGCGCGGACACTGGAGGCACTGCCTTCTTCCGAGGAGTTAGGTGCTGGAAAATGCCAACAAACGAACGAGAGAAAGAAAATTTTACTTACATACTTACTTACTTATGTGTCCATCCCAACAAACATTATCGTTCAATAGTACCCAGGTAACCAATCAGCGTTACCAATGCTATTTACATGCAAGCCAATAAGCATTTAAGTCACCTTAATTGCTACTTAATTACTACTTTGGGAAAATATACAGCTACTTTACTGCTAACCCTCTTATAATGCTGACAAGTCTTGTTACCAGCTGATTACCGAAAAGAAGATTTAAAATAGAATTTTGCACGCTAATTTACAACAGCTACGCATTCAAAAAGCTAATATACAGCAGCGTGCTGTATAAAACGCCAGATAAGCTAATAAGCGATTGATTTACTGCTTATGGTAATGCTTATTGGTTACCTGGGTAGCTTATTCAACTATTATAAAGCTAATATCGATGGAGCAAGCTGTTATGCAACCAAAATGTTCTTTGGGATGTCCGCCAGCCCGGCAGAACAAAGGGATGAAATCAGAGATCACTGCCGACGGTTACCCGCCATGACTTTTACCTGTCGCCAGGACAGGTTCTCGTCTACAGCCCAGATGTCGTTGGCTAAGTTGCGTCGCCATGAGCCCCTGGGTCTGCCTCTTCTACGCTGTCCTTGTGGATTCCAGTCGGGTGTTTCTCTGCAGATCTCGTTCGCTCCTTTGCTCAAAGTGTGTCCAATCTACTTCCACATACGTTCACGAATTTCTGTTGCTATCGGCCGTTGATAACATCGACGATGGAGTTCCCCGTTGGATAACCAGTTGTCAGGCCACCAGCCACTAATGATATATCGCAAGCATCGGTTAATAAAAACCTGCAGTTTTTGCGTTGTCTCCGCTGAGACGCACCACGTTTCGCAGGCATACAGCAGTACGGATTTAACGTTTGAATTGAATATTAGGGTTTTCGTACGTAGAGTGATCCTGTTTGAGCGCCCAATGTTTTGCAGACCTGCAAAGGCACCCCCAACCTCCCTGATCCGTGTGGCTATATCAGTCATGGTACACCATCGGGCGATATTTGGTTACAAAGTTATTGAAAAGCGCTCAACGGTTGTCCCGGTACTGTGAAGTTGAAGCGATTGTCAGTGTTCCCCACCATACACCCTCCTTCTCCGATTCGGCGTATCGTTGACTGGCAGCTATCTTAGCCGATTTGGTTCTCGCTCGCTCAAAGCCGGCTTTCGCCGCTCTCTGATCATGTGTAGATCATAGCACAACGCTCCGCATTATATTGGAGCAGATCAACGAATTCCAGGACTCTCTTCTGCTGGTGTTCGTTGACTTCGAAAAGGCGTTCGATCGACTCAATCACGAAAACATCTGGGGCGCACTTAGGCGTAGAGGAGTTCCAGATAAGCTAGTCCATCTCATCGAGGCTCAGTACGAGGCGTTCTCGTGCAAGGTTTTACACGACGGCGTCTTGTGCGACCCCATAAGGGTTACTGCTGTCGTGTGATAGGGCTGCATTTTATCACCGCTTCTGTTCCTCATCGTTATGGATGAGATGTTAGTTGGAGCAATTGACAGTAGACCAAATCGAGGATTGCCTTGGTTTTCTGTTCGGCTGTCGCGGGAAACCCACATGGCTTTATATGCTGATCTATGGGGAAAGAGCGATCCACTAATGACCATGCTGTTATTACCACAGAATTCTGTAAACAGCTACCCGTTTTCGCTCATCTCGCCTAGGCCATGGCGGCCTATGACGCTCTCTTTATCGGTTTTCACTTAATCAGGCCCGCATGTGCCTCTGGGGTTACGGCAAGGGGATGGACTGTCCAGTATGTTATTTAATATTGCTATTGAAGATGTGATCCAGTGAGCGGGCATCGAAACGAGAGGAACGATCTTCAGCAAGAGTAGCCAACTCCTAGCCTTTGCAGACGACCCCGACATTATTACTATAAACCATGGGACGGCGGAGGCAATCTATGCCAGACTAAAAACGGAGGCTAGCAGGATAGGGCTACAAATTAATGCGTCGAAAACCAAATATATGGTAGGAAGAGTCTCCCGAGAAAGTAACGTTTACCTCCCACGGACAGTGACTATTGACGGCGATGAACTGGAAATGGTTGATGAGTTCGTATATTTGGGATCTCTGGTCACCGCCGACAATCGCAAGACGTTACGACCAAGGAGCATACGCCGCCGCACAAAGCTGACGATGTACAAAACGCTAATCAGACCGGCAGTCCTCTACGGACTTGAGATAGTAGCTTTACTTACGGAAGACATACGTGCACTTGCCGTTTTTGACCGAAAGGTGTTGCGGATTATTTTTGGCGGAGTACAAACGGAAAGCGGAGAGTGGTAGAGATGTATGAATCACGAGCTGCATGTACTCCTTGGAAAGATATCCATCGTACATCTGGCGAAAGTTGGGAGACTACGGTGGACCGGCCACGTCGCAAGGATGCCGGACGATTGTGTAGTGAAATCCGTTTTCTTCAAGAACCCCATCGGCACCAGAAATAGAGGGGCTCAACGTGCTAGATGGCTCGACCAGATTGAAGCCGACATGCGTGTGTCGAGACGCGCAACGATTTGGCGAGTTGCCCAGGACCGCGTACAATGGAGAGGAATTCTTGATACGGCAAGAGCCACCCCGGCTCTCGGCTGAATAAGTAAGTAATGTGCCCCTGGGCTCAGTAGGACTCAAACTCTCCTATCCCGATAGCATTTTCACCTCATATGCCAGAGTAGAGCAAGACTGGCCCGGATGATGTCTTGTGTTCACCAATACCCGGCCAGCGAACCTCGCTCAGCCCCATGATTTCAAGCTTCAGGCGGCCAGCTTCTCTTGCAAGTTGAGCCAGCTTGCCCTACTGGACAACGGTCGGTATATTCCATATTCCAATTCTTGTCCGTGTTTTCATGCTAAAGGTCATTGCCAATAATCCAGAAAGATTTTTTCTTTCATTTTCATTGACTTTCTTGTTTTTGGGTAAAGTAGGATGTTAACCTAAGGTCCCTATCTCGCTGATGGGGCTGCCGTCTTAGTTTGGTTGGGAACCACTGAACCCGCTTCCCTGTTAGCGTACGACAACCGACTACCCCAGTCTGCATTAAATTATTAATAATCTAAATTTTCTTTAAAACAATATTTAACTCGCGCTTATTACCGTCCGTCCTCCTCAAAGCTATTCATACGACTGCTCTCCTGATGTTACTTTCCTTTTCTCTCTGTCGTCTCTCTTCGTGCTCTCATTCCCTACAAACTTGACCCTTTTTCATTGACAGACTTCGCTGCCGGTTATTAGAGTACAGGAAAATTACGGGGTTAGTGCGAAGATCCTATTGACTCTATAGCAGCAACGCCCAGTCAAGATTTGAACATACGACGACTGGCTTGTTAGGCCAGCATCGTAACCTGGAGCTAACTGGCCGATGCTCCGATGGTGATCCGACGAGCGGGCATTGAAACGAGAGGCACAACTTTTTTTTTTTATTTTTTAGAATAGCCAATTCCTTTGCTTTGCAGATGACTTTGATATCATAGCCATGAGCCATCTACGCCAGACTAAAAGTAAAGTCTAGGAGGATTGGGCTAAAAATAAATACGTCGAAGACCAAATACATCACAGACAATAAACACGTGTCTCCCACGGATGGTTACCGCTGACGACGATGAACTAGACGAGGTAGATGAACTCGTGTATTTGGCATCGCTGGTGACTGCGGACAACAACACTAGCAAGGAGATCCAGCGGTGTATTCGAACGGGAAATCGGGCCTGCTTTGCCTTTCGCAAAACGCTACGACCAAGAAACTTACCCCGCCGTAGTAAGCTGACAATTGATTTCGATGCTTCTGTGTCTGAAAGTGTGCATTGGCCGAAACATTTCCGACATAGGAGAACTAAAGCAATCAGGCGTAGCTACCGGTGCTGTACTGAATGCGATGCATCCTGTGGCCGGAAGAACCACTCAATCTGATGCTCGAAGTAATTGTACTGGGGCCGATATTTGAGCCCGATCGTTTTCTTTCACTAAAAGTCGCGATGCAAAAAACCTGCTAAAATAGAAACGTTCCATCAAGCCACCCTTTGGGTGAATTCGTGGAATGTCACTACCAACAGAGAAGAGAAGTACCAAACCTACCTCTAGTGCAGGAACTAGGCAAAATCAGAAACATCACTTACAGCGTTCTAAAGCTCATAGCAGAAAGATTTTTATGATTTAAAATATAGCAGCTTTTGAACATTTCTTTATTAATAATTTGTCTGGTTACCGAAAGTTTATTGATAACAAGTTCAGCATAGGTAAAACCTAGGGTAATACTATATAAGGAATTATTATTTTGTAAAAAAACATGAAGTTTTAAATGCATAGGATTTATCAACATTCTAAGCGAATTTTTGTTGATCACACATTCAATTAAATATCTGATAGGTTATCAAGAAGCTCGTTAGCCTGTTTCATCACTTCTACGCAAAACTGCATGCCTTGTATAAATGGCACTTGTCGCAGCACTTTATCTAACTCAACATGAAACTCTTTGAATTTTAATGGTATGTCTTCTTCGGCCGGTGATCTGGAAGCAGCAATTTTGGATAAAGACGACGCCACTATTGACAATGTTTCATCCAACTGTTTATCCTGGTGCTTGCTTTTGGAAAGATTTCGTTGACGATCTGTTGATTCAATACTTGCTGAAGTAAACATCGTGTTCTAAAAATTTTCATGCATTAAAAACTATATTTTTATTCTGCTTGAAGATACTAACCCCATCATCTTCATCTAGCCATTCCTCGTCGCAAACTTCTGGATTTTTTAACGTTGTTGCAGCAGAGCAATCTCCAATAGAGATGGTATGAGCATTTCTTGCGCAAGACGGTAGATAAAAACTCATTGCTTCCGCCAACGGCCACCGTTCGTGGTATATATTAAATGTTTGAGATCCATCCGGTTTGTAGAGGTCACAAATATCCGCAGGAGCACCAGATTTGTCATGAATTTTCTTTACTTTAATTTTATCCAGGTAGACCCTAGAAAATTAGAATAGACTTTTAATTCGAACTAAGTGTATATCATTAATTCTTACCTTGTCGATTCCCGCAAAGCTTCCCAGTATTTGCGGCACTCTTGAACGCTAATTGATTGATGAACAGTCGTTGATACAGCAGAGCTTATTTTCTGCCAAATCGTATCCTTAAAAATCTTATTTGCATAATCCTTACTCGTAATTTGATAAATGCAAGGATGTTTTCGAATTTCTTCGCAGAGAGCAAGCTTTATATCCAGCTCCACTTCTCTTTTTTTAGCACGTTTCTTTTTTTTTGCTGCACCTCTGAGGATTCTTGCGTAATTTCATGTTCCTGGGTCAACCAGGTACAATCACTGAGAGAATCACTATCATTTTCACCGAAAAAATCGCGTAACATTTTAATAACGATGCAAACACTCGGCAAACAGAACTCTAGCTAGACACAAGTTCAACTTTTCCGCTCGGAAAAAATTTCAAATGTATTTATCCCGCTGGAATAAGAGTGTGTAGAGTTGCTTTATTCCGAGAGAGCAAATTCCGCTGTTGGGTTTACACTTCTGGAAAACTGTCATTTTGATGTAGACTTCATTTCCCGTCACGGGAATTGAAATCCCGGTGCCCATTTAAAATACATAGGGGCCAAAATCCCGGAGTCAGTTTTCCGAACTGTAAACCAGCCTTTAGACAGAATCAAATTCAACTTGTTGAAGAATCTGCCTGACCCTGCCAAAAGACGCTTGTTGAACCTGTTCAATAAGATTCTCGAGCTAAATACTGTTCCGCAAGACTGGAGGCAGGTGAAAGTAATCGCCATTCAGAAACCCGGGAAGCCAGCCTCCGATCATAATTCCTATAGGTCGATTGCGATGCTTTCCTGTATCCGAAAGTTAATGGAGAAAATGATCCTCCTTCGCCTAGATAAATGGGTCGAAGAGAATGGCTTACTTTCAAATACCCAATTTGGCTTCCGCAGGGGCAAAGGAACAAACGATTGCTTAGCGTTGCTGTCTACTGAGATTCAACTCGCCTACGCTCAGAAGGAGCAAATGGCGTCCGTCTTTTTGGACATTAAAGGGGCCTTTGATTCTGTCTCCGTAGAAGTTTTGACCGAGAAACTTCACTTGCAGGGTCTCTCACCGGTTATGAATAATTTTTTGCTCAATCTGTTGTAGAAAAACGCATGAGTTTTATACATGATGATTTGACAACATCTCGAATTAGCTAGTAGCTACATGGGTCTTCCCCAGGGCTCATGTCTAAGTCCACTTCTGAATAAATTTTATGTTAACGACATAGATAGTTGCCTCGAAGAGTCATGCACGTTAAAGCAACTTTTAGATGATAGCGTTGTTTCCATTACAGGATCCACGGCTAACGATTTGCAAGAACCCTTGCAAGATACTTTGGACAATTTGTCCGATTGGGCGTTAAAGCTGGGTATCGAATTCTCCCCGGGAAAATCAGAGTTGGTCGTTTTACCTATGTTACTATAACCTATGGTATACTATAACAAAGGTTTAGGAATTGGTCGAAAAACACGAAATTGATCCGAGGCCCGGAGGGCAGAGCCACATATACCAATCGACAGGGTTCGACGAACTGAGCAATGTGTGTGTGTGTATGTGTGTGTGTATGTGTGTGTATGTGTGTGTGTATGTGTGTGTGTATGTGTGTGTGTATGTGTGTATGTGTGTGTATGTGTGTGTGTGTATGTGTATGTGTGTGTGAGTGTGTGTGTGAGTGTGTGTGTGTGTGTGTGTGTGTGTGTGAGTGTGTGTGAGTGTGTGTGTGTATGTGTGTATGTATGCCGGGCGCAACTTTTCTATCGCCTGTTTGTTCGCTATTATTTTTGTTTTAAAGGTATATTGCCTAGTATATCACTATTGAATTAGTTTGAGGTCCGACATTTCGTTTAAAAGTTATAAGTAAAAACCCGAATTAATCCACCTAGCGGCGTGACCTAGCCTTTCTACTGCCACAATAATCTTTATTTAATTTCTCAGGAACATCTATAATTAACTTGACTATAATTTTAAATCCGTTCCGTATTCTTCAAAAACCTTATTTACCAGTAAAATTCACAACGTATTTCGTAGAATAATTATATTTTCTTTCCTTGGGTGCGTAAATACTTGTAAGCGTCATTTATGTTACTTGATTATTTAGTTTTATAATCGGTCGGCCTTCACTTTCGGGCTTCAGAGCCACATGCGAAATTTGTTTTGAATTGACAATATGAAATATGTGTTCATAGCAGATTTTTTGATATTTTGATATTAATACCATGCGTTGAAAAGTTAGCATCTTTGAAAAACAAGAGTTCAGAAAAATTATTATTAAACTTTACTTTTGAAGAAAATGGATATCGACAACAAAATGATTAATCTCAAAATTTTACTATTAGTTTGATTGGCTTCAATTGTGTAATATATCTGAATCAGAAACAATAACTGAATAGAGCAGTAGATATGAAAAGAGAGAACTTTTTCTTAGCTGGCGCTCCTTCAGATAATTATTTTTGCATGAAAATCAAAACTCAAGCTTCTTTTGAATGTACTTTTATGAAAAGATAGTCATTAGCTTGATCGCATCGTTTTTACAATGTTAGTGGGTTAGGAAAACAAGATGAGGTCGAAAAATAGGGCAAAAGCTGCCCCATAAATATGCTTGAAAATGGGAAACATGATCGATATGATTTCCAGTGCTTGTCATTTTTGATTTATTTATTAAAACATAATACATGACATAAGTCATCTGTCCTTTAGAATGTCACTAACGAAAACAAATCTTACAAAATTACTACCGTGCAACGTTTACTTCCTATTTTTCATATAACATTTCTAAGCTATCTATTGATTGAAAAGAGCATCTATTGATGCGCAAAATTTGTTTGAAATTTGTATAAATTTATTTGGAAAAATCAACTCACTAGTATTTTTAATCTTATACACCTACATGCTTAAATTAACTGCTTTTCTTCGCTTTTTGCTTTTCTTGTACAATTGTGGGTAACAGCAAGCGAAGAAAATGACAATTGAAATCTGAAATCAAAGAAAAGAAAAAACTTTTCGAGAGAATCCCACTAGGTATTTAATATGTATTCATTTGCAACAGATACGTAGTTCGCCTACGACGTGCAGGCTTCATCAGTGTCTTATTTCAAAGCGTATACGTATCTGTCGCGCATAAATATTAAATAGTGGAATTTATTCGGTAAAAGTTTCATCTTTTCCGAAGGTCCGAGGTGCGGAACCGAAAGTGGCTAACGTTATTGTGTTAGTGCGACAAACACTGTACTGTACATCTCATGTGTTTGTTAAAAACCTAAACGTTTATTTGAATATTGCATTAGTATTGGTAATATATGTCAAATAGCGGAGCTTGCAACCATAAACAGCTGATCCGCAGCCAACCGCACTGACTACAAACATCCCGAAAAAGGGTTTGTTTTCTTTGTCAAGGCATTCCGATTCAATCAAAATTAACAGCAGCAACTGAATAATGCGTAGGATCACTAGGATATTTAATTAATCCGCTTGCATCGGATTGCGTTTTTGATTCCTGCGTTTGCGTTTTGTTTGTTTATTTCACTCTAAGCTCATCGATGCGGCGAAAGTTGAAAGCTCTTCAAAAGCTCATTGATGTGACGAAAGTTTGATACTGTGTTGCTGCTTTTTCGGAAATCGCTAGTTCAACGAAATATGTGCGTAACCAAATATCTATTAACTAATTCCAAATTATACATTGGTCGCTTTTATGAACACGTAATGCTCGATATGTTCAGTTAAATTTATTTTCCATTAGCAATTATGTTTTGCTGAGCGTTTATTGATACATAGCAGATCGATAAATTGAATTACAAGTTTTAGGAAATTATAACAGCGCTGGGAGCACTGATTACGTGGTGAAGGCGTGCTCTGCCAATACAGATGCATTTTTAAGGCGCAAAACAATACATGCTTCGAGTGGTAGCCATTTATCCAGCCATCTTTTTAAGCCACTTTCGGTTTCCCCTTAAATTCATAGTTCGTATTCCACTAAGAGGCTTCAAAAACTTCAGACAATTGGCATGTTTCTCACTTCTCTTGAATTTCAATGCAAATTTAAAAATTGCAAATTGTCATCCCATACACACACATACATACATACATACATACATACATACATACATACATACATACATACATACATACACACATACATCACACATATTGAATACAATCAACATTTGATTGATATGTTTTGATTTCTCACGTTTTAACGGTTTAATGTACGGAGCTTAAGTGTTAAAGTTTGAATAACTGTTGAATGAATCGTCCGATTTTGAATAACTCGGTTTCGTTTGATAGATCTCAGCAGTAATTTTCAAATAATAATAAAATGTGTGATGTTTTTCATTGAATTAATGCTTATATGTTACAAAATTATGTTTTAAATACTATTTTTTCACATTTCTTTATGTAACTTTCAAACTACAAGTCCAATCGCCATGAAATTTGGAAGTTAAGGGTTTGCAAAGCTCCTGTTTCATATGCAATCAACTTTGTTCAAATCGGTTAAGGGACCTATGAGATAATGAAGTTCCATATTTTTCGTATTTTTATACATAACTTTTGAACTAAAAGTCCGATCAAAATGAAATTCAATAGCGACCTATGGGAAACTTAGACCTTTCATTTGACACTAAGAACATTAAAATCGGTCCAGCCATCTCCGAGAAAAGTGAGTGAGATTGAAAGCGTTACATACACACACACACACACACTCACACACACACACACACACACACACACACACACACACACACACTCACACACACACACACACACACACACACACACACACACACACACACACACACACACACACACACACACACACACACACACACACACACACACACACACACACACACACACATACATACACACACACACACACACACACACACATACATACACACACACACACACACACACACACACACACACACACACACACACACACACACACACACACACAGAAAATGCTCAGTTTTCAAAACTGAGTCGAATGGTATATGACATTCAGCCCGCAGGACCTTCTTTCCATTTCCGGTTTTTCAAGTGATTTCTATACCTTTATACTATATATTTATATAGTAGAAAGGCAAAACGTGAAAATTACGTGACACGTTTTTCTCCGGAACCAAATGACCGATTTCAACGATCTTGGTATCGAATGAAAGCTCTTGTTAACGCTAAATTTTTCGGGTAAATTTCATTGTAAACAAACAAGTAGTTTAAAAGTTATCCGAAAAAAACCTGTTTTGACAAGGTAATAATTATCGCCTGTTTCTTTGAGATGGCTAAACCGACTTAGGCGCTATTAGTCTCATTTGAAAGGTAACATAGCCTAATAGATCACTATTGATTTGTTTTTTGATTGGACGTTTAATTTGAAAGTTATGAGTAATTGAATACAATACAATAAAATTTATAATAATTTATAACCATTTCATCTAAGATGATTTATCTGGTTTGAATTATTTTGGCATCAAATTAGAGATTTTAATGCTGCAAATATATCTGCAAAATTTCAGAACAATTGGTTTTGCCGATCAAAAGACATTAACCCTCCAACACTCGCGCCAACTTTTATAATACGGTTACTCGCGCGCACAATGGCCCAAAGCCAAAAAGACATGCCCACTAGAGTTTTGACTGGGAAAACTTGGTTTTAGGTTTATGGAACCTTTGAAAGAATTTCTTGAAATTGAAAGTTCTATCGTCTGGTGCGATTAAAATTTTGGTTAATCCCCCTAAAAGTGAAATAAAAAATTATTTTTCTTCAGTTTCAATATTACACATTGGTGTGTTCTGCAAAGTTTTAGAGCATATTATTACAAGAAATTTTGCTGAAGACTGTAACCCTCTATCTCTTCAGCGAAGCTAGAAAAATCTTATTTATTGTATACTAGCTGACCCGACAAACTTCGTATTGCCACAAACTAACCTGTGTTGTACATAAATCATGAATCTCGGATGATCTTTGTCACTTCTCGAGTTTTGCAAGCCCCCCAGTGGGCGGCGCTTCCGACGGCGGGTCACCGGCAACACTCGCGACCGGCTCGTCCTGAATGATCTAGAATGATTAATGTTTTATGGAAGAGTCTCGAATTTCTCGAGTTGGATTAGTTTTCGAGTTTCGCAAAAATTTCTGTTTTATTTGTATGACAGTCCATATCCCCCTAGCACAGGGGTGAGAGGTCTCTAACTATCATAAAATAAATTCAAGACTCAAAAATCTCCTACATGCTAAATTTGGTTCCATTTGCTTGATTAGTACTCAAATTATAAGGAAATTTGTATTTCATTTGTATGGGAGCCCACCCTCTTAAAAGGGAAAGGGGTCGTAATACACCACAGAAAAAAAATTCTGCCATCTAAAACTCTCACATGCCAAATTTGGTTCCATTTGCTTGATTAGTTCTAAAGTTATGAGCAAATTTGTATTTCGTTTGAATGGGAGCCCCCCCCCTCCTAAAAAGGTAAGAAGTCCTAATTCATCATGGGAAAAATGGTTGCCTCCAAAAACACCCACATGCCAAATATGGTTCCATTTGCTTGATTAGTTCTCGAATTATGAGGAAATTTGTATTTCATTTGTGTAGAAGCCCCCCCTCTTGAAGTGTGGAAGGATCCTAATTCACCGTAGAAAATATTTTTGCCTCCAAAAACCTCCACATGCCGAATTTGGTTCTATTTGCTTGATTAGTTCTCGAGTTATGGGGAAATTTGTATTTCATTTGTATAGGAGCCCCCCCTCCTAATGTGGGAAGAGGTCCTAATTCATCACAGAAAAAATTCTTGCCTCCAAAAACACCTACACGCCAAATTTGGTTCCATTTGCTGGATTAGTTCTCGAGTTATGAGGAAATTTGTATTTCGTTTGTATAGGAGCCCCCCTCCTAAAGTGGGGAGGGGTCCCAATTCATCATTGAAAAAAAAATTGTCTCCAAAAACACACACATGCCAAATTTGGTTCAATTCGCTTGATTAGTTCTCGAGTTATGAGGAAATTTGTATTTCATTTGTACAGGAGCCCCTCCTCTTAAAGTGGGGAGGGGTCCTAATTCACCATAGAAAATTTTCTCGCTCTCGAAAACCTTCACATGCCAAATTTGGTTGCATTTGCTTGATTAGTTCTCGAGTTATGAGGAAATTTGTATGGAAGCCCCCCCTCTTAAAGGGGAGAGGAGTTATAATTCCTCTTATAAAGAGGGGAGGGGTCTCAATTCACCATAGAATAAATTCTTGTCACCAAAAAAAATACCCACATGCCAAATGTTGTTCTATTTGCTTGATTAGTTCTCGAGTTAGGAGGAAATTTGTATTTCATTTGTACAGGAGCCCCCCTCTTAGAGTGGGGAGGGGTCCTAATTCACCGTAGAAAATTTTCTTGCCCTCGAAAACCTTCACATGCCAAAGTTGGTTCCATTTGCTTGATTAGTTCTCGAGTTATGAGGAAATTGGTATTTCATTTGTACAGGAGCCCCCCCTCTTTAAGTGAGGAGGGGTCCTAATTCAACATAGAAAATTTTCTTGCCCTCGAAAACCTTCACATGCCAAATTTGGTTCCATTTGCTTGATTAGTTCTCGAGTTATGAGGAAATTTGTATGGAAACCCCCCCTCTTAAAGGGGAGAGGAGTTATAATTCCCCTTATAAAGAGGGGAGGGGTCTCAAATTACCCTAGAATAAATTCTTGTCACCGAAAACACCCACATGCCAAATTTGGTTCTATTTGCTTGATTAGTTCTCGAGTTATGCAGAAATTTGTGTTTCATTTGTATGGGAGCCCCCCCTCTTAGTGGGGGGAGGGGTCTCTAACCATCACTAAAACCTTTCCTGGCCCCAAAAACCTCTACATGCAAATTTTCACGCCGATTGGTTCAGTAGTTTTTGATTCTATAAGGAACACAGGACAGACAGACAGACAGACAGACAGACAGACAGACAGACAGACATACAGAAATCCTTCTTTATAGGTATAGATGAATTAGTGAAATCAGTTTTTTATTTTAGCTCTTTTCGTAATTGTTGTATGACTTTTTCATGTATTATAAAGTTGCACAAATAGTAGAAATACACAACTTTGCTAAATATAGTATACCTCTACGTTTGCTTGTTTAGGAACTGTAGAACTTTGATTATAAAAAATACCCTAATTTTGACCCCGAATTACTCGACTACCAACAGACGGATACATTTTAAACATTTTATTTTATTGCTGATTGTTTTGATGCATATAGACACCATTTATCCGTATGAAGAAACGAGAGACAATTCCATTTGGGCCAATTCCGGTACACCTTATATGCTGATTGCTTCATTTCTGTGATGTCATCTTATGCTGATCTATTTTACCAACAATTTAAAGTATTAATGCATTGAATAATTATGACATTTTGCTCATAACAAGTTTATTGAAAAATATACGTTAGTTACACAACGATTTGTAACTTTACCCAAGTAACCATAAGCATTAACCGAAAGCCGCATATTGAGAATGATTCAGCATACCTAGTGCCAAACTACTGTATATCAGTAAGCTTATTGCTTATAAAACTTATATTAACATTGTTAATGCATACAAGCATTAACAAAAATAATATTAAAGAAAGCGGTACATATATACGCGAATAACGTTCAATGTAAGGCTTTTATATAAATGCATTAAAACAAGTCGTAAGCAACAAGTAACAAACAACAAGCAACAACCAACAAGCAACAACCAACAAGCAACAAGCAGCAAGTAACAAGCAACAAGCAACAAGCAACAAGCAACAAGCAAAAAGCAACAAGCAACAGGCAACAGACAACAGGCCACACGTAACAAGCAGCGAGCAACAAGCAACAAGCAACGAGCAACAGGCAATAGGCAACAGGCAATAGGCAACAGGCGAAAGGCAACAGGCAACAAGCAGCAAGCAACAAGCAACAACCAACAAGCAACAAGCAGCAAGTAACAAGCAACAAGCAACAAGCAACAACCAACAAGCAACAAGCAGCAAGTAACAAGCAACAAGCAACAAGCAACAAGCAACAAGCAACAAGCAACAAGCAACAAGCAACAAGCAACAAGCAGCAAGCAACAAGCAACAAGCAACGAGCAACAGGCAACAGACAACAGGCAACACGTAACAAGCAGCGAGCAACAAGCAACAAGCAACGAGCAACAGGCAATAGGCAACAGGCAATAGGCAACAGGCAATAGGCAACAGGCGAAAGGCGAAAGGCAACAGGCAACAGGCAACAAGCAGCAAGCAACAAGCAGCGAGCAACAGGCAACAGGCAACAGGCAACAGGCAACAGGCAACAGGCAACAAGCAACAAGCAACAAACAACGTTCCATAGGCAACAGGCAGCAGGCAACAGGCAACAGGCACTAAGCAACACGCAGCACGCAACAGGCAACAGGCAACAGGCACCAGGCAACAAGCAATGTGCAAAAGGCAACAGATAACAGGCAACAGGTAGCGAACAACAGGCAACAAGCAACGTGCAGCAGGCAAGAGGCAACAAGCAACAAGCAACCGGCAACAGGCAGTAAGCAACAGGCAACAAGCAAAGGGCAACAGGCAACGCTCAGCAGGCAACAAGCAACGTGCAACAGGCAACATGTAATAGGCAACACGCAACAGGCAACAAGCAACCTGCAGCAGGCAACAGGAAACATGCAGCGTGTAACAGGCAACAGGCAATAAGCAACAGGCAACAGGCGACAGGCAACAGGCAATAGGCAACAGGCAACAGGCAACGAGCGACAGGCGACAGGCGACAAGCAACAGGCAACAAGCAACAGGCAACAGGCAGCAGACAACAAGCAATGAGCATTAGGCAACAGGCAACAAGCAACAGGCAACAGACAACAAGCAATGAGCATTAGGCAACAGGCAACAAGCAACAGCCAAAATAATCCAATTGGAATCCAATATAATCCGATTGGAATCCAATATAATCCAATTGGAATCCAATATAATCCAATTGGAATCCAACATAATCCAATTGGAATCCACTATAACTCAATCGGAAATTGAGTTCCATAAAATGTACTTCAATAAATAGTGGTTTACAATTGGATTATATTGGATTTCAATTGGATTATATTGGATTCCATTTGGATTAGATTGGATTCCAATTGGATGCGAATTGTACCATATCCAACTATTGGATTGGAATCCAATATAATCCAATATAATCCAATTGGAATCCCGAATAACCCAATTAGAATCCAAAATAATCCAGTTATGTTGGATTCCAATTGGATTATATTGGATTCCAATTGGATTATTTGGGATTCCAATTGGATTATATTGGATTTAAATTGGATTCGAATTGTACTATATCCAACAGGTAACAGGCAGTTCCAATTGGATTCCATTGGATACATTGGATAATCCTATTGGAATCCAATTGGAATTCCATGTTGCCTGTTGGATATAGTACAATTCGAATCCAATTGCAATCCAATATAATCCAATTGCAATCCAATATAATCCAATTGGAATTCAATATAATTCAATTGGAATCCAAGATAATCCAATAATCCAATTGGAATCCAGCATAGTTCAATTGGAATCCAATATAATCCAATATAATCCAATTGGAATCCAATATAATCCAATTGGAATCCAACATAATCCAATTGGAATCCAACATAATCCAACAAGCAACAAACAACAGGTCACAGGCAACAGGCAACAGGCGACAGGCGACAGACAACAGGCAACAGGTAACAAGCAACAGGCAATATAATCCAATTGAAATCCAAAATAATCCAATTAGAATCCATTTAGAATTCAACATAATCCAATTGGAATCCAATATAACCCAAATGTAATTTAATATAATCCAATTGGAATCCAACATCACCCGATTCGAATCCTATATAATCCAAGTAGAATCCAATTGGAATCCAATGTAATCCAATTGGAATCCAATATAATTTGATTAAAATCCAATGTATTCCAATAAGAATCCAACGTGCTCCTATTGGGATCCAATATAATCCTGTTGGAATCCAATATAATCCTATCGGAATCCAATTAGAATTGCCTGTTGCTTGTTGAATATACAATCCGAATCCAAATGGAATCCAATATAATCCAATTGGAATCCAGTATAATCCAATTGGAATCCAATATAATACAACTGGAATCCAATATAATCCAATTTGAAATTGAATCCCATAAAATTTACTTCAATCAATTGTGGATTCCAATTGGATTATAATGGATTTCAATTGGATTGAAGTAAATTTTATGGGATTCAATTTCCACTTGGATCATAGTGGATTCCAATTGGATTATATTGGATTCCAATTGGATTATATTGGATTTCAATTGGATTCGAATTGTACTATATCCAACAGGCAACAGACAATTCCAATTGGATTCCATTGGATACATTGGATAATCCTATTGGAATCCAATTGGAATTGCATGTTGCCTGTTGGATATAGTACAATTCGAATCCAATTGAATTATATTATATTATATTATATTGGATTCCAATTGGATTATATTGGATTCCAATTGAATTATATTGGATTCCAATTGGATTATATTGGATTCCAATTGGATTATATTGAATTCCAATTGGATTATATTGGATTCCAATTGGATTATAATGGATTGCAATTGGATTCGAATTGTACTACAGTAGACTCTCAGAAAAGTTAATTCTCTGAAAAGTTAATTTTTCAGAAAAGTTAAGCGCATTTCAGCTCTCATGCAACGCTCTAAAAAGTTAATTTTTGCTTTAACTTTTCTGAGAGTTTGAATTTATTGGTTGTCCAAGCGTTTCTTCGCACATGTGTGTTTACCTTCTATCTTTATTTCTCATTTTTTTGGCTTATTGTCACCTTTCCACAGTTTCATACAGAGTCGCATCATAACTGGGATTATATTAAACTCTTGTATCGGACAGTTGCAACAATAGTTCAATACGGGCATATAGTTACTTCAGGATTTTCGCAAACATACTGGAAAAGCGCAAACTCAGATTGAATTTTAAATGCAAAAGAAGGAACAGCAAGGAACCAAAAATAAGCGCAAAACGTAGTCGCAGACTACGAAAAAACAAAAGTAAACTAGTGTAACCGACTATTTTAAACTTAGTGAAAGGTATTATTTTATAAAAAACTTTTACGAAACTAAGTATTATTTCACAAAGATATTGCTACATATTTCTTTCCATTACAACTTCCAGATACATAAAAATATGTATTCTATATCCCGGAACGCATTTTTCGCTTTCGTATTTATCATTTTCAATGACTTTTAGGACTACTCAGAAAAGTTAATATTTCGGAAAAGTTAATCGACCCATTCCCTAACCGATTAACTTTTCCGAGAGTCTACTGTATATCCAACAGGCAACATGCAATTCCAATTGGATTCCAACAGGATTATCCAATGCATCCAAAGGAATCCAATTGGAATTGCCTGTTACCTGTTGGATATAGTACAATTCGAATCCAATTTAAATCCAATATAATCCAATTGGAATCCCGCATAATCCAATTGGAATCCAATAGAATCCAATTGAAATCCAACATAATTGGATTATTTTGGATTCTAATTGGATTATTCGGGATTCTAATTGGATTATATTGGATTATATTGAATTCCAATCCAATTGCACGTTGCCTGTTGGATATACAGGGATACCTCGATATAAGACAATTTATAATTTCAAAAAGTTGTCTTATATCGAAATTGTTTTATATCGAAACATAATTTTTTCAAGTATTTTTGCATTAGCACACGCCAGTTTTGCTCTGTGTTGTGTGTTAACATTTTTTGAACTATTTATTATTGTTTGAGCTATTAGTTTTTTACAATTTTTAGCATTATTTAGAAATCATGAAAATCTTTATGGCGCCGCTTTTGGATTGGAAAATTGGCTCAGGTGTCGTTACCAACTATAACAAAGGAATTTGTCTTATATCGAGGTAAAAATTGTCTTATATCGAATCGTCTTATATCGAGGTTGTTTTATAACGAGGTTGTCTTATATCGAGGTATCCCTGTAGTACAATTCGAACCCAATTGGAATCCAATCTAATCCAATTGGAATCCAATATAATCCAATTGAAATCCAATATAATCCAAATGGAATCCACTATTGATTGAGGTAAATTTTATTGGACTCAATTTCCGATTGGATTATAGTGGATTCCAATTGGATTATGTTGGATTCCAATTGGATTATATTGGATTCCAATTGGATTATATCGGATTCCAATTGGATTATATTGCCTGTTGCCTGTTGCCTAATGCTCATTGCTTGTTGTCTGTTGCCTGTTGCCTGTTGCTCGCTGCCTTTTGCCTACTGCCTGCTGCCTGTTGCCTGTTGCTTGTTGCCTGTTGCCTGTTGCGTATCGCTTGTTGTCTGTTTCCTGTGGTCTATTGCTTGTTGCTTGTTGCTTGTTGTCTGTTGCCTATTGCTTGTTGCCTGTTGAGCATTAGGCAACAGGCAACAAGCAACAGGCAATACAATCCAATTGGAATCCAATATGATCCAATTGGAATCCAATATAATCCAATTGGAATCCAATATAATCCAATTGGAATCCAACATATTTGCCATTGGATTATATTGGATTCTAATTGGATTATTCGGGATTCCAATTGGATTATATTGGATTATATTGGATTCCAATTAGATTGAAGTAAATTTTATGGGATTAAATTTCCAATTGGATTATATTGGATTTCAATTGGATTCGAATTGTACTATATCCAACAGGCAACAGACAATTCCAATTGGATTTCATTGGATACATTGGATAATCCTATTGGAATCCAATTGGAATTGCATGTTGCCTGTTGGATATAGTACAATTCGAATCCAATTGAAATCCAATATAATCCAATTGGAAATTTAATCCCATAAAATTTACTTCAATCTAATTGGAATCCAATATAATCCAATATAATCCAATTGGAATCCCGAATAATCCAATTAGAATCCAATATAATCCAATGGCAAATATGTTGGATTCCAATTGGATTATATTGGATTCCAATTGGATTATATTGGATTCCAATTGGATCATATTGGATTCCAATTGGATTGTATTGCCTGTTGCTTGTTGCCTGTTGCCTAATGCTCAACAGGCAACAAGCAATAGGCAACAGACAACAAGCAACAAGCAACAAGCAACAAGCAACAGGCAATAGACCACAGGCAACAGACAACAAGCGATACGCAACAGGCAACAGGCAACAAGCAACGGGCAGCGGGCAACAGGCAACAGGCAACAAGCAACAAGCAGCGCGCAGCAGGCAACAGGCGGCGGGCAACAGTCAACAGGCGGCGGGCAACAGGCAACAGGCAACAGGCAACAGGCAACAGGCAACAGGCAACAGGCAACAGGCAACAGGCAACAGGCAACAGGCAACATGCAACAAGTAACAGGCAACAGGCAACAGGCAGCAGGCAGTAGGCAAAAGGCAGCGAGCAACAGGCAACAGGCAACAGACAACAAGCAATGAGCATTAGGCAACAGGCAACAAGCAACAGGCAATATAATCCAATTGGAATCCGATATAATCCAATTGGAATCCAATATAATCCAATTGGAATCCAACATAATCCAATTGGAATCCACTATAATCCAATCGGAAATTGAGTCCAATAAAATTTACCTCAATCAATAGTGGATTCCATTTGGATTATATTGGATTTCAATTGGATTATATTGGATTCCAATTGGATTAGAGTGGATTCCAATTGGTTTCGAATTGTACTACAGGGATACCTCGATATAAGACAACCTCGTTATAAAACAACCTCGATATAAGACGATTCGATATAAGACAATTTTTACCTCGATATAAGACAAATTCCTTTGTTATAGTTGGTAACGACACCTGAGCCAATTTTCCAATCCAAAAGCGGCGCCATAAAGATTTTCATGATTTCTAAATAATGCTAAAAATTGTAAAAAACTAATAGCTCAAACAATAATAAATAGTTCAAAAAATGTTAACACACAACACAGAGCAAAACTGGCGTGTGCTAATGCAAAAATACTTGAAAAAATCATGTTTCGATATAAAACAATTTCGATATAAGACAACTTTTTGAAATTATAAATTGTCTTATATCGAGGTATCCCTGTATATCCAACAGGCAACGTGCAATTGGATTGGAATTCAATATAATCCAATTAGAATCCAAAATAATCCAATTATGTTGGATTTCAATTGGATTATATTGGATTCCAATTGGATTATGCGGGATTCCAATTGGATTATATTGGATTTAAATTGGATTCGAATTGTACTATATCCAACAGGTAACAGGCAATTCCAATTGGATTCCTTTGGATGCATTGGATAATCCTGTTGGAATCCAATTGGAATTGCATGTTGCCTGTTGGATATACAGTAGACTCTCGGAAAAGTTAATCGGTTGGGGAATGGGTCGATTAACTTTTCCGAAATATTAACTTTTCTGAGTAGTCCTAAAAGTCATTGAAAATGATAAATACGAAAGCGAAAAATGCGTTCCGGGATATAGAATACATATTTTTATGTATCTGGAAGTTGTAATGGAAAGAAATATGTATATCTTTGTGAAATAATACTTAGTTTCGTAAAAGTTTTTTATAAAATAATACCTTTCACTAAGTTTAAAATAGTCGGTTACACTAGTTTACTTTTGTTTTTTCGTAGTCTGCGACTACGTTTTGCGCTTATTTTTGGTTCCTTGCTGTTCCTTCTTTTGCATTTAAAATTCAATCTGAGTTTGCGCTTTTCCAGTATGTTTGCGAAAATCCTGAAGTAACTATATGCCCGTATTGAACTATTGTTGCAACTGTCCGATACAAGAGTTTAATATAATCCCAGTTATGATGCGACTCTGTATGAAACTGTGGAAAGGTGACAATTAGCCAAAAAAATGAGAAATAAAGATAGAAGGTAAACACACATGTGCGAAGAAACGCTTGGACAACCAATAAATTCAAACTCTCAGAAAAGTTAAAGCAAAAATTAACTTTTTAGAGCGTTGCATGAGAGCTGAAATGCGCTTAACTTTTCTGAAAAATTAACTTTTCAGAGAGTTAACTTTTCTGAGAGTCTACTGTAGTACAATTCGAATCCAATTGCAATCCATTATAATCCAATTGGAATCCAATATAATCCAATTGGAATTCAATATAATCCAATTGGAATCCAATATAATCCAATTGGAATCCAATATAATTCAATTGGAATCCAATATAATCCAATTGGAATCCAATATAATCCAATTGGAATCCAATATAATCCAATTGGAATCCAATATAATCCAATTGGGATCCAACATAATCCAACAAGCAACAGGCAACAGGCAGCAGGTCACAGGCGACAGGCAAAAGGCAACAGGCAACGGGCAACAGGTTACAGGCGACAGGCAACAAGCAACAGGAAACAGGCAACAGGCGACAGACAACAGGCAACAGGCAGCATGCAACAGACAATATAATCCAATTGGAATCCAAAATAATCCAATTAGAATCAATTTAGAATCCAGCATAATGCAATTGGAATCCGATATAATTCAATTGGAATCCAATATAATTTGATTGAAATCCAATGTATTCCAATAAGAATCCAACATAATCCTATTGAAATCCAATATAATCCTATTGGAATCCAATACAATCCTATTGGAATCCAATATAATACAATATAAAGAATCCTATTGGAATTCAATATAATCCTATTGGAATCCAATTAGAATTGCCTGTTGCCTGTTGAATATACAATTCGAATCCAAAGGTAATCCAATATAATTTAATTAGAATCCAATAAAATTCAATTGGAGTCCACTATAATCCAATTGGAAATTGAATCCCATAAAATTCACTTCAATCCAACTGAAATCCAATATAGGGTAAGGAACGAGTTAAGCAGTGTTACCTATTTTAATCAGTTGAACATAAATGATCCGAAAATGCACTTTTTTATTCATATTTTCAAAATCTTTTGATAGGATCATCTTCACAAATCACTTAACCATACATTTGGTTCACACAAACACAATTTATTGGGTTTCCGACAAGAAATATGATGAATTAAAAATTGTTGTCCAAAAACGTACAATTTTCAGCTGCTCTTCAGCAATCGCCACCTTGCTACTGACGAATTCATCAAATTTTCAGCACTGATTACAACCACTCTGAAAGTCAAGCACTCAATTGTCACATACCATATTATTCAGTCTCTTTTTTTCTATTATCTAAGGCTTTGTCACTAGCCGAAAGTTTTATTATTTTCTAACAAAACTGAAAACAAATTCTGAATTGATGGAACCTGTTCACCAGTAGCAGCAGCTACAGCACAACTGATGAACTATCGTGTTGCCAAGATACTGTTTCGGTTCTGGAAATAAGAATTTTAAGTTTGAAATTAACTGAAACCTCCTATGGTGAAAACGTGGTTCAATACTTTTAAGAGAAATGTATGTTCATAATTAATTTTTCTTTATTAAAAACAACACAAAAGACAGCTTTTTCAATAATTTTCGAAGATTTTCTTAGTGATTTAATGAAGCAACGATGTGTTTCAATGTTATTTGCTTTGACAACACTGTTCTAAAGTTAGATCGTGTGCACTTCTATGTTTGCCTCTTTTGTTCTCCCACCATCCTTATGAACAGCGAGTGAGACGTCAAACTCGCAGTTTCCCATAAGAACACCAGAGAATAAAAGAGACGACGAATACCGTTTGCCGAACGGTGCGGTGAGTGTATGCCCCGATAAACAATTTAGACAGATGGCATTTTACGCATATGCCGATACGCTATGCCGATTACGCATCAGATGCCGATTAGTAGGTCGCGGATAGGAACGCGAACTTACTGAATAGGGGGAAAAGTTCGAGGGATTTTTTAACGGGACGTAAAAAAATTCAGATTTCAGGATTGCTGAAAACAGCACCCTGCGAGTGAAAATGGGTTCGGTGTGTTCAAAATTAGTTCCACCGCTCCAACTTTTAAAGCGAAAAATCAAAAGTTTAGCTCAACAATAGTGTCTTCCAATGGTAACAGCTTGAAGAACTAAAGATAGCAAGAAGATTGGTATGCTGATATTCCCCACTTAGTCAACCCATCGCTTGTAATAAGGTAAAACAATCAGTGACCCGCTTAGACTGCTTAAAACTAGTTCTTTACCCTAGTCCAATTGGAATCCACTATTGATTGAAGTAAATTCTATGGGATTCAATTTCAAATTGGATTACGGTGGATTCCAATTGGATTATATTGGATTCCAATTGGATTATATTGCCTGTTGCTTGTTGCCTGTTGCACGTTGCACGTTGCACGTTGCACGTTGCTTGTTGCTTGTCGCCTATTGCCTGTTGCCTGCTGCCAGTTGCCTGTTGCTTGTTGCCTGTTGCCTGTCGCTTGCTTCCTGTTGCTTGTTGCCTGTTGCTTGTTGCCTGATGCCTGTTGCACGTTGCTTGTTGCTCGCTGTCTGTTGCCGTTTGCCTGTTGCTTGTTGCCAGTTGCCTGTTGCCTGTTGCTTGTTGCCTGTCGTTCGTCTGCCTGTCGCCTGTTGCCTGCTGCCTGTTGCTTGCTGCCTTTCGCATGTTGCCTGTTGCACGTTGCCTGTTGCACGTTGCCTGTTGCACGTTGCTCGCTGCCTGTTACCTGTAGCCTGTTGCGTGCTTCCTGTTGCCTGTTGCTTGTTGCCTGTCGCTTGTACGTTGCCTGTTCGCTTGCCTGTTGCACGTTGCCTGTTACCTGTTGCCTGTTGCCTATTGCCTGTTGCATATTGCCTGTTGCTTGTTGCTTGTTGTTTGTTGCTTGTTGCTTGTTGCCTGTTGCCTGTTGCCTGCTGCTCACTGCCTGTTGCCTGTTGCGTGCTGCCTGTTGCATGTTGACGATTGATTCCAGCGAATACTTCCCTAGTTTTGGGACGGTTGTGTTACCTCAGCATACCCATTACTGGAGCACGAAGCTGTATAAACTGTGATAATACACTAGTAAAAAAAACCCTTTCCTCCAACTATTTATTAGCTTTCTAATAATTACCAAGGATTTTTTTGACGTAGGACTACGTCTTTGTTTACTATATTGGGACTGGGTAGCACTTTGTGAAAATGAAAATAGAAGTGTAACGTTTGAATGAAAGATTTCAAATGCTAATAACTACTAAACTACTGAACAAAACTGAACAGTTTATATGTCGTTGAATAGATAAAATAACCAGTAATGCATGAAGAAGCTATTTTGTATGTTCGCCATTGCGTTTATGCTGTTAAGATCGACTGAAGTACATATATTGTATTGCGGATTTTCGGCTTTCCAGTCAGTTTTATATTGAAAACAGCTTTTTTATACTGTCTGACGTTTCGGCCTTTGGTTTTGGCCTTTTTCAAAGGTAATATGGTTACGTTTTCTTGTCTAATCGTTGAAAGTCTAAAGGAAGTTCGAATTTAAACAGCACCAATTGCATTGGTTTGGTGACAAAATAATGTACACACCTAAACCTTTTGACCATAGTGCACAACTCCGTTTTCAATATACAACTGATTGGAAAGCCGAAAATCCGCAATACAATATATGTACTTCAGTCGATCTTAACAGCATAACCAGCAATTTTATAGAGGGGGTAAGAGAGCAATTTTAAGCAGGGCGTAAGAGGGGGGGCTCCTGTACAAATGAAACAAAAATTTCCTTTAACATATATATATTTTTTTGAAGCGATGATTTTTACAATTAAATTAGGGACGTAAGGATAATATAATCCAATTATGTTGGCTTCCAATTGGATTATACTGGATTTCAATTGGATTGTATTGGATTCCAATTGGATTATATTGGATTCCAATTGGATTCGAATTGTAGTATATCCAAGAGGCAACAATCAATTCCAATTGAAGTCCAATAGGATTATATTGGATTTCAATTGGATTATATTGGATTCCAATTAGAATCTATTGGAATCCAATATAATCCTATTGGAATCCAATATAATCCTGTTGGAATCCAATTGGAATTGCATGTTGCCTGTTGGATATAGTACAATTCGAATCCAATTGGAATCCAACATAATCCAATTGGAATCCAATATAATCCAATTGGAATCCAATATAATCCATTTGCAATCCAATATAATCCAATTGGATTCCAACATAATTGGATTATATTGGATTCTAATTGAATTATTCGGGATTCCAATTGGATTATAATGGATTACATTGGATTATATTGGATTCCAATTGGATTCGAATTGTACTATATCCAACAGGCAACATGCAATTCCAATTGAATTCCAACGGGAATATATTGGATTCCAATTGGATTATATTGGATTCCAAAAGGATTATGTTGGTTTCTAATTGGAATACATTGGATAATCCTATTGGAATCCAATTGCCTGTTGGATATAGTACAATTCGAATCCAATTGGAATCCAATATAATCCAATTGGAATCCAATACAATCCAATTGGGATCCAATATAATCCAATTGGAATCCAATATAATCCAGTTGGAATCCAATATAATCCAATTGGAATCCAATATAATTCAATATAATCCTATTGGAATCCTGAATAATCCAATTACAATCCAATATAATCCATATATGTTGGATTCCAATTGGATTATATTGGATTCCAATTGGATTCGAATTGTACTATTTCCAACACGCAATTCCAATTGGATTCCAATAGGATTATTCAATGTATCCAATGGAATCCAACTTGAATTGCCTGTTGCCTGTTGGATATAGTACAATTCGAATCCAATTGAAATCCAATATTTTTTATATGATGGCCCCGACCTTTCTTGGTCCTTGCCTCCACCCCATACGCATCTTTGGAGTGGGAGGGACGGTTTATCTCTCGGATATTAGAAACTGATTTCTCCACATTTCCCACATCTTTGTTTATCTAATCAGTGTGACTTGTTGCATCACTCTCCCGCGTATGTCCATCATAGTATTATTAGTTCTTTTGACTACTTCTAATTGGCCAAAGACTGCCGATACTATTTTGCATGTCTTGCCTTTGCAAGCAACATAGTAAGCTCTCCTATCCAAGCAATTCTACCTTAGTAGACATCAGACTACACGAATCAATTTAATTTCAGCATCACGACGTGTTCATATGCATGTGTTTTCTTTAATTTAAGGGGAAACCGAAAGTGGCTCAAAGATGGCTGGGTAAATGGCCACCATTCGAAGCATGTATTGTTTTGCGCCTTAAAAATGCATCTGTATTGGCAGAGCACGCTTTCGCCACGTAATCAGTGCTTCCAGTGCTGTTATAATTTCCTAAAACTTGTAATTCAATTTATCGATCTGCTATGTATCAATAAACGCTCAGCAAAACATAATTGCTAATGGAAAATAAATTTAACTGATCATATCGATCATTACGTGTTCATAAAAGCGACCAATGCATAATTTGGAATTAGTTCATAGATATTTGGTTGCGCACATATTTCGTTGAACTAGCGATTTCCGAAAAAGCAGCAACACAGTATCAAACTTTCGTCAAATCAATGAGCTTTTAAAGAGCTTTCAACTTTTGCCGCATCGATGAGCTTAGAGTGAAGTAAACAAACAAAACGCAAACGCAGGAATCAAAAACGCAATCCGATGCAAGCGGATTAATTAAATATCCTAGTGATCCTACGCATTATTCAGTTGCTGCTGTTAATTTTGATTGAATCGGAATGCCTTGATAAAGAAAACAAACCCTTTTTCGGGATGTTTGTAGTCAGTGCGGTTTGCTGCGGATCAGCTGTTTATGTTTGCAAGCTCCGCTATTTGACATATATTACCAATACTAATGCAATATTCAAATAAACGTTTAGGTTTTTAACGAACACATGAGATGTACAGTACAGTGTTTGTCGCACTAACACAATAACGTTAGTCACTTTCGGTTCCGCCTTAAAACTGACTTTTCACTGCCACAATTGCCCTTCGCTTAAACTGCGTTATATTTCTTGTAGACTTCACGTCCAACGGTAAACTGTTGTATATTTGAAGACCTTTATAAAAAAGCGATCTCTGAGTCGTATGTTTCAAAAATCGAGGTAATCTGAAATCAGAAGCTCCTCTAGTGTTGTGTCTATGTACATCTCTGCCAAACTGGACTTCATGTGTTAGATACTCAGGCAATATCCTTAGTTTCATTTTTTGTACGAACATCACGCTATTGTAGATTATTCGTTGTTTCACTGACATCCATTGGAGCATATCCAACATAAGAGTTGTTGGTGTCAGCTGTTTACATCTAAGTAATGTTCTCATAATCTTATTTTGCAACCTTTGAAGCCTTTGCACCTGAGTATCTGATGCCAACAATAGCACCGTTGCGCAATAATCAAAATGGGGTCTATGGTATGACTGATTTTACATATGTTAGCTTGGACCAAAACGTTAAATATCTGCTTATTCGACACAATACTCCATACTTTATAGCTATCTTTTTTATTACGTAATCCACGTGTTCTGAAAAATTGAGCTTTTCGTCTACCTGCACTCCGAGATACTTGGTAACTTTCACTCTCTCAATTACGTCTCCATCTATTCTGAGTTCCACATTATCAGCATATTTCCTATTTCCTATTATCATCCATTTAGTTTTCTATAAATTTAAACTCAGTTTTTTCAGTTTCAAATACTCAGCGATTTGTTTTAGATCGTTTTCAGCTTCTTGAATCGCTGTTTCTAAGCAGTCACTTGTCCAATAGATTGTGGCATCATCAGCAAATATTTTTAACTTTCCGCTTCCGCCCAAATAGCGTTTCAAGTCATTGATGTAAAGAATAAAGAGTAGCGGTCCTAAAACACTTCCTTGTGGTACTCGTAAGTTATTCTCGCGCGAATCGGAAACAGTGTTACCGTATTTAGTCCTTTGACATCTATTAGAGAGATAACTATTGAACCAATTCCATACCGTTTCATACCGAATTCCTATATTATACAAAACATCAAGCAGTTGTGATCTATCAACTGTTTCGAATGCCCTTTTAAAATTCAGAAAAACTGCCACAGTATATTTTCCCCTTTCAATATTGGACTTCCAATTATGTAGTATCAAGTTTATAGCTGTCTCCGTGGAATGATTTTTCCTAAATCCTGACTGCTCTGGTATAATAATATCTTGTGAATTTATAAAAGTCATTAATTGTCCTTTGACAACGATTTCAAGAGTTTTTTCTTGGAGCTCTGACATATTAATAGGTCTGTATTCTGTTGAATTCTTTGTGTTACTAATTTTCGGATTTTCGGATTGGAACTATAGTTGATTCTTTCCATGATCTTGGGACCAAGCCCTCTGATAAACTTTTATTTATAATTTTCAATAACAAGTCTTTTGTTTCCTTAAATGCATCCTTAAAAACTCTAGTGGACACATTGTCAATTCCTGCCGTATGTTTCAGCTCTTTAACAACGTCACATAACTGTGTCATTGAGATAAGTTCAAATCTACACATGCACCGGTTACTCGTAGTCTGTGATGTAATTGTGCTAACATTTGTGTTTGGAATACTGTTCTGTATCTCGCATATACTATCAATGAAATAATCATTAAATTTTCTGGCCACCGTTTGTTCGTTTGATTCTTCTATCCCATCGAATATTATTGTGTTAGTAGATACACCTTTAGGATTTGTGAGTCTTTTAATAGTTTTCCACGTTTTTTTGCCGTCATGCTTATTTCTCTCTAATTCCTCTTGAATAGATTTATTTTTTGCATCTCGAATTGCTCTAGAGTAGTTATTCCTGGCCAAAATATACTTATTCCAATTATTTTGTGTTTTATGTCTTCTATGTACTCTATTAAGATGAATACACTCTCGTTTCATCTGTACCAATTCATTAGTGTACCATCCACTACACCGATTCACATTTAGGATCTTATCGTCTATTAATTTAGCTACATTGTTTTTAAGCATTAAATCATAATTCTTGACACAGTTTTCAAAGATTTCATGTATACTGTAACTCAAGGACTGATCTATACCAACTATGTTTACACTATCTAGCCATGGTGTATCTAGACATGGTGAAACGGTAATGTGAAACAGTAGGCGAAGTGGAGCATATGCTTTTGTTGTGCAGGGCAGGGCGACACGTTGCTCTGTGACGTAGGAAGTTTGCAGCTTTTTCTCGTTGCTTTCGTATTACAAACAGCAACCTTAGCAACGACGCGTTGCTACTAAGTGTTTACCAGCTGTAGCAACAAATCATCTAAGGCGAAATATTTGTTTTATTTTACGAAAACTAAAGTCAAGGTACGTACGTAATTTTGTAATAATATTTCTAAGTAATTCTTATATATTCTCTACAGATGCAAATTCAAACAATGAGCGTACTTGTGTGCAGATGTAGACGTGTGGATTAAAGCGGCTTCACGCTAAAAAATGGTTTGCCAGTTGTGGAGCGTCACTAAAATAAGTGCAGATTGAATTAAGAGCAATCAAATCGCGTTGCAAGCTGCCGGACAACAAATAGTTCTCGTAGGAATAATTGCAACCCAAACATTTCTGCGGAATAATATGAATCCCTAATACGGAACGATTAAATACACGTCAGATTAGCCGCCAAAGATCAACTTGTTAAGGAACATCGACTCATTCTATCAGTATGCCCACCTTACTTCCGGAAGATGTTCCCCAAATGCTGACCAACCGGCACGAATTCATTGTCTTAAAGGACATTAATCATTCAACACTGAAGGATATCATCCAGTTCATTGTGAATAGTAAATGTAAAACAATATGGTCATCCTGCGTTTATTAGTACGGCGGACGTGCTACATATCAAAAGAATGATTGAAACGGGAGAAATTGCACCTGCGAATGCGTCGCCCGCCTAAGGTTCTATCTCTACTGGAATGACGAATATGTCCTCGAATGCGTTACCTCCGAAACCACTGCAGCGGAGTTGAATTCATTTGTACAGTCTTAATTCACTGATGGAAGCAACTATGAGGAAATAGTACTGACAAAATAGTAGAAAATGGACCGAGCGCTACCTTTGTTGCCACGTTTGCGGAACTAGCAAATGCAAAATTCGAACCAAAGCAAAGAAGTTCAGCAAAGAACCTTGACCACACCGCGAACGGCGCAGATCATGAAACGTACTAAAATGTCGGATTTTTCAGAAGCAAACATTATAGCATACAAATTATTAAATGATACATAAATAGAAATAAAAATCCATTAGATAATTCAAATGTTGATCTCTTTTTACAAGTGAACGACAAAATCTCCTTCCGTTGATCAGAAGTACTTTGCGTTACACTGATAGATACGGTACGTCATAAACGTCACCACCACAAAAGTGCCCATCGCCTACGTTGATGAATAGAGCACGTGTTTTCGACTGTAAGCTTTTGTAAAAAAGATGCCTACGTCACAAGCTTTTTTAGCTTTTTCCAATATGACTGTTTCTGCTTTTAGGCCTTTCGTTTCACCATGCTCTATTCACCATGTATCTAGCCTGTCTCGCCTTTGCAAGCAACAGGAAGAAGCTTGAGCGTCAAGTCGACACTGTCTTAGCAGACTACATAGGTCACCTTGGTTGTATCTTCTCCAGCATTTTACTTTCAAGAATTCATCGTTTAATGCTAATGTATCGTCGATAGTAATACATATCGTTTCATGATCAGTGACTCGCAAGTTTGGCACAATACTAGCTTCACAATTTACATGATTAACTAAAACTAAATCTTTTCTTGTGCTGCTTTGGTGTGTAACACGAGTATCTTCATTCACAATTTGTCTAAGTCCATATACTTCTATTACTCGTCTTAATTCTTTGCTATCATTATTCGAATTGTAATCGATGTTAAAATCACCGCATATTATGCTATCAATAGTATCATCAAGCGCTTCCGTTAACCATTCGTCTTCGAGTTTTCTTAGAAAGGCGATGTCACTGGCATTAGGAGAGTGATATACTCCCCCAACAATAACATATTTATTACCAATCTTTACTTTCAAGCCTAGAAACCAGTTTTCGTTGTCTGTTACATTCGATACTACTATTGTGCTTAATTTATGCTTCACGAATATTGTTACGCCACCCGTATGTCTGGAGTGTGATAAACAATTAAACATAGTGTACCCTTCTATTGAGAATGTCGCGGCATATGCTTCGTCAACCAAATGAGTCTCAGTTAACACCAAAATAGATGGCTTACTCTCTTTAACAACAACACAGATTTCATCAAAGTTTGAAGTCAATCCGACAGAATTGAGATACATAATTAAGAACTTTTTTTGTTATTTTGTGTAGTCAATAAATCGTTTTGCCTTACTTTGCCTCCTTTTGAACATTTCACACTCGTACATTTTTCTGCATTGCCTTTACATTCTTACAAATCATGATTTTCCGCGCATCTAGGACAGCTTACATTTTCTTTACACTCCGCTATTTTGTGGCCATAATTCCAGCACTAATAACAACGCAGTACACTAATCTCTTCAAACACTTTACATCTATCCCATCCCACATTTACTTTCTTCTTATTCATAATGGACTCAAACGTAACAGCATCTACTTCCAATATTGATACCGTTGTACTATTTTTCCACTTATCATTATTGAACGTCTTAACTATTTTAATGTCTGCTTTGTCATGTAAGTCATTTTGTTTGATGAGACTATTGATAAATTTACTACCATCAATATCGTCTTTCTCTTTTTCATACCCCACAATACGAATTCTCAGTTTACTTGGTTCTTTAATTTCTATTTTATATTTATCACCTAGCACCTTTTGCGCATTCGTTTTCAATTCAATAGACATTTGCTTTGTGACGCATTTGACAAACGCTTCCCCTGTAGATTCAGAATAGCGAACTGATTTTACTCCAGATGTAACCGCGTTTAATGAATGCCGAATATCTTTTTTCGTAATATCAACATCTTGACTAGCTATCGGTCTAAAACAAATCGTTTCAGCTATTTTGTTGTTAATTATAACGTTTTGCTCATCAGCAGCTATACCAGGCATACATTGGTTTGCTTCCTGGTAATTATTCGCTATTCTTCTACGTTTTCCACTTCTAAGTTGTCATCACAGACGCGTTTATTCATATTTGGCGTTTGATCCCTAATTATTTTATCTCCTGTTCCTGAACTAACAACTTGCGACCAACTACCTTGCACAAGAGGAGTATTACTAGAATCAGAATAAAGTTTATCTTTTATGCTTGAAATTTCTCGTTTTACAATTTCCGTTATTTTATTTTCAATTGTTGTCATAAATTTTTTGGCACTTTCTAGAGCACGGCAAAAGCACGGTAAGAGAACGGAGCCCGAACGTCCTGACAACTCAGTCACGTATATACGAATATACGAATAAGAATGAAAGCAAAAAACGAAATCATGCAAGCTGTCGTTGGTACGGTGCACACCGGAGCTTAGCCCTTCGATTGGCACTTCGATCGGGTTTTTGCGTTTGCGCTCTCGACTGCGCAAAGATCGTTAGGCTTTTTCGGCTAGGTCAATCCCCTTATCGCATTGGAGGTACCCAAGTAACAACGGTAGCTGAATTGCAAGAGCAATGGCTCTTTACGGGTTGGTTTAAGGCGATCAAGGCTGCATAAAGTAAGCGCTCAAATGGTGTTTAAATAAGCGATGTGTAAGCTACTTTAAGTTTTTCAAACCAGTTCTCTTCCAAAAGCTGATAAAAAAGCTTAATAGCTTAATAGCGGATCAGCTATAAAAGCGTTTGATCAGACTGAAATTGTTACTTGGGTAAAAAAGGTAGATGGTTCCGCTTGTTTGTTTTCATTTGAACGCTCCGTTTTTCTAGAAATTTTCAGTGTTAAATCAAAGTATTTATTGATATAGTTTGCGCGAGTGTACTGTTTAGTGTTTGTTCTTTCCATACATTTACATTTCATTACATTTTCAAAATTAAAGTAGTTTCCAAACACATCTCATGGAAACAAAACAAACCTGATAAACCCCGATAAAATTCTTCCAGATGCCAATTATCGAAAATTATTTTCGATATTTATTGACGAAAAGTGGTTTCATTTGACATGTAGTTGGCGCTACGGTAGAAATTATTCTTTTATGCATCAAAATGAAATTGGTCTAGAAGAATTTTGCAATTATGACTTTGTTTAACTAAATACGTGCCAGAATAATGAAAATTATTCTGGAAGTATGGATATGCAAAAATATCCATGCGGGGCTTATTGTTTATGAAGGCGACCTTGGAATGTACGTGTATATCCGCATTCGCGTACGTGTGTATGTATCGTGTATATCGGCATTCTAGAAATGGGTCGCTGCATGAACAATAGAGCTATCACCTTCCATCTTTTTTTTTTTTTTTTTTTTAACTCGTTTATTTGATTTGGCTCGTTTGCGGTAGCTTAGAGGAGCCGTAAGTCTTTTATAGGAATGTTATAATTGTGAGCATTGCTTATAACCTATGTTAGGAGGTATGATCGATACACCCGATTTACTGGGGTTAGTAGGTTTACACAGTTTTCTTAATATATAGGGGCTAGGAGGGACTGTGTAGGGACGAGGGAGGGAATCTAATTACAAACGAGCGCGAGGTGGTCGACAGGTGGAAGCAGTTCTTCGATGAACACCTCAATGGCGAAGTCGCAGAAGGAGGCGGAACGGAAATTAACCTAGGAGCGCCCATGGAAGATAGTGATGTCCTAGCACCTGATCTCCAAGAAGTCAAACGAGAAATCAGGCTGCTGAAGACCAATAAAGCCGCTGGGAAGGACCGCCTACCGGCAGAGCTTTATAAACATGGCGAGGAAACGCTAGCAAAGGCTCTACACTGGGTTATTTCGAGGATTTGGGAGGAGGAAAAGCTACCGGAGGAATGGATGGAAGGAGTGGTTTGTCCCATCTACAAAAAGGGTGATCGGCTAGACTGCTGCAACTATCGTGGTATTACGCTGGTAAACGCCGCCTACAAGGTACTCTCCCAGATCCTGTTACGCCGGCTGTCACCGATAGCACAAGGTTTCGTAGGGAATTATCAGGCGGGTTTCATGGGGACTCGCGCAACTACGGACCAAATGTTTACTATCCGACAGATCTTGCAGAAATGTCGGGAGTACAACGTGCCCACGCATCACATCTTTGTCGATTTCAAAGCAGCATACGATACAGTCGATCGAGACAAGCTATGGCAGATAATGCACGAATACGGTTTTCCGGACAAACTGACGCGACTGATCAGAGCTACATTGGATCGAGTGATGTGTTTCGTACGCATCTCTGGGACACTCTCGAGTCCCTTCGAGACGCGACGAGGGTTGAGACAAGGTGACGGTCTATCCTGCATGCTGTTCAACATCGCTCTTGAGGGGGTGATCCGACGAGCGGGCATTGAAACGAGAGGCACGATTTTTACCAAGAGTAGCCAACTTCTAGGCTTTGCAGATGACTTCGATATCATTGCCAGGAACTTTGCGACGGCGGAGGCAATCTACGCCAGACTGAAAGCGGAGTCTAGGAGAATTGGGCTAAAAATAAATGCGTCGAAGACCAAATACATGAAAGGAAGAGGCTCAAAGGAAACAAATGCGCGCCTCCCACGGACGGTAACCGTTGACGGCGACGAACTAGAAGTGGTAGAAGAGTTCGTGTATTTGGGATCGCTGGTGACCGCGGACAACAACACTAGTAAGGAGATCCAGCGGCGCATCCAAGCGGGAAATCGGGCCTACTTTGCCCTTCGCAAAACGCTGCGATCAGGAAGCATACGCCGCCGCACGAAGCTAACAATGTACAAAACCATTATTAGACCGGTAGTTCTTTATGGACTTGAAGCCGTGACGCTGCTTACGGAGGACATACGCGCCCTTGCCGTGTTTGAGCGGAAAGTGCTGCGGACGATATTTGGCGGAGTACAAACTGAAAGCGGAGAGTGGCGGAGGCGTATGAATCACGAGCTACAGGCACTGCTTGGGGAGACTCCCATCGTACATCTAGCGAAAGTTAGCAGGCTACGGTGGGCCGGACACGTCGTAAGGATGCCGGACGACAGTGCGACGAAAACGGTCCTCTTCAACAACCCCACCGGCACCAGGAACAGGGGGGCCCAACGTGCACGATGGCTCGACCAGGTCGAAAGCGATTTGCGACTTCTGAGACGACTAGGAAATTGGCGACGAGTGGCCCAAGACCGAGTTGAATGGAGACGAGTGCTTGAAACAGCACGAGCCACCCCGGCTCTATGCTGCTGAAGAAGAAGAAGAAGGAGGGATGGATTAGGGATTTCATTTGTACTTGCGTCGTTTGCAAAGGTGCAACTACATTGCAGTGTGTGGTATCGCAGTCGTACTGGCGTTGTTTGATACTGGCGTTTTACTGTCTTTGGACCATGTCTGCTGTCTCCAGTACATGTTATTGTCACATTGGGGTGTAGGACGAGTAGTCTGGGAATTAAATGTAGAATTTTATTTTAAATCTTTATGTCAGCATTTTTTAGGAATGCGTATATGAGATTCATATACTGGAGATCTCGGCTACCCAGAATATCTCGTACAGGGACGTTAGGTTGTCTTCCTCGGGCCCGAAGGGAATCAGTTAGCTTAGACCTAGCATCACAGAATTCGGCACACGACCAAACAACATGCTCGATGTCGTGGAAGCCATCGCCGCAAACACAGTGGTTACTCTCTGCAAGCCCAATACGAAAGAGATGCGTGTTTAACGTGTAGTGATTGGACATAAGTCTAGACATCACGCGAATGAAATCTCTACTCACATTCAATCCCTTGAACCATGCTTTCGTCGATACCTTAGGAATGATGGAATGTAGCCATCGTCCCAATTCATCTATATTCCATGATGTTTGCCAACAAATGAGCGACCTCTGACGCAAGGTACTATAAAATTCGTTATAAGCAATTGGTCTATCGAAAATAATGCCATCAATTGCACCCACCTTAGCTAAAGAATCAGCCTTCTCATTACCCGGAATGGAGCAATGAGAAGGGACCCAGGCTAAGGTAACCTTAAAATTTTTATCAGTTAAAGCACTAAATAGCTCCCGTATTTTCCCCAGGAAATACGGGGAGTGCTTTACCATCTTCATCGATCGCAGAGCCTCAATGGCACTGAGACTATCTGTGAAGATGAAGTAGTGGTCTGTGGGCATAGTTTCGATGATTCCAAGGGAGTATTGAATTGCAGCAAGTTCTGCGACATACACGGAAGCAGGAGCATCGAGTTTGTAGGAGGCAGTAAAATTTTCGTTGAAGACACCGAAGCCAGTGGACTCGTCGAGGAAGGATCCGTCAGTGTAGAACATCTTATCGCAACTAACATTTTTAAATTTGTTGAAGAAAATTTTGGGGATCTCTTGCGATCGCAGTTGATCCGGGATACCGAAAGTTTCTTCTTTCATGGTGGTGTCGAAGAATATAGCAGAGTTCGATGTATCTAGTGATGCGACACTCATGGGAGTATACTGAGAAGGGTTGATATCTTGAGCCATGTAGTCAAAATATATAATCATAAATCTAGATTGAAATTGAAGTTCAACCAGCTTTTCAAAATTATCAATTACTAATGGGTTCATAATCTCACATCGAATGAGTAAACTATAGGATAATTCCCAAAATCGATTCTTCAACGGTAGAATCCCCGCCAGAACTTCGAGACTCATCGTATGGGTCGATTGCATGCAGCCTAAGGCAATACGCAGACAACGGTATTGTATTCTTTCTAACTTGATAATATGCGTATTAGCGGCGGATCGAAAGCAAAAACACCCATATTCAAGAACAGATAATATCGTTGTTTGGTATAGCCTTGTAAGATCTCCTGGGTGAGCTCCCCACCAAGTTCCGGTAATTGTACGAAGAAAATTTATCCTCTGTTGGCATTTTTGAATCAGATACCTAAAATGGCATGCCCAAGTGCATTTGGAATCGAACCAGATACCGAGATATTTGTAAACTAGTACCTGAGCGATCGTTTTACCCATAAGTAGGAGCTGAAGTTGTGCTGGATCATGCTTCCTAGAAAAAACGACCAACTCTGATTTTTCCGGGGAGAATTCGTTACCCAGCTTTAACGCCCAATCGGACAAATTGTCCAAAGTATCTTGCAAGGGTCCTTGCAAATCGTTAGCCGTGGATCCTGTAAGGGAAACAACGCTATCATCTGCAAGTTGCTTTAACGTGCATGACTCTTCGAGACAACTATCAATATCGTTAACATAAAAGTTATACAGAAGAGGACTTAGACATGAGCCCTGGGGAAGACCCATGTAGCTAATTCGAGATGTTGTCAAATCATCATGTGTAAAACTCATGCGTTTTTCCGACAACAGATTGAGCAAAAAATTATTCATAACCGGTGAGAGACCCTGCAAGTGAAGTTTCTCGGTCAAAACTTCTACGGAGACAGAGTCAAAGGCCCCTTTAATGTCCAAAAAGACGGATGCCATTTGCTCCTTCTGAGCGTAGGCGAGTTGAATCTCAGTAGACAGCAACGCTAAGCAATCGTTTGTTCCTTTGCCCCTGCGGAAGCCAAATTGGGTATTTGAAAGTAAGCCATTCTCTTCGACCCATTTATCCAGGCGAAGGAGGATCATTTTCTCCATTAACTTTCGGATACAGGAAAGCATCGCAATCGGCCTATAAGAATTATGATCGGAGGCTGGTTTCCCGGGTTTTTGAATGGCGATTACTTTCACTTGCCTCCAGTCTTGCGGAACAATATTCAGCTCGAGAAACTTATTGAACAGGTTCAACAAGCGTCTTTTGACAGGGTCAGGCAGATTCTTCAACAAGTTGAATTTGATTCTGTCTAACCCTGGAGCAGTATTGTTGCAAGAAAGGAGAGCTATAGAAAATTCTACCATTGTAAACGGAGGTTCATTTGCAATCGAAGGGGACGCGTCGCGAAAAGATCTCTGAGCCGGGACAGAGTCCGGACAGACCTTCTTGGCAAAGTCGAGAATCCATCGGTTAGAGTACTCCGCACTTTCGTTTGAAACGTTACGGTTCCGCATGCGTCGAGCGGTGCTCCAAAGAGTGCTCATCGCTGTTTCTCTCGACAAACCGCTCACGAACCGACGCCAATATCCGCGTTTTTTCGCTTTCATCAAACTCTTCATCTGTCTCTCAAGTACCTCGTACTTCCTAAGCAGATCTATCGAACCGTGTTTTCGAAAGTCCTTATACGCCAAGGACTTTTGCGCGTACAGTTCAGAGCACTCTTTGTCCCACCAAATGGTGGAAGATCGCCGGTTGAACGTTTTCCCGGGTGTCGGTTTCGTCTGAGCTTGAGTCGCGGCGTCGAGGATCAAGCCAGTAATAAAGCCGTAATCTTCCTCCGGAGGAAGTTCATCGCGCGATTCGATGTTTTCTGAGATTACGGCCGCGTAGCGTTTCCAATCGATATTGCGTGTGAGGTCATATGTAACATTGATTGAATGCACGGGTGGGTAGCCATTAGTAATTGATATAAGGATTGGCAGATGATCACTACCGTGGGGATCATTGATTACCTTCCACTTGCAATCTAACGCTAGTGATGTTGAACAGAGAGATAGATCCAGTACGCTGGCGCGGGCTGGAGGATTAGGTATACGTGTCGCTTCCCCAGTGTTTAGAAGTGCCATATCGAAGTCGTCAATCAGGTTATTAATTAGGGAGGATCGGTTGTCGTCGTATAACGACCCCCATTGAGTGCAATGGGAATTGAAATCTCCCAGAATTAGCAAGGGTGCGGGAAGCAATTCTGCAATATCAGAAAGTTGCTTCTGCTCAATCCGCACCGATGGAGGGATATATATCGAAACGATACAAAGGTCTTTTCCTTTTATTTTAGCATGAATGGCAACGACTTCTATATTCGAGAACGAGGGGAGATCTATTCGGAAGAACGAATAGCACTTCTTGATCCCTAGAAGTACTCCTCCACCATGTGATCCTCGGTCTCGTCGGATGACGTTAAAATCGTGGAAGTTGAGATCATTACTTGAATTGAGAAAAGTTTCACAGAGCGCGAATACGTCACAGTTAGAAATATTTAATAATTGTTTGAGAAGGTCGAATTTGGGGATGATACTTCTGCAATTCCACTGTAACACAGCGATAGAGTTCTCAGCATTTTTCGACGTATTAGTCATCGAAGGATACGATAGCTGAGAGGAGGGGCCATTGTGCAGTTAGTTGCTTCAAAAATGTCTTAACTGTGGGAAGAAAGGCAAGTAGAAAGCTTTTGAGTGGATCCGAGATGTTGAAGGTTTGAAATATCCAGTCCACAATGTCAGAGAACTTCAAAAATCCCTTTCCCGATTTGATCTCTGAGTGTAAGTTGGATGTGCCAGGGGTTTTTGGTGCACCAGAAAGCGGTGGGTACTCCTGGTTTGATCTCAAATTTTGCAACCCTGGAGGTACCTGCTTCGGATTTTTTTCACCGCTTTTCTTCGAGTTTGATGTATTTTCCATTCCGCTCGGGGATATCTTAAGTCCTTTGCGAGTAAGTCGAGGAGAGTTAATTGTTTTCCTCTTCCTAGAGCTTTCTTGCATGGCATAAGAACATCCTTCGAGGGGTTCGTCAGAAGTACCCTCGTCGGTTGGCAAAAAGGAATAAATATTTTCGTTGGTCAATGGCTCGGCTTTCTTGAGCATTTCTGCAAAAGAGCGCTTGGAACGTTCCCTAAGGGAGCGTTTAATTTTTTCCTCGCGCTGTTTGTACGTGGGACATGCCGCGAGATCATGTGGGGTTCCCTCGCAGTAAGGACACTTCTCAGTGTCCTCATTACAAGCGTTCTCCACATGATTGCCGCCACATTTGCTACAGCGTGCCTTATTGCAACAGTAGGAGGCTGTATGACCCAACTGCTTGCAGTTCTGGCAGTTCATGACCCGCGGTACGAACAGGCGTACAGGCAGACGAACCCTATCCAGAAGGATGTAGTTTGGCAATGCAGATCCGGCGAAAGTTACCCGAAAGGATTCCGAAGGGCAGAATATTTTCTTCCCGTTTTCGATCGACGCTGAATGCAATTGCTTGCAGTCCAGTACCTTTACCTTTTGCAGCATGGAGTTCTTGAAACAGCCAACGCCATGCTCCAAAATGTATTCGACGGTGAGGTTCCCATCGGTAAATACACCGTCAATCTCTACATCCTTGGCAGGGATGTACACGCGATACTCTCTCGTGAAAAGCTCGCAGCTAGCAATTGCGTTTGCTTGCTTCAAGCTTTTCACGGCAACTCGCAGTTTATTCGGTCTCACCTTTGTTATCTCGGTTACGTCCGAAAACTGTTTTGCCAGGTCTTTGCCAATTTGTAAAATGTTCAAAGGTTTCGTTTTGGGCCGGAAGAAAACAATAAACGGCCCCTTCGAGTCATCCGGATAAGCCTTAATCCGTTGTGCAACCTGTAGGTCCGAGGCTGGGAGGCCGGACGGGGCTGGGGGACCAGACGAGACTGGAGGACTGAGCGGTAAGTTCAAAAGAGGTGAACTAGGCGGTGAGATATCTAGCTCATCTATTTCCTCCTCGTCCGTTCCAACGTCGATGAACATCGCGACGTTAAGGTTTTCCATTTTAGCGGGAGCAATAAGCTCTACCGCTCATGTACTTTAAAAACTGGGATGTAGGGGGGGGGGTCAATTTAACGGAAAAGCAATTTATCAAATAATCAAAAAAAAAAAAAAAATATAAATATATAAAGAGTTCAATACTTCACCAAACGCAATCCAAACCACCTGGTAGGTGAGTTGATCTCTTCCTGGCTAAGTGACGCTGTGCGCAAACAATACAGCAGGACCGACTGATGTCGATCGATGCTTCTGTTGCGTCCTGGTTAGCACGTGTTCGGGGCAGCACACAATGAAAACTACAATGCCGCTTGTCGGGCTGTGCTATTTCGATAGCATACGATATACGGCACTGTAGCACAAAGATTCGGGAGGCAAAAAACTGCAACTTCACTTGTGTTGTGTCGAAACGAACGGCACAGCGCACCAAGCACACAATTCATTGGCCTTGAACGCGGATTGAAAAGCAAAATTTTTATACTTTACGGAGCAACAAGTGTTAACTGGACAACGGTTGTCACTCGAATGACCTTCCATCTCCAGGACTAAAATTATTTGCATTTACAGAAACAAACTTTCTGGATGCAAGTAATTTTTTTACATAAAAGCGCTGCCGGTCAGTGGGCGATGGATTGTAGACACACACACACACACACACACACACACACACACACACACACACACACACACACACACACACACACACACACACACACACACACACACACACACACACACACACACACACACACACACACACACACACACACACACACACACACACACACACACACACACACACACACACACACACACACACACACACACACACACACACACACACACACACACACACACACACACACACACACACACACACACACACACACACACACACACACACACACACACACACACGCACACACACACACACACACACACACACACACACACACACACACACACACACACACACACACACACACACACACACACACACACACACACACACACACACACACACACACACACACACACACACACACACACACACACACACACACACACACACACACACACACACACACACACACACACACACACACACACACACACACACACACACACACACACACACACACACACACACACACACACACACACACACACACACACACACACACACACACACACACACACACACACACACACACACACACACACACACACACACACACACACACACACACACACACACACACACACACACACACACACACACACACACACACACACACACACACACACACACACACACACACACACACACACACACACAGGTCAATCCCTTTTTCGCATCGGTCGCATCGAAGGGCGAAGCGAATTATCACTAGCGAATGTATTTAAATAATTTTAGATGTTTCACCTGCGGCCTTGCTTGCGGTGAAGCACCAAAAGGATTTTTGCTTAATATGTTCAACCAAATTAATTGAATATATTCAAACTTTAACAAATTAATAAATATAAAGAAATAAACGAAATGAGTAAATTAACAAAATAAATATTTACGAGATCAACCAGCCTACGGCTGAAAATCTCGATAATAAAGAGATAAAATAAATAATTAAATAAATAAATAATTAACGCAATTTATTATTATTATTTATTTATTTATTATTTATTTATTTAGTTCAACTGACACTCAGTCTAAATGAAGATGCAATACTATGAATGGGAAAAGCCGACTTGAGTTGAGATTTAATATCCCATTCTCAAATCGGCATAAAAACCCATTATCTTTTCCATTTCACAACGTATTATACACTTAAACATACATAAAATTCACAACATAATACATGAAATCTTGGTTAAGTTAAATTAGATCTAATTCTAGCTTTAAAAGCGTTCGTCGTTATAGAAAAGTCATAGTGGTCGTAAACGTCATTAAATACAGAGTACATCGCCTGGATTGGTTCGTTTTGTCCGTATTGAGTACGGTGGAAGTCGAGTCGAAGAAATCCACGAGATCTTAGCGGTCGAGGCATTACGTTTATGTTTACCAACGACAGAAGTTCAGGAGCATCAATTTCGGAATTCAACAATTGGGCGACAAAGACGGCTCTAGATAGATCCCTCCTTATGCTTAACGTTTCGATATTCAGCAGCTTACAGCGGTCCTCATAACGAGGAAGATTACGAGGATCCGACCAGGGTAGAAATCTTAGTGCGTGTCTAATAAACCTCCGTTGCACTGCTTCGATTCTAGCTGACCATACATTTGTATACGGGCTCCATACCACAGAAGCTGTGTCCAGAATGGATCGTACAAGCGAAAAGTAAAGAGCACGCAAACAATATGGATCACGGAATTCATTGGCAATACGCATGATAAAACCCAAGTTGCGATTTGCTTTAGCAATAATGTTCGAGTAATGGTTGTGGAAGGTCAATTTAGCGTCCAGTTCAACTCCAAGGTCTTTAACAACACTGATGCGTTCCAGACTAGTCCCTTCGATGTGGTAGGTGTACACGATCGGTGTTTTGCTGCGAGTGAAGGTGATGATTGAACATTTAGAAACACTGATGATGAGGTTGTTTAAGCGGCACCATCCCATAAACTTGTCAACAAGATCTTGCAGAAGTTTGCAGTCTTCCACTGACCGCACAGCGATGAATATTTTAAGATCGTCAGCGTATAACAACTTGCGGCCAGGCGGTATAACAAAACAGACGTCGTTAAAAAATATAAGGAATAGTAACGGCCCTAAGTTACTTCCCTGTGGAACTCCAGATTGATTGCAGAAACTGTACGATTCAGTGGAGCCTAACTTTACTGAAAGCTGACGGTTTGTAAGGTACGTTTGAAGCCAGCATACGAAGCCTTCAGATGCGCCCAAACGTCTCAGTTTGCGAAGCAGTATTTGGTGGTCAATGCGGTCAAAAGCAGCTTTAAGGTCTGTATACCGTGGACCCCCGTTCGTTTGACCGTTTTTAATCTGAACACTTTTTAATTTGAACCCCGTTGGTTTGCACGACGTGCAAATTAAAAATGGTTCAAACGTCATACTCAATATGACATCATTTGCTTATGCAGACAATGCTCATAAACACGATTTGTTTGTGCTGATTTAGCGTGTTTAATCTGTTTCACATTGCGTTTTCCCAACGATTATGGTAGAAATCCGATCGGAGAATGAATATTCGTTGCTTGCAACTGCCTACTGTATCAAACCACCAAAACAATAACAAAGAGCAGGGCAGCCAGTTCACACAAGTTCCAGTATATTTAGGGTTACCAGTTGTTCAAATTAAAAACTAACCCCGTTAGTTTGCATGAGGAATCGTTCAAACGAACGGGGGTCCACTGTATACTGTGTCCACCTGAGCTGCAACTTCCATCTGACGTATGCAAAATGAACAGAACGGCAGTAGGTTCGTGTTAATTGAGCGTTTAGGAAAAAAACCATGTTGTTCTATGGAAATGTATGACTTCACTTTACTAAACAGCAGTTTTCCCACGAGGATCTCCAAAAGCTTCGAACCGGCACATAGCGAAGTAATTCCACGGTAGTTTGTTACGTCACGCTTCCCAGTAAACCATTTGGTTTGTATATCTCGATTGCAACTGAGATATACGAAATCATATCTGAACGAAAAAGTTATATTTCACGCCATATAAGAACATATATGTACCAAAGTGGAGGCGATATACGTGCGAAAGCTTTGACAACTATTCGTAATTCTTTTTTGCGTAGTTTTTATAACACGCAAACAAAATACTCCTGAATATATGATTAAGATATAATCAAATATTGCAATCGTCTATACTGCTTTATAATTCACAGTCATGAATTGTATATGAAGGCACGCACGACTGCAAAACAACTTATTGTTCACTTCGATTTGACATACTCTAATTATTATACAATTCCAATGTGAAATTGACATGAAAACGATTTATTATGAACTTTCTATTACGATTTTGTGTTATCTGGGTTATCTCCCTTTTTGTAAATAGGAAAGATGTAGGACCTTTTCCAAGACTCTGGAAACTTGCGCTGTTCGAGCGACATGTTGCATAGCTTTTGCAACGGCTTACATAATGCTTCAGCACATTTTTTGAGTACAACAGACGGGATTCCATCAGGACCCGCACTAAAGCTGGTTTTCAACTTCAGAAGTCCCGCTTCAATGTCCGCTGTCGAGAAATGAGGAAGCCCAAAGTCTAAAATATCTTCGGGAATAATACGCATCGCTTCGTCAATTTGTGAAGTTGAAGCCGCTGTCGAACTAAATACACTAGACAAGTGTCTAGCAAACATGTTGCTAGTAGTTTGGATATTATCAGACACTAAGTCTCCGAAAAACATACCAGAAGGAAGGCCATTTTGTTTACGTTTATCATTCACAAACGACCAAAATCGTTTTAAGTTTCTTCTCAAATCGTCCTGTGTACGCTTTACGAAGCATGAATACAGGTGCCGGTTATAACCCAAGCAACCAAAAGTTCGAATTTCACTTAAGAAACAAACTTGAAAGTTCATATTTGGTTCAAATTTAGTTCCGCAGAACTTTCTTGCTGAACAACCAGACACTACATTTGTAAACCGAACTTCATTCTCATTAAAGTACCGTTAATAGCTGTAGCAACTTGAAAGTACAACATGCAGCTTGAAAGTTCAACATACAACTTGAAAGTAACTTGGAGTTCGGATAATGGTGTCTAAGGAAGGTTTACAAGCTTTATGTCTATGGAGGTATAGCTTGCTAAGCAGCTTTACTTGTAATTAACCGAACTTCAAAGTTGCCTGGAGTTTGCTGCATAGAGCGCTAAGCAGCTTCTGAAGAAACTTTGGCAAAAGTTTATAAAACAGCACTTGTAGTTCTATTTTTATACGTTGCCATTTTCTACCGCCGCCTCCTCCTAACTTTTGTAAAGTCGGTTCATGCGATTAACATAGACCATTTAAAAAAAGCCTAACTAACACCGACCGCTACTGGATTTGAACCCGAGCGTTCCTCGTTGCATGCCTATCCTGATGCATTGCGCCATCTCTGACGCCGCTAGTGACATGAATTTTGCCGATGACTTGTTCTTAAGTGTAAATTCGTTTCGGGGCTGTGAGAAATGAGAAATTAACACATCGAGTAAAAATGATGCAAATGGCATATTCCAGCAACGGAGCAGTGGTATGCGTCTAAGTTACCGAAAAGAAGTACTCGAGTTCAAATCCCCGAGGTTTATGTTGGTGGTGTGTGGTAAGTTACAATAAATTAATATTTGTAAAAAAACAGTCGATTATTAACCGAAATTATAATGTTTATAAACACCTTAGTTAATGAGAAATGTCATGAATCTGCAAAACAGGAAGAAGTGGGAAAATATTCCCCCAATCTTTTTTATTTTGAAAATTATTGGAGTTTCTTTTTGGACTGAACAGTGTTCTATATAGCGGCTTAAGCGAACTTTCTAGTTCTGTTAGAAGTTACTTTGTATTCCCTTCGAAGTTTAAACATCAAATACGAACTTGAAAGTACGGTTAATTACTTAAAAATGAAGTTGAATAGAGTTCTATTCATGATCATTTCGTTGGCTGATTAAGCCAAAAATCCCCTTTTATCGGAACTTTTGGTTACTTGGGAAGCCCTATACTCATTGCTTATCTAGTTGAAAGCAGATTTTGTCACGGGATTACGCCTATTAGTGTACCTTCTCAAGGCAACAGCCCTCTGGCGCTTTAAAAATCGTAGCCTCGGATTGGACCATAGTGGTTTCCTGCGCGGCCGGGGAGCAGGTACATGCAAACAAAAACATCTACGCAGCATTTCGTTAAAATTTTCAACAGCGTGGTCCACATTCCCGATAATGTCAAATTCTGACCAATCCACATTTATCAGTGATTGATTTAGTGCGTTAAAATCGGCTTTTCGAAAGTTGAATACACTTACTACCGCAACTGACTCAAATGAAGGCGGAAGTGTAATGCGCAACGAAAGAAGAAGCGGGGGATGGAATTGATCAACTTCGATTATCGCTTCATGCGCCTCGGATAAGCTACTAGCAGCTTTAGCCACGTCATTCATGAACACCAGGTCCAATGTACGGTTTCTGCAGTTGATAACAGTGTTCATTTGTCTCATGCCCATTGAGGCAAAACCATCGACGAGAGCGGCGCTGGCAGCGGAAAACGTCGACAAAGCAGGATCGGGAAAAGCAAATCCATTCGAACATCTGACCCACGACAGGTTTGGTTGATTAAAATCTCCAAAAATAACGTGCATATCGTCAGTGTGCAGAGAGTTTGTTTGTTGCAGTGCAGAATCAATATGCGCTTCTATTGCGATCACGTTACTTGCAAGGTCAGGGCTACACCAAGGCAAATTGACCTGCGAAAGCCGATAATTTTAACCCATAACTGCTCCACCACATCAGAAGATTGAATTGGCGAGATTAGTGAATTCAACCGACAAGCCACAGCGATTAAAACTCCACCTCCTCGTCTCTTTCCGGTACTGTATGGGTTGCGATCGTTTCTATATACGTTATAGGCATTCCCAAACAGTTGCGCTGAATGAAAGCACTCATTAAGCCAAGTCTCCGTGAGCACTATGACGTCATACTGAGCTTCAGATACTGCGAGGAAGAACTCGTCTACTTTAGTCCGTAGACCTCTCACGTTTTTTTGGTATACACTAATACAACAGTCGTTTACAATACGTCGAGTCATATGCCGTGAGGTAGCAGACACATCAGCTGATTCATTTGTAGTTGGTGATGGGCATTGCGGGTTAAGCTGAAAGTGTGCCTCGTTTAAAAAGTGTGTAGAATCCAGCCCAGCTTCGACAGGGCATATACTATGTAAATCTATACCTGGATTTATTACTATTGACCCGGTCAATTACTATTGACCTGGTCAATTACTATTGACCTAAATTATTGAAACAAACAAATTAAATATAAGGAAATCAACTAACCAATTTAAACAAATATCAGAAAAAGTATTTACAAATAATTAAGATATGTAGGGTAACCAACCTATTTTGGACCCCATCAGGAGCTGTACATAATTTGGACACTTCCATTTGATTTTGCTGTAAGTGTCCAAAATATGTACAGCTGTTGATGGGGTCCAAAATACGTTGATTACCCTACTTGTTACAAGCCCCCCCCCCTAGTTCCACCAATGAATTCTGAGAGAATTACTTTCACACAGATATAAAAACTATCGCTTTGAAACAAATAAAATTGTATTTAGCTTTATGCATCGTTTCATAACTTATATCAATTTTGCGCCATCAGTCAAACGTCATACGTTTCAGCAAACATCTACATGTGTTTCGATTGAGTATTATTTTATTATGTACAAAGTAACTACGACTGGAAACTTGAAGTGACATGCCCGACTCATCTCGACTCAATCATACTATAAAACGCTATTTATATCTAAATACTAACTGCCTGACAAAGGAATGTTGCACATAAATACTTTATTATAACACAATGATTCATGAATTACTAATAGCAAGTTTCAATCCTGTATTGTTATCAAATGAGACGTCACGTCACATTGTAATGTAACAAAAATGATTTTTACTATTCCTCTGAAACCACTTTTTTCCGTAAGCATTTGCAATGTATAGTAAACATCAGTTGTCATTTACATTAGAAATCTAATTGACATTGTAGTTAAGCAATTAGAAAAAATCATATTTCTTTTTTCCTGCTAGGGGACATAATTTTCAGCATTGTGACAACCGGAGCTTCAAAAGAAAGTGATACGATGAATGCCAGTACGTATGAAGATACCACTTGTCCTAGGTATAATGTTGTCTATAAAAACGAAAGTTTGAGTATGCTTTTTTGCAATCATGTATTTCATAATTACCAAGTTGTTCGGTGTCATGTGGATCGGAGAATCCGACTCCATTGCATATATTCGATTCACAATTGGATGTACCAAATACGCACAGTAGGTGACCCTAGATAGAGGATACAAAATAGGAGCCGAGAGAAGATTATTTACCCATCCTCCGTATCCTGTGGAGCAGGCAATGATAACCCAAGCGCATGATAATGCCCATCCAGTGTGACTCAGAGAACTATATGCTGCTGCTGCTGGTTTAGTGAGTGTGGTATTAAACAAACCAAATAGTAAATATAGAGTCATCAATGTAGAAGTGATCCAACCTGAAGCCACCAAAACCTACGGAAAGGAAGTTTGAGATATTTGATTTAAGAGCAGCACTTAAAAATTTACCTTGGACATATTTATTTTACAATTGGTTTTGAACAGGATCCAACCGACGCTCATTCCCACAAGATACGGGCCTAGGCGAGTCCAGGGCTTATCGTAGATTTTATCAAATAGAGCAAACGGATCATCTGCATTGGGCATGTGATTATTTGTAAATGCTATGTATCCAGTGGTAGCCCACGATGAAATCATAAATATGGTAACCATTGCGGCGGCAAATTTGAAATGCCTCACGGCAACTATCAGGATAACTGCTCCTATGATGTAGAATTGTGTGTCATCTGCTAAATACCAACTCCAAAGCATACACTGCAGAAATAAACATATAAACAAAACTAATGTAATCCGTTTAGATTATGACTGTTCTTGTATTCTGTGCTCTAAAAAATATTTGATTCTGGGGACTTTCATACACAAAATTATTAGATTTTTAAGTTTTGTTTTTTCAAAACCTTGCTTGGTAGTCCAATATTGCTAAAAGAAATACTAAAAATCGTAAACATTTGCTGTTTACGAAACACAGTTGCTGAGTTAAGTCGAAATGTTTGGATCTGAGAGAGAAGCCAGCTCAGTGACAGATTGATTGTTTTCGTTTTCTTCTTCTTATTTTTGACCAGAAAATTTAAATGGTACCATTTAATCAAGCTAGCCCAGTTTACAGTAACAGTTCGTACCCGGTTCACGCTGATAGTTCGCTGCACTAAAACAATCCCAGCTGGCTCATCTTTCTCAGGTTCGGACTAGTCTTTCACAGTGCTCTACTACCTCCTCGACATCGCTATCTTGGTCTACAGAGTTTGACAGTACCTTCATTAGGATGGACCGCTAAATATTGTGCCCCAAACAACAACAGCCGTCGCATTGATTTTCTATGAAGTGATTTTTCGCCCAGTGTTTTTGACGTTTCAAATTCTGTCACAGAAAAATGGCGACGTGCCGGAGGGTTGTGGTAAGGCTTCATTTTCGGTTTTTGCTCAGTATAGAAGCTCATAGAGGTGGGCAAAACGGCTCTTTTGTGTGAGCGGCTCCGAACCGTTCATTTGCTGCTGCGAACCGATTCAAATGAGCGGCTCATGGCTCACAGTTCGTTGTTCGGCAGGTTGACAGTTCGGTAAACTACGATTCCCGAACCAAACTTCGTGTCGCCTTCGGGTGCGTTTGAGAAACCGTGGTTCTTTTTCAAAAGCCGTTCGTTTGAACGTTCTTTTTTGTGAACCGATTCATTTGAACGGCTCGTGAGCCGTTCGCCTATCTCTAGAAGCTCATTTGACAACAGTACCTCAGTGAAACAGATTTTGAAAAGGTAGCGTAAAGGGCAATTGCACATGTTATTATTATCTATAATATTGTTGAAGAAAGTATGGTTTTATCTTTTGTATTTGCGGCGCAATGGGGCTGCTACTCCGTTGGTAGCAAAAAGATCGCTCATCTGACTACCAACAAGATAGGAGCCCCATAACGCGGTAAATACAGAAGATAAAACCAAACGATCTTCTACAATATTGTAGATACCCAAGAAGCACACTTCAGGTCCATTTAGTTGAAGCAAAATTACCGGATTTTAACTGAAAATAGTCCTAATTCGGTTACTACAATTATTTTCTAACAACCGTGCTAGTAGGGTAATAGTAAACTCTACAATTGCCCTTTACACTATTTTTCGAATTCCATTTCGTTGAGACGCTGTAGTCAAATGAGCATCTGCTGAGCAAAAAACCGAAAATGAAGCCTGGTTATTGTCTACACCAGTGATGGCCAAAGCGCGGCCCTTCGTGATAATTTGTGCGGCCCGCGGGCTAATTTGAGGGATGGCAGACTTATGAATAATTTTTTTGATGACACAGGGGTCACTTAGTTCAGTCGTAGTACCTCGTGCATATTGTAAATCTGATTGCTCTGCGGTTTAAATCTTGTGATGATTGCTAAAAATCGGCTTTTGCTGCCGCCTATTTTACATTTTGGTATGCGAAAGAATAGCCAGAGGTCATTGCGGCCCGCGGACTCATGGGGCGACCTGATTTGGCCCGCACCACGCTTATGCCTGGGCAACATTGGTCTACACATATTAAAAGCAGCATAATAGCGTCTGTCCTTTATTTAAAAAAAAACACCTGACTTAATCCACCTGGCGGTGTGACCTGCACTTTCTACTGCCACAATAATTGTTTTTTAATTTCTGTTAAATTCAGATAAAAATTTGCAGAAATTTGGAAGTTTTGATTGAAATGTGGGGTGCGCTGAGTTAGGTCCAATTGCGGTATATATAAAAAATTAGAAATTAACCCTCTAACGATCTACAGACGGCTTTATCTTTTGGGCTTTAGCGCCATACACGAAGCTTGTTAGAAAAATTACGAAAAAAAATATTGCGCAAATATTTCCTTTTTCACTTTTGAAGAAAAAGGATATCTAGAACAAAATGATTATCATCAAAATTTTACTATGCTTGACTTCAATTTTGCAATATATCCGATTTTGAAAAAATAACTGGGTAGAGCATTAGATGAAAAAAGATTTTATGAAAAAATAATCATTAGTTTGATTTTTTTAATATAAAATATCGTTTATTCAAATGTAGCCATTCTTAATACATTACTTTATTAACTAGGAATAATTGAATTCAAAATCTAAGGCACCAATATCTATTACTAGCTGAGTGCCCGGTGTTACTCGGGGCGCCTTTATCTCACAGCCACTTGTACATCAGTTATTGTAACCGAAATGCTTATAATGCAAAAATATAACGCTTGTTTCTCTTTTAGATGTTCCTCCCCATTTGTCAGCTCTCCCTCTTTTGTCTACCCGGCCACTTACATAACTGTTTTCTTTACGGAAATCCCTATAAAACCCTATAAAGAAAGAGAAACAAAGACATTTATACTATTTGCACCTTCCGCTAACAATGGCCACTCACGCATAGGTAATGAATAGTTTTGTTATTGTACTTTTCAAAAAAAGTAGAAAGTGCAACAGTGTTTTTTCCATGGATACAAAAAACCTGTCATTCCTTTCATCTCACTTCAAGACAAAACTTGTTTGTAAACAATGTTTTTAGTTTCACCACCAGGAGCAAGTATGCACAAATTATTGGCCGAGCCCACTCTGGAACATGTCACATAAAGTTGACCATGGGAAAAACATGGTGTTTTCAGATCAACTCCACACTGTTTGAATGATTGCCCCCGTGACTCAAATAGAGTCGGCCAGCAACACTTAGCACTAATGGTCGAACACTTTTTATACGGGTCACTTTGATTCGGCGCATAATTACACTTGACAAATCTACAGCTGCGAGCATTGCCGTTTAGTGTTTCGTATTTTGATTTTTTCTGTTGTACGGATAAATTGTTACAGTCATGTGGGCGTTACTCCCCCCTTTATGTCAGCAACCTCTTGTCATCACCACCCTCTTTTGTTCCACCGTCACTTAAGGAAGAACCGTCCAAACATTTCGATGTCTTCCCCCTGTTACTCCCCCCCCCCCCTCTTTTGTCAACCCCGTCAGTTCTGATTTCCAACTGATTTGTCAGTTCTATGGACAACAAATTCACGTACCAGTTCAAATGGTGAAACGGAAAGCGAGGAAAAAGTATATCGATCGCTTCACCACGTAGATGTTCTCACTCCCGCACTTGCGAGGGAACCTCTCGCCCTATTAGGGAACCTCCCTCCCTCGTTTTTGTTAACCCCTCAGTGCTGATTCTCTTATGCCAAGGAACAATTGTGCCAAGTTTGATGAATAACCGTTCAGGCATTTCGGAGTTATGACCTCCCCCCTCTGCTACGAACCCCCCTTTTGTCAACCCCCAGTGCTGATTCTCCTATATCAAAGAACATGTGTGCTAAGTTTGGTGGAGATCGGTCAGGGCGTTCTGGAGTTATGGCGGAACATACAACCATACAAACATACAAACATACAAACATACAAACATACAAACATACAAACATACAAACATACAAACATACAAACATACAAACATACAAACATACAAACATACAAACATACAAACATACAAACATACAAACATACAAACATACAAACATAAAAACATACAAACATACAAACATACAAACATACAAACATACAAACATACAAACATACAAACATACAAACATACAAACATACAAACATACAAACATACAAACATACAAACATACAAACATACAAACATACAAACATACAAACATACAAACATACAAACATACAAACATACAAACATACAAACATACAAACATACAAACATACAAACATGCAAACTTACAAACATACAAAGAAACTCACGCTCATTTTTATATATGTAGATTTTGTTTCACAGTTGTTAACAAATGATATGTAAATTATGAAAATTTTAAGAATTTGATAGGGTGACGGATCCATATTTCGCCATCATTATCCAAAAAATTTACATGAAACGAAACAGATCAAGGTTCTATAAGTTCAGATATTTGATAACATGAAAATATACTTCGGACATTTCTTTTACTGATTCAATCATCATATTCATACTAAATTGGGTATTTTTCTCGTTATAGTGATTATTTAAATGTGTATTCTGAGCCCCAATTTCGCCACCCAGTTGCCAAATTTTGCCAGCCCTTGGACCCAAATTTCGCCACTTTAAAAAACCTGATTTAAATAGATTATAATGTAAAATTTATAAATGAATTCTCTATATTCTAAATAAATCCAGTTGTAAAATATATTTTGCGTTTTCAAGAACGGTTTTGAAAACCAATAAAATCACAAATAAACCAATGAAAAGCACAAAAATTGGAGAACGTGGTTTTTACCTGACAGGTTCTCGTCTACAGCCCGGATGCCGTTGGCTAAGCTCCATCGCCATGAGCCTCTGGGTCTGTCTCTTCTACGCTGTCCTTGTGGATTCCAGTCGAGTGCTTCTCTGCAAACCTCGTTTACTCCTTTCCTCATTTTCTGTGGCTATCGGCCGTTGATGACACCGACGATAGAGTTCCTCATTGGATATCCAGTTATCAAGCCACCAGGCACGAATGATGTATCGCAGCCACCGGTTTATGAATACCTGCAGTTTTTGCGTTGTCCCCGCTGAGACGCACCTCGTTTCGCAGGCATACTGCAGTACGGATTTAACGTTTGAATTAAAGATTAGGGTTTTCGTACGTAGAGTGATCTGCAAAGGCAACCCTGGCCTTACTGATCCGTGTGGCTATATCAGTCTTGGTACCACCATCGGGCGTTGTCTGGCTACCATGATATTGACTGGCAAAGGGTGAACATGTGCATTCCATAACCTCTGTTCATTAACTCCTATTCCTACCTCCACGAGGTGCCGGCTGGGGTACGCAACTTCGGTTGTCGTATGCTAACAGGAAAGGGGGCACAGTGGCTCCCGCCCACATTATGATGGCAGCCAGGGTTGCCACATGCACAGATTATTCTGTGTTTAACAGATATTTGAAAGAAATCGCCTGTACAGAATCTGTATGCACAGAATACAGATTTTCGCCAAATTATACAGATTAAACAGATTTTTGAGCTTTTACATGAGAGTGAAAGAGACGGAAATAGTCAGCAAAATGACTCTCTATCTCTTTCACTCTCATTGTTTTGCATTGGACAGATTTTTGCACAGATATTTTTCCTCGCCGTACAGATTGTCAGATTTTTCCAACAAAAAACACAGAATTATATGTGGCATCCCTGATGGCAGCCCCATCAGAGGGATAAGGACCTTACGTTAACAGCCTACTGTACCGGAACACAACAAAGTTACCGAAAATGAATAAATGAGTGCCGAGACTCCAAAAACCTCTTCCGTATTCCCGACCTAAGTTTGGAAGACATAATCGCACTGTCAGTGCTTTATGGTCCGTAAACGAACACACGTGTGTGTTGGCTGTTCTAAGCTGTTGCCATAGCCCGTTGCTGACATACAATCGGTCCAGCCTAGATGCTGCATTGTGAGAGATGTAAGTTGGTTCCTGTATATTAGGGTGTAGTTTCAGCCACATATCATGTAATTGTATTTGCTGGACAGCATTTTGCAGAGCGGCACTCGAATTTTAACGAGCAGAATCATATACTCTCAGCACGCAGTTGAAATCTCCGGCGAGGGTAAATGTTATCGGTGTTGTGACAAAGATAGTAGGATAGTGTCTCATTGAAAAATCGCTCTCTATTTGCTATTTGCTGTACCCGAATGCGCATATACATTGCAAAGTGTTGTGTTTTGGAATCGAAGTGCAATTAGTCGACCATTTAGGCTCTTCTTGCGTATATGCGATGTGCTCCTTCAAACCAATTGCCGCTCCTCGTCTGGCAATATCTACGTTGCAAACGACATTGAATCCAGGGATTGTGAGTCGTTCGTTCTCCATCTCTTGAGGAAGACAATGTCAAATTCATTTGTGCGGATAAAGGTTTGTAAGGCGTCGATTTTAGTGGTGTTCGTCATGTTGTTGATGTTTATGGTGGCACCGTTGTAGCTTAAAGTATTGAACGTTATATCCTTGGCTCCTCCTCACGCTCGTTGCCACCACTTCTCAGTTTTTTGTCGGGTGGGCGTCTCCTCGAACTTCGTTTGCTGCTTGCATTGGAACTTATAGATGAGTCAGTGTCATTGCCATCGTTTCTATCGGCTGTAGGCTTGCGGGAAAAAGATCCAATAATGTGTGTTTGGCCTAAATTGGTTAATGAAGCTGCATTATCTGCTAACTGAAAAACCGGAGCTGGGAGTTTTAGAAAGGGTGATGCAGCACGTGAAGTTGCTGGTTCAAGGATTAGCTTCTCAGCGGATGTCGTCCTTTTCCCCATGACGGTGTTTGATGTTAAATCTAATCTTTGGTCGTTACTGCGTGATTTCGGCGGCATTACCGTTTTCGGTTGGGCTGGCCGACTGGTTGTTTGTGTTGGTTTAAGTCTAGCATTTACTGATTTTGCTGGTTGTTTCACCGCATCTGCATAGGTCCTCTGCACGAGCAGTTTTGACGTAGGACTACGCCTTATGGTAAGTTTTGAGATAGGGTGTCATTCCAAAAAATCGAAAAATGCGAGCGTCACGAAAAATGATAGGTTTTGAGAGTTAATAGCTCAGCGGTTTTCCTATCGATTTTCAATATTCTTACACCAATCGATCGGAAAATCTTCTAAGAATTAACCCAAATTAAGAAAAGTATGGATTCTTGATGTTGAACTATTGAAAAATTGAAAATAATGAACCTTTGTTTTACCAGAATTCTCGCTTCGTGATTGGTTGGAAGATTCTTTGATATCTGTGCTTGGGAAGTAAGCCAAAACAAGTGACAAAGTTTCCTCATTTCAACAAGATTGCTTAACACCGCGATTAAACCTAGACCATTTTGATGTCCTTGCTTGGGAAGTACGCCAGAAAGAGTGACAAAGACCCCTCGTGCCAACAGATTTCTTACGAACGCAATTAAACCTAGTCCAATTTGATGTCTGTGACAGGAAAGTGTGCTAGTAAAAATGACACAAGTTCGTTGTCCCAACAGATCGCAAATTCTTTACTGCGAGACGATTAAACCTCGGCGAATTTGATATCTGTGTTGGAAAAATGTGCTGCAGCTGTAGTGTTCGGTTATAATACGACTCTGTATGAATACGCATGCTTGCCGTTTCATTAGAAGTGTAGTGAAAAGATGTGAAGATGTGCTGTTGATAAAATAGGATTGAATTGGTAAAATCCCTTCAACGTGGGGAACCATGGGCAATAAAAACAATCTTTAATTTCAGTAAGGTAGCAGGAAAGCAATAATTTGTGTTCTTGATTTTGTTAAATTGTTTTCCAATGCACAATCTTTTAGAATTGAATGTATGCAACGTTACTACTTTGATAAATGTTACATACAATGCATGTAGCATGCATATATGTTACATATAGCATGTATACATAAAGAATCCAATGATTACTTGAATGATTGAATACATGCTACTATCACTACAAAGAGACTTACGTACACACTTAAACGATTCGGTAAAATTTACCGAAATCTAAACAGCTGAACGTTCGGTAAAATTTTTTATTGCACCAAACATTACTAATGATCTGTAAACGTCGTTTGGCACCATCGAAATTTTTACCGAACATTCAGCTGTTTAGATTTCGGTAAAATTTTACCGAATTCGGTGCTTTTTGTTAAGTGTGTAGTCCTGCGTCACCTATATATGCTGCTGTTGTGTTGTACACAACCCCTCTGATATTTTTATTCTGCACGTATGTAGCGCCAATGTGAAGATACTCGCGACAGTGTTTGCATGTTTGGCGCTGTCCAAAATACGTCATATGTGCCAATTCTCCTTTTCCTTTTTCCCCAAGAATCGATGTTTTCGATTTTAGTAACCATCCTCGCGATGCGTACGCCACCGGTATAAGCACCAGGGAAGTCTTAGTCAACTCCGAGCTGTTTCTCATGAATATCATGGACATTGCCGTATTTATTGAGAGAACTGATAATTTCGTCGCATGACACTCTGATAGGTCATATAATTTAACTTCGACCACTCCATCCTCTAAAGTGAGGGTTAAAGGATACTTCTTTCCGTCACTACCAAGCATACCATGTCTAAAAAATGGCCATTACCCCAATGGCCATTGGTTCTTCGCATACTTTCCTAGCTAGTTCCAGATCTATAACACCAACAAACGTAACACCAAGTACTCTGCTATTCTAAAATCGTATCACTTTTCCTGGATTTAATACAAGTACATTAGCACAGAACTGCACACTGCTAAGACTTGGTTTTTTGGGTAGGTTCCCATAATTCATCCGGAAGCTATTTAGTCTTCCCATTTTCGCACACCAAACATCCGGCGGCAAGACGATTGGAAAGACTTCACACAATGGAGAATCTCCTATAATAGCTTGTGTAGGTGTAAGCAATAAAGCGTTTGTACGACACAGAAGTATAACGCTAACTGTTGATCGCATCGTTTTTACGATCATGTCCGTTAGAAGATTTAGGAAACGAGATGAGGTCAAAGAAATAGTGCAAAAGTAGCGTCATAAATATGCTTGAGGATGGGAAATATGATCGATATGATTTCCAACGCTTGTCATTTTCGATGGCATAAATGGTCGCATACTTATTTATTTATTTAAACATTTATTGAAACATTAAGCAATTATTTATGTATTTAACACATGATACATGACATAAAACTTCTGTCTTTTAACACTAGATATACCAGCATTTTAAATATACCTTCTTCTATCTCCACCTACTCGTGGTAGGGTAACCAACCTGTTTTGGACCTCATCTGCAGCTGTAAATAATTTGGACAATTCTATATGAATTTGCTGTAAGTGTCCAAATTATGTACAGCAACAGATGGAGTCCAAAATACGTTGATTACCCTACCAGCCGGAATAGAGGCAATCTTAGCAGAGATGTGGTAACCAACCCTGGTGGAAACTAAGGTCGTATACCGACGGGCAAGGAGGCACTGTCTTGACTCGGCACTATACGATAGCAGCCACATCATGAGACTCGACAGCATAGCCTTAGTAAGGAAAGCTTTTTATATCTAAAATATTACGAAAAATCAAGAAAATTCAACTCGAAACATTTAGCATGGACAAAGGCGATGAAACAAGGATTTGGAATGGATGCTTCCTACCTGGAACTGTAAATCACTAAATTTCGTGGCTGGTGACAGGATGTTGCTCGTTCAGTTAGAACCGCAATTGTTCGACATTGTGGCACTATAGGAGATCTGTTGCAAAGCCGGGAATGTGTGGGGGATCCGTGGCGGCAAGGCCCAATTTTGCCAGAACGGTGGAGCAACCAACGAACTGGGAACGGGCTTCGAGGATATGGGCAGAATGCCGGATCGCGAGAGGATATGTGTTGAGGATAACAGGCTGCTTCTTCAACTATACCATCATAAACGTGCACTGGCCACACGAAGGTAGACCCGACGACGAGAAAAGAGCGTTCTATGTCCAGCCGGGTGCAACATACGATAGCTGCTCGCCGCGGGATATCATCGTCATTGGGGATATGAACGCTCAGATCGATAGGGAAATGATAGTATAGTGATAACGGCGCGATGCATTCACTTTACAGCTTCCCGAGGCATGGGGATCAGAAACAAATTCTTTCCCCGCATAGGTCTACAAAACCACCAGGAGATCACCTGACCAACTAACATTGAACCTAATCGACCATATTCTCATCGAAGGCCGGGTTTTCTCGCACATCACCAACGTACGCTCTCTACGGGGTACGGATATCGACTCAGATCATTACCTAGTAGCAGTACACGTGCGCTCAAAATTATCGACGGTATATACCTCACGACAAAGCCACCCTCCTCGGTTAAACATTCAGTAATTAGACAACCCGCAAGGTGCTGAGAGCTACGCGCGTACTATGCGCCTTTTTCTGTGGCCAGGTGCTTCGACCCTCGAAGATAAATGGAGCAGGATACGTTCGGCCATCAGTGAGGCCGCAAAACGCCAGAAGGAGAGCTAGAACCACTAGTCAGGCTAGTGCGATGCGCCAGTTCTATGAGAAGGTGAACCGATCTCGTAAAGGATACACACCGAAGCCTGACATGTGTAAGCATGAGCAGGGAAACCTGGCCACAAACGAGCACGAGGTGGTTGGTGAGTGGCAGCAGTTCTTTGATAGGGATCTCAATTGCTGATATAGCAAAAGGAAATGGAGCAAAAGTCAACGTATGAGAGCCTATGGGCGTTTCGACTTCCGATCTCAAAGAGATCCGGCGAGAAATCGGTCAGCTGGAGAATAGAACCGCCGAAAAGGACCGACTCTCGATAAAACTCATCAAAAATGGCCAAGAACCATTAGGAACGGCACATCACTGAATAATTTCATGCTCCGGACTAACCGTTCTCCTGAAATGCTACATTTCTTCATAGCATCTCGCACCAGTAATTTTGACTGGTGCTGGTATAAATGGTAAAAACAAAAATTATATTTGTTACTAATATACATAAAGTAACATTAAGTTCATAAAATGTATTCTCTACTTATGGCTACAAAAGTCATAACATCGTTTCTAAAAGCAAATGTTATATGTTGTAGAAATTTCAAATTAAAATTGCGCGACCAGTCAAAATGACTGATCTGGTATATCTAGTGTTAAAGTGTCTTTTACGGCGATAATGAAAAAACGACCGTTTTTTTGTTTTTTGTTTCAAATTTTTTGGATGATTTTTGGTCACGGGTTACGTGCGAAAATATTTATTTTCCGTTTATAGTCGACGTTTCGAAGGGTATCCCCTCATCTTTAGGACAGCTATTCATTAACAAAAATTTTTTCACAAAGTTATACATGTTTAACATTAATTACAATTTAACTACTCGCAACGTATGCAAATATTTCTGTCAAGTGGATTGTGTCATTGCAATGCAGAAAGTCTGTTACTCTACAATAAAAAATCAGAGGGGTTGTGTACAAGACACGACCGCATATATAGGTGACGCAGGACTACGTAAGTCTCTTTGTAGTGATAGTAGCATGTATTCAATCATTCAAGTAATCATTCGATTCTTCATGTATACATGCTACATACGTTGTATGTAAAATTCATGAAAGTAGTAACATTGCATACGTTCAATTCTCAAAAGATTGTGCATTTGAAAACAATTTAACAAGATCTAGAACACAAACTATTGCTTTCCTGCTACCTTACTGAAATTAAAGATTAAAGATTAAAGGGATTTTATCAATTCAATCCTATTTTATCAACAGCACATCTTTTCACTACACTTCTAATGAAATGGCATGCATGTGTATTCATACAGAGTCGTATTATAACCGAACACTACAGCTGTAGCACATTTTTCCAACACAGATATCAAATTCGCCGAGGTTTAATCGTCTTGCAGTAAAGAATTTGCGATCTGTTGGGACAACGAACTTATGTCATTTGTTCTGGCACACTTCCCTAACACAGACATCAAATTGGACTAGGTTTAATCGCGTTCGTAAGAAATCTGTTGGCACGAGGGGCTTTGACACTCTTTCTGGCGTACTTCCTAAGCAAGGACATCAAAATGGTCTAGGTTTAACCGCGGTGCACCATAGTCGGAAAATTGCGATTTTTGGCTAAAATTATTTTTTAGTTTTAAATTGATTCTAGATTATATTTGTTACAAAACAAATGATTTAAACTTACTCATATTTAGGGTGATTTGGGGAAAAATGATCAAATGTTTCCTGTATAAATATTTGCTTGACAAAAAAAAGTTTCTTGCGGGGATTCTCCCATTTTCTCATTGAAACTTTCTTCAGGTACTAAATAAATTTAGTAACAAAGATAATCAAATTTGTTGAAAGAGTACTTAAAATTTTAAAGACTTGCTAGAAATATAACAATTTTAAAATTATTTTTTTTCGGAAAACGTCAAATTATAGCAAACTTTTAATTCATGTTTTGATACAACATACTTAAAGCTTTCAGACACACTGTAAGAAACTGCGGCGACAAGAGGCGACAAGAATTTTTTTATTGATTAAAGTTTATGAGAATTGCATTTTTGTTATAAGTAGCCTATGGCGCACCTCATTGAGTTTAAATTTGTTTTCATTTCATCTTTTAATAGGCTAAGATATCAGTTTTAAAATGATATATAGCAATAATATTTACATCCGCGATAACTATTTAATTTTTTGACTTTTTTAAAATGACCTATTTTTCAAAATTTTGAAATGGGCAACTTTGACGGCTGATTTCTATATATTTTTTTTCTATCAATTTTATTCGCGAATCTTAAAAATATAGACAATTTACTACAAAACCGCGTTTAAGCATGTGCTAAAATGTGAAATTTTACATTCGGTAATTTTGGCCGCTACTTTATATGGAGCCCTTCTTATGTGCGGTGTTAAGAAATCTTGTTGAAATGAGGATACAGCCCGGACTTAATTATCCGGGTGACAAATTTTATTTTCAGCCCGGATAATCGAATCATCATTTTTGGTACAAAAAATTTTTAGGCATATCAAGTTTTTTGACTTTTAGGTATCAGAAATGTTTTATTTATTATTGATCTATCTTCCCAAAAGTCAGAAAATTCCTTTCTTACGATTTTTTCCACTGATAATTTTTTTTTGGTGCAATATTATTTTTGTAGGGTAAAGAACTAGCCTTATTACAAGCGATGGGTTGACTAAGTGGGGGATATCAGCATACCAATCTTCTTGCTATCTTTAGTTCTTCAAGCTGTTACCATTGGAAGACACTATTGTTGAGCTAAACTTTTGATTTTTCGCTTTAAAAGTTGGAGCGGCGGAACTAATTTTGAACAGACCGAACCCATTTTCATCCGCAAAGTGCTTTTTTAAGCAATGCTGAAATCTGAATTTTTTTACGTCCCCTTAAAAAATCCCTCGAACTTTTCCCCCTATTCAGTAAGTTCGCGTTCCTATCCGCGACCTACTAATCGGCATCTGATGCGTAATCGGCATAGCGTATCGGCATAGATGCGTAAAATGCCATCTGTCTAAATTGTTTATCGGGGCATACACTCACCGCACCGTTCGGCAAACGGTATTCGTCGTCTCTTTTATTCTCTAGTGTTCTTATGGGAAACTGCGAGTTTGACGTCTCACTCGCTGTTCATAAGGATGGTGGGAGAACAAAAGAGGTAAACATATAGCAGTACGCACGATCCGACTCAGAACAGTGTTGTCAAAGCAAATAACATTGAAACACATCGTTGCTTTATTAAATCACTGAGAAAATCTTCGAAAATTATTGAAAAAGCTGTCTTTTGTGTTGTTTTTAATAAAGAAAAATTAATTATGAACATACATTTCTCTTGAAAGTATTGATCCACGTTTTCACCATAGGAGCTTTCAGTTAATTTCAAACTTAAAATTCTTATTTCCAGAACCGAAACAGTGTCTTGGCAACACGATAGTTCATCATTTGTGCTGCAGCTGCTGCTAGTGGTGAACAGGTTCCGTCGATTCAGAATTTGTTTTCAGTTTTGTTAGAAAATAATAAAACTTTTGGTTAGTGACAAAGCTTTAGTTAATAGAAAAAAAGAGACTGAATAATATGGTATGTGACAATTGAGTGCATGACTTTCAGAATGGTTATAATCAGTGCTGAAAATTTGATGAATTCGTTAGTAGTGAGTTGGCGATTGCTGAAGAGCAGCTGAAAAATGTACGTTTTTGGACAACAATTTTTAATTCATCATATTTCTTGTCGGAAACCCAGTAAATTGTGTTTGTGTGAATCAAATGTATGGTTAAGTGATTTGTGAAGATGATCCTATCAAAAGATTTTGAAAATATGAATAAAAAAGTGCATTTTCTAATCATTTATGTTCAACTAATTAAAATAGGTAACACTGCTTAACTCGTTCCTTACCCTATGTTATGCTTTTTCAATACTTAGGTATTATAAACGTTTTTTTATTATTGATCAATCTCCCCTAAAGTCATAAAATTGTTTTTTTGCAATTTTTTTTATTGATGATTACGATGATGATGATGATAGTAATGGTGATGATGATGATGATTTTTAAGTAAAAAAAATTGATTCCATCATCGCAGGATTTATTTTTGTTTTGTTCGCCGATAAAAGGAATATAAGAAAGGAATTTTGTAGCTTTAGGGAGGTGCATCAATACTTGTCAAGTTGGAATCATCATGTAGCATGAAAACTATAACATTAAGGTTTAAAATAAATAAGGCTTATACAAATTTGGAAAAAAGTTTATGTCCTGGTCTCGAAATATTGTTGAAGGGGGGGGGGGGGAGGGGGCAAGAAAAAATAATAATCAAACCTTCAATAACTAGACAAAGGAGAAGAAACCAGTGTTTATTTTTCCAGATTAATAAAAGTTCAATACAAAAAAGTTGTACAGTACTTAAATTTTAGTTCAAACCAAAACAACTTTCAAAATTTTTTGATCCAAGCACATAAAGTTAGTATTCTGGCAGAGATGAATCAACTTGAAAATAGTGAAGTGCTACAGGATCACTTTAGAGAGGCATAAACGTGTAACTTGACCTTCATTTGAATTTTGATTTTTACTTGCATGTCACTCGGTTAGTTACCTTGAATTTTAGAATAATCCAAATCTGTGTCACTTACTAGTTCAGTAACCACAAAATAGTATCGGAATCTAATCTTCTCGTAAAAATGGCAATTTAGGTCCCTACAACTTTTTTTACATGGAACGCATGTGCTTTGCTGCCGACATTCCCTTAAAAAATCTCTGACACCATTCACGTTTGAAACTACTTGTTTCTTGGTCAACCTTTTAGTCATATAAAGATAAATATAAATCCTCAACTGATGATAGTTCTCAACAATAACGTGTTTATATTTGATATATTAAGGATGCAAACGCATCACTATCAGCAACGATTGTCATTGTTTGACTAATAGCATTTGTTCAGTCCGGTGCTGCACTTCGGATGAAGTGCTTAAAGGTTAAGCACAACCCAAGTAACAATTTGGGTTTTATTACACTCTTATGGTGCCATTTAAGACCAAAATTGGTCTTGAAGACCACCACAAGAGTATAATAAAACTCACGTTGTTGCTTGGGAATAGTCGCCTGTGACCTGTAGCATGAATCAGAAAGCTTAGATGGTGTAGGATATTACTTCAACTTTGCACGAATTGGGTAATTTAGAAATGTAAACTCGTTGAATTGTAAAAATCTGCTTACCATTAAAGAATGCAACATTACATATTGCACTTTATTTTTTTGCCCCTTCAAATTTCGAAAATTTTTGAAGGGGGGGGGGGGTGACATAAACTTTTTTTCAAATTTGTATAAGCCTAATTGAAAAAAAAAATATTTTTTTTTCACCCGGATAATCGAGTCTAAAAACCCGGATAATCGAATCCCCGGTTAATCGAATCCCCGGATAATCGAGACCGGCCTGTACTTTGTCACTTGTTTTGGCTTACTTCCCAAGCACAGATATCAAATTGGTATAGGTTTAGATTTTCGCAAAGAATCTTCCAACCAATCACAAAGCGAGAATTCTGGTAAAACATAGGTTCATTATTTTCAATTTTTCAATAGTTCAACATCAAGAATTCAAACTTTTCTTCATTTGGGTCAATTCTTAGAAGATTTTCCGATCGATTGGTGTAAGAATATTGAAAATCGATCGGAAAACCGCTGAGCTATTAGCGCTCAAAACCTTTCATTTTTCGTGACGCTCGCATTTTTCGATTTTTTAGAATGACACCCTATCTCAAAACTTGCCGTAAGACGTAGTCCTATGTCAAAAGAAAGCAGCACATTCATAATGTATTTTCCTAACTATTGATTTAAAAAACTGAACTTACACATATTTTACCCGGGCACATCGAATACAGATTGTATAATGATACTTTTCAAAACAGCTATGTGAGACGGCAAAATGATTTAAGAAAAAAAGTATGAAGGTCTGTGCCTAGGGGCACGAATGAGGGGCTCACGTAGGACTTCGAACGCAGGTTCAATTGATGGCCCCGACCTTTCTTGGTCCTTTACTCCACCCCATGGTCATCTTTGGAGTGGGAGGGACGGTTTATCTCTCTGGTATTTGTAACTGATTTCTTCACATTTTCCACATTTTTATTTATCTAATCCGTGTGACTTGTTGCATTGATCTCCCGCGCATGTCCATCATAGTATTTTTACTTCTTTTGACTACTTCCAATTGGCCAGAGACTGCCGATACTATTTTGCTTGTTTTGCCTTTGCAAGCAACATAGTAAACTCTCATATCCAAGCAATTCTACCTTAGTAGACTTCAAACTACACGAATCAAATCGATTTCAGCATCACAACATGTTCATATGCATGTGTTGTCTTTATTTTATAACTGACTTTTCACTACCACAATTGCCATTTGTTCAAACTGCGTCATATATCTCGCAGACTTCACGTCCAACGGTAAACTGTTGTATTCTTGAAGACCTTTATAAAAAAGCAATCTCTAAGTCGTGTGTTTCAAAAATCGAGGCAATCTGAAATCAGAAGCTCCTCTAGTATTGTATCTATGTACATCTCTGCCAAACTGAACTTCACTGGTAAGATACTCAGGCAATATCCCCTGTTTCATTTTTTTTATGAACATTACGCTATTGTAGATTGTTCGTTGTTTCACTGGCATCCATTTTAGCATATCCAACATAAGAGATGTTGGTCCGTCCCCATCTAAGTAATGTTCTCATAATATTATTTGGCAACCTTTGAAGCCTTTGCACCTGCGTGTCTGACGCCAACAATAGCACTGTTGCGCAATAATCAAAATGGGATAATATAACTGATTTTACATTTGTTAGCTTGGACCAAAACGTTAAATATCTGTTTATTCTACATAATACTCCATACTTTATAGCTATGTTTTTTATTACATAAACTACGTGTTCTGCAAAATTGAGCCTTTCGTCTACCTGCAATCCGAGATACTTGGTAACCTTTACTCTCTCCATTACGTTTGACAAAGTTTGACCTTTGGTAAATGCTTATCAGACAAATTTTTAATTTACTGGAATAAGTGCTCTGAAGCCTTCCCATACATTTGATACAAGAAGGTAAGTTTAAATCTGTACATCAGTTTATCCGTTCCACCACTAAGACTCATCAGACCACAATCACACTTCTTCTGGGAAATTATAGGCATGATTTTATTTTATGATGGTTTGAGGATAAGGACTCTAATACAAATAAAACAGAAATGTTTTCGCATGAACCATATTTTCTGCTATGTATCTAGCGGTAAACTGTGAAAGTAAACTAGTAAAATCTTCTCGGAGCAAAAGACAGTGAATCGACGCCGCTAACTTACGTGCCTGTTGCCATTCATTCCAACAGAGAAGGACATTCGAATGGCACGTCATATTTGCGATGAGTGTACTTTGGCTTTAATGTTATTTATAACCAATGGTCCTTTTAAAGGCCACAAGCGAGTTAAAGTAAGATAATTGAAACATGTCAAACTACGCATAATCATATTCAATACAATAATCTGTGGGCTGGTTATTCATTACCATTTCAACCTTTATGATGCACACAAGTGATTTTTAAAAGAAATCTCTATGTCTCATTGGTTGCAGGCCTTGTACTTATGAACCCCCATCCACATATTTTCAAAGCGACCATTGCATTCAATAAAGAATTGAATTTGAATATTTCGCTCTTCTCTTTTAAAAGTTCAATTAACCAATGGCACTAAAAAATTCTTATAAGCATACATATGCCAGAAATGCAGTTTACATTAGTCCATGATCTAATGATCTCATATAGTCCTACGTCACCTTTTCGTACAACCCTTAGCACTGTATACCTTGTAGTTTTTTGTTTGACGTGGCACGCTAGGTTTGAAACTGGTATGCTATTGACGAATGTTACTTGGCTTAAGGAGCTTACTCAAAACGTAAGATATTTGATATTGAACACACAACTGACAGTTGAACGGAAAAAATAAATAAATAATCTGGATTATCATTTGCCATTCGTTCATATTCGTCAATTTTCTATATATTGATATATAGCACTATTTATTGTGACAGGTAGATTTGAAATATAATTGCCTTTCAACTAACATACGAACAACGAGTTAAAATTATGACAGTTAAAATAACATCAATTAGCTACCGTTTTCTGTACGTTAATAGTTTTTTGGACACTCTGTTTATCAGTTATTTCACTCTTGACGATCATATTCGGAAGTGTATAAACAATTAGTAGAATTAATATATATATACACTGAAGTCGCTTTTTACGCGGTTTTTACGGGACTATTTTTACGCGGTTTCTTAAATCTTAACCTAATATCAAACCTAGCTAACTTATAATCTATAAAGAGACTTAATCATCGCAATAGAGGATTGCAACGGTTTTTGTCGGAAATTTGAAATAATTTTGTTTGACATAGCTTCTAGGGTTTCAACACCAGTAAACCAATGTAATTCTAATGTACTAAACCTAGGAGGACGCTTCAAAATCATTTTCAAAATTTTATTTTGAATCCTCTGAAGACTCTTCTTCCTCGTAATACAACAACTTGACCAAATCGGAACGGCATATAACATTAACATGCCGGTCTAAAAATTTGTTTGTATATCAATAGTTTATTTTTCAGACAAAGTCTAGAATTTCTGTTAATGAGAGGATATAAACATCTCATATATTTATTACATCTTGCTTGTATACTTTTAATTGTGGACGTGGTCATAAATCAATCCCAAATATTTAACTTGGTCAGACCAACTCAAAGCAACTTTATTCATCCTGATAATGTGATTGCTATTTGGCTTGAGGGAAGAAGTTGTAGGCTTATGAGGAAAATGATCTTCTTGATGGAATGTTTTTGCCCAAACCTTGTCGTAAGACGTAGTCGTAAGTCAAAAGCTTGCAAGGAACGCTTACGTCATCTCAATTCTTAGTTGTTTCCAAGCGTTCCTTGTAAGGTTTCTTCTTAGACCATTTTTCCGTCTTACATAACTGCTTTGAAAAGTTTCATTATGCAGTCTGTCTTCGATGTGCCCGGGTAAAATCTGTGTAAGTTCAGTTTTTTAAATCAATAGTTAGGAAAATACATTATGAATGTGCTGCTTACTTTTTAGTGTAGAGTAGTATTCGATTTTCGCACGTAACTCGTGACCAAGAGCCAATCAAAACGTTTGAAACAAGTGTCACTAACGGCAACAAATCGTATAAAATTACTAGCAGCCTTTTCTTCTTATTTTTATGTAAAATTTCCAAACTCTACACTCAAAATAATTTTCACGTCGAAGCTACGTGAAAAGTTATGTGGATATTTTCCATCCAACTTTTCCCGTTTGTTTGAAATTTGTATAAATTCCAAATTTGTTTGAAATTTGTATAAATTTATTTAAAAAAATCAATTTATTATCATTTTCAGTCCTACACACCACTATGCCTAATTGCTTAAATTACATGCTTTCTTCGTTCTTTGCTATTCTTGTCCAATTGCGAGTAACAGTAAATGCAGAAAATGTCAATTGAAATGTTTCTCACTTTTCATGTATTCAATGCAAAATTCAAAACTTGCAAATTGTACACACATTTACATACATACACATATACATACATACATACCTACATACTTACAAACATACATACATACACATATACATACATACATACACATATACATACATGCATACACATATACATACATACATACATACATACATTGATACGTCATTGATATCGCTAAGTCCCTAAAGGTGAGCAAGGCACCGGGGCCAGACGGTATCCCGAATATGGCCATTAAAGCGGCTATTTTAGAGGCTCCCGAATTATTCGGGGCAGTAATGAATAGATGCATGGAAGCTGGCCACTTCCCGGACAGATGGAAGCGACAGAACCTGGTCCTATTGCCGAAGCCGGGAAAACCTCCGGGTGTCCCCTCGTCATATAGGCCGATCTGTCTACTCGATACTGCCGGCAAGGTGCTGGAGAGGGTTATCCTTAACAGACTCGTACAGTACACGGAGGGTACAAACGGTCTGTCAAGGAACCAATTCGGCTTCCGAAAAGGCAAATCTACGGTGGATGCCATCTTGTCTGTCACTAAGACAGCCGAGGTGGCAATCCAGCCCAAGAGGACAGGTATTCGTTATTGCGCAGTTGTCACGCTCGACGTGAGAAATGCGTTTAATAGCGCTAGCTGGGACTCCATAGCCAGCTCGCTTCGGAACGTCCAAGTGCCGGTGTCGCTGTACAGAATTCTGGAAAATTATTTCCAGAATCGTGTGCTATGCTACAACACGGAGGAGGGTCAGAAATGCGTTCCAATCACCTCAGGGGTTCCGCAAGGTTCCATACTGGGCCCGGTGTTGTGGAACGTCATGTATGACGAGGTGTTGAAGCTAAAGTTTCCGGTAGGGGTGGCGATTGTCGGCTTTGCGGACGATATCACCTTGGAAGTCTACGGTGAATCTATCAGAGAGGTTGAGTTGACGGCTGCCCACTCTATAAGCATTGTTGAAGATTGGATGCGATCCAGGAAACTGGACCTAGCGCATCATAAAACGGAGGTTATCGTGGTTAACAACCGCAAGTCGGTGCAGCAAGCAAATATCAGTGTCGGGGACTGCACTATTTCGTCAACGCGGTTCTTAAAACTCCTTGGAGTCATGGTCGACGACAAGCTCAAGTTCGGGAGCCACGTCGACTATGCCTGCAAGAAGGCTTCCACAGCTATTTCGGCATTGTCTCGTATGATGTCTAATAGCTCTGCGGTATATGGCAGCAAGCGAAGGCTTTTAGCCAACGTGATCCAGTCCATACTCAGGTATGGCGGGCCGGTGTGGTCATCGGCGTTAGGTACCAAAAGCTATCTAGCCAAGCTGGAAAGCACCTATCGTCTCATGTGCTTAAGAGTGGCGAGTGCGTACCGCACAGTTTCACATGACGCAATCTGCGTCTTAGCGGGTATGATGCCTATTGGTATCATCATCAGCGAGGACGTAGAGTGCTTCAACCAACGTGGAACTAGAGGCATACGGAGTACCACAAGATCGGCCTCGATGATCACATGGCAGCGGGCATGGTCTGATTCCACAAAAGGCCGGTGGACACATAGACTTATCCCGGAACTATCCAGATGGGTCAACAGGCGCCATGGCGAAGTCAACTTCCACCTGACACAGATTCTGTCAGGGCATGGTTGTTTTAGACAGTATCTGCACAAATTTGGGCATGCGGAGTCCCCCGAGTGTCCCGAATACGCGGACGTTGAGGAAACTGCAGAACATGCTTTCTTCATATGCCCTCGTTTCGAGGGCGTGAGAAGCAACATGATGGCAGTTAGCGGACAGGACACTACTCCGGATAACTTAGTCCAAAGGATGTGTTCTAGCTCGGACGTCTGGGGTGCGGTCAATGCGGCTGCTACCCAGATCGTACTTGAGTTACAAAACCGCTGGAAAGCCGATCAACGGCGAATAAACAGCCTAACTACCATAGTCCAGTAGTTATCTAAGAGCGTGCGTTAAGCACAATAGCCCCTCCCTGAAGTAATATCGATAAGGTGGTTCCAGGGGGGATTGAGGCTGGAGACTCGAGTAGGGTTTTAGTGGGTCTGGATCTTCACGGGATACCAAACCCCACTCCCTGAGCTGTCTTCTCAGGTGTCTGATAGCAGATTTCCCTACTCGTTAAAAAAAAAAATACATACATACATACATACATACATACATACATACATACATACATACATACATACATACATACATACATACATACATACATACATACATACATACATACATACATACATACATACATACATACATACATACATACATACATACATACATACATACATACATACATACATACATACATACATACATACATACATACATACATACATACATACATACATACATACATACATACATACATACATACATACATACATACATTCAAACGTACATATACGCATACACTCAAGTCTCTTTTTACACGGTTTTTTTTTACGATTTTTGAATTAACACGGTTTTTTTTATGATATTTTTTGAATTAACGCGGTTTTTTTTTAAACGGTTTTTTGAATTAACACGGTTTTTTTAAACGATTTTTTGAATTAACACGGTTTTTCAGCGCGATATTTATGTTTTCTGAATTTACACAGTATTTTTTCGATGGTTTTTAAATTATAATGTTTGTATATCGTTCGGAAATTTTCTAAAAAAAGCCAGTATATGAAGTACCAAGACATGCTACGTCTAATACGTACATTCCCAGAATAGAATAGCGCAGAACAACGTAGGTCAGAGGGAATGGATATTACGAACCCCCTAAAACACACTCACATTATTAATAATAAAAAATAGTGTTCAATCAACAAAAAACTATCAATTTTAATCACGCGGTTAAGCGTCCCACCAGGGCCCTTTCGTCGATTACGGAAAGGAAAAGCAACCTACTACCCGAAAAGCTCGACGCGCACATGAGCTATAGCATATCTGCTCGACTAGTACCAGTCGCTCCCCCGAGAGCGGTAGTGTTCCCAGCCAACAGTAGCTCAAGCCGAACGAAGCAGCCAACGCCGAAGGCAGCCAGCGTTCCCCGCAAGCAGCAGCCTTCCCCGAAAGCATCAGCCAGCTCCAGTAGCAGCCGCTCGTAGATCGAGTGATTTCCCCTCCACAGATCCAGTAGCAGCAGCCGGCCGGCCCCGATATACTCACACATTGTAAGTTAGGTTAAATAAAAATCAACATCTAAATTGAAAGTTCTTTCTAAGCTGCCGTGTGTCCCTAATCGGTGTCAGAAAGCTGACCTCGAAAAGGAGTCTCTCTCCCTCTAGATCGAGCTAGCCAAGAGAAAAGAGATCGTGAGTATCCACCCCGGAAGTCCCCAGTGGTTCGACCAGCGACTTGGGGTAGTAGCGGGTTATTTGCTACCAATAATTGAATAATGCATTATGCAACTGTGACAAATAACACAGTTTTGTGTTCCTACTACCACTTTTTTGGTAGTACGAACACAAAACTTCGAATCTAATTACACGTAAATTCATTTAAGACTGTACGAAACTGTTTCGTGGTAGAAAACAACGAAAGGAATTCGTACATTTTATGCTTCATGGTACAGATACAAGATTTTACATTTTTACGACGATTTGAGAATTAACACGGTTTTTTTACAACAATTTTTGAATTAACACGGTTTTTTTTACAACAATTTTCGATTTAACACGGTTTTTTTTACAACAATTTTTGAATTAACGCGGTTTTTTTTAAACGGTTTTTTTTTACACGGCACGTATCCCCCGTGTAAAAAAAGACTTGAGTGTACATACATACATACATACAAACGTACATGTACGCATACATACACACACATACATTAAATGCAATCGACCTTTGATCGATATATTTTTACTACTTGAGCCCGCATCTTACGATCCGGAAAATATAAATTGTCTGTTCATAATTCTGAAAACTGTGGATACATTCCATTGGCCAGTGTTTGCGAAGATGTTTAATCTTTGTATTAGTTCTTTGAGTTCTTATATTGCATAATATAGCTCTAAGATGTTCTCCATAAAAAAGTCATAACCGGAAACTGAATCAAATAGTTTTTATGGTCGTATTGGATTTTATTTAACTGAATGGAGTGCTTCTGGCAGCACGGTCACCGACAGACGCGTTCGAGATCGGTCCGTTCGTTTTCTTCAAATTTAGTGTGTTTCCGAAGACCATATTACCAAAAAACCAGTGATTTTGTGTCTTTTTATGCGTTGCGTGTGTAATATATAAAATTAATTTACAAATCGTAGATTTGGTGGAAATTGGCCAAAGAAAAGTTGTGTAGTGCGATTGCATTAAATCGTTATTAAAATGTGTTCTATTAGTGTGCGTGAATGAAAAGTTGCAGTAGTGTGCGTATAGGTTTTTCGTCAAATGCTGGTTCGCGTCTATCGCTAGTATTGTGTTTACGGAAAGGCGGCAGACGGCTACATAGATGTACTCTATTACTACTTCACATCGGGCAGACGGCAGTGTGTTGTTTTATATGCGAATGCGAGTGCGATTAACTGCAACATTTTCCTATTGGAATCAAGCTTGACACCGATGGGGATCGGAAGGACAGCTTCGAAATGTCAACACATTCAGCTAAGTATTCCCTTCTTTAATGTAGCACGAAAACAAAAATACTGTTTTCGTTTGCTCCCCGGTTCAAAACCATTGGAAAAATTATTTTATTGAGTACAATGCATACAGTTTTGCAACAATACATGTTTTTTGTGATTTGATACAGTTATATATTGCATTCATGCAGTTGCTCTGGGTAGAGTTGCTTGTATTAAAACCTTCGAACAGGACGTGCCGGCTGGCTTCTTGTTGATCTTTATTGCATATAAATTATTTTTTATCGAATGTTATGTTTGAGTATAGGAAACGATGTTAAAGAAGTGCTTGTGACACATTTTATGGCATTTTGCCTTTTTTTTCAGGCTTTTGTCTCCATGCATTCTAGTCTTTGCGTGACGTCGTGTTGTTTCGGTCGGACGGTTTGAGGTTTGTGCGGCTTTGTACAATGTAGTAGGGTTTTTTTCTAATTCCCGTCGTAATGGGTGAAGCCATTCTAATTTTCAACATTTGTTGGATGGATTTAATGAATACTCCAAAAGTTCTTGTCCTGATTTGACTAAGACACACTTACCTCCCGATCCGTGAACTTTGAAGTCGCTGAAAAGCGACTGTTAAGGCATATTATTGAAATTGCGTAACTGACTTTATTGCTAAAATTCGTCGTACCGTTTTGGGATCCGTCCATCAGAATTTTTCATCGTCCAAACTAAAAATCATAACAATGTTTACGAAGCTAACGCGCATGTGTTTGTGTGGGACGGCGTGACAGGTGTTGTTCTGCAAAGTTTCTGCAGGTCAGGCAAGTTTTCCTGGCTGTAGAGTGGCGACAGTGCCTTGCGTGAGTTGTTTTCATTTGTGAATGACGGAAATTAGAACGGTTGGTCGACATTGTCTTCTTCGTCGCACGAAGGAACGTTGGAAGTTTGGCTGGTAGGGTTTCTTTACTGATAGAAAGCATTTAGATAGATTTCAGCTCACTTTGATTGATCGCGTATGATAGACAACAAAGTAAATTATTAGGGAATAACTAGTTTTGCATTGTGTATCATAAAAGTGCTGATATTTTTAATGGTTTGTGTTGGATGGGACGGGAGTAGGCGATTGCGACGATGTAGCAACATACCCTAGTAAATTTTATATCGATGTGTTATTTGCTACAGGTGCGCGCGCGTAAATTTCGAAATCGTGTAATATAATTAGATGGACATCAGCTTAAAGTGTTTATCGTCTAAGTGAAAATTCAAACCAAATTTAAGTACGTCTTAAATTAAATTAAAATATACTAAGTATAAACGCGAGATGCATAAACTCGTAACGATATGACAACATTCGTCTTAAGCTGCTGCATATTCCGTTGATAACAGATTTTACAGAAATATTGCGCGCATGGATGTTATAAGATCGTGTGACATATCTATATGATGTACAACGCGAAGTGCTTTTCGTCAATCGAGTGAGCAATCAAGATTTAGAAGCGATGAGACTTAGAGCAATAGAACAATCACGTAGTAGCGGCTACTATGCACTCGTGCTCATTATGCGTTTTCATAATATCGATTATTTTAGCCTAGCAGATGACATTGGCTTTCGCGCGTTGCCTTGAAAGAATACATCATCTTCGAAGATGAATCGCGATTAGGCACGATATAGCATAACTCCCTAAGGCCGGCCGTCTGGAGTTTAATTTGCTATCAACATTATTAAATTATAACTGTGTTGAGTTCCAACAATCCTGTGACTGTTGATTCAAATAGGCTTTTAAATATAAAATCTAAATATTTCCATTGGTATAAAACTGATTTAAAATTAGCATTTCTCGGCTGTTGGTTAAATGAAGCATAAACAAACAAAAATCAAACTAACTGCTAACTACATAAAACAGAAAATACAACGATCACATCACTTATCAAGGTGAATCCTGATCCATCGAAACCTTCCATACTAACAAAACTCCTTCCTGTGATCTTTGCGGGGATGCAGAGGTTAACACGGTCCCCAAAACAACAAAGATTACACTAACATTCCTTCCGCATTCCCACCTGATTGCAAGGACGTGGCCGGCGCAGTTATTGATTCATTATAATTGAGTCACTGAATTTTGCACACTGAGAATGATCGGTCACTCCCAACCCCATTCAGTTGATTCATTGTGCAATTTCACTGATTCGGATCAATCACTGAGTGCAACCATTGATATGTGTAATCAGTCTACACTCTTAAATGATTCTACCTGTAAATAGATCGGATTTAGTTAAAGCTAGGTTGAAATTACTCAAAATGCCCTTAAAGTGTACAAACTCAAACTTTGGGTAAAAATTTCAACCAATTTTGGCTACTTGCTACCGATAATTGAATTATTCTCTATGACAAATAACGCAATTTTAAGTTCCTACTACCAATTTTTTGGTTGAAAAACTACTCAAAATCTGAGTTTGTACACTTTAAGGGCATTATGAGTAGTTTCAACCTAGCTTTAACTAAATCCGACCAATTTACAGGTAGAATCATTTAAGAGTGTAAGCTAAGCTAAGTATTGGATTTTATTTAAATGAATAAAAACTTGTGGCTATTTGCAACATTTATGTAGTCTGATTAGAGTAAAATGTTGCTTAGATAATTCTTGATCGTTTGCTATCATTAGCTCATTTTTTAAAATTTTGCGACTTGGTCCGGTCTGATTTAACACCGACCATGATAAAAATACCCAACATGGAAAAAAACACCGACCATATGATATTGCGACAAGCAATCGAGTTGAGCAGGCGAGTCGAGCTGTCGAATCAAGCAATCGAGTCAAGCAGTTGGGTCGTGCAGTTGAGTCGAACAGTCAAGCCGAGCAGTCAAATCGAGCAGTCTAGTTGAGTAGTTAAATCAAGCTGTTCAGTCAAGTAGTCCGGTCGAGCAGTTGAGTCGGGCAGACGAATCTAGCAGTTGAATCGAGTAGTCTAGTTGAGCAGTTGAGTCGAGCAGTCGAATCGAATGGTTTAGTCACAGAGAACAGACATCCATTCAGAAACAAATTTTTGGGAATTCTTGGATAAAATTTCAAATTAAAAGCACTTAATATGCTAGCGTCACCACCACTATAGTTTCCCAACTAAATGATTCTTTTGATTTGCACGCTGACAACCTTTGGCTCCTCTGGCTCTAGTATATATGGACTATAAGCGTTATGCTAGCGCCAGAAGCTAGCTGTTGTGAGTTTAGTGTAGAATTTTACTCGCCTTTAGCGACATCATCACTATAGTTTCCCAACTAATTTGACATAAGTTTTATCCAAGTGGAGATCTTTCGCTTGGATGTCTGTTCTCTGTGGTTTAGTCAAGCAGTCGGGTCAAGCAGTTAAGTCGAACAGTTGAGTCAAGCAGTTGAGTCGAGCAGTTCATTCGAGCAGTTAAATCGAGTAGCCCAGTTGAGCATCTGAGTTGAGCAGTCGAGTCGAGTAGTCTAGTCTTGCAGTTGAGTTGAGCAATCTAGTCGAGCAGTGGGGTCAAGCGGTTCAGTCGAGTAGTCCAGTCGAGCAGTTGAATCGATTAGTTAAGTCTAGCTGACGAATCAAACAGTTGAGTCGAGCAGTAGGATTGAGTGGCTAAGTCGAGCAGTCTAGTCGAGCTGTTGAATCAAGCTGTCAGTTGAGTAGAGCAATTAAATCGAGTAGTCTAGTCGAGCAATCGGGTTGAGCAGTTGAGTCGAGCAGCCGATTCGAATAGTCCAATCGAGTAGATGAGTCAAGCAGTTCATTCGAGCCGTCGAGTAGAGCAGTTGAGCCGAGTAGTTCAGTCGAGCAGTGGAATTAAGCAGTTGAATCGAGCAGTTGAACCGAGCAGTCTTGGCGAGCAATTAAATCATGCTGTCCAGTCACGCAGACCAGTCGAGCAGACGAATCGAATAGTCCAATCGAGCAGTTCTATCTTGCAGTTAAGTCGAGCAGTCGGGTCGAGTAATAAGCCAAGCAGTCGAATCGAGTAGTTATGTCGAGTAGTCCACTCGAGCAGCTAAATCGAACAGTTCAGTCGAGCAGTTCAGTTAAGCGTCCAGTTGAGCAATCAAATCGAGCAGTCTAATCGACTAGTCCAGTCGAGCAATCTAGTCAACCAGTTGAGCAATCGAGCAGTCCAGCAGTCGTCCAGTGAGGTGACTGAGAATACAACTTATGACGTCCTGTCAGAGACCTGGTTTTCGGTACAGACATATGCCTCTTATATAAACAGATTTTACACGTTTTAACGGTTTATTATACGATACTTAAGTGTTGAAATTTGAATAATCGTCTGATTTTCAAATACTCGGTTTCGTTTGATAGATCTCAATAGTAATTTTCAAACCACAAGCCCAATCGTCATGAAATTTGGAAGTTAAGGGTTTGAAAGGCTCCCCTTTCATATGCAATCGATTTTGTTCAAATCGGTTAAGGGACCTATGAGAAAATTCAGTCTCGTATGACATCGTACATCAACATCACACACATACATTCTTTCAGATGGTTGTGATTACTAACACTTATAAGCAGTAGTAACGCCCTTGGAATAAGAAATGTTGTTAGTAGTATCGTCCATTACATTGTATATGCGAATCTTCTACTATGCCCAGTCTTGAGTTCAGGTGTCTTTGATTCAAGACAAGCAAAAGTAACGTACAGTAAAGATTTGCATAACGCGGTGGGTGGTCCTGTATGCCCATCGCAATATCTCAGCTGTACTTTAAGCAATAAAGTTGATTTTTAGTACATTGTTAGCATATGGCATAACCTAGTCAACTACCAAAATTCAACTTTATTGTTTAATGGACAACCGAGATATCACGATGGGCGTACAGCACCACCCACTGCGTTATGCAAATCTTTACTGTAGTTGCATCTCTTTGAGTTACATAGCGTACCTTCGATTCAATCTCGACGCGTGACAACGCACGCTGGTTACAGCTACTGTTTTACCTGACTCACTGCGAATATACGTGTTATTGAAATAAAACCTAACCATACGTTTTATTCGTTTATAACGCATATGCAGCTAATATCGATAACAAACGATTTTTTATAAGTTGTGCTTTTGTTATTGCATTTAACTTGTAAAAAGTTGCATAAATAGCAATTCATTTTCACAATACAATTATTGCATACTACTGGCACTTGAAATATAACGTTTAAGTACGTTATTTTCAGTGATCAAAATTAACGATATTTTCGATACAAGGGCGATATTGTTCGAAAGCTTTCGAACCAACACGATCCCGCGAAAACAACGCATATTCGCAGTGAGTCAGCAGTCAGGTAACACAGTAGTAATAATAATAGAGAGTTGCTGAATTTAATCAAGGGATCAAAACTTACCATTTGCTCTACAGGGAAGAGTGTATTTATGTACAATATATTACGCCACCAATATTTTGGGCAGGTCACGTGATCTTGAGTTGGTGGTTCGAATACAGAATTTTGTTCCAAATACCTCATTACAACTTCCACTACGCCGAGGACATAAAGATATGGAGCAGTCAACCTAAATAGCAGTATGATGAAATAGGTATATTGAATGTTGATAAATGAAGTGTTCTTACCTAACAAAACGATAACTGACGAGTCCGATAAAATGATATGTTCCAGCTGTGAACTCATTCACGCCTTGGGTTATAATTTCCAGTTTTCCTTTGGCATTCGTTCGAAAATATATGTATGAAACCAAAAAACCGCTAATGAAAAAGAACGTATCTACGCTGTATGCACCATTAAGAATTGTTTGAAACATTACTTCCTTCTCAACGACTTTTCGAAGTTCCATATTATCCGAGTACTTAAAAACAACAATCATGGTGTGTCCTATTAAACGTGAAACATATGGTATTTTAGATAGCAACTTGGGATTTACGCAATTGCGATACGAACATCGCGGGTTAGTTGAATTATTTGCTAGTAACTAGTGTAGTTGAATATTAACTTTTGAACCACATGTATTTCAGATTTTACCTTTTGGGATATCTTTAGGTTAGGGTCGAAGCACGTCGAAGAGTCTCATTCATGATACACTCAAGTCGCTTTTTACGCAAATGATACGTTCCGCGTAAATTCCGTAATTCGCGTAAAAATAATCGCGTAAATCCCGAAATTCGCGTAAAACAACCGCGTAAATCCTGAAATTCGTGTAAAAAACCTCGTGAATTTCAAAACTTGGCATAAATATAAACCCATAGAGCATATCTGCGTAAATTCCGAAAATCGCGTAAAAAGCGCGTAAATTTCAATCTTCACGCAAAAAACCGCGTAAAATCCGAAATCCGCGTAAAAAGCAAACCGCGTAACAAAAAATAATGGTGTAAAAAGTGACTTCAGTATATACCAAAAACTGTACTGTGTCCGCGTGCGTTGCCATGCGTCCAACTTTGTGCGATTAACCCTCCGTTCCTCGCGCTGTTGTATTTTGTACAACGCCTGTGAATCGTTAAATTTATCTCGGTATATCGCGGGATTCCAGCAATAAAAAAAATTACTATTTTCAGCAAAGTTGATCCGCAGACCAAGATCTTTCAAACGGTGAAAAGTACAAGGGTCCATGCCTAGTGGCACGGGCGCAGGCTTGAAGTAGGACTACGAATGTAGAGCAATTTATCTCCCAATGCTAAAGCCGGTGATTTTTGTACGAATTTCATATAATAGATTCCCCAGTTGCGCAGTAAGCGCAGTAACGGAAGGTTTAGTCGCGCTGTTGTATTTTGTACAACGCCTGTGAACCGTTGACTTTATCTCGGGAATCCAGCAATAAATAAAATTACTAATATTTTTTTGAAACGATGATTCTACAATTGATGAAGGGACGGTAAGGGAAAGTAATGAAGAAGGATTTTTTTTTCGGGAATGAAGAGGAAGGGTGGAAAGGAAGGGGGGGGTAATAGGTAGCTATGGTTAACAAGTTGTCGTTGTGACTCCTATCTTTTGTCCAATGCTGGAAGGTGCATGGGTCGAACCAAGCTGTAATCAGAGATTATAACCGGATTTGAACCCACAACACCTGCCAGGGCGTGTCGCTCACTGGTACCCGTGTACCTTTGAACCACAGAGGCGCTGGACTACCACGGGTACCAGTGAGCGACACGCCCTGGCAGGTGTTGTGGGTTCAAATCCGGTTATAATCTCTGATTACAGCTTGGTTCGACCCATGCACCTTCCAGCATTGGACAAAATATAGGAGTCACAACGACAACTTGTTAACCATAGCTACCTATTACCCCTCCCCCCTTCCTTTCCACCCTTCCTCTTCATTCCCGAAAAAAAAATCCTTCTTCATTACTTTCCCTTACCGTCCCTTCATCAATTGTAGAATCATCGTTTCAAAAAAATATTAATATATGCCTGACCGCATTTCAAGGTCATGACTAAAGTCACGAGTTTGGTCAATAAAATTACTGTTTTCAGTAAAGTTGACCCGCCGACAAAGATCTTTCAAATGGTGGAAAACGTTTCATAAGTTTTTCACCAAGTGGCATTAGTATTCGAGTGAATTCTGAACGTTTTAGCATGCCTATAAATCGGAATTAGCACGAGTAACGAAAGGTAAAGGATTATGTTCTTACAAGTGAGAAATTCACAATTTCAACTCTTCAGCTAATTTAAATATTGGACCCGAAATGTTTCGCCAACGAAAGTCGGCGTCCGACTGATGGATGACGCGGAGAAGCAGCAACAGCTGAAGCTCAATAATTTTTGGTCGGATTGTATAGGGCGTAAATTAAATACAATAATAAGGAAGATTAACCCATAGCTTATCTCGTATATATTTCTGTCATCCGTGCTAGGGAAGCACTGACGTAGGAAGGCAAAAAATGCAAATAATGAAATATTAAATATTCGATTCATATTTTCTCAACTAGTAAACGTCTTTTGGGGAAACATGTAATCTACTATGTTGTAATGGATTTTTTGAAAAATTTCCAATCGATTGATATCAATATCTCTAGAATCTATTGACGGATGAGTTATAAGCGTGCAAACTATAACCACTTTTCGTTACATGTTCCGTTTTCGTTTTTCTAAAGTGCACCCCAATATAGAAATCAAAGAAGTAGTCCTACTTCAAAAAAGTTTTTCGCCAAGTAGCATTAGTATTCGAGTGAATTCTGTTAGGAGCAGTTCTACGCTAAATCGTCCAAAAAAGTTGAAATCTGAAATGAACCTCTTTGATTTGGATGAAACTTTACAAACGCGTTTGATAGGAGGAAATACGCACCTTCCACAGGTTTTTGACTCAAGACTCATTAAAAAGGGCGTATGTACTTTCATGTTGTATTATGTTTGAAAGATTGTATTTCGAAAACTGTCGATTTTACAAACATTATGTCTGAGCAAAAGTTGTAGAAAATTGATTTCGGAACTTGAAAAAAATATACACTGAAAAAAATATTTTATCAATTTTTCAAAAATTTGAAAACAAAACTTAAAATCAAAATATCAAAAATATACCATTTTTGAAAATTTTTAATTTTTTTTTTTGGAAAAAATAGAAGTAATTTGCATGCCTTTAACAGTTATCCTGAGATGGAGCAACTTTCATGGACGGACTTCGTAGAACAACGACTTAGATGATTTTTTTCCAACTTGGGATTTTTCAAGTAATATATGAATTGGTAATACAAATAACAATTCTTTATGTCATAATTATTTTTCTAAATGCAGCCTTTTCGAGATATTCAGAGAAAAAGTTGGATTTATTTAAATTTTTTATGCTAAACACGTCGTTTTCATATGTTACTCCAGTTACCCACAGTTTCTATAATATTTCTAATAACTACATTTAATTTCCTACAATTTATCCAAAAACACCTTATTGAACCTTTCGCTTTTGGGTTGTGGGTATTTTGAAAATTGTACGAACTGTACTACGAAGTCCGTCCATGAAAGTTGCTGCATCTCAGGATAACTTTTAAAAGCTTGCAAATTACTTTTATTTTTTCCAAACGCTTAGCAAATTGTCGTTGTGACTCCTACCTTTTGTCCAATGCTGGAAGGTGCATGGGTCGAACCAAGCTATAATCAGAGATTATAACCGGATTTGAACCCACAACACCCGCCAGGGCGAGTGGCTCGCTGGTACCCGTGTACCTTTGAACCACAGAGATACTGGACAAAAGGAGACTGCGCAACCCCCCTTATTAATGCAGCGACGTATCTGGTTTTTGGTTATTTTTAGACACACAAATTGTGCCTCTTTCCTCCGTCAACTGTAGAAACCACCGACCGAAAAGTTTTAATCTAACTTTTTTTTTTATTTTTTTTTATTGGGGCAAATATTCGATTACATAAAATACTTAAGAGTAACTATCCTATATCATATTGTATGTTCAATCACAAGTGGTGACTTTTCAACACTATTAGAATTGCATTATTCTATATACTATTATTCTGATTTCTTATGATTTGTTACGACAATTAAGATTATTTAGCAGTAGGGATTACAACCTAAATGTAAGGAAAAAAATATAAATCTTAACCTAATATCTAACCTAGCTAACTTATGATCTATAAAGAGACCTAATCATAGCAATAGAGGATTGCAACGATTTTTGTCGGGAATTTGAAATAATTTTGTTTGACATAGTTTCTAGGGTTTCAACACCAGTAAGTCTATGTAATTCTAATGTACTAAACCAAGGAGGACGCTTCAAAATCATTTTCAAAATTTTATTTTGAATCCTCTGAAGACTCTTCTTCCTTGTAATACAACAACTTGACCAAATCGGAACGGCATATAACATCGCCGGTCTAAAAATTTGTTTGTAAATCAATAGTTTATTTTTCAGACAAAGTCTAGAATTTCTGTTAATGAGAGGATATAAACATTTCATATATTTATTACATTTTGCTTTAATACTTTCGATGTGGTCTTTAAAAGTAAGTTTTTTATCATAAATTAATCCCAAATATTTAACTTGGTCAGACCAACTTAAAGCAACTCCATTCATCTTGATAATGTGATTGCTATTTGGCTTAAGGGAAGAAGCTCTAGGCTTATGAGGAAAAATAATCAATTGAGTTTTACAAGCATTGGGAGAAATTTTCCACTTTTGCAAGTATTTGGAGAAAATATCCAAGCTTTTCTGCAGTTGACTACATATGACACGAAGACTTTTTCCTTTTACGGAAATGCTTGTATCGTCGCAGAATAACGACTTTGTGCAGCCAGCCGGTAATTCAGGAAGATAAGATGTGTATATGTTATACAGGATTGGGCCCAAGATCGAGCCTTGAGGCACACCTGCTTTAACAGGAAATTTATCAGATTTAGAATTCTGATGGACAACCTGTAAAAATCGATCAGTTAAATAATTTTGTAAAATTTTTACAATGTAAATTGGAAAGTTAAAATTTAGCAATTTCGTGATTAAACCTTTATGCCACACACTGTCGAATGCTTTTTCTATGCCTAGAAGAGCAACTCCAGTAGAATAGCCGTCGGCTTTATTAGCTCGTATCATATTCGTAACTCTGAGCAATTGATGAGTAGTGGAATGCCCATGTCGAAAACCAAATTGTTCATCTGCAAAAATGGAATGTTCAGTAATATGTGACATCATTCGGTTAAGAATTATTCTCTCAAATAATTTACTTATGGATGGAAGTAAACTAATTGGCCTATAGCTTGAAGCCTCCGCTGGATTTTTATCTGGTTTCAAAATAGGTGTAATCTTAGCAATTTTTCATAAGTTAGGAAAATATGCTAATTTAAAACAGTTATTAAATATTTTAACCAAAAGTTGATAAGCGATTTCAGGGAGTTTTTTAATTAAAATGTAAAATATGTATGACCTCATTCCAAGGTCAAGACTAAGATCTTGAGATTAGTCTATTACATAGGAACGGGGCCTTCCCTCGAAAAACCCGCGCCGAGAAACGCGGCTAACATACGCTGACGGACGAACAGCGTCACGTGCAGTACCTTGCAAGTCGTAAGGGCGGGCACAGTGTCGTCGTCCTGAAAGTAAATAGTAGTTAGATTAAAACTTCTCGCTCGGTGGTAATCTGCAATTGATGCAGGAAGCGGCACAATATGTGTCGATAACACAACCAACACGCGTAGCTATCCTTGAGAAGTGGATTTTGCGGTCTCCTTTTGTCCAGCGCCTCTATGGTTCAAAGGTACAAGTACCAGCGAACCACATGCCCTGGAGGGTGTTGTGGGTTCGAATCCGGTTATAATCTCAGATTACAGCTTGGTTCGACTCATGCACCTTCCAGCATTGGACAAAAGGTAGGAGTCAAAATGACTACTTGTCAAGCATAGCTACCAATACCCCTCCCCCCTTCCTTTCCGCTCTTCCCCCTCCTTCACCAAAAATTTTCATTTCTTTCCCCTACCGTCCCTTCATCAATTGTAGAACCATCGTTTAAAAAAAAAAAATATTAATATATGTATGACCTCATTCCAAGGTCAAGACTAAAATCTTGAGATTAGTCTATTAATATTAATATTTTTTGAAACGATGGTTCTACAATTGATGTAGGAACGGTAGGAGAAAGCAATGAAAATTTTTTGGGAAAGGAGGGGAAAGAGTGGAAAGGAAGGGGGAGAGGTAATAGGTAGCTACGCTTAACAAGTTGTCGTTGTGACTCCTACCTTTTGTCCACTGCACATGAAAATAAATACGCCCTTTTTAAAAATGTGTCTTGAATCAAAATGACGCCAAAACCTGTGGACTGTTCATATTTTCCTATCAAATACGTTTGTAAAGTTTCACCTAATTCAGAAAGGTTCAAATTTTGTCATTTACCTATTTCACGTGGAACTGCTCTTAGGTTTTCGCATGTATATAAATCGAAGTTGGCGTGAGTAACGAAAGGTTAGGTACCTTCTGTGGTAGTTTTAGGTTTCAAGTGGTTGCATTCAAGTATTTTATTGAACTTGCACACAACATTGAGTTGCACCTAGCGGTGAATCGCAGAAACTGCAGTTGCAAGTTGCGACCGCGACTGTGACAACTGTGATTCTTATATGATGATGACGATGATGATGATGATGATGGTGAATCGTGTATCGACTAACGATTAGATAATAAGTGATGATATTTTAAGGTGAAACTAGTCGTCATCGAGTCCGCCAATTTCAAAAGTTTTTTTTTGTTTAAAACAAAAATTATGTTTATGAAAATATATTCGCTGTGTTGAAATTGGCAAGAAAAATGCAGTAATTACATTTTTACAAATAGAACCCCGCTTTTGGGGTCAAAAACTGCTTCCGAAATTGGGCTCTCCGACGAAAAGTTAATGACTGCTAATTTCTCGTTAAGTTCTGTGACTTTGTGCCAACATTTCCACAGCTTATACATAAATAAAAAAACTTTTTTTACTGGAATTATATGTATAAGAGCAAAAAGTTTTTTCGTATTCAAAAAGGGGTATGAAATGGGATAGGCAAACGAGAGATCGTCCAACATAGCTTTTGCCAGCCCAAGTTCCTACCTAGCGCCTCCACGCGACCATACCCGGTAATACTTTATTGAGTAACTAAGCTAGGAGGTGCGATGCTGTGTGGTTCCCGACTGCCTGATCTCAAAGCTTAGAATTTGGGCAGTCGGTAGAGCCGCACAGCCTTGTTATCGGGTAAGCCAATAAGTTAATTTAATTATTTGTTTCGTTTTAGCTCATCAGGCATCTATACAGTGGAAATTTGGCCTTAATAAGTTCAAATAATGGACATGGATATCAGATGAAAAAACTAGTTTAATTTTTAGATATTAGATGCACTGATGGAAACGCAAATGACGAAAGAAAATGTTATATTGACCCAATCGATCGTCATCGGTAAGATCGTTTCAAGTCAAATTTTTTTATATGTCACTATATACGGGTCGACTCTTTTGGTAATAACATACCAAACGTGTTGAAAGTCCGAATGTAATAGTAAAATCCATATGATTCTAATATTGGCTGGGCTTGCTGACTAGAAAATGATTCCGGAATGCGCTGCAAGTACTCAGTCATTCTTCATGGGTCTTTGGATAGTCAGTAGAGCTAACACCAGCTATAAACCGGAACTAAGATAATTGCTTAGACTAACCATCACTGCAGTTAGCTTTTTTTCATAATATCACTACCGGACAGTTGGAGATAGATAGGTTATACACACACACAAAGGTTTTTTCGTATTCGAAAGGAGACCGTACTATGGAAAGTTGGAAAAATTGAAAAACATTTTTTTGGGTTTTCGGAAGGATTTTATCTTCAGAAATGTTCAAAAGAATTTTCTGATACCTTATCTGATTATCGTTGAAAAGTTACAGCAAAAATTGTTGGGTCCTCTCAAGAGAAGTAGCACAGACGTTTCATAACGCGTTTATCTTGAAACTAGCGGTACGTGTATCTCAGTTTGTTGTGTTTGAAAAAAATTATTAGTTGAGAACATATAAATGTCATGAACTGAAGTTTAAATTAATGTGAATGTTAAATGTTAAATCAATAAGTAATTAGAGCGTACTACGTCCCCGGCAATGTCACCGAAATCATGTGGAGCGAATCACAACCTGTTGTCGTTATTTTGTTCAAAATTATACGTACAATTTGATTTTGTTTGAGTTTACCCAAGGAACAATTTTTGCTTATTAAACGTTCAACCGACAGCTTTTATTCAGCACATGCTGTATAGCTGCTTTTCAAGTATGTCTAAACACCTCTGTTCAATGCTTATACAGTTGGTTTTGGAGAATTTAAACAGCACAGTGCTGAATATGAGCGTGAAAGATGCGTTTGTATGACTGTTATGTAACGTATAGTAAAACGTTTATTCAGTACGTGTAGATATGTTTATTAAACTTCTGCTGATGACACTGGAGTTACGTTTATTCCACAGCAGTTCAACATTTAGACAAGCAAAAAGAAAAAAAATATGCAGGAAGTATTTTTATTTTATTTTGTGGGTTTCGTTATTTTCATGGCCATTTTTGTATTCATATATTCTAGTTTAATAAGAGACTTTAGTAGGAAATCACTGGTTGACTCAAAATTCATTAGGCCTGCCATATACTTTTTCATTCACCCGGATTCGAACTTACATCCTGTCGGTCGGAAGTCGTCAACGAACACATCTGAGATAATCTGACATATGATAGGCGCCGAGTTTTTAGCCGATGTAGATTTACCAGCTTAAGTTTGTCAAGCGTGGAACAAAAATTGGTTAAAATGCATTTAAGCGCTGAAGAGTAGTTTCTTAAATCATGTTTGGCATCTGCTGTACAAGCTTACTTTAGAAGTATTTATTCCGCACATGTTAAACATTTAATAAACTATTTCTACTAAAATAAAGCATTTCGCTTGTACCACCAGCATTACCAGCAACATAACACAGTCACAACGCAGAGGACTTTTTTCTCTTGAATATTGACGACGGTGAGAAATCCAGAATGTTCGGCTAGCGATTGTTCATTTAGTGATGTGATTAGTTAGCAGCAGCAGTTATTAGTTAACAGCAGAAGTGATTCGTGCTAGTACGGCAGAGGAGGAGTACTTTTGTCACCCAGTCATTAGTTTACGTAGATAGTCCTGAGCGTATTGCTGCTTTAAGTTGCTCGCTGACTGTGCACATCTATTTGTCATCGGCTGGGATTTAGTTTTTTTTCATCCAAAACAAAAAAGAGCAGCGGATAGCACGAGAAGCAATGGTGTTTTCGCGCACCGGCAGCGGGAGCTGGACACACGATTACGGCGCTACCAGCAGTGGTGGTATCGCCACTATGCCACCCGAGCATAACAATTCTGACGGTTTCAGCCCGATGAAATTCATCTCGCTGAGCAAATCCATTGTGAGTAACTCGCAAAGCGGCAAGCAGAGCTGGTTGTCTTTGGATAAGTTTGTTAAATTTATCGGTACGACGAGGGATAACGACACGCCGAGGGAAAAGATACACACCGTACAGACAACAACAAATAAAAGGATTGCCACGACCAGCAAAGATTTGCGGTGCCTAAAAGTGGTTATGCAAATGTTTTCTATTCTTAATATATCAAAAAAAAAAAAAATAGAATAAAAATAAAGTGTACCTAATATAAATTTAAAGTATAAATTATAAAGTGTATAAAGTATAAAGTGTCATTCAAGTGTTATTGGCTGCCATCAAGCACCTTTTATTCCACACCTGCTCTTGGTGGTGCTACTGATACGTTTGTACGACGATTATTCGACACATATTCTACAATTCCTCTTAGCAATGCAGCTGATGCGTTTGGGCAACTTTCATTCCACTCTTATTCCACACTCACTCTCAGCAATGCTTCTGATACGTTTGCGCTACACTCATTCCACACTTATTCCACTTTTATTCCCCACCTTCTCGCAGAAATGCTGCGCAACATTTATTCCACTGTTATTCCACACTTGCTCTCGGCAATGCTGCAAATTCGTTTGTACATTTATTCCTCTATTATTCCACTTTTATTCTGCACTTGCTCTCAGCAATGCTGCTGATACGTTTGCGCAACGCTCATTCCACGCGTATTCCACTATTATTCCACACTTGATCTCCGTAATGCTGCTGATACGTTTGCGCAATGCTCATTCCACTCTTATTCCACTTTTATTCCACAATTGCTCTTGACTGACACGTTTGCACAACGTCTGTTCGACATGCATTTTCATGGTAGCCTTTAAGCGACCAGTATTCCACACCTGCTCTTAGCCGTACTGCTGATACGTTTGCATAACCTTTATTCGACTCTTATTCCGCACTTATATAACAACGTATAGATGTTGATTAGAAGCTAGGAAAAATTAGGATATGACGTTTAAACAACAGACAATTCAGCATATTCGCTTATTCAGCACCGAATACTTCCACACAACTCTTATTCCACACCTGCTTGTTTAGGTGCTGCCGTTTTGTTCCTTGGGTAATTGAAAGAAAGTAAAATTTGGATATTTTCGAAAAACTTGTTAAATTTTAAAGATATTTTTTAAATACGAAGGAGTGTCCGTATCGATAACACTTCACCAGATTTTAGAGCATAAATAATTTAGGCTATATATTAAATGTTGACCTCATTTCGCTCAGTTACGCTTGATGAAAAAAATTAAGTTTCATAGAACGTGGTATCCAACACTAAATAGTCGAAACAAAAATGGCTCGTTTTTACAGCGTTTCAAGCAGAAAGTGAAAGTAGTCTAGTAAGGAAAATACAATAGTAATAGTTGCTCGCAGTAAAATGAAGTTTAAAAATATGGCTAACTGAATTATAGATACATATTCAGATACTAAGAAATAAAAAAATGATCTGGTAGAAAGGCCAGGTCACGCCGCTAGGTGGATTAATTCGGGTTTTTAACAATGTATTCAGTGCATTCTTCTTGCCAAGCTGAACACAGAGAATATATTTTCATGAACAGAATTTTTGTTTCAAACAAAAAAACTGCTTTTGAAATTTACAGAATGAACGCCGACTCATTTTTAGTTAATTACCTTCACGTTGAAATAATTCATTGAGAAAACTTTTCGTATAGTTTCTATGTGTTTCTATGTGTTCTATGTTTTTCCATGTGCCCAGTAAATGAACTTTATGTGCCAAACAGTTACCATTTATGTGTTTTTAAAATTTACCTTTAAAATTTGCACGTACTATTCATTTGCATATAATTTTCATGTGTACTTCTGGGCGCATTGTGTTTATATGTGGCACATAATAATCATAAGGATTTTCATATAGAAATTTTCCATTAGTTAGGTGCGGATTATTTTAAGTGTTGTATTTTATCGCTTGACTAGACTAGAAATTTAGTCTCCAAAATTACTCATGTTTTCAGGTTTCTAGCTTATGTTTTATGAAAATACTCCAAGAATAATAATCATGACATCACGAACTTCTTGCAGTACAACACAACGCAAAATCATGAAATCATTAATAATGAATTTGAATTAACATTAATAAGAGTTAAATTATGATTTGACAGAGTAGAATCAATATATATATAGAATGCCAGTGTCGCTGTTTTTCTATAGGACTCATTGTGGTAAACGCACAGGTCTGCTAGGCAGCCATGTTTATGCAGTCAACATCTAACCATTTGCGTAAATGAGACAGCATGACACTGCTATACGTTCTGTTCGTTTCCCCCTGCAAAGCGAGTATGCTGGCAGACGGGTATTATTTTCAAATCTTAGCCAGATTTTTGCAAATAATACCCACGCCGGCAGTAGATGTTGGCTACTGTTAAACACATAGAGTAAGGATAGGGTTGCCAGTCCCTTGGGTAAACATGATGCTAACAATCTGTATCATGTCCAGTGTTGCCACATGTACAGATTTATCTGTAAAAGTACAGATTTTTCCGATTTTTTTGGTACAGATTCTGTACGGTACAGATTACAGATTTTTGTCATAAAGTACAGATGGGTACAGATTTTTTTGGGTGTCAAAAACTATTTTTTTTTTATTTCAGTTTTGTTACTGGAAATCAATAGAGGAGCACCTCTTGACATGAACGCAAACAAAACAAAACGTGTCTGTCCTTAAGGTTAGCAAGAATATGTACAAATATGATCATAAAATCAGAAATTTGCGATTTTTATATTTTTTAAAGTAAATAAACCAGGTTTTCCTATGTAACAAACAAACTTTGTGGTACAGATTTTGGTACAGATTTTTGAAAGCAAAAGTACAGATGAAAAAGGTTTTTTTACCTTTCAGTACAGATGAACATGTGGCAACACTGATCAAGTCTGTGAATCGGGAGCATCATTGTCAAAGTTGCACATTGTTATTTATCTGCTCTTTATCTGTGCGCTGGTTGGTGCTGTTATCAGTGCGCTCATTGCTGTGTTTTCATGCCAGTGAAATATTTTTGAACGCTAATTTTCTTTTCGTTCGAATGATTGAATCCCAAAACTGCACCTGTTTGCACCGATTTTTTCAGAAATTGGAAGCAAGCGAAGTTTACAATCACATTACTTGGCAGCCATATTCGAAATTTTAAACTGGTTGTCAAAGTTCGACAATGAGATTCCCCTTTTGATGAATCTCAGGCACACACACATATGCATATATAATGTAAATACATTATCTGAATATGTATGATGTTTACCACGCGCACTGCAGCGACACTGGCATTCTATATATATATATATATATATATATATATATATATATATATATATATATATATATATATATATATATATATATATACTAGCTGACCCGACAAACTTCGTATTGCCACAAATTAACCTGTGTTGTACATAAATCATGAATCTCGGATGATCTTTGTCACAATCTCGAGTTTTGCAAGCCCCCCAGTGGGCGGCACTTCCGACGGCGGGTCACCGGCAACACTCGCGACCGTCTCGTCCTGAATGATCTAGTGTTACTATAGATAGTTTTTGTGGTCTTGTATTGACTAATGTTTTATGGAAGAGTCTCGAATTTCTCGAGTTCGATTAGTTTTTGAGTTTCGCAAAAAATTCTGTTTTATTTGTATGAGAGTCCATATCCCCCTACCACAGGGGTGAGAGGTCTCTAACTATCGTAAAATAAATTCAAGACTCCAAAATCTCCCACATGCCAAATTTGGTTCCATTTGCTTGATTAGTTCTCAAGTTATAAGGAAATTTGAATTTCATTTGTATGGGAGCTCCCCTCTTAAAAGGGGAAGGGGTCGTAATTCACCATAGAAAAAATTTCTGCCATGTAAAACTCCCACATGCCAAATTTGGTTCCATTTGATTGATTAGTTCTCGAGATAAGAGGAAATTTGCATTTCATTTGTATGGCAGCCCACCCTCTTAAAGGGGAGATGGGCCATAACTCGCTTTTTAAAGTAGAGAGGGGTCTCAATTCACCATAGAAAAAAATCTTGCGTCCAAAACCACTTACATGTCAAATTTGGTTCCATTTGCTTGATTAGCTCTCGAGTTATGAGGAAATTTGTTTTTCATTTGTATAGGAGCCCCCCCTCCTAAAGTGGGGAGGGGTCCCAATTCATCATAGAAAAAAATTTTGTCTCCAAAAACACCCACGTGTCAAATTTGGTTCCAGTTGCTTGATTAGTTCTCGAGTTATGAGGAAATTTGTATTTCGTTTGTATAGGAGCCCCCCCTCTTATAGTGGGGAGGGGTTCTAATTCACCATAGAAAATATTCATACCCTAGAAAACTTTCACATGCCAAATATGGTTCCATTTGCTTGATTAATTCTCGAGTTATGAGGAAATTTGCATTTTATTTGTATAGAAGCCCCCCTTCCTAAAGTGGGGAGGGGTCCCAATTCATCATAGAAAAAAATTTTGTCTCCAAAAACACCCACGTGCCAAATTTTGTTTCATTTGCTTGATTAGTTCTCGAGTTATGAGGTAATTTGTATTTCGTTTGTATAGGAGCCCCCCCCTTTTAAAGTGGGGAGGGGTCCTTATTCACCATAGAAAATATTCTTGCCCTCGAAAACTTTCACATGCCAAATTTTGTTCCATTTGCTTGATTAGTTCTTCAGTTATGAGGAAATTTGTATTTCATGTGTATAGGATCCCCCCCTCCTAAAGTGAGGAGGGGTCCCAGTTCATCATAGAAAAAGTTTTTGTCTCCAAAAACACCCACGTGCCAAATTTGGTTCCATTTGCTTGATTAGTTCTTGAGTTATGAGGAAATTTGTATTTCGTTTGTATAGGAGCCCCCCCTCTTAAAGTTGGGAGGGGTCCCAATTCACCATATAAAATATTCATGCCCTAGAAAACTTTCACATGCCAAATATGATTCCATTTGCTTGAGTAATTCTCGAGTTATGAGGAAATTTGCATTTCATTTGTATAGGAGCCCCCCTTCCTAAAGTGGAGAGGGGTCCCAATTCATCATAGAAAAAATTTTTGTCTCCAAAAACACCCACGTGCCAAATTTGGTTCCATTTGCTTAATTATTTCTCGAGTTATGAGGAAAATTGTGTTTCTTTGGTACAGGAGCCCCCCCTCTTAAAGTGGGGAGGGGTCCTAATTTACTATAGAAAATATTCTTGCCCTCGAAAACCTTCACATGCCAAATTTGGTTCCATTTGCTTGATTAGTTCTCGAGTTATGAGGAAATTTGTATGGAAGCCCCCCCTTTTAAAGAGGAGAGGAGTTATAATTCCCCTTATAAAGAAGGGAGGGGTGTCAATTTACCATAGAATAACTTCTTGTCACCGAAGACAACCACATGCCAAATTTTGTGCTATTTGCTTGATTAGTTGTCGAGTTATGCAGAAATTTGTGTTTCATTGGTATGGGAGCCCCCCCTCTTAGTGGGGGGAGGGATTTCTAACCATCACTAAAACCTTTCCTGGCCCCAAAAAACCTCTACATGCATATTTTCATGCCGATTGGTTCAGTAGTTTTCGATTCTATAAGGAACATACGGACAGACAGACAGACAGACAGACAGACAGACAGACAGACAGACAGACAGACAGACAGAAATCCTTCTTTATAGGTATAGATTGATTATACTTTTGACAGAAATTTAAATTTCATGATTTCATGATTTTATTCATGGTTGCGGAATCGGATTTCTTTCCGTGTACCTTGTAGGACTATGTGCATGAAGTATTCCACCACGCACACATGTAAAGACATGTGGCCCTCGCTCAATGTGATACATACAGGTGTGACAATGTTGGTCAAGTGGTGTTAGTGCAATGAAGAAATTTCATCATGGTGTGGGCGGAATCGTAAATCGACCAATCACGATGAAGCGTGACGTCAAACTCCAAAAACAAACCCCATTGTCCGACGCGGTTTGTTTTTGTAGTTTGACGTCGTTTTCTGATTTTTCGCTACTAATACCAGGGGGGATCTATCGGTAAGGAATTGTGAAACTCACATGTGAAGGGGCAGGCAGGTGAACATAATTTTCAATGCCGCTCTTGCTACTTTTTTCCTTACCGATTTGCTGCTCTTAGCTGTATATGTAGCTTTCGAAAAGTTTATTAGTTTGTTTTATTTACGCTAAAAAGCAGATGAATCCATTATCGGGATCAAAACAATACCAACAACAATTGCGCTGCGTGTTTGGGTTTGAGTTTCTGTCAACTGCAGCAGACAAAAATAGAGTTGCGAGTCCCTTGGCTCGAAATCAATCACACGCCGTTTGGTCCATGACAGTACAAACGTCGTGGACCAAACAGCATCTGCGGTAATGCACACATGTATGGAATTTGACAGCAATAGATCCCCCCTGACTAATACCATCAAATGTGTTCATCTGCCACACCTTTTTAAACCTCATTGGCCCTCGCTGAGGCTGTTTGCAGTAGGAATAATATTGTCAATTGCAAGAAAAATTGTCCAAACAATAAGTGCGCAATCGCTCATAAAAGTGCTATTTTAGCTTAAATCGTTTCGGTCTCTTCGGCGCACTTATTGCTTGGAAGATAACGAAAAAGTGCGCCGAAGATACCGAAACGATTTAATGCAAAATAGCACTTTATGAGCGAAATCGCACTTTGGATGGTACAGTTTTCCTTGCAATTGACAATATTGTGCTTCCCGAGAAAATATTTCGTTTTTCAGCTTCATATAGTTGTGCGCAAAGGTAAATCATGTATTATTGACAGTGTAAGCACGTGTAAGTTTTCTATGTTTATGCTCTTATTCTTTGCTAAGATAACATTTGTTTTGTTCTATTACGTACAGAGTTACAAACAACACAGTTACAATGTCTTACGTTAACCGAAAATGATAAAATTTAAATGCTGATTGCGTTTGTAAAAAATTTGTCCATGTTTGAACGGACAAACACGAAGCAAGCTACCCTAGCATTCAGCTGATGAGCGAGAGAGAAATATTGTTGCTTTTCTCATCACTCTTGCGTTGACAGTTTCTTACGAGATTTCGTGTGAGTGTAAAAGAGATACTTTGACTGCGAGCAACCAGAACAGAGCTGCGCGCAACTGTTAGGCGCACAACTAAACCTACGAAAGAAAAATTTTAGATAATAGTCGCAATATCAACAACATCAAATATCAAACTCCCGGACAGAGCTGCCATAAATACAGATATTTGTGCATGCATAAATTTGGGACCTTACCGTTTTCTCCGGAGTATTTAATTTTCACGATCTTATCTTTTAAATAACATAAATAGTTTATGGACTACTTTAAAATTCAGGAACATTAGTAGAGCCAGAAATCACAGCAACTGAAATAATTGATGGGTCCCAAACTTATGCATGCACAAATATCTGTATTTGTGGCAGCTCTGCTCCCGGATCCTCTCCTCCACTCTTTGCTTCTCTCTCTCTCTCTCACACTCCTACATAAACGAGCCCTAGCTAATGTCATTCTCGTTAGTAACGAAACCGCAAATTACTTCATTCTTGATGACTAGAGTAACTATATACAGAGTGACGACAATGTCAAAATTGGAATGATAGTTATCTGTTAGTGTCATTCCAATCGAGCAGACGACCTATCCGACGCGTATGCAGGAAAGAGAAAGAAAAACCTTGGAAAACCGCATTGCATACATTTGGGATGACATGTCGCCACTCTGTATATAGTAACTCTATTGATGACCTGTTTTAATCAACGGGATGGCAAGGTTGTCATCTCCCATATAAATATTTGATGCGTAACCGACATCACTGGCACTGGCACCCGAAAAATAGCCTGTTGTTGTATTGGCTGTAACTAATGATGGCAGTTTAAGTAAATTTAACCTGTTTAATGGAATTTATTGAATATTTTTGCGGTTTTGTAATGTATTATAGATTGTATAATATTTTTCTGTTAAATAAATGAAAATACGGCAATATATTGCGATTATTATCTAAAATTTTTCTTTCGTAGGTTTAGTTGTGCGCCTAACAGTTGCGCGCAGCTCTGTTCTGGTTGCTCGCAGTCAAAGTATCTCTTTTACACTCACACGAAATTTCGTAAGAAACTGTCAACGCAAGAGTGATGAGAAAAGCAACAATATTTCTCTCTCGCTCATCAGCTGAATGCTAGGGTAGCTTGCTTCGTGTTTGCCCGTTCAAACATGCACAAATTTTTTACAAACGCAATCAGCATTTAAATTTTATCATTCTCGGTTAACGTAAAACATTGTGACTGTGTTGTTTGTAAGTCTGTATGTAATAGAACAAAACGAATGTTATCTAAGCAAAGAATAAGAGCATAAACATAGAAAACTTACACGAGCTTACACTGTCAATAATACATGATTTACCTTTGCGCACAACTATATAAAGCTGAAAAACGAAAGATTTTCTCGGGAAGCACAATAAATTTACAGTTTCGGCGAAAGCGGAATGAAAATAGATGTTCGTTACGCTGAAATCCTGGCGTGCCATCCCGTTGGTTTTAATCAGCTAACTGGCACCTTTGGCGTGGTACACAAATTACGTAACGCAAAAAATCGGTTTTTTGACCCCCTCCCTCCCCTATGTAACATTAAGTAACGCTTGGCATAACCCCCCATTAAATTACGGCCCCACTGACAGCTGAAGAGCTAACTTGTGTGAAGAGTGGCGAATATATGATTTCTCGTTTACGCTAACGCTAACATGTTGGCATCGAAAACATTGCTGCCTGCCAGCTACTTGGTTTTAATCTGTTAACAAAAATTCTCATATATTGTTGTGTGAATGGCTGACCATATTTTACAAGAGCTCTGTTTAAGGCATTTGTATTAGAAATTGAATGCTTTTTAATTTTAATTTTTAAACAATCTTACAAGATGTTCATTAGGATCCAAGCTCGGATCCAAGTCTGGAATAGTGATGTCCGTTAATCGTTCGATTAATTCAACTAATCGAATAACTATAAAAATATTCGATTAATTTTTAATCGAATACTGCCAGCACGAGTAGTTGAATTAATCGAATAGTTCAAAGAAAATAATATGAATGCAAATAATCCCCGAATAATGGCCGCTAATCGTTCATAATCGTTCGATTAATCGAATAAATAAAAAAAGTATACGAATATTTCTAATCGAATACCACTAGTACGAATAGTTGAATTAATCGATTAGTGCAGACAACGCTCGCCGATTAATCGGTAATCGAATAATTGAAAATTTCGGACATCACTAGTCTGGAATAGTGTTTTGATGTCGCTGGGTCAATTATAAGGACTGTATCGAAAAGTCTTTAGCAACATGTATCCGTCAATAAAAATTAAATACGATTATAATTCCAATTTGTGTTTTCGGTTTATTGAAGATCAGTTCGTCTTGAAACAATAGTATGGCTTACATTAGTCAAAATCAGGGATGGAAGATCAGTGATTTTGATAAAATCTGTGAGTTATCGCTACACGCACAGATCATGACAAACAGTGCATCTTTAGCGTTGATCACAAGATTTTGTTCTCTAAACAGTCTCAGCAGTCGATCATAGTGTTACATTTTACCTAGCTGCAAGAAAAAAGGTCATACATGTTGTTTGTATTGCGATTCATACGATACACACAACCAATCGTCTGTATCTGTTATATTTCTCAACGCAATCATGCAATGAACATAATCTGACAAGAGGTTTGTCATAACCAGTGCGGATCACGACAAAGTGTTTGTCGCTTACAAGTAGTCATGTCAATGAATCTGAATCTGATCGCTCCTATGATCTGGATCGCTAGAAGCGATTTTTTTCCATCCCTGGTCAAAATATTAGGTTCTAAAGAATGAGCGCAATTTTGATGAAATGCCTTCCAGCAAATTCTGCACCTGCATTTGTATTTCCTTGGTACTGCTGTCCAATTTTTCTTGAAATCCTTCGTGCTTTGGGAAACTGTTCCTTCCCTACTGAGGATCCTCTTCACAATAGACCAGTAACGTTCAATTGGTCGGAGATAATTTGGTGGATTGATGCTTTTCTCCATTATTATTGTCTAAAAGGTACTGTAGTACAGGCCTAGCGCAATGTACAGATACCAAATTCGGCCAAAAGAGAGAGGGAGACTGATGCTGTTTATAGAAGGGCCACACTCTTTTTTCCAAGTATTCATCTTTGTAAATTTGAGCATTTATTGCACCTTTTGTGAAGAAAATACGTGAACGCAGACCGCAAGTACCGTCATCCGGGGCGAGATTGTGCCAAAAAAGCATATATTTTTGTTCTTTAGCTCAGTTTACACACAATTTAGGAACTAAGTTGATTTCAAACCTGTCAATATATACTAAATTGTTCAATTAACAACTACCGTAGAGATGGTTTAGTTACAATGAAACCTAATTTTACTGGAAGTGCATGAACTTTTGCACAATCTCACCCCTTCTAGGGGGTGACATTGTGCCAAAAACATAAAGTTAGGCTAAAAACCTAAACAGTGAACATTAGCATGTGTATAAACAATACACATAAATATCAGTATAAAATAGTTCACATGGGGCCATCCATGATCTAAGTGGACTATTAGGGGCAGGGGGTCGACCAAAAACAACGTATCATACAAAAAGTATGAACGAAAATAACCCGGAGAGGTGTGAAATAACTAAAAATGAGTTCGTAGTCAATGGACAGCCTTTATATAGCCAGTAGCATTTCTAGGGTTAACAAGGGGGAGATATATGAAGGGGTGTATCCTAAGGGGGCATACCTATTTGATCATTTAACAAAACTAACCATTACTTCGCTCAAGAACCCGCGGCCGCAGAACATGTGGCCTATCCCACCCCTTCCCCCCTCCTTAAAACTGGCAGTTTATACACGGTATAATATATTCGTCTTATATTAGAGCATATTAAAGTATCTGAAATTTCCAGAGAAAAAGAAAAAAATAGTTTAAATTGTTAAGCAGACCTATAATGTTGTTTGCTCCAAAATGGATGATGCAATCTAATTTATCAAAATATTGTGGTCAATAGTAAAGAATGTGAGTGTGCTGGTGTATACTGACGTATTTTTGTTGTGTATGTGAAATCTACAAATTGGATCGATCATTATGGCTTGGCACAATCTCATTCCCGTGAAGCTCGAAAAGTACAAAGTTTCGAAAAATATTATTTTCATAATCAAAACCTTTGCCAACGCATAATAACCTTTGAATACATTGTAAATGATTAGTTTATATACCTTCAAGATAGCAAGTTGATGCGATTTCTTGTTTGGGTTGGTTTATGCGGGACATTTTTTACAAGCGTTATTTCCGCGCATTTTTGATCGCGAACTTTGAAACCCTGTTTAGGCTAAATAGTTTGCTAATATTATCTGTGTTCCATTCTAAGTTATGAATAAATATGTTATGTTCATCATCATTTTGAATTTAGGTCACCAGTTTCTATAGATATAATAAATTTTCACAAATAAACATTTTCGGTTTTTGGCACAATCTCACCCCCGTGGCACAATCTCACCCCGGATGGCTGTACAAATAACTTGCCACATTCTAATTTTGTCCAATTTTTTCCAGGGCAATCGTACTGTCGGTATCGTTCACCTGCTCGTCCGCTTATTTCGTTTAGAATTTCGGCCCTGGAAGCGCTCTTGAATCTCGTTTGGCGTACGTTTCGTCGTCCATAAAGATGCACTTGTTGCTGTTGCCCTGTATCCGTTTATAATTCCGGAGTGATTCGTGATTGGGGCGCAACTAGCAAATTGTAAACAAATCGTTTTATTACACCATCAGCCTTAAGAAGACTGATAATATCCATAGCAAGAATCCTTTCTTCTGTTTTAATCGTTAGAATTATTTAAAGCAAGTTTTTAGTGATGGGCGATAGAAGTGTTTAATCAAAACAAAAGACAATTTGCAGTTTAGCCGCTTTCATTGTTATGAAGTAACAGGCTTATTTCCAAATCGTTTTGTAAACAAACGATAGTAAAGAGCGAAACTGCGTTGTTTTCAAAACACAGGCGCATTGTAAACAGGCAAAACTAAATAAAAAAATCAAAACAAGGCGAAACAGGGCTGGGCGAATCTTATTGTCAAAATACTTTGAGGCTCATTCCAAGGGGTCAAACTATAAAACTTAGATTTTGAGCTTGAATGCACAAATTTTATGCAGTATTGTTGTAAGATTATAAGATTGATTTATTCTACACCAATTTATGTCTTTAAATTCAATTTTTGTAACTTTTATTTAAATTATGACTTGAAAATGTACGTGCAAATTATCACAGTGATATTCCTCATTGTTTACACTTTGCTAGTTGCGCCCTTATCGCGAATCACTCCGGAATTTCCGTGCTCTTGTTTTGGCTCGAGATTATTGCTCTCTGGATTTCTTACGCACCTTACTCTTCTTGTGTGTCTTTAAGGAGTTCCTGACCTTGATTCTTTGAATCATCCCAATATCAAAAACATTCCATCAAGAAGACTGGCATCTCTTTCTCGTGCCCATACAAATGGCGAGCAACAGAAGCAACAGCGCACCCCTCCCGACAAAAGTTGAAGCTGTGTGTACATGTATTGGTGGGAAAATATGTATGCGAGCATTGCAATGCATTGCATACGTGTTTGTGTACGTCCATATTCTAATATACACACACTAGTATGTGAAAGTTCAACTTTAACTCGGTAGATAGCATTGCTGTTACTGTCGCTCGATTTTTAGCAGAGTTGCCACTCTTCTTGATGGGATGTTTTTGCCAATATGCACTTATTTCAAATCTCGCGTTGATACCGATCGGTGTCATTTGAAATGAGTTACAGAATCCACCAGGGGCTAACTGAAACTAGGTTTTCTTCCGGACCTAGGCAGATCCTTCAAGGTGAACTCTTTTCTATATCTGTCGATATATTTTTTACGCTTGTGTGGTGCATTTTAAACCGTTTTGTGGTTTGGTTGCAGGTAACACCGTTTTCAGTGCACCAAGTGCGCAGAATTTTCTTTCTGGTTTCAAGATCAATCCGAGGCATAGCGAAAAGGAAAAAAAGTAATCGAAACAAATCGATTGCACAACTTTTTTTAGATAGGGTATGTTGCTGTTTCGTCGTAATTGCCTATTCCCGTCCTATCCAACACAAATTATTAAACATATCAGCATTTTTATGATACACAATGCAAAATAGTAATTCCCTAATATTTTAGTTTGTTGTCTATCATACGCGATCAATCAAAGTGAGCTGAGATCAATTTAAATGCTTTTTATCATTAAAGAACCAGCCACATTTCCTACGTTTTTTCGTGCGACGAAGAAGAATATGTCGACTAATCGTTTTAATTTCCGTCATTCATAAATAAAAATAACTCACGCACCGCATTGTCGTTATTCTATAGCCAGGAAAACTTGCCTGACTTGCAGAAATTTTGCAGAATAACATTTGTCATGCCGTCCTACACAAATACATGCACGTTAGCTTCGTAAACATTGTTGTGGTTTTTAGTTCTGACGATGAAAAATTTTGATGGACGGATTTTAAAACGGTATGACGAATTAAACAAATAAAGTAAGTTGCGTAATTTCAATAATTTGCTTCAATAATCGCTTTTCAGTGATTTCAAAGTTCACGGATCGGAAGGTAAGTGTGTTTTAGTCAAAGCAGCACAAGAACTTCTGGAGTATGCATTAAATCCATCCAATAAATGATGAAAATTAGAATGGCTTTACTTACTACGACGGGAATTAGAAATAAACCCTATGTACACAAACTTTTGCTTGCACGAACACAAAAATAACTTCACCCATTTTTGAGTAAAATCATTTTCAACTTTTAACCAATTACTTTCCGATACAGTCCTTACAGCACCCACACACTAGAGATGGTTGAGTATGAAAATTTGAATACCCGAACCCGACCCGTACCCGATTAAGAAAAAAATTAAAAATCCGTACCCGACCCGAACTCGCAAGTTTATTATTTTTGATACCCGAACCCGACCGAAACCCGTCGGATACGGGATGGGCCCGGGTACCCGACCATCTTTAGTGTTAAATGTGGTCAATAGAGATACCCGACCCGACCCGTACCCGGTTTCGAAAGCAAAAATTAAGAACCTGTACCCGACCCGAACCCGCAAATTATTTTTTTTCAATACCCGAACCCGACTCGAACCCGGCGGGTACGGGTACGGGTGCGGGTTTCGGGCAAATTTTCCGCTACCCGACCATCTCTACCACACACTTAATAAAAGTACCGAGTTCGGTAAAATTTTTCAATTTCCCTGTCCAATTTAAAAAGAAAGATGAAGTTGTAGGTTAAAATATATAGGTGACGCTGGACTACGTAAGTCTCTTTGTAGTGATAGTAGCATGTATTCATGCTTGTAATCATTCGATTCTTCATGTATACATGCTATATGCAACATATATACATGCTACATGCGTTGTATGTAACATTTATCAAAGTAGTAACATTGCATACGTTCAATTCTCAAAAGATTGTGCATTTGACAACAATTTAACAAAATCTAGATCACAAACTATTGCTTTCCTGCCACCTTACTGAAATTAAAGATTGTTTTTATTATCCATGGTTCCCCACGTTGAAGGGATTTTATCAATTCAATCCTATTTTATCAACAGCACATCTTTTCACTACACTTCTAATGAAATGGCATGCATGCGTATTTACACAGAGTCGTATTATAAACGAATAACGAACCCTACAGCTGTAGCACATTTTTCCAACACAGATATCAAATTCGCCGAGGTATAATCGTCTCGCAGTAAAGAATTTGCGATCTGTTGGGACGACGAACTTGTGTCATTTGTTCTGGCACACTTCCCTAACACAGATATCAAATTGGACTAGGTTTAATCGCGTTCGTAAGAAATCTGTTGGCACGAGGGAGCTTTGTTAGTGATGTCCGAAATTTTCAATTATTCGATTACCGATTAATCGGCGAGCGTTGTCTGCACTAATCGATTAATTCAACTATTCGTGCTAGTGGTTTTCGATTAGAAATATTCGAATATATTTTTCATTAATTCGATTAATCGAACGATTATGAACGATTAGCGGCCATTATTCGGGGATTATTCGCATTCATATTATTTCCTCTGAACTATTCGATTAGTTCAACTACTCGTGCTGCCAGTATTCGATTAGAAATTATTCCAGTATTTTTATAATTATTCGATTAGTTGAATTAATCGAACGATTAACGGACATCACTAGGCTTTGTCACTCTTTCTGGCGCACTTCCCAAGCACAGATATCAAATTGGTATAGGTTTAAATCATCGTAAAGAATCTTCCAACCAATCACGAAGCGAGAATTCTGGTAAAACATAGGTTCATTATTTTCAATTTTTCAATAGTTCAACAGAAGATTTTCCGATTGATTGGTGTAAGAATATTGAAAATCGATTGGAAAACCGCTGAGCTATTAGCGCTCAAAACCTATCATTTTTCGTGACGCTCGCATTTTTCGTGACGCTCGCATTTTTCGATTTTTTGGAATGACACCCTATCTCGAAACTTGCCGTAAGGCGTAGTCCTACGTCAAAAACAACAATGAAGTAATTTGCGGTTTCGTCACTAACAAGAATGACATTAGCTGCGGCTCGTTTATGTTGGAGTGAGAGGGGAGCGAGGAGTGGAAGAGACGATCCGGAGGAGGAGTTTGATATTTGATGTTTTTGATATTATTCCTACTGCAAACAGCCTTTTTTATTTATTCCATTTTGGCACAGACCATAGGTGATCCATAAAGCCGCAAACAGCCTTAGCGAGCGCCCCAGCCAATGTCAAAAAATCTTTATATGTGTGCGTGATGGAATACTTCATGTAGAATGTTTTTTTTGGGCCGTATTCACTACGGCCCGCGATATGTGCGTTGCTGACAGTTGCTGCTAAAAGGGATAGGGTTGCCAGTCCCATGTTGTAAACACATGAAAGGTAATCTTCAAAGCAAGGCAAAGCCTACAGGGGTTAAACAAAATGATCGAGAAAGGCAAAATTTTAACGAAATTTAAACGGCCATAATTTCTACGAAATTAGATCGTTGTTGATGAAACTAATTGCTTTCGACGGGAATTTTTTGACGTAGGACTACGTCTTTGTTTACTATATTGGGACTGGGTAGCACTTTGTGAAAACGAAAATAGAAGTGTAACGTTTGAATGAAAGATTTCAAATGCTAATAACTACTAAACTACTGAGCGAAACTGAACAATTTATATATCGTTGGATAAAATAACCAGCAAATTTTATGGAAGGGGCAAGAGAGCAATTTTAAGGAGGGTGTAAGAGGAGGGCTCCTATACAAAGGAAGCACAAATTTCCTCAAAATTCGAAAACTAAACAAGTAAATGGAACCAAATTTGGCATGTGGGGGTTTCAGAAGGCAAGAATATTTTCTGTGGTGAATTGAGACTCCTACCCTCTTTAGGAGGGGGTCTCCCATACAAATAATATACAATTTTTCTCATAACTCGAGAACTAATCAAGCGAAAGGAATCAAGTTTGGCATGTGGGGTTTTTGGAGGTAGGAATTTTTTCTATGGTGTACTGACATCCCTTCCTCTTCTAAGAGGAGGGACTTCCATACAAATGAAATAAAAAATTTCTTCATAACTCGAGAGCCAATCAAGCAAATGGAACCAAATGGAAGGGTACGTGGGGGGTTTTGGAGGCAGGGATTTATTTTATGATGGTTTGAGACCCCTCACCCCTGTCGTAGGAGGATAAGGACTCTCATACAAATAAAACAGAAATTTTTGCGCATGCGCCATAGTTTCTGCTATGTAACAAGCGATAAGCTGTGAAAGTAAACTAGTAAAACCTTCTCGGAGCAAAAGACAGTGAATCGACACTGTTAACTTACGTGCCTGTTGCCATTCATGTCAAAAGAGAAGGCCATTCTGAATATTTCGCTCTTCTCTTTTAAACAATCACTTAAACAATCGCACTCACAGATTCTTATAAACATACATATGCCAGAAATGCAGTTTTCATTGGTTTTTGATCTAATGATCTGAAATTGTCCTACGTAGTGATGTCCGTTAATCGTTCGATTAATTCAACTAATCGAATAATTATAAAAATATTCGATTATTTTTTAATCGAATACTGCCAGCACGAGTAGTTGAATTAATCGAATAGTTCAAAGAAAATAATATGAATGCGAATAATCCCCGAATAATGGCCGCTAATCGTTCATAATCGTTCGATTAATCGAATAAATAAAAAAAAGTATACGAATATTTCTAATCGAATACCACTAGTACGAATAGTTGAATTAATCGATTAGTGCAGACAACGCTCGCCGATTAATCGGTAATCGAATAATTGAAAATTTCGGACATCACTAGTCCTACGTCACCCTTTCGTACAACCCTTAGGGCGGTATACCTTGTAGTTTTTTAGTTTTTCTAATATATTTTGAGATTCGCAGTAGCCTTTGGACACCGGAGATATTTCGGCAGTGTACGCTGAAAACTGTTTTTTTTCATCGCTTGTATAGTTTTCTGTCATGAAAATTGAGTAATATTAATATTTTGTCCCAATAAATCAGCAGGTTTTAGGTAACCCGGAATATCTCCGGTGTCCACTGGCTATTGCCTTATTTACCAATGTCTTATTTTATAGAGGTTATGACCGTTTGAATTTCGTCAAAATTTTGTCCCAATCATTTTGTTTAACTCCTATACGCAAGGATGCCACATATAATTCTGTGTTTTTGACGTAGGACTACGTCTTACGGCAAGTTTTGAGATAGTGTCATTCCGAAAAATCGAAAAATGCGAGCGTCACGAAAAATGAAAGGTTTGAGCGCTAATAGCTCAGCGGTTTTCCGATCGATTTTTAATATTCTTACACCAATCGATCGGATAATCTTCTAAGAATTGACCCAAATGAAGAAAAGTATGGAATGATGTAGAACTATTGAACTATTGAAAAATTGAAAATAATGAACCTATGTTTTACCAGAATTCTCGCTTCGTGATTGGTTGGAAGATTCTTTACGATGATCTAAACCTATACCAATTTGATATCTGTGCTTGGGAAGTAAGCCAAAACAAGTGACAAAGTTTCCTCATTTCAACAAGATTTCTTAACACCGCGGTTAAACCTAGACCATTTTGATTTCCTTGCTTGGGAAGTAGGCCAGAGAGAGTGACAAAGCCCCCTCGTGCCAACAGATTTCTTACGAACGCGATTAAACCTAGTCCAATTTGATGTCTGTGTTAGGAAAGTGTGCCAGAACAAATGACACAAGTTCGTTGTTCTAATAGATCGCAAATTCTTTACTGCGACTGCTAGACGATTAAACCTAATTGTGTTGGAAAAATGTGCTACAGCTGTAGTGTATGTAGTGTAGGGTTATAATACAACTCTGTATGAATACGCATGCTTGCCGTTTCATTAGAAGTGTCCTGAAAAGATGTGCTGTTGATAAAATAGGATTGAATAGGTAAAATCCCTTCAACGTGAGGAACCATGGTTAATAAAAACAATCTTTAATTTCAGTAAGGTAGCAGAAAAGCAATAGTTTGTGTTCTTGATTTTGTTAAATTATTTTCAAATGCACAATCTTTTGAGAATTGAACGTATGCAATGTTACTACTTTGATAAATGTTACATACAACGCATGTAGCATGTATATATGTTGCATATAGCATGTATACATGAAGAATCGAATGATTACAAGCATGAATACATGCTACTATCACTACAAAGAGACTTACGTAGTCCTGCGTCACCTGTATATGCGGTCGTGTCTTGTACACAACCCCTCCGATTTTATACGAGTACAGGACGATTGTGGAGCTAATGCTACGATCCTATTGAATTGACTCTAACAACCTCTCCCAGTCGAAATTCGATCATACGTTACGACGACAGGCTTGTTGGAGCAGCATCGTACCTCGTAGGTAACGATTGACGTGGAAGAAGTAGGTAATCTTCATATGATTCAAATTTCCATGAATGTTAAAACGTTGTTAGATACTCCTGTTTCTGTATAAATTTATCTTGTGGAAAAATCTGCATTAATAAACTGAAAACAAATTATCTTTGTAATTCACGTTAGTAAATATGTACCTAAAATAACCCAAAGCATGGAAAGTGCGCGTAGTCCGTGAATGGAAGGAATGGTGTCATTGCCAACATTTTTATCACAAATTGCTCGAAAGTTTGTAACAATCGAAAACGATAGAAGTAGCTCAGTCCATACACCTGAAAAGTAAATGTGTTGGATTTATGCAATTATCATGAGTAATTTGTTCTCACTTAGTTTTTCGTCATCATTGGAAGTAGGTTCAATAGCGAGATTTTCATCCGAGTTATTGTTATTTACTCCTGTGGGAATGCTGAAGGCATCGCAATTTGTTTTGGCTGCCTTGTCTGGAAGGTTTCGCGTGAGGTCGTATGTAGTACAGCCTAGTCCGGAAGAGGATTCTGAATTTAAATCTTTGGAATACTTTTTCATTCGTAGGTTCTCTTCATATCTCTTCCTCAGTATAAGATCACAGCCTGTACCTCCAATTAATAATAGCGTTACAATGACAGTAGCAGCGCTGAAAGTAAATGATTGGATCGTATAAATAAAATAATTTAACGTCTTTTATAGAAGCAGGTTATAGTCGAAAAAAAAGGAATAGTACAGAACAAAGGGATGTACATGAACAGACAGATTAAATCTTGTTGTTTTACGTCTTACGCATATTTCATGCGGCCACGCGAAAATTAAACATATTTTTTTTATGAGAAGAAATTTTTTTTTCTTTGTTTGTGATTGGTTTTGGATGAAACAAAGCACAGTCATGGCGCATCGTGACATTTCGATGTGAAACGCAGTAACTATGAAACTATAAAATTGCAATCATGCAAAGATCGCTAATAGAATAAGGTAGATTATTTACAATAAGTTAAACGAAAAAGGTACCAATTAATACTGAAAATGTATCGTTTGAGCCGCAATTCTAGAACTGAGCTCAAAATAACTTTTACGTTAACAAAGGTGAATTAGAGTAACTTGGTTTGGTTATTTCGAATCATTTTTCAATATTTGATATTTGCATATTTATGATGAGCGATAGCTGCTTCCATTGAGAAATGGCAAAATGTCTTGCTTATTTAGCGACTGCTGGAGACAGTTGGAGTATCTTTATAACCGGAATAATAAAATATGCTATCCGTTGATATTTTTCAATCGGTCGAGAGTAAGGTTTCCTCGATTTTCGGTAATAACTAGCAGGTGAACGAAAATTTTGAGCAAAAACTTAATATTGTCTTTCTTGTCAAATCTCATTTCTCCGAAAATATGGTTACCCTTAACTCATTTCATTTTTAATTTTTTCTCGATAATTTGAAAGGGATTCATTTTTAATTTCATTCTGAGAATTATGCTTAAAATTAAAACTAAAGGTTGTGCTTTGGTACGGGAACCACATGCTTAAGGTACCTATATTAAATTATCCCATGCTTCCTAAAAAAATGGGAAAACCAAACATTAAGGTAAATATTAGTTTTTAAGTAAAAAAAATGTATTTAAACTTCTCTGCAAAACAAAAATTGGAATAACGAAAAAGGATGGATCAAACTTGCGATAATTTTACAAGCTAGAAAAAGAAGTGATTGCTTGAACAGCTCTTGAGATATTTGCAAATACTTTGAATTTGAAACCATGGTTTCGAAAATAACTAAAACTAGTATTCCGCTTAAATAGTTTCCGTCCGTGTAGTGTGGTGAAATTGTTTGGCCAAATTGGTGCTGCATAAAGCACTGACGTTCTAAAAATCTTTGTAATTCAACAGTTCACTTTTCAAACAAAGACTATGGTTTTTGTTTGTGATAAAAAAGAAACATCTCATATATTAACTACATTTTCCTTATATGCTTTCAATTTGGTACTAAAGGTGAGTTTCGTTTATTATTAGTTACTCCGAGGTACGTAACCTTGTCAAGCCAACGTAAAACAGTCTCATTCATCTTGATAACGTGATTCCTTGTTCGAAGAGAAATTTAAGATGAATCTAACTTTAAAAGAATTTGGATCAAATCAAGAATCCTGACAGACTACTCGATCAGGAGGCCATAACAAGTTTATTACAATTTTATAATACTTTCGGAGATTTATATCACATTATTGTGCCACAAATCGGAAATAAACTGATCTGAAAGCAATAACCAACTGTAACAGATTCCGCTAGTTGTTATTTGTTCAGGTTGAGCAATATAGGTTCTACTATTAAAAATGATGTGCATCACTTTTATAACAAGATATGTCATATTTTTTAAATAACTGGAAATATTTACATTTAGTCTTGAACACAATCGAGTATAAATCAGAATCGAGTGTAAACTGGATGCCAGTAATGTTATAATTTTTGTTATTTTACTCATTTACAGATGATAATTTATACCTACATTTGATATAATTTGTCTAACTTATTTAAACTGTTGTTAATAAAATAATATAGGCTGTAATAAGTTTGTTAGGTTCTCTTGTCCAGATATCTGTGCAGTTCAAGTTGGTAATTTTGAAAATTAAATTTGGAAAAAAGTATAGCAATTTTGCAACAAAACTCTTATATTAAATATTGTCACCTGCTTTTACAGTCACATAAATTTTACACAAATATTAGACAAAAGTCAAGCATTTGTGTAAAACCTGAAATGAACGCCGGAAAACTAATAAAATTTATAAAATTAAAACTAATAACATTTAAGGTGTTTTTGAAATAAATATCGTATCTTTAATTATTTTCTCGTTCGTAACTGCTCGGCCACTTCATACCTCGGAGTAAGAATCAAAAAATACAATTTAAAAATAGCAACTGAGTGAAAAATTAGTGAGCAATAAATAAAGTAGGTAGATGAAAATGTAAAATATTGGAATAATTATGATCGATATGGCTGGAATGAGTACTTGCTAATGTTTAACAACCACAATTACAATAAAATCTGGAACGTGAAGTCTTCCCATAGAGAAAAATTATTTAATGTCGGTGATCTCACGCCTAGTACTTGGAAGTTCTTTTCAGCAGATTTGCTCGTACGGGTCATTTGGATAACGTCGCTTAACTGGCAGGATCCAGGTAGGCAGAGACCCATTAAAATGGTCCTTGGCTATAATTAATTAGGAATATTAGTGAAAGTGATTATAATAGAATTTATTCAATTTAAATGTCGCTAGATATATCTTCTTTCAAGAGCTAATTTATTATTTAAATTTATTGAATCAAATTTTTTTTGTATGGCTCCTATACATATGGCATCACCAAACAACTGACACTCCAAGTATGATGGATGTTCAGTATCAACAACACATTGTGAAAGAAAGTGGAATTAAACTTTTAAAATTAAGTTCAATGTTTGCACGTAGATTTTTTTTTAATTTTTAGGGTAGTGCTAATTCAACAAATTTGCCGAAAACTACTTCTAACGATCTTCATTCATAAATCTGCAAAAATAAATTCGTGTAGTATTTATGATTTGGCCATTGAAAGAAAATAGATGTAGCGATTCATAAGCTTCCTGTAGAGACAACTTTTTTTTGTTACCGGTCCAAGCCTATACGTATTGTTTAGTAAAACTTTGAGCATGTAAAAGCCTGGAACAAACGGTGGGTTTTCGTGCATCATATCCGAAGAACCGAGAAAATTTCCGTTAATGTACGTTAAATCCGTATTTTTTGTTGTCATCGTAAGGTTTTTGCTAGAGGTATTTTTCCGGTGAATAAAAGAACATTGTGTGATGGATCCAGTCCAGTAGTTATTTCCCCAGAAAAATCCTTTGTTGTATTTTCCGGATGAATCGTCCACTGAAATGAAACAATGGATATCTCTGGTAAGCAATTATGTAATAATAAATATATTAAGTAATGTAATAAAGCACTGGTACTGCGTCAACTAAATACATTGGGAAAGAAAGTGTTGGCGGGACCTGGGAAAACCCAATTTATTTCTCCTATTTATTGATTGGTAAAGCAGTTGAATAAATTGTTCAAAAAGTTTTTTGACGTAGGACTACGTTTCAGTTTACTATACCGGGTAACACTTTGTGAAAACGAAAATGGAAGTTTAACTTTTGAATGAAAGATTTCAAATGCAAACTAATGGGTAGCTACTATACTACTGAAGTATACCTTGTAGTTTTTCTCTCTCTAGTGCGCTGGCTTGGCCTTAAATAAAAGAAAATATTTTCCAGTGTCTGTTTTCGAACTGATAAAGCCTGCAAGTCGCAGGCAAAATACGTGTCTGTCGCGAATAAATAAAAATACCTAGAAGTATTTCATTTGGAAAAAGTTTTCTTTTATTTAATTTCAGGTTTCGGATTCTATTAAGACATTCCAAAAAATTTCATTTCTGATAGAATGCTGCCGATAGCATTTAACCAGGCTCCAGGCTTCATTTTCAGTTTTTTGCTCAGTAGATGCTCATTTGGCTGCAGCATCTCAATGAAACAGAATTCGTAAAAGTAGTGTAAAACGCAATTGTAGAGTTAATTATTATCTACATTGTTGTCGAAGAAAGTATAGTTATATCTTTTGTATTTACGGCGCTATGGGGCTGCTACCCCGTTGGAAAAGAGCGCACATTTGGCTACCAACGGGGTAGCAATCGCATAGCGCCGTAAATACAAGGGATAAAACTATACTTTCTTCAACAATAATTTAGATAATAAGGCTTATACAAATTTGAAAAAAAGTTTATGTCACCCCCCCCCCCCCCTTCAAAAATTTTCGAAATTTGAAGGGGCAAAAAAATAAAGTGCAATAATGTTACATTCTTTAATGGTAAGCAGATTTTTACAATTCAACAAGTTTACATCTCTAAATTACACAATTCGTGCAAAGTTGAAGTAATTTACCCGTTAGTCTCGATCAACTATCCTAGACCATCGGTGCTTTCTGATTCCTGCTACAGGTCACAGGCAACTATTGTGCTTAACCTTTAAGTTCCGACGCCAAAAATTGGGGTGCTTGGAATTAGACTTTTGGCCCATTTACTTTAAATTTTGTTCCATTTTAATTCAAATTGCTTCAAAAGAACCGAATTAGATTGAGGCATCAATCAACTAAACAATGTATTAGTGAAATTGGCTACCTCTTTTGACGAAGATATTCCGAATTGCTGTGGGATTATATTTTACTGTCATAGGTAGTAGATAAGATTAAAATAGAAATACAACATATTACACACTTCGGAACATCAGCTTTCGGTGTTTTCGGGGCTGTCCGTAGTGTCCATGTACCTACCCTAATTTTTAATGTAAGGGACGAAAAACTTAAAGATAAATTTTTTTCCATGCATTGGACGCATGCAGAAAGGATGTCACTGAACTGTTCGAAATTTTTCTGGATATTGTCATGTTGTGATTATCATTGGGATCAACGGTGGCCCCGACCATTACATCAAATCAAGTCATGTTAAGTTATATTGCTTTTTTATTGAGCTTTAGTATGGAAATTACGAAGGCGGAATTAAATTGGAATAACACTTTCATTGCTAGGCAGTCGAAACAGTTTATCTCTCCAAACATTTCAATAGTTCGCAAAATCCTAGAGCTTTCGAAGAAAGAACTAAACATTTATACTGATCTTATAACAGGACATTGTCCAAACCGCTATCATCCGTAGCTTATGCCAGGTGATATATGTCGATTCTGTGGCAAAGAAAAAAAGACTCGGAACACCTGTTATGCCGATGTCCGGCATTTTTCAATTAAAGATCAAGGTTCTTCGACAGAGTGCTGTTAGAAGCCCTGATATTTGGAAAACAGCTCCCAGCGCAGTACTGCACTTCATCCGAAGTGCAGCATCGCACTGGACAAATGCTACTAATCAAACAATGACAATCGCTTCTGATAGTGCCGTTTGCATCCTTAACCGTTATGTGTGCGACAAAAAAAAACACCTTTAGCAGGGCGACAAGGGTACCCGGGTACCCAAAATTGATATTGTTATAACATCAACAATTTTAAACCGATTTTGATAAAATAGGTGTTATTTGATTTGTTAATTTATCTAGTTTTGAATTATGTAGCCATTTGGCCATTAAAAGATTTACGGGGTCCGAAAATCCGGAATTCCGACAGAGTGTCCGCTGTGAGGTAGGGAACTGTTTGTATTGCAGGAAAATCTGTCATGCGGATATAAAAACTCTAAAAATTCATACAATGAACTATTTCATATAATGAGATGAATCAGGTTGGCCATTCCGGAGTAGGTTCCTGTGGGGTCATGGGTGGCCAGTCTAGGATTGGAGGTAAAACCTAGCAATATGGGTATCAAAGTTCTTGGAATTAGTTCGGGAGGTGATATTTTTTACATTTCGATTGGTTATTTCGAAAACGGTTTCTACGGGGTCACAGATCATACCGCAGGAATCAAGATAATGCTTAGCATTATCAGAACAGTTCAAAACGTAGAACTATCCGTTATACATTTGGAACCAGTTCCGAAATTATTAATCAGTACTAAACTGGCCATATCAGTTCAAAACATCTAAAAGATCCGCTAAACCAATCCTAATATTGGATTAGGCACCCAACTGGCCATCTGTAACCCTACAGGAACCCAATTCTGGAATGGCCAATGAGATCTAAAGTCACCAATTTATATAATAAGATGAAAAAAGGGTCCACAATGTCAAGTTCAAAGCTAATAGCTTTGCTGAAAGCTGATATTCTTTCAAAACAAGCGGCTTCCCACGTTTTACCGGACGTTGCTCCGGAATTACCGATTCCCGGGAACTACATGTCATTTGATGGCCAAATGCTTTGTCTAATCAAAACTAGATAAATGTACGAATCAAATGCCACTGGTTTCATCCAAATCGGTTCAAGATAGCCAAAGTTATAAACATAGCAAATCATGGGTACCCAGGTACCCTTGTCGCCCTCCTACGTAATAAAAAAATTCAAGTGCCTCTCATTGGTAATCCCCTTTATGGATATGCACCAAAAAAAACTTCAATTACTTAAGATCAACGAGTTCTACGATGTCGCAAAATTTTAATGACGTATGTTTTAAATTGAATGAGTTATAACTATTTTAAAACTGAAAAGGTACCCGGGCATTGGCGTAGCTAAGAACTTTCCCTGGAGGGGGCCTAGGGGGTGCCTTCCAAAAAAATTTTGGTTATGATCCTGTTACTCTGGCTGTCACCGATAGCACAAGGTTTTGTAGGGAAATACAAGGCGGGCTTGATGAGGGTCCATGCAATTATCAGATATGTCGGGAGTACAACCCGTCCGCGTGATTTCAAAGCAACATACGATACAGTCGATCGAGACCAGCTATGGCAGGTAATGCACGAACACGGTTTTCCGAATAAACTGAGGCAACAGAGCAGAGATACATTGGAGAGAGTGTTGTGTTTCATGTGCATCTCGGGGATACTTTCGAGTTATTTTGAGACGCGCCGAAAGTTGGGACAAGGTGACGGCTTATTTTGCATGCTATTCAACATCGCACTTGAAGGGGTGATCCGACGAAATCGGAATCTAGCATAAACGTAAATGCGGTCAAGACCAAATAGCAAATACTCAAAGGAAACAAACGCGTGCCTCTCGCGGATGGTAACTGTTGTTGGCGACGAAGTAGAAGTGGCAGATGGGTTCGTGTATTTGGGATTGCTGGTGCACACGGAGAACAACACTAGTAAGAAGATCTAGTTGCGCATTTAAGCGGGAAATTAGGCTTCCTTAGCCCTTCGCAAAACGCTAGGCATACACTATTTTCGGTACTGCGGACGATATTTGGCGGAGTACAAACTGAAAGCGGAGAGTAACGGAGACATATGAATCATGAGCTACAAGCACTGTTTGGAGAGATTGCCATCGTCATCTGGCGAAAGTCAGTAGGCTACAGTGCGACGAAAATAGTTCTCTTTAACAACTGTACCAGCATCAGGAACAGAGGGGCTCAACGTGATGGCTCGACCAGGTCGAAAGTGATTTGCGACTTTTGTGAGTGGGAAATTTGCGACGAGTGGCCCAAGATGTAGTTGAATGGAGACGAACGCTTGAAACAGCATGAGCCGGGGTGGCTACTAAGCTACTGACGACGACGACAACTACGCTTTTGCGATGCCTAGTGAAAAAGAAAATATCTACACAGCGGGAACATATACACTGAGTTTTTTCCCGGTTTCCAATTCCAATGAGGAAAATTTCTGGAGGGGGCCTGCAGAATTCTTGAGGGGGCCTGGTACCCCAGGCACCCCCTCTAGCTACGCCAATGTACCCGGGTACCCTGTTGCACACATAACGGTTAATATATCAAAGATAAACACGTTATTGTTGAGATCCAGCATCAGCTGAGGAATGGGCTGATATTCATATGACTGAAAGGTTGACCAAAAACAAGCGGTTTCACACGTGAATGGTGTCAGAAATTTTTTTCTTAAAAAATGTTAGTAGCATTGCACATGCGTTCCAAGTAAAACAGGTTTTAGGGACCCAAATTACCATTTTGACGAGAAGATTAGATTCCGATACTATTTTGTGGTTATCGAGTTCTGAACTAATAAGTGACAGAGATTTGGATTATTCTAAAATACAAGGTAACTAATCGAGTGACATGCAAGTAAAAAACAAAATTCAAATGAAGGTCAAGTTATACGTTTATGGCTCTCTAAGGTGATCCTGTAGCACTCCACTATTTTCAAGTTGATTCATCTCTGCCAGAATACTTATTTTATGTGCTTGGATCAAAAAATGTTGAAAGTAGTTTTGGTTTGAACTAAAATTTAAGTACTGTACAACTTTTTTGTATTGAACTTTTATTAATCTGGAAAAATATACACTGGTTTCTTCTCCTTTGTTTAGTTATTGAAGGTTTGATGTTATTATTTTTTTCTTGCCCCCCCCCCCCCCTTGAGCAATATTTTGAGACCAGGACATAAACTTTTTTCCAAATTTGTATAAGCCAATTGGCAGCCTTTATACTACATTTTCGAATTCTATTTAGTTGAGGCGCTGCAGTCAAATGAACATCTACTGTGCAAAAAACCGAGCATGAAGTATCCGACCATCTGTAGTTTATGCCAATGTTTTTATGATAAACCACGCTGTGCCAAGCAGCATTATGCCAAATGAATTTATGTTGAATGGGCGGCTCCGGTTCTCATTATATTGTGACGGAGTGACGATTGGCTCAAATGCTAATTCATAAAAATGTGTTTTGTAGTTTTGTAAATTCTGTGATATTTGTGCATTCATAAATTTAAAGCTAAGCAAAGTCTGGAAGCTAATTCCGTTATCGAAATTTGACCTTCTGTTTTTATACGACAGACTTCGCAACCAGCTGTTAGAATACAGGACAGTGCGGGGTTAGTGCTACGATCCTATTGACTCTAACAGCCTCTCCCAGCCGAGATTCGAACATACGCCGACTGGCTTATTAGACCAGCGTCTTACCTCGAGACCAACTGGGAGGTTGCATAAATTTGGGACCCATTAATTATTTCAGTTGCTGTGATATCTGGTTTGTTGCTCAACGTGACTACCAGGCCAGAGCTGCCACGAATACAGATATTTGTTTGTTTGTTTGTTTATTTGCATAGTAGCGTAAAGGAAACCCTTTATAACTTGCTACCAGCGATTTTATCATGGATATTTACATTATTTTTCTTATTAACTACATACACAAAATTCTGAATTAGTCACGATTCCAATATTCGAGACAGCCCCTCTTGAAAACTACTTCCGACGTTGAGCGTTTGATTGTATCAGGTAGTGTATTCCAGTTGACTACACCTTTGACGAACAGCGAGCTGGAATAACTAGCCGTGTTGTTAGGTGGCATTATAAGATTTTGTAAACGATGCCCCTGGAACGGCAGCAGTTTCTGTAGTTTCGGAGAACGCGTTGCTATCAGTTTTCGCAGGAACATACATGAGCGATGTGAGTAGAAACTAGTCAATGGGCAACCGAGCAAATTGATTTGAAGGTGAGTAACGCGATCGTAGCGACTCAGTCCGTATACAAAGCGCACACAACAATTTAGGGCTACACGCAGCCTATCCATATCACCTGAACGAGCATTAAGCAGCAGTGTGTCACCGAACATAAAATGTGGCAGGATTAGTGCTTTAAAAAGCTTTAAACGTGTGTCTACAGGAACGAAAGTGGCACAACAATATAGTGAGCGTAGAGTACCGTAAATTTTACCGCATTGTTGGCTAACCAAATCTTCCCATTGCAGATCGGCTCGAAACGCAAATCCCAGATTTTTTGCACTCTCCGTCCATTCTATGGTCTGTCCGTCCAAGATAATCGTGGGTAGTAGATTTGATGGCACCACCCTACGCCTTCCCTTCACGAACAGTGCCTTGCTTTTAGATTGATTGACGAACAGCTGATTGCGTTGAGACCAGGTCGCAATTCTTTCTAAATCCTCATTAACTAGCCGCCCTAGCTCATTGGGAGGCATTCCACGAGAATGCAGGTACAGTTGAACATCGTCCGCGTACAGTTGAATCGAACAATACTTTAGAACGGATGGCAAATCGTTGATGTGGCAACAGAACAGTAAAGGACCAAGTACGGAACCTTGTGGTACACCAGAGGTAGTAATGCCGATTTCAGAATAGTGGTCTCCACAGCACACGGTATGGGTACGCTCCTTCAGATACGACTCCAACAAGGTTACAGCTGATATGGCAAAATTGAAGTGAGATTTTAGCTTCGAACAGAGCCTATGATGCGATATAGTATCGAATGCTTTCGAGAAATCCAATAATACCAGAACCGCACTGCCCTTCTTATCGATAGCATTTGCAAGATCATCGTATACACGGAGCGTTGCAGTTTGAATACTCTGTCCTTTGCGAAATCCTGGTTGATATTCCGTTAGCAGATTGTTCTCCGAAATGTATGATATGATTTGCTGCTCTAGAAGCTTCTCAAATGCCTTAGATAGGGCGCACAAAATGCTAATCGGTCTCAGGTTTGTTAAAGATTTTAATTGTGGTTTCTTTCTTAGGGGTATCACTTTAGCATGTTTCCAACACTTGGGGAATATCGAGGTTGCAATAATCCTGTTGAAGATAAACGTGATTTGATTTACAACTAGCGGTAGGATTATTTTGACAAACTTGATCGGCAAGCCGTCAAACCCGATTGCATTATATTTGATGTTCCATATTACGTTGACGACCTCCCAATAATGCACTGGACGAAACTTGAAATCATGAGGCGAATCAGTCGATAATCTCCATGGTCTGCTGTGGATATTTGTGCATGCATAAATTTGGGACCCATCAATTATTTCAGTTGCCGTGATTCCCGTTAACAGGAAACTAGCAGTCATTAACTTTTCGTCGGTGAGCTCAATTTCGGAAGCAGTTTTTGGGCCCAAAAGCGGGATACTATTCATGAAAATGTAAATATGTACTGCATACTTCTTGCCAATCTGAACACAGCGAATATATTTTCATGGACTGAATTTTTTCAAACAAAAAAAACTGCTTTTGGAATTGTCAGAATCGATGACAAAGATTTTAAAATTGTTTGTTGTTTCTGGCAGACTGTGATATATTTTGTAGGGCAGAAGCTTATTCTTTACAACCAGGTATATTTTATATATTCAACAAAGTTATAAAATATATATGTAAAATGTTGTTCTAATTAAAAAAACTAATTTTTGCTGCTTTGACAAGCAAAAGTCTTATGACTAACGGCATTCTAAATGTGTTGTGCGTGTTCTGCTTGTGTTTCAACCACACTTTCGCGATTTATTAGAACCGTAACGAACATAGTAGAACCAACGCGCGATATAAGTGGATTGATTTGATCTTGAAATACTTTACGTTCGCGTTTCCATCGGATATGAAATAATAAATTCAGTGGCAAACAATACTAGTGTAAATGACAGTAGTGTGCACATATTTTTGATAGCATGCAATAATTGTTTCTGGCCGCTAAAACCAATCTTGGTACTACTTGATCTTATGTTTTTTATTACACAGACATCACGGTCACCTGTTAGGGGCTTTTGCTAGGATTCTAATAATTCTTACAGCCTCTCCCAGTTGAGATATGAACATATCTCAATTCAGTGATCACTCAGTAGTTTAAGACACATTTCATAAATTAAATTTTTCCATTGCACTATTTAATTGGCAAAATCCTTTAATTCGTACTTTGTACTTACGTGTAAGTTTATGCAGAGTTCGGAATGTGGTGTGGGAGGACATGTGGAAATATGAAAGGTGACGTCGACAACGGTGTTTCGAATTGAAGATCTATCAATCCTATTTAAAGGGTCGTTAATGATTAAAAAAAAAAAAGATCTGCCAATCAGGCCACAGCAGTTTTCGTTGGCTTTCCACCGAAACGCATCATGTTTCACATGCGTACACTTGTACGGATCTGACGTTTGAATTGAAAATTCCTGTTTTGGTTAGTAGGATCTGATTTGATTTGAGCACCTAGAAGGGCTGCCTGCTTGATCCGTGTGAAGTTAAATATGAGGCCAGCAGCCGACGATGTACAGGATGATCTACATCAAGCTTACCCCGCATATGGTGCTGCATATGTATCAGATTGGTCAAGTTTACTCCTATCTTCTATATATTTTTGAAAATCACTTGAGAGTATCCCGCGACTAGCCAATTAGCATCGGGGTACGATGCTGGCCTAATAACCCAGCAAAGTTTTAGATCAAATTGAAAACAAAATTTGATATGACGGATTTTGATTACTCAGTGTGATTTCATTTTGGTCGACTTAGTGGTTAAAATATCAAAGTAGATTGCAAAAATTCCACGCCGTGAAATTAAATTGAATACTACTTTTGCTATCGAAAATATCAAACGGAATACTGCTGTTATACAATAGTCATGGAAAAGCTGAATTAGTTATCATTTTGCTATCATATTCTCATTATATTACTATCATCACATAATTTGAATTGATCATTTTACTAGATTTTACTAAAATTTATGTGAAAATAGTTTAATTCAAATATTATAGATTTTTTTACATCATAAATTGAATATGTCAACACATTTTCTTTCAATAAAAATGAAAACAAAATGAAAGCAAAGTCTGATACTGATGGATTCGGTAACAAAATATGATTTCTTATTGATATCAACAGCAGAATATGTAATAATTTTGATATAATTTTGTTGTCAAACCTTGCTCGGGAAGCCAGTCGTCGTATGTTTGAATCTCGACTGGGCGGTGCCGCTATAGAGTCAATAGGATCTTTGCATTAGTCCCGTAATTATTCTGTACTCTAATAACCGGCTGCGAAGTCTGTCGATAAAGAAGTGTCAAGTTCTTAAGGACGTTTATACCCATAGCTATGCTTTTTTTGAGAGCATCTCTTTTTCATGCACGCGTTGATCAAGTTTGGAATGCGTAATGTATGGATTTGTGCAGTCTTCAGATACTAATTCAATACCCAACACGATACGTTTAAAATGAAATTGCAACAAAGCTAAAAATGTAGGCGTTTCACGTCAAAGATCGAAATTGTAGAACGGTACTAGAGCGGCACTTAAATTGGTAGAAACAATTTTGTCACGCGAAATTTGATAAAAACGCCTTGAGAAACACTTATTTAAAAACTGTTACTATATCAATCACTTCCAAATTCTATCACCGTTTTCAAGTAGCCAAAAACACGTGTATTTGCATAGTACCGTGTGTAGGGTTGACCCATTTTTATCACACAAAACACGATCCACACTTTGTGTCCAGTGTTTAAAGGAATTATATTTGCAAATACTCAAATTTTCGACAGGTGATGAATTTTACATCCATTTGAACAGATAAAATATTTCGGAACTAATACCTTTTAGCGAAACAACTTTTAGTGTTCTAGCGCCAGGCTGTCATACAGAAGATTTATGTATTCCTTAAGCTATATGCATGAGCTATTCAACATGCTCAAGTTAGTATGAGCAGTTTGATTCGCAGCTCAGGAGCGCTGATCAGCAGATACTCTTCGTCATTGAACGCAAATCGCATCAGAGTTGGTTCGAATGAATGTTTGTTTCGTCTCCATGATGAGAACGTTGACAAACACATCCAGCACCCTACAGTTGAATTATCTGAAATTAATGATTTTCTGAAATTAATGACTTACCTGACAGTTAAATGTTGAAAAAAGTATTTTTTAATATTACGATAGTTTTTAAGTTAAATGAGTAAACATATTATCGTGTTTAAGAATAAACAAAAATGTTGTTAGACATAGAATAATTATCGAGATGTGCAACTGCGATTAAAGTAAAATGCTAAAAAATAGTTTCATGCTTGAAAAGAGAGACAAAACGGTTTTCCAAATTCAAGCAGCCGCACAGCTTGTCGACTACAACAGCCAACATGATGTTGCGAAACATTGCCAAATGTTTGGTTTATTTGTGCCTTGATCCACAACTTCGCTTTGTTGCTGGCTGTTGGTTGCAGCGAGCGAACTCAAGGCATCAGTGGCATCGCACCATGCCGACCGGTGAAGATGTGGGGCCCATGCGTATTTATTGTTAAATAACCAAGGTAACCGGTTTCTTCACTTCAACCACAGACGTAACTTTTTCGATTTTTTTGAGTCATACGGTGTTTGTACCAACGATAATAATTATGCAATTCCTTTTTCTGCGAGCATTTTCCTTCGGTCAGTGGAGCATGCACAGGTTGATTTCATCGTTGCATGCGCATTATCAGCGTTTTTGAAAATAGGTAATATACATATACACGTATAACTGCATGGCCTTGCGGCGATAATGCTGTTGCAACGAAAATCATTTGTCCATTCACGACTGTGTGTTCTTCGCCAAATGCTTCATATGTTTTGATGAAACCGCCAGCGGATAATAGTAACATACTGTTTTGATTTTAAAAGTTATACAGTACATAAATGAAACTTAGGTGCTTTTTATATTTTTTCCGATGACTCCAATTATGTTTAAAGTTTAAATTTACCGATTTGTTGTAGTTAATTAGCTGAATATAATTGATACGAAAAATAATACTACTTTTTGTCGCCAAGCGCTAAGCAACTATTTCTTCTGTCTCAAATCTTTTCTAGGAGAAAATGAACCTAGTTATAGCAAGACTGCGGGTATATCTTAAATGGTGTTTTATTAATAGATGAAAATTTCACGATACAAAATGTTAACTACAGATTTTATTTTGTGGATACTGAAAGAATAGGGTTAATTTCAACCCGCTTATCAATGATAGATCAAATTTGCCTGGAATCATATACCTAACTGCTTCTTATGGTTTATGAGATGACTAAACCAATTTCCAGAAATAATATTGTGACGCGTTGAACCAACTTCTCGAAGAGGCATGGTTTTTATGCTATACCTACTAGCGTTTTATTACTTCATATTTCTTTGATACGGCTCTGTATGTATAAAGTTTCACGGTAGATATCTTGTTATGTATTATGTATTACACTCAAGTCGCTTTTTACGCGAAGGATACGTTCCGCGTAAATCAAAATCACGTAAAATCGCGTTAAAAAAACCGCGTAAATTTCGAAATTCGCGAAAAAATAGTCGCGTAAAAAACAAACCGCGTAAAAAGCGACTTTAGTATGTTTACATATATTTACATTGACATTTACATATATGTATTATCGAAGACCCCATTATTGACAAGACTGGCATCTCTGTCATTTTTTCATATAAATTTCATGCGTCACCATAAGCGGCGCTTCTTTTAGCGAAGATGTATGTATTGGTGTTCGTTCGACTATGTTGGCATGACGTTATGAATATTAGCTTAGCACTAACTCACACTCTTAAATGATTCTACCCGTAAATAGGTCGGATTTAGCTAAAGCTAGGTTGAAACGACTCAAAATGCCCTTAAAGTGTACAAACTCAGATTTTGAGTAGTTTTTCAATCAAAAAATTGGTAGTAGGAACTTGAAAGTGCGTTATTTGTCACAGATTATAATTGAATTATTGGTAGTGTGACATCTGACCAAACATACACTACTAGCCACTCACTTAACGGGGCATAGTACTTTTTACACCATATTTTTTGCCTAATTTCAAATATTTTATTCGCGATAACGCGAAAAGCGAATCGATTCAGGTTTTTTGCATTCCAAACATTGCACTTTTTACTAATATTTACAATTTTGTTTGCATATGTGAACCTCTTCCCCTCTCCCCTACGGCTCCTTAAACATGATCGTTCGAAAAAAAACATGATTTGCGGTACCATGGATTGGCGCTGGGGGTCTTATCCGAATTGAAAAATTCCAAAACGACATGAAAGTATATTAAATTATCTCGTGTTTGACCCATCCTTTTTTTAAAATTCGAACGCATAACAAAATGGCGGACATTCAAACATAAAAGTAAGGTTTTTAATCGAAAAAATTGACTTTAAACATTTCTAAAAAATACAAAAATAGTAATATCAAAAAAAGGATAGGTCAAACACTAGATAATTTTGTTGGCTTTAAAACAAAAAAAGAATCATGAGAATTGCTTGAGCCGTTCTTGAGATATTTATGGTACCGACTTTCAAAATCTGGTTTCGAGAAAAACGACGTTGAACTTTTTATTCGCCGTGTAATCGCTCCAGACATGCGCGGTACAAATAGCTGTAACTTGGTCAATTTTTGGAATTCATTGAAATGACTTGAAACACATATGGTCAAAATGTTAATCTTTCGAAATAATCAATAAAACAAATTTCGATTTTTTTAAGTTGAAAAAGTACTATGCCCCCTTAACTGCCTTTTCGCGAGCATCCACTGCACGCTCGATCACACTCTGTCAACCGACCAGTTACACGCTACCACATATTTCCCAAGTATGCTGCCAAATATACCTTTACACACTTCAGGCGAAACCTTACGATATAGTATAAATGACAGGATGCCACATTCTCCCCTGGCGCAAAATAAACAATTATAGCTTAAGTTAAAGTTTCAAGTCAACTATGAAGATTTTATTATTTATGTATTGATGCAGTAGTTTGTATATTCTCATTTGTTTTATTGAAGTTGGCTTACACTAATACGCCTGCCCGTTTTGTTATGTGACGCGTAGTCATTTTAGTACTCAATTTCAGTAAACCGTTTTTGTACTGACGTATTGGTTCTCGGATAAAATAAATAAACCTAGATAGAGGTGATCTCTACGGCCCCCCCCCCCCCAAATATTTGCCTACAAAAACACCCACATACCAAATTTGGTTTGGTGAGGAAATTTGTATTTCATTTGTATGGGAGCCCCCTCTCCTAAAAGGTAAGGGGTCCTAATTCATCATAGAAAAAAAATTTGCCTCCAAAAACACGCACATGCCAAATTTGGTTCCATTTGATTGATTAGTTCTCGAGTTTATGAGGAAATTTGTATTTCATTTGTATAGGGGCCCCCTCTCCTAAAGTAGGGAGAGGTCCTAATTCACCACAGAAAAAATTCTTGCCTCCAAAAACCTTCACATGCCAAATTTGGTTTTAATTGCTTGATTAGTTCTCGAGTCATGAGGAAATTTGTATTTCATTTGTATGGAAGCCCTCCCTCTTAAAGGGGAGAGGGGTCACAATTCCCCTTCTAAAGCGATGTTTCTATAAGAAACATACCGACAGACAGAAATCTATTTTTAGATATAAGACTAGCTGACCCGACAAACTTCGTATTGCCACAAATTAAACTATGTTGTACATAAATCGTGAATCTCGGAAGACCTTTGTCACAATCTCGAGTTTTGCAAGTTTCTGAGGAGTGCATGGGTGTTTTCATATACAAATTTTCCTCACAGTAAAGTAGAAAACAACTCCCCCCATTGCTTAGCCAGATCAAATAAAGCGGATAGCATTTAAATATTCGCCATCATTAAAAAACCATTTCGACGAATACCATTTTGCCGAACACCAATTCTCGGTTGACCATAACGCGGAATATAGAGTTACGCAGAATTCACATGCCAAATTTAGTTCCATTTGCTTAATTAGTTCTCTAGTTATGAGGATATTTGTATTTCATTTGTATAGGAGCCCGCCCCCCACTATTGAAGGGGAGAGGGGGTCATAATTCATAATCACAAAAAAAGGCCTGCAAAAAAACCCACATGCTAAATTTGGTTCCATTTGCTTGATTAGTTCTGGAGTTATGAGGAAATTTCTATTTCATTTGAATTTGAGCCCCCCCTCTCCTAAAAAGGTAAGGGGTCCTAATTCAGCATGCATGGGCAAAAAATTCTTGCCTCAAATAACACCCACATGCAAAATATGGATCCATTTGATTGATTAGTTCTCGAGTTATGAGGAAATATGTATTTGTATGGAAGCGCTCCCTCTTAAAGGGGAGAGGGGTCATAATTCCCGTTCGCAAGCGGAGGGAGGGGGGAGTTTATTTAAACATAGAAAAAATTGTTGTCTCCAAAAACACCCACATGAAAATTTTTGTTCCATTTGGTTGATTAGTTCTCGAGTTATGCAGAAATTTGTGCTTCATTTGTATGGGAGCCCCCCCCCCTCTTAGTGGGGGGAAGAGTCTTTAACCATCATAAGAACCTTCCCTGGCCCCAATAATCCCTACAAATCCCCCAATGCAAATTTTCACGCCGATCGGTTCTGTAGTTTTCAATTCTATAAGGAACATACCGACAGACAGAAATCCATTTTTATATATAAGACTAGCTGACCCGACAAACTTTGTATTGCCACAAATTAAACTGTGTTGTACATAAATCATGAATCTCGGATGATTTTTGTCACAATCTTGAGTTTTGCAAGTTTCTGAGGAGTTCAATTTGGCAGTTACGTATCTATGAAAGCATCCCAGGTAACCAATTAGTATCACCAATGCTATTCAAATGTAAGCCAATAAGCATTTAAGTCACCTTAAGTGCTACTTAAATACTATTTTGGCAAAATATACAGCTACATTACTGCTAGCCTTCTTATAGTGCTGACAATGCTAATTTGCAGCTAATTACCGACACGAAGAATTTGAATAGAATTTTGGATGCCTATTTATAACACCTATGCAGTCAAAAAGCTAATAGGGTAGAGAATCCATATTTCGCCAGTTGATGAATCCAAAGCCTTTTTGCATATTTTTGGTAGACTTAAAAGAAATTATTTGACGAATTGGTGAAATTGATGTCCTCAATTTTAGGTGTACCATTTCACGGAAACTTTTTTGTGGAAAGTACCATTTTGCAGGGGTGATCCTCTCCTTACTCGCCGTTCGGACCCAACTGAAGGAAAGTAATAGAGGTCAGTAGACCTAGGGAAACAAATAAACCTAGACAGTGGTGATTTCTGCAGTGGGTTGCCCCCCTCCTCCTCAGTGGCTTGCGCTTCCGACGGCGGGTCGCCGGCAATACTCGTGGCAGTTTCGCCCTGAATGATCTAGTGTTACTATAGATAGTTTTTGTGGTCTTGTTATTGATTAATGTTTTATGGAAGAGTCTCGAATTTCTCGAGTTCGATTAGTTTTTGAGTTACGCAAAAATTTTTGTTTTATTTGTATGAGAGTCCTTATTCCCCTACCACCGGGGTGAGAGGTCGCTTACCATCATAAAATAAATTCGAGACTTCAAAATCCCCCATATGCCAAATTTGGTTCCATTTGTTTGATTAGTTTACGAGTTATGAGGAAATTTGTATTTCATTTGTATGGAAGGACCCCTCCTCTCCTAAACAGGGGAGGGGTCCTAATTCATCATCATCCTCTAAACAGGGAGGGGTCTTAATTCATCTTGCCTCCGAAAATTCCCACATTTCAAATTGGTTCCATTTGCTTGATTATTTCTCGAGTTATGAGGAAATTTCTATTTCATTTGTATGGAAGCCCCCCTCTTAGTCGGGGAAGGGGTCTCTAACCATCCTAAGAAGTTTCCCTGGCCCCAAAAATCCCTACATGCAAATTTTCACACCGATCGGTGGAGCAGTTTTCAATTCTATAAGGAATATACATACGAATATATAGGAATAGAAATTCATTTTTATACAACAACAACACCATTTCACTAAAATGGCCATATCTCGGTTGTTTCTCGTCGGATTTCCGTTCTTTTTCGACCAATCGACTGGAAATGAAATCTAGTTTTGGGACAAAATATGAAAATTAATAAATTTCCGTGACAGAAAAAGATACAGGCGTTTAAAAAAATCTGTTTTTGACATACCCCCAGACAAACCGGAATATCTCCGGTGTACGCTGACTATTGCATATCTTGAAACATTTTAGGAAAACTAGGAAAATTTCCCCGTCGAATGCAATTGGTTTCATCTAAAAATGTTCAATTTTGTAGAAGTTATGGCCGTTTGAATTTCATCAAAATTTTGCCTGTCCCGATCATTTTGTCTAACTCCTGTATATAAGAGAAAGAAGCACAACAATAAAATTTCCTTTACATTGGTGTTGTTACGCCGCAGATTAAAAAAACGATCTTTGCAATTGGAACCTTTTTAGCGTCGCTCAAAACTAAAATATATTTTCACCATTAGTGTTATTTTGTTGTTTTGATTTAATTTCTTTCTTACATTATTGTTTTCTATCAGCCTTTTCTGTGCGAACTTCTTTACTTTTAATTTTCTGTATTGCCTTTCAAGTTGAACCACCCTAATAACATTTTTCTGCTCCTAGTTTTATTTGTTATTCGTTATAATCTACTTACTGTTCCACTATTTTGTAGTTTGTGTGTTTCTACTTTTCCGTTTCTAGCTTTCCGTACCTTCACTCGTACCCATACTTTTCAATCAATAGTTTTAATCACTTCAATCCATAATATTTATTTACGTTCGACTTACTCTAAACAGTTACTCTGATCTCTTTTCAAATGTCGTATAAATCTTTCCTTACTCTAAACAATATTTCTTCCTGCATACACTTACTTATCACTACCAACAGCTATCCTTCGCGCTATCTTTAGTTCACTCGAGAAATCTTTCTAAACGTTTATCCTTCCAAAACTCTATAAGCTTCGATTATCAATTTTATACACTCAATTCAGCAAGATGACTTTCAATTTACAATCAATCTTCTATCCACTGTTTATTTTCTTCCAATTCTCACTGACACAACTTTGTTGTTTGTTGTTTTCTCCTGTCAACTATCGCGGTCAATTTAAGTTTGTTGCGTGAGGGCCTCACCAGCGTGGCCAGACCATTCTCCGGCCCGTAACCCTGCGCCGCAAGTCCAATCCCGATCAGAGTTACCCTCCGAGACCTCCATCACGGTTAGTCATGTCGTCGCTCGCTTGCAACACCCTTTCTTCGTTCGCACCCATGCCTGTCGGATCCTTCCATCACCAAACACAATGGGTTCTTCTACGACACCACGAATCCAGAATTTCCGATTATTCCCGTTCACCACAGTCTCCCGCATCACGGCATGCCACCCCTGATTGCGGACAGTTTGAAACGAATGCAGATTCAAGTGGGTTTGAATATACGACTTTCGCTTCTCCGAACCATAGACTGACCATCCAAGTTCCGACCGAATTGCGATCGGCTCACGAGGCTTGTCGATTCTTGACTCCAACGGCGCGAACAAATGTAGACTGTCTAAACCGATGAGAATGGTAGGCAACGCTTGTGGATCATCCTCTACGGGAATTCCAGCCTAATGCTGGTAGCGCTTCACAACATCTGCAAAGCGTACGTTCTGCTTCGGCAGCTGCAACTCTGACACTGTTCTGGTGTTAAACAACGGAAACTTTTCCTTCGATCCTCTCGCTAAAATCATTAATTCCACCTTCCTGATTCTCGATGCGGTTGATATTACCGGTACGTGACGATTTGAGGCTCTAGCACACCTCCGCTAGTAAACTAGCCACTGAATCGTCCACCAACGTTACCGAGGACCCTTCATCGAGAAACGCCACAGTATTTAACTGCTGATTTCCCGCACAGAGCGTAACCTGAATCGTGCGAAAAATTATCGAGCATCTCTCACCGTTGTTTAAACTATTCTCAGATTTCTGCAACTGAATGGACTCTTTCACTCGGTGTAACAGAGGATGGTGGTTTTCCGGACAATTTTGCACTGTGCATCGCAAATTTGACACGCAATGCCCGTTGCCGTGTTTTTGGATGCAGCGTCCCAGCCAGTACCAACTCGTATATCAATGTACGAAAATTATCGTAAATACCTCTTAACAAATTCAGATTCGTAAATAAAGTTTAATAAAGCATGCACAAGTTGATATTCTATCTTTTATAATGCTAGTAGCCAGAGGTGGCATAAACCGCAGCGCAGACCAAAAGACACACATTCTTAAACAACACAACACTCGCCATGCGGTGTGTGTTCTCCCAAAAATTTCCTTTAGTGTCTCTTTTGCTAAACACGCTCTTTCGTGTTTTACGCGCACACAGAAAAGGCAGTCGCAAACGCAGAGTGATAAATTCGCTGCGTGCTTTACCACACCAAGAGCCGCACTCTGCGCGGCTGGATTGTACACCCTGCGCTGGGTCAGTTGAAGTGGTGCGATTGAAAAAAACATTTTTACTGTTGCGTCACCTGATCCGTACTAACTTAACATAGACCATATTAGTTGTTCAGTGCAGCGTGTATTTTCACTTTTAAAAGGGCAGAAAATTTGTAAATACAAAACAATTTTTTTGCGTTAATTCCGCACGGAGTGTGGCAAAGGGCAGCACGAAGTGCTGTTTGGATGAACACTCACTGGGCGATTTTCACCGAGTGCTATCGTTCGCTCCCACTCCGCTTTCGCTCGTACGCTGTGTGCATATTAGCTGTAGAGGTGTGTTACCGAATCGCTCTGTGCGACAAGGCATAATATTGGAACATTGGGCGCATAGTGTGAGCGAACGACAGCCCTGCTAGTAGCTGACAAACATACGATTTTCAGCACAAAATTGAGAAGCTGTATGTAGCTAGTAGCGATTAATCGGATCTTATCGTACTGAAATACCTATATAAGTGTATCGCTCAAAATTATTCCTCAATGCGTATATCGCCTCCAAAATGGTATGAATAAGCGGCTTTTGCGCGTCGAATACGATTTTGTTGGATACATATCAGTACGTAAATCTTATTGCAATCTAATTATACATATGAAAATGCTGACTGGGGTTCGCATAATCCCTACCTCTCGACCTCGTGCAACCGCTCCGCAATGTCCATTCTCCTAAATTCATCACAAAACTTCGTAAGGTGGCCTGACGGCTCACAGACCCAGCAAACTTTGTTGCTCGATTCGCTTCGAAACCCATCATTCCACCTTTGCTCCGATTCGTGAACATGCACAAACTCTCTACTTTTAGGGTCTCCTCTTTCAGAATGGCTAGACTCGCTGATCGACAACCCGGTAAACTCCGCCACCTCAGACACATAGGACACAATTTCGTCCCTGAAATTTGTAATAATTCGCAACGGACTCTCTACCTTGTTGCGCTTATGCCGCCCCCAACCGAGCTTGTGAGATGGTGGCAGCTTGACAACTAACTTCTGCACCAACATTGGGTTGTTCAGATGATCTTGTAGACGGGCGGCCTAAAGATAATCGAACAGTCGATTGACCGTTATCCCAAACTGAAAGAAAGTTTCCAAACGATCCGGTCTTGGTGATGGTGCATTCTTCACCTTCACCAGCAAAGTCTTAAGCAACTTCTCCGGTTTGCCGAACAGATTTCGAAGGTCTTGAATCAAATGCGGAACAGAATCCGGCATCACCAACCGACTCCTAACTGCTTCGAGCGCATCGGGCGTATTCGGTTCCCCCCTGAACTTAGGCAGACTATGGGACACCGCCTGCCGAGCGGCCAACTGTTCCCTTGAGATTCGACCTACGCTACGCCCCGGCCCATGGCTCGTAGTACGGATGCTAACATGAATACTACCTCTAGCATTCTTTTCGGATACATCACCGCATGTACTTCCGTCACTATCTACAATCTACCTCGCTGCCTTCTTTACCCTGCGTTTCTGACTGGGGAACCTCCTGTAGCCATGTTGTCACCTTCTACTTCGATTTCTCGTCCGGAATACCACCGACTGTGCCCAAAACAGCAGGCCTACCATCCTTCAGCGCGTGCACCCTCTGAATGCTATCGTCTATCTCCCTTCGAATAGCATTTTTCTTACTTAGGAACTCTTTTTCTGCGCCAAGCTGCTTCTCCAGCACTTTGCGCTCTTGTTCCAGTTGTAATTCTTCCATTTCACGCTGGAACTGGAGTTCCTGCTCACGCATCTCCCACTCTTGCTGCATTTGGGGTTCTAATAGCACCTTCTTCCTGGCGAGCTGCGCCTTCCGTGCTTCCATTTGCTTTGCAAAGGTCTCTCTCATCAGCTGTTCCTCCTCCGACTGCTGCTCAGACGGATCCTTGGTGGAAGCAGCTTGATGAGACCCCGCATCACTTTTGGCGCCGGATTTCTTAGACCGCCTTTTTGTGGAAGGTTCCGGAGCTTTCAACTGCTGTACATCAGGCCGTACACACTGCGGGCAATTCCAATCCGGTTTGGCTATTTCCCGGTCAACACCAGCACAAGAGAAATGAGCCCAAAACATACACGCAGAGCATTGTACCCAGTCTATGTCCGTGGATTGAGCCTCCGTTTTTCCGCAGAATAGGCACTGGTCTTCATTTGAACTCGACAAATGCATCTCCGTTGAAATCAAATTTTTTTTTATTTTAGCGGAGATATCTTTACATTCAACTATAAATCATCTGGAGTAATAGTATTATGCAAAATAAATTCTTTATTTTTCTGATCAAGTGCCGAATCACACTTTTCCCGAGCAGGAGCGAAGAGCAAAATAATATAAAAACAATATCAAACTGTGTTATAATGGTATATTTTGTTATTGAATAGATATGGAGATACACTGATAACACATTTTGTTATTGAGTAAATATTTAAAACAGTGGTTGTAAGATGAGTTTAATAACTGATTTTGTTATCATATCTTATTTTGGCCTTAAAAAGACATTCGATATATTTCATACTATTTTTTTTATTGATTTTAGATCATAACTATTTTATAAAATAATTTTTTAATATCTCATATACTACTGCATTTGTTATTCAATACCTTAATAATACTAAAATATATTATTTTAAACTCTGAATACAGTCATGTTATTGCTTTGTTATTCAAATAACACAAGTAGTTATTCTCTTGGTGTTAAAGGAGTAAAATTTTGATATTATTTTTTGTTATTTTACCAACTATGTCAGCCAAGACAAGACCAAATTTTGATATGAGTTATTCGATTTCCAATAACACATTTTGATATTATTTTGCTCTTCGCTCCTGCTCGGGTTACCCTACCAGCGGGGCAAAAGTGCGAAAACCGCGGGGCAAAAGTGCGAAGCTACTGTTTTACCTAACTCATAGCGAATATACGTTGTATTACATTAACATTATTTTTCAAGTGACAGTAGTATGTAATGTTTTCTTTGTTAAACTAGAGTGTTATTCGTGCAACTTTGCACAGGTTTAAAGCAATAATAAAAACCCGAATTAATCCACCTAGCGGCGTGGCCTACCCTTTCTACTGCCACAATAATCATTATTTAATTTCTCAGGAACATCTATGTATAATTAACTTGACTATATTTTTAAATATCCGTTCCGTATTCCTCAAAATCCTTATTTGCCAGTAAAATTCCCAACGTATTGCGTAGAATAATTAAATTTTCTTTCCTTGGGTGCGTAAATACTTATAACACCTTATTTAGTTTTATAATCGGTCGGCCTTAACTTTCGGGTCAGAGCCACATACGAAACTTGTTTTGAATTGACAATTTGAAATATGTGTTCATAGCAAATTTTTTGATATTTTGATATTAAGGGGAAACCGAAAGTGGCTCAAAGATGGCTGGATAAATGGATACCGTTCGAAGCATGTATTGTTTTGCACCTTAAAAATGCATCTGTATTGGCAGCGCACGCTTTCGCCACGGAATCAGTGCTTCCAGTGCTGTTATAATTTCCTAAAACTTGTCATTCCATTCATCGATCTGCTATATATCAACAAACGCTCAGCAAAACATAATTGCTAATGCAACACAGTATCAAACTTTCGTCACATCAATGAGCTTTTAAAGAGCTTTCAACTCTCGCCGCATCGATAAGCTGTAAACAAACCAAACTCAAGCGCAGAAATCAAAAACTGGCCTCCGATGCAAACGGATTAATTAAACATCCTAGTGATCCTAGGCATTATTCAGTTGCTGCTGTTAATCTTGATTGAATCGGAATGCCTTGATAAAGAAAACTTACCATATTTCGGGATGTTTGTAGTCGGTGCGGTTGGCTGCTGATCAGGTGTGTTTTTGTTTGCAAGCTCCGCTATTTGACATATGTTACCAATACTAATGCAATATTCAAATAAACGTTTAGGTTTTTAACGAACACATGAGATGTACAGTACAGTGTTTGTCGCACTAACACAATAACGTGAGCCACTTTCGGTATCGCCTTAATACCATGCGTTCAAAAGTTAGCATCTTTGAAAAACAAGAGTTCAGAAAAAATATTATTATACTTCGCATTTGGAGAAAAAGGATATCGACAACAAAATGATTAATCTCAAAATTTTACTATTAGTTTGCTTGGCTTCAATTTTGCAATATATCTGAATTAGAAAAAATAACTGAATAGAGCATTAGATATGAAAAAGAGAAATTGAACTTTTTCTTAGCTGGCGCTCCTTCAGATAATTATTTTTGCATGAAAATCAAAACTTAAGCTTCTTTTGAATGTACTTTCATGAAAAGATAGTCATTAGCTTGATCGCATCGTTTTTACAATGTTAGAGGGTTAGGAAAACAAGATGAGTTCAAAAAATAGTGCAAAAGCTGCGCCATAAACATGCTTGAGAATGGGAAATATGATCGATATGATTTCCAGTGCTTGTCATTTTTGATTTATTTATTAAAACATGATGCATGACATAAGACATCTGTCCTTTAAAATGTCACTAACGGAAACAAATCTTACAAAATTACTACCGTGCGACGTTTACTTCCTATTTTTCATATAACATTTCTAAGCTCTAGTATCTATTGATTAAAAAGAGCATCTATTGATGCGCAAAATTTGTTTGAAATTTGTATAAATTTATTTGGAAAAATCAACTCACTAGTATTTTTAATCCTATACACCACCAGAGGTGGCATAAACCGCAGCGCAGACCAAAAGACACACATTCTTAAACAACACAACACTCGCCATGCGGTGTGTGTTCGCCCACAAATTCCCTTCAGTGTCTCTTTTGCTAAACACGCTCTTTCGTGTTTTACGCGCACCAAGAAAAGGCAGCCGCAAACGCAGAGTGATAAATTTGCTGCGTGCTTTACCACACCAAGAGCCGCACTCTGCGCGGCTGGATTGTACACCCTGCGCTGGGTCAGTTGAAGTGGTGTGATTAAAAAAAAGCATTTTTACTGTTGCGGTGCCTGATCCGTACTAACTTAACATAGACCATATTAGTTGTTCAGTGCAGCGTGTATTTTCACTTTTAAAAGGGCAGAAAATTTGTAAATACAAAACAATTTTTTTGCGCAATTCCGCACGGAGTGTGGCAAAGGGCAGCACCAAGTGCTGTTTGTCACTCACCGGGCGATTTTCACCGAGTGCTGTTGTTCGCTCCCACTCCGCTTTCGCTCGTACGCTGTGTGCATATTAGCTGTAGAGGTGTGTTGCCGAATCGCTCTGTGCGACAAGGCATAATATTGGAACATTGGGCGCATAGTGTGAGCGAATGACAGCCCTGTACACCACTATACCTACATGCTTAAATTAACTGCTTTTCTTCGCTTTTTGCTTTTCTTGTACAATTGTAAGTAACAGCAAGTGAACAAAATGACAATTGAAATCTGAAATCAAAGAAAAGAAAAAGCTTTTCGATTGATCCCACGATCCCACTATTTAATATTTATTTGCAACAGATACGTAGTTCGCCTACGACGTGCAGGCTTCATCCGTGTCTTATTTTAAAGCGTATACGTATCTGTCGCGAATAAATATTATATAGTGAAATTTAGTCGGTAAAAGTTTTTTCTTTTCTTTAATTTCAAATTTCGTATTCCACTAAGAGGCTTCGAAAACTTCAGACAATTGACATGTTTCTCACTTTTCTTGAATTTCAATGCAAATTTAAAAATTACAAATTGTCATCAGATACACACACACACATACATACATACATACATACATACATACATACATACATACATACATACATACATACATACATACATACATACATACATACATACATACATACATACATACATACATACATACATACATACATACATATATACATACACACATACATCACACACATTGCATACAATCAACATTTGTTTTGATTTCACACGTTTTAACGGTTTAATATACGGTGCTTAAGTGTTAAAGTTTAAATAACTTTTGAATGAACCGTCCAATTTTGAATAACTCGGTTTCATTTGATAGATCTCAGCAGTAATTTTCAAATAATAATAAAATGTGTGATTTTTTTCATTGAATTAATGCTTATATGTTACAAAAATATATTTTAAATACTATTTTTTCACATTTCTTTATGTAACTTTCAAACTACAAGTTCAATCGTCATGAAATTTGGAAGTTAAGGGTTTGCAAGGCTCCTCTTTCATATGCAATCAATTTTGTTCAAATCGGTTAAGGGACCTATGAGATAATGAAGTCCCATATTTTTCGTATTTTTATACATAACTTTTGAACTAAAAGTCCGATCAGTATGAAATTCAATTGCGACGTATGGGACACCTAGATCTTTCATTTGACACTAAGAACATTAAAATCGGTCCAGCCATCTCCGAGAAAAGTGAGTGAGATTGAAAGCGTTACATACACACACACACACACACACACACACACACACACACACACACACACACACACACACACACACACACACACACACACACACACACGCACACACACACACGCGCACACACACGCACACACACGCGCACACACACGCGCACACACACACACACACACACACACACACACACACACACACACACACATACATACACACACACAGAAAATGCTCAGTTTTCGAAACTGAGTCGAATGGTATATGACATTCGGCCCGTAGGACCTTCTTTCCATTTCCGGTTTTCCAAGTGATTTCTATACCTTTATACTATATATTTATATAGTAGAAAGGCAAAACATAACTTACAAACGACTTGTTGACATTCGTATTAACCCCCCTAAGGTCTACATCATATTTAGCACCGCAAAATTCACTAAAATGGTCGTAATTTTTTTATTTTTCAATATTTTTTCACCAAATTTGGGAATTTTCCCGAAAATACTTTCTATTTTCATAATATCTACAGATAATGGCCATATGTCATATGGCCCCAGAGTTATTCCGGAGTTCCTTGAGGAACCGTGACATGGCTGTTTTAGATAAAGTTGCCAAATATATAAAATCTGTTGATTTTTGTAAACATAACAAACAATTACTTTGTCGCAGTTACGAGTCATGGAGAGCGCCATCCGGATCCGTGAGGACACTATGGTCCCGGAACCGGTTCCCATAAAGGGACATTTCAGCATCAGGAGAGTATGTTATGTCGCATATCAAAAAACATCAGCACTCGACAAAATAGCGTTTGATAATCATCTCATATCTCTTAGAGGCCATATGACTGGCTCCGGGCCCGGGGAGGGTTTCGAATTTTGCGGTGCTAAAAATGATGTAGACATTAGAGGGGTTAACTGAATAAAATGCATAGACGCTATAAACGAATGAAACGGTATGGTATACATTTTATTTCAATAACATGTATATTCGTTGTGAGTTAGGTATAACAGCATGAAATTAGCACAGCAGTAGTTAACAAAACCATAATATTTTCAATTTGCGATATGTTTCGATAAGAAATATTCTCAATTTCTACCTTTTCTATTTTTCGCTGGCGTACTGCAGCCTTCATCAGATCGAAACTTCACCAAACTTTTGCTTTTGTTTCCCTAGCGGATAGACATTGTTAAAAATCTATGTGTGAGACACATAGAAACTATACGAACAGTTTTCTCAGTGTAGAAATAATCGTAATTGCAGTGAACAGAAGGTGTGTCTCATTGTTGTCTCTGTTTTGGGAGCAAGGCTATTATACAGAAAATGTATGAGGATATTCGATCTTTACATGGCTATAGAGCTTTCCAGTTATGTGTGTATTGGTGCTTGAAAATGAGGCAACCAACAACAGTAAACAAAGAGATGCATTCCTTTGTCACCAAGGTACAGAATACATTTCGTCTTCCGCTGGCTTAAATACCAGCAAATTTTCAAAATATGAGCTTGAATTTGGAACAGGATGGAAAATTTGACCAAAATATGTGCTCTGCAGTGTGGCAAACGGAGAAACACAACTAGTAATCGCTATTTTTCGGTTGGTTCCTCCAGCATCAGCTGTTCCCCAAAATGAGGTAAACATCATGTATATACACGCGTATTTCGTGTTTGCTAGTGTGGGTGCTTGAGCTGTCAGAAAGCTCTATGGCCCAACTGAAACGAGACTGGATGTCAAAATTGGTTGTCAAGCTAGAACTGACAATCACTCGTCAATTCTTTCAAGGGGTAAGCAAAAGCGTATCAACTTGTAATTCGCGTTAATTTTCAATAAACAATTTTTGAAATTTTCAGATTATTTAAAAAAGAAAAACATTCGCATATTACGCATTTCGCTTTACCAAACTTCGATTAATTCAAAGAATTCAAGTCGCGTAGCTTCCGATACATTGTTCTCAACGTATTGAATGATTAAAGTCGACTAAGTCTACGGCTATGCAAATCCACTTTAATACATCAGCTTCCTTAGGACTTTTTGAAAAAGTAGCTTTTGTATACGGCAGACTTCGCAGCTAGAGTACAGAACTATTGCAGTGCTTCTTAGTGCAATCCTTATTTAGATATCTGGCATATTAATATATTCAACTCATTAAAATATATGTATATTTACGTCAATTTCACACCTTTTTTTAAAACTAAGTTTACCAACTAATATTACAATCAAAACAAAATGACTAAAAATCCCATTTCTTTTATTTTTTCTTTTCATTAATGTGTGAGAGAGGCAACGAGGGTATTACAGGTCATTACAGAGGAATGAATTTTGGATGAAGATGACGTTGATGACGAACAATCATGTAATCACTAGAACTAGAACGTGGCCTAAGAAAGACAGGAAGGAGGTTTGATCGAAACCGATTCAAAATACAAGGTGGGACCGGAAAACTGAGGTTGGTAGCGAGGATCACTCCAGGTACCCTGCATAGCAGGTATGTGGGTGCAAGGTATGGTATTGCCCCCAACAGCGTTTCAATTACAGAACTGCACGGCGTTTGCATCATCTATACGCTGCAGTTTCATTATGTTTTTGCATTCAACATCGTTTCGAGCTATTCACTGTCACCTGGCATCGAAGATCAGGATCCGTTCAATTGGCACGATTATTGTTTTCAGATGCCGGACCTCTCTTTGTCTTGGCGCAGTAGGAAGGTAATAGATATTTCTTTCTGGCGACCTGGTATTGATAGATGGTATTGTGCGTGCGCCCACCATAATTTAATAGTTGCATAATTAACAATAAAGTTGATTTTTGGCATATTGTTGACGCTTATCAAAAGTTTATCGTCTATCAAAAACCAGCTGTATCTATAATATGAAGAAGCCTGAGAAATTACAGTGATAAAATAGCACCACCCAGAGTCCTATTCGGTGGAGTACTGTCGTTCAAAAACAGATCAAAAGAGAAACAGATTAATAATGTGACAACGGATAACGAATAACGTATTGCCTACATACCAGCTCATTGCAGATAACTAGTTTTGCAGTGGTAACAGCTTGCTTGTGGCGCTAGTGTACATTAAATTGTTCATATACACTAGCACCAGAAGCAAGTGGTTGTCACTCAAAAACTAGCTATGTCAACAGGATAAGAGATGGTTCGATCACATTGACTCAACTTTGATTCATTTGACAGTACCGTCTCAGTCGAGCAAAATTTGACAAAGTTGTGTATGGGACATTTGTAGAACTACTTATTATTTACAATTTTTCTGAAAAAGGTTTTGCTATATTTTTTGTACTTACGACGCTACACGCTATGTTCGAATGTACTTATTATTTAACTTACATGCACCTCAGATTTCTCTTCACAGGATGTTAAGGAAGGTCTTAAAATATCCTATCTTGGGTTTTTTTACGAAATTCAATTTTCAAGGTTATTTAGGGGTCATCCCCTGTCAAGTGATCATATCCGTTGTAATCGACCACCTCCGATTTGAACCAAATTTGGTATAATTGTTCATTCCGACCCTACATTCAATTTTCTAAATTTTTATATGGATTGATCAATCCCCCTACCAGTGACGCTTCTCCATTTTTCTCAAATTTTCGAAAAAACTTATTTTTCACTCCATGTTACTTCAAAGGGGGATTGATCAATCCGTACGAACCGTTGCGACATTGAATATGGGGTCGGAATGAGCAATTATACCAAATTTGGTTGAAATCGGAGGTGGTCGATTACAACGGATATGATTACTTGAGGGGGATGACACCTATATAACCTTGAAAATTGAATTTCGTAAAAAACCACGACAGAATATTTTAAGACCTTCTTTAAATTAATTATTTTGACCAATACTTACATCCTGTGAAGAGAAATCTGAGGTGCATGTAAGTTAAATAATATGTACCTTCGGACATACACTGAGAAAACTTTTCGTATAGTTTCTATGTGTCCCACACATACATTTTTGCAATGTGCCCAGTAAAAAAACTTTATGTGCCAAACAGTTATCATTTATGTGTTTTAACAGTTATCATTAAAATTTGCACATACTATTCATATGCGTATAACTTTTATGTGTACTTCTGGGCAGATTGTGTTTATGCGTGACACATGATAATCATATGGATTTTCATATGGAAATTTACCATTAGTTATGTGCAGATTATTTTGAGTGTAGCGTACGCTACAATGCTGGTAACTCATTAGTGACTAAATAACCGTTCACTTAGTTACTAAAGAGGTATTAGCACTGTAGCACTGTAAATACAAAAGATATAGCAAAACTTTATTCAGCAAAATTGTAGCCAATAGCTAGTTCTACAATTGTCCCATATATCACTTTGTCAAATTTTGTTCGACTGAGACGGTACTGTTAAATGAATCAAAATTGAGTCAAAGTGACCGAACCCTGAAGGATAGAAGAATTTCATGCGCATCTGCTCGCATATTTGTAGTAGTGTAAATAGAGCACCACATCTTGCAAACAAAAACAAAATGCTGCAAATGTCTAGTGAATGAAAACTGATTTATATTTATATTATTAGTGTAAATAGAGCACCACATGCTGCAATCAAAAACAAAATGCTGCAAATGTCTAGAAAATGAAAGTTGATTTATATTTTCATATCAGAGGGGAATTTTTGTGTTTCTCCGTGATAAAAAGAAGTAGAATTGTTCTGTGATACCGTATTGACACCTGTTTAGTTTCTAGAATAAGTAGACGTGATCATAATTGTGTTTTCCAAACTATCATCAAGAGCGGATACGCGTAAGCGATTGCTAATATTTTTTCAGCCTAATTACGTGTTAGCGGAGAAACAGTGGTTTTGATGTTTATTAAATAAAATGCGCAAAATACTTACATTTTTAAGAAAATAGTTGTAAGATATTAAAGCTTATGAGTGTTACATTCGTCAAAAAGGGACTGTATTTTAGTAGCGTGCTGAAATACCCTCCGGTACCCTATGTACGGCGCAACCGCGCAAGTATTGCTCTGTAATCACACAGTGATGCGTTATACGGCGCACTACTTGCGACATGCAGGACGAGACAAAATCGAATGCAACACGTCGATTACCTAACTACAGTTTTCAACTGAAACAGTAGATTGATGGTTTTGATACATCGTTTCTGGTCATTTTGACCAAGATGATGAGAACTCTCATATGCAACATGTATGATGATGATGATCGTGTGCTAACCATATGTCAACTGCCTAAGACGCCAACATAAAAATTTCTTGAGAAAAAATACATTTACATTGGGCTATTGTATTTACGGAGCCTATCTTTAGGCAGCGTGAATGAAATGATACAGATATTTAGGATTTTCCGGAGAGTCAAGTTATTGTTCGTTAGTATCTACATACTATTCGCATACACTTGTGTTATACGCTCATGTGTTTACCTTTAAATAGGCTGGAATTATTTGAGAATTGGTTAAAACTATTCAAAATGTCCTTGAAGTGTACAAACTCAGATTTTGAGTTTAAATTATCACCAATTTTGACTACTTGCTACCAATAATTGAACTCTTCACTATGACAAATAACGTAGCTTTCGATTCATCCTACCAATTTGTTAATTGGAAAACTTCTCAGAATCTGTTTTTCCGGCTAAAAATTCAAGCTACAAGCACAACGGCATTTAATTTTCAGCGGTAAACATCTGTGTCAAATGCCGACTAATGCTCTTGAGTGTGCTTATCAGTGCGAGGAAAACCAATTGCTAAGTATTAATTGAACAGTTTCACACTACAACCTTGCCGTATAGCGCTAATTGAAAAGTTATGAAGACACTTGAGATATGCTATATATTTCCTGCCAGTTACGATTTTTGTTTGTTTTATCATTACTATTGATGTTGGAATTTATATTTTCAGTTGGGGACGAGGATATAGCTAGACAAAAGGTTTGCTTTGAGCTATTCCCAAAAATAATAATAATCTGCTTCTTCTTCTATATATAAGAGGCTTGCCAAAATTACAGACGGTAGAGAAAGTACAGACGCGCAGAGAGAAAAATTGTCTAATTGGGCAACACTTTTTTTGTTTATTTTATTTAAACAGTTTTGGAAACCAGTTAGAATTGGATCAATCTTCCTATAATCAGCAGTAAGTTGCGAATGTTTTGAAGCATTATGTGGTATAATGAGGGTAACTAATTAATATGTTGTAAGTAAATCAATAGTTTATGTTTTAACATTTCCGGTCAATTACAAAACTTAGTCTTCCCTGCAAGAGACTGGCAACCCTATCCCTACTCTATGTGTTTGACAGTAACCAACATTTACTTCCGGCGTGAGTATTATTTGCAAAAATCTGGCTAAGATTTGGAAATAATACCCATCTGCCAGCATACCGGCTTTGCAGAGTGAAACGAACAGAACGAATAGCGGTGTCATGCTGTTTCATTTACGCAAACGGTTAGATGTTGATTGCAAAAACATGGCTGCCTAGCAGGACCTTGCTTCCCTGCCTATATGAAACACAAGTTTTTTTTTACTTTGCTCATTTGGAGCCTGGATTTGATGGTTCGATTGGTGTTTTACGCCACGCTCTTTGCGCGGCTGTACTTTATATACCGTCTGTATCCAAAACCAGGTCTCTGACATGACGTTATAAGAGGCTTATCGGTAACTAAAAACAGGCCCCTGACAGGAAGTCATGCTTTTGTAGTAATGGATTCTAGCCTCTGGTCGACTGGTCTGCGACTAATGGACTACTCTCTACTCGATTTGCTCAACCGCTCGACTAGACTGCTCGACTGGGCTGATCGACTAGACTGCTCAATTTGATTGCTCGACTGGACTGCTCAACTGAACTGCTCGACTGGACTGTTCGATTGGAGTGCTCGACTCAGCTGTTCGATTGGACGAATGACTTGATTTGACTAAACAGCTCGATTTAACTGCTCGACTGGACTACCCGACTCAACTGCTCGATTCAGTTGTCCGACTTAGTTACTCGACCCGAATGGTCGACTGAACTGTTTGGTTTGACTACTCAACTTGACATCTCAACTCAACTACTCGACTGGACTGTTTGACTGGACAGCTTGATTCAACTGCTCGATTTCACTGTGACCGTCCAGTTAGCTTCGAGGTAGGACGCTGGTCTAACAAGCCAATCGTCGCATGTTCGAATCTCGACTAGGCGGTGTTTACTAGATAGAGTTAGTAGGATTGTTGCATTTTCCTGTACTGTAACAGCCGGCTGCGAAGTTTGTCGATAAAGAAGGGTAATGGCTAAAGACGGTATAAACCCAAGGCTTTGCTTTTTTTTGCGATTTACTGTTCGACTTAACGACTCGAACTGTTCGATTCGACTGCTGGACACGTCTATTCGAATCGGTTGCCCGACTTACTATTCGACCCGACTGCTTGACTAGACTACTCGATTCAACAGCTCGATTGGACTGCCTAACTGAACAGCTTGATTCAACTGCTTGATTTCACTGCTCGACTTAACCACTCGACCCGACTGCTCGACTAGGCTACTCCATTCAACTGCTCGACGCGACTGCTCTATGCAACTGCTTGTCTCAACTGCCCGATTCGACTGCTCGATTGGATTATTTGAATCGGTTACTCGACTTACTACTTGAAACGACTGCTCGACTTACTGCTTGACTAGACTCGATTTAACTACTCGACTGGACTATTTGACTGAAAAGCTTAATTCAACTGCTCGACTCGACTGCTCGACTGACTACTTGACTGAACTGTTCGATTCGACTGCTCAACTGGATTGCTTTATTCAACTACTCGATTCATCTGCTCGACTAGACTACTAAATTTAACTGCTTGACTTGATAGCTCGACTCCACTGTTCGACTGGTCAGCTCGACTGGACTGCTTGACTGAATAGCTTGATTCAACTGCTCGAATAGACTGTTCGACTCGACTGCTCGGTTCAGCTGATTGAATCGACTGCTCTACTCGCCTGCTCGACTCGATTGCTCGTCGCGATATTAACGTGCCGCTCATTTGAATCGGTTCGCGGCAGAAAGTGAACGGCTCAGAGTCACTCATTCAAATGAGTTATTTTGCCCACCTATAGAATCAGCACAGTGGAGATGTTTTTTTATCAGTTTTAAATAGAACCCAATGCGAGCATAAAAACTCAGTTTCAGGCTATGACTCTTATGTACAACATCTTAGTACTATATTAGTGTAATCGTACACTGGTAAATGGAATGTATCCGCACTCCGTAGTTTTCTTGACAGACATTTATATTTTCCGGGTCGTAAGATTCGGGCTTAACCAATATGTAATGCAAACAAAGCAAAGACTAGCTCCTACATTTCGTTTTCGGGGCTTGACCTTTTCATCTTATTCGCCAGATTTCGTAGCCAGATGTTATAGTACAGGACAATTACGCGACTAGTGCCATGATTAAGGTTGGGATACCGGTAGTACCAGAACCGGGCAAACCGGTTCTTCCGGCTGATTTTCCGGTACTGGCACGAGTAAATACCGGTACTTTCGGAGCTGATCAATATTCACTGGCATGCCCAGGCTGCGGCACGTGTTCCACCTTCTCTATTAAAATTTAATATGAAACAAAATAAATCCCCAAGATGTAACCCGGATCTTTGAAGTTGTTAGTTACTTCACTAGCCAGAATCTTTGCGATAAGTAAAATAATTCATAAAAGTAGATCCAGTCAATCTCAAGTTCCATTTCAGGCCATTTTCTAATAAGATTCCAATTCAAAATTCAAGTCCAGTAAAGTCCAATTTAATGTCCAATCAAAATTCTAATTGCAAATTTAATTCTCACTTAAATTTAAAGTACAACAAAGCAAAGTAAATTAATCTGGAATTGCATCCAATTTCATGTCAATTTCAAGTAAAATTTTAAGTTCTATTTTAGGTTTAATTTCAAGTTCGATTTCGTGTCCCATTTCAAATCCAGTTTTTAGTCTAATTTAATTGCAATTTAAGTCCAATTTCATCTCCGATTTTAAGTCCAGTTTCAAGTTCAGTTTCAAGTCTATTTTAAATCCAATTTAATTTTAATTACATCTTCGATTTCATGTTTAATTTAGGTCCGATTTTAAGTCAAACTTCAAATCTAATTTAATTCTAACTAAAGTTTTGGCGAACCCCCATTTGGGAAACGCTGATCTACAACACTCTTTCGCATACTCATTGTGGTAGATTGATTTGAAGTATAATTGTCTTACAACTAACATGTGGACAGCCAGTTAAAATATCAATTAACTAACGTCCTATGCATCTTGCATCGACTTTACAGCTATTTGCATTTTTTCCATGTGTGGACTCATTACTGCGACCAGTATAATTGATCTATTGTAATATCGCCCGGGTGTTTGCTGTATGACTTGCACTGCATTTCTTTTTGCTATAATCGCTATTGAGAGAGCGATATGCTTATAAAATTTATGCGTGCTTGTGTGTATTGGGATTTACTCTTCCTTCAAAGCTTGATCTACTTTACCTACTTATTCCTCGCTGCCAGCACTATCCCATATTATAGCCGTCCCTGGCGAGGACTCATTCGTACCTCTGACCAGTACACTTAACCATAGGAGGGACATTTGCACTGTCAAGAGGCTTCAGTGGGTAAATATATAGAATTCAGCATGAAGGAACGGTATATGGAGGGGCCTGAGAATAAACCCATGCTAAAGTCACTTGACATCGAACGGCTTGATTCTACTAAGATTCGAACCCACGACCACTCGCATGGCCGCTATTTGCGTGCTTGACAAAATACAATTTAAAGTATGTAATGAATTGCAAGCAACTAACTGATGTAAAGCAGCAAATGAAACACTCAAACACTATTCTCGGAAATGCCAGTCGTTGATTTTCCTCCTTTTGAGAGTTGCTGCGTCACGTAACATGCACAAATATCCCTTTAGCAATGTTTGCGCGCAAGCCAACCACTCCGAACAAATTCTTGCAGTATATGGATGCAATCTGGCAAAAGGAAAGGATGACTGCTCAGAATCTTTCATTAAAATGTTACACTTCTGTTTTCGTTTTCACAAAGTGCTACTCGGTATAGTGAACAACGATGTAGTTCTACGTCAAAAATCGATTCCTACTAAATGCAAAATGAATTTACCGTGGTATCCAACATATTAGCAAATATTCATTTCACGTTTTGAGGTCGAAATGCTCCAAAGGTTTCTCGCTTGGCAAATCAAACTGCAATAAACTCCCCCTGCTTGGAACCGGTATTTCTAATGATTTTATAGCAACTCGTTTATCATAGTTTTTTCGTCAATTTTCATAGTAGGTAATAGTTTTTGTTTGCGCGTCTATTGAATATTGATGTTTGAGCACCGATAAGGTAGGTACTTTATTATTGATTTCGAGTTAGAACTATCCGAATTGTACTGCAAACTAGTGTGAGCATATTTTATAGTGACAAAATTATCTACCTGTGAGTAAAATGTGAAAGGAAAAATGCGCAATATTACTCTTGACAATATTTTTGCTGAGTTTTGCAAACTGGTGTTATCTATAAAGCAGGGCCCAGGGAGGATTTCTCCTCAGAATAAAAAAGAGAAGAGAAAATTTCACACTTTACTCAACCGCGAATTATTGTGCTCCGTTTTGTTTTAACTTTTCTATTTTTTACTGACTGCGATTGCTCAGCAACCTGCACATTGATGTTCCACCTTCTACTCATTGAGGAGTGAACTGAGCAACAAAATATTAATGCACTTTTTGGCTGCCCATGATATGGGACACAAAAATCTGTTCAGATTTCTCGCAGCGGTAACAGTGCAAAAAATGTTGCATATGACGAAAGTGGATGATAGATATGTCTGGAATTCCCGTGCAGTTGCTTTGTCGCTCAATGAGAAACTAAAGTTTGTTTATATTTCTCTTTATTTTTGGCCTGTTTCGATTTGCGTGGATGGATTTCGCTTTTGTGGCAGCAGTTCTGCTCATTGTATTGAACAAAAAACGGTGCACTTTTTGCACAATGAGTGAGGAAATGGCAGGCCTGGCAGGGTCAACCACCGGAGATGTATTGCTTTTCGCTACGATATTTGGTTTAATAATTGAGATTGCTGACAGCTACCGTACGCACACTATGCCGCGTATACGTACACGCAATTTGTTGTTGCTGCTGTTGGTTTTTCCATGACGTTTTTCAAACTGGGGGAAAACAAACCACCAACACAACCGCAAATTAGCAAGCTCTATGATCGCTACCTTGCAGTGGACCGTGCTTCCTCCTGTGCCGCGCTGCATAAATGTGTTGAGGTGACTTTTGAAAGATATACCATAATCTGCACACCAATTCATAATAGATTTGAATTATTTAGGTTTTTTGGTCCTAACGCAATCTGCATTTTGAAATTTTAGTTTCCGTTAGCGTTACGGATCTCTTTGATTTGGATGAAACATTACAAATGTGTTTGATAGGAGGAAATATGCACCTTCCACGGATTTTGGCGTCATTTTGATTCAAGACTCATTTTTAAAAAGGGCGTATTTATTTTCATGTGTATTATGTTTGGAAGATTGTATCTTGAAAACTATTTTACAAAAATTATGTCTAAGCAAAAGCAAAAGAAAATTAATTTCTGAACATGAAAAAAATATGCACTGAAAAAAATATTTCACCAATTTTTCCAAAATTTTATAATAAAACTTAAAATCAAGATTTCAAAAATACACCATTTTTGAAAATTTTTAGCAACCGAAAAGATTCTGGCATTTCGTTACCTCCAAAAGAAAAAGCCCTCCTTTCTCTAAAAATGTGTGCTATAACGGTATTGAAGTAAACTTAATTGCAGACTCTTGCGAGATGTTCGCAGAATTTTTCGCTTCCGTCGTTACTGATGAAGCTGCCTCGGATAGTATCGCTGAAATTGCTGCTGCTGCTATTTAAATCTGGCGATCGTCATAATGTGAGGAATTACCGTGGAACCACCAGTCTCTCTGCAGCATCTAAATTATTTGAAATAATTGTAAGTGGAGTGATACTGTCCCGCACTAAGAACTATATTTCAACGGCTCAGCACGGTTTCATGCCTGGTCGGTCTGCCTGTACTAATCTGTTAGAATTTACATCAATGTGTATTTCGCAAAAGGAAGACAAGAAACAAGTCGATGTTATTTATACAGATTTAAAAGCGGCATTTGATCGAATTGACCATACAATACTATTACGAAAACTATCTCGGCTCTGTGCTTTTCAACAAATGGTCAAATGGCTGTACTCATATCTCAACGGTAGAGTATTGCGTGTAAAACTTGGCTCCAGTATTTCATCGGTGTTCACTAATAAGTCTGGAGTTCCCCAAGGTAGCAACATGGGACCTTTGCTTTTCTTGTTGTTCTTTAACGACGTCACTTTATCGCTTGGTATTGGCTGCAAATTAATGTACGCTGACGGTCCGAAATTGTTTGCTCCAATACAAAACAATGACGACTGCCACCGTCTGCAAGAGTTGCTCGATTTGTTTGGTGAATGGTGTAAACTAAACTGGCTCATTGTGAGCATTGATAAATGCGAGGTGATTAAAAACCCATTAAAGGTGATTAAAAACCCATTAAAGGTGATTAAAACCGCATTAAAAACTCGATTTGCTTCAGTTACACTATTGATGGTATTGAGTTGTGCAAAGTGGACCAAGTTAGTGATCTTGGTGTCTTATTGGACCCAAAATTGACGTTTAACCTACATCGTGAGCTAATTATCTCTAAAGCTTGCATTCATTTTTAAGATTGGACGAAATTTTGAGGATCCGAATTGTTTAAAATTACTGTATTGCGCCCTAGTTCGCCCGCTGTTGGAGAATTGTAGTTTGGTGTGGTTCCCTAAACATCTGGAACATACGGATTGCACGCGTGCAAAGAAGATTCATCCGACTTGATTTACGAAATCTTCCATGGAACCATCTATATAACTTACCCGCTTATATAGATAGATGCCGTTTACTGGAACTTGACACACTAGAGCGTAGACGCAAAATGCAACAGGCATTATTTGTAGCCAAAATTATCAACGGCGAAGGTGACTCTCCAACGCCATTAACCATGGTCAATTTCCGGGCATCACAACGACTATTAATCCTTCAGGCCTTCATCAGTATCTAACTAACTTAGACTAACTTAGAAAACAGTCTAAGTTAGTTAGATACTGATGAAGGTCTGACGTCGAGACCGAAATACGTATTTATCAATAAAACACAGTAGTAGAATTAAAGGATATAAACTTTTTGTTTTTCTTCTTTTTTGAAGTAGGACTACTTCTTTGATTTCTATATTGGGGTGCACTTTAGAAAAACGAAAAGGGAACATGTAACGAAAAGTGGTTATGGTTTGCACGCTTATAACTCAGTCATCCGTCAACAGATTCTAGAGATATTGGTATCAATCGATTGGAAATTTTTCAAAAAATCCATAATAATACAATAGATTCCATGTTTTCCAAACAAACGTTTAATAATTGAGAAAATTTTAGACGGATATTCATTATTTCATTATTTTCATGTTTTTGCCTTCCCACGCCAATGCTTCCCTAGCACAGATGACAGAAATATATACGAAATGAGCTATGGGTTAAGCTGACCTTTGATTGTATTTAATTTACGCTTACGCTCTATAGAATCCGCTCGAAAATTGTTGAGCTTCAGCGATTGCTGCTTGCTCGGAATAAGGCATCGAAGACATTCAAATTCATCAAGCAAGACGCCAACAAACCGAAGAAGCCACCGACTCGTCCGCCAGCGAACGATATGGTTTTTGCTGCTATCAATACCCAGTAAAATCAATGGATCCTCGCTGCAAGCCGTTAGAAGTAAATCGCCGCTAGCCACAATTGTGACGTTCCAAAGTTGGACACATTCGTGAAAAAGGTTTTGAAATTAGCTGTCGAAAAGCTGGTCCAAACAAAAAGAACAGGCGATTCCGATTCGTTCAAGGTTGATAAAACGGATGAAAACAATTTATCTTTGCTAACTGCTGCAAAGGCGGCTCCGATTAAAGCTGTACTAGTAAATATGCGATGGTACCCCCGAACAAAAATCTACTAAGCCAATGAAAACCGTAGCAAAGGCACCGAAAGCCCCAGAGTCAAAGGAAGTCGTTCCAGCGGAGAAGGTGCCCGAAAAAAACTGCTGCCTAGATGTAAATTTCGTTGATTTGCATTACTAATATCTGGTAGAAAACAATCAGTTCTTTTAAGAACTACTGAATAAAAGTATACGAAGCAGTAAAATTGATTTTTCTCACATTTTAAAGTGATGTTGGCAGTTTAGCATGAGCGTTCGAAGTATGAGCCCGTCAGAAATTACATGTTTAAACTGTATTAAGACAAACCTTCCGAAGAATACAGTAATGACCCGATTTTGTCACCCCCATGATGAATTTAGGGGTGACAAAAACGGGGCAGTGACAAAATCGGGTATTTTTTCAATTTTTATTTTTTTGCAGATAACTTAGAACGAACTACATATACTTCATTCTGATCACTTTTAGGACATGTCGCACTTCCTTCTACCTCTCTGTGCACATTTGTCACCTTTTCACAGCACTCCCAAAAGTATGAAAACACGCGTTTTTTAATTGCGCCGAAATGGTTGATCGGGGAGTGACAAAATCGGGTTACCACTGTATTTCTGTCTTTTTCCTATCGCGCGTTGCGGCCTTTCCACTGATTTTCGGTGGCATGAAGACGATGTCGATGCTTCATATTAGGTTGCTCTGCAGAAACTGGTAGCTGTTCATTAAGGAAGCACCGGACACCGATTTTGTTCAAACAATGTACGGTTTCGTTGTACGTTGTACCGCCTTTCTTTCGTGTCTATGATTCTCTGCCCTACGTTGATCCGCCTTTGTTACAACTTGCTGCCGTTTGCTCTGGTATATAATCAGAAGTAAGCCGGCGAACGGCATCATTTTCGCATTGGCATCGGTACGGTACAGAACAGACAGCAGAGAGTTGCGATTATATCACCCTCACTGGACTCGGCAAACTGGTAAAACGCAGCGGCAGCAGCAGCCGATCATTGTTTGGCGTAGAGTGTGCCGAGTGCGTTGGTATTGGAGCATTGATATATTATCTGCTATACTGCGGGAGCGGAAGAGCTTTTGATTAATGGAGATTAATGGAAAATGCTCTGTGCGGTAACCATTGTCTCCATTTCCCTGGGAGGTGTTGTTTCAAACATTCAAACCATTCTGCTGGCCGGATTTTCAACCACATAAATTACCACAACCCGTCCTTTTTGGGACGAACGTATTTGTTTATGAAGAGATGAAAATTTTCTGTATACTAAATTACTTTAATTAAATTTCCAAATGTCGCTGATAAAGAATTTCTTCTGATTTGATCTATAAAACGTTAAATATGTGGTGACTCACCATGCGGTCTTCTAACTCATGACGTTGCTTTAATTTTATTTCTGCTAAAAAATTTTGCCTTCTCACGCCAATGCTTCCCTAACACGGATGACAGAAATATATAGGAGAAGAGCTATGGATTAAATTCCCTTTAAATCAAAGGGATCAAAGTTTGATTGTATTTAATTTACGCTCTATAGAATCCGCTCAAAAATCGTTGAGCTTCAGCTGTTGCTACTTCCCCGGAATAAGGCAACGAAGACATCCAAATTCACTAAGCGAGACGCCAACAAACCGAAGCCGCCAGCTACAATAGTGACGTTTCAAGGTTGGACACATTCGTGAAAAAGGCTTTGAAATTAGTTTTCAACAAGAGAAAGCTGGTCCAAACAAAGAACTGGCGTTTCCGGTTCCTTCGTCTGCCAAACTTGCTAGAGAGAAGCAAGATTACTAAGTCAAAGAAGACCATAACAAAGGCACCGAAAACTCCAAAGCCAGAGAAGTTGTTCTAACGGAGAATGCGGTCCGAAAAAAGCTGCTGCCAAGCAGTAAATTTCATCGATTTGTATTATTAACAGCTGGTAGAAAACAATCAGTTCTTTTAAGAACTACTGAATAAGTATATGAAGCAGTTGAATTGATTTTGCGAACGGCATCATTTTCGCGTTGTTTGGGTTACAAATAATAATGAGAGTTACGCTTTTATCTCCCTGTCCGGATCCGGACGCGGCAAAGGTGGAAAACTCGGCAGCAGCCGATTATTGTTAGGTGTGGCATGGAAATTACGCCGACCGTGTTGGATTCAAAACATCGATCTATTATTGTCAATTGCAAGGAAAATTGTCCAATCAATAAGTGCGCAATCGCTCATAAAAGTGCTATGTTAGCTTAAATCGTTTCGGTCTCTTCGGCGCACTTATTGCTTGGAAAATAACGAAAAAGTGCGCCGAAGATCGAAACGATTTAATGCAAAATAGCACTTTATGACCGATATCACACTTTGGATGGTACAATTTTACTTGCAATTGACAATAAGCTGCTATAATAGAATATTAAATAAGCTATAAAACCCAAATTTTGGTCGCGGAAGCAGAAGGGTTTAAATTGATGGGAGCCCATCTGAAGGACGAAAGTTGACAATGGACACTGCGAGTCAGAAATTTGAGAATTAGAGATTAACAAACGGACCTTTTCAGGTCCACCATATAAATTAGCTGAAGAGTTGAAATTATGAATTTCTCACATGTAAGAACACAATTCTTTAATGCGCAACTTGAGCATCTATATATGAAATTCATACAAAAATCACCGGCTTTAGCATTGGGAGACGAATTGCGTTACATTCGTAGTCCTACTTCAAGCCTGCGCCCGTGCCACTAGGCATGGACCCTTGTACTTTTTTATTGTTTCAGGTATTCTACTAAGACGCTCAAATAAACATTAGTTAATTTAAACTTTTTTTGTTTTGTTGGTAGAAGCTTGGCAAAGTCTTCTATAACTTTTGAGGTTTGTAAAATAAACACAGCTTGAGAAAAAATGAAAAGAAGAAAAAAAAGATGGCTGAAAAAAATAAAATAAAAACATTAAAAATGTCCAGTATATACATTATATTATTAGTTCAATAGTTCTTACGTTGCACGAAGATACGAAAGTGAAAATAGTTGAAAGTATGTTGTTTATATCGGTAGAGTTTTACCAAAATAGATTAAGAGATTACAGTGATGATCTTTTAAAAATAGGGGAAAGCGCACAAAAAATTGGGCATTTTCTTCGAAAATCCAAATGCTTCTCATCGATAGAGCGGTAAACAACTCGACATTCGACCGTATCCCAAGTAATCAGACGTTCAAGAAGTATCAGACTACCAAGCAGAAGGATGGTAGCGGCAAGAAACACGGCACCACAGACGCAAAGTATGCCAGGATGGTAGCTGCCACCTACCATATACCTATATCAAAGAAGGTAAAAATGTAATGAACGGTTAATTCATTTTACGTCATCCACAGATCGTTTGCGAGACAATGAATTTTCAACAACGTATTCTTCTTTTGTACATTCTCAAAAACTGAAAATTTAAAGGTGGCAACAGTATTTCTGTTGTATTCCTGTTCCGGTATTGATTGGTCTGGTAGGTTTCATCATTCATCACAATACAGAACAATTTTGTGAACAGCTTCCTTCCGCGAGTTTCGGCCACCGTGTTTTGTTTGTCATTCCAGCTCGGTGCCATCCGAACTTTTTACATGTGCAGTCCACAACGTGTCATTGTTTTTTGCACAAAATAAACCGAAAATTTAGCCTGTTTTGGCCACATCCTGAATCGAAATATATGGTTGTGCTTGAATGCGCAACTACCATGCTGGAATTCGCTGGGTCTGTAATGCCGCATTTCCTACCACTGTTATCTTTCTGTTTGGTAGTCTGATGCTTCTTGAACGTCTGACTACTTGGGATACGGTTGAGTATTCGATTCTGAGCTGTTAATTGCTCCGTCGATGAGAAACATTTGGATTTTCGAAGAAAGTACCGTCATCCGTGGCGAGATTGTGCCAAAAAAGCATATGTTTTTGTTCTTTAGCTCAGTATACACACAATTTAGGAACTAAGTTGATTTCAAACCTGTCAATATATACTAAATAGTTAAATTAACGACTACCGTAGAGATGGCTTAGTTACAATGAAACCTAATTTTACTGGAAGTGCAGGAACTTTGGCACAATCTCACTCCTTCTAGGGGGTGACATTGTGCCAAAAACATAAAGTTAAGGTAAATACCTAAACAGTGAACATTAGCATGTTTATAAACAATACACAAAAATATCAGAATAAAGTAGTTCATATGGGGCCGTCCATGAATTAAGTGGACTATTAGGGGCAGGGGGTCGGACAAAAACAACGCATCATACAGAGAGTATGAAAATAACCCGCGGAGGTTTGAAATAACTAAAAATGAGTCAATGGTAGTCAATGGACAGCCTTTGTATAGCCAGTAGCATTTCTAGGGTTAACAAGGGGAAGATATATGGAGGGCGTGTATCCTAAGGGGGCATACCTATTTGATCATTTAACAAAGTAAAAAAGTAACCATTACTTCGTTCGAGAATCTGCGACCGCAGAACATGTGGCCCTTCCCACCCCCCTCTCCCCTCCATAAAACTGGCGGTTTATACACGGTATAAATATATTCGTCTTATATTAGAGTGTTTATTCAAAGTATCTGAAATTTCCAGAGAAAAAGTAAAAATTAGTTTAAATTATTTAGCGGCTATGATGCTGTTTGCTCCAAAATGGATGATGCAATCTAATCTGTCAAAATATTGTGCTCAATAGTAAAGAATGTGAGTGTACTGGTGTATACTGACGTATTTTTATTGTGTATGTGAAATCCACAAATTGGGTCGATCATTAGCATCATTGGCACAATATCACCCCCGTGAAGCTCGAAAAGTACAAAATTTCGAAAAATATTATTTTCGTAATCAAAACTTATTCAACGCATAAAAACCTTTCAATACATTGTAAATGATTAGTTTATATACCTTCGAAATAGCAAGTTGATGCGATTCCTTGTTTGGGTTGGTTTATGCGGGACATTGTTTACAAGCGTTATTTCCGAGTATTTTTGATCGCGAACTTTGAAACCCTGTTTAGGCTAAATAGTTTCCTAATATTATCTGTGTTCCATTCTAAGTTATGAATAAATATGTTATGGTCATCTTCATTTTGAATTTAGATCACCAGTTTCTATAGTTATAATAAATATTCACAAATAAACATTTTTGGTTTTTGGCACAATCTCACCCCCGTGGCACAATATCACCCCGGATGACGGTACCCAAAGTTTTTTGCGTACTTTCTCTTGTTCCAAATATATTACTGTAATCGCTTAATCTATTTTGGTTAAACTCTACCGATATAAACAACATACTTTCAACTATTTTTAGTCAAAATTTCTGTAAAAAGTTGCTGGTGCTAAAACTAAAACTAACGTGTCCAGTTTTTTCGAATACAGTTTTCAAAATAGCCACAACTCAAAAGCGAAAGGTTGAATCAATAAAGTGTATTCGGATAAGTTGTCGGAAATTAAATATAGTCACAGGTCGGACTCGATTATATAGAGTCGCTAAAATTTTGTCACTACATATAATCGAATCCTCTATCTAATCGAATCAAGAAAAAAATCTTTTTTTTTTTCATTGTTTTATATACACAATTTTGTGTTTTTTTTAATGTAAAAGAAAAAAAAATATTTTTGGCAGTCACCTCAAAGGCAGAAAATACCTTTCTTACATTAAAAATGACTATGAATATTCAACAATTCAACAGAAAAGTACTATCGAAAAAAATTGATCAGACTTTCTTCAAACTCGTTGATTTTTTTCATTTTTGAAAATAATTAGACTCGTAATTTTTTATTTGGCGCCTAGGGTTACGCTTTCTGAGTTAGGGTGGCCCTAAAAAAAGAGATTTCGACCTACCTTTCTACCTCAATATTTTTTTCTAAAAAGCCCATTAAAATACCTTTCATTTGCTGCATCAACGCTTTAAATCGGTCCAGTGGTTCAAAAGTTATGAAGGAAGGTAGGTAATAATCGCACCCACCCTAATTCAGAAAGGGCCAAATAGTATATTATGGGTTTGATAATATTTTTAAAAACAAAAAATAGAGCTAGCTTTAACAAAATCGGAGCAATTTTTTTTATTCTTATCGAGTCTAAAATTGTATATAATCGAATTATATATAATCGAGTTTCGTCTATAATCGAGTCTCTATATAATCGAGTCTGACCTGTAATAGATATTTTATAGAAACAGTGGAGCAGCTGGTGTAACATATGAAAAAGATGCGTTCAACATAAAAAATTAAAATGAATCCGAATATCTCCGAATATCTCGAAAAAGGCTACATTTAAAAAAATAGTTATTATGACCAATTTTGTTGTAAATGACGTAAAGAATTATTATTTGTGTTACAAATTCATATATTACTTGAAAATCCCAAGTTGGAAAAAAATCATGAAAGTCGTTGTTCTATGAAGTTCGTCCATGAAGTTGCTCCATCTCAAGATAACTTTTAAAAGGTTGCAAATTACTGCTATTTTTTCCAAAAAATTCGTAAAAATGGTATATTTTTGATATCTTGATTATAAGTTTTATTTTCAAGTTTTGGAAAAATTGGTGAAATATTTTTTTCAGTGCATATTTTTTTCATGTTCAGAAATTAATTTTCTACAACTTTTGCTTAGACATAATTTTTGTAAAATAGTTTTCAAGATACAATCTTCCAAACATAATACACATGAAAATAAATACGCCCTTTTTAAAAATGAGTCTTGAATCAAAATGTCGCCAAAACCTGTGGAAGGTGCATATTTCCTCCTAACAAACACATTTGTAATGTTTCATCCAAATCAAAGAGGTTCATTTCAGATTTCAGCTTTTTTTGGACGACTTGCCGTGGAACTTCTCTATTTAGCACAACTCGGATACAGAACAGATCTCTGTCACAGCTTATACTCCTCTGAATCAATTGAAACATAAATCATAGGTAGTTAAGTATTCATTATAAGTTACTATTACCTTGCCAATTCAAACATTTTCCGTAACGCTAACGGAAACTAAAATTTCAAAACACAGATTGCATTAGGCACAAAAAAGTCTAAATAATTCGAATCTATTATGAATTGGTGTGCAGATTATAGTATATCTATTAAATCAGAAAGGCTTGAATTTTGTTATTTACCTATTTTACGTAGAACTGCTCAATAGTAAGATGTTTGAACGTCATACATTATTTTTCGTATTTTTTAGGAATCCTGTACTTACTCAACAAGATAGATCGACAGTTTTGGTAGTTACTAGAAGCTGTATTTTTAGAAAAGACCAAGGAATTTGGTGTCATTCAGCAGACATTATGAAATATATGTTCAACAATATCGTAGTGAATAGTGACTAATATTATATGTACATTTGCTTGACGAACATAAATAAATAAATTACAGAGCAAAATAAACGTAACAATTACCTTGGATATATCCATGACCAATGGCTACAACGAGCAGGGTTGCCTCGTAAAACTGATAAAGAAAATAGTCATCATAATAAACTAACTGCCAATGCTAGTCCATTGAATTGTGAAAAACTGCCTTCCACATAATCGATCACATATAGCTATGTTTACAAGCGAAAACAGGGCAATCACATTTACAAGTGTATTAACCATTGTAGCTTTTTACTGGTTTAGAATATAGTTGTAAACCATACGTAACAGCGCGAAGCTGGGTGCCCTTAGTAAGTTAGATCATTCTAATGAGTAAGTCAAATAAATAATTTCTGTTAATATTATTTCTAATTGTAATTAATTTTTCTTAACATAATATCTTCTAACTCTTTGAAGCTTTGTTATTTATTGGAAATTTCGTTTTTGCCTTTGTTATACTATATAATTATTAGGTAAAACAGAAAATGAGAATTTTTGGACATTGCTTTTTTTAGCATTCAATAAACGTCAACAAAACATACTCAGACTAAGTCGAAAAAGAAATGTTTCGAGTTCAGTGAGATTTTTACCAGATACAGAAAACTATTTTGTTGATTGATAAAAAATTATATTTTTTAAATTTTCACTATTAGGTCGTTACAAATATGTTACAAAGTTGTCCTTACGGTGTTGGACAACTGAAGGGGAGGAGACGAAAAAAAACAGAGATTTTTTTAATCGGGCAAAAAAATATGCGTTTTAAGCATTTTTACTTAAAGTTTAAACGTGAAAACCAAATCTATTCTTGCTTTTCATATTCAAGTTATTTTTTCCATGCAAAAACCTACATAAAGAACGATAAAAATGAAAGTAAATTTATTTTCCAATTTTCGGAAATGCCATTGTTCGAATTTCCATTTCTGTTTCATGCTAAAAGCGTTACCTTCGATCGTTTATTTATTTTTCGAGTTCTTTAGGCTGTAAAGAACAAACACAAATTAACAAAACGTTAATAAGACCGGTAGTCCTCTACGGGCACGAAACATGGAATATGGTCGATGGGGACTTAAAAGCACTGACCGTTTTTGAACGTCGTGTGCTTAGAACTATCTTTGACGGTGTATGTGAGAACGGTGTATGTAGGGGAAGTTTGAACCACGAGCTGGCGCAGCTCTTCTGCGAAACCAGTATCCAGAAAGTTGCTAAAGCTGGAAGGTTACATTCGGCAGGACATGTTGTGAGAATGTCGGACAACAACCCCGCAAAAATGGGTTTCGCCTCGAATCCGGTTGGTACTAGACGCAGAGGAGCGCAGCGTGCTCGATGGTTAGATCAAGTGGAGCAGGACTTGGAACGTGTGGGGCAGTCGAGAAATTGGAGACGCACAGCTATGGACCGAGTTAGTTGACGAAACATTATTTTGCATGTTAAATCCTGACGGACAGCGAGCCAGAATAAGTAAGTAAGTAAGTAAGTAGGGCTGTAAAGCCCACAGATAATAGTTTTTCTAAAAAAAATAACTTATAGGGGAACTTTGGGTAAAACCGACACCCTAATAATTTTCACAGAAATTCCATATTTGTACATCAATTATTATCCAATAAACCTTCCAGAATATTAGTTTAACTCTAAATCTTCCATTTCATGAGGTCTGTTTGATACATATTTTGAGTGTGTTTGATATATAATGAAAAAGAAAACTGTATCTTCAGGCGTAACAACTGTCAGGGTAAAACCGACACCTCATAAATATCAAGTGAAATCTTTCCTTAAAAAATCGGAGGGGTTGTGTACAAGATACGACCGCATATACAGGTGACGCAGGACTACGTAAGTCTCTTTGTAGTGATAGTAGCATGTATTCATGCTTGTAATCATTCGATTCTTCATGTATACATGCTATATGCAACATATATACATGCTACATGCGTTGTATGTAACATTTATCAAAGTAGTAACATTGCATACGTTCAATTCTCAAAAGATTGTACATTTGAAAACAATTTAACAAAATCAAGAACACAAACTATTGCTTTTCTGCTACCTTACTGAAATTAAAGATTGTTCTTATTACCCATGGTTCCTCACGTTGAAGGGATTTTACCTATTCAATCCTATTTTACCAACAGCACGTCTTTTCAGTACACTTCTAATGAAACGGCAAGCATGCGTATTCATACAGAGTTGTATTATAACCGAACACTACAGCTGTAGCACATTTTTCCAACACAGATATCAAATTCGCCGAGGTTTAATCGTCTAGCAGTCGCAGTAAAGAATTTGCGATCTGTTAGAACAATGAATTTGTGTCATTTATTCTGGCACACTTTCCTAACACAGACATCAAATTGGACTAGGTTTAATCGCGTTCGTCAGAAATCTGTTGGTACGAGGGGGCTTTGTCACTCTCTCTCGCCTACTTCCCAAGCAAGGACATCAAAATGGTCTAGGTTTAACCACGGTGTTAAGAAATCTTGTTGAAATGAGGAAACTTTGTCACTTGTTTTGGCTTACTTCCCAAGCACAGATATCAAATTAGTATAGGTTTAGATCATCGTAAAGAATCTTCCAACCAATCACGAAGCGAGAATTCTGTTAAAACATAGGTTCATTATTTTCAATTTTTCAATAGTTCAACATCAAGAGTCCATACTTTTCTTCATTTGGGTCAATTCTTAGAAGATTATTCGATCGATTGGTGTAAGAATATTAAAAATCGATCGGAAAACCGCTGAGCTATTAGCGCTCAAAACCTTTCATTTTTCGTGACGCTCGCATTTTTCGATTTTTCGGAATGACACCCTATCTCAAAACTTGCCGTAAGACGTACCCTACGTCAAAAAATTAAAGCCTTAAAGCCAATTTCAAAAGAGAGGGAGGGGGGCGGTGACAAAAATTTTAAAAAATATTTGCAATGGCCTTATTTGTCATAAAAAAATTTAATTTGTGCTTTTTCTTCTACAATCAAGTTAACCAATAACATCTCCGTACAATTCAATAAGATTGATGAAAACTGCTATTCTTATTATCCTTATTTAAATCGGAATAGATATCAGCCATGATTTCCCATTGATCACAGGCACCACTAGGTTATTATATAATAGACTAATCTCAAGATTTTAGTCTTGACCTTGGAATGAGGTCATACATATATTAATATTTTTTTTTTTTGAAACGATGGTTCTACAATTGATGAAGGGACGGTACAAAAGGTAGGAGTCAAAATGACTACTTGTCAAGCATAGCTACCAATACCCCCCCCCCCCTTCCTTTCCGCTCTTCCCCCTCCTTCACCAAAAATTTTCATTTCTTTCCCCTACCGTCCCTTCATCAATTGTAGAACCATCGTTTCAAAAAAAAAGGCTATTATATGATTTTTCTTCATATCTAAAGCCTAGCTAAAAGTTAATCTGGATGCATGGAACTATAGGTTGTTTGGGACTGGAGTGACATGACAATAAACGACGGGATTGCATTATTTTTATACTCAACTCTAAGTTTCACAGTATTAGGGTCTTTTTCTAATTCCCGTCGTAATAAGGAAAGCCATTCTAATTTTCATCATTTGCTGGATGGATTTAGTGAATACTCCAAAAGTTCTTGTACTGATTTGACTAAAACACACTTACCTTCCGATCCGTGAACTTTGAAATCACTGAAAAGCGACTATTAAAGCATAATATTGAAATTACGCAACTGACTTTATTGCTAAAATTCGTCGTACCGTTTTAAAATCCGTCCAACAAAATTTTTCATCGTCCGAACTAAAAATCACGACAATGTTTACGAAGCTAACGCGCATGTATTTGTGTAGGACGGCATGACAAATGTTATTCTACAAAATTTCTGCAGGTCAGGCAAGTTTTTCTGGCTGTAGAATAACGACAATGCCTTGCGTGAGTTATTTTCATTTATGAATGACGGAAATTAGCACGATTAGTCGACATTGTCTTCTTCGTCGCACGAAAAAACGTAGGAAATTTGGCTGGTAGGACTTCTTTAATGATAAAAAGCATTTAAATAGATCTCAGCTCACTTTGATTGATTGCGTATGATAGACAACTAACTAAAATATTAGGGAATACCTAGTTTTGCATTGTGTGTCATAAAAATGCTGATATTTTTTATAATTTGTGTTGGATAGGACGGGAATAGGCAATTACGACGATGTAGCAACATACCCTACATTTGGTTCTGATTAAACCTCGAGTTTTTTCTTAATAGAACTCATCATGCCCTGTGATATTGAAGATGCTCACTTTTCTATCATTCTGATAAAGCTCTTCATTTTGAACAAACATTTGACAGCTCTCATATAAGGATTGTTGATGTGCGATTAGTGGTTTGTGTGCATCGAAAAAAATACAGATGTAAACAAACCGTGTATACACGTACACGCGGCGAAGTGTGCGTGCGGTAAATGTCAGCAATCTCTAAAGAGCTTTCCAGTGAAGTGTGTATTGATGCTGAAAATGAGGGCAACAAAAGGCCTTTAAACACAAAACTGCATTCCTTTGTCACCAAGGTACAGAATGTCTCACTCTGCCGTGGATCGGTGGATGTAAATTTTGTTTTCAAATCGAAATATAAAGGATTTGGCGGCACTGTCGTTATAACATAATATTTTTTTGGATTTTTTGGCCAATTTTCATTAGAAATGTGAAAATGATTTCTTTCTAAACCAAATATTTCCGGAGATATAAGCAAAAATAAAAAAGAGGGCTTAACAAAAATCTGTTTTCTTTAAAAAGGAAGTGCTACTAAAAATCGTGGCAGTGGGGAAATCCAACTTGCGCCAAACTGAGGATTTTTACTTTTTGGCCTAAAACGAACAATCTGTCAAAAGGCTTAAATTCCTAAAATTCGATTACTTGGTTCTCGGATACTTCGCGTAGAATTAGCCTAACACATAAGTTTTAGATTTTAAATTTGCAGTAAGGCCATTACAAATATTTTATAAAGTTTTTGTCCTTCCGGTGTTCGGCCACTAAAGGGAGGGGGGGAGGCGAAAAAAAAACAAAGTGAATTTTTTAATCGAGCAAAAAAAAAACATGGTTTAAATGTGTAAACCGAATCTATTCTTGCTTATAATACATACGCTTTTGTTTTCTATGTAAAAATCTACGAAAAAAACAAACATTAAGAAAAAAAATTTTGGACGATTTTCGGAAGTTCCATTGTTCGAATTTCCATTTATGTTTCGTGCTAGAAGCGTTAACTCAACTTGTACACTCATTTTTCCAGTTTTTCAGACTGTAGAGCCCACAAACAATTGATTTTATAAAAAAAATTTGACTCATATCCTACCAATTATTTTTTTGCCCCCCGATTTTACAAGCCAATTTCCAAGGGCGGGGGGACAAAAACTTTCAAAATGATTTGTAATGGCCTATCTTGAGAACGGCCGAGCCTAAGAAAAAAGTTTATATGACATAATTTGTTCAATATTATGCGTAGAATTTGACTTTGTATGTGTTTTATGAAAAAGAAAAATTTGCGTTATTTCGAAAAATTTGTAAAATTTCAATTTTTTTTAAAATCCGAAATAGTGTCGATCGATAGCTCTTCAGTAGATTTTAGAGCATAATCTCTAAAAAAATATGAGGCATAGGGGACATGTTTTGAAATAATTCACATTTTATCATTTTTATCATGATTTTCCACGAAATCATGAAGTTTTTTTTATTTCAGTGAATTTTTTACTGAAATGTTCCTCCCAGTTAGCATCGAGGTACGATTCTGGTTTAACAAGCCAATCGTCTTATGTTCGAATCTCGACTGGGCGGTGCTGCTCTATTGAGTCAATCGGATCATTGCACTAACCCCGTAATTTTCCTGTACTCTAATAACCGGCTGTGAAGTCTGTCGATAAAGAAGGTATATCTATACCTATAAAAAAGCATGTCTGTCTGTCTGTCTGTCCCTATGCTCCTTTTAGAATCGAAAACTACTGATCCGATCGGCGTGAGAATTTGCATGTAGGAGCTTTTGGGGCTACGGAAGGTTCTGTCGATGGCAAAAGACCCCTCCCCCCACTAAGAGGGGGACTTCCATACAAATCTATGCCTATAAAAATGGATTTCTGTCTGCACTATGTTCCTTATAGAATCGAAAACTATTGAACCGATCGGAGTGAAAATTTGCATGTAGGGGTTTTTGTTGTCAGGGAAGCCCTCTTAATGGGAGCTCCCATACAAATCTATACCTATAAAAATGAATTTCTATCTGTCTGCCCGAATGTTCCTTATAGAATCGAAAACTACTGAATCGATCTGCATGAAAATTTGCATATAGGGGTTTTTGGGGCCAGGGAAGGTTCTTATGATGGTTAGAGACCCCTCCGCCCACTAAAAGAGGTGGCTCCCATACAAATGAAACACAAATTTCTGTATAACTCGAGAATTAATCAAGCAAATGGAACAAAATTTTACATGTGGGTGTTTTTGGAGACAAGATTTTTTTCTATGGTGAATTGAGACCTCTCCCCACTTTAGGAGGGGGATCCTATACAAATGAAATACAAATTTCCTCATAACTCGAAAACTAATTAATTAAATGGAACCATATTTGGCATGTGGGTGTTTTTGGAGGCATGAATTTTTTCTATGATAAATTGAGACTCCTTACCTTTTTAGGAGGGGGGCTCCCATACAAATGAAATACAAATTTCCTTATAACTCGAGAACAAATCAGGCAAATGGAACCAAATTTGGCATGTGGGGGGTTTTGGAGGCAGGGATTTTTTTAACCGTTATGTGTTCGGCTGGGTACCCGGGTGCCTTTTAAGACTTTATTGCCTCGAAAAACAAGGTTTACGACAACTCAGCCAGCTAAAACTCGTAGAATGCTCCTAACTAGTGGGAATAAACCATTTGTCATCAACAGATTGCCTGTAGCAGCAGGGGGGGTCGAAGGGGGGGCCTTCGATTTTTTTTACTCCATAAGTGTTCGGATGGGTACCCGGGTACCCACCGAAATGAAATGCTTCTAACTTTATCAATTCTTGACCGATTTTGGATCTTGAACCGTCAAAAGATTGGAAAATTTGTCTATTTTTAGAGCATTAGACATTCCAAACCTGGGACCACGTCTGGTGGCCGTAAATCCGGATCTCCGGGACCATGTTCCGGATCCAAAACAAATGTGTGCAATTGTCAATAAAACCACACAACATTGATATCAAAATTCATGAAATCACTCCAGGAGTTGATGTTTATCCATTTTGAGTCCATTCAACTTATAGTCTTCGGAATGGCCACTCCGGAGCAGATTTCTATGGAGCCTTACGAGGCCGCTAACATATTTGGATAGAAAACCCTAGCAATATGTATATCAAAATTCACGAAATCACTCCAGGAGTTGAATTTTATCCATTTTAAGTTCATTTGCTAAGCTGTCCCCGGAATGGCCACTCCGGAGCAGGTTCCTGTGGGGATCTATGACACCAGTAACATGTGTGGATAGAAACCCTAGCAATATGTATGTCAAAATTCATGAAATCACGCCAGGAGTTCATTTTTATCCATTTTGTGTCCATCTGACAAGTTGTCCCCGGTGTGGCCATTCCGAGGACAACTCATCAAATAGACTCAAAATGGATAAAAATCAAATTATGGAGTGATTTCATGAAGTTTGACGTACATCTTGCCGAGGTTTCTTTTTATATCAAACAAGCTAGTGGCCATATCGCCCCTCGGTAAGTTACTCCAGAATGGTCATTCCTAGGACAACTCGTCAAATGGACTTAAATGGACAAAAATCAATTCCTGGAGGGATTTCATGAATTTTGACATACATATTGCTAGGGTTTCTACCCAAACATGTTAGTGGCCTCAGGGCTCCATGGGAATCTGCCAAGTGGCAACTCCTGGAGTGATTTCATGAAGTTTAACATACATATTGCTGGGGTTTCTAACCAAACATGTTACTGGTCTCGTAAGGTTCCACAGGAACCTGTTGCGGAATGGCCATTCCGAGGACATGTCGTCAACTGAATTCAAAAAGGATGAATTTCAATTCCTGGAGTGATTTCACGAATTTTGATATATATATTGCTAGGGTTTCTATCCAAACATGTTACTGGTCTCATAGAGCCCCACAGGAACCTGCTCCGGAGTGGCCATTCCGGGGACAGCTTATCAAATGAACTCAAAATGGATAAACCTAAACTCCTGGAGTGATCACACGAATTTTGATATACATATTGCTAGGGTTTCTATCCAAACATGTTACTGGTCTCATAGAGCCCCACAGGAACCTGCTCCGGAGTGGCCATTCCGGGGACAGTTTATCAAATGAACTCAAAATGGATAAACCTCAACTCCTGAAGTGATTACATGAATTTTTAAACCAATGTTGTGTGGTTTTATTACAGACAAATTTTACAAATTTTACAATCTTTTGACGGTTCAAGATCCACTCAAAATGGATAAACCTCAACTCCTGGAGTGATTTCACGAATTTTGATATACATATTGCTAGGGTTTCTATCCAAACATGTTACTGGTCTCATAGGGCCCCAGAGGAACCTGCTCCGGAATGGCCATTCCTAAGACAACTCGTTAAATGGACTCAAAATGGATAAACATCAACTCCTGGAGGGATTTCATGAATTTGATATCAATGTTGTGTGGTTTTATTGATAATTGCACACTTTTGTTTTGGATCCGGAACACGGTCCCGGAGATCCGGATTTATGGGAACCAGACGTGGTGCCAGGCTTGGTAAGTCTCATGCTCTAAAAATAGACAAATTTTACAATCTTTTGACGGTTCAAGATCCAAAATCGGTCAAGAATTGATAAAGTTAGAAGCATTTCATTTCGGTGGGTACCCGGGTACCCATCCGAACACTTATGGGTGTTAAATTTCCCGTACACATAACGGTTAATGATGGTTTGAGACCCCTCATCCCTGTGGTAGGGGGATAAGGACTCTCATACAAATAAAACAGAAGTTTTTGCGTAACTCAAAAACTAATCGAACTCGAGAAATTTTAGACTCTTTCATAAAACAGTAATCAATAACAAGACCACCAAAAACTATCAATAGTAACATTAGATAATTCAGCGCGAGACGGCCATAGGCCGCGAGTGTTGCCGGCGACCTGGCGTCGGAAGCGTCGACCACTGCGGGGGACAGCTCCTTGTAGATTTCACCTCTATCTAGGTTTATTTATTTTCCTAGATCTACTGACCTCTATTACATTCCTTCACCCAACCCAACCCCTGCGAAATGGTACTTTCTACGAAAAGATTTTCCGTGAAATGGTACATCCCGCGTAAGGTTTTTCGCGAAATGGTATTCTGCGAAACTCTATATTCCGCGTTATGGTCAACTGAGAATTGGTGTTGCGCAAAATGGTATTCGGCGAAATGGTTTGTAATGATGGTGAATATTTAAATGCTGTCCGCTTTATTTTATCAGGCTAAGCAATGGGGGGAGTTGTTTTCTACTTAACTGTGAGCAAAATTTGTATATTAAAACACCCATTAACTCCCCAGAAACTTGCAAAACTCAATATTGTGACAAATGTCATCCGAAATTCACGATTTATGTACAACACAGTTTAATTTGGGGCAATACAAAGTTTGTCGGGTCAGCTAGTCATATATATATATATAAAATAATAAAATAAAATAAAATAAAATAATATCCTCAGTTCTAAATACGCCCTTAAAGTTAAATACTCTCGACGAAAAAATTATGTGTTATGGAAAATGAATCCTTGCGTGGCATCCAAGACCAAAATCTAAAATTTCATTTCACTCAAAAATAGACTCGCTCTCTTTCAGCGTTTTGAGCTGGAAATGCTCTATATGGTGTCCTAACTGTATCACGGTCTTGAGAAATTAAGATTATTCAACCGATCGTGTTTCGGAATTTAGCACTTTCACTAGTGTTAATTGTTGTCGTTGGATCTAATGATTTCTGTTACAGACTCTTAGCTGATATAAGTGATTGAAGCAGTATTTTTAACTAGTTTTTGCCTATCTAGGGGAAGGACGGTAAAGACGGACACTGCGGGAAAGACGGACACTTGTCATATTTCATAAACAATAATTTTTTGAAGCAAATCAATGATGGGAAACGTTTCTATAGACTGAATTAACACTTTTGAATTAAACTGCCGATTTTTAGCAGCGCAGCTGTCAAATTTATAAGCAAAACAAAGAAAAAATGCGTATATACGCTAACCGATGTAATTTTGTGTGTGAAGAAAATAGCTGGTAAATCGTTTAAAAACAACATATTCATGCTAAACCGACGGCATTGCGTTAGTTTGATCCTTCACTGAATATCCATTGGAAACCTAAGGAATTTTTGAATATTCAGTAAAAAGTTATTGAAGTTTGAAAAAATGGTATCCAAGTCGGTTAAGACGGACACCCAATGGTAGGGAATGACGGACACACAGATTTTGAATCCACTTTGCTCAACAACTATTTAACATTGCAAATACTTACATATTATATATGTAAAAGTAACCAAAAGTCATATAGCAGTTGGAATAGGCCAACTTTTAGAAACGATTAATTCGTCACCAATTAAAATATTGAAGGGAACCATTTTATTTTCTCGCTCAAAGGGGGGGGATCGGGAAGGGTGTTTTCCCAAACCAATTATTTCCTAAATACATGATGAAATATGTTAATCTTGCTTAATACTGATAATTCGACGACGCGTGACACCTTTTTGCGAGTGTCCGTCTTTCCCATATCAAGTGTCCGTCTTTCCCGCCCATGCGCAGAAACTTTGATTTATACATGCTGTTTATAATATTAAAAAAAGTTTAAATTTTGGAAGAAATTTTCCAGCACACGTTGTAACTTTATTAGACAGAGACTTAAAGGTTCAGTTTGCGCGAAAATTGCGATCAATACAGTTATATTTGAGTAGATATTGAGTCTTTACCTTAAGGTGTCCGTCTTTACCGCCCTTCCCCTACTATATAAATATATAGTATAAAGGTATAGAAATCACTCGGTAAACCGGAAATGGAAAGAAGGTCCTACGGGCCGAATGTCATATACCATTCGACTCAGTTTCGAAAACTGAGCATTTTCTGTGTGTGTGTGTGTGTGTGTGTGTGTGTGTGTGTGTGTGTGTGTGTGTGTGTGTGTGTGTGTGTGTGTGTGTGTGTGTGTGTGTGTGTGTGTGTGTGTGTGTGTGTGTGTGTGTGTGTGTGTGTGTGTGTGTGTGTGTGTGTGTGTGTGTGTGTGTGTGTGTGTGTGTGTGTGTGTGTGTGTGTGTGTGTGTGTGTGTGTGTGTGTGTGTGTGTGTGTGTGTGTGTGTGTGTGTGTGTGTGTGTGTGTGTGTGTGTGTGTGTGTGTGTGTGTGTGTGTGTGTGTGTGTGTGTGTGTGTGTGTGTGTGTGTGTGTGTGTGTGTGTGTGTGTGTGTGTGTGTGTGTGTGTGTGTGTGTGTGTGTGTGTGTGTGTGTGTGTGTGTGTGTGTGTGTGTGTGTGTGTGTGTGTGTGTATGTAACGCTTTCAATCTCACTCACTTTTCTCGGAGATGGCTGGACCGATTTTAATGTTCTTAGTGTCAAATGAAAGGTCTAGGTGTCCCATAGGTCGCTATTGAATTTCATACTGATCGGACTTTTAGTTCAAAAGTTATGTATAAAAATACGAAAAATATGGGACTTCATTATCTCATAGGTCCCTTAACCGATTTGAACCAAATATATAAGAGGAGCCTTGCAAACCCTTAACTTCCAAATTTCATAACGATTGGGCTTGTAGTTTGAAAGTTACATAAAGAAATAGTATTTAAAACATATTTTTGTAACATATAAGCATTAGTTCAATGTAAAACATCACACGATTTATTATCATTTGAAAATTACTGTTGAGATCTATCAAACGAAACCGAGTTATTGAAAATCGGACGGTTCGTTCAAAAGTTATTCAAACTTTAACACTTAGCACCGTATATTAAACCGTTGAAACGTGTAACCACAAAACATATCAATCAAATGTTGATTGTATTCAATGTGTGTGATGTATGTATGTATGTATGTATGTATGTATGTATGTATGTATGTATGTATGTATGTATGTATGTGTGTATGCGATGACAATTTGCAATTTTAAAATTTGCATTAAAATTCAAGAAAAATGTGAAACATGTCAATTGTCTGAAGTTTTTGAAGCCTCTTAGTGGAAGTGGAATACAAACTCTGAAATTAAAGAAAAGAAAAAACTTTTTCCGACTAAATTCCACTATTTAATATTTATTCGCGACATATACGTATACGCTTCGAAATAAGACACTGAAGAAGCCTGCACGTTGTCGGCGAACTACGTATTTGTCGCAAATAACTATTAAATACAGTAGGATTTAGAATTTGGATTTGCAACCTTTTTCACAAAATCCCCTAAAAGCTATCCATGCAGTGTAAGTAAGTTTTTGGCGACCTACGGTAAGGCATAATCCTACGGCAATAAAAATATTGTTGTTCGAAACATTCTATAACCGCAAACTTTTTTTCATGAACACACTTAGGGCAATATTTTTTCGTCATTTAAAGTAATGCGGAAACTGACTGATATTCAAGCATACTTTTGGAAGTAAAATATTTTGTGTTGCCGAAATCGAACCATGCCAAAACCGAACCATGCCAAATTCGAAATCCCACTGTAGTGGGATTCAATCGGAAAAAGTTTTTTCTTTTCTTTAATTTCAAATTTCGATTGTCATTTTCTTCACTTGCTGTAACTCGCTATTAGACAAGAAAACAAAAGGCGAAGAAAAGCAAGTAATTTAAGCATTTAGATAAAGTGGTGTATAGGATTTAAGATACTAATGGATTGATTTTTCCAAATAAACTTATATAAATTGCAAACAATTTTTGCGCAACAATAGATGTTGTTTCAAATCAATAGATACTAGAGCTTAGAAATTTTATATAAAAATAGGAGGAAAACATTGTACGGTAGTAATTTTGTACGATTTGTTTTCGTTAATGACTCTTTAAAAGACAGAAATCTTATGTAATGTATCATATTTTAATAAACAAATCGGATTGACAAGCACTGGAAATCATATCGATCATATTTCCCATTTTCAAGCATGTTTATGCGATCAAGCTAATGACTATCTTTTTATGAAAGTACACTCAAAAGAAGCTTAAGTTTTGATTTTCATGCAAAAATAATTATCTGAAGGAGCGCCATCTAAGCACTAGTTCCATTTCTCTTTTTCATATCTAATGCTCTATTCATTTTTTTCTAATTCAGATATATTGCAAAATTGAAGCCTAGCAAACTAATAGTAAAATTTTAATAGTTTATGTTGGTTTCGTATATGCATGGGTTTCTGTAGATTCTTTGGAAGAAAAGTTACGAGTTATTTTTATGTAAATAAAACACAAACCAATTTTAAATAAGTTACAAGAATAAGGGATAAACGGTTTTAAATTGAATGTACTGTTTTATGTATATATATATATATATATATATATATATATATATATATATATATATATATATATATATATATATATATATATATATAAAAGTGAGCGTGAGTATGATTGTATGTTTGTATGTTCCATCATAACTTCAGAACGCCTTGTCCGATCTCCACCAAACTTGGCATATATATTCCTTGATATAAGTTTATAAGAGGGGGGGGGGTCTTAAAAGGGGGGGGGGGGTGTAAGACCATAACTCCGAAATGCTTAGACAGTTCTTCACCAAACTTAGCATAGTAATATTAGCTTAGTAAATAGCTAGCAAAACATAGCTTAGTAAATTAGCACTGAAGCACAGAACAGAAGTAGAAGTTAGAATCCAAACACGTACATGTTACTTTCTGCAGATATTAGCGAACCTGGCGGCGGCGAGTCACTTTTTTCACGAAAGCACCCGAATGCTTACGAATGCACACGAAAGCATATGAAAGCTGCTATGCGATAGGTTGCAAGCTTTCTGCTTATATTGCTGTTATTCGCTTCTGTGCGAAAACCTTCCCAAAAGAAAAATAAAAGCAAAAGCTACTCTGTTACCAGTTTTGATCGCCGAATCGTTTGGACTTCCACTTCTGTTCTGTGACTGAAGGGTTGGCAAGAAGAGAAACGGGGTGGGGGTTCATAGCAGGAGGGGAGACCATAACTGCGAAACACTTGGACGGTTCTTTATCAAACTTAATATACATATTCCTTGACCAAAGGGAAACAGAACTCAGGGGGTTCCCAAAAGAGGGAGGGGGGTTCATAACAGGGGAAGCCCATAATTCCGAAATGCCTGGACAATTCTTCATCAAAGTTGGCACAAATGTTCCTTGACATTAGGGAATCAGCACTGGGAAGCTGACAAAAGGGGGGAATGCCTAACGAGGGGGGGGGGGGAGATATAAATAAGTAAAAGGGGTTGCGTTTCTCTAGCATTTAAACCATGGGCGTAGCGACGGGGGGGGGGGGGGGGTTTGGGGGTTCAAACCCCCCAGGAGAAAATTTGTTATACACTTTCAAGCTTGAAATTTCACAGCCAGCTATTGTTTAAAGCACAGGAAAATGTACGGGGCTGATTGTACGATCCCCGTCGGCGTCGTGAACTTAGAGCCGGGGTGGTTTGTGCTGTTTTAAGCCCCATTTAATGCGATCTTGGGTTACTCATCGCCCATTTTCTAGATATCTCTAAAGTCGCAGTTTTTTACTTAAAAAATAAAAAATGTCGCTTTAGACCTGGACGAGCCATCTTGCACGTTCAGTCGCTCTGTGCCAGTGTCGGTGGGGTTGTTGTATAGAACCGTTTTCCTTACGACGTGACTGGTTCACTGTAGTTTACTGACTTTCGTCAAATGTACGTTAGTAATCTTCCCGAGCAGTGTATGTTGCCCTTGATTCATGCACCTCCGCTACTCTTTGCTTTCAGCTTGTACTTCATCAAATGTCGTCCGCAAAGGCCCGTAAGTCCTCCGTGAGCATGGTCTATCGGTCTAATAGGGGGTTTGTACATTGTCAGGTTCCTAAGGTGGCTTATGCCTCTTAATCGCAGCGTTTGGTGAAGCTCAAAGTAGGCCCGTTGTCCTGCTTGAATATGCCGCTGGATCTCCTTATTTGTGTTGTTATCCGCGGCTACCAGCGATCCCACATACACGAGCTCATCTACGACTTCTGGTCCGTCGCCGTCAACGATTACCGTCCGCGAAAAAAGCACGTTCGTCTCATTTGATCCGCGTTTAATCAGACCAGACTAAATCGCAAAATTTAAAAGAATGAGTTAATGACAGCAAACGTTCAAGAATTTTCTAAGCTACATTTTACTCTAATCAGACTACATAAATGTTGCAAACAGCCAGTGTTATGAGATGGTTTCGAACAATTGATAGCTACAAACCATACAGAGCAGCCAACTTTGAACGCATTTTTCTCAAAATAAGATTTTTGTCACTTGGCTCGGTCTGACTTAACAGCGACCATTTGAGCTATTATCATTCATGTATTTGGTCTTCGACGCGTTGATTTAAAGCCCAATCCTGCTAGGCTCCGCCTTCAGTCTAGCACAGATGGTCGGTGTTAAGTCAGACCGAACCAAGTGACAAAAATCTGATTTCGTGAAAAACGAAGTCAAAGTTTGCTGCTGCTGTGTAGTAAAAAGCTATCGATCGTTCGAAACCATTTCATATCTCTGGCTGTTTGCAACATTTGTTTGATCTTATTAGAGTAAAATGTAGCTTACGAAAATCTTAATCTGCTGTTTGCTGTCATTAACTTATTATTTTAAATTTTGCGACTTGGTCCGGTCTGATTTAACACCGACCAGATGGCCTTCGTCGTAGCAAAGTTTCTGTCATCTGCTTAGCCACCTGGCAAAGTCATCTGCTTAGCCAAGAAGTTTGCTACATTTACTGAGAATCAAACCACTCTTTTCGAAATCTGATCGTCGGATCACCTTACGAGCGATGTTGAGAATCATACAGCATAAGTTGTTCATCAGCACTCTCGCTGCGTCTTGAAGAGACTCAGTTCTATAGATTTAAATAGCCTCTTCCAGCCGAGATTCGAACATACAACGTACCTCAATGCCGGCTGGGAAGCCATAACTTTAACTCTGTTATTTCAATTTGATTTTTTGTCTGATGAGCAAAGCAAAGCCGTGGGATTAAACGTCCTTTCTAAGACTTGATCCCTCTTCATCAACAGACTTCGCAGTCGGCTACTGCAGTACAGGACAGTTACCGGGCTAGTACAAAAACCCTACTGACTCTATCTAGCAGCACCGCCTAGCCGAGATTCGAACATGCGACGACTGGTTTGTTAGACCAGCATCGTACCTCGAAACCAACTAAGCGGCATTTGTCTGATGCAGAACACTCAATTTCAAACAAAATAGTTTTTAACTGAAAATAATACTCCATTTCCTGAATAAGCTGCTTACGGTTAGGCTATGTCAGATTTGTTTTGGCAAACCCCCCCCCCCCAAGGAACTTTTCTGGCTACGCCCATGATTTAAACCAATTGCAGACTGCAGATTGACCTTGAGAAAAGAGCAGGATTTCACCGAGGAGAAATATATGGTGAATAAACCTTTGTTTCGTTTTCATTATAGTGATTTTCATTGAGCAAACCGATGCATAATTAGCTACATGACAGAGGGGGATCTGACTGGGAGGAACTGCCCTGTAGGGAAATGAGGAACGTGAGTATGAACGTATGTTCCACCATAGCTCCGGAACTTCTGGACTGTTCTTCATCAAACGTCGTTTGTCAAACACATATTTTTGGCATGATTCTTTTTTGCGGAGGGTTGACAAAAGAGGGAGATGGTCTCTTAAAAGAGGAAAGAAAGGTTCAAATGGGTAAAGGGGTGCGTTTCTCTGGCATTTAGTTTAGTTTAGTTTATTATAGAGTGGTTTAACCGACGGTGTTGGCATACTCCCACGTCAATGCGCCGTCACTGTACATCAACATCAGGAGGTATTTTATTTTATTTTTATTTTATTTTATTTTTATATTTTATTTTTTATTTACGTCGCAATGACACCGAGTGCGTTCGTCGAAGGCTGACAGATACCGCTGTCAGTGAAAGAAGCCAACAAACGATAAAACCAGAACAGTTTTGGCGACTTTGTGAATTTGCAGAATCAGTATCTGCTAAGCCTAATAATCATTTCGCGACTATTAGTTAAATTCCGACAGTTTTATTTGTGGTTTATACTACCTAAATATCTCCGTGTATAAAGTTAGAAGTGAGAAGCGTTCCGAAAAGTATTCAGTTTTCCACGAGCATTTGCCAGCCGTCTTTCTATCGGTAATGTAATGTATTAGTGAACTTAACCCTAAATACTTGCTCTAGATGCCAAGTGTATTGCCAAGAACTAACTTAAACTAGTGAATTCTTATATACTACGGCAAATCAGACATGCAAATTACAAATAGGCTTAATTCTAATATTTACAGTACGGGTAATTTTCGAAACACTAAAAGGGACTAAACGTGAGTTATGTTCACAATTTATATTCTTCATGCTAAATCATATTTTTAATATCAATTCATTGTTAAATAGCCATAAGTAAGTGAATTCTGTATCTATTCAATTATAGGAGAATAATAATCATCCCACTTAAAATAAACGGTTCTGTGTTTGTGGGAGATTATTATACGGGAAGAAATCCCCCTTTCAATCCCGTTGGCAATTTCCAACAGACGGGTCATTCACCATCTCTTGCATTTGGAATGATAGCAGTTGTAAAAGTGGTTTTATTTCTGAAAGGGGGAATAGGGTGGACATTAAAAAGGGGGAGGTTCAAAACGCAAAACAGGCTTTGTGTCGATTTATATTTATCCCCGAGAAGAACAATTATCATTTTGCAATTTTCAGCGGTCCTAGTCAATAACGGAATAGCAGCACACGGACATAGGCATAGGATACCATGCTTATGCTTATGCTAATTTATAGAGATTACCAAGAAGAAGACAGATTTACAAGTGGTAGGGGGACAACGTGAGAGGAACTGAAAAAGGAGTAGACATATTCAAATTATAAATGGATTTTGTTTCTTGCATTAACGTACAGATGTACAAGTGACTGAGTGACAAAGGGGCCCCGAGTGAGATCGGGCAATCAGCTAGTAGTCTTTATTTATGGAATAGTTATAGGACTAATGACTTCAGAAGAGACATACGTCCTTGAAAGTCTTGATGTTCTTATTGAATATAGTTTCCATCAGATGGCAAACTTGAAAAAGTTGTATTGAGAAAAAACAGTTTTCAGGAATAGTCTAAATTAGGATTCGGAACTGAATTTACCATAAAAATAGTGAAAGATAAAACAAATATAAAATTTATTTCTAGGACACTGTAAGACTATCTCCTATAGTTTATAAAGGGAAATTATCTCACTGGGAAAGTGGTCCACCGTTTTTCAAACGGAAATATATGCAATATAGGGTATGGAAGGGTATTTTTGGCCTGTTTCTAAATTTAGCCTATGTTCCCTTTCTTTCGCTAATAAAAATACTTTGTCGATATACAACTTTAATATCCGATAAATGCGTGTCCAAATTAGTGAGGGAATGCAGCACATCGTTGAGGGAGCTTTCCCATCAAATAATGATTTACTATTTCGGATGCCTACGCAAATTACTGACAATCTAGCGAGATAAGGATCGACTCAGCAATTTATTGGTTCTGGAACGTTTTTGGGTACACTAGAATCTCGTTTTACGTCCATTCATTTTAGGTGATTTCGTTTTACGTCACCTTTCTTACGTCCGAAATTTGAATTAACGTCCTCTCGTTTTACGTCCAAAATTTAAATTAACGTCCACTTTTTTACGTCCAAATTTGAACTAACGTCCTCTCATTTTACTTCCAAAATTTGAATTAACATCCTCTCGTTTTACGTCCGAAATTTGAATTAACGTCGTCGATAATCATTAGGTAGTTTTCGAAAATTCGAAATAACATCTTTTCTTTTTACGTCCAAAATTGGAATTAAAGTCCACTTTTTTACGACTGATTTTTTATACGTTCCCCCAATAGAGGACGTAAAACGAAATTTGAGTGTACCTCCATATCTGACATAAAAGGCGAACTACTGATTTGGGAAAAGCTAGAAATCACATTCTGTATGAGTCAAATACAAGATTGTAGAGAAGTTAAACACTCCTGCATTCAGTCCAAATCCTGCAGTAGCTAAAAAACTACTCAACCTAGCTCGTAGTGAACTACGCACAATCACGAGACTCCTGTCTCTTTCTTTACTATTAAAAAAATATCGGCAAGAAATCATCCAACACCTGCCACTTTTGTAATTCAGAATTTTACACGTCTCATCACATCTGCAGTTCAACACAATCAATGGATATGAGCAGCTCGTAAACTGCCTACAGACATCCACAAAAGACGATGTTATAGAGTGTCACAGTGACGTTTTAATCCAATGCCTTTCTTACATGCAAAAAATCATTTGTAATTATAGATTGTAGATGTAATTATAATTATAGAAAACACTTAATTGGCGCCAAAGGAAGTCCCGCAGACAGGTTAACAGTATTTTCAATCAATATAGTAGCAATTTTAAAATAAATCAAGAGTGCTTATTCCCAAATTCCTATTCTGCACTGTTAAGTAATGTCACTACTGTGGGACGCTATTTGAATCTGTTACCTCCTATGTGCGTTTAATGTGGAGATCTTGCAATTAAATTTAGCTTGAAACTGCAAATATTATGCATCGTTAGTTATTGCCGTATACGCGTGTCTATCAGTTATAATCTAAATAGACAAGCTATTACTGTTCAGCAGGCTTTTGGAAAATCACTCCAAATTGTACGATTGTCTAATAAAGTATCCTAATATTCAAGCTTTTATTCAACCGTAAAATTGTCAGTGGTAATTGTGAATAGTCACACTAATTACAACTAATCCAACATATGTCATCCAAATAATTTTTACGGAATTAATTAGATCCAGATATACTGATATTGCATGAAAAATGTATATTGAGTAATGAAAAACGCTGGTACCACAAGTAATAAAAAGTCCTTCTGTTGATATGTACCTATTCTATTTGCCTTATGACGCTTGTAGATATTGCATCTAAACCCCGCTAAGTTAACATTTTTTCTTAACTCAGCAAATGTTCTTGTTTACAATGTTTACAATAGAATTCAAGAAATTAAGCTGTCAAACCAAATAAAATATTGAATCGTACTTTTACCCCCATCACACTTTTGCCTTTCCTTGTTCTAATGATTACACAGGTTTTTGAAAATCTCTTTTTAGGCAGTATTTTGTGCAAAGTCAACTGTCTATGGGCTCTACAGCCTAAAGAACTCAAAAAATCCCTGTGCGGAATGTTAACGATTATAGCAAGAAACAGAATTTCTAGCAAGAAACGGAATTTCAAACAATCAAATGATCTAAAAGTTGACCGAAAATTTTTGATTTTAGCCCCCTCCCTCTTTTCAGTTGCCCAACATTGGAAGGACAAAAACTTTATAAAATATTTGTAATGAGCTAAATTAAGTGTTACACTAGTTGAATATTTTTCTAAGCTTATAAGGACTTATCAAAAACTTTATTATGTTTTACATAATAGATGCTACTGTGCAGTTTTCTTGAAATTGCCTCCGCAGCACTTAAAAATGCTTACTACATATTACGTATTGGAATTCTTAGATGCTTTCTTGCACGAAAACGGTATTTTTGTTAGAAATAAATTACAACATTTTAATTTATTTGGTTGCCACATTTAATATCATAATATAATTAAAAATTAATTTTGAGCGACTTAATGCGACTTAATCAATGATAAACTTAGGACAAAATTCCAATTACTTCTTCAACTTACGGGCAGTTACGGACCGCAGTAATATTAAAGAAAGTTCAAGATAAAATATCACCCAGCGTTTAAAAAATAATGCGGCAGAATTAAATGAAATTTTCTCTTATCTCTCTCTTAGAAGTTATAGCTTCGTTGGTATTCTTAGGAAACACATCCATGAGATCACTCAACTATCTAACGACAAATGATTGTGGATGGTTGTCGAAGTCGATAGCAGCTCAAAACAACCTTCATGCCCGAAACAAGTTTTTGAAGATGTCCAAACGGGTAGACAAACAAAGCCTACCTTTGAAAAATGCGAAGGTGAGAAAGCCTTGACCACTATTTTAATGAAAGAAGTGTTAAGGTAGACAAATCATTAGCCACTAAATTCACATGATTCACATTTTCCGTGGTAGTGAAGATTTTGGTAGATAATACTATTGAAAAATTTCAATTTGGTATACTATAAACATAAAAATAACAAAAACAAAAATTTAGGTTTTGGGAGCCTTAACTTAAAACGAATGTCAATCATATTTTTTGTGGCGCTTATTCACATCGAAAAGCTTTTGCGATTTGTGTTCAAATAACTGCTCAATTCTATAGCAAGAATATTCAACAGATTCATTGTTGAATTAACAATTAGCTAGAATATCTTTTATGCCTCTTGTCGCCTTGCTTTTGATGATTAATGATATACTATTTCATGAGGCGCTAAATCTTACGGTATCTGAGACAGAAAAATGTTCAAAGCTTCTCTTATTGGCAGTGAAGAATTTAATATGAAAATTACGGGTTTTAATAAAAAATTTAAACAAATCGAAGTTTCATTAGTTTTAAATTAAGCGTCATTTTATAGTCAGGTCAGTAATGTGCAAGAAATATTAGTTGACAAATTATTTATATAATTGATTATTACATATTGCACAATATATATATATATATATATAACATTATTTATTCGAACTGTAGGTAATTAAAACATTCAGTGGTAAAACACATGTTAACTGTTATATTAAAATACAAATTTTGGAATCGATTTCATCTGTTTATTGGTTATCCTTTAGTCTGTCATAATATCCGGAATGGTTTAAAAAAGTGAGGTGACTGTAGCTACAATTGAGTTTAAAATTGCAATGACGAAGAAGTGAGAATAACGAAAGTCAAGGTAATCGAGATTTGGGATGTTGTACATAGTAAAGACTGTTTTGGTAAAATAAATAAAAAGTTTGCGTGATATTACATGATTGGAAGTTATACAATCATCGCAATCATCATACAACAGAAGTAGTAGCAAGTAAAAGTTTTCCTTTACAACGCTTATTATTGAGTAAGCAAAAACGAATTGATCACTTACTTTTGATGGCCCATATTTTGCCAGCCTGTAAACCATGCAGATATTCTTTCATGTCTCGTGAGCAATTACTTGTCAATAACTTGTACACATTATTCCAGTTCAATCCAATACTCCGGATATCGAATACGTCGAGAAGGTCATCCAAGATAATTAAATTTTCAAAGGCTGTCACATTGTTTCCTTCTTGGATTTCTTGATCTGTGATTTGTGAGCTTATTGATTGTGCACCAATTTTGTCGGAATAAACTAAAAGGCACACTAACACTACTGCACAGAGAAACTTCATTTTATGCATTTCTAAATTTACTAGAACAAATTTCACTACTAAATTCGATTTCTTCAATCCGTGCAGCTTAAAACTTCATTCACGAGAGTTGAATCTGCATGTCTCACCGCATCCTCTTCCAGTATTACATAAAACACGTGTTAAAGTTCAAGTTCCCAACAAAAATTGCGCGCACGCTTTTAATCCGTTCGCTCGCGGTTATAGGCGGATGACTTAACATAGAGACAGACGAAAGTGAACTGAACGAGCGTCGAAGCGGTAACCCACAATACAGCATTCTCAACATTTCACGTGTTTGCTTACCTTATTACAGCATGCGCAGCGGTTTCATAAAAACGGCTGACGAAAAGCTTCGCGAAGCCAATGCTACATTGTGGTTTCTGCCGCACAAAAGTATAAGTTAAATAATTTTCAAATTTTACAGTGAAACTTTCTTTTCCCTTATTTGCAGTGCTTGGTTGTATGCTGTCAGTTCATTGTGGAGTGATATATTTGTTATACAATACTTCAAGATACATATACATACAACCACAGTGACACAAATATCAAACAGCTGGGCTATTTCATTTATAATGTGTGGCAAGCTGATTTTACGGTTGCTCATTTGGTACATAGTGTTTTGCTGTGGTGTCTATTATTACTTACAGTAAGAGCCAATCGAAAGTGATGTCACAGCTCTTAGTGAGAGGAAAATTGCTGCCTTTGCGAGCCAGCCGCAGTCACTGGCACGGTATTTGATAATAGCGAGGAATATCGACAGTAAAAACAAACCATCGATTTTGGAAGGCAGAGAAATAGAGAAAGAGAGACAAGCAGTAACACTATGAGTGTTTTGGTTGCATTTTCAATGGGCCCTTGAACACTTTTAACTGTTTCACAATGAAACAATAAAGGCAAAGAGCCGGTCATAATTATTAGATTATTATCTTTCTGACCAATTTTGATTAAATACAATTTACTGCAAACTGCCAAAAGAAACAAAATATATAGCCAAAATTGACAGATTTTTAAACTACTTTCAATATAGAGAAACGAGACCATAGCATAGCATAGCATAGCATAGCATAGCATAGCATAGCATAGACAACCGCACAAACCATGGGTGGCTGATATGGTGTACCCATAAGTACACCATACACCTGCCCATGTCTTTACGATTGTAGAAATGGGTAGGTTAATTGAACACCTACTTTAAGAGGATACGCAAAAATTCACGCAATCGTCATAGGTGTTCTTGTACCCAGTAATATACGATGTGAATATAATAGTAAAAATAAAATGAAAATGAGCATATATGGGAAAAAATAGAACAATTTCACAACAACAACCTCTCGAATGAAATATTATTGCGTCATTTGAGTTTCCATCAATGCATATAATATCCAGGGGGTTAAAATATCATAGGGGTGTTGTGCAGTGCCTCTATGGTTCATAGGTACACGGGTACCAGCGAGTCACATGCCCTGTCGGGTGTTGTGGATTCGAATCCGGTTATAATCTCAGTTATAGCTTGGTTCGACCCATGCACCTTCCAGCATTGGACAAAAGGTAGGAGTCACAACGACAACTTGTTAACTATTAACCCACCCCCCTTTCTTTCCACTCCATTTCCAAAAAAAATCCTTCTTCATTACTTTCCGTTACCGTCCCTTCATCAATTGTAGAACCATTGTTTCAAAAAAATATCTAATATCCAGTAATTAATTTTTTTACTTCCGATATCCATGTGCATTATTCAAACTTGTCGCGGCCAAAGTTTTCTTTGTACAGTAGGAGATGCGTGATGAGCTAAACCAAAACAAATCATTACAATAACATATTAGGCTTACCTGGCCGTGTGGATTAGCTGTCTACCCAAAATCTCAGTTTTGACATCAGGCAGCCGGGAACCACGCAGCATCACTGTTAATAGCGCATTACCGGGTATGGCCGCGTAGAGGCGCTAGATAGGGGTTTGAGATGGCAAGAGCTATATTGGTCGCTTGCTTGTTTGCCTTCCCCATTTCATACCCTCAATATAGTGAAACGAGACCAATACATAAAATTTTTGTCAACTTAATCATAACTATTATTTCAAATAATGTAAGTTTACAAACACAAATAAATGTTTAGAATTCATATCAACATATATCATGTAATACAAAAGAATAAATAAATAGTAAATAAATAAATTTGGGGCGAACCAACCAACGGTTGAAAGCCCCTTCAAATAGTAAATAAATAAATAAATAAATAAATAAATAAATAAATAAATAAATAAATAAATAAATAAATAAATGAATAAATAAATAAATAAATAAATAAATAACTAAATAAATAAATAAATAAATAAATAAATAAAGAAATAAATAAATAAATAAATAAATAAATAAATAAATAAATAAATAAATAAATAAATAAATAAATAAATAAATAAATAAATAAATAAATAAATAAATAAATAAATAAATAAATAAATAAATAAATAAATAAATAAATAAATAAATAAATAAATAAATAAATAAATAAATAAATAAATAAATAAATAAATAAATAAATAAATAAATAAATAAATAAATAAATAAATAAATAAATAAATAAATAAATAAATAAATAAATAAATAAATAAATAAATAAATAAATAAATAAATAAATAAATAAATAAATAAATAAATAAATAAATAAATAAATAAATAAATAAATAAATAAATAAATAAATAAATAAATAAATAAATAAATAAATAAATAAATAAATAAATAAATAAATAAATAAATAAATAAATAAATAAATAAATAAATAAATAAATAAATAAATAAATAAATAAATAAATAAATAAATAAATAAATAAATAAATAAATAAATAAATAAATAAATAAATAAATAAATAAATAAATAAATAAATAAATAAATAAATAAATAAATAAACAAATAAATAAATAAATAAATAAATAAATAAATAAATACATAAATAAATAAATAAATAAATAAATAAATAAATAAATAAATAAATAAATAAATAAATAAATAAATAAATCTATACCTATAAAGAAGGATTTCTGTCTGTCTGTCTGTCTGTCCGTATGTTCCTTATAGAATCGAAAACTACTAAACCAATCGGCATGAAAATATGCATGTAGAGGTTTTTTGGGGCCAGGAAAGGTTTTAGTGATGGTTAGAAACCACTCCCCCCACTAAGAGGGAGGGCTCCCATACAAATGAAACACAAATTTCTGCATAACTCGACAACTAATCAAGCAAATAGAACAAAATTTGGCATGTGGGTGTGTTCGGTGACAAGAATTTATTCTATGGTAAGTTGAGACCCCTCCTCTCTTTATAAGGGGAATTATAACTCCTCTCCTCTTTAAAAGGTGGGGGCTTCCATACAAATTTCCTCATAACTCGAGAACTAATCAAGCAAATGGAACCAAATTTGGCATGTGAAGGTTTTCGAGGGCAAGAATATTTTCTATAGTAAATTATGACCCCTCCCCACTTTAAGAGGGGGGGCTCCTGTACCAAAGAAACACAATTTTCCTGATAACTCGAGAAGTAATTAAGCAAATGGAACCAACTTTGGCATGTGGGTGTTTTTGGAGACAAAAATTTTTTCTATGATGAATTGGGACCCCTCCCCGTTTTAGGAGGGGGGGATCCTATACACATGAAATACAAATTTCCTCATAACTGAAGAACTAATCAAGCAAATGGAACAAAATTTGGCATGTGAAAGTTTTCGAGGGCAAGAATATTTTCTATGGTAAATAAGGACCCCTCCCCACTTTAAGAGGGGGGGCTTCTATACAAACGAAATACAAATTACCTCATAACTCGAGAACTAATCAAGCAAATGGCACAAAATTTGGCACGTGGGTGTTTTTGGAGACAAAATTTTTTTCTATGATGAATTGGGACCCCTCCCCACTTTAGGAAGGGGGGCTCCTATACAAATGAAATGCAAATTTCCTCATAACTCGAGAATTAATCAAGCAAATGGAACCAAATTTGGCATGTGGGAGATTTTGGAGTCTTGCATTTATTTTACGATAGTTAGAGACCTCTCACCCCTGTGGTAGGGGGATATGGACTCTCATACAAATAAAACAGAAATTTTTGCGAAACTCAAAAACTAATCGAACTCGAGAAATTCGAGACTCTTCCATAAAACATTAGTCAATACAAGACCACAAAAACTATCTATAGTAACACTAGTTCATTCAGGACGAGACGGTCGCGAGTGTTGCCGGTGACCCGCCGTCGGAAGCGCCGCTCACTGGGGGGCTTGCAAAACTCGAGATTGTGACAAAGATCATCCGAGATTCATGATTTATGTACAACACAGGGTAATTTGTGGCAATACGAAGTTTGTCGGGTCAGCTAGTAAATAAATAAATAAATAAATAAATAAATATTAATAAATAAAATAATTATATAAAGAAATAAATAAAGCCATTGTGGGGCAAGCGGTGCACAACCAGAGGAATCTCAATATGGTCTATATTGACTACAAGAAAGCATACAAGGAGGACTCCATACCTCACACGTTCTTAATTAAGGTTTTGGGGATGTATAAAATAGATCCTGTAGGTTCCTGCAGCAAGCAATGGGGCAGCGGACTACTACTGTACAACTTAGTGATGGGAAAATTGTGTTGCGCTCGAGAACGTTGCGGATTCAAAGAGGTATCTTCCAAAGAAACTCATTCAGTCCGCAGTCCGTGGTTGTGCCTACCTTTCAGCCCTTTTAAAACATTTCAAACGCTTAATAGAAATAGTCATGACTAGAAGATTAGGTTTGGCGACGGCGAGCATGAAAATGTTACCCATACCTTTTATATGGATGATCTCACGATCTATTCAGAATCAACAGAACGAGTAGGAGCTACTCCTCGAATTAGTTGAGAGAGTAAGCAGCGATATTGGTATGGAATTTTGGCTTGATAAATGCCGATCAGTACAGCTTCAAACACGGCACTTGACTAGCTTTGATGGCTACGAGGTCAACGACGGGGAGATGATTAGGGATATGGTTGGTGGCGAATCCTGCAAATACCTTGGTTTCAGGCGACTCACCGGTATTCGCCACACCGACATCAAGATAGAGCTGCGGGATAAATTTGTGTGGTGAACTTTTCGGTCGATTAAACGAGCTAGTGTCCTAAAGTCTTTCGTCAATGCGAGGAATTAGGTACAAGCACTGAATACATTGCCCATTCTCCTGTTCACCTACAGTTTTGGAATAGCGAAGTGGAGCAAAACTGACCTAAAAGATCTTGAGAGAAGGGTACGGCGAGAATTCAAACAAGTAGGTATGCGCCACCTTCAATCGGCACTGGAGAGATTTACTTTACCACGAGTAGAAGGGGGTGTACGAATGGTCGACATTCAAGCACTGTGCGTTACTCAGGAGCGTCAGTTGCGTGAATATTTCGTAGAATGCGCAACTCGATATGGAATATACAGAGCTGAATTTTTTGGAGCGTCTTAGTAGAATACGAAACCTAAAATTAAATAAAAAGAAGAAAACTTATCCAATTTAATTCTACTATGTATATTTTATTCACGACAGATACGTATTTCACCTACGACTAGCAGGCCTCCTCAGTGTCTGTGTTCGAAAACAGTCGCAAGTCGTAGGCGAAAACGTATCGGTCGTGAATCTATACCTATAAAAAAGGATTTCTGTCTGTCTGTCCGTATGTTTCTTTTAGAATCGAAAACTACTGAACCGATCGGCGTGAAAATTTGCATGTAGGGGTTTTTATTTATTTATTTATTTGCAGTCAATCGTGTGTAGACCGTGATACAAGCTTAACCTAATGTTATCAATCGATTACATATTCTATTTATGTTTGCTCGTTTCTGCTAGTTTTCTGCTAGTTTCCTGTTGTTATTGACTTGAATTACTTATTGTCCTAAAATATTGCTTCAATTTGGTTTTTTAATTGTGAAGTCAATAAAATTACAATGTTGGTTGTATAGCACCATCATTTGATTTATGGGCCCGAATTTAGCATAATTAGTTCGATAATGATCCGTGGCAAACAGTGTACGAACACGTAAATTTCTAGTAGGTGCGTAAAAATTTAATTTAGATAAGAGTTCGGCAGAGTCAATACGTTGTGAGACTATGTCATTTACAAATGAGACCATTGCAAATTCACGACGCGCCTTTAATGTTTCGATATTTATAAGCTTGCAGCGGTCGTCATATGACGGAAGAGGAAGGCTCGTCCAATTTAAATTACGGAGTGCGTATAACAAGAATTGTTTTTGTATTGATTCTATTCTATTTATGTGTGCATTGGCAAACGGAGACCATACCACGCTACAGTACTCAAGAATTGATCGAACGTAGTAAATGTAAAGTGTTTTTAATGTGTATGGGTCTCGAAAATTAAAGCTAAAGCGTTTTATGAAAGAGAGCATGTTGCTTGCTTTACAAGTAATTGTATTATAGTGATCTATAAACGTTAATTTTGAGTCTAGAATAACTCCCAAATCTCTAATTCGTTCACAATTTTCTATCATTTGATTTCCAAGGGGGATGTTGGTTATAGGTGTATTTCGTTTCCTACTGAATTTAATTAATTTACATTTGTTCACGTTTAGTTGAAGTAAGCTCTTCTTACACCACTTATAAAAAATTTGAATTTCGTTACAAAATGTGTTGACATCTGTCTCATTTTTTATTTCTAAGTATACTTTCATATCGTCGGCGTAAATAAGGATTTTTATATTCTTGAGATGTCATTAACGAATAAAATAAACAATAGCGGTCCTAAATGAGACCCTTGACGGACTCCAGAAGTGACTTGAATGGGATTAGATGTTTTTCCTTTAAATTTAACAATTTGCTGGCGGTACGTGAGATATGATTCGATCCATATTAAAAGTTCTTGATGTATACCTATTTTTTGCATTTTGAAGAGAAGCATTGGTATATCAATGCGATCAAAGGCTTTACTAAAGTCGGTATATAAGGCTTCAACGTAGTTTCCATTGTCCATTGCGTTAAGCGAAAAGTTAACAAACTCGAGTAAATTTGTTGTGGTTGAGCGTCCTTTGTAGAAACCATGTTGTGTATGAGTAATTCTATTTTTTATTTGCGAGAATACCTTCTTATTGACAATTGCTTCAACAAGTTTTGGAATACAAGAGATAATTGCAATACCCCTATAATTACGGATATCAGATTTCTTACCAGTTTTGAACACAGGCGCTAAGAAAGATCTTTTCCAGATGCTTGGGAAAATTCCAGATTGAAGGGACATATTAAAAAGCCAGAATAGTGGAGTAGCTAGCTCTGTTGCTAGTTTTCTTATGAATGCTGGAGGTAAACCGTCTGGTCCGGGGCCTTTGGAGGAATCTAATGTTTCTAAGGCGTCTAATATTTCTAATACACTAATTTGTCTAACGTTTACGTCATTTGAGGATTCTGGAAAATGTGTAAAGTAGCCGTAATCTAATCGCGATCCTATTCTGTGAATGTACCATAGATATCTCGGAAGAAAGTGGCAAAAAGGTCGCAAATTTCTTCTATGTTATCTGTGGTTTTTTCGTCCAAATGCATTCTAGATGGAAAGTTTTCTGATTTTAATTTTGATTTTACATAGTTGAAAAAGTTTTTTGGTTTTGATTTTATCTCACGCTCGGTTTTGTATATACTCTTCAAAGGCAACATTTATTGCTTGGTTTAGTTGATCACAGAGATCAAGATAATTTGCTAAGTTATTGCCATTGTTATGGTTTTTGTATGCTTTATGTGCCTTTTGCTTGCGATTTTTTATATTTTTTATTTGACTGTTGTACCATATAGGATGCTTTGAATGAGCCTGACGTCTTCTTTGTTTCATAGGCACTTCGTCTTTTAATATTTCAAATATGAGCTTATAGAAGGATTCGACAGCCATTTCTAAATTTTTTTCATTTCGAAATACTTGTTGCCAATTAATATTGTGAAGCCTTTGTTTTATGTTCGCATAATTTGCGGACTGAAAGTCCGATAATTTTTCATATTCGCACTCGTAGGGTTGCAGATTTTCATGTATAAATAACGAATATTCGATGGCGGTATGAAATACCTCGTTTTTGGGGCTACGGAAGGTTCTCTCGATGGTAAAAGACTCCTTCCCTCCAGTAAGAGGGGGGGGGGGGGGGGGCTCCCATACAAATCTATGCCTATAAAAATGGACTTCTGTCTGCTCTACGGTCCTTCTCGATCCTCGTGAAAATTTGCATATAAGGGTTTTTGGGGTCAGGGAAGGTTCTTATGATGGTTAAAGACCCCTCCTCCCACTAAGAGGGGGGGCTCCCATACAAATGAAACACAAATTTTTGCATACCTAGAGAATTAATCAAGCAAATGGAACAAAATTTTACATGTGGGTGTTTTTGGAGACAAGAATTTTTTCTATGGTGAATTGAAACCCCTCCCCACTTTAGGAGGTGGGGCTCCTATACAAATGAAATACAAATTTTCTCATAACTCGAAAACTAATTAATCAAATGGAACTGGAACCATATCTGGCATGTGGGTGTTTTTGGAGGCATGAATTTTTTCTATGATGAATTGAGACCCCTAATCTTTTTAGGAGGGGGGCTCCCATACAAATGAAATACAAATTTCCTTATAACTCGAGAACTAATCAAGCAGATGGAACCAAATTTAGCATGTGGATGTTTTTATAGGCATTTTTTTTCTATGGTGAATTGACACCCCTCCCCTCTTCAGAAGGGGAATAATTACCCCTCTCCCTTTTAAGAGGGGGGGCTTCCATACACTTGAAATACAAATTTCCTCATAACTCGAGAAATAAGCAAGCAACTGGAATAAAATTTGACATGTGGGTGTTTTTGGAGACGAGAATTTTTTCTATGGTGAATTGAAACCTCTCCGCACTTTAGGAGGGGGCGCTTCTATACATATGAAACACAAATTTCCTCATAACTCGAGAACTAATTAATCAAATGGAACTATATTTGGCATGTGGGTGTTTTTGGAGACATGAATTTTTTCTATGATGAATTGAGACCACTTACCTTTTTAGGAGGGGGGCTCCCATACAAATGAAATACGTATTTCCTCATAACTCGATAACTAATCAAGCAAATGGAATAAAATTAGACATGTGGGTGTTTTTGGAGACAAGAATTTTTTCTACGGTGAATTGAAACCTCTCCCCACTTTAGGAGGGGGGCTCCTATACAAATGAAATACAAATTTTCTCATAACTCGAAAACTAATTACTCAAATGGAACCATATTTGGCATGTGGGTGTTTTTGGAGACATGAATTTTTTCTATGATGAATTGAGACCACTTACCTTTTTAGGAGGGGGACTCCCACACAAATGAAATACGAATTTCCTCATAACTCGATAACTAATCAAGCAAATGGAACAAAATTAGACATGTGGCTGTTTTTGGAGACAAGAATTTTTTCTATGGTGAATTGAAACCCCTCCCCACTTTAGGAGGGGGGGCTCCTATAAAAAATTAAATACAAATTTCCTCATAACTCGAAAACTAATTAATCAAATGGAACCATATTTGGCATGTGGGTGTTTTTGGAGGCATGAATTTTTTGACGTAGGACTACGTCTTTGTTTACTATACTGGGACTGGGTAGCACTTTGTAAAAACGAAAAATAGAAGTGTAACGTTTGAATGAAATATTTCAAACGCTAATAGCTACTATACTACTGAACGAAACATAACAGTTAATATGTCGTTGGATAGATAAAATGTTCAGCAATTTTATAGTAACATATTAACAATAATTTTTTATACGCTAAATAGTGAAAATGTGTGTAAAGTTTTAAGGTCGAATTTTCCCATACATTTCCCTTGTTATCGCCTAGCTTCACAGGCACGGACGACAATTAGATACACCAAAGGATTTGGATCCAAATGATAACCTTAGAGACCACTTTGTAAGCCACACCCCTTTTCCAATCCAATTGGCAACATCGATGGCTATTGACGGCAACACCGACCCCGAAGACAAGCGGAATCAGCGGGAAATGGCCATCGTGAATCCCACACGATGCACTTTACGTTACATTTTGCATTATCCCCATCGCAGATATGCGAAATTGTTCAATAGCTTGCTCAATCAGTGTCGGACAATCATTTAAGCAGCAGCAGCCGATATGGTTTCCTCCACCACCTACACTAGCTTACAAGTAGCAGCGGCAGTGCCAGTGACTATAAAATAGCACACTAGGTTCGCCGTCTGCTCATTTATCGCACGATCGCACTGACGGACGGTCAGTATTTTGATAAAACTAATCCATTTCTACTTTACAGTGATTTGGTATTTCCTATCACTCCTGTATTAGCGGGCAACCATCATCCTAGAGACTAAAGGACCGAATAGCGACACCCATCTATATTTTGGCAACAGTAATTATAGTACTGATTTTTAAGAAGTGCTATCAGCTCAAACATAGTTCTTTTCAGGGCCACCAAACAATTTTAAACGGTTTTTTTCAAAACCATCATTGATTCAATGAAGAATTAAATCAGAATATATCGCTCTTCTTTTACAAATAAACACTCAAACAATGATACTTACATATACTCAAATATGCATATGCCATAAATGCAGTTTGCATTCGTCTTTGATCTAATGATCAGACATAAAGTTATACTTCATCGATTAAAACATGTTATCAATGTAATGAGTATTATATGACACAGTCCTACGTCACCCTTTCGTACAACCCTTAGGGCGGTATACCTTGTAGATTTTTATGATGAATTGAGTCCCCTTACCTTTTTAGGAGGGGGGGGGGGGCTCGCATAAAAATGAAATACAAATTTCCGCATAACTCGAGAACTAATCAAGCAAATGGAACAAAATTTGACATGTGGGTGTTTTTGGAGACATGAATGTTTTCTATGGTGAATTGGAACCTCTCCCCGCTTCAGGAGGGGGGGCTCCTATACAAATGAAATACAAATTTCCTCATAACTCTAGAAGTAATCAAGCAAATGGAACCAAATTTGGCATGTGGGGGGTTTTGGAGGCAGGAATTTTTTAATGATGGTGAGGGCTCTACCCCTGTGGTAGGGGGATAGGGACTATCATACAAATAAAACAGAAATTTTTGCGTAACTCAAAAACTAATCGAACTCGAGAAATTTTAGACTCTTTCATAAAACATTAATCAATAACAAGACCACCAAAAACTATCAATAGTAAAATTAGATAATTCAGCGCGAGACGGCCACAGGCCGCAAGTGTTGCCGGCGACCTGCCGTCTGAAGCGCCGGCTACTGCTGGGGCAGCCCACCGTAGAGATCACCTTTATCTAGGTTAATTTATTTTCCTAGATCTACTGACCTCTATTACTTTTCTTCAGTTGGGTCACCCCTGCGAAATGGTACTTTCTACGAAAAGATTTTCCGTGAAATGGTACATCCCGTGTAAGGTTTTTCGCGAAATGGTATTCTGCGAAACTCTCAATTCCGTGTTATAGTCAACCGAGAATTGGTGTTCCGCAAAATGGTATTCGGTGAAATGGTTTGCAATGATGGCGAATATTTAAATGCTATCCGCTTTATTTTATCAGGCTAAGCAATTGGAGTTGTTTTCTACTTTATTGTGAGCAAAATTTGTATATTAAAACACCCATGAACTTTCCAGAAACTTGCAAAACTCGAGACAAAGGTCATCCGAGATTCACGATTTATGTACAACACCGTTTAATTTGTGGTAATACGAAGTTTGTGGGGTCAGCTAGTAACATATAAATAGTACAATTAAATTGGATAAGTTTTCTTCTTTTTTATTTTATTTAATTTTAGATATACAAAGCTGTTGGTACCTACAGCGCTTTACAACTGGCGCAACCAGACTACGACTTCAGTTGCAATATATTGTAGATGGAAGAGAAGATTGCATCTTAGAAGCAGAAAGCAGTACGTGGTGCTCACCCCTACGAATTAAACCGGCCTTATGTCGACAAGGTTGTGTCGACCTGATGGCTCTCCCGCGGTGAACTCTCTCTAATGGTCGAATCCAACACGATAGCAATTCAAGACACGATCATGCCGACGAGAAATTGTAGGCGGTATATTCTGCATCAGGATGTGGAGCAAGTATGCCGAATGTGCCATCAACCACAAGAAACCATCGACCACATTATAGCTGGCTGTCTGATACTAGCAAATGCAGCCTATACAGAATACCACAATAACGTAGTAAAGATGTTGAAGTTGGCGCTGCAATGTGGTTTGTTGGAGGAAGACGTGAAAAATTACCACTACAAACCAGATTCCGTCTTAGAAAACGACCGTTTCAAGCTGTTTTGGAACCGCACCGTTCTGACAGACCTTTTTATTCACTACAGCCAACCGGGCATTATGGTTTACGACAAAGGTAGTCCAGTAGTAACCATCATTGACGTCGCCATTCCACTGAGCCGTAATTTGAAGTCAACACACCGTCTCAAAATCGTAAAATATCGTCCGCTGGCAGTGGAGTTTAAAGAATTGTGGAGATTAGAAGAGGTCCCAAGAATAGTTCGATAAAATAACATTAAAAAATTGTGCAGATCCACCGAGCCTAACCCTCCTAATCCCTAATCTGCCTAATTCCTAATCCGCCCGGGGTACCGTTTTGATTCAAACTTCGAACACTTAAGCTATGCTGAAACTTTCTTCAAAGAAAAATGTTCGAAAACACCTTTGTTCTACTCCCATAAATGGTTTAATAGCATGATAGTTTATTTAATTTCGTGTTAAAATTTTAAAAATGAGGATAAAATGTTAATTTACATTGAAAAACACTAAAAAGCTGCTGATCGGTTTTGATTCAAACTTCGAGCACCTTCATGGTCGACATTCAAAGCTCGAATATTTCTGTCTCAGACATCGAACACTTGTATTACTTTGAAAAGTATTAATGTTTTTAGTGTCATTTAACTTAAATAAGTGAAATTTCATCCTTTTTCTAAACACTGTCTTTTTAAATCCACCTAACAGTATGATTTAAAATTTTCACACAATAATTAGTTACAATCCATACTTCTGCAGTCAATTGCTAATATTTTCAAACTCTATGTACCACATTTGAAGCAAGCTAACTTTGTACAGTTTTACAATGCAGATAATTCATTTTCCCGAAAGAAAATCCGGAAAAACCGGATATTATTCGTAGGTGTTCGAAGTTTGAATCACACCTCAAAACGTGATTCACGTGTTGTATTTTAACTATGCTTCAGTACGTATATATCTTGCACTTACCTAATAATCGCGAAGTGGAAAGGTAAATGTTTTAAAATTGGTAAAATAATGCAAACGAAAAAACAGCTACTTTTGCACGAAATGCTAAGAGTATGCGAACGAAGTTGAAATCTGAGTTCTCATTTTTTTCCAGCGCCTGCTGATTTCTTACAAGGAGTCCTACAGTTCAATGTCATACCGGATAGAGGACATTCTAACGAACACGGTGGTGTACACTAAGCATAATATTTTATCATATTAGCGATACTTCGAGCATTTTATTCTGAACTGTTCGAAGTTTGAGACTGTTCTAAGTTTGAATCAGTACGGTAGATTAATTTCGCGACTTTGCAATTCACTGCCATGACACAAATCAAGTTTATTATTACGACACTCCCGCTTCTGTTGGATACTCTTACCACTGCGTCCAGTATTTTGAACTATTGTGGTATGCCTCGTTTTTTTTGCAGTATTTCTTAAATTTAGTTATACAATTTTTCATTTTCATTTTATAAACTTATTATTAATCCCTTTCTACTGTTTCCATCTCTTTTTAATAGACCTCAGGCAGTCACTAAAGACTGATAACGAGGCCTTTCTTTTACGTTTTTAGTGCATATTCAAGTGACAATGCATATTATTGTTTTATTAACTACATAGCTTTTTAATGCTTTTTTGAATCGATATATGGGAAGGATATTTTTTATTCTAGATGGCAACTTATTGAAATTCGCCGCAGCCGTATACATACACCCTAATCTCACATTATTTGTTCTCCGTACACCTAATCGTAGGTTATTTGATGATCGTGTGGGGTATCTGTGCAGCTCATCCCCAGTGTGTAATTGAAAATTATGCTTTATCAAGTTGTTTTTCATTTTATAAACAAAAAGGACAGCTTCATAGAATTTGATTTGGTTGAAGTTCAATATATAGTTTTTTTTTGTAAAGGTCTACCGTTCTTACATTGAGATGAGTATATTGCTCCCAAAAAATAGTTCTCATGAACTTGTTCAGTGTTACTGTTATTTTACTAATAACATAACAAGGGGCATTCTGCCAAATTATGTTTAGATAAGTGATTTGGGAGTTAACATGTGCGTAAAACAAGTTTTTTCTTTCTTGCAAGGGTATCATGTAGCTGGAACGTCTTAATAGTCCTAAGAATTTGCTTAATTTTTTGTGGATATTATCGATATGCTTGGTCCACTGCAAATTCTGCTGAATTGTCAGACCCAAATAGACTGTTGATGGAACTCTTTCCAATTTTTGATTGTTTAACCAAAGCTCATTATTTGTATCTTTGAACCTATCCGTACTGGAGAAAATAATGTACTTGGTTTTCTTAGCATTCACTGTCAAACCATTACATATTGAAAAATCAACTGTTTATGATATTCAAATCGTGTTGCATATCATAATTTAAGTCTTCGACATTATCTGCATCACATACAGCGGCTGCATCATCTGCATACAACTGAAGCTTGCACTTCAATGGAAGATCAAACATATCATTTATGTAAATAATGAAAAGCAGTGGTCCTAATATTGACCCCTGTGGGGCACCATAGCTAATAGATCTTTCCGAGCTGATATTTTTATCGATCATTACCACTTGCTTTCTGTTTGATAAATATGATTGGAGTAAACTATTAGCACTGCCACGAACACCACATTTTTGTAATTTACTGAGAAGAATTTCGTGTGATACACAGTCAAACGCTTTCGAAATAACTATAAAAATTGCAGAACATATTTGACGTTGGTCTATGTGTTGCTGAATTATATTGATGAGATTTTTTGTTAGAGTTAAGTTTTTGATGTACAATACTAAGACATCCGCAGGTAGCAAATTTGAAAAAGGTTTACCTTTACGCTACTGGGTAATAAATAAATACTAAAATACTATAATACTAAGATTTACGCTTGCACGGGTTGTGTTGAAGTACGGTTGAAAACCATATTGGTTTTTATGACCTTATGTCTTGATAGAAAATTTGAAAGCCGGTTATGCACAAGTTTTCAAATGGTTTAGACAACACAGGGAAAACCGAAATTGGCCTATAATTACCAACTTCACTTTTTGAACCTTTTTTGAACACAGGCGCTACTTTTGAAATTTTTAGACTTTCCGGAAAATACCCATCATGGAGCGAACAGTTTAGTAACTCAGTTAATTTTGGAAATATAATATTCGCATTTTGTTTGATTAATCTCGTTGGAATGTTGTCGATACCAGCTGCACTTGAGTAGTTAACTTTACTAATGTAGTTCTTGATTTCATTACTCGTTGCCGGAAACAAAATTATAGAATTTGGTAAACTATTTGGTAATGTGGAGACCCTCGTTTGATTTTGGAAATTTTTTGATAGACTTTCAGAAAGTTCATGCGGTATTTCGACAAAATATTGATTGAAAATATAGCAAATATCTGTTTTGTCTCTAAAAGTGGCATCTCACGTAACTCACGCGGTTTTTTATGGAACACTATATCATTTAATATATCCCAAACCTTTCTGATATTGGTACGGTTGCTAGCGATCAGGTTATGATAGAAGTCTTTTTGCTTTCGTTTAGTTAGCTTAGTCACATAGTTTTTCTGTTTTTTTGTAATTTAAAATTATTCGACGGTTATCTGCCCATTGATTGGTTCTTCGATACAGTTGCTCTCTTAACCGGATTTCTCTTAAAAGTTCTTCGTCGACCCAAGGTAGTTGATTTCTTTTTCTTTGGCTAACATTGCAATGAGTCGAGTGCTTTGACATTAAATTACAAATAAATCCGCTAAGTGCCCCCAAATCTCTAACATTGTTTATAACTCTAGCTAACTCATCATTTATACGGTCGTATCTGTATCTAATGATTTGCAGTTTTTCACGAGATTGGTTTGTTTGAAAATTGCCATCAATGCTAATCAACAGTATTTTATGATCAGTAAAGCTAACATCTTCCAAAGCTACCAAATATTTAAAGCCATATAGATCCGTCAATGCATGATCAATTATTGAACCAGACACCCTATCACCATGCGTATTATTATTTCTTTTACTGTACGCTTCAAGCTTACCTATCGCTTATTGATGAAGTGCTAGGCTAGTAGCTGGAGCTGGAGGATATATTTTTAGCTTGTTTGAGCAATTGTACAGCCATCCAATTGGCCATGACAGTTCGGTTCTCCCATTGTTTCAGCTCACCATTCAGCACACAGTCAGATATTCGGCAGAGTGAATCTGGACCCGTGAATGGAGAGTAAGAGCAAATAGGTATATTATATTAACAATATAGTTCACTCTTCTAGAATATCTACTAAAGACACGTCTACTAGCGCCATTGCGGCAATAAAGGTTACCAATATACACTGGAAATTTAACACGTCTATAGGAAACAACTCAACTTTCTGTATACACTCTTAAATGAAACTACGTGTAAAAACTTGGTTAAAACTACTCAAAATGCCCTTGAAGTGTACAAACTCAGAAAGTGAGTAGTTTTTTAACCAAAAAATTGGTAGTAGAAACACAAAACTGTGTTAGTTGTCATAGCGAATAACTCAATTATTGGTAGCAGGTAGCCAAAATTAATTAAATTTTGACGTAGAACTACGTCTTTGTAAACTATACTGGGCCTGGGTAGCACTTTGTGAAAACTAAAATAGAAGTGTAACGTTAATTTACTTTCACTTTCGTATCTTCGTGCAACGTAAGAACTATTGAACTAATAATGTAATGTATATACTGGACACTATCACTTATTGTTCTTACAAAATAAAACAAGCATTTACCTTATTCGCCAACCGGTTTCGGGTAGATGTTGCCCATTCTCGGGGCTAGGTCCAACTCCAGTTGGATGATGGGTAACATCTACCCGAAACCGGTTGGCGAATAAGGTAAATGCTTATCTTATTTTGTAAGAACAATAAGTGATAGTGTCCAGTATATACATTACATTATTAGAAGTGTAACGCTTGAATGAAAGATTTCAAATGCTAATAACTACTAAACTACTGAACGAAACTGAACAAATTATACATCGTTGGATAGATAAAATGACCAGCAATTTTATGGAGGAGTAAGAGACCAATTTTAAGGAGGGCGTAAGAGAGGGGCTCCTATACAAATGAAATACAAATTTTCTCAAAACTCGAGAACTAATCAAGCAAATTGAACCAAATTTGGCATGTGGGTTTTTCAGAAGGCAGGAATTTTTTCTATGGTGTACTGAGACATGAATTTACGATGGTTTGAGGTTAAGGACTCTCATACAAATAAAACAGAAATTTTTGCGTATGAACCATATTTTCTGCAATGTAACAAGTAAACTACCGTTCTGATTCAAACTTCGAACACTTCAGAATAAAATGCTCGGTAGCATCGCTAATATGATAAAATATTATGCTTATTGTACACCACCGTGTTCGCTAGAATGTTCTCTATCCGGTGAGGTATGATAATGAACTGTAGGACTCCTTGTAAGAAATCAGCAGGGGCTGGAAAAAAGGGAGAACTCAGATTTTAACTTCGTTCGCATACTCTTGGCGTTTGGTGCAAAAGTAGCTGTTTTTTCGTTTGCATTATTTTACCAATTTTAGAACATCTACCTTTCCACTTCGCGATTATTAAGTGCAAGATATATACGTACTAAAGCATAGTTAAAATACAATATTTCATGCCAAAGATCATTCATTTCAAAGATATTAGATAAATAAAAAGTGTTCGAAGTTTGAATCACGTTTTGAGGTGTGATTCAAGCTTCGAACGCCCACGAATAATATCCGGTTTTTCCGGAATTTCCTTCGGGTAAATGAATTATTTGCATTGTAAAGCTGTACAAAGTTAACTTGCTTTAGATGTGGTACATAGAGTTTGAACATATTAGCAATTGGCTACAGAAGTACGGATTGAAACTAATTATTGTGTGAAAATTTTAAATCATACTGTTAGGTGGATTTAAAAAGACAGTGTTTAGAAAAAGGATGAAATTTTACTTATTTAAGTTGAATGACACTAAAAACGTTAATACTTTTCAAAGTAATACAAGTTTTCGATGTCTGAGACTGAAATATTCGAGCTTTGAATGTCGACCATGAAAGTGTTCGAAGTTTGAATCAAAACCGAGCAGCAGTTTTTTATTGTTTTTCAATATAAATTAACATTTTATCTTCTATTTTTAAAATTTTAACCCGAAAATAATTAAATTGTCATGCCATTAAACCATTTATGGGAGTAGAATAAAGATGTTTTCGAATATTTTTCTTTGAAGAAAGTTTCGGCATAGTGTTCGAAGTTTGAATCAGAACGGCGGTAAAATCTTCTCGGAGCAAAAGACACTGAATCGACGCCGCTAACTTACGTGCCTGTTGCCATTCATGTCAAAAGAGAAGGGCATTCGAATGGCACGTCATATTTGCGATGAACGTGCCAAAATGCCAAAATGTTATTTGTAACCAGTGACCCTTTTAAAGGCCACAAGCGAGTTAAAGTAAAATTATTAAAACATGTGAAACTATGCTTGAACATATTTAATACAATAATCTGTGGGCTAGTCATTCATTACCATTTCAACCTTTATGATGCACACAAATGATTTAAAAAAATATCTCTATGTCTCATTGATTGCAGGCGTTGTACTTATGATCCCCGTCCACGTATTTTAAAAGCTACCATTGCACATAAGAAGGGCTCCATATAAAGTAGCGGCCAAAATGGCCGAATGTAAAATTTCACATTTTAGCACATGCCTAAACGCGGTTTTGTAGTAAATTGTCTATATTTTTATGATTCGTGAATAAAATTTTGAAAGAAAAAAAATGTCATGTAGAAATAAGCCGTCAAAGTTGCCCATTTCAAAAGTTTGAAAAATGAGTCATTTTGAAAAAGTCAAAAAATTAAATAGTTATCGTGGATTTAAATATTATTGTTATATATTATTTTAAAACTGATATTTTAGCCTATTAAAAAATGAAATGAAAACAAATTTAAACTCAATGTGGTGCGCCATACGCTACTTATAATAAAAATGAAATTTTCACAAACTTTAATAAAAAAAAACAACTCTTGTCGCCTCTTGTCGCCGCAGTTTCTAACAGTGCGTCTGAAAGCTCGAAGTATGTTGTATCAAAACATGAATTGAAAGTTTGCTATAATTTGACGTTTTCCGAAAAAAAATAATTTTAAAATTGTCATATTTTTAGTAAGTCTTTGAAATTTTAAGTACTCTTTCAACAAATTTGATTATCTTTGTTACTAAATTTATTTAGTACCTGAAGAGAGTTTCAATGACAAAATGGGAGAATCCCCGCGAGAAAGAAAATTTTTTTTTGTCAAGCAAATATTTATATCGGTAACATTTGATCATTTTTCCCCAAATCACCCTAAATATGAGTTCTTATATGTTTAAATCATTTCTTTTGTTACAAATATAATCTAGAATCAATTTGAAACTAAAAAATAATTTTGGCCAAAAATCGCAATTTTCCGACTATTGTGCATTGCATTCAATGAAGAAATGAATTTGAATATTTCGCTCTTTTAAAAATTCAATTAAACAATGGCACTTACAGATTCTTATAAACATACATATGCCGGAAAAGCCGTTTACATTAGTCCTTGATATAATGATTTGATATAGTCCTACGTCACCCTTTCGTACAACCCTTAGGGCTGTATATCTTGTAGTTTGTGACGTAGGACTACGTCTTTGTTTACTATACTGGGACTGGGTAGCACTTTGTGAAAACGAAAAGTGTAACGTTTGAATGAAAGATTTCAAATGGTAATAACTACTAAACTACTGAACGGAACTGAACAATTAATGTGTCGATGGATAGATAAAATGATCAGCAATTTTATGGAGTGAGTAAGGGGCCATCCAGATACCACGTGGACAGAAAAATACCAATTTTCAACCCCCCCGTCCCCCTCCGTGGACAAGCGTGGACATTTGCTCAACCCCCACCCCCCTCCCCTGTTTGTCCACGTGGACATTTTTACAGTTTGGTTTTCAACTTCATTTATGCAATATTTATTGAAAAAGCTTACGTGAAAGGAAGCTCCAGTCTAAAGTCACCGACACAATGCATACCAATTTTTAGTCGTTGCGGAAATTTGAGTTTTTCCATAGTTTTTCCGTCAATTTTCCTCAACGTCTTAAAATCCGTATGTAAGGTGTTTGGATCTTAATTCATGTTCTACTGCAAATTATTATTATCGACTACAAGAAAGTCCGTTTCAGCTTGACGATTCTTCTTTGTCCAGAGCATCCCCTACTAGCACGGTTGTTACAAAGTTGTTGTGGTAGCCGAAATATGACTAATTTCAGTCTTAATTCGGTTGCTTCAACTAAATGGACCTAAAGTGTGCTACTGGGGTCTTTGTCTAACCAGAGCACTTCAGCTTGACCGTCTACTTCAACACAACACAAGATCTTTCCGAGACGATGTGATTCGTTAAATTTTCTGAAGGCGAATCCTTTTGGAAATACGTTGCCCATGGATACCTTTTTTGTGGTGAGCTGCATTTGATGTTGAGGCAAAATGCCATCCACATTTGGTGCAAGCGATACAATATTCGTGAATTCATCCAGGCTAGGCAGTCAACATCTAAGTGTACTAACGCAGGCTTAATCTTTTCAACAAGATTTATGTCAGATATGTGCTCTCGTAATGCTCGGTTCATGTATTTAGGTCAACATATGCCTCAGAAGATAAAATTTTATTTAAGGTATAATTAGTCCTCGTCGATTCTGCCAATTTCAAAAGAAGTTTTTTGTTTGAAACAAAAATTCTGTTCATGAAAATTAATTCGCTGTGTTCAGATTCGCAAGTAGAATGCAGTATAAACAGAATCCCGCTTTTGGGCCCAAAAACTGCATCCGAAATTGGGCTCTCCGACGAAAAGCTAATGACTGCTAATTTCCCGTTAAGCTCAAAAACAATCACTGATCAATGGTCAATGTTTTTAATTTCTATTTTTTGTAGGAAAGAAAACTTGTCCACGTGGACATTTTCCATACCCCCTCCCCCCATTCCGTGGACAAGCGTGGACATTTTTACACCCCCCACCCCCCTCTAAGCTGTCCACGTGGTATATGGATGGCCCCTAAGAGAGCAATTTTATGGAGGGCGTAAGAGGCGGGGGGCTATTTGACCTATACAAATGAAACTCAAATTTCCTCAAAACTTAAAACTAATCAAGCAAATAGAACAAAATTTGGCATGTGGGGGTTTTAGAAGGTAGGATTTTTTCTATTGTATATTGAGACCCCTTCCCCTTCTAAGAGGGGGGACTTCCATACGAACAAAATACAAATTTTTTCATAACTCTAGAACTAATCAAGCAAATGGAACCAAATTTGACATGTGGGGTTTTAGAAGGCAGGATTTTTTTCTATGGTGTACTGAGACCCATCCGTCTTTTAACAGGACGGGCTCCTATACAAATGAAACTCAAATTTCCTCATAACTCGAGAAGTAATTAAGCAAATGGAACCAAATTTGGTATGTGCGGGTTTTTGGAGGCATGAATTTATTTTATGATGGTTTGAGACCCTCACCCCTGGTAGGAAGAAATACAAATAAAACAGACATTTTTGCGTATGTGCCGTATTTTCTGCTATGGAACAAGCGGTAGGCTGTAAAAGTAAACTAGTAAAACCTTCTCGAAGCAAAACACAGTGAATTTTCGCGGCTAACTTTCGTTCCTGTTGCCATATATGTCAAAAGAGAAGGACATTCGAATGGCACGTCATATTTGCGATGAACGTGCTATGGCTTTAATGTTATTTGTAACCAATGGTCCTTTTAACCTAAGTAACAATTCTAAAGCCACTTGGTTTTACTTGAATTTTATAAAGGTTTTATTGCGGTATTAATCAATACCTCTGGTTTATTGTGTATTGCGCCTTACTAAGAGGATACGAGTCCAAACACACTTATAGCTAGCTATAAAACCATAATAAAACCGTTAATAAAGCAAATTTATTGTGGTTGCTTATATTACCACGTTAAAACTAGTTGGCTGCACCACGTCTCCTATAAACTTGCCATAAGCGTGGCGTTACACTACAAAATGGCGCACCAATCAAAATTGATCTTATCGCGGTTACTTGTCAAACCGTAATAAATCTGTTAGTTTTATAGAGCTATTAAAACGGTAGCACCCTGACCAAACAGTTTTTTTGCAGCTGTTATGGAGAATACCAAAGTTCAACACCAAAATCATTTTTTTATTCGAAGTCATATTGCCATATTCTAGTATTTTGTTTTAACTCGTAAACAACAATTCATCAAAGCAAAGTGTTTTGCAGAAAGAAAGTTATTATCAATCGGTTTTCCTGTCAGAGGAAGCACTTAAAATGATTTTGCTAGAAATTGAGATAGTCTAACTGAATATTTTCAATTTGTTAAAATAACCAGTTTTCGAAAATTGCACAATTTCAGTGGCGCGCTCATTTTATCGACCTATAATAATATGCACGATAAAATTAAATGCACACATGCTGCAAACCAAGGAGATTGCTTAAAATTTAATAAATATTCTATGGGATATTTTATTCTGGTCGCTATAAACCAAATCCTTCAGAATGATCTGTCAGTTAAATCTAAACTTTTCTGCTCACGGATAAATTTTTAAGTTGACAAAGCTACCCAAATAACAATTCTAAGTTTTATTACGTTCGTATAGTGGTTTTCATGACCAATTGCATAAAACCGCTAATAAAACTATGAGCTCCACCAGAACTTTCTGATGACCCCTATAAAACTGCTTTCTGACCAAGTGACCCACTCCTCAGACTGTTTTCAAAACCGCTACAAGAATCAGGTTATAAGCTGAAGTAGTCGTATCACGCTCTGCTGAAAGCAGCAATAAAACCGGTTAAGCTTTCGCTGCTTGTGGCTGACAAGCATAATTTAGTAAAGCTTTTCGCATTTCTGGCAACAGCTAAATATGTTCGCCACCCAAGTAACAATTTTAAAGCCACTTGGTTTTACTTGAATTTTATAAAGGTTTTATTGCGGTATTAATCGTTACCTCTGGGTTTATTGTGGTATTGCGCAATACCAAGAGGATACGAGTCCAAACACACTTATAGCTAGCTAGAAAATCACAATAAAACTGTTAATAAAGCAAATTTATGGTTACCTGCCAGTAACGCTCCATGGAAAGGGTCGGTTAGTGCGCACATACGCGTTTTTCGATGATGGTTCGGAACTCACACTTCTTGATCATGCGCTTGCCGATGAGCTAGCATTAGACGGTATAGCTGAGCCACTATACCTCAGATGGACTGGAGGTACTCAACGCAGCGAAAAAGGCTCTGGGATCGTAAGTCTGGATATATCAGGTGCTCGCAACGAACTTATGAAATTCCGATTGAATAATGTTCGCACGGTTAGTGAACTTTCGTTGCCGTCTCAAACATTGGACATGGACAAACTAAAAAGTAAATATCCACACCTGTGTGGTTTGGCGATTGATTCTTACCACAGCGCGAAACCACGTATCTTAATCGGCATGAAGCATGCAAATGTAAGCCTAGTCCGTAAAACAAAGGAACTGGGACTGAATGATCCAATAGCAGTCAAGACTAGGCTCGGATGGACTGTTTGCGGTAGTTGGAAAACAGAGCCTTCCAAAATGGCTAGTTATAGCTTTCATGTGCAGAATTACGACGAGGAATCGGATGAATCAACGCGCGCAACATTTGTTGGAGTCACTGACAGTCTTCCAAGGGGATCGCTACGAAACCGACCTGCTCTGGCGGAATGATAGCGTACGTTTACCAGACAATCGAGCGATGGCTATGAAACGGATGGATAATGATCCTCAACTGGCTTGTGCACTCAATCAAATAATAACTGACTATGTCTCTAAAGGATATGCTAAAAAGCTCACTGATGCTGAACTTAATGAGACGTTCCCTTTTGTGTGGTTGTGGTACCTGCCGGTATTTCCAATTAGGAACCCGAGCAAACCAGCAGAGCTTCGTATGGTATGGGACGCTGCTGCTAAGGCACACGGTTTATCTCTAAATTCCATTCTAATGAAAGGCCCCGATCAATTATGCTCTCTGCTCGGTATTTCGCTCCAGTTTCGCGAGTATAAAATAGGTATCACCGGAGATTTACGGGAGATGTTTCACCAAGTGCGAATACGGAAATAAGATCAGCATTGTCAGCGCTTCTTTTGGCGCGATGACGAAGGAAACGATGTCGTCTACATGATGCAAGTCATGTCATTCGGTGCATGCTGCTCACCTAGCAGTGCCCAGTACGTAAAAACGTGAATGCAAGTCGATTTGCTGATGAGTACCCATTGGCCGTAGAAGCAATAACGAAGCGGCATTATGACGATGATATGCTAGTTAGTGTAAGCACTGAAAAAGCTGCTGTTCAGCTTGCAAAAGACGTGAAACACATACATGCTCGTGGCGGCTTTGAAATCCGAAATTGGATGAGCAACTCGGCAGCAGTTCTAACTGCTTTGCATCGGAATCGGAGGCTCGTTGCTACGATGGTTTAATTCCTACCTCTCCGATAGCCACCTAGAAGTTAGCATCGACGGGTTCACCTCCAGACCTTTCACTGCTAGCTGTGGAATACCACAAGGTAGCCATCTCGGACTTTTTGTTTTCCTCATCTACTTCAACGATGTCAACTTCCTGCTTAAATGCCCGCGACTCTCTTTTGCCGACGATCTGAAGCTGTATGCTAAAGTCGATAGTCCGTCCGACGCCGCGTTCCTGCAAGAGCAGCTGCTGATTTTTGCAAAATGGTGCACAGATAACCGCATGCTGCTAAATTCCGACAAATGTGAAATAATTACATTCTCAAGGTAATTGAACCCTCTCGTTTTCGACTACATTCTATCAGACGTGCCTCTACGCCGCGAAAATTGTGTTAAGGACTTGGGAATACTGCTTGACTCTAAGCTCGACTTCAAACAGCACATGGCATATATTGTCGATAAGGCCTACAGGAATCTGGGATTTATCATGTGGATCGCCAAGAACTTCAACGACATCTACTGCCTCAAAGCTCTCTACTGTGCTCTTGTCCGGTTGAGTACTGCGCTCCTGTGTGGAGTCCGTACTACCAAAATGGAGTTGACAGAATCGAGTCAGTGCAGCGCCGATTCATACGTTTTGCACTTCGAAGATTGCCCTGGAACGACCCCTTCCAGCTGCCCTGCTATGAACAACGCTGCAGACTCATCGATCTTGACCCGTTCAACACTCGTCGCGACGTGATCAGAGCAATGGCAGTCGCCGACATGCTGACCTCGAGAGTGGATTGCCCATGTCTACTCGCGAACCTCAACATACACGCCCAAAGTCGTGTTCTACGCAACGGTCCATTTCTGCGCGTACCGCATCGGCGAACCAACTATAGCACATTTAGCACAATCATCGGTCTGCAACGCCATTTCAATCGATTTACACATAGCTTCGACTTAAACGTCAGCCGCGAGGTATTGAAAACTCGTTTCCTGGCACTAGCACGTAGATTCTAGTTTAAGTGTATCAGTAGGGCCAGTAGGCCTGTTGATATTTTTTATACAAATAAACAAATAAACAAATAGCAAATAGGAAGAATGCCTAACGGAGAAGTATCTCGATTTAGACTTGGTTATGGCCACTGAAAAAATCCTTGGGATGTGGTGGCGGACGGCATCAGACGAGTTCACCTATCAGATAGGTTGGAATCGATTCAATCGCGAATTACTGCAAGGTCACCGATGCCCGACAAAACGAGAGGTGCTCCGTGTATTGATAACGATCTTCGCTCCTCTTGCTCACTTTTTAATGTTCCTCAAAGTCCTCCTGCAGGAAATATGGCGTTCTGGAGTGCAATGGGATGAAACCGTAACCAGCGAGGTGTTTGAAAAATGGCAACATTGGCTAAAAGTCCTTCCCCAGGTCGAACAGGTTCACATTCCACGATGCTACAGTTTACATTTGTCATTCGATGCCGGTGCAAATATACAACTGCACTCATTTGTTGATGCCAGTGAAAATGGCCTAGCAGCTGCGATATTTTTACGATTCGAAAAAAAAGGAATAATAACTTGTTTTATAGTGGCAGCCAAAACTCGCGTTGCACCGCTCAAGCATGTATCTATCCCTAAACTGGAGCTGCAAGCCACTGTTATTGGAGCGAGACTAGCTCAAACGATAACCAGTTCCCTCTTCTTTCCGATTACTAAACGAGTATTTTGGTCTGACTCTCGAGACATCCTTTGTTGGATCAATTCGGATCATCGCCGTTATTCGCAATTCGTAGCTTGTCGTGTACGTGAGCTACTTGAGATATCCGAACCAAATGAGTGTCGATGGGTCCCCTCGAAGCTCAATGTCGCAGATGATGGAACAAAATAGACCGGACAACCAGATTTGTCACCACAGAGCAGATGGTTTGTCGGCCCAGATTTCTTATGGCACGCAGAGACAGAATGGCTAGCATCGCTATCCGTGTATGGATCCACTGAAACAGAGCTCCGCCAGCATCTACTCTTCCATCACGTGAAAATGTACCTTCTTTGCTGCGTGAGTGATTTCTCTAGTTGGAAACGTTTAGTAAGGGTAATTGCGTTCGTACAACGGTTCTCAGCTTATATTCGTTTACGACGCACCAACCAACCAACTAAAACAGAACCATTGTCAATGGAAGAACTTAAATTCGCCGAAACGTCAGTTTTTCGTCTGGCTCAAAGTGAAGCGTATCTTGACGAAATCAGTATTTTATCTAAAACAAATTCGTCTGCAATTAATGTAAAAGGCCAGATCCCGAAAAACAGCCCGCTTTATCAACTAAACCCATGGTTGGACGAACAAAAAGTCCTACGAATGAGAAGCAGAATTACTGCTTGCCGATATGCAACTGATGATACCAAAAATCCAATAATCCTACCCCGTGACCATTATGTGACGACTTTAATATTAATGCATTATCACTAAAAGTACTACCACAAACATTATGAAACGGTTATTAATTAACTACGGCAAAAATATTATGTGCTAGTGCCAATGCGAACCCGTGGGGTGATGCCTACAGGGTCGTAATGGCAAAGACCAAGGGCGTGATGGCGCCCGCTGAGCAATCACCAGAGATGCTGGAGCGGATCATCGAGGGCCTCTTTCCGCGCCACGAGCCAAGGCCCTGGCCCCAGGCCGCTGAGTCGTCCCACGGCCGACGTTCCAGTATCTCAGACCATAGCGTAGGATGGTCGGCCTCCCAGCCGAACATCCAAAGTAACGTGGGCGACGCCGGTTTGGAGGTCGGGGAGGAAGTGACGGTTACGAACGAGGAACTCATCGATATCGCTAAATCCCTAAAGGTTAGCAAGGCACCGGGGCCAGACGGTATCCCGAATATGGCCATTAAAGCGGCTATTCTGGAGGCTCCCGAATTATTCGGGGCAGTAATGAATAGATGCCTGGAAGCTGGCCACTTCCCGGACAGATGGAAGCGACAGAACCTTGTCCTATTGCCGAAGCCGGGAAAACCTCCGGGTGTCCCCTCGTCATATAGGCCGATCTGTCTACTCGATACTGCCGGCAAGGTGCTGGAGAGGGTTATCCTTAACAGACTCGTACAGTACACGGAGGGTACAAACGGTCGATCAAGGAACCATTTCGGCTTCCGAAGAGGCAAATCTGCGGTGGATGCCATCTTGTCTGTCACTAAGACAGCTGAGGTGGCAATCCAGCCCAAGAGGACAGGTATTCGTTATTGCGCAGTTGTCACGCTCGACGTGAGAAATGCGTTTAATAGCGCTAGCTGGGACTCCATAGCCAGCTCGCTTCGGAACGTCCAAGTGCCGGTGTCGCTGTACAGAATTCTGGAAAATTATTTCCAGAATCGTGTGCTATGCTACAACACGGAGGAGGGTCAGAAATGCGTTCCAATCACCTCAGGGGTTCCGCAAGGTTCCATACTGGGCCCGGTGTTGTGGAACGTCATGTATGACGAGGTGTTGAAGCTAAAGCTCCCGGTAGGGGTGGTGATTGTCGGCTTTGCGGACGATATCACCTTGGAAGTCTACGGCGAATCTATCAGAGAGGTTGAGTTGACGGCTGCCCACTCTATAAGCATTGTTGAAGATTGGATGCGATCCAGGAAACTGGACCTAGCGCATCATAAAACGGAGGTCATTGTGGTGAACAACCGCAAGTCGGTGCAGCAAGCAAATATCAGCGTCGGGGACTGCACTATTTCGTCAACGCGGTCCTTAAAACTCCTTGGAGTCATGGTCGACGACAAGCTCAAGTTCGGGAGCCACGTCGACTATGCCTGCAAGAAGGCTTCCACAGCTATTTCGGCATTGTCTCGTATGATGTCTAATAGCTCTGCGGTATATGGCAGCAAGCGAAGGCTTTTAGCCAACGTGGTCCAGTCCATACTCAGGTATGGCGGGCCGGTGTGGTCATCGGCGTTAGGTACCAAAAGCTATCTAGCCAAGCTGGAAAGCACCTATCGTCTCATGTGCTTAAGAGTGGCGAGTGCGTATCGCACAGTTTCACATGACGGAATCTGCGTCTTAGCGGGTATGATGCCTATTGGTATCATCATCAGCGAGGACGTAGAGTGCTTCAACCAACGTGGAACTAGAGGCATACGGAGTACCACAAGATCGGCCTCGATGATCACATGGCAGCGGGCATGGTCTGATTCCACAAAAGGCCGGTGGACACATCGACTTATCCCGGAACTATCCGGATGGGTCAACAGGCGCCATGGCGAAGTCAACTTCCACCTGACACAGATTCTGTCAGGTCATGGTTGTTTTAGACAGTATCTGCACAAGTTTGGGCATGCGGAGTCCCCCGAGTGTCCGGAATGCGCGGACGTCGAGGAAACTGCAGAACATGCTTTCTTCATATGCCCTCGTTTCGCGGGCGTGAGAAGCAACATGATGGCAGTTAGCGGACAGGACACTACTCCGGATAACTTAGTCCAAAGGATGTGTTCTAGCTCGGACGTCTGGGGTGCGGTCAATGCGGCTGCTACCCAGATCGTACTTGAGCTACAAAACCGCTGGAAAGCCGATCAACGGCGAATAAACAGCCTAACTACCATAGTCCAGTAGTTATCTAAGAGTGTGCGTTAAGCACAATAGCCCCTCCCTGAAGTAATACCGATAAGGTGGTTCCAGGGGGGATTGAGGCTGGAGACTCGAGTAGGGTTTTAGTGGGTCTGGATCCTCACGCCCCAGTAGGGGGGTCGGGATACCAAACCCCACTCCCTGAGTTGTCTTCTCAGGTGTCTGATAGCAGATTTCCCTACTCGTTACAAAAAAAAAAACACGGGGAGGGGTGGGGGATTGTAACCGACCCTATTAGTCGGTGCACACCGTAACGCCACCGGCAGCACTGCATTATCTCTTATCATAATCTGGAAGTGCATTAGCATAGATGTCAACCAACGCTGGTACTGGATTTATGCGAAGAGAACTGTCAGCAGAATGAGTTGCGATAAATCAGCTATCAGCTTTCCTAATTGAATTAGTTGCTTAAAGTAAAAGTGAAAGTAAAAAGTTCTTTGATTAATTAAATAATTTGCTAACCTAAAGGTCTACCCTAAACCTGAACCACGTTGTAACCTATCAGAGATCAGGGAAATAGTTCACCGGAGAATATCTTCCGGGAGTCAAATCACTAAACGCAAGTTTAAATTTTCTTATAAAGCTAAACTGAAAACTAACATGTACCGTAATGTAGGAATTTTATAATCCGTCAAAATATATTGGATTACCAAACCGGAAAAGTCCATTGGCGTAGCCAGCAAATTTCCTTGGAGGGGACCTAGGAGGTGCACTTTAATAAAAATATCATTATGATCCTGTTACACCTGCTTGCACCAATAGCGCAGGGTTTTAAGGGAATTACCAGGCGGGCTTCATGGGGGCCCGCGCAACTGCGGACCAGATGTTTACCATCCGACAGATCTAGCAGAAATATCGGAAGTACTACTTGCTCTCGCATCATATCTTTATTGATTTCAAAGCAGCATACGATAGAGTCGATCGAGACTGGCTATGGCAAATAATGCATGAACATGGTTTTCCGGATAAACTGATGCAACTGATAAACTGTCGCCCGCCAAGTTAGCTCCGGGGTACGATGCAGGTCTAACAAGTCAGTCGTCGTAGGTTCGAATTTCGACTGGGCGGTGCCGCTATTGAGTCAGTAGGATCTTTACACTAGCCCCGTAATTTTCTTGTATTCTAATAACCGGCAGCGAAAGCTGTCGATAAAGAAGGGTCAAGTTCTTAAGGACGTTTATACCCATGGATTTGCTTTGACGCAACTGATCAGAGCTACATTGAATCGAGTGATGTGTTTTGTGCGCATCTCGGGGATACTTTTGAGTCCCTTTGAAACACGGCAAGGGTTGAGACAATGTGACGGCTTATCTTGCCTGCTATTCAACATCGCTCTTGGGGGGGGGGGGGGATTCGACGAAAGCGGAGTTTAGGAGGATTGGACCAAATATAAATGCGTCGAAAACCAACGACATGAAAGAAAGAGGCTCAAAGGAAACAAACACGTGCCTTTCACGAACGGTAATTGTTGTCGGTGACGAACTAGAAGTGGCAGATGGGTTCGTGTATTTAGGTTCGCTGGTAACCACAGATAACAACACTAGCAAGAAGATCCTGCGGGGCATTAAAGCGGGAAATCGGGCCTACTTTGCCCGTTGCAAAACGCTATTATCTAGAAGCATACGCCGCCGTATGAAGAACAGTAGTTCTTTATCGAGCGGAAGGTACTGCGGATGATATTTGGCGGATAAACGTACAAACTGAAAGCGAAGAGTGGCAGAGACGTATGAATCACGTATGAATAATGAATATGGAGGGGGCCTGCAGAGTTTTGGAGGGGGCCTGGTCCCCCAGGCACTCCCTCTGGCTACGCCAATGGTAAAGTTCCTGTATTCATTCTCTCAACAACACTAACCTTTTTACAGGTAAACTCGTCTAAGAGTGTAGAGTTTAGTCAATTCTAGATAGTATTAATAAAAGGGCGAATGTCACAAATCAAGCAAAACGGGTGAGGTATTTTTTGCTGGATCAGCGTAAGAAAATCAGCTCTCGCTCGGTTTCTTCACGTTTGAGACATTCGTCGTTTTGTTGGTTTTATCTTCAATTTGTGACTATGAAGCTCCATCATCCCTGTTACACTCATGGGAATTGCCCATATGAAAACAGAATCAACAAAAGAGCGAATGTCGCAAGCGTAAACAAATCTGGAGGGGTAGATTGCACCAATAAATTGCACAGCGGGAAAGATTAGTTATAAGATACTTTTAATGTACAGTACATCTTTTGCTTCGAATTATTTACTAAAAATGTAGTAATATTATGTAACGTATATAGGGCTGTCGGTATTGGGCGCTTTTGCTGAAAACCGGTATTTCGGTATTGGCGTAGAAAATACCGGTAATACCGGTAAAATACCGGTTTTGGCAGATTATTCGAAATCAATAGAAATGTCGATGTTTTTCAGTAAATCTTTTTACTGAAACAACTGCTTCAGTATTGTTGCTTAGCAAAGTAGAATTTAAGCAGATATAATACTGTTAGTGATTTAATTCCCTTACTAGAACGAATTTTATTGCCAACACTTTCAACAATTGAAAAAACTTCCGCTTTCATCGATGTCTGGCGAATGGCTCTAAGCACATCAGGAATTTTCCTTTCATTTCTTCAAATTTATAGTAGGGAAACCCGCCTTTAATTATTTGCAAAATATATTGTATTGCAGCTTCCCGCATAATTAATGTCTCGGTCTCCTACAGCCTTTCAACAATTTTTTCTCCATCCCCAAACCGGAACTCCTGCCTAACGTCATCCTCTTCATTATCGTTCTCAAATACCTTCTCTTCTCTGTTATCAAATCCACTATTCGAAGATAGTGGGATGCAGATTTCATCTCCTTGTTTAATCAATGTATCAATTACTATCACTCGAAAGACTTGAAAAATATTCCGAATTCTTTCCTGGCAGATCCTTTGATGACAAGAATGTTCAAAAAGCGCAAAGATCCCCGTATTCTGATCAGAGCCCGGCATCGTCGAAACAAATAAATGAAGCTAACTTTCCTTTAGCTTCGCTTCATACATGAAGCGACTTGTTTCATTTATTGAACAGAACGTTTCAAACAAGCTTCAGCTGAAGCTACATTGTGTCAAATGACGACGATTGACAGTCAGGCACGATTTGTCGATTTTGAGTAGATTAATCATAATATGCATTAAATTGTAGGAAATGTTACTCAAAATCAATTCGATTGCATTCAAAGTCTAGGCTGACCCTTTTCTGAATATTTGGTAGAGAAATACAAATGAAACTTTAAAACCGGTCGTCATGACGAAGTGAAAATCGTTTCAATGACGCTGATTGAAGCTAGTTTTGAAACGAAGCGGCGCTGCTTCTGTTGAAACTCAAGCTTCATTACTTCATTGTTGAATAACAATTTACTATTGTAAGTGACGTTTCTCGTCTCTGATCTTGTTTCCTAAATTCGTTTTTTGAGAGCTTTGAATAACTTGGTGGCTTTTGAATATCAAGTTGTTCAAAAATAAACTGAAACGCGACGTCTGGCTCATACAATGAAACATTTTTACAGCAGACTACTGTGCCTTAAACGGGTTCAAGAGCTATCAGTGCTTAAAATTATCAGTTGATACTCATAAAATTGAATATCAACTCGCTCCCTATGTAGCTGATATTTATCAGCAAGAAAATCAATTTCAATATCCAGTCACAATATCCAGTTATTGGAACAGATAATCATTATTCCATCTCTAAAACTGAATATCAAATATCAGTATCAACGAATTCGAAAAGAAAAGTGATACTCAGTATCAAAAATGTCAGTTACATCTCGAGGTGTTGATATTTTCACTAAGCATTGTTTTCACCATAAACGTTTGATTTCAATGCAAGCCGCATAAACAGTTATCTCAACTTTAAAATAAATTGTCATCACAAAGCCTACTGCAATCTGTTACGTCCCAATCCACTAGAATATAAATATTCCGTGCAAGGCGCTGAAACTGATATTCATATTCACTGCCATGGAACTGAAAATGATATTCAACTCTTACTTTTTTGTAACGCATTATGAATTTTTCGAAACGAATATACAGCAACATCGAAACTCAGCGGCTTGGTTTATCAATGAATTTCTATTCCAATGATATTCATATTTCTTCTGGAAAAAAGAGTTTTGATATTGCATTGACTCAAAATCAATCATTTTGAGTTTCGATAAAGTGATTTTTTTCCAGCACTGAGAGCTATAATTGTTTGACTCAAAATTCCACTCTCTTCATTGTTACTAGTCGAAGAATCTCGTCGGTATTAACACCATGTTGTTTTTCTAAGAGTTTTATAATCTTTTATCAAATTTAGTTCTTATTCGAATAAGGAGTTGGAAAAAACAAGCAGATTAGAAAATACCGGAAATACCGGTTTTTTGCCTTTCCAAAACCGGTGTTTCGGTATCCAAAAATTGGCCGGTATTACCGGTTTCGGTACTACCGGTACTACCGGTTAGACAGCCCTAAACGTATAGGACGTAGTAATTGCATTGAACATAGTTGTACACTGTACGCTGGAGATAAATAAATGAATAAATTTTATTGCCAATTATGTTGCCATATGAACCCATTATATCTTAGCCGTTTAGCAAACTTGAGCAGAATTGATATTTAAGGGGGGACCCTACGCTGGAAAGTCGAAGAAAAACTCGTTTGTTTTGCATTTTCAGGAAACGTTACCTTCTGAAATGTTAAGCCCGAACGATTTTCCGATACGTGATCTCGTTGAAAATTTATAGCAAAAACTGTGGGATCACCTGTATAATAATTCAAATGTGCTTTCCTCGAAACCATGTTTTTTCTGCGGCGGTACGTGTATCTTAGTATCTAGAGGACTGATTTGGCGGATTTTTTTTCGACATGTAGAAATGAATTATCTAAATTGTCACGTAGTGTTTTTCGACATCTTAATTTTTCAATTTTTGTTCCATTTTTAAACAAATCGTTACATTTCGCAATAAGTAAGAGATAGATAGTTACTATGTGCAGCAAAATTACTTATTTTACTGTGTTCAACAACTTTTGTGAAGACACTGTACTTTTCTGGACGTATTTAAAAAAACAAAAATAAAAAGTAGCACTATATTTTTTTATTAAACTTCTTCAGACACATCTGCTGGAAAACAATGCATTTTTACGCGATAACAAATGATCGCGTTTTGCGTGTTGGTCCCCCTGTGCATTCTATTTGATTCATATCAGTAACCAGTGTAACCAGGCCCAGCAGAAGGAGACTCATTCCTGATATAACAAACGGTGAAATTCACCGAAAAGAATCAAGCAATCTCAAATCATAATATTGCGGTGATTTAACGTTCTAACCAATGTTTTTTTTTGTTCGATTATAGTTTAAGCAGTTTAAGCTTGGGTCAATTCAATCAATGTTTTCCCAAATGACATTTAACCGGTTAGGCCAATTCTAATCAAATTTAGAAAATATATTCAGAGCGTTAAGGCCTCTCGTTTGACACTAAAATAAATGAAATCTAATGAATTATCTGGTTGAAATCGTTATAAATAACTGTAAATTTTATACAGGATTGCTGATAACTTACAAACTAAACATCCAATCAAAAACGAATCAATAGTGATCTATGAGGCTATATTACGTGCCAAATGAGACTGATAGCGCAAATATCGGTTTGGCCATCGTTCGACTAATTGGCACCTTGAAAACGCACATGTTTAAGCATAACTATCAAACTGCTTAATTGTTTTCGATAAAATTCTGCGAGACTTTTCATCTGATACTAAAATTGTTGAAATCGGTTGAGCGGTTCCGGAGAAAATCATGTCACGTAGTTTCATATTTTTGCTTATAACTTTTAAACGAAAAGACGGACACACGCAGGCGCGCACGTGTGCTGAAATACCTGGGAGTGGTGTGTGATGACCGGCTAAACTTCAACTGCCACGTTGATTCACTTCCGAGAAGACGGCGAAATGACGGACAACTCAGACCTAAGGAGTAGTAGAAGACGCCTGCTGGCCAATATATCCTCGTCGATACTTAGGTACAGTGGTCCCGCTTGGATTGCAGCATTAAATGCTAAAGGGAATCGAGCGAAGTTGAACGGTACGTTCAGATACATGGCAATGCGAGTCGCAAGTGTGTACAGGACTATCTCGTTGGAGGCAGTATGCGTTATCGCCGGAATGATTCCCATCGACGCAATCCTGGAGGACAGCGAGTGCTACAGGCGGAAGGAAACTGGTGCGAGTGGAGTCAATGATCAACAGGCAGTCACAGTGGGACACGGCCGTGAACGGTAGAGGGACCCACGGACTAATACCGAATCCTTCGACGTGGGTAAACAGACAGCATGGAGAAGTTAACTTTTACCTGGCGCAGTTTCTGTCTGGTCACGGCTGCTTTAGAAACAATCTATAGACACATTCCAAGCGCATCTATCCCATGAGAGCAAATTTTGAAAGTAGTAATATTAAAAATATTTGTATGTAGTATGTTCAAACATACTATAAAGCTTACAAAATTCCTGAATTGTCATATTGTTTATTGACAATTCATGCTAAAATGCACCTTACAAGTGGGAGGTTAACAATATAGATTTTTTCGTCATTTAGGCAAGGCTGCAATTAATTCTCTGTCCATAGTTTTAAGCCAAAATAATTTAAAACTGTATATCGTCAAAACATGTTTCATTACTAGGGTAACATTTTGTTCATACAAAGTTTTTTGAAAAATGAAAGCATTTTCCAGATAAGCGGCCTTTAAAAACAGGTACTTTTATAATGGTGTCCCGTAACGAAAATTTTGCATTTATTTCCATATACCAGAGAATTTAAATCCGAATTCATTGAAACTATGGATTTTCTTTAATTATATATGTACAATCAAAATCGCGCTGTGCTTGACTTTTGATAAGCATTTCTATGTAAAATAAAATAGGTGCTTCAAAATGGTGTCCCGTAACATTTTGTTTAACGCAAAAAGTAATTGAATGAAAAAGCACTTATCACATCATGTTTCAACTAATCTTTATCGACGATAACAAATCTATTATTTTGATGACCGAATGCAAGTAAATATGTATTTACTATAAGTATGTATAAATATGATTACAATATAATAATATATTGTAATATTAAGGAATGTGCGGTAAAGACGGGCACCCCAAGATTAAAATTCAATATCTACACAAGTATCTCTGTTTGATATAGCCATACTACTACTAAATTTTGTTCAAAACTTATACTTTAACATCAAAAACATTACCTAGTAATCATATTTTTTAGACATTGTACAGAAAAACGGACACATTAAATGAAAGGTGGACACCGCAAAAAAGGTGTGATGCCTGATGAGTAATATCTAACGAGGTATGATACCAGTCGTCGTATGTTCGAATCTCGACTGGATGGTGCTGCCAAAGTCATTAGGATCGTTGTACAAGCCCCGTAGAGTGATTTATCTAGTTTGGGCAGACGTTGCGCGTACGTTATTTTGGACATTTACGGCAAAATCAAATAGAAGTGACCAAAATAAAGTACGCGTAAAGCCTATCCAAAATAGACAAATCAACCTAATTGTTTTGTACTCTAATAACTAGCTGCAGAGTCTCTCGACAAAGGGTGAACATGTGCATTCCATAACCTCTGTTTACTAACTTCTACCCCTACGTCCACGTGTTGCCGGCTGGGGTACGCAATCTCGGTTGCTGTAGGCTAACAGTGAAGGGGACAGAGTGGCTTCCTCCCACCTTAAGATGGCAGCCACGTCAGTGAGATAGGGACCTGAGGCTAACAACCCACTGTACCCAAAAACAAAAAAAATGAAATGAAAAAGAAAGAAAGTCTCTCGATAAAGAAGAAGGGTTAAGTCTTAAAGACATTTATACCTAACGCCGATTTCGACTTACTTGAAGACTTTATCATTAAAATACTTGAATAGTCTAAAAACTTGGAATTCCGTTTCTGAAAGTTGTTTAGTCAGCTTTTTTTAGCAATTATAGTGGCTTCGCTGAGCACACTAGCAAGAAAGTTTAGCCCAGAGAACATTTTTTAGTTTGCAAGATGCATAGTGAGTGTCGTACTTCGAACGGCATCATTTTCAGCTACTTTTTTTAGCGTTTCTTTTTTGAAAGTTTTCATGACCCTTTTCAACTTTTTTTTTTTTTATTTTATATAACTGTTTTATGTTATTTGAAAGAATAGGCAAAATTAGTCTTTTATAGCAACTTATGTTATAGTTTTAGTTCGCAACATGAGTTGTTAATGTTGCATGAAATAGTAGAGTTGCTTAAAAACTTTTAAATTTATGCGTCATGATATGTTAACTGATACGTCTGAAGTAAAACAAAATACCTAATTCTCGAATATTTGCTATTTAATACCATTTTGGCGTGCAGCGCAAGTAAAGCATACTTTTCGCATCAAGACGAACCTTATTTACCGTTTTAATTTTTTTCAAATAAAATTTTTGAATTTTGTTATTTTGGCCAAAATCATGCAAAATCTTACATAGGGGGAGGAGGCGATTAGTCAACAATGGAGAAAACTCGTTACATAATTAATGCACAGCCCCTACATTTTAATTACTAATGTGTCCAAACCCTAAGATTAGAAAAGCATTTCATTATAATACTTCAGTATAGTTCTCACATGGGTATTTCTCTTTACCTGGAAGTAAACTTTACCTTACATATACTTCGTTACGTATGTCTTATTACCAGACTATCACACACCAAATCAGCAAACTATTGTTACAAAATATAGTGAATTTAGATCAGATATAGAAAATATGACGGCCTGAACAGAAATCTAGAGAAAATAAACCATATAATTCAGTTTATTTTTTCCGTTACGGGACACCATTTGCAGAATACCGTTTGCCCAACAGCGCATGGTGACCCGTAACGAAATTTGAAACAGAGCAGAGTTTTGCAAATGTTTGAATCATGTTCAGAATACGCATTTTCTGCGATGGTGTCCCGTAACGAAAAGTATTCCGCCACTATTCAATGATGCTTATTATAATAAATATTTCGCCCTCGTATTGAGAAAGTACTACTAAATAGCATCTCAAAACACCTATTTTGAAAGATATTCGTCAGACTGTTGGTAAAATATGAACAAATTTGCTTCGAAAAAACGGTTGCTCATGGTGTCTCGTAACGCTGGAATGTGTCTATATCGGTTAGGATATGCAAGGTCACTCCTCTGCCCGGAGCAGGGCCCGACAACGTCACCTTTAATTGCATATCGTCACTTAACAATAAAGCAATGAAGTTTCTTTTCAGTTTCTACTGAAGTGAAGCAGCACCGCTTCGCCTCCAAACTGGCTTTGGTCAGCGTCAGTGAAACGGGCTTCACTTCATCACGACTGTCGGTTCTAACTTTTCATTTGTACTTTTCTGTTAAATATCCAGAAGAAGGCCAGCAACTTTGACTTTGAGTAGAATTTCCTACAATACAACGCATATTATAATTAATCTAGGCAATATCGGCAAATCGTGCTTGACTTTTAGTCGTCGTCAATTGAAACAGCCACCAACTTCAATTTAAGCTTGCTTGAAACGTTCTGTTCAACAAATGAATAAGTCACTTATACAAACAAATATTCAGACCGGCATTATTATATGCCATTGGCATTGTTATATGTCATCAGAGGATTCAAAATAAAATTTTGAAAATGATTTTGAAGCGTCCTCCTTGGTTAAGTACAATAGAATTACATAGACTTACTGGTGTTGAAACCCTAGAAGCTAAGTCGAACAAAATTATTTCAAGTTTCCTACAAAAATCTTTGCAATCCTCTATTGCAATGATTAGGTCTCTTTATAGATCATAAGTTAGCTAGGTTAGATAGGTATTAGGTTAAGATTTTTTTTATTTATTTTATTTATTTTAGGCCATTGCAAATCATTTTCAAAGTGTTTGTCACACCCACCCCTCCCTTGGAAATTGGCTTGAAAAATAGAGTGGCAAAAAAATAATTTGTAGGATATGAGTTAATTTTTTTTTATAAAATCAATTGTTTGTGGGCTCTACAGCCTGAAAAACTTGAAAAATGAGTGTACGAGTTGAGTTAACGCTTCTAGCATGAAATAGAAATGGAAATTCAAACAAATTCAAAATTTTCTTTCGTTTTTGTCTTTTTTTCGTAGATTTTTGCATGTAAAATAACAACGTATGTATTAAAAGCAAGAATAGATTTGGTTTTCACGTTTAAACTTTAAATAAAACTGCCTAAAATCCTTATTTTTTTGCTCGATTAAAAAATTCTCTTTGTGTTTTTTTTGCACCCCCCTTCAGTGGCCCAATACCGGAGGGACAAAAACTTTTTAAAATATTTGTAATGGCCTTATTTATTTTATTTATTTTTTTCCTTACATATAGGATTTAATTCCTACTGTTGAATATTCTTAATTGTCGTAACAAATCATAAGAAATCATAATAGAATATAATGCAATTCTAATAATGTTGAAAAGTCACCACTTGTGATTGAGCACACAATATGATATAGGATATACTCTTAAGTATTTTATGTAATCGAATATTTACCTCGATAAAAAAAACAAGTAAAAAATTATCGACTTGCAAAAATTTTAATTTCTCAACCTGCAGCACAGTCAAGCCATTTTAACATAACAATTTTTTGATGTCATTAAAATACATATACATGTAAATAGTGGTTGATGTTGAAGTAAGATTTGATGCTATTTAAAAACAATCGAATTTTCTCAACCGGCAGTTAGTCTCAACAAATGCTGCATGTAGCATGATGTGCATGAAGAATTGTATTATTACATGCGTGGATACATGCTACTACAGGTCGGACTCGATTATCCGGGTAAAAAACTTTTTTTATAATGTTAAACATATTTTGAACGTAAATACATTACAAAAAACCTACTTGAAAAAGTTTTTTTTTCACCCAGATAATCGAGTCCGACCTGTATCACTAAAAGAGATTTTCGTAGTCCTGCGACACTTATGCGGTCGTGTCTTGTACACAACCCCTCTGATTTTTGTTGATTGCTCTTCGTAAATTAAGCTAAGATTCCATCAATCCATTATATTAATTCCACTGCTTGAATACAAATATGAACAAAAAAAGAAGCGCAAGTTTGCAAACAAACAGAAACAGATCTTCTTACTTGCCATGTGCAGCCTATAGAACGTGGAGGTCCGTTATGAGGCCGAAATACACTTAACACATATTACTACCACGCATTTTTTCCGAATTCGGACCTTTCAATTCATGTTGGTCACTTGCAACAAAGCATTATGAAGTTAAAGGTTATTATAATATTGTGTAATATGTTATAAGGCAATAATTCAATTATATTCGATAAAATTCGGAAACACACTATAAAACTTAATAACCAGTTGGTCTTCTAATCGGCTGTTTACGTCAATCATTCGTATACTTACAAAAAACCATCGAATTTTTATGATTTTTAGAAGTAACAAATATGCATTGTACTGAGATAATACTATATAAACGAAAGAGTTTTTACAGTCCACGCTGATTTACTTACATATGAGCGTTGCATAAGTGTTATTTCTCACTGCCATAAGCATGCATTACTGGCTTTCTCTGTTAGTAAAGCATGTGTCCCTGAAAGAAATTGAGCAAAGAAATTTTTCATGACCTGGCCACTAAGAACTGCTGTGTTGCAAGAAAAACACTTTTATGATGACATACAGCTTGTTTCATATACCTAACCGCCATCAAGGAGAAATGAAACTAAAGGGTGCGTCATCAATTATCATCGTCAAGCATGAACTCCGCTCAAATAATTATAATTATTACGCAAGGATCTTGCTTGTTTCCGTATACTACTATTCATGTTTGGTATTTATATGATCGTTAATCAATAAACATTTGGTTGTAGGTATACTGTTGGCTAATAACTACAATACGTCAAGAAATATTTACTTTTATAATGATTGTGAGAGTAGATTCGATTGAAGCATAAGATAGTATGATACGGGATGAGGTAATTTCGAATTATTGTATGTATGACGAGACACTATATATATTAATTAACCCTCTAACGGGCCGAACAGATTTCTTGACACAATGATATTAATATCACAATATTCTGACCATGCGTTCAAGAGTCTTCTTTCAAAAACAAGTACTCAGGAAAATTGCGAAAAAAAATTATTGCCCGAGTATTCCCTTTTTTACTTTTGCAGAAAACGGACTAGAACAAAATGATTGACTTCAAAATGTTTCTATAAGTAAATTACGTGCTGTATTTCAATTTTTCAATAAATATATATTGAAAAAATAGCTGGGTAGAGTGTTAGGTATGAAAAAGAAGAGAAGTTGGATTATTTCTTACTTGGCGCTAGATAACTATTTTTGCATGAAAATCAAAACTTGAACTTCTTTTGAGTGTACTTTTAAGAAAAATAGTCATTAGCATTGCATTGCATTGCATTGTTTATACGTACGGGCAACGTTAGTGGAAAAAATATAGTTATTTTTAGCAAAACAGGCTAACGTTTTAATAAAAGATGGTAAAGTTTCTCACATCAAATTAAGTTTACGTGTAGTTTTTAAATAACTAAAAGTTACCGGTCGCAGCACCGGTTAAAAATAAATCAATTTTGACTCAAATAGCTTAATTTATGAATACCAAATATTGAGTTTTTTGTTCAACGGCATTTGAATGTTTTATCAGGTAATTTTATTTTTAATTGAGTTACTTTTTCGTGAGTGGCTGTAAATGTTCTATCGTTGTTTTGAGATTCCAGTAGAGGTGTGCGCCGGTCAGATTATCGGCGCACTATGGGGCAGAACCCGAAAAAGCTCGGATAAAACCTCAAATTTTTTATTTGAGATATTCTATCAAACTTAATATTCTACGTATAGTAGACACATGATCTATAAGAAATATAGATAAATTGTTTTAATAAGTAGTTTTTCAATAGGCATTAAAGAAGGTTGAGTGAGCGATATGCTTATTGAATTTTATGCGTGCTTGTGTGTAATTTGAGTACCCTTCCCTCAATGCTTTTTCTCTACTTTACCCACCTCGTTCCACATGACAGCGCTGTCCCCAATTATAGCCATCCATGGAACAGCTAACCAGTGCATTGAACTATAAGGGTCTCATTTTTGCACTGTCAATAGGCCATATCGGGATAACATAGAATTCAGCACGAAGGAAGGGTGGTGAGGGGCCTGGGAATAAACCCATGCTAAAGTCACTTTACCATCGAATGGTCATCTGGGGATACTTGCAACACTTTTGAACTTTGACTTAGTATAACTTTCGAAGTATACCTTTTAGGTGCAAGTGTAAGTAGCCAAAACATGTATAGTGGTCAGTACTTTTGATTTATGATTATGAGAAAAAATATAAACTAAATGAATCTGTAGAATGAACCGAAAATAGGGGCGTTGCAAGTTACCCAGTAAACGGGGGTACTTGCAACACTTTTCTGATTTTGCGTTTCTTATAATTTTATTTCATTTTAAACCGCGAATGACTATTTTTGATATTTTGAATGCATTTGTAGTAAAACAAGAGATATTGGAGGCGTTTTTTGTTTCCCAATTTCGCCTATCGCTTTTTTAAAGATAATCGGTGAAAATGCAGCATGCCGGCGAACTCCAAATTGCCTTCAAAGCACATGGAATTTTTCACAATTTTAATTTTTCTGGAGATGGCGGTAGACAAAATAACATTGTACAGATGCAAACTTACTTTGTACATACTGTCTATTACGATAATTTTCCTTTTTACAAGTGCTGCAAGCCGCGCCATAATGAAAGTAATAACACGAATTCATCGTTTCTTCTCCAAGTTCAAAATATAAACAAAGCTCAAAGTTGCTATTTGTTAGCTTATATGATGCACTAATTGTGTACAGGACCCAAACGATAAAAAATAATTTCACGTCAATGAACTGACGCAACTTTGCGCATCAATTTTTCCTACCCTGAAAGTGAAATAACTTTCCAATCGTATAAAAACAAGCAAAACAATGATGTAATGGATTAAACTTAACTAAACAATAGGTAAACGTCCCTTCTTTAGAATGGCATTGGAAACAAATGGTTATGTTAACAAACAAATGCGTTAGAGCTGTCAAAAGCGCGATGCGCTGAAGTGTTGCAAGTAACCCCGGTGTTGCAAGTATCCCCGGATGACGGTATCATTTAATCTTTTAGTATCTGGCTACCATGCTGCTTAAAATTCTATACTTTTAAAGGACAATTCACATTAAAGGGATTATAAACTAATAGTTTAGGTGATATTAAGACAGATTTTTTCCTAGTAGGCTTTGTTCTGACTAAGTGTTTTAGAACAAAATATTTGTTATTTTTGTCAATTTTCAATAGTGTGTAGAAAAACATTTCCACAGATTTCCGCTCTGACACTACCATAAAATCAACTAGTGTTAACTAGTAATAAGCAAAAAATTAGCTGCTACTAGTTGCGATGTTCGGAGATATTAAAGTTTTTCGAATGCATGTTTTCCGGCATTTTAGGCTACAAATTAGTAAATGCGCGCGCCAGTGTGAAGTTTATTCCTGCTGTACGGTAAATAGTCACGCTTGTGTATGTAAGACATAGCATTATTATCGTTATGAGATACATCGGAGTCAGTGACGCAGCCAGGATTTTCGTTTGGGGGAGGGGGGGGGGGGAGCAAGCCATTTTTTTATTAGAGAAGTTTTGAACCTAAGAGGTTCACTCGCCTCTAGAGGAAGGCCAAGTTATTATGCAGAAAACCATTTGTTTAAGAAATATTTTTAATGCATATGTTACAGAATTTTCTTTCGAATTATTTTATTTATTTATTTAACTAAGTATTCATGTAACACAAGTAACTTTCTAATGGCTTTCAATAGTTTGCGCATAATATGATTTCTGCTAATTATTTTGCTATTGAGAAGGATATTTTACAGGATTTTTAAAGACTGTATAGCTTCGAGCATCGAACCTACTTTTTCCTCCGCAAGACGCTTCAATCAAGGAGCACCACGCTGCACAAAGCTGACGATGTACAAATCGCTAATCAGACCGGTAGTCCTATTCTTCAGCTGACGAATTTCTCGCTGGATCTCTTCGAGATCGGGAACCAGCACGCAGTTGTCGTTTGTAGGCACTCCGAGGTAATTTCTGTTGCTATATCGCCGTTGAGGTGCTCATCGAAATACTGCTTCCACCTCTCTACCACCTCGCGCTCGTTTGTAGGTAGATCCCCTTCCTCGTCACTACACATATCAGGTTTAGGTTTGTAGCCCTTACGAAATTGGTTCACCTTCTCGTAAAACTTGCGCGTGTCATTAACTCGGAATAGTTGTTCCAGCTCCTCACGATATCTGTCCTCCTTCTGGCGCTTTTTCTTCCTCAAGATCATGGCCAACTCATTCCGCGCTCATCGTTACTTGGCCAAATTATCTCTCGTGGATATGCTTAGATAGTTTTTCCGAACTATTTTGTCCTCTCTATCGCTTGTTGGCATTCCTCATCAAACTAATCATTTCGTGCACTCGAGGTTTCCACTCCTAGCACCGCGGTTGCGGCCTCGCTGACGGCCGAGCGCATCATTTTTTTTTTGTATGCCAGAAGGGCATTGGGTTAAAAGGCCACTGCGACAGTCTTAATGATCGTCTTTTGTGGCAGGCCCCGTTTGCTGTACACAGTTTACGGATCACTCATACCCATTGATGGAGTTGAGCGGAATAGTTGTAGTCCTGTGCCCCAATTCGGTACTACATGGTTTATAAAGCCAATGACTGTTTTGGGATTTAGGATCAATACCTGATATGGAGTAAGAAGGAAACTTCCTAAGAAGTTGTGCCTTGATGATGCAAGAGCTCCGCAATAGCAGAGCAGATGTGCTGAACTTTCAGGTTCAGAGTTACAAAAGCGGCAGGTATCGGATGATACCTTGCAGATATTCTTTAAATGATAAAGAGCGGGGCTGTGTCCTGTTAGGAGTCCCGTGATCGTGCGTAGTTCACTACGAGTTAAATGGAGTAGTTTTTTAGCTACTGCAGGGTTTGGGTAGATAAACTGTTTAGCTTGTCTGCAACCCTGTGTTTGATTCCAGCGGGATACTATTTCTAGCTTTTCCCATGTCATCAATTCGCCTTTTACGGCGGATGTGGAGGTGCCCAGAAACGGTTCAGGACCAATAAATTGCTGAGCTGATCCTTGTTTTGCCAGGTTGTCAGCAAATTCATTGCCCTCGATTCCGCAGTGACCGGGCACCCAAAGTAATAAAACTTTGTTTTGGCGGGAGAGTTCCCTCAATGCTGTGCTGCACTCCCAAACTAATTTGGACACGCATTTGGTGGACTTGAGTGCCAGTAGTGCTGCTTGGCTGTCCGTGAAGATACCGATTTTCGCATGCCTGTACTTTCGTTTCAAGCATATTGTTGCACAGATGTATGTCGCATATACTTCTGCTTGAAAAACGGTGGGCCACTTTCGCAATGAGATAGTTTCCCTGATGCCGGGTCCGTAGACTCCGCAGCCTGTGCAGGCCCCCATTTTTGAACCATCTGTAAAAAAACAGATAGTTCCAGATGGAAGATCTGGCCCTCCATTATTCCACATTGAGCGATCTGTTTCAATCACCTCATATCCATATTGGGCCTGGGTTCCATGCAGTCAGAGACTGAAATTACTAGGGGTGTCAGATTGAATTCCCGAAGTATGCGAAGATGACCGATTTGGTCACCTTCGAGTATGGTTTTATTCCTTTACAACCGTAGTGCGCCGAGCTCTGCTTCCTTCTTCACATGAAGATGCAAAGGCAGTAAGCATAGCATTGCCTCCATGGCTGCAGTAGGTGTTGTACGCATGTCACTGGTAACTGTAAGACAGGCCAGGCGCTGAACTTTGTTTAGTTTGGCTTGGGCTGTCACCTCATTCACCTTTGGCCACCATACGACTGCAGCATAGGTTATCCTAGGCCGTGCAATAGTAGTATATGACCAGAAGGCTAGTTGAGGTTTCAATCCCCAGGTTTTGCCAAACAGTGACTTGCATGCCCAGATAGCCGAAGTTGCTTTCTTAACAGCATAATCTAGGTGGGCAGCCCAGTTCAGTTTTTTATCGAGAATTATTCCGAGGTGTTTGACTTCATTACTGAAGCCCAGTCTGACACCATTCAGTATAGGGAGAGTAATAGTATGTTCCCTTCGCCTAGTGAATGGTATAACGACTGTTTTGGTGGGATTTACATTAAGTCCCTCTTGTGAGCACAATAACATGGTGGTGTTTAGAGATCCTTGCAGGCGACTTGACAATACTGCGTCAAACTTTCCTCTGACGATAAGTACAACGTCGTCGGCGTAAGCAATGGTCTCATAACCAAGCTGTGATAGCTTGTGAAGGAGTGCGTTGGCCACCAGTGACCAGAGCAGGGGAGAGAGAACTCCTCCCTGTGGACATCCTTTGATCACCGAAATCGTGACCGACGTATCTCCAAATGATGCTGTAATTTATCTGCTCGAGAGCATTGCTTGAATCCAGCTCATTGTAGTGTGGTCGATTCTCTTTTGACAGAGAGCCGTATTAATTGATGCAAAGGACGTGTTATCGAAAGCGCCTTCAATATCAAGAAAAGCACAAAGTGCCGTCTCTTGATATTTGAGCGATTTCTCAATTAACGTCACTAAGCTGTGCAGTGCGGTTTCCGTAGATATACCGTGTTGGTATGCATGTTGATTTAGATGTAACGGAGAGTTTTTTAAAAACTCATTGCGGATATAGCTATCCGTGATTTTCTCCATCAGCTTAAGAAGCGTTGAAGTCAAACTTATCGGTCTGAAAGCCTTAGGCATGGTTTAGTCTTTTTTGCCAGCCTTAGGTATGAACACCACCCTTACATTCCGCCAATTCTCCGGGATATATCCCAAAGTGAAACTGGCTCGAAAGAGGTTGATGAGCTCGGACATTATAACACCGTCCGTTTTTTGTAAGAAAATGGGTAGAATACCATCCGGACCTGGAGATTTCATTGGTTCAAAAGAGCTGAGTGCCCAATTGATCGAAGCCTCCGTAAACAATCGGCGTGCAAGTAGAACCGAATCATTTGGCACATTGTGTAATGACCCATTCCACTGTTGCCCGCCTATGTCTTGTCCAGTGGTCACTGTCGAACCAGGGAAGTGCGTGTTCATCAGAACTTCCAGAGTTTCCCTGGTGGTAATAGTGAGACTCCCATCCTCTTTTTTAAATTGCCCTAGACCATTGCAGTGGTCCTTGGACATCGCTTTCTGCAGACGCGTAGCCTCTGGCAGAGTTTGAATGCTTTCGCAAAATTTAACTCGTGATTTCCTTTTGGCTTTGCGTAGCTCAGCGTTGTATTTGGTGAGGGAAGCTCTGTAGTCTTCCCAGTTAGACGCGATTTTGGCCATGTTGAACAGACGCCTTGCCTTTCGACGGAGATTGCTGGGCGTCTCATTCCACCAGGGCACATCACGGCAAACTGTTCGCGTATTTACGAGACAGTTTGTGTTATATCCGTCTGTGATCCTACATTGCAGGTCACTAGCGGCGATATCCAGTTCAACTGGAGTTCGTATATTATTGTGACAGGAATTACACGAGGCAATCAGATGATCCCTAAAGGAACTCCAATTGGTTTTCCTCGGATTTCTGAATTGTTCTCTCTTTAGAGGATTAGCCTCGATGTCGAAAATGATATGCCTGAGGTCTGATAAACTTGGTTCATCAGAGACATGCCAATTTTTGACTTTCTCAGCTATAGAGGCGCTACATAGAGTACATACAACCTCTTGTCTGATAGCGTTTATAATGGTGGGGTCATTCCCTACATTGATTACATTGACATCGTTAGAAGTAAGATATTCAAGTAGGTACTTACCCCTGTTATTTGTGTCCGAGCTGCCCCATATCGTGTGGTGCGCATTTGCGTCGCAGCCTATCACGTACGGCTTGTTGACTCCCCTGCAGTACCGCACAAGTTCAGCAACCTCGGGCGGTGGTATTTCGTCCTTGTCCCCTGGGAAGTAGGCGGACGCAACGACTATCTCCTGCTTCCCTCTAGTCGTCGGGACTACCACCGTTATGGCAACGACATCGCGTTGGATGAATTCTGTAATTGGAGAAAATGTTATTTTCTTATTTAACAGAATGGCAGAGCGCAACATACTCCATCCGTTTTCGACGGTAGAAGCATCTAGCGCCACAGAAGAAGGCAGAGCTTCAACCAGCACGCGCGCGTAGTTTTTGGCCACTGGCGGATTGTTAACCTGCCGAATGTTTAACCGAGACGGGCGGCTTTGTCGCGAGGTATAAACCATTGATAGTTTTAAGCGCACATGTACTGCTACTAGGTAGAGGTGCGAGTTGATATCCGCACCCCGTAGGGAGCTTACTTTAATGATGTTTGAAAAAAACCGGCCCTCGATAACAATGTGGTCGATTTGGTTCGAAGTTCGTTAGTCAGGTGATATCTAGGTGGCTTTGTGGGAAAAGAAAGTGCTTCTGAGCACCATAAGTCTCGGGAAGCTGCAAAGTTGATGCAACACTGGCCGTTGTCGTTCGTGTCGGTGTGCAGGCTATAGGGCCCGATCACCGGTCTATACATTGCTTCCCTGCCGACCTGGGCGTTCATATTCCCGACGACGATCTTGATGTTCTGTCGTGAGCAGCTGTCATACGTTACCTCCAGATGTGCAAGGTACGCTTCCTTCTCATCTTCGGGTCTCCCTTCGTGTGGACAATGTACATTTATGATGGTGTAGTTGAAAAAACGGCCTTCTATCCTCAACACGCACATCCTCTCGATGATCGCTTTCCAGTCCTTTACGCGATCCTGCATTTTGCCCAACACTACGAAGCCCGTTCCCAGCTCGTTGGTCACTCGACCGCTCTGGAAACTTTCGGGGTTCTAACTGATCGAGCAGCACCCTGTCGCCAACAACGAAATTTAGCGATCTACAGTTCCAGGTACCAAATCTCCTTTCCATGTCCTTATTTCGTCGCCTTTGTCCATGCCGAATGTTCCGAGTAACGAAGAGCTACATAGTTAAGAATTTTCAGACTATGAGAGATTCAAAACGATGACGGTTATATTGTTATTCATAGGCGCACTCATCAAAAATATACTTGTGCTACAGTTTTAGCTTGGTGTATTGTTATACTGCATTTAAAATTAAAAAAAAAAATAAAAGCCAAAATATTTCGGGGGGCCCAGGCCCCCAAGGCCCCCTTCTGACTACGTGGCTGATCGGAGTCGACAAGGCGAATTCAGGACATTGTAAAGGCGACCACTTAACAGCTTTTTCCCAATTAGCTCTATTTCAAGTCAAATTGGCAGTAGAATATGTTCGGTTGGAATTTCAGCTCGATTGAACTAGCCTCCAATTTGTTTATTTAGAGTTGAACATGTTGATACGTGTTTGCAGGATAAACAGATTGCTATACTCTGTCAGTTACTCGTTATTTTTTGTGCCTTCTGCCAGGATTTGGCTGAGGCCGATGACAGCCTATCTCGCCACTCGTATCCTTTTGCTGCGTATGGCCAAACTAATGAATTAAAAAATTTGCATGAATGCACTAAAGCAGATAGTAGGGCAAGTTAAGCTATATAGTAAACCCTCTACCTGTAATGGACCCTCGGATAAAATTTCGGTATTTATTAGCTAATACTTCTTATTTCTGAGGATATATGACATGAAACAGAACGTACTAGACATAGCACACATTTGAGTTAATAAAATTTTAGCTGCATTTCATTATTAATGCTTGACGTTTCAATTGACGTTTTCAACAAGTGGGTCCATTATATACAATGCAAAAAATGTCGCCATTACCGGACTCTCTCCATGCAAAATACACTAAAATTCCTATAATGGACCCGGTCGTTATTCTATTGTAAACCACTTACTTTACTTTACTTTACTTTACTTTTTCGGCGACAATCCGCTTATCGAATTAATGCCGAATTTAGGAGCCGTCTCCACATTACTCGGTCTTTGGCTGCCACTCTCCAGTCGCCCGTAACACCCGCTGTTCTAGCATCCTCGTCAACAGCGCTCATCCAACGGGTACGGAGGCTGCCTCTAAGTCCTCGGCCTCTGTCGGGTTCTCTGCTGAGTATTGTTTTCGCTGGTCTCTCATCCGGCATCCTTGCTACGTGGCCAGCCCACTGCAGCCTGCCGTATTTTAGGCGCTTCACAATATCCGCATCTTTGTACACTTGGTATATTTCATGATTCATGCGCCTGCACCACACTCCTTCGTCTAATATGCCGCCAAGAATTGATCGCAGGATCTTACGCTCGAAAACGCCAAGAGCTCGTCGGTCGCTCTCTTTCAACGTCCACGCTTCGTGGCCGTAGAGTACCACCGGGAGAATTAGCGTCTTATAGAGCGCGAGTTTTGTACGGAGTTGTAGGCTACGGGACCTCAGCTGGCTACGTAATCCGTAGAAGGCCCTGTTGGCAGCCGCTATCCGCCTTTTTACTTCACGGCTCACATCGTTGTCACATGTCACTAACGTACCAAGGTAAACAAATTCGTCGACCACTTCAAAAGTATCTCCATCTATCACCACCGCAGTTCCAACACCCGAAGGGCTACCACGCTCTCTACCAGCCACCATATACTTTGTTTTGGTAGAATTTATGATAAGCCCTATCCTCGCAGCTTCCTCTTTAAGATGCGTGTACGCTTCTTCCACAGCTCTACGGTTAACACCGATGATATCGATGTCGTCCGCGAACCCTAGGAGCATATGAGATTTCGTGATGATGGTACCGCTTCTCTGCACTCCGGCCCTTCGAATAGCACCTTCCAATGCAATGTTGAACAGCAAGTTCTATAGTCCGTCACCTTGCTTCAAACCATCTAACGTCACAAACGAGTCCGAAGTCTCACCCGCTATCCTGACGCTTGATTTTGAACCATGAAGGGTAGCACGTATCAGCCTAATCAGCTTTGTTGGAAAACCATGTTCAAGCATAATCTGCCACAGCTCGTTTCGTTTAACTGAATCGTACGCCGCCCTGAAGTCTATAAACAGATGATGCGTCTGCAAGTTGAATTCCCGGAATTTATCGAGGATCTGTCGCAAGGTGAACATTTGGTCCGTCGTGGAGCGTCCCTCTCGAAAACCGCACTGGTATTCGCCAACAAAGGTTTCCTGTAACGGCCTCAGTCTGAGAAACAGGATGCGGGAGAGAATTTTGTATGCAGAATTAAGGAGAGTAATTCCTCGATAATTGCTGCATTCGAGTCGATGGCCCTTTTTGTAAATTGGGCATATGAGACCTTCCAACCAGTCCGTAGGTAATTCCTCCTCAGTCCATACCTTTAGTATAACCTGATGGATTGCACAATACAGCCGTTCGCTCCCGACTTTCAAAAGTTCGGCGGGGATGCCGTCCTTTCCAGCTGCTTTGCCGTTTTTCAGCTCTCTCGCTGCTTTCCTAACCTCTTCCAAAGTTGGTGGATCCACAGCTTGTCCATCATCCTCAATCGTTATCCTGTTTCTGTTGACCGTTCCATCTTGTTCACCATTCAACAATGCATCGAAATATTGTTTCCAACGCCTAGCCACCTCCGATCTTTCGGTAATCAGGTTCCCCTCCTTGTTGTTTCACATAACAGGAGTTGGCACGGTCCGGTTCCTGATTCCGTTGATCGTATTAAAGAAGCTTCTAGTATCGTGCCTCTCGAAGCAATTCTCCGCCTCCGCAAGCACGCGATCCCAGTGCTGACGTTTCTTACGACGGTGAAGTCTCTTTTCGGCAGCTCTAGCATCTCGGTATCTCTCCCTGCTCTGGCGTGTCACAGTTGCAGTCAAAATGTGACTTCTGGCTCGATTCTTCTCATCAGTCACTCGCTGGCATTCTGTGTCAAACCACTCACTGGACGTGGCTGCAGCAGTAGTACCCAACACTTCCCGTGCTGTAGTACTGATCGCGTCGTGGATGTGTCTCCACTGTTTTTTCAGGTTCTCTCCGAGATATTCACCGATCCGCTCATCAGTCTTCTGAGAGTACTCTGCAGCAACTCCCTCCGCTGATAACCGCCGAATGTTCAGTCGTATCTTCCTCGTTGGTTTCGATTTGAATACGTTGGACAACCGGGCGCGGATCTTGCTTACTACGAGATAGTGGTCCGAGTCAACGTTTGGTCCCCGGAAGGATCGCACGTCTGCGACATCAGAAAAGTGCCGGCCATCAACCAGAACGTGGTCGATCTGAGAGCAGGCCTCTCCATTAGGGTGTTTCCAGGTGTGCTTCCGAATGTTCCATCGTGCAAAACGGGTACTACAGATAACCATTCCTCTGGCTGCAGCGAAGTTGATTAGCCTCAGGCCATTGTCGTTTGTGGTAGAATGGAGGTTTTCTCTACCAATAACGGGACGAAAGAACTCTTCACGTCCGACCTGTGCATTTGTATCCCCGATGACTATCTTTATGTCATGTCTTGGGCACTCTCCATATGTTCTGTCGAGAAGATCATAGAACGCCTCTTTTACGTCATCGGGCTTGTCATTCGTCGGTGCGTACACATTTATCAGACTGTAGTTGAAGAATTTGCCCTTAATTCTCAACACGCATAGACGGTCATTGATGGGCCTCCACCTAATGACACGCTTCATTTGTTTTCCATGTAATACGAATCCGACTCCATGCTCTGCTTTATCGCCGCCACTGTAGTAGATGTGATACTTGAATGTCGTGCCCGCAATAGGATCTACTGCGCGGAATTCACGTTCTCCCGTCTTCGGCCACCGCACTTCCTGGATGGCTGTAACCTCGACCTTCATCTTCTGCAGCTTTCTTGCCAGGATACCCGCGCGTGCCGGTTCAAGTAGAGTCCTGACATTCCAAGTACCAAGTTTCCAATAATCGTTGTCCTTTTTCTTTTGCCTGGGTCCATGCCGATTATCCGATTGTAGTTCCTTTCCTGAATTTCTCCTAGCGAAAGTTGTTTAAGCATACTGCCTTACTGGGGCTGCGATGCCTAGTCTCGCGGACAGGGCTGCTGTCTTGGGTATAGCTGGCGAGACACAGCGTTTCATAAGTCAGCCGTCCGCTCCGGATCAGTCGCTGTTGTATGCCGCCCCTAACCTGGGATACAGCCGCATACCTGGTACGGAAACGGCGATTCACCGTGCAGTGGAATCACCGTCGCGAGCCGCCCCTAACCTGGAGTCAGACGCTCACGGCTGGCAAGGCTGTTCCTTTTGCCCCACACTCAGCAGATGCATGAGTGCCTCCTTCCCTGTCGGTATACGACCTTAGCTTCCACCGGGGTTGGTTACCCGATCTCCACCAAGGTTGCTCGTATTCCGGCTGGTACCACGAGAAGGTAGGGAGAGGAGTTGCTGGATAAGAGGCTAATGACCACTGCGGGGTCTATTTTATAACTGCAGGTACGCGGGGTACCGATGTTACGCATTACCCAGCCATTTACCAGCCTATTGTAAACCACAAGGGTCCATAAAAGGAAATTGGATATTCCAATCTGTTTTAAAAAATCTGTAAAATATAGAGATTTGCAGCAGAAATTGATATATTTAGGCTTAATCGAAAGTTACTAATATTGTAAGTGCCATTGGCTGGGTGTTTAGCGTAACGAGTTCAAAATAATGTATGGAAAGGTCCACAAATGGTTGATTTACCCTATAACAGAATAATAATACTAAATTACTCTTGATATACAGATTGTGATAATTTGTATAGGAGGTCCTCAGGCTACCGATTTCGACTACATACTTAAAAAATGTGTTTGAGTATTTAAAATATTTATAACTTGATTCCCGTAAGTCCTACAATTTTGATATGTTCAGTAACTTTACGCAACTTTACAGGACAAACAACTTTTCTGAAGACACAATATTTCTAAAGTCAGTATTTAAAAAGTTAGATCTCAACTCCATCTATAGGCATAAAAATACAACTCCTTAAATTTTACAAAAAGATGCGAAATTTTATAACAAACAATGTTGCTGAAGACAATAAAGCTCTACGAAGCATATGAAAGAAGTTATGAGGTTTTGTCCGAGCGCCGGGTCAATCTGCCCCACTGTGCGGCAGCGGCAGCGCAGGAATAATTTTTATACTGCGGCGGCGGCGTTACCGGTGTGACGCAGTTCATTACTATCAACGGCGGCGACGTGCATCGGCGTGCGAGTAAAATACCGTTAAAATACCGCATTTCGTATTAGTTTAAACCAAATTTTATTTATTTACTATTTGATGGGGCTTTCAACCGTTGGTTGGTTCGCCCAATTTAAACAAAATCTTTTTAAAAATCGAACTAAAGTTGACAAGTAAACAAATCCTAATACAGTAATGACCCGATTTTGTCACCCCCATGATGAATTTAGGGGTGACAAAAACGGGGCAGTGACAAAATCGGGTATTTTTTCAATTTTTATTTTTTTGCAGATAACTTAGAACGAACTACATATACTTCATTCTGATCACTTTTAGGACATGTCGCACTTCCTTCTACCTCTCTGTGCACATTTGTCACCTTTTCACAGCACTCCCAAAAGTATGAAAACACGCGTTTTTTAATTGCGCCGAAATGGTTGATTATACTGGTTAACTGTGTTCAGAGAAATTTCACAGCGTAAGAAGCTCTTTCTTATGGTATGAACGATTCTTTGATTAACCCCCCTAAAAGTAAGATAGAAAATTTATTTTTCAGGCACTAAGAGATAGAGCAAAACAAAGGTTATTTTTACCAACAGGTGGATTAAATCGGGTTTTTTCATCCAAAAAACAAAAATCAGAGGGGTTGTGCACAAGACACGACCGCATAGGTGACGTAGGACCACGTAAGTCTCTTTGTAGCGATAGTAGGATGTATCCATGTATATAATAATACGATTCTTCATGTATACAAGCTACATCCGTAAATAAATTTGTATGATATGTTTCTACGTTGAATAGTGCTTTTCCTTTGGTAATCGGTAGACGGTACGCGCGAGTTTTCAATAAGTTGAAAATTTTGCGCAACTTTTCTGCGGCTTACAAAAGGACACGGATAAAGCATTTACAACCTGCAGACGTATTGGAAGTCGCAGAAAATGTCACCTGTGTCCAGAAAACTTATTACCGTCATTGGTTGGTCGTCCGCAATGGCGAAAAATTCAACTTTTCTCTCGTTGACTGTGTTAATTATGGTAATAACTGGGCAAGAAAATATAATAAACTCTTCAATCGTTGTGTGGCCCTTAAAAGAACCGATTGTTTGATTATCATAACTCCTGCTTGCAATAAACTTGCACTAACGCATTTAACGTAATTCTCTGTTCGGTAAATTGGAGTACCGATAACCGCTAACCAGGCACGGCTTGTTGCAACGGACCAACCGGAAAGCCTCAGCAGCTATGAGATCAACGAAACCGTTCGTGTATGGTCCTGAATCACGAGAAATACCACTCCAAGTGGCCAGCTGCAAGTGACGATAATTCTGATCGTTTTGTTGTCGCGAGCAGCATATTTCCTGCCAATTCCAGGACTACAGCAGCCAACTATGCCATCACGGCAACGAAATGAACCACCAGCAACAAGCGAACAGCAGCGCAAGGCGATCGGTTAAAATTATTGCAAAGAAGCGAATAATCAGATCAATCTAAGTCAAATAGAATTTAAATCTGTGAGAGAAAATTCCTCAAATCTTCATGAACAAATATTTCGTTCTTAAAAGAACGGTTTTTCAACGTGATATGCCGGAAATTTAAGCCTTCTTTTCCCGTCTTCTTGGGCAGCAACAAAACAGTTTGAATGTTTGAAAAGACACTTCTCATAGCAGCGGTGACACGGGACAGCAATTTGTTCAACTCTTCGTTGTTGCGGATGGCCAGCTGCAAGTGACGATAATTCTGATCGTTTTGTTGTCGCGAACAGCATATGTCCTCCCAATTCCAGAACTCCTGTTGCCAGATAGTCCATCACAGTAGCGAAATGAGTGCTTCAGCTCCAACACACGGTCAGCCGCCAATGAATACGTGCACGAGTCGTACGTGACTTCCGTTTGCCTGGCAAACGATGTTAGCTCTAGCTTAGCTAGCGTTTGAATAATGCTGTTCGCCGGCTTACCACGTATTATGTACCAGGAGCAAGCGACAAGCAACGCCCATTTTTCTTGGTTCTTTATTCTATCATCTACGTGTAATAAAAAATCGAGCATTTCAATTTCAGTCTGAAGGGCGAAGGTGATCGGTTAAAATTATTGCAAAGAAGCGAATAATCAGATCAATCTAAGTTAAATAGAATTTAAATCTGTGAGAGAAAATTCCTCAAATCTTCATGAACAAATATTTCGTTCTTAAAAGAACGGTTTTTCAACGTGATATGCCGGAAATTTAAGCCTTTTTTCCCGTCTTCTTGGGCAGCAACAAAACAGTTTGAATGTTTGAAAAGACACTTCTCATAGCAGCGGTGACACGGGACAGCAATTTGTTCAACTCTTCGTTGTTGCGGATGGCCAGCTGCAAGTGACGATAATTCTGATCGTTTCGTTGTCGCGAGCAGCATTTGTCCTCCCAATTCCAGAACTCCTGTTGCCAGATATTCCATCACGGCAGCGATCATTGAGTGCTCCAGCTCCAACACCTCGCTTGGTGAATTTGCATGCCTTGGTTGCCTTATCCGTGGAAAGCAGCAACAGCTGAAGCTCAACAATTTTCGATCGGATTCTATAGGGCGTAAATTAAATACCATCATAAGGAAGCTTAACCCATAGCTTATATCATATATATTTCCGTCATCCGTGCTAGGGAAGCACTGACGAGGGAAGGCAAAAATATGAAAATAATTCAAATTTTCAAAATCAATTCCAAAACAAAAATTTTTCAAATTCATTTTCAAAAACAAAATCAATAGTTTTCTATATTTTCAATATTTTCAATCGATTTCCCGATCAATTGGTGTAAATATCTTGGAAATCTATTGAAAATTGAATGAATTATAAGCCGAAGCGTGAAAACGCGTTTGTACTTTGATGACGTCATTTCCAACAACCAATCACGAAGCGAGAATTCTGGTGAAACATAGGTTCATTATTTTCAATTTTTCAATAGTTCAACATCAAGAATCCACACTTTTCTTTATTTGGGTCAATTCTTAGAAGATTTTCCAATCAATTGGTGTAAGAATATTGAAAATCGATTGGAAAACCGCTGAGCTATTAGCGCTCAAAACCTTTCATTTTTCGTGACGCTCGCATTTTTCGATTTTTTGGAATGACACCCTATCTCAAAACTTGCCGTAAGACGTAGTCCTACGTCAAAAAACAGCAGCGGATGGCACGAGACGGAGTGGGGTTTTCGCACACCGGCAGCGGGAGCAAGCGATTACGGTGCTACAAGCAGTGGTGGTATCGTTACTATGCCACTCGACCATAACAATTCTGGCGGCTTTAGCCCGATGGATAAGTTTGTAAATTTATCGGTACCACGAGGGATAACAACACGCCGAGGGAAAAGACACACTTTACAGACAACAACAACACATAAAAGGATTGTTACGACTAGCAAAGATTTGCTGCGGCTAAAAGTGGTTATGCAAACTATTTCTATTCTTAATCTATATCTAACAAAAACAAACCGCCGATCACAATCTAACAAAAATATAATAAAGTGGGCCTAATGTAAATTCAAAGTATAAATTATAAAGTGTAAAGCATGAAGTGTCATTGAAGTTATTGGTGTTATTGGCTGTCATCAAGCACCTTTTATTCCACACCTGCTTTTAGTGGTGCTACTAATACGTTTGTACGACGATTATTCGACTCATATTCCACAATTCCTCTTAGCAATCCTGCTGATACATTTTCGCAACATTTATTCCACGGTTATTCTACTCTTACTCCACACTTGCTCTCAACAATGCTGCTGATACGTTTGCGCAACGTTCATTCCACGCTTATTCCACTATTATTCCACACTTGCTCTCAGTAATGTTGCTGATACATTTGTGCAATGCTTATTCCACTCTTATTCCACTATTATTCAACACTTGCTCTTAGCTGATACATTTGCACGTCTATTCGACATGAGGTTTCGTGGTAGCCTTTAAGGGGGGACCCTACTCTGGAAGGTTGGAAAATAATGGATTTTCGTAAAATTTTTTCGGAGCTGGAAATAAAGTTAAAAATTGCGGTATTCTGGTTATTGGTTAAGGTACATTTGAAGACGTATTTTGTATTTTTTGGATGCTAAAATAGTGATTATTATGGTTGTGCCAGCTAGGCGCGTGAATGCTCTCTAGAAAACTGTTCCTTGTTGGCGGTACGTGCCGAAAACCTACGGAGTATCGGAGATCGGATTGCAAGGATGATTTTGAAACTTTAAGTCAATACCTAAATTGTTACGTAGCGGTTTTTTCGAAATTCGAAATTCGAAAAATTACCAAAATAAAGAGAGAAAAAAAAATACCAAAATGGCAGTCTGTTTTTCTAAAAGAAGCTCATTTTTCATCAAAAATCGCCATTTCGAAAAACGGTTACGTAATAATTTAGATAATTCAGTTTTACATGTAGAAAAAGAATTTCTGCCAAATCGGTCCGCTAGATTCGGAGATACACGTACCTCAAACTGAGAAAACGTGGTATTGAGAAAAATGCGTCTAAAATTTCGTACAGCGATTCACTTCCCTTGAGATGACCCCATAGTTTTTGCCGTAACTTTTCAACGAGATCAGATATCAAAAAATTCTTTTGGTGTGTCGTTTTTATAGGTATAAGCCTCTCGAAATTGCAAAAAATAAAATTCCATTTTTCCAACTTTCCAGAGTGGGGTCCCCTCTTAAGCAATCGGTATTCTACACCTGCTCTTAACTGTGTTGCTGATACGTTTGCACAGCGTTTATTAGACACTAGTTCCACAATTATATAACAACGTATAGAGGTCGATTAGAAGGTAGAAGAAATATCGGATATGACGTATAAACAACAAGCAATTCAGCAAATTCGCTTATTCAGCACAGAATGCTGCCATCCAATTCTTATTCCACACCTGCTTGTTTAAGTGCTGCCGTTTTTTTCCTTGGGACGTATTTAGAATCAAATTATTGGACATAAGTTTTTTAAGGAAAATGTACGGGATGTCATGTCGGTTCGTCGTTGGTGCTTTTATATCAAATACTACCTGACTCGACAAACTTCATATTGCCACAAATTAACCTGTGTTGTACATAAATCATGAATCTTGGAAGATCTTTGTCACAATCTCGAGTTTTGCAAGTTTCTGAGGAGTTCAACCTTAGATGATTCATTTTAGCAGTTACGTAACTATGAAAGCATCCCAGGTAACCAATAAGCATCACCAATGCTATTCAAATGTAGGCCAATAAGCATTTAAGTCGCCTTAAATGCTACTTAAATGCTATTTTGGCAAAATATACAGCTACTTTAATGATAACCTTCTTATAGTGCTGACAATGCTAATTTACAGCTAATTACCGACACGAAGAATTTGAATACAATTTTGGATGCCAATTTACAACACCTATGCAGTCAAAAAGCTAATATACAACAACGTGCAGTATAAAATGCCAGATACGCTGATTTGCTGTTTATGTTAATGCTTATTAGTTACTAGGAATGGGCAGTTTAATATACAAATTTGCAATTAATCTCACAGTAAAGTAGAAAACAACTCCCCTATCCCCTCATTGCATAGCCAGAAAGCGGATAGTAATATTCGCCATGATTGTACAACATTTCGCCGAATATCATTTTGCGAAAAACCTTAAGCGGAATGTACCATTTCACGGAAAACTTTTTTGTGGAAAGTACCATTTCGCGATCCTCTCCTTACTCGCTGTCGCTCGTTCTAGGAAACCCAGGTAGACCTAGGAAAACAAACAAACCTAGACAGCAGTGATTTCTGCGGGGAGTTGCCTCCCCCCAGTGGGCGGCGCTTCCGACGGCGGATCGCCGGCAACACTCGCGGCCGTCTCGTCCTGAATGATCTAGAGTTACTATAGATAGTTTTTGTGGTCTTGTTATTGACTAATGCTTTATGGAAGAGTCTCGAATTTATCGAATTTGATTAGTTTTTGAGTTTCGCAAAAATTTATGTTTTATTTGTATGAGAGTCCATATCCCCCTACCACAGGGGTGAGAGGTCTCTAACTATCATAAAATAAATTCAAGACTCCAAAATCTCCCACATGCCAAATTTGGTTCCATTTGCTTGATTAGTTCTCAAGTTATGAGGAAATTTGAATTTCATTTGTGTGGGAGCCCCTCCTCCTAAACAGGGGAGGGGTCTAAGTTCATCATAGAAAAAAATTTTGCCCCCTAAAAGCCCCAAATGCCAAATTTTGTTCCATTTGCTTGATTAGTTCTCAAGTTATAAGGAAATTTGTATTTCATTTGTATGGAAGCCCCTCCTATTAAAAGGGGAAGGGGTCGTAATTCAGCATTGAAAAAATTTCTGCCATCTAAAACTCCCATATGCCAAATTTGGTTCCATTTGCTTGATTAGTTCTCGAAATAAGAGGAAATTTGCAGTTCATTTGTATGGGAGCCCCCCCCCTCCTAAAAAGGTAAGGGGTCCTAATTCATCATAGAAAAAATGGTTGCCTCCAAAAACACCCACATGCCAAATATAGTTCCATTTGCTTGATTAGTTCTCGAATTATGAGGAAAATTGTATTTCATTTGTGTAGAAGCCCCCACCTCTTAAAGTGGGGAGGGGTCCTAATTCACCATAGAAAATATTTTTGCCTCCAAAAACCTCCTCATGCCAATTTTGGTTCTATTTGCTTGATTAGTTCTCGAGTTATGAGGAAATTTGTATTTCGTTTGTATAGGAGCCTCCCCTCTTAAAGTGGAGAGGGGTCCTAATTTACCACAGAAAATATTCTTGCCCTCGAAAACTTTCACATGCCAAATTTTGTTCCATTTGCTTGATTAGTTCTCGAGTTATGAAGAAATTTGTATTTCATTTGTATAGGAGGCCCCCTGCTAAAGTGGGGAGGGGTCGTAATTCATCATAGAAAAAATTCTTGCCTCCAAAACACCTACATACCAAATTTGGTTCCATTTGCTCGATTAGTCCTCGAGTTATGAGGAAATTTGTATTTCGTTTGTATAGGAGCACCCCCTCTTAAAGTGGGGAGGGGTCCTAATTCACCATGGAAAATATTCTTGCCCTCGAAAACTTTCACATGCCAAATTTTGTTCCATTTGCTTGATTAGTTCTCGAGTTATGAGGAAATTTGTATTTAATTTGTGTTAAGCCCCCCCCCTCCTAAAGTGTGGAGGGGTCCCAATTCATCATAGAAAAAATTTTTGTCTCCAAAAACACCCACATGCCAAATTTGGTTCCATTTGCTTGATTAGTTCTCGAGTAATGCGGAAATTTGTTTTTCATTTGTACAGGAGCCCCCCTCTTAATGTGGGGAGGGGTCCTAATACACCATAGAAAATATTCTTGCCCTCGGAAACCTTCACATGCCAAATTTGGTTCCATTTGCTTGATTAGTTCTCGAGTTATGAGGAAATTTGTATTTCATTTCTATGGAAGCCCCCCCTCTTAAAGGGGAGAGGAGTCATAATTCCCCTTATAAAGAGGGAAGGGGTCTCAATTTACCTTAGAATAAATTTTTGTCACCAAAAACACACACATGCCAAATTTTGTTCTATTTGCTTGATTAGTTCTCGAGTTATGCAGAAATTTGTGGGGTGGTCTTGGAAGATCTGTGGGCAGATCTTAGTGGGGGGAGGGGTCTGTAACCATCACTTAAACCTTTCCTGGCCCCAAAAACCTCTACATGCAAATTTTTACGCCGATTGGTTCAGTAGTTTTTGATTCTATAAGGAACATCCCGACAGACAGACAGACAGACAGAAATCCATTTTATATATAAGCTGGGTATCAACCATGGATAGAAATGAATTTAAAATTTTAAATTTTAATATTTCCTAAAATGTAACTAGTGATGTCCGAAATTTTCTGTTTTTCGATTACCATTAAACGTTGAACTTTGTCTTCAGTAATTGATTAATTCAACGTGCTAGTGGAATTCGATTAAAAAATATTCTAATATTTCTGGTAGTGGAATTAACAGAACGATTAACGGGCATCTTTATTTATCAATGACGATGTTCTTTTTTTTGCTGTGTGAACTCATCACTGCGACCAGTATAGTTGATCTATTGTGATATCGTCCGTGTGTTTGCTGTATGACCTGCACTCAAGCATGGAAAAATTCATTCACTCACATTATTTTTGGTGAATATATTGCTTGCTTCGAAGTATTGCTTCCAATCATTCTCGCTAGCATGCAAGCTCTCGAATAGAACCCTACAGAGTTAATTCACCGATGAATCGCCGATCTACAGCAGGAAGAATGCGAATGATTCAAACAAGATCGGAACTGTTATATCAAGGTTCATTTAGAATCATTTGCATCAAAAAATTGTGTTGGAAAGAATCATCTGCGAACTATGATTGCGAATCCAAATGAATGTGTACAACGATCTTCTTACTGAACGAAATAGCATAATGTTTGCTGTTGGTAAAGCGCAAACCGCGCAATGCGTAGTTATGCAAGGAATATTCAATGCAGTTTTTCAACTAAGGCACTGACTGAACTAAGGAACTGACTGAAACTTACATTTTAGCAGATTTTGTAATGGTATTGATGGAATAATGCTGCCATTTTTGTTTTATGTTTTAAGTATCGCTCATCATTAACAGGCTAAATAAAAATGAAATGATGCAAATTAGTCGTGCGGGCTTTGTGTGACCAATCTAAAAATTAAATTATTTTATTTCATTTATTTAATCGAGTCCCTTTAAGCTGCCACTGCCTTGTGCTTCTGCAGTCCTTTCAAATTTTTCCTTCTACTACTCTACTCGCATAACCAACGCTCGGTGAAGCCTTACCAACAATTTCGCCAATCTCGTTTTATTGTTTTATTAAAACATTCCGCGCAGTTTCCAAAATTTGCAAAAATTATTACTCGTCTTTCTTTTTGTGGACGAATGTTAGAAAAATCGCATCATTGCACTATGGGGGATTTCCATACAAGCAGGCGGGCAAAAATATTTTTGAATTTTTTTAGGATTTTTGATGTTTTCCTAGTTGATATGACTAAAATATGTTGGTAGAGTACATTTACAAACATTTCACGAACATATTTTGAAAAGAATTTAACTTTTTGCCTTTTCCATATGTGGAAAACTAGTACATGACTTGGTAAAATCACCATTTTAGGATCAATTCTTAACCAATTTTCGATCTGTTTTTTGCATTAAGTTTGTAAATCCTGTCTTCAAATGTGCAGATGTTTATTTATATTGGACAAGATGGCGATCATAAAATGTTAAAAGTCCCTTATTGCTTAAAATTTCAAAATCGGCCTTTCAGCTCAATTATTTTTTTACCAATGGCCAAACTTAAAGAAATTAGGTTTTAAGTTAAAACCCATCAACAAATCATTAAAGGAAGCCAGAACAGAAGAAAAATTTAAAAAGTGCCGCACGGTAGAAGACCTGACTTTTTAGCAAAGCCCAAAGGGCCGAGTGTCATTCACTCTTTAACTCAGGTCGATGAGATCGACAAATGTCTGACTGTATGTATGTAAGTATGTATGTATGTATGTATGAATTTATATATACACGTATGTGTTTCTGTGTTTGTGCCTCCCAGTTGGCTTCGAGGCATGACGCTGGCCTAATAAGCCAATCGTCGTATGTTCGAATCCCGGCTGCGAGAGGCTGTTAGAATCAATAGGATCGTAGCAATTGGCCCTGCAATTGTCTTGTACTCTAACAGCTGGCTGCGAAGTCTGTCGTATAAAAACAGAATGTCAAGTTTCGATAACGGAATGTAGCACCTAGGCTTTATGTGTTTTTATATATGTGTTTATGTAATAAATTGTCTACTAACGTTTTCTCGGAGATGACGCAAACAAATTTTACACAATATGTTTCATTTGCAAGATACTATCGTCGATTTACCGAAATTGGTCCATAAGTTCAGTAGATTTAGAACTTATCTTGAAATAGGCCTTAGGACTTTCAACCCACTCAATATGGACTGCAATTTTAAATTTTTGAAGACGTTTCTTCGATAAACTTAGCAGGAGGGGCGCATGTTTTCTTCATAGTTCCAATAATGTCGTAAGCAGGAAATCTCGATGGTGACTTCCTATAAATTACTTCATATTGAAATCTGGCTGAAGTTTTCAAAAGGTCGCATAATCAACCCTATTGAATGTATTATGCGACCTTCTGAAAACTAAAGCCAGTAAATCTGCTTAACCCAGCTTCTAAATATGATTACACTAAATGCTTCTTCTGTTGACATAATTTCACGTTGCTCAGTTAGCTGAATGGCGCGCGCGTGTGTGTGTGTGTGTGTGTGTGTGTGTGTGTGTGTGTGTGTGTGTGTGTGTGTGTGTGTGTGTGTGTGTGTGTGTGTGTGTGTGTGTGTGTGTGTGTGTGTGTGTGTGTGTGTGTGTGTGTGTGTGTGTGTGTGTGTGTGTGTGTGTGTGTGTGTGTGTGTGTGTGTGTGTGTGTGTGTGTGTGTGTGTGTGTGTGTGTGTGTGTGTGTGTGTGTGTGTGTGTGTGTGTGTGTGTGTGTGTGTGTGTGTGTGTGTGTGTGTGTGTGTGTGTGTGTGTGTGTGTGTGTGTGTGTGTGTGTGTGTATTATTCGCTGGAAATATATTTAGTCTTGAAATCTCCCATAGTGACTAGAAATTTTCAAAACACTATATTTCGCAGAGTGGCGCATGGTGGCACGTAATTCTTTCATAATTCGCTAGTATATACCTGAGATTTTACCCAGAAGAACGAATTAACCTGGAGATATCTGGAGAAAAAAAGTTCTCGTCTAACAAAAGAGAAAATACTCTTATTTTTTCATGTTTTTCCTCTTCTCATGCTTTTTATTATTATTTTTATTCCTCTAGCTGCCTAAACCATCTGTTTTTCGGAAAGCTCATTTTATTACCTTTCTAATGATATATAATACATAAGATTTAATTTTGAAAATAGTGTTCAAAAATTGCTTTGAAACTAAACGTGTTTGCAAGGCAAAAAGCATATAAATCCTATCGCTTTTCAACTTTGACAGCCTCTATCTCAGGAACAACATCCAATTGAGACGTGCTATTTTGGATTTTTCTTAATTGAAGTATTTACTATCAATAGAAAATTTTATTAAGCGGATTAGTGAAAGTCAGTTTTCTGATTTTTGTCCGCTTGATATCTCATAGTGCCCCGATTTTGTCACGTTTTTTACCCGATTTTGTCACGCTTTTGATTTATCAAAAGCTTAGTATGTCAAATGTGTTAAAACACTGTGAAAAAAATTGTGTTCAACAAGTTGATTATCGTGGAGTTTCCACAAAAGTTGTTTCTTATCTCCACAACTATAATAGCTAGAAGGTTACTTTCTTTGGCAAAGTTCTTTATAATAATCTTCTCAAAAGTTTTGTAGAACATTATTTTGCTCTATCTCTCTTACTGCCTGAAAAATTAATTTTCTATCTTACTTTTAGGGGGGTTAATCAAAGAATCGTTCATACCATAAGAAAGAGCTTCTTACGCTGTGAAATTTCTCTGAACATAGTTAACCAGTATAATCAACCATTTCGGCGCAATTAAAAAACGCGTGTTTTCATACCTTTGGGAGTGTTGTGAAAAGGTGACAAATGTCCACAGAGAGGAAGAAGGAAGTGCGACATGTCCTAAAAGTGATCAGAATGAAGTATATGTAGTTCGTTCTAAGTTATCTGCAAAAAAATAAAAAATTGAAAAAATACCCGATTTTGTCACTGCCCCGTTTTTGTCACCCCTAAATTCATCATGGCAATCATGGCATCACTGCAATTTTAAATTTTTGAAGACGTTTCTTCGATAAACTTAGCAGGAGGGGCGCATGTTTTCTTCATAGTTCCAATAATGTCGTAAGCAGGAAATCTCGATGGTGACTTCCTATAAATTACTTCATATTGAAATCTGGCTGAAGTTTTCAAAAGGTCGCATAATCAACCCTATTGAATGTATTATGCGACCTTCTGAAAACTAAAGCCAGTAAATCTGCTTAACCCAGCTTCTAAATATGATTACACTAAATGCTTCTTCTGTTGACATAATTTCACGTTGCTCAGTTAGCTGAATGGCGCGTGTGTGTGTGTGTGTGTGTGTGTGTGTGTGTGTGTGTGTGTGTGTGTGTGTGTGTGTGTGTGTGTGTGTGTGTGTGTGTGTGTGTGTGTGTGTATTATTCGCTGGAAATATATTTAGTCTTGAAATCTCCCATAGTGACTAGAAATTTTCAAAACACTATATTTCGCAGAGTGGCGCATGGTGGCACGTAATTCTTTCATAATTCGCTAGTATATACCTGAGATTTTACCCAGAAGAACGAATTAACCTGGAGATATCTGGAGAAAAAAAGTTCTCGTCTAACAAAAGAGAAAATACTCTTATTTTTTCATGTTTTTCCTCTTCTCATGCTTTTTATTATTATTTTCATTCCTCTAGCTGCCTAAACCATCTGTTTTTCGGAAAGCTCATTTTATTACCTTTCTAATGATATATAATACATAAGATTTAATTTTGAAAATAGTGTTCAAAAATTGCTTTGAAACTAAACGTGTTTTCAAGGCAAAAAGCATATAAATCCTATCGCTTTTCAACTTTGACAGCCTCTATCTCAGGAACAACATCCAATTGAGACGTGCTATTTTGGATTTTTCTTAATTGAAGTATTTACTATCAATAGAAAATTTTATTAAGCGGATTAGTGAAAGTCAGTTTTCTGATTTTTGTCCGCTTGATATCTCATAGTGCCCCGATTTTGTCACGTTTTTTACCCGATTTTGTCACGCTTTTGATTTATCAAAAGCTTAGTATGTCAAATGTGTTAAAACACTGTGAAAAAAATTGTGTTCAACAAGTTGATTATCGTGGAGTTTCCACAAAAGTTGTTTCTTATCTCCACAACTATAATAGCTAGAAGGTTACTTTCTTTGGCAAAGTTCTTTATAATAATCTTCTCAAAAGTTTTGTAGAACATTATTTTGCTCTATCTCTTACTGCCTGAAAAATTAATTTTCTATCTTACTTTTAGGGGGGTTAATCAAAGAATCGTTCATACCATAAGAAAGAGCTTCTTACGCTGTGAAATTTCTCTGAACATAGTTAACCAGTATAATCAACCATTTCGGCGCAATTAAAAAACGCGTGTTTTCATACCTTTGGGAGTGTTGTGAAAAGGTGACAAATGTCCACAGAGAGGAAGAAGGAAGTGCGACATGTCCTAAAAGTGATCAGAATGAAGTATATGTAGTTCGTTCTAAGTTATCTGCAAAAAAATAAAAAATTGAAAAAATACCCGATTTTGTCACTGCCCCGTTTTTGTCACCCCTAAATTCATCATGGGGGTGACAAAATCGGGTCATTACTGTAGTCACAATCTGTAGCGATTATGAAGAGAACGTTTCCAAATTTGGTGAAACAATATTGGAAAACATGAAAAATTACGATTATTTCATTTAATTTTGCGGTGCTTAAAAATGATGCCGACCGCATAGAGGGGTTAATAACGAACGCTCAATTCGAACGATCGCTAAAGAAACATTCGAACGAATTTTTTGTGAACGATTCTTTGCGGCTCAGTGAATGCATTCAAAAGCGAATCTTTTGCCAAGCGTTCGTAGTACAATGAACACACCACACGAAAGATCCATCGCGTGAACAAAACCACCAACGAACGCTGTCGCATATTTTCCTTTACTTTGCTTGTTCTGCTTCGTTCGTATGAGTGCGTAGTTTTGTACATAGATGGTCAGCAGTGTTGCCACATGTACAGATTTATCTGGAAAAGCACAGATTTTGACGTAGGACTACGTCTAACGGCAAGTTTTGAGATAGGGTGTCATTCCAAAAGATCGAAAAATGCGAGCGTCACGAAAAATGAAAGGTTTTGAGCGCTAATAGCTCAGCGGTTTTCCGATCGATTTTCAATATTCTTACACCAATCGATCGGAAAATCTTTTAAGAATTGACCCAAATGAAGCAAAGTATGGATTCTTGATGTTGAACTATTGAAAAATTGAAAATAATTAACCTATGTTTTACCAAAATTCTCGCTTCGTGATTGGTTGGAAGATCTTGCGATGATCTAAACCAATACCAATTTGATATCTGTGCTTGGGAAGTAAGCCAAAACAAGTGACAAAGCTTCCTCATTTCAACAAGATTTCTTAACCGCGGTTAAACCTAGACCATTTTGATGTCCTTGTTTGGGAAGTACGCCAGAAAGAGTGACAAAGCCCTCTCGTGCCAACAGATTTCTTACGAACGCGATTAAACCTAGTCCAATTTGATGTCTGTGTTAGGAAAGTGTGCCAAAAAAATGACACTAGTTCTTTGTCCCAACAGATCGCAAATGCTTCACTGCGAGACGATTAAACCTCGGCGAATTTGATATCTGTGTTGGAAAAATGTGCTACAGCTGTAGTGTTCGGTTATAATACGACTCTGTATGAATACACATGCTTGCCGTTTCATTAGAAGTGTAGTGAAAAGATGTGCTGTTGATAAAATAGGATTGAATTGGTAAAATCCCTTCGACGTGGGGAACCATGGGTAATAAAAACAATCTTTAATTTCAGTAAGGTAGCAGGAAAGCAATAGTTTGTGTTCTTGATTTTGTAAAATTGTTTTCAAATGCACAATCTTTTGAGAATTGAACGTATGCAATGTTACTACTTTGATAAATGTTACATACAACGCATGTAGCATGTATATATGTTGCATATAGCATGTATACATGAAGAATCGAATGATTACAAGCATGAATACATGCTACTATTACTACAAAGAGACTTACGTAGTCCTGCGTCACCCATATATTCGGTCGTGTCTTGTACACAACCCCTCTGATTTTTTTTGACGTAGGACTACGTCTTACGGTAAGTTTTGAGATAGGGTGTCATTCCAAAAAATCGAAAAATGCGAGTGTCACGAAAAATGAAAGGTTTTGAGCGCTAATAGCTCAGCGGTTTTCCGATTGATTTTCCATATTCTTTCACCAATCGATCGAAAAATCTTCTAAGAATTGACCCAAATGAAGAAAAGTATGGATTCTTGATGTTGAACTATTGAAAAATTGAAAATAATGAACCTATGTTTTACCAGAATTCTCGCTTCGTGATTCGCGTTGACGGTATTAAACGATCTCTTGCACACTCATAGAAATGCCCGTAGGTACGTGTGGGTGAAAATCTGCCAAAATGTTTCGATCTCTTGCGCTCTTTCAGAAATTTCTATTCCGCTTCACCCCTACAGTAAACTTTTGGAGGTGGCAGCAGCTTACGTTCGTCAACGCGAATTGGTTGGAAGATTCTTTACGATGATCTAAACCTATACCAATTTGATATCTGTGCTTGGGAAGTAAGCCAAAACAAGTGACAAAGTTCCCTCTTTTCAACAAATTTCTTAACTCCACGGTTCAACCTAGACCATTTTGATGTCCTTGCTTGGGAAGTACGCCAGAGAGAGAGTAGCAAAACACTCTCGTGCCAACAGATTTCTTACGAGAGCTATTAAACCTAGTCCAATTTGATGCCTGTGTTAGGGAAGAAAAAATGACAAGTTCGTTGTCCCAACAGATCGCAAATTCTTTACTGCGAGAGGATTAAACCTCGGCGAACTTGATATTTGTGTTGGAAAAATGTGCTACAGCTGTACTGTTCGGTTATAATACGACTTCGTATGAACATGCATGCTTGCCGTTTCATTAGAAGTGTAGTGAAAAGATGTGTTGTTGATAAAATAGGATTGAATTGGCAAAATCCCTTCAACGTGGGAAACCATGGATAATAAAAACAAACTTTAATTTCAGTAAGGTAGCAGGAAAGCAATAGTTTGTGTTCTTGATTTTGTTAAATTGTTTTCAAATGCACAATCTTTTGAGAATTGAACGTATGCAATATTACTACTTTGATAAATGTTACATACAACGCATGTAGCATGTAGAGTAAGGAGGGGTAAAAGTGCGATGCGGGTAAAAGTGCGATTCAATCATTTATCGGTGCAGATTCCGAGTAAATTTTCTACATTGGCATGGATGGGTGACTACTTTGACAGCTTGAATCTAAAGTAAACTTTGGTTGCTTACGAAGCATAGTTGCTGAGTTATGTGCAAATGTTATTTTAGGGCGGTTTTGATGTAATTTTTCGTTATACGGCAAATACGATATTAACAGTAGGATATTACTTGTTGAAAATTTGTAGCAGCGTTTCACATCACTCAGATATCTGTTTTGAACATACGGCGAAAATAATTTACAAAATATATTTCGCTTTTCCGTAATTCTATCTAACCCTGTCAAGCGCCTAGCGGGGTAAAAGTTCGATTCACGGGCGGAGCAAAAGTACGATTCATGGACGAGGCAAAAATGTATAGTTAATTATATACAGCTTTAGGCACTATATTACAGATACTAGAAATGAAAGATCTGCAGAAAACTGTGTGCTCTACAGATGTTGGCCGAAGAAAAACAATGTGTTTCCGCTGATGAAACAAAAAACAAAGGTTTGGAAAAGTTTCGATCTAACGGAGGTTGCAATACACCAGCGCAAAATAGAAAAGGTGCAAATTGAGAATATTCCTTACCAAAACATAACGCAGATTGAAGATAATATGGTTTTGTTAGCTACTGCTGGGCTAATTTCATGGATTCTAGCTTCGAACTTTTGCCCCGCGGTATTCGAACTTTTGCCCCACTGGTGGGGTAAAAGTGCGAATCTGCACTTGATCAGAAGAAAGAAGAATTTATTTTGCAAAACACTATTACCGCAGATGTTAGTCCTGCGTCACCTATATATGCGGTCGTGTCTTGTACACAACCCCTCTGATTTTTTCAAATTTTTTGGTGCATTTTCTGTACGGTACAGATTACAGATTTTTGCCAAAAAAGTACAGATAGGTACAGATTTTCATGAGTGTTAAAAACTCATACTCTTTTCTCAGTGCTGTTTCTTGAAATCAATAGAGAAGCAATTCTTAGTATGAATTAAAACAAAAGAAAACGTATTTATGTCTAAATTTAGCAGAGATATGTTCAAACATCATGAAACAAATGAATGATTTGATACTCGTGCAGTTTTTAATGCTAGCAAACCAAATTTTTCTATGCAATAAATATTTTTAATGGTACATATTTAAGTACAGATTTTTGGAAGAAAAAGTACAGATGAAAAAGATTTTTGCCCCTTCCAGTACAGATGAATATGTGGCAACACTAATGGTCAGTGCGATTGAAACCTTACGATGATTAGGTTCGTCGATGGTTTCAAAATGAATGCTGTTTGGTGTGATTTTTTCCATGCTTGCTGCACTGCATTTCTTTTTGCTATAATCGCTATTGAATGAGCGATATGCTTATTAAATTTTATGCGTGCTTGTGTATATTGGGGTTTACCCTTCCTTCAAAGCTTAATCTACTTTACCCACTTATTCCTCACTACCAGTACTATCCCATATTATAGCCGTCCCTGGCGAGGATTCATTCGTTCCTCTGACCAGTACACTTAACTATAGGAGGGACTTTTGCACTGTCAAGAGGCTTCAGTGGGTAAATTTAGAATTCGGCATGAAGGAAAGGTAAATGAGGGAGGGGGGGGGGTTTAGAATAAATTCATGCTAAATTCACTTCACATCGAATGGCTTGATTCTTTTAAGGTTCGAACCCGCTTGTCACGGCAGACTCGGTAACCTTGCGGGTACGGAGCCCTCCACGTCCTTGGTTCGATGTAAGTGTATAATAGTGATTGAGCATTTTGTGCTTATTTTTTCTGGTTGTTAAATCCATATTTGCTTTTCAATAAGTTGTATTGATATTTATCATGAGATTTCGGATAAAAAATTGGGAAGACTTTGTTTTAGTTTGTTAGTGCGTTAAAAAGTATTTATTTTTGCGATATATTGTAAACAATATTAGCTATTGGTGATTTATTTTCGTGTCGTTCGTCCAGCTTCAAAATGTTAGATTATATTGGCATTAAAAACGCTGTTGAAATATTAACCCATCACCTGTTTAAATCGGTACTATTTATATGTGTGTTTCAACTGTGGTATACAAAAGATTTTTGTTTTAAAACAAGATGCTTGGAACAACATCTATAAGATATGGTAAATTGTATGCATTTCCGTAATAGAGGATATTTCATATTTTGTTATCACAGTTGAGACAATTCGTAGCATCCTAAGATCATAAAAGTCCACTAACTTACACTATATGAAAACATACTGGTTGGGAATAAGTTCAACATTGTCAAAATCACAGTGAGCTAGCAAGTATCAATTTTATGATTTCATCATTACCGTTGTCTAAAGTGAACTAAAAACATTTTATTCCAATTGATAACCGTGCTGAATAAATTTTACCTTTTGTAATTTTTTTTCTACGAAGACTCGTGAATCAAATATAATTATTTTGAATGTATTTCGTTTATGAAAAGAAAATGAGTTTTCACGACCGTAGTGAGTTATGATTTATCTAATGGAAATTATCGCGTTATGCTTCAAAACTACCAAGGTAACATTGAGGGACTCTTTTCTAACTGTCACGGTAACGGTGACGTACATGTATTTCAATGCAAGTTTTCTCAATAATTGTCTGGCTAAAGATGTCAGCACCAATTCTTATGAAGCAGATGCATAAACGCATTTTAATCGCCGTGATAGGCGGAAGAGACGAGTGATGCAGAATTTTACTTAGGTCTTTTTTAACAATTACGCGACAATTTATTCAAGAGAGTCAAATTGCAGTAGAGAGAACATCGTGCACTTTTTGATCATAAGGATGCTTTTTGTGTTATTAGACAAGCAAAAACAAATATTTTCTTTAAGCATGGTGTTAAAATTATTATGGGATTAGACACTATTGGCACATAAAGATAACTTTGTAATTATTTGTGATTTTTGTCACACTTGTTTGTTACCATCCACTGTTAGATGTTCTATAGTGGGTTTGCCTGGTTTCAATATACTGGGCTTGACTTCCACGCACAGCCTGATGATTATTTCCAATTTGAGTATCAACCTAGAACAATAGAATATTTTACACATTATTATTTTAGTCTTTGTTAATAATTTTTTTATTCAATTATTCACCAATCAAATGTAGACTGTATGTAGTGTAATTATGCTATGTTTTCCTATACAAATACTATTTATTATTGTTATTGTCAATTGCAAGCAAAATTGTACCATCTGAAGTGCGATATCGCTCATAAAAGTGCTATTTTGCATTAAATCGTGTCGGTATCTTCAGCGCACTTTTTCGTTATCTTTCAAGCAATAAGTGCGCCAAAGATACAGAAACGATTTAATGCAAAATAGTACTTTTATGAGCGATATCGCACTTTGGATGGTACAATTTCCCTTGCAAATGACAATATCAGTCGAAATTTAATTTAGCTTTCGAACAAGGTAATACAAATCTATCGCAATGGCGCTTATAACGGCGTATCATTCGACTGGCAGATCATTTTTCGAATGATAGGTTCTATATGATTTTTAAAAATAGTTTTAAAATTACAGCCAGGGAGAAAAAAGTTTAAGAAAGTAATCTTGCGGATTGTTTTGTTGTAAAACATTGAGGTAGGTTAAAAAAATGATCTAATTAAGTTTTCGTAATGCGAGCAAAAAATTGTTTTTGAACAAATTCAATGCTCCGTAAGTAAAGCAAAGCAGACTATAGGTGCTACATTCCGTTTTTATCCAACAGACTTCACAAACAGCCGTTAGAGTAGAGGACAATGGCGGGGCTAGTGCTACGATCCGAATAGCTTTGCGAATAGGAGCAGCTTGCGACAGTGTGCTTAAAACACGCTGTCTCTTAAGCTAACATAGCCGCCCGTTACGATACTCAGTACCGTGGCCCTAGTAACAGAGCACGGCACTTCCCAGACCGTAATTATAACAAAAACTGCTCCATGAAATCCATGAAAGGATGTACTATATCTCTGGTGAAATTTTCAAAACCCTCCTATGGTGGAAACTTGAGCTACGCCATTTGCCGAAAAACTAATTAAAAATCACGCTTTCAACCACCAGTCCATAAAACAACCCATAGAAAGTGCTTCATACATTTCAGTTAGATACAATATTACATTATCTCTTCAAATCTATTACGAAAATTGAAAGGGAGTAAGTGTATTTTATTGAATTTCTAATATGCTTAAAGATAAAAATTCGACTACCATCAATGTTGGTCAGTTTCATATGAAAAGAACAATATAATTTGTCAGATTTCACCAACGCCTTGGCGAAGACCCGAATTGGGCTCTACTCGTTTTTAGCCCGTGTCTAAAGCCTATATTACCTTTTTGTTTCTTTAAATTACCTTTTTGCTTCGTGCCTAAAGCCTCTATTACTTTTTCCTTGTCTTCAGTTAAAACAAAAACCTGGCTTTTATATGAGCGACTTCCCTCGGGTTTGATTCCTCATTAAAGGGTGCATCTTCACCGTGGGATAAACGAGAAGATGGATCAGTTATATAGTCAGCCCCTTTAACAACTACTCTGGTTATAGTCCCTGTTGGCCGACCCTATTCGACCGACACGCGTCTGACGACCAATCGACCGATCAACTGACTGAACTGCCAAACTGATCGACGAACGATCGATAGAGCGGTGACAAGAGATACTGTCATCGAGTCGGGTGAGTGAAAATACAGAAACAGAACGTTGTGAACATATAAACTCGACAGTGCTAAAATTATTTACTTAAATCTACTTATTCTAAGACTTAAAATTATTGTTAAAGCTAAACCATCTATTTGATTTAAAGGTAACTTAAAATTAAATCTATTGAAATGTGTTGCTTATAATTATCTTGATTTAGCTTGCATACGATTGCTCGTTGGGATAAGAACTAACCTATCTTAACGCTATTCTTAACATAAAGGGTAAGAGTTGAAAATGATTTCTATTATACTGTAACTCAAAACTAAAGGCTAAAACTATCTTACAGCTAGTACAAATAAAAGCTACCCGCTACCGGAAGATCAAGCTTACTTAAGGGGAAACTAAACGTGAGTCGAAAAAGTTTACATTCAATATAAAAACAGCATGCACTAGAGTACGATACGACATCACATCTTATTACATTAATATTATAAACACACATTAAAATCGCTATATTATACACATTAAAATTATAAAGACCAGAGTATACATACAGCTAAGATGATTAAAATTAGATTAAAAATGCAAATTCCCTGCTTCACAGGAAAATTATAATCTCCCAAATACACGGTGTAAATCATTTACGTCTTGGAGGTTATAATCGCGAAAGAATTCCCCCTTTCGGTTGTCGCGTCCGCAACAAATTATAATTTTCGTTTACGTCGCAAACGATATTAAACATGCCCGGTTGTGGTAGTGATAAGAGCCTATCGAAGGCAACTGATAAATCAGGTGGTGCAAGTGGTGGTAAAAAGAGTGATCCGGATGAAAGTGTGGTAGAGGTGAATACTACGGAAAGAGCGAAGTCAACCGCGAAGAAAGCGTTGACAGATGATAGATGCCAAGTCTGCGAGGGACCAGAAACCAACCAAATGGTGCAGTGTGACGAGTGTGATGTGTGGTGCCACTTCTCTTGTGTAGGTGTCACGCAGCAAGTCGAGGACCAAAGCTGGATCTGCATGACATGCCAATCTGCTAAAATCCAGCAATCAATCTTGACTGCAAACCGGAATCGTCTACAACCACCAGCTGTTTCGAAGGAAGCTGCAAGCAGCAAACTATCTGTACACGATCAGCAGTCCAATACAGCGGAAGTGAAAACTAAGCCACGTATTATTGTAATTCCTGAGGACGGCTCTGCTAATGCCAAACGTTTAGAGCAAGTATCAAAATTGTCCCACCGTTCCTCAAGATCCATTCTGAAGCTACAGTTAATGCAGTTAGAGGAAAAACAAGCCTTCGAAGAGCAGGAAGCAAGGAAGCACCGCGAGTATATGAAAGAGAAGTACAAGTTACTGGAACAGATGACGGAAAAATCAGTTTCAGGCTCGAGTGTTTCCGAACGTAGAGTGGAGAACTGGGTCGATAAGGTCAATATCGCTATGGAAGATCTAGCATTCGATCCAGCCGGGCATTCGACAACTAATCATGCCGATCCTTCCCATCAGAAGTTCACACACGGAAGGGAATCAGGCGAGATTCATCCGCGACCGGATAATCCGAATACTACACCTCTATACGGGTTTAGAACGCCTCCAATTGCATCGAGCGCATGCGATAATGCTCCGCCCGTCGCTCCCCCCACCGTTTTACCGATTGCTCCACCCGGTGCTCGATCTGTTATTTTACCCGTGGCTCCAGCTCTGTTTCCGCCTCGTAAGTCAGAGCCCTACCTGTACAGCCAGTCAACTACTCTCCATGAACTTTCGAAACAGCAAATTGCTGCTCGCCAGGCGATACCTAGAGACCTTACAACCTTTTCTGGTAATTCCGAGGAATGGCCTGTTTTTATCTCGATGTTTCATAGTACTACCGCAATGTGCGGCTATTCCCACGAAGAGAACATCATCCGACTACAGAAAAACCTGCGGGGCAAAGCGTACGATGCAGTTAATAGCCGTCTTATGCATCCGTCGAACATGCCGGGCGTAATAAAGACGCTACAGATGCTGTATGGCCAGCCAGAAGCCATCGTACACTCTCTCATCAGAAAGATTAGCGTACTTCCAGCTATAAGAGAGGACAAACGCGAAACACTAGTTGATTTCGCAGGGAATGTCCAAAATTTCTGCGCGACGGTCGATGCATGTTCTCTAGAAGAATACATGTATAATGTAATGCTACTTCACCAACTGGTCAACAAACTGCCACCATCGATTAAGCTTGATTGGGCACGGTATCGCCATAATCTTCCAAGGGTTAATTTGGCAACGTTTGGGAAGTGGATGTACTCTCTTGCGGAAGCTGCTAGCACACTAACAATTCCCCCGTTGGTTCAAGACGTCAAATCACTGTATGGAGAAAGCAAGTCGACCAAGAAAACCAACACGTTCCTTCATTCTCATTCCGAGCCGCATACTATGGATCATTCGCAGGCTGCGAATCCATCTACATCCAACGTTAAGCCGAAAACGTATATCGACACGTGTCCCGTTTGCAATGGAAGTTGCAAGACTGCATCTAGCTGCAATCGCTTCCTCAGTTTCTCCCGGGATTCAAGATGGGCTGCGGTGAGGGAATTCGAGCTCTGCCGCAGATGTCTCCGCCGACAACATGGAAAATGCACTGCCAGACCTTGCGGAAAAGACGGATGCTCTTACTTCCATCATGAGTTGCTACACAACGACAAAAAACCGCAGTTGTACACTAACACTCCATCACAAGAATCCTCTCAATCTCTAAATGAGGATTCTGCGGAAGGGTGCAATACACATCACTTTGCTCCTAACGCTGTGCTGTTTAAATATTTGCCGGTTATTCTCCAGGGCAAGGATTCTGCGGTGCATGTATATGCCTTCTTAGACGAAGGATCCGCAGTAACGCTGCTAGACCAAGAGATTGCCAATCAGTTGAAACTGGAGGAAAATATTAATCCATTGAATCTCCGTTGGACGGGCGGTACAGAGCGCTACGAAAACAATTCGCGTACGGTGGACGTAAAGATTAGTGGAATCCAGAACGAAGCTAAACAATACAACATGTCTGGAGTTCGTACCGTAAGGGAATTGCTCCTCCCGTATCAGTCACTCAGCATGACTGAGATGACTCACCGTTACACGCACCTCCGGAACTTACCGATACAATCGTATAACAATATTCGCCCACAAATTCTCATAGGACTGAAATACGCTTCGGTCAGCCTTGTGTTGAAGAGCAAAGAAGGTACACTAGACCAGCCCATCGGAGTAAAGACCCGTCTAGGGTGGACCATCTGTGGTGGATGTAGCAGCAGCAATGATTCCCACTTCGCTCATTACGCCTTCCACGTTTACGATTCTAGTAGCCAAGCAGACGAAACTTTGAACCAAACGGTTAAAGACTACTTTGCGTTAGACAGTCTTGGAATTGCGAGGGCAGACGATACTCTGCTGTCCACCGAGGATCAACGAGCTCTTTCGCTTCTACAATCTCGCACCACCTTTAAGGGAAGTCCCTACGAAACCGGCTTATTGTGGCGCCACGACAACATTCGTCTGCCAAATAACAAAGATATGGCTCTACGACGATTCCACTGCCTCGAGAAACAGTTACAAAAAGATCCTGAGCTGGCAAAGACCCTGCAGGAGAAGATGTCTGACTACCTTTCTAAAGGCTACGCTCGAAAACTGACGGAGATGGAATTGCATACGGTTTATTCACGCGCTTGGTACCTGCCTGTGTTTCCGGTTATAAACATAAATAAGCCAGGAAAAGTCAGGCTTGTGTGGGATGCTGCATCAACGGCCTTTGGCGTATCTCTCAATTCTGCACTCATCAAGGGACCTGATCAACTTCGCTCACTGTTCGCCATACTCCTTCAATTTCGTGAACATCGAATTGGCCTCACTGGGGACATCAAAGAAATGTTCCACCAGGTTCTTATCAACCCTCTCGATCAACAATGCCAGCGTTTCTTGTGGAGGGATGACAACGGAATAATCCAGACCTACGTTATGAACGTAATGACGTTTGGCGCAAGCTGCTCCCCTGCTTGTGCACAATATGTTAAAAATATCAATGCTGATAGATTTGCCGGTGAGCTTACTGAAGCGGTTGACGTCATCAAGAATCGGCATTACGTTGACAATGCAATGCTTAGTACTGAGACACCAGCGCGTGCCATCCTGTTAGCTCAGGAAATCCGACGAATACACGCTGCGGGCGGCTTTGAAATACGTAATTGGGTGAGCAATAGTCCAGAAGTCCTCGCAGCTCTGCAACAAAGTGGATCTGTAGAAAAGAACCTCGATTTGTTTACCGGAGCACTAGCTACAGAAAAAGTGTTGGGCATGTGGTGGTGCACCGCATCCGACAAATTCGTATACCGAATCGGATGGCAACGTTACGATGTAGATCTCTTTGAAGGCCGAGGACATCCCACGAAACGGGAAATGCTACGGGTGCTAATGTCAATCTTCGACCCGCTTGGTCTAATTGCCCATTTTCTTATGTTTTTAAAAGTCCTTCTACAGGAAGTTTGGCGATCAGGGATACAGTGGGATGATGAAATCAATGATTCGCTGTTCGAGAAATGGTGCCGATGGTTGAAGATGTTACCGAAAATAGAGCAGGTCAGAATTCCGCGGTGGTACCATTCCTCATCGATTCAGAGCAACTGTGAAGTTCAGCTGCACACTTTCGTAGACGCTGGTGAAAATGGTTTTGCAGCAAAAACAAGAGTGGCTCCTCTAAAGTTTCATTCCATCCCAAGACTTGAATTGCAGGCAGCAATCGTAGGAGCACGATTAGCACGTACGGTCACTCAATCTCTAGCAATCTCCATTCAGCGGCATGTCTATTGGACTGACTCACGTGACGTACTCAGTTGGATTAACTCCGACCATCGTCGATTCAGTCAATTCGTGGCTCACCGTGTCAGTGAGATCTTGGACACCACTGAAGCCAAGGAATGGTTGTGGGTTCCCACTAAGCAAAACGTGGCAGATGATGGAACCAAGTGGGAAACAAATCCGGATCTTGGCCCACATTCCAGGTGGTTCAACGGCCCTGCATTCCTCTGGAAGCCTGAATCTGCATGGCCTGTAGTCTCTTCGAAGATTTCCGAAACAGAAAACGAGCTGCGGCCTCATTTGCTTGCGCATTTTCTATCTCCCGAACAGGTAGCCGACGTGACACGCTTTGGTAGCTGGAAACGATTAATCACTACTGTTGGATTATGCTATCGTTTTCTGACGAACCGTGAATGTAGAAGAAACAGACAGCCGAAAGTATCTGGATCACCCATAAACCAAGAATTACGTGCGGCCGAAGCATTTCTTTTTCGCTTGGCACCACATGAAGGATACACAGATGAAGTCGCCCTTCTAAACGAAACACCGTAGTCCACCGCTCAAATAAATCTGCTCCCAAAATCTAGTTCAATATTCAAGCTGTCCCCATGGCTAGATGATTGCGGCGTCATGCGTATGCGTAGTAGGATCTCTGCCTGCAATTACGCAACCGAGGAAGCGAAAAAACCAGTAATCCTCCCACGCTTTCACTACATCACCACACTGATCATTCAACACTACCATACGAAATATCACCACCAAAACCACGAGACCGTTGTAAACGAGCTTCGGCAAAGATTCGTTATCCCACCGACTGACCGCTTACTCACACCCCTTCACTCACGTCGGGATTGACTGCTTCGGTCCAATGGAAATCGTCGCTGGAAGGAAGTGTGAAAAAAGATGGGGAATGATTGTTACGTGCCTGACAACTCGGGCAATCCATATTGAGCTTCTATACACACTCAGCACAAGCTCATGTATCATTGGACTCGAAAACTTCATGGCACGACGCGGTACTCCCAGAACTATTCGGAGCGACCGTGGTACAAATTTTATCGGTGCAAGCCGTGAGTTGAAGAGGCTGAACGAAGCGGTATACTACGACGAGATACGAAAAGCCTTCGATGGTACGGAAACTAACTGGATCTTCAATCCACCATTGACACCACACATGGGTGGTAGCTGGGAGCGGCTCATTCGCATCGTTAAAAAGAACCTGTCTGCCGTCTGTTTCTCGAAAAAGCCGTCTGAAGAAGTTCTGCGAAACTTGCTTGTCTTAGTAGAAAACACCATCAACAACCGCCCCCTACCCATATAGCCCTAGCTGTGCTGGCGGCCGGCCAAATGGAATTAAATAAAAAAAAACCGCCCCCTAACGCACGTTCCCATCGATGATGACTCGTCTCCAGCGCTAACTATTACAATAGATCAATAATATTGTGGTCAAAGTGATAAGCCCATACAAAAAAGAACTCCGAATCACTTCCTATTGGGGTCGTCGAACGGAACTAAACCACTTTTGCCTTTGAATGATAGTGGAGTCGCACTACGGCAGGACTGGCGGGCATCTCAGGCGATGGCTGACCAATTTTGGAAATGCTGGGTTTCCGACTATCTTCCGACGAGACGGATGAAATGGTTTACTGACGTCAAAGCAATAGCCCTAGGAGATGTTGTTGTCATCGTTGATAATAATCTACCAAGGAATTGTTGGCTGAAAGGCAGGATCATCGGAACCTGCCCCAGCAACTACGGCAGAGTCCAGTCGGCTACAGTCAGGACGATGAACGGCATTTACGAGCGTCCTGTGGCGAAGTTGGCAAAGTTGAATGTCCGACGCGAGGAAGAGCATGCCAGCGAAGACGCTGGTGCACCCGGGGGAGTGTTGGCCGACCCTATTCGACCGACACGCGTCTGACGACCAATCGACCGATCAACCGACTGAACTGCCAAACTGATCGACGAATGATCGATAGAGCGGTGACAACAGATACTGTCATCGAGTCGGGTGAGTGAAAATACAGAAACAGAACGTTGTGAACATGTAAACTCGACAGTGCTAAAATTATTTACTTAAATCTACTTATTCTAAGACTTAAAATTATTGTTAAAGCTAAACTATCTATTTGATTTAAAGGTAACTTAAAATTAAATCTATTGAAATGTGTTGCTTATAATTATCTTGATTTAGCTTGCATACGATTGCTCGTTGGGATAAGAACTAACCTATCTTAACGCTATTCTTAACATAAAGGGTAAGAGTTGAAAATGATTTCTATTATACTGTAACTTAAAACTAAAGGCTAAAACTATCTTACAGCTAGTACAAATAAAAGCTACCCGCCACCGGAAGATCAAGCTTACTCAAGGGGAAACTAAACGTGAGTCGAAAAAGTTTACATTCAAAATAAAAACAGCATGCACTAGAGTACGATACGACATCACATCTCATTACATTAATATTATAAACACACAATAAATCGCTATATTATACACATTAAAATTATAAAGACAAGAGTATACATACAGCTAAGATGATTAAAATTAGATTAAAAATGCAAATTCCCTGCTTCACAGGAAAATTACAATCTTCCAAATACACGGTGTAAATCATTTACGGCTTGGAGGTTATAATCGCGAAAGAATTCCCCCTTTCGGTTGTCGCGTCCGCAACAAAGCCCTTTTTGAGCTTTACCGTGATCGATTCAAAATAAACGTAATTCCTTTTGCGTCAGTACGTAAAACAAAATTTCGAATCAGCTACAAGTATAAGTGTTCTACTACCCAGACTGCGCCAAGCGCTTTTCATTGATTCTGTGGGTATCTCTTCGATTTCCGTCAATGCTTTTGACGTAGGACTACGTCTTACGGCAAGTTTTGAGTTAGGGTGTCATTCCAAAAAATCGAAAAATGCGAGCGTCACAAAAAATGAAAGGTTTTGAGCGCTAATAGCTCAGCGGTTTTCCAATCGATTTTCAATATTCTTACACCAATCGATCGAAAAATCTTCTAAGAATTGACCCAAATAAAGAAAAGTATGGATTTTTGATGTTGAACTATTGAAAAATTGAAAATAATGAACCTATGTTTTACCAGAATTCTCGCGTCGTGATTGGTTGGAAGATTCTTTACGATGATCTAAACCTATACCAATTTGATATCTGTGCTTGGGAAGTAAGCCAAAACAAGTGACCAAGCTCCCTCATTTCAACAAGATTTCTTAGCACCGCGGTTCAACCTAGACCATTTTGATGTCCTTGCTTGGGAAGTACGCCAGAGAGAGTAACAAAGCCCCCTCGTGCCAACAGATTTCTTACGAACGCGATTAAACCTAGTCCAATTTGATGTCTGTGTTAGGGAAGTGTGCCAGAAAAAATGACACAAGTTCATTGTCCCAACAGATCGCAAATTCTTTACTGCGAGACGATTAAACCTAGGCGAACTTGATATCTGTGTTAGAAAAATGTGCTACTGCTGTACTATTCGGTTATAATACGACTGTATGAATACGTATGCTTGCCGTTTCATTAGAAGTGTAGTGAAAAGATGTGCTGTTGATAAAATAGGATTGAATTGGTAAAATCCCTTTAACGTGGGAAACCATGGATAATAAAAACAATCTTTAATTTCAGTAAGGTAGCAGGAAAGCAATAGTTTGTGTTCTTGATTTTGTTAAATTGTTTTAAAATGCACAATCTTTTGAGAATTGAACGTATGCAATGTTACTACTTTGATAAATGTTACATGTATATATATATTGCATATAGCATGTATACATGAAGAATCGAATGATTACAAGCATGAACACATGCCACTATCACTACAAAGAGACTTACGTAGTCCTGCGTCACCTATATATGCGGTCGTGTCTTGTACACAACCCCGCTGATTTTTAGACAACATTGAAACGTTCTTAGTTCTCACGGTTTCCATCGTCCATTTATTTATAAGCGGCCGTCCTGATGCGCCTAGGAAATTTGTCTAACGCACCTCTCTTTTCGTGGTTTTCATTACCTATTTATTTGTCAGCGGCCGCCCCGACGCGCTCAGGTAGTTTTTCTTACGCACCTGTATTTTATGGTTTTCAATATCAACTTAAGCGGCTGTCAACTCGCCGTTATGAGGTGGTTTTCTTTACACACCAATTTTATGGTTTTCATTACCCATTTAGGCGGTTGTCCCAACACGCCCTTTTTAGTGGTGGTTTTCGTTATACACCTTTTCTCAACACGTCGTGTTGTGTTTCGTGTGGTTTTCATTACCCACTCGGCGGACGTCTCGTCACGCCATTTTGTTATTTGAGGTCGTTTTCTTTACAGACCACGTCCCTTGAATAACTTTCAAAGTTTACCCGTGCCAGATAAGTCTACGAAATGAATGAGCAAAACAAAAAATATGCCAACTGTCCTGTCACGGTCGCCAATATGAATACACGTATATATCAGGGGGGATCTATCGGTAAGGAATTGTGAAACTCACATGTGAAGGGGCAAGCAGGTGACCATAATTTTCAATGCCGCTCTTGCTACTTTTTTTCTTACCGATTTGCTGCTCTTGCCTATATATGTAGCTTTCGATAAGTTTCTTAGTTTGTTTTGTTTACGCTAAAAAGCAGATAAATGCATTATCGGGATCAAAACAATACAAACGACAATTGCGCTGCGTGTTTGGGTTTGAGTTTCTGTCAACTGCAGCAGACAAAAATAGAGTTGCGAGTCCCTTGGCTCGAAATCAATCACACGCCGTTTGGTCCATGACAGTACAAACGTCATGGACCAAACACCATCTGCGGTAACGCACACATGTATGGAATTTGACAGCAATAGATCCCCCCTGGTATATATGCGCGTGATATATTGCGGTTATTTATATAAATTTTCATCCTGTTGCGGCGGTAACCCGCATCGTCAATCACCGCAACGAGAACAAGGCAAGGTGGCAAAATATATTTTGGTTTATATGCGCAATTGTTTTTTTTTTTTTTTTTTTTTTTTTTTTTTTTATTGGGGCAAATATTCGATTACATAAAATACTTAAGAGTAACTATCCTATATCATATTGTGTGTTCAATCACAAGTGGTGACTTTTCAACACTATTAGAATTGCAATATATACTATTATTCTGATTTCTTATGATTTGTTACGACAATTAAGATTATTTAGCAGTAGGGATTACAACCTAAATGTAAGAGAAAAAAATATAAATCTTAACCTAATATCTAACCTAGCTAACTTATGATCTATAAAGAGACCTAATCATAGCAATAGAGGATTGCAACGATTTTTGACGGAAATTTGAAATAATTTTGTTTGACATAGTTTCTAGGGTTTCAACACCAGTAAGTCATGCGCAATTGTTACTGATGCTTTAGCAACTAAAACTACATAAAAAAACGTCTTTTAGCCTTTTACATTCAAAAATATGTATTATATAAATTCATTGAATATCATAAGTATGAAAATATGTGTAAATAGTAACAAAATTTAAGAAGTACGGAATGGGGTTGCAAATATCTAAACAATAGAAATTAATCTATTTGTATGGCAGCTCTGGACAAAAGCACATCCTTCAATATTTGGCGAGGTCAGCATTGGGCGATAATGTATCGATATAACTGGTATCGATATTCGTGGACGAAATCTCGATAAGGGTAAACGGGGTAACAACGCCCGCCGGGGTAATACCGCCCACCATGTTTTTACAGGGCCTTGCTCAAATTGGTGTTAAATGTTGATGACAGTCATATTACTGAATGCGTTCGCAATATTTTACAATACCTTGTACAGCAATATCGTATAAACTATCGGAGAAATAAATAAAAACAGATTTTTCGTTATAATTGTTTCGTTTTTTATAACTTTGTTCCCGCAGAACCTAGGGTCTATTTTATTCAAAACGTTAAAACTTTTAGTAAATCCAACCCATATCGCATCTCTGATCCTGTCTTCATCCGACAGTACCTAAATTAGGTAACTGTTCATGCAGTTTTGTTGAAATAAATAGTGAAATGTGTAACTCGGTCATTTGGGGGTAAAACCGCCCACAACGAACGGCGCAAGACCGTTGTACAGAATGCTAGTGCGCTAAGGAGATTTTTAAAATAATTGCATAGTTTGGACCAAAGAATCTCAGATTTACATAAAGCAATATAAATGTGCTTAGTTTGTAGCTGGTAGACTGTTTGGAAAAATCTAAATCGCCAATTTTCCCGCGGGCTCTATGGACATTTTCTTGTTTTCTCAGTTATAGCTTTTTTCAATAATTCCTCCCTCTTGGAACAAATATCATGGAATAAACATATTTTTTATGAAAATATAGCAAATTATCTTAGCAATGGAAAAATAATATGCATCTGCTTTATCAATCAGAACAATTTGAAATGTCAAAAAATGACCCACCCGATAAATTGTAGGAACTTTAATACCCATATTGTTATATTTTATCTTAGATCCTCTCTAGTCCTTAAAGATTGACTCCAGGATGCCTAACCCGATCCATCTTGTTGTCTAAAGAAACTATACGGTATCAATTTCAAGACTGTTGGTACCTATATTACTGATATTCTTCCAATACGAGTGGTTGCCGGACACTCTTTCGAATTTGCGAATCTCGGGGAACTATGTATTGTTTGATAGCAAACTGGTTCAATTTGTTTAAATTAGATAAATTCACGAATCCAATGCCACCAGTTTCATTCAAATCGGTTGAATATTGTTAAAGTTATACGCTATGGCGGTTTTACCCCGTTAGTGGGCATGTTTCACCCCGCATGGAAAAAATACTCTATTTTTTGGAAGTGTTTCCAAATCGCAATAAAAAATAGAAAATCATTACAAATATTTATGTTTTTATTTTTTACATGTAGGTAATAGATCAATTGTTCATTTAAAGCAGATAGATTAGAAATTGAGCTACAACTTTTTTTTATACAGGTGGTTTTGCTTAGGCGGGCGGTCTTGCCCCGTCTACCCTTATAGGTTTTTTTTAAATAGTTAATTTCGGCATGCATATAACAGCTTTGTAAATGTTAACACGTTATACGGAGTGTTATAAAACAAATGTAAAATGCAAATTCGTCACGTGATGTGAACAATTTTGCTGATTATGCTTTCAGCTGAGTATACGTATCGATATGTGAAAAATATCGATATTCAATTAACGAAAATTCGTCAGCTTCGCTCAATACAGAATTATTTTGACAGCTTGCTATGAACTTTCCGAGAATGAAAAGATTTCTTGCAAAGCACAATACCAGACACCATTATACAACGATCCGGAGAATTACTCGACACGGGAAACTGCTATGCACACAAAGTACGCCTTACTTGTTCTAGCGCCTGTCATCGAAAGAGGACGATATGCGAGTGATGTTGCCAATGTTTATGATGACTTCGCATGACAGCGTTGCCAATATTTTATATATTTTAATATAATATAATATATATTAATTTTAAATATATTTTAATTATTTTTTTCGTTTTAGCTTATGAAGCATCTCCTGCTATATAGTAAAAACTTTGTCCAAAACGAGTTTTAATACTGCACAAGGATACTAGAATGAAAAATTAAATTAACTATTAGAAGCACTTATGGAACCTCAAAGGACGCTACTATATTCCATACGAAGGACTGCTGGTGAGATTGTTCTAGTTTTACCCATACATGCCACATTTCATCTTAATATCATTTTTTTTATTGCTATTTAATGTGGTTTTAACCAATTGGTCATTCACCACGCTATTTCTAAGATAGGTTACATGTATATATGTATTAATATTAGATTTGATCAAACAACTCGGCGTCTTTTAAGAATTTGATGAGTTGTGTTTCACTTGAGGAATCGTTACAAAGCACTTCTCGGATGGAAGAGGATATTTGGTGTTTCGCTCTTAAGTTATTGTAGATGGGTCAGTGAATCAGTAGATGTTCCACGGTGAGGTTAACTCTGCAACAGTCACATGTTGGGCGGGGTTCTTTATTAAAGAGAAAGCCGTGCGTTTTTAGTGTATGTCCTACTCGGAGACGCGATAATACCTGCTGCTCTTTTCGAAGTGAGCGGTCATTCCAGCGCTGGAAACTGTCTTTGATTTTTCTGGTAAAGTTCATACGGTTTGTTAACCAGTTTTCTTCGACGGTTTTCTTGATAGCGGTGGCTGTTTCTCGTTTGAGATCAGCTCCCGGAGTGAGATTTGTTAGTGGGGGTCCAGTTCTGCCAGAGGCTGCGAGATGGTCAGATTTTGTGTTTCCTGTAATACCGCTATGTTCTGGGACCCAACAGAGACTAGTGTTGGAGGGGCAATCGAGTAGTATGGCTTGAATCCAGAGGTGATCCGTTAGGCCTTTTTCTATCGCGCTTAAAACACTTGCTGAGTCGGAGAAGATCACTACGTGTTCATTAGTTCGTGTACGAGGCTGACTTACGGCATAATGTACCGCAGCAGCTTCGGCAGAGAAAACAGAACAATCTTTGGGAAGACTATAATATGAGCAGGTTGATTGTCCTGCAATTCCAATACCAACCTCGTTGCCTACTTTAGAGCCGTCTGTATATAATTTAGTGTAGCCAGCATATTTCGTTTCATTTAGGTGATTGAAGGTAGGTACAATACGGCTGGCGGGATCACCGGCTTTGACAGTCTTTTTCATTGCCCAGTCTATGGTAGGTTTGCGAAGGTTCCATCGCAAGTGTCCGACATAGTGAAGTTCGGCGACTGGGGAAATATCGTTACCTGTGAATGCTCGAAAGATTTGACCCACAGATGAACGAGTGGGATCGTGGTTACCGGTAGTTTTCTCTAGGAAGCTTATTGCCCTACGTGTGCATGCTTTCATCACTATGGCGTCGAAAGGGAGAACTGCTGACTCTACACAACTGTCGCTGCTAGAGCGGAATGATAAAAATAAATAACTTAGCTGGAGGCATTATCGCTTCCAGAGGTAGAGCAAACAAGCTGCTTAGCTAGACGCGCCAACGATGCAATCAAATAAACATGCCAGAAAACGATCCATCTGATCGGGAGTAGGAAAATCAGAATATGAAAAGGAATCTGAAAAACCATCTCGCGCATGGATTATGTACTGATTAGACTATTTATTTAGGGCATGAAAGATTAAGCCACTCCCATGTGTCGCATTTAGAATTTCTTTCTCTTTTTATCGTTAGGACGCAATGAGGAGTGTTCAAACAATTATAGTGTTTTAGAATAAGCGCCCGTTAGACTCCAGAAGGAAAATAAATGAAAATTATGGATATTCGAAGAAAAGTCTGGTATCTAAAGGGACATAGTATATAAGTCAATTTTTCTGGGATGCTTTACATAAGTATCCATCGATTATTCAACGCGTAGCTTTAAGACGACAATTGTAACTTTTTTCAATAAAGTTAAGTTTTGCTGGGAACAGTTTCCCACATAGCAGTATAGTGAAGTGAATTAATCAGCACGAGTGAATATCACATCCAATTTCAAAGTACGACCTAGTCGGAAAAGTGACTTTGGAGCAACAACGAAAACCACCGGCTAAGACCATCTCTAGCCAAACTAAATGTTGCTCGCGACAACAACAACTATTTAAAGCTGGTGAACAGGGAAGAAGGCCGGAGCAATGTCGAATCATATCATTGTAGACTGGTTCCAAGATTGATTTCATTTTCTCGATACCGCGGCAGGTCAACTCGATTCCATATAGAAGTTTGCTTGTTACGATGCTGTTTCCTACATTTAATAATGTTTTGCGATTACCAGTAGTATGCCTTTTAGAGATTGTTCGCACTAAGTTTTTTCTGGACTTGGTTTCGACTTTAACGGTTTGGAAATGATGCCCAAAGTCAAATTTACGATCGATGGTAATTCCTAAGATTTTTGTGTTTTTTGACGTAGGACTACGTCTTTGTTTACTATACTGGGACTGGGTAGCACTTTGTAAAAACGAGAAATAGAAGTGTAACGTTTGAATGAAATATTTCAAACGCTAATAGCTACTATACTACTGAACGAAACATAACAGTTAATATGTCGTTGGATAGATAAAATGTCCAGCAATTTTATAGTAACATACTAATAATAATTTTTTATACGCTAAATAGTGAAAATGTGTGTAAAGTTTTTAAGGTCGAATTTTCCCATACATTTCCCTTATGATCACCTAGCTTCACAGGCATGGACGACAATTAGATACACCAAAGGATTTGGATCCAAATAATAACCTTTGAGACCACTTTGTAAGCCACACCCCTTTTCCAATACAATTGGCAACATCGATGGCTATTGACGGCAACACCGACCCCGAAGACAAGTGGAATCAGCGGGCAATGGCCAACGTGAATCCCACACGATGCACTTTACGTTACATTTTGCATTATCCCCATCGCAGACATGCGAAATTGTTCGATAGCTTGCTCAATCAGTGTCGGACAATCATTTAAGCAGCAGCAGCCGATATGGTTTCCTCCACCACCTACACTAGCTTACAAGCAGCAGCGGCAGTGCCAGTGACTATAAAATGGTACTCTTGGTTTGCCGTCTGCTCATTCATCGCACAATCGCACTGACGGACGGTCAGTATTTATCATCGACGGCTATTGGTGGCGAAAGCAACGGCATTTGACGGCAACACCAGCGATCGGAGGCAACACCGATAGCAATTGGGAGGTAAAAACGATAGTATTTTGGCGGCAATTGGAGGCAAATCCAAGGACTTTTGCGGCAATTGATGTCATCTTCGATGACAATTCGAGGCAAACCCAATGGCATTTTGGCGGTAATTTTCGCAAACCAACACTGAAGGCAAATGGAAACGGATCGACTGACGGGCAGCAAATTCAGCAATAGGCCGTTGTGGTCTTAAACAGTTCTTATAAGAACTATAGTAATTGAAGAATGGAAAGATTTTTCTACACTTTCTAAATGGTTAACGTTCCATTTTGCGTTATACCATGGAAAATGCTTGCTCATTCAGCGTCGGATAATCATTCGAGCAGCAGCAGCAGTTGATCTGGTTTCCCCCACCACCTACACTAGCTTACATGCAGCAGCGGCAGTACCAGTGATTATAATGAAATGGTATTCTTGGTTCGCCGTCTGCTCATTCATCGCACAATCGCACTGACGGACGGTCTGTATTTACCATCGACGGCTATTGGTGGCGAAAGCAACGGCATTTGGCGGCAACACCAGCGATCGGAGGCAACACCGATAGCAATTGGGAGGTAAAAACGATAGCATTTTGGCGGCAATTGGAGGCAAATCCAAGGACTTTTGTGGCAATTAATGTCATCTTCGATGACAATTCGAGGCAAACCCAATGGCATTTTGGCGGTAATTTTCACAAACCAACACTAAAGGCAAATGGAAACGGATCGACTGACGGGCAGCAAATTCAGCAGTAGGCCGTTGAGGTCTTAAACAGTTCTTATAAGAACTATAGTAATTGAAGAATGGAAAGATTTTTCTACACTTTCTAAATGATTAACGTTCCATTCGGATAATTATTTGAGCAGCAGTAGCAGCCGATCTGGTTTCTCCCATACCTACACTAGCTTACAAGTAGCAACGGCAGTGCCAGTGACTATAAAATCGCACACTAGGTTCGCCGTCTACTTATTTACCGCACGATCGCACTGACGGACGGTCAGTATTTTAATAAAACTAATCCATTTCTACTTTACAGTGATTTGGTATTTCCTATCACTCCTGTATTAGCAGGCAACCATCATCCTAGAGCCTAAAGGACCGAATAGCGACATCCATCTATATATTGGCAACAGTAATTATAGTACTGATTTTTAACCGTTATGTGTACGGGAAATTTAACACCTATAAGTGTTCGGATGGGTACCCGGGTACCCACCGAAATGAAATGCTTCTAACTTTATCAATTCTTGACCGATTTTGGATCTTGAACCGTCAAAAGATTGGAAAATTTGTCTATTTTTAGAGCATGAGACTTACCAAGCCTGGGACCACGTCTGGTTTTCGTAAATCCGGATCTCCAGGACCATGTTCCGGATCCAAAACAAATGTGTACAATTGTCAATAAAACCACACAATATTGGTATCAAAATTCATGAACTCACTCCAGGAGTTGATGTTTATCCATTTTGAGTCCATTTAACGAGTTGTCTTCGGAATGGCCATTCCGGAGCAGGTTCCTGTGGGGCTCTATGAGACCAGTAACATGTTTGGATAGAAACCCTAGCAATATGTATATCAAAATTCGTGAAATCACTCCAGGAATTGAAATTTATCCTTTTTGAGTTCAGTTGATGACATGTCCTCGGAATGGCCATTCCGCAACAGGTTCCTGTGGAGCCTTATGAGACCAGTAACATGTTTGGGGGCTCTAACCAGCAATATGTATGATTTGATTGTATGATTGATTTTTATCCACTTTGAGTCCATTTGATGAGTTGTCTCCAGAATGGCCATTTCGAAGCTCAAACATAGTTCTTTTCAGGGCCACCAAACAATTTCAAACGGTTTTTTTTCAAAACCACCATTGATTCAATGAAGAATTAAATCAGAATATTTCGCTCTTCTTTTACAAATAAACACTCAAACAATGATACTCACAAATATGCATATGCCAGAAATGCAGTTTACATTAGTCTTTGATTAAATGATCAGACATAAAGTTATACTTCATCGATTAAAACATGTTATCAATATAATGAGTATTATATGACACAGTCCTACGTCACCCTTTCGTACAACCCTTAGGGCTGTATACCTTGTAGTTTTTAAAGGGGATTGTTGTTCTATCGACAGTAACGGGTCTATTCCATGGGTGATGTCGGTGGTTGAGAAACCGCACATTTATTCGGTGCCATAGTAAAACCGATGGACGAGGCCCATCGAGCTACTTAATATCATATTATTATTATTATTGATATCATAAATGTGGAAGGCTGGATGATGGAGTGGATTGCCAATCTGAATCCTTAAGGTCTGAAGCAAATATGGCACTTCTCAATTCAAAACAAACAAATCATCACGTGGGTTAAAGTTGGTACAGCGGAATTGATTGTTACATGGAAAGATCCTAATGCTGGAAGGCGACTCTTATAACCCCGGAATGCGCACAAGTGCCTCTGCTTGTGGGTCCGTCTAATCCCTTTTGGCCCTTCTGTAACAGCATTAGTGTGAAATTCATTTGATAATCAAATTTGGATCTACTGTAATTCTACCCACATACATGGGCAAGTCCTTGAAATGATGGTGGCTTTCCCCTACTACTACTACTACTATTTACGCACTTCCGAGTACTTTCGGATCATTCTTAGAATTACGGAAAGGGGATGCACTGTCCTGTATGTTGTTTATCCTTACTAAGGATATTGGATTTGTATTACCATTTGTATTATATTTACCACGTCAGAAACAAGATGTTTTTTAATCATATAAAATTTGACTTCACACTGATTAGTATTGAAAATATTTGTTAAAGCATGGGCTTTAAATTAACTCGCCCTTAATTAGCGAAGTTCTGGTTATCGCCAAGTTGCAGCAAATGGGTCTACCGGATTGGATTACAGAATGGCTCAGCTCATATCTGACGGACCGCATGGCGTACGCAGTAGTGAATTCTGCTCGTTCTCGAACGTTTTTCATTTCCTCCGGCGTACCCCAAGGAAGCATACTGGGGCCACTGCTGTTCAACATTTTCGTAAACGACCTGGGTACATATATGTCATCTCCTGTACTTTCATTCGCCGATGATTTGAAAATTTTTCGAACAATACTGTCGGTTTCGCACTGCGTGGCACTGCAAGAGGACTTAAACAAACTATTAATTTGGTGCGACAGCAATGGCATGCGCGTCAACTACAAGAAATGCAAAATAGTAACATTCACTCGAAGCAATAACGCTCTACACCATCAATACTCATTGGGGTTAGACATTGTAGATCGCGTTTATTCAATATGCGACTTAGGCGTCACAATTGACTCGAAAGTCAGATTCAACGAGCACATCGGAATTATCAACGCGAAGGGGTTCACCACACTAGGATTCATTCGTCGTCATGCTTCCAGCTTTAGTGACATTTACGCACTCAAAACGTTGTATTGCGCGTTGGTGCGTAGCATCTTGGAGCACGCGTCTGTCGTTTGGTGCCCGCATTAGGTAACGCAAACCCTTGTAATCGAACGAGTACAGAATTTTTTTTTACGTTTTCCTCTGCGCAATTTGCGCAATGCAGGGAAACATTGATTGTCCAGCATTATTATAACAGGTGCCAATCAACGTACCTCCTCGTCGGTTTCGCGATACGCAGTTACTTGCAATACCTTTCCACTGGACGCATTTTGGCCAGAACAACGCTTTAAACTCATGTCTTCAAGCCTTTAACGCTGTTGGTGAAATTTTCGACTTCGACATTCCAAAATCGCTTTTTAAAAAACGAATCAGTGAAATTATACAGTAAAACATAGTTATAAGCATATTCAGTCTGTACGATTTTTTATCGAAGGCGGTGTTAAATAAAATAAAATAAAAAAAAAATTACTTACCATCATATCTCTTTCGCGCCGGCTCAGTTGTGGGCTCACGTCCGGGGTAGATGAGTCGTTTTCTTCTGGAGCGATCCATCGTTCACTAAATTCACTGGCGGATCTAGCAAGACTTGGATGACTGGAAGAATGTTGTATCGATCGATGATCGTATTGATCGTCCTCATAATACTGATGTACCGAATACGAGCTTCCATCAGAATAACTATCTGGGTAGCTTGGCTTAGCAAAATCGACCATTACTTCAGTCATGGAGCGATAGTCAACATTGTTTGAGCTGTACGATGACCGTGACGTTTTTCGTGATCGAGGTCTTGAGCTACTGTAACTATCTCTGTTTTGTGTAGTCACAACAATAGGATCTTGTGTTATAGTTCGTACAGATGATCCACCATCGCTATCGTACTCATATAGGGTCGGCAATGAACTTCGTCTAGAACGAGTATCCCAAGCTTCTCGTTTTTTCCGCTTTGAGCGCCTTAGCTCAACATCATCCGGTGGTGTCAGTATACGTAAAATAATTTCCCAAGATTGCGGTTCAAACAATTTTTCATAACGAGCATCCGCACGAATTTTTTCGAAGTCTTCACGTACAACGGCTTCTGTTAGCATAGTTCTGAAAATAATTACATAAATCATTTACGGTAGACGATACTTCGAGTATAAAGATCTTTTTCAATCAAGTAACTTTGCATACTCTGTTATTGCTGATATTGTTCTATAATACTATTAAAACGTTTGTCTCTTTACGTGTTTGTTTACTACACTCAACCCTTTAGAACCCAAGTTTCCGTTTAATTTTCAAGATTTTTTTTAATAAATCAATATTTTAATTTGGAGGTCAGTCCCGGCGTAGTGGTTAGCATTCACGCCTCTCACGTCGAGGACCGGGGTTCAAATCCCAGCCCCGCAGAAGTCACGAATGACATAAGCTATTAAAGTGACTATAATCTAACAAAAAAAATATATTAGGGTAAACGCACCATTAGTGGTGGTAGTACCAGTAGTGGTGGAAACTCGAATTACTCCATTATTTTTGCAGATTTTGGTACAAGTTTGATATTTATCAAATAATACTGTTACTGGTGGTTCGATACTTATCAAACTTGTACCAAAATCTGCAAAAATAAAGGAATAATTCAAGTTTCCACCACTACTGGTACTACCACCACTAATGGTGCGTCTACCCTAATAATTCAAATTATGTATTTGAATGCACTGTGTAGACTATGGAAAGGTATGAGTGTATACTAATATATAAAAATGAAGCAACAGGGATTTCTGTGGATTTAAAGAGAAATACTCCAAATCCGACAAATGCTGGGGTTAGGTTTTAGAGGGTCAATAGAATTTTGTGGAAATGAGTACTAGCTAGATAAAATATTTCAAACGATAATAATCTGTTTGTCACTGAATATGGATGGTATTTATCTATCAATGTTTTCGGAAAAATATGATTTATCGATGTAAGTCAAATAGTTGTACAATAGCTAAATAGCTAATTACTATTACATTAGTTATTGATGTTTTGAAAAAGCAATTGACATAGTGCTTCGTCTGATCTTACGGAGTCATGCGTTCTTAAAAACATTAAATATTATGTATTATTTCTACAACTCATGTTTCCTCGCTTATGGCTTTTTGGCTATCCAAAAAAATCAGAAGGGGTGTGTAAAAAACTTTCCAATTTCTCAAATTTAGCAATTCAATTTGGGAAAAGTCCTCTATGGTTGGACAGCCTTTATGCCTAGATACTAATGATTTCTCATGAACTAAGCTAAATTAAAATATAAGTAAAGAATGGTACAATAGTAAATTGCAAGATTTTTTGGTGCCCAATGACGACATTTTTATTTCAAAAGGTAAATAAACGAGAATTGTCAAACGTTTCAGCCAAGGTACTGCTAGACAGCCATATTTTTGCGGTCAACATCTAAGCATTTGCGGAAATGAAACAGCATGACACCGCTGTACGTTCTGTGCGTTTCACTCTGCAAAGCCGGAATGCTGGCAGATGAGTATTTTTTCAAATCTTAGCCAGATTTTAGCAAATAACGCCCGTACTGGCAGTAGATATTGACAGAGTAGGGATAGGGATGCCAGTCTCTTGGTTTCAACCATTCAAAATAAAGAGGATCGAGCAAATTTTATGGAAGCGTAGTTGCAATTTTTAATATAGGGGAACTGGGGGGAAAATGAACACCCTTAGCAATGACGCCATTTGTTTCCCCAGGAACCAACCAAATGCTGAAGGCACTACATGAATTGAAAGCTGGATTCATATTCCACGTATCAAAATATAAAGCTGTTTGAAAAAGGACGATTTGTCATGAAAAATTCCTCATTTTCGAAAGTGTCACATTCGAGCCTGATTTTTTTCGTGTGGGTAAAATGAACATGTAGTAAGGGCAAAATGAACATGTCATAAAAAACTAAAGTTAACATGCAGTTTGGACAAATTAAACATTATTTTACCTTATCATTGTTCTACATAAGCTGTAGATATTCAACAAGGCTGCTAAAATTAAAATTGGACTCCACAAAGTTAACATAATGTATCTTCGCCACGTTCATATAATGCTTGACTTTCAACTCGCTTCATCGGTCATTTTCCGTCTTTTTTCGAGAGACTCGATCATTTTTATTGATTGAATTGTAATTAGGTCATGGCTGCTGATATATGGAAAATAAAACATCATTATACACATTGTTCATTTTGCCCCCATAGTGAAGTGTTTATTTTGCCCCCAAAACACCAATTGTTTCCTAGTGTTTATTATAAACAAACAGTTGATAAAAATATTTGGAATTTTCGACAGATCCACAGGACAGTGATAAGCAAACAACACTAAATGATACCAATAGTCGAAATTTAATTTGTTTCGCCAAAAAAGCTTATATACTATTAGTGAAAATTACCATCGGCGTCAGATTTCAACAAATATTTTTTACTTTTTCAATTTTTTTCACATTAGAAAGCTTATGATCACCACATATTGTCTCAAACAGCTTGAAATACTTCTAGGAGAAGATACCTATTGATCTGGTACAGATTTTAATCGGTTTACTGGGAATTTGGCTACCTGTTCATTTTACCTCCCCTGTTCATTTTACCCACAGTTCCCCTATAAAGAAGCGATATTTCTATACTTCGGTGTGATAAAGTTGTTTTCCGGTAACAGCTTAACTTTAATATGAAAAACAAAGTTTGAAAAAAAGTTCTTTTTAAACTGTTGCGTGTCCTCTATGACCGAAATACATATTATGCATTGCAGTAGTATACGGCAACATAATGCAGCTCAATAGTATATCAACAGATTTCGAACATAGTTCATTTTAGAAAATGTAACAAATTAATATAGCAGAGTTCCCTGACCTGAACGCCTAGTGACAGTGTTATTCGCATTTCAAATAATGTCCCGCAAAATAGTAAAATACATGTTACAGAAGTTATGATGAGGGAGAATAAGGAAACGAAAGGCTTCTTATTCTATATTTACCTTAATGTTGATTCGGTTGTAATTATTTCTTTCCATTTAGCTTTGTCATCGTAACTCAATTGTCTAGCTAACGGAACGGGAACACGGTTATTTTGTAACGAAGAAGTGGCCACAGATACTTCCGGAATTTCAACATCTTGTAAGACACGTATGAGTACATCCCAGTTGGAAATCGATTTATCCTCCGGTGGAAGATCAATTGGTTTCATATTACCCACCAACTCGGGACTTTGAAGTAAGTTGTCGTTTTCAGAGATGTACGTAGAAACCGGTACAGACATTTGAGCAGGCGCAGATTGTGGGATAGTCATGCCGGACGCGCTAGAAATATCTGAAAAATCTTCCCATTCTGGAGAATTATCTTTATAATTCCTAATAGTTACATCCCAATTGGGGTCTAATACCGGTTTAGATTTATACTCAGTTACCATTCGTTTATGACGTTCAACATCTTCGATAGTAGTTTTTTCGGTAACTGTTTGCATGAATACGTCATCTACAACATGAGATGAAATTTCATTCTTTTTGATTGCATTAATCTTGGGTTCGAAAAAGTGCTCATTGTGCTTTAGATCAATAACATCGTGGTAGTTATTCGGATATAAGTGTGAAGAATCAACTATCTCAGTCATGGAATGCGTATCTGTCATTTCTGTGCCTAATGAAACAATACTACGACTGGAAGACGCTTGTGGTCCATCCGTATAGTTTTCTGGCCAAGCATTACGTTGTATCTGTGAATGTGTGTTAAAAACAGAGTTCCAATTGGGTTTGTTAAGGAATTAGAAATAAAATGTATTACTTGTTGCTGCGAAGTTATGGAAATTTGAGAGAGAGCCGGTGGCAACTTGATGTGTTTAGGGGCAGAGTGTAATTCTGGAGTGTAGGTAAATTGAGTTTGTCCTGCTTCTTGTAATGATTCTAATGTTAGTATGCTGTCGCTGCGAGCATCTTCGTGGGATTCCAAAATAGTTGATAAATTGTTTCGTTCAATTCTGTTGATGGACGTGCTACTATCGCTGTCAGATGTTAATAGCGACGGTAACGGCGGTGGAGTACGTTTTACTCGTACATGAATGTCGAACTTTGGAGAAGATTCACAAGCCGCTACTGTCCGTATCTCTTGAGTATGTCCGTAGTTCTCACTATAGATACTAGAAGCATCTTGAATGAAGGCACTGTTTTCATAACTGCCGTGAGAACTAACGGGCAATGATCCTGTGTCAACTTCCTCGTTTTCTGAATGTGATTCACTAGGGTAATCAGATGGAATGAGAGGACCTTCACTCCCAGAGACACTTTGAGCTTGTTGTAAAGCGACATGTGCTTGTGGAATCTTCAGCGCCGATATACTTCCTGTACAGTAAAATATGGGAAACATTTAATTGTGCATTGTGCATTTTAGTAAAATGATCAGTGATATTTAGGCACCCGTTAAGTTGCTGAAATGAAAATATATCTACCTATGCTTCCAGTTTCCAATGCAGTAATTTCTGACCCACTTCCAACGTGTACTACTCTTCTCACAATAGGTATTGGTTGTCGACGTAAGCAATAATAGGAAATCCCCAAACCAATAAGCAATAAGGTTAGGAACATAATGGCACATATTATAAACAAAATTTGAATTCCCTTCAGCGGTGGTTCTAAAATAGATGCCGGCACTATATCAGTCAGTCTGAAAATACATTTGTTCGTTATCAACATGATTAACATGGTAAAAAAATATAATAAATGTAGTCATACATTGGAGCTGGTAAACCAGCAGGAATGGGTGCAAGTGGGGGTGGATAACGGCAGACTATAGTAATAATCTCATCTCCATCCATCTCCAACCCAGGGTGAAAGCGCACTATAATATTGTTGGTAAAAACTCGTTGCGGATCCTATTTGACAAGAATTTCAATCATTCGAAGCTTACTATTGGTACATATATATTATACAAACCTGTTTGGTTCCACATCCCTTTAGTGGCAGTTCAATACTATAACTTGTATCTCCTTTTCCAGTAATTTGGCAAGCACTGGTTCTATCAAAATTTGCGTAGGCAGTGCCGTAAAACTTCTCGTTAAATTTAAGCTCTACTTGCATAGAACCGGCAGCGCAATTTAAGGCAGCTTTTGTTCGATTTAAAAATATTATCGGACTGAGGTCGTCGAGTTTTGTAACCTGGGCATAGAACAAATGTTAGATAATTTTAAAAGTTTTTACGTATTTTTCATTAATGCACATAGTTTATTTATTAGTCGACAAACAATGCAGACCATATACAGGATGTTAGGTAGTTTAAAGCAGATATTTCAGGGAGTGATAGAGGATCATATTTGACGTAAAAATCCTCCAACACATATGACCAAATCTCAATTGTTACAGAGTTATTGAACATTTTAAGTTTTCGGTTTTGCTTACCTTAAATTGACTCTGGTACAAAACCTATGCTAGCTAGCTCAATTCTGTTACTTTCATCCGAAAGTTGAGGAAATTTTGTACTGAAATTTATTTTTAAACCTCCTTCTTCATGAGAACTTATAAGAAGCAAAAAACTTTGAAATAAGTGTTTTTTAAGGCATTTTTATCGTATTTCTTCTCAAAATGTGTGATAACTCTGATTACTGTTATTCACCAATTTAAAGCTCTAGTACCGTTCTACAATTTGTTCTTTGACGTAAAACGTCTATCTCTTTTGGTTTCGTTGCAATTTCATTTTAAAAGTATAATTTTGTGTTTTGAATTAGTACCAGAAGGGGTCAGTCCTGGCTCCTGGGGTAGTGATTAGCATTCACGACTCTCACGCCGAGGACCCGGATTCAAATCCCAACCCCACAGAAGTCACGAATGACCCAAGCTGTTAAAGTGACTATAACAAAAATTTAAAAAAAAAATAGTATCTGAAAACTGCTCGAACTCATACATCACGTATAGCATACTAGATCAACGCGTGCGACGGACACGTCTAGACGCATATGGAAAACAGTTTCGAAACTGACTTCTCGGACCTCTCTGGGTGGTGTCTGAAAACGATTGCAGTATTAAAATGTATTCTCCGGAAGGACTCGCGGACATTCACCTTTGTTATGGCTTCGCTAAACGTGTAGCAACGACCGCCCAGCAGGAGTATGGTTCTAGATTTTCTGATCGTCGGCTACCTAATGCAAGTAAGTGAACACAAATCCAGAAGTGTTTGTTTCGATACACAATGATTTTAATTCAGGGACGTCTACGACAACGGACCGTCGCTTCCGAGAAGGAGCGTTCTTTTCAACGAGGCTTCGAAGGAAGCCTCGGCCTTATCAGCTAGTGCCGTCAGCGATTGACCATAAAAATAAATCGTGAGAAATGATTTCAAGACACGCACAAGCAAATTGTGGCACAGTCCCTTGTCACCACGGCGGTGTGGAAAGTATTAAAACGGGTGAAAATGCATCCTTTTCACACAACAGGTTTAACCCATTTCCTCCCAGCGTTGCGAAAACGCAACGCATTTTCACTCGATTCTAGAGAAGGGCCGGTTTAAGATATCAACTTGAACCCTGAAGAACAAAGAAAAATTGGAAAAAAATCTAATCGACCTGTTTTTGCTCAAAGGTCAGATGTTACATGTAACATAATTACAGCTGTGACAAAACAACAGGTTTTGCTATTTTTCAGACAGTTAAATGCTCACAAAACTCGATTTTATGTTTGTTGACGCCTGATCAGTGTTAGTAAGAATCGGTTGCTTGCCAAAAAAAAATTGTTTGATAATTTTGATTATTTATGGAATTTTAAGTTAGGCTTTAAGCTTTGCGTTGCGAAAACGCAACGCTAGGAAGAAAAGATATTCAAAATATGCAACGCGAACGCTTGTTTTCGTTCGCTCGCTGCGGTGTTTCATTTGATGTCGTTCCTTTTTAGTAAACAAATGAATGTAAATCTTAACTTTCTTTTGCTCAGAATATCCCAGAAACATTATAAAAGTTAACATAACATAAAATTCGCTGCTTCAAACACTGATGGTAAATGGAGCATCCGTTGTGATAAGAGCGTAATAAAATCGTTATAGTAACTTTGCCTCGGGAATATCTCGACCAATTGAGTGACAGCAACGACAGTATCATGGACCCAAATTTAATGTTACAACCTTTCCGGAACGTGTTGGTAGGCATTTAATCATCTGCGATGCCGTGCATTTAACACTCAAACTGCCTATTATGCGCCTAGTGCAAAGATGGTCTCCAACACAAATGTTTTGATATATATCGTAAAACATAACATGTAATATGTAATACTCTTACTTGTTCATTTAATCTTTATTTATACTCAAAATCGCAAAAAAAATCCCAAGTTTGATTTAATGGTGAAAAGATACGAAGTGTTTATATGCACAATAATGAAGGTATGCAAAAACGGTATATCCTTAACGCCCAGCGTTGCGTTTTCGCAACGTACCGTTGTGTGACACTGGGTCAAAATTAAAAATACATGTCAGCGGCTTTTTTTTGACGTAGGACTACGTCTAGTGATGTCCGTTAATCGTTCGATTAATTCAACTAATCGAATAACTATAAAAATATTCGAATAATTTTTAATCGAATACTGCCAGCACGACTAGTTGAATTAATCGAATAGTTCAAAGGAAATAATATGAATGCGAATAATCCCCGAATAATGGCCGCTAATCGTTCATAATCGTTCGATTAGTCGAATAAATGAAAATTGTATTCGAATATTTCTAATCGAATACCACTAGCACGAATAGTTGAATTAATCGATTAGTGCAGACTGCGCTCGCCGATTAATCGGTAATCGAATAATTGGAAATTTCGGACATCACTAACTACGTCTTTCAGGAAGGTAGCTGGTATAGGGGGTAATTCCAAAAAATCTTTCTCGAAAAGTGGTCAGGTTTTGAACGCTAATAGCTTAGTGATTTCCCGATCGATTTTAAATATTCTTACACCAATCGATTGGAAAATCTTCTAAGAATTGGCTCAAATGAAGAAAAGTAAGGATTCTTGACGTTGAACTGTTGAAAAATTGAAAATAATGAACCATTGTCCAACTAGAAATCCTCGCATTCTGATTGGTCGAAGGAAAGACGTCATCATGGTTTGCACGTATTTTATGCAAAAAATTGACAGAAACTCCTCGTCCCAAGAGGAAGATCGTCGTCGTCGAAGATTCTTTACGACGCTTAAACCTATACCAATTTGATATCTGTGCTTGGGAAGTACCTCAGAGTGCAAAACCATCCCTCTTCTTCAGCCGATGTTTCAGCATTAAACCTAGTCCAATGTGATGTCCTGAAGGTAAACAATTTTCTTAAAGCATAAAACCACCCCTTTTCTTCGACCGCCTTTTACATTTAAGATTGAAATTAGTTCAAATTGATGTCCTGAAGGTGAAACGTCATCGAAAAGTGAGCGGTCATTCTTTTGCCAGGTTGTACCCATATAGGTACTGCAAGAATTTGTTCGAAACTGTTGTCTTGAATTTGTGCATGTGACGTGACACAGAATTCTCAAAGCGAGGAAAATTGAACGTTTTATTTGCGGCTTTGCATCAGTTAGTTGCTGGCAATTACTATAGGTATATAGTTTCCTTGTGTCTGACTGTAACGCTAGGTCCAAGCAAGCTGTTAAATACATTTTTTCTAGACACGTGTAGTGAAGGTAACAATGATTTCAGCAGTGGGTGGGTGGGTGAAATCAGCAATGTGATGGGTTGCCACATAATGCGATACTGATTCCAACAAGTCCTAAGGTTGAACAAAATAATTTGAGTTTAAAACAATATTTGAAATAAACAACCGTATGAGATTAATGGAGCATTCTAAACATGTGATTTGGAGCGTGATAATAAGGATAGCCTACGATTTAATCAAGTTATAATAATTAATTATCAGAAGCTGTCAAAGCAGCGCATTCTCAATATAAAGCGTGAAAACGCATAAGGTACACCGGGGCAAGTGGGACCTAGAAAATGCATAGTTTGGGTTTATTCCACTGTGTTTTCTATACCTATGATTATTCCAAAATTCTTTCAGCACAGAAACTCTTCAGTGGTATCACTTCGAAGAATTAATTACGAAAAAGGCCTATCAATTTACATGAAATAAATCTGGAGGAGAATTTTCAAAATTATGGCGATAGGTCCCACTTCCCCCATTTACCGGGGCAAATGGGACCTGTATTCAAGTTTGATTAAAAAGCATAAAATAATAGTAAATTGTATAAGTTAATATACTGCAATGTAAAAGCATTGCAAGAAGCAATCAAAAACAATATTTGTAAGAAGGGTTCAATCAAAAATAGCGTAACAAAATCAGATCACAACGGGCGACTTTTTAATTTATATAAAACACAGATCGTGAGCAATTACGCTGTAAAGCATTATTGTAATGAAATGTAGTTGAATATGTCGTTGTATCCAATTCTTGCGAGACGTAATTTAGGATTAACCATTGTTTAATAGCTCGAAAATACGATTATGATCTGTTTGTTCTATTATGCCCAATTCGGTAGAGCTACTTATAAGAGATAGTTACGTTATAATAACCACAACACTTTATTGTTTCAATTCCAGTTGCAGATTTGCTTAATTATATCAAATTTGACTTTCCAAATTCAATTAACATCGTTTAGGTGTAACCAAAATGTGACCAAACTGTTTGTTCCCTTATAAGCTGTGCATATGGGCTTCTTTTTTGGGGCCCCTTGGTTTAGTCCTTTTCGGTTTTATTTTAAAGCTTTACTGGTATAAATATTATGTAATTGAACTGAAAATGTTCGGTAGTTCATCTAAAAAATGTATTAAAACAGGAAGTTTTGTGCTGAAACACTTTATTTTTAATAGGTCCCGCTTGCCCCGGGTGCTTTGAAGTGCCGACCTTATTTCGACCCATTTTTTTTAATGCCGTTTGTCAAATTAAACTACTAGTTTTCGGGTGTAATTTGTTAATACACTCATTGTGTTTACCTACTGTCAGAAAAACATGTACTTTTACGTGAAGCCTGTGGCCAAAATATCATTTATAGAAAGGTGCGTCAAACTTAACAACGCAAATTGAAAATAACGCTCAAATTGAAAGTCCAATTTTGGTGTTTGGAATGCCAGTTGTAAATAATCTATAATTTTAATACATGAGTTTGAGTTGTATCTTTCATTTCTAGAAAGGTTCGGTTGGATAAAATAAGGTTGAAGCGAGTTATGAGCTCCGTTCCCACTTACCCCGTATTCCCACTTGCCCCGGGGTACCTTATCTAAATCACATAGAGGTGATGTAGCGTGTTTTCTTAAACGGTCAGATATTTTGGCGTAGGACTACGTCTTTGTTTACTATATTGGAACTGGGTAGCACTTTGTGAAAACTAAAATAGAAGTGTAACGTTTGAATGAAAGATTTCAAATGCTAATAACTACTAAACTACTGAACGAAACTGAACAATTTATATGTCGTTGGATTGATAAAATGATAATCAATTTTATGAAGGAGGTAAAAGAGCAATTCTATGGAGGGCTTAAGAGACGGGGCTCCTATACAAATGAAACACAAATTTCCTCAAAACTCAAGAAATAAGCAATGGAACCAAATTTGGCACATGGGGTTTCAGAAGGCAAGAATTTTTTCTATGGTGAATGGAAACTCCCATAGAAATTACATGCAATTTTTTTACAAAGATTATTGAAAATGTCAAGCTACGCATAATCATACTTAATACAATAATTAGTGGGCTGGTTATTCATTACTATTTCAGCCTTTATGATGCACACAAGTGATTTTTAAAAGAAATTTCTGTCTCAATGGTTGCAGGCGTTGTACTTATGAACCCACGTCCACGTATTTTCAAAGCCACCATTGCATTCAATGAAGAATTGAATCTGAATATTTCGCTCTTCTCTTTTAAACATTCATTTAAACAATGGCGCACACAGATTCTTTTATAAACATACATATGCCAGAAATGCAATTTCCATTGGTCTTTGATCTAATGATCTGATATACTCCTACGTCACCCTTTCGTACAACCCTTAGGGCTGTATACCTTGTAATTTTATCATGGACATATTCACATGGACTTTGAAGGCAATCAGAGTTGAAGTTAATCAAAATGTGATTTATGTGGAACGTGTTGTTCTATGATTTTGTTGTAAAGTTTATTTACGAACGTGACCTGGAATATCTCAATATAAACTAACATGAGTATGTGGGTTCTAACTTTAAGAATTTAGTAGAAGTAGCTTTAGATATTTTCTTTAAAGTATTTCATTTAACGTATTTCAAAAGCCTAATTTTTTAAGGGACTGGGTCGCAAAAATACCATCGAAATCTGCAATATCCAGAGATTTTATATTGTATTGATTCGATTTTAACTAAGGAGTTTCAGGAGTTTGTCCGGTGTACTAAAACGAAGAATGTTTTTGTAGTTGTGGTCCAACGAGTGGTAGCGAATTAGACAGCAAGCGTTTGCCCGGTATAATGCAATCAATATTTTCTGCAATCATAGTTTTGACAAGGCTGAATTTAAATTTTGTATCGGTTCTAAAATTGAATACTTTTTTAAAATGTTTTCCCACGAGCTGCACGTTCTTTGCAATTGGTATATTTTTGCCCTTTTATTTAAGCCCCGTTTGCTTCGTTTGTAGTTTACACGTGTTTTAATTAATAAAAGGTTTCCAATTTTCCGCTAATGAATTTTAATACGTGCTATTAAATTGTAAATCATAATACAATTTTAAATGACATCAATGTATCGTGGCTAGCCACGTCGGATCAACCTAGTTCTTTAAATAGTTTCCATAGTCAAGCATTACATTTAGATTAATTTCTTTCGAAAATGATGAACAAGACAAAGCAGGAGGGACCCGTTGTGATGGTAATGTTTATTTGACTGTCAACTCAGTATAAGGCGGTAAGGTACAAAACATTTTGCAAATAACTTTAATTCATTTAGCAGCTTTTTCATGCGAATGAATAAAACGCTGTAAACAGCTATCGACTTGCAAAACTTTGGATTTCTCAACCTGCAGCACAACCGAAGTATTTTAATTTAACAATTTTTTGATATCATCGAATCAAATACATAAATACATATGTGTCTAACTAAATAGTGTTTGATATTGAAGTAAGATTTTGAGGCGCTTTTAATATTCATTCGAAAATAATTGAATATTCTCAACGAGCAGTCTCAACAAACAAACCCTATGACACATTCCAGCGTTACGGGACACTATTCCTACCCCGCAAAACAGTTCCTATTAAACCAAATCCCTGGCATACAACTGGAAAAATAAAGTCCCCTTTAGCCACCAAATTTACAAGCTCTTTGCCAAAAATTTGGTGAAACAAGAGCTAATTTGCACATGGTTGCTAATTGTGTCCCGTAACGCTGGAATGAGTCCTATATATGCTGCATGTAGCATGTATACATGAAGAAATAGTATTATTACATGCATAGATATATGCTACAATCGCCACAAAAAGACTTACGTAGTCCTGCGTCACCTCTATGCGGTCGTGTCTTGTACACAACGCCTCTGATTTTTTTTATTAGATTCTAGTCACTTTAACAGCTTATGTCATTCGTGACTTCTGCGGGGTTGGGATTTGAACCCGGGTCCTCGACGTGAGAGGCGTGAATGCTAACCACTACGCCGGGACTGACCCCTCAGCGGCTTTTTCGTAGTTGAACTAAAAGAGAATTTTCCTGAAAATTTCAACTTTCAATCCCTGCTGGAAAAAGTGTGGGGCTTAATGGGTTAAAGGCTGCTGCCAGCGAATTAACCTAAGCGGCTTGAGTTTTGCAAAATTATGCAAGCAAAAGCGGAGGCGAACCCTTAGACTGTGTTCATCGCACGCGGTAATCTAGTGTGTTATGCGAAATGTATAAATTCTTGCAGTTTTCAGATACTAATTTAACACCTAATACGATACGTTTAAAATTAAATTGCAACGAAACTAAAAAAGATAGGCGTTTTACGTCAAAGAACGAATCGGACAACGGTACCAGAGCTTTAAATTGGTGAATAACAGCAATCAGTCAGTCAATCGCACATTTTTGGGAGAAATTCGATAAAAACGCCTTGAGAAACACTTATTTCATAGCTTTTTGCTTCTAAAAAGTCACAAAATCTCATGAAGTAGCAGGTTTAAGACCAATTTTCAATACAAAATTTTCTCAGGTTTCGAATGAATGTAACCGAATTGAGCTAGCCAGCATAGTTTTTGTACCAGAGCTTATTTAAGCCATACAGAACCGAAAACTAAAAATGTTCTATAACTCTGTATCAATTGAGAATTCACGATATGCGTAGAAGGATTTTTTTTCGTCAAATATGGTCCTCTATCAGCCCCTGAAATATCTGCACTAAGCTACCTATCACCCTGTATATGCATTACAATATTTAGCAATAGAAGTTAAATTAACTCTAAAACATAAATGTTTCTTGAACGGTTTTTTGTTCATTAGGAACAGGAATGGCACAATCACTTTGACTCAATTCACATTCATTTGACTGTGCCGTCTCAGCCAAGCAGAATTTGAAAAAGTTAAATACGGGGCGACTGGAGAACTACTTATTATCTACAAGTTTTCTGAATAAAGTTGGGCTGTATCTTTTGAATTTACGGTGCTACAATGCTACTAGTTTATTAGTAATTAAGTGAACGTTCACTTAGCTGCTAATGAGCTACTAGCATTCTAGTACTGTAACTACAAAAAATACGGCAAAACTTCATTCAGCAAAATTGTAGATAATAACTAGGTCTGCAAATGCTCCATTTATAATTTTGTCAACTTTTGCTTGGTTAAGACGGTACTGTCAAATGAATGTTAATTAAGTCAAAATGATCGTGCCATCCTTGCATAGGAATATCAATAGTTTTGCAATATATGTAAGTTGTAGCATGACACCATTCTATTCAAAGGACCATTTTTGGCATAGTTTGTTCTTTGATTATCAATATAAAAAATGCCTATTTCTAAGCGAACAGGTAGGAGCCTTGAAAGGATTTGTTAGAACACAACCAAGAAATATGTTTCGCTAAAATGCTAAAGATTTAGGATATTGCATGACTTATAAATTCAATGCGTATATCATGCTTGGCTAATTAACGTAAACACACCTAAATCTGTGCACCCCACATTTCAGTCAAAACTTAAAAATTCCTGCAAATTTTTATCTTAAATAATACATCTAGGAAAATATATGTACATAGAGCAATTCTTTTGAGAATGGTATGAAAATATCCTGTGCGTACAATTAGGAACCATGCGCAGAATTAGGTGCGTTTACGGTAGATACAAATTTTCTCATACAGATCCGGAAAGAGTACTAGACTCTTTCAATTTCTGATGTAAAGTAATGGATACGATTACAGCAAAATTGTCAAACAAATTTCTCTGCAGTTAGATAAATGTTTTCATCTATTGACGAATACATTACTGTATTTTGTTTTAATATATAAAAATAAATTCTACTAACCTTTCCATCCAGTGTTGCTTCTTCTGGTAATCCTTCTCCTTGATACTCGATGCTATTTGCATGTGAGGCATAATTAGACTGGGATTTAATTCCTTTGCTAAGAATAGCAAATGTAATCATTATTGCCGTTAAACGGCATCTCCATCCTGCATTCATCTGCGAAGGTAGACATTTATAAGCATTGTTTATTGTAGGTAAGGAGTCGTAAATTTCGTATGTATTTCAGGTTTTTTTAGTTTTTAAAAGCAGTTTTGATACTCAAAATAATAATTATATTCATTAAAATATATTCATTAAAATATATTCCTTGTGATCTAGTAAACAAAAGTAAAACATGCGGTCAAATTCCATAAAAAGAATTCCTATTTGCGGCATGAAAATTTTTGGCATGAAATCTTAAAAGTAAACGATTGCTGAACTTCATTCCAGTTCACGAATTAAAGCGATTGTTTTCGTGTATGATAAATATGGGTCCATGTCAAGTGTCCGAGTTTCATGTAATCCTTCACGAATTTGAACCAAATTTTGTCAGATTGTTCGTTCCAGTTCAGCAAGAAAAAATCCTAAGTTTGGTGTCGATTGAACGTCCCCTCGCTTAATTGAAGTGCTTGCATTTTTTAAGAAAAGACACATTTATGGGACTTTTAGAAAGACAATATTTACATGTCTGAAGTTTTTGGAGCGTCTTAGTAGAATACGAAACCTAAAATTAAAAAAAGAAGAAAACTTATCCAATTTAATACATACATAGTAGAATTAAATTGGATAAGTTTTCTTCTTTTTTTAATTTTAGATATTTCCATGTGTTTAAAGTAAATTGCCCAAGGAATCCGAAACAAATATTAGTTTTTAACAACAGTGCTGCCAAATATTTTTAAATTTGATTTAAAAACTAAATTTATATGTTCCTCTTAATGAATACAATTTGATGTTAAAAAATCCTTCTCCATCGTATTCCTCAGATTTTGGCGTAGAACTTCGTCTTACCGCAGCATGTCAATCCAAAATTTGAATTCAAGCCAGCGTCACAAAAGAATGAAAGATTTTGAACGCTAATAACTCTTTCAATTTAGACCGGATTTTGATAGTTCGCATATCGTTGGATTCATAAAAGATGCAGGAATGTTATGAATTTCTTGAAAAGATTGTTTTCCAATCGCTGAATAGTGAAAATTAACGGAAACTTTCAAGCTAAAATTTTTCCATACACTTTCTGTGTGTTAGCCTTGCTTCTTAGGCACGGACTATCATTACCAACACCAAGCTTGTGGCTGGTGCTGCTGCTTAAGACACGGAAGCAAACGAAGCTTGCGGTGGTTACGTAATCCCGCCGTGTTGATATGTAAAGACTATTGAAATGAAATAAAAAGGAAAGCATTGTAGTCATTTATTCACTACTCATCTTCTGAGCTGATCATTGCAACTTTCTACTTCGACTTAAAATGAGAAAGCGTCACTTTCGATCATATATCTTGCTTGCTACAAAGCACAGTAAAGCCTAGGTGCTACATTCCGAATTGGAAGCTTGACCTTCTATTGTTATACGACAGAATTCGCACCCCGATGTAAGAGTACAGGACAATTCCAGGACTAGTGCTAAAATTCTATTGGCTCTTACAGCCTTTCCCAGTCAAAATTCGAATAAGCGACGTCTTGCTTCTTCGACCAGTATTGTACCTTGATCGAGGCCAACTGAGAGACTCAGGCTTTTTGCCTACTACATAATGCTGCAAACAAGCGACATATGCAGTCATGGACTGGAATCAATTTTCATGACATTCCGGTTGCAGCCACTGGAATGTATAGAATTAAATGGCATCTGAACGACAGGTTTGCTTTTTGATAATTATCAGCGGATAAACGTACGTTAAATGTAGAATTATTTAAATTTTAATGAAGCCAGGCTCAAGCAATGGCTCTTAATAATGCTAATAACATATTAGGGGTATTCACGTTGCGCTTGCTATGTTGCGTATACGACGTATTACGTATTTATACTGCCGCTTCTCGCATAACAGTTCCATCTCCATAGAAACCGGAGCTGTAATAAGTAATTCTAGTTGAAACGGGGCCACTACTGACACAGTGTCTCAAATATTGACATTTTTGCACTTAATTGGTAGAAAGTGGTTAAAAAATAAGAATTACGCTATTAATACCTCGAAACAACGCCTCGATACGTTCGCCAAGGGACGAAACAATTAATTATCTGTATCAAGGTTTACAATTCGTACAGGTTGAGAAAATTCGATTATTTTTAAATGAACGTAAATAGTGCCCCAAATCTTGCTCGAAACTTAAAACTTAAGCCTTCCCCTATATTCAAGTTGATTTAGAAGAAACTAGATGCATATTTTCTTTGTAAGCTGAGTGGGTCATAAAAAAAATGATAAAAAAAATTTTATTGGAAACTTTCTCGATCCTACATTTTTTTGTTTTCCTCCAAGAATCCAAGAAGTTACGTCGTGTCTTGTCTTATAAACCCTACTGATTGTTAACTTATTTTTTTGTAAAAGTGAATTCGACGGCTTAAACAGCGCCAAATTGCGTCTGCTGCTGTTGATTTTCTAATTATAGGCAATGTTTAGTTAAAACCTTCCTGAGAACATAATCGTTACACCACCAACTATATTTTAATTGATGCTGAAATATATCATTGTTCCATTTAATGCACTCAAACCTTTTTGCCTTTCTACTATATAAATATATAATATAAAGGTATAGAAATCACTTGGAAAACCGGAAATGGAAAGAAGGTCCTGCGGGCCAAATGTCATATACCATTCGACTCAGTTTCGAAAACTGAGCAATTCCTGTGTGTGTATGTATGTGTGTGTGTGTGTATGTATGTGTGTGTGTGTGTGTATGTATGTGTGTGTGTGTGTGTGTGTGTGTATGTATGTGTGTGTGTGTATGTATGTGTGTGTGTGTATGTATGTGTGTGTGTGTATGTCTGTGTGTGTGTGTGTGTGTATGTATGTGTGTGTGTGTATGTATGTGTGTGTGTGTGTGTATGTATGTGTGTGTGTGTGTGTGTGTCTGTATGTGTGTGTGTGTGTGTCTGTATGTGTGTGTGTGTGTCTGTGTATGTATGTGTGTGTGTGTATGTATGTGTGTGTGTGTATGTATGTGTGTGTGTGTATGTATGTGTGTGTGTGTGTATGTATGTGTGTGTGTGTGTGTGTGTGTGTGTGTGTGTGTGTGTGTGTGTGTGTGTGTGTGTGTGTGTGTGTGTGTGTGTGTGTGTGTGTGTGTGTGTGTGTGTGTGTGTGTGTGTGTGTGTGTGTGTGTGTATGTAACGCTTTCAATCTCACTCACTTTTCTCAGAGATGGCTGGACCGATTTTAATGTTCTTAGTGTCAAATGAAAGGTCTAGGTGTCCCATAGGTTGCTATTGAATTTCATTTTGATCGGACTTCTAGTTCAAAAGTTATGTATAAAAATACGAAAAATATGGGACTTCATTATCTGACAGGTCCCTTAACCGATTTGAACAAATTGATTGATTGATTGCATATGAAAGAGGAATCTTGCAAACCCTTAACTTCCAAATTTCATGACGATTGGCCTTGTAGTTTGAAAGTTACATACAGAAATGTGAAAAAATAGTATTTAAAACATATTTTTGAAACATATAAACATTAATTCAATGAAAAACATCACGCATTTTATTATTATTTGAAAATTACTGCTGAGATCAAATAAACGAAACCGAGTTATTTAAAATCGGACGGTTCATTCAAAAGTTATTCAAACTTTAACACTTAAGCCCGTATATTAAACCGTTAAAAGGAGTAAAATCAAAACATATCAATCAAATCATTGTAGGTAGCTTTTGCTCATGCTTGCCGCTAGATGGACACTAAAGCCCCACGTGGCATATTTAGAGTAAACTTTAAGGCTGATACAGATTACACGTCATAATTTCTTGCCGTTCCGTTGTTGTTGACGGTTGATAACGGTTAATCTGAACCGATCTTTTTAGGTGGACCAAACAGATTGCAAGGCAGTTTGATGACAGTCGGTCATAGACGTTCGTCGAGTGTGTTTGACAGAACATGTCTATGCTGGAGCCATCTGTGAATTTTTTTAGCTTTTCCAATGATCCATTGTGCAAGAAAAGCAAAAAGCGAAGAAAAGCAGTTAATTTAAGCATGTAGGTATAGTGGTCTATAGGATTAAAAATACTAGTGAGTTGATTTTTCCAAATAAATTTATATAAATTTCAAACAATTTTTGCGCATCAATAGCTGCTCTTTCCAAACAATAGATACTAGAGCTTAAAAATTTTGTATGAAAAATAACAGGAAAACATTATAAGGTAGTAATTTTGTACGATTTGTTTTCGTTAGTGACACTTTAAACAACAGAAATTTTATGTCATGTATCATATTTTAATAAATAAATCGAATTGACAAGCACTGGAAATCATATCGATCATATTTCCCATTCTTAACCCTGTTTATGGCGCAGCTTTTGCATTATTTTTCGACCTCATCTTGTTTTCGTAACCCTCTAACGGGATACATTGTAAAAACGATGCGATCAAGGTAATGACTATCTTTTCATGAAAGTACATTCAAAAGAAGCTAAAATTTTGATTTTCATGCAAAAATAATTATGTGAAGGAGCGGCATCTAAGAAAAAGTTCAATTTCTCTTTTTCATATCTAATGCTCTATTCAGTTATTTTTTGACCTAGGACTACGTCTTTCAGGAAGGTAGCTGGTATAGGGGGTAATTCCAAAAAATCTTTCTCGTAAAGTGGTCAGGTTTTAAACGCTAGTAGCTTAGTGATTTCCCGATCGATTTTCAATATTCTTACACCAATCGATTGGAAAATCTTCTAAAATGAAGGAAAGTATGGATTCTTGACATTGAACTGTTGAAAAATTGAAAATAATGAAGCATTCCCAAGTAACAATCCAATAGCAAATCGGTCTTATTCATTTCTTATAGTAGTTTTATCAGAGCATTGCTAAGTGTAGCAGATTTTATAATGTTTTTCCTAAAGTGAATTTTATCTTATTTGATTAATATTTCTGAAATATGACTGAAGGAGACTTGAAGAAACATTCATAAAACTGTATTATCAATAAGTGTAATTCACCTTATATGCGATCTTAAGGGATGCTTGATTTATGCATAAAAACGATACTCCGAACGAAAAACGAAAGCTTAGCAATAGATTTGACAAAAATTTATGGCATTCTTCTGCAAGATTGGTTTATATTAACAATACTGCCATAAAACTCTCTTAAAACTGTGTATTCTTGAAAGAGAAATCATACTCCTAAGAAAGAACATTCTAACGTAAACAACTCATCTGTCAAAACGGGTACCTGAACCTGGAGAAAATTGAAAAAATATGGATCCTTTAAACGAAAACTAAGCAAAAATCGGCTCAATATTTTGAAAACTCTTTCATATAAACAATCAGCGGAGTCACAAAATGAATGACGACAACAGCAACAGAGCTGGGGAATGACGCTGCCGGTGATGTTTCATCAGTGGTGATCAGTGGTAGATTTGTAAGTAATTAGATAAATTTGGTTCGATTGTGTTTTGACGGAGACGGTGCGGGTTTCCTCTAGACTTGTTTGTATTTTTAAACTCATTGACCTATATATCAGTCAGTGTCAGTGTCTTTGTTTGGAAAATGTTTGAAGGGATCGAAGCAATTGGGTCCTAAAGCCCTATGTCGTTTTTAGCTTGAATCGATGAGGTTAGGGTTAGGAACAAATATTTTGATATTCAATTTTATATTTTTAGGCTATTGCCGTTAAAAACCTTTTTTTTTTAATTTTGTGAAATTTTGAACAAAAAATAAACATTTGGGCAACCTTATATAGACAAACTATAGTTGTGCATGGTTGCGTCAAGCGGTGTTTAGACAACATGAATTATAAAAAGAAACCATAGTATATCTTGAAATGTCACGGAAAACTTTTTGTTTACCTTCACGCTCATGTGATAGTGTGTCAAAAAGTCAAAAGTTGCAAAGTCAGGAAATGGCTTGGCAATCGCGACCTAAAACATTTTCTGAGTTTACAGCTCATTTTCCGGTTCCGGTCATCTCAGTTTAATTAAGGCCTTTGTCAAAATCAGCAATAAGCGTAGTGACTGCACTTGGTCACAGCGTGGATGGCTTCAGTTTTCGGATGCAACACTCGCCATCGAGATGCGACCGTGTTTGGTTAGAAACGCACAGAAATTTTTGGTCTGCCGTTCGCCCTACTGCTGATTCACATCGGAGTACCAGAACATACCAATCTGATTGATAATACGGTGCCAGTTTCGGTTGGCGTTTTTTTTTTCATACTGTTCTGCGGGGTCGATTGTACCGAGATTATACTGTTGGCCATCAGTTTGACATCGTTTAGTCATTAGCGCAAACTAGATTTGGGCAAAGTCTAGCACCGTGAATCGATGGATTGAAATACATTGCCCGAATCAAAACTTTTATCCGATAACTAGTACAAATTTGATGTTCCACTTCCTTACGACCAGCAATACGCAGACAAGAACAAGAGACAACTGCGAAGCTGTAACTGTCAAAACGATCAGCTGCTCTAATGTCAAACCAGAGTTGCCAGTGAGAAAAAGTTATCATTGTTGCCAGAAACGTGTTATTTTCGTTATGTCAAGGAAGATCTATAATGTCAAGGGAGAATAAATTACAATATTTTTGTTTTTTAATTTTTTAGTGCTCTGCATCTTTTTAAAAAAGAAAAAACTATACTCTGGTAGTCATAATGGGAAGCTTTATCGTTCCTTCTAAAAAAATCATCTTTTTATCACAAATTTTAGGACCCAATTGAAGCGTATTTTGTAAAAGCGATGGTAACGATAAAGTGTATAAAAAATTCTGTAGAATAAATTTTCCGCATGGAACTGTCGTGCAGTCTTCTTTTAATTTTGAAAATCAATTTATATTGACAATCAACATGTCTGCTGTACTTTAAAATTATCGAGCTAAGGGGAAGTATATGAATCTCCAGCACAAACATCGACACTTCGTTGACGTTTTCTTTGTTTATACTAGAATGGTTGCGAAAAAGCTTGGTTCCCTTAAATAATTCTAACAATTCTTATTCAAGCGCAGCTTGTCTTCTTCCGGAATGCAATAAGTATAGATGAGCTTATTGCCCTCTTGAAAAAAATTTCTTTGTCTTGTGCATGAAACGTTAGTCTAAGAATCGCTTTCTGGTTGATTTAGATAAAACCATTGAAAAAATGCCGAACAGGACTATTTTGACTACTTTTGAAATTGTAGCCAATTGCATATGGGCGTTTATAAACGTGGTGTTTTGCAGTACCATAAGTGATCTTATCTTTTTAAATAAATGTTTGAACATATAAAAGGCTTTTTGCCGCAATTTGTTAAAAATTTGGCGACTATCAACTTTTTAATCAAACTATTGAATTTTTTTTATTAATTCAATTTTTCAATAATTTAGTAAAAATAACCGGCGCGTTAAAATTTTCTAACTTTCATGTCACAAAATATCGACAAACTGAGCGTGGCATGAAATTTTTTTTATTTATGGGCTACAAAACAGCTATTTTTGTTACCATTTTTATTTTCAATTTTCATTTATATCCATTTTCTTTTTTCTCTTATAGCTCTCAGTTAATTAAAAACTTTAAGGCTGTGAAAACTGTAGGTTATCTTGCAAGCGTTCTTTGAGAAGACAACCATAAAATCTGCAACACTTGTGGTGGTTTTCTTTTAGTTTCAAGCGACTCTTGAAAGTCACTATAAATAGATATCGATAAAAATTACAGGTTTTAAAAGGACCTTTGGAATTATTCCTGAGAACCTTCTTTAGTGTGGGCCTCCCTAGTTTTATAAAGGTTTTATGGCTGTTTTATCGCAATTTTGTTGAATTATAAGTTTGATGATCGGTTTTAAACTAAGTGTCCACTATAGAGTTATTTTGGTAGAGTAAAAAGCGTAGAGCGTAGAAACTCTACCAGCTGTGTATACACTATAAGGCATCTCTACCACTTTACCACTCTACCTAGAGAAACCGTAGAGAAATTCTACGTAGAGCTCTACCACGCACTCTACGGGTACGGGGTGTGTCCACTGGGGAAACTGTAGAGCGTAGAGTTCGACCAAACACTATGTCAACATAGCGTTTGGTAGAGCTCTACGCTTTATCTAATCTGCTAGATCCCGCTTAGGCGCGCCCGGCAGAAATCGAACAAAAATCTGGCAGCGAAAAACTTTTTCTGCCAGGCATTCTGCTGGATTTCTGGCCGCCGTCACCCGTGAAAACTAGCAGAAATGCAACAACCGATTCTGGCAGAAATTTCGCCAAACGGTTTTGTCTGCCAGGTTTCTGTTCGATTTCTGTCAGCCATGTCGAACAGAACCGATACCGAAACCGATTCAACCGGTTTGTGTTTTTTGCGTAACTTTTTGATTAAAAAAAGCTGTCGTTAAAAAATAAATACAATACATACATACATTTGCGCATTTTACACTACTTTATTGTTCATTCTTACGTTCAGCTTATTTTTGTTAGTTTTCGGTGCATTTCAGATTCAGAAGCTGAAACCAGATGAGCGGGACCTTCGGTCTGAAAACAAAAAGAATGCACGGAGCACGCACGTTATTGGAATCGACCATTTAAAATGTTTCGTGAGGCTTTAAAAACAGAAACTAAATCCTGCAGAAACAAGTTAAATATTATTTTCTTACCTGTAATGCGGAACTACTACATTAGGCAGCATCGTGTGAAGCACGTATCTCCCGTTTTAAAATGTCATTTTTGACATACAGAAAAGCGAGCGAAAAACGAAGAAAACGAACCGGTTCTGAATGGCAAATTTTGCCGGCGCCATATTGATTCTGTTCGATTTCTGCCAGGCATCCGAATTTTTCCTAAGCGGGATAGAGCTTGTCGACTGCTGGACTGCTCGATTGCTCATCTGGTCGACTAGGCTGCTCGGCTGGATTGGTCGACTAGACTGCTCGATTTGATTGCTCGACAGGACTGCTCAACTGAACTGCTCAACTGGACTGTTGAATTCGACTGCACGATTGGACTGATCGACTTGACTGCTCGGCTAGACTGATCGATTGAACTGCTTGACTGGACTGTCCAATAAGACTACTCGATTTAACTTCTCAACTAGGCTACTCGATTAAACTTCTAGACTGGACTACTCAACTTAACTGCACGACTGGACAGCTTGATTCAACTGCTGGACTGAACTGGTCGATTAAACTGCTTGGTTGGACTGTTCGGTTCGACTGCTTGATTGGACAGCTTGATTCACCTGCTCGATTCAACTGCTCGACTGGACTACTCGACTCAACTGCTCGACTGGACTACTCGATTCAACTGCTCGATTCGACTATTCGAATCGGCTACTGGACTCAATTGCTTGACCCGACTGCTCGATTCAACTTCTCGACTAGACGACTCGATTTAACTGCTCGACTCAACTGCTCGATTGGACTACTTGACTGAACAGCTTGATTGAACTGGTCGACTCGACTGCTCGCCTCATTTGCTTGACTCGACTGCTTGACTCGCCTGCTCGACTGGATTGCTCAACGCGATATCAAATCGGCTCATTTGAAACACAAAATCTTGGTACCAGCTTTTCAAAAAGGCTTAACTGCAAAATGTAAACAAACCGAGTGAGGGTTCTCTTCGCTATGCTAGTCCAAGAGAAAATAACTCTCACTCGGTTTGTTTACATTTTGTAGTTGCGCCGGTTGGGTAGTCGTGCTAAAAACCCGCGCATAATAGACTTCAGTGTATCACGGTTTTTGTAAAAATGAGAACCACCCTACTAGGCATAACAAAACTAACGAGAAACGTATTTAAAATAAATTAGTTAATTATTAAAATTATTAAAAATTAGTTTTACAATTATTGCGAAAATTAGAACCACCCCAACCATCAATTATATCAAAAGAAAGGCCTTTCTGAATGAAAAATTTCTTTTCCGGATACTGAAAGGCCGTTTTCTTCTAATTTCATAGAAGAATATAATTTTCAATTGAATTTCCATTTCCATTTCTATGAAAAATAAAAAAATGTTTGACATTCATCTTATACACACTTTTCATACATACTTAACAAAAAGCACCGAATTCGGTAAAATTTTACCGAAATCTAAACAGCTGAACGTTCGGTAAAAATTTCGATGGTGCCAATCGACGTTTACAGATCGTTAATAATGCTTGGTGCAATAAAAAATTTTCCCGAACGTTCTGCTGTTTAGATTTCGGTAAAATTTTACCGAACCGATTAAGTGTGTATACGCGTATATGTATGCGCGATTTATTTGCGTCGGTTGCATCAGCAAAATATGGCGTCATATTGCGAAATAGTTTCAAAAACGAAATCGTTCTCTACCGAGTTCTCTACAGCTCTATCTAGCAGGTTAGATAAAGCGTAGAGTATATGTAGAGCTCTACCAAACACAAAACGAACGTGTATACACTTTAGAGTTTTTTGTAGTAGAGAACTCTCCTATAGAGTTGCTGTAGAGCTCTACCAGTGAGCTCTACAGGGTGTATACACTACTCTACCTAACTCTACGTGAGATTTTTCTCTAGCTCTACCTGAAAAACTCTATAGTGGACACTTGGTTTTACAATAGAGGGAATATAATGAACTGATATTTTCCTTTTTTCAAACTCATTGTTTTCTGTCAACTGTTTTCAGCCCTGCTCGTATCAGTTCAGAAATGCTTAATCATTGGATCACAGAAGCGTTGCCAGTAGTAACATCCCCCGCCTCGTAAAGATGGGTATCAGCATCAGCTTTACCTCCTTGGTCTATCTCCAACACCGATAACTTAGATACGGGCATCCGGAATACTCCACCGGACGTCTGAATTACTGCTTGCCTTACTCTGCTGTGTTTTCCTGGAACCGCCGTCAATACTTTTCCTCTAAGCCATCCATTTCGCCTAGACTCGTGGACGATCACAACCAAATCTCCGGGCTGCACCACTTTCGTCTTCTCGAACCACCTGGTCCTTTTTGTCAGAGTAGGAACTTACTCTCTGATCCAGCGACTGCAGAAGAGATCGAATGTATGCTGGATCATATGCCACGTACCACTAATAGCTTTAGCTGAATCGATCGTCTTTACTGCCGGTTGCTTTACGCCACCAATCGCACGGCCCACATTTACGGTAATCGAACCAAAGTAGTTCCTGCCAACATAGCTGAATAGATTTTTATTTACTTATTTATTTATTTATTTATTTATTTATTTATTTATTTAGTCGTCAGATCATAGTAGACCTTTTACATTCGTTATTATATTATATTAGTTCCAGAGGTGGGCACCGCTAACCGAAATTTTAGCTTCGCTAACAGCTAGTCCGCTAATTCAAAACGTTAGCTTCGATAACCGCTAACCGCTAAAGTAACCAAAAATTTAGCGGAAGCTAAAGCTAACCGCTAACCGCTAAATTGTGTGGTAGCGCAAATTTGGCAATACTGTGATAAGCGCCAATTTTGGCAAAAACGGAAATGTTCGTTGCGAAAGTCTAAGATAAAGTATATATCTGGAAAAATCATGAAAAAAATCACAGGCGCTCATAAAAAATGTTTTGAAGAATATTCTCACATTGAAAATAGAACAGATAGAAAATATTTTCAAGAGACAGGCTATGGTTTTTTGATTATTCTTTGCAGTTTTCTATCACTGTGGAACATTTTGTAAAAGATTTTTCCAAATAATATTTTATCCGGATTGTCAATGATGAAATTTGCCAATGAGTCAATGGCCACATTTGTAAATGAATGACACAAGTACAGGAACAAGAAACAATAAAAAAAATTTTAGAAATTTTCCATAAGATAGAGTTTTTCAAAGTTTGCTTTGGAGCTCCGCAGCCATAGCAAATTTTGTGAAAAACTGTTTTCCAGGCGTACAAAACTTTACGAAGTCTTGAGATTCGACTCAAATCTGTGCGATAATATTGATAGATAATAGTTCAATAGCAGAATTAAAAGAAAATTTTCATATTCCTCAGCAATTTTCCTCCTGCTAAAAAAAGTTAGCGGTTTATTTAGCGGTACATAAATTTAGCGGAAGCTAACGCTAACGCTAACGGTTTTAAAAATTAGCGAAACCGCTAACCGCTAACCAAAATGTTAGCTGAGCTAATTAGCTGTTAGCGGATTAGCGGAAATGTGCCCACCTCTGATTAGTTCTATTACTACAATACAATCTACAAAGAAAACTGAACAGTGTAACTTTTAAATTACATAATATTGCTTACATTTTTTGCATCTAACGCGTAGAATTAAAGTATTGTTTTAATTTTAATTTAGACATAGTAAAGTCAATATTTTCGCAATGTTGGTTATAGGCGATCATCATCTGATTTAAAAGCCCGAATTTGGCATAGTTTGTGCGACAGCAGGTTTGGCATACACTTTTCGCTTTGATTTTGCTCTTTTGGTTACTGCTCCTCACCCAAGCAGAATTTGAAAAAGTGGTGTATGGGGCATTTGTAGAGCTAGTAATTATCTATAATATTGCTGAAGAAAATGAAGTTTTGCCTTTCTACTATATAAATATATAGTATAAAGGTATAGAACTCGGAAAACCGGAAATGGAAAGAAGGTCCTGCGGGCCGAATGTCATATACCATTCGACTCAGTTTCGAAAACTGAGCATTTTCTGTGTGTGTATGTATGTGTGTGTGTGTGTGTGTGTGTGTGTGTGTGTGTGTGTGTGTGTGTGTGTGTGTGTGTGTGTGTGTGTGTGTGTGTGTGTGTGTGTGTGTGTGTGTGTGTGTGTGTGTGTGTGTGTGTGTGTGTGTGTGTGTGTGTGTGTGTGTGTGTGTGTGTGTGTGTGTGTGTGTGTGTGTGTGTGTGTGTGTGTGTGTGTGTGTGTGTGTGTGTGTGTGTGTGTGTGTGTGTGTGTGTGTGTGTGTGTGTGTGTGTGTGTGTGTGTGTGTGTGTGTGTGTGTGTGTGTGTGTGTGTGTGTGTGTGTGTGTGTGTGTGTGTGTGTGTGTGTGTGTGTGTGTGTGTGTGTGTGTGTGTGTGTGTGTGTGTGTGTGTGTGTGTGTGTGTGTGTATGTGTGTGTGTGTATGTGACGCTTTTAATCTCACTCACTTTTCTCGGAGATGGCTGAACCGATTTTAATGTTCTGTCAAATGAAAGGTCTAGATGTCCCATTGGTCGCTATTGAATTTCATACTGATCGGACTTTTAGTTCAAAAGTTATGTATAAAAATACGAAAAATATGGGACTTTATTATCTCATAGGTCCCTTAACCGATTTGAACAAAATTGATTGCATATGAAAGAGGAGCCTTGCAAACCCTTAACTTCCAAATTTCATGATGATTGGACTTGTAGTTTGAAAGTTACATAAAGAAATGTGAAAAAATAGTATTTAAAACATATTTTTGCCTTTCTACTATATAAATATATAGTATAAAGGTATAGAAATCACTTGGAAAACCGGAAATGGAAAGAAGGTCCTGCGGGCCGAATGTTATATACCATTCGACTCAGTTTCGAAAACTGAGCATTTTCTGTGTGTGTGTATGTATGTGTGTGTGTGTGTGTATGTGTGTGTGTGTGTGTGTGTATGTGACGCTTTTAATCTCACTCACTTTTCTCGGAGATGGCTGGACCGATTTTAATGTTCTTAGTGTCAAATGAAAGGTCTAGGTGTCCCATTGGTCGCTATTGAATTTCATACTGATCGGACTTTTAGTTCAAAAGTTATGTATAAAAATACGAAAAATATGGGACTTCATTATCTCATAGATCTCTTAACCGATTTGAACAAAATTGATTGCATATGAAAGAGGAGCCTTGCAAACCCTTAACTTCCAAATTTCATGACGATTGGACTTGTAGTTTGAAAGTTACATAAAGAAATGTGAAAAAATAGTATTTAAAACATATTTTTGAAACATATAAACATTAATTCAATGAAAAACATCACACATTTTATGATTATTTGAAAATTACTGCTGAGATCTATCAAACGAAACCGAGTTATTTAAAATCGGACGCTTCATTCAAAAGTTATTCAAACTTTAACACTTAAGCACCGTATATTAAACCGTTAAAACGTGTGAAATCAAAACATATCAATCAAATGTTGATTGTATTCAATGTATGAGATGTGTGTGATGTATGTGTGTATGTATGTATGTATGTATGTATGTATGTGATGACAATTTGCAATTTTAAAATTTGCAATGAAATTCAAGAAAAGTGAGAAACATGTCAATTGTCTGAAGTTTTTGAAGCCTCTTAGTGGAATACGAACTCTGAAATTAAAGAAAAGAAAAAACTTTTACCGACTAAATTCCACTATTTAATATTTATTCGCGACAGATACGTATACGCTTTGAAATAAGACACTGATGAAGTCTGCACGTCGTAGGCGAACTACGTATCTGTTGCAAATAAATATTAAATAGTGGGATTCAATCGAAAAGTTTTTTCTTTTCTTTGATTTCAGATTTCAATTGTCATTTTCTTCACTTGCTGTTACTCACAATTGTACAAGAAAAGCAAAAAGCGAAGAAAAGCAGTTAATTTAAGCATGTAGGTCTAGTGGTGTATAGGATTAAAAATACTAGTGAGCTGATTTTTCCAAACAAAATTATACAAATTTCAAACAAATTTTGCGTATCAATAGAAGCTCTTTTCTATCAATAGATACTAGAGCTTAGGCATGTTATATGAAAAATAGGAAGTAAACGTTGCACGGTAATAATTTTATAAGATTTGTTTTCGTTAGTGACATTTTCAAGGATAGATGTCTTATGTCATGTATCATGTTTTAATAAATAAATAAAAAATGACAAGCACTTGAAATCATATCGATCATATTTCCCATTCTCAAGCATGTTTATGGCGCAGCTTTTGCACTATTTTGTTATCTCATCTTGTTTCCCTGTCCCTCTTATGGGATACATTGTAAAAACGATGCGACCAAGCTAATGGCTATCTTTTCATAAAAGTACATTCAAAAGAAGCTTAAGTTTTGATTTTCATGCAAAAATAATTATTTGAAAGAGCGCCAGCTAAGAAAAATTCCAATTTCTCTTTTCATATCTAATTCTCTATTCAGTTATTTTTTCTAATTCAGATACCATATATTGCAAAATTGAAGCCAAGCAAACTAATAGTAAAATTTTGAGATTAATCATTTTGTTGTAGATATCCTTTTTCTTCAAAAGCGAAGTATAATGATAATTTTTCTGAACTTTTGTTTTTCAAAGATGCTATCTTTTGAACGCATGGTATTAATATCAAAATATCAAAAAATCTGCTAAGAACACATATTTCATATTATCAATTCGAAACATGTTTCGTATGTGGCTCTGAAGCCCGAAAGTTAAGGCCGTCTGTAAACCCGTTAGAGGGTTAATTTCTAATTTTCTATATATATTCATTCAAGTCTGCAAAAATTATATTTTTTTTATAAATCACGTAAAAATTATGAAACTAAATAAGGTGTTCATCAAGTAACACAAATGACGCTTGCAACTATTTACGCACCCAAGGAAAGAAAATATAATTATTCTACGTATTGGACGTTGTGAATTTTACTGGCAAATAAGGATTTTGAGGAATACAGAACGGATATTTAAAAATAGAGTCAAGTTAATTATAGATGCTCCTGAGAAACTAAATAATGATTATTGTGGCAGTAGAAAGGCTAGATCACGCCGCTAGGTGGATTAATTCGGGTTTATCTTTAGTATTTACGGCGCCGTAGGGCAGCAATGCCGTTGGTAGCAAAAAGAGCGCTCTTTTTGCTACCAAGCGGGTAGCAGCCTTATAGCGCCATAAATACATAATGCACAGTAATGCGTACTTCAGCAATATTGTAGATAAAAGCAAGTTCTACAAACGCCCCATACATCACTTTTTCAAATTTTGCTTGGGTGAAGAGCAGTAATCAAAAGAGCAAAATCAAAGCGAAAAGTGTATGCCAAGCCTGTGCGACAGTGACTTATGTTAAATATATTTCGGTTCAGCAATTGACGGTTCGGTACATAAAAGCTGAATTTAGATAAAATTTCTATAGAATCTATACGGTGTGAAACAATATCGTTTACAAATGACACTTTGGCGAACTCACGTCGCTGTTTTAGTGTCTGTATATTTATAAGCAAGCAGCGGGCTTCATAAGAGGGAAGAGGAAAGCTTGTCCAATTTAGTTTACGCAAAGCAAACAGCACGAATTGTTTTTGTACTGATTCTATTCGTTCCTGGTGTATTAATGAAAATGGTGACCAGACTATGCTACAGTATTCTAATATTGACCTCACATATGCAAGATATAGTGTTTTTATTGTGTATGGGTCACGGAAGTCGTAGCTAAATCTTTTTATAAATCCTAGCATACTGTTAGCTCTGTTGATAATTGTGTTATAATGTTCAATAAATGTTAGTTTTTCCTAGAATTATTTCCTAGAGAAATTGTAATGTTTGGCATGTTTCTTTTTCTACTAAAGGCTATTGATCTATATTTATGAGTGTTAAGTTGAAGAAGACTTTTGTTACACCAAATATAGAAAACCTGAATGAATGAAGGGGGACAGTCGCGATGTAGGTAGTGGTACCATTCGAGGAACGGAGGGTCGAGCTTTCTCTATTGCTATTTTACACCACTGACGTCTTTTCATCACGCTTTTTACTAACACTCGGAGCCGTGGTCCATAGAAACGGAATATGATGGAACACTTTTGATTCACCAAAGCTACCTGAAGAGCGCCTATGCGACCATCGACTCGCAGAACTCCTTGATCATCAAATATTGGTGTTAGTTTATACAGTACGCTTGATTTGTCGTCTGGCTGGTGTTTGCCAATGGACAAACTCTTGTTGCCTTGGATATTGTTGATTTCGTCCGCGTATGCTTGCAACCAGGCTTCATTTTCGGTTTTTTGCTCAGTAGATGCTCATTTGACTAAAACGCTTCAATGAAACAGAAATTGAAAAGGTAAGGTAGGGGGCAATTGTAGAGTTAATTATTATCTACAATAATGTTGAAGAAAGTATAGTTTTATCTTTTGTATTTACGGCGCTACAGGGCTGCTACTCCATTGGTAGCAAAAAGAGCGCACATTTGGCTACCAACGGGGTAGCAGTACCATAGCGCCGTAAATACAAAAGATAACACTATACTTTCTTCAACAATATTTTAGATAATAATTAACTCTATAATTTCCCCTTACACTACTTTTTCGAATTCTGAGTCGTTAACCCTTTATAAGGCCGTGGTAAATTTTGTTGGTGGCAATATAGTTGCCACTGCCCAGATAACACAAAATCGTAATAGAAAGTTCACATTAAATCGTTTTCATGGCAAATTCAGATTGGACTTGTATAATGATTAGAGTATGTCAAACCGAAGTAAACAATAAGTTGTTTTGCAGTCGTGCGTGTCTTCATATACAATTCATGACTGTGAATTATAAAGGAGTATAGATGATTGCAGTATTTGATTATATCTTAATCATATATTCAGGAGTATTTAGTTGCGTGTTATAAAAACTACGCAAAATAGAATTACAAATAGTTGTCAAAATTCTTGCACGTATATCGCCTCCAGTTTGGTACATATATGTTCTTATATGGCGTGAAATATAACTTTTTCGTTCAGATATGATTTCGTATATCTCAGTTGCAATTGAGATATACAAACCAAATGGTTTACTGGGTGCCTTATAAAGGGTTAAGGCGTTAAGATTGATCATCTACTGAGCAAAAAACCGAAAATGAAGCCTGCTTGCAACTGAGCCATTCTCCATAATAAATTTTCAAAATACATTTCATGTTGAGTCAGTATTTTCTTCGTGAAGGATTTTTCTATCTTTCTTCTGAAGGTGTTCACGAATTGTCTCGCATAAACCACTGACCGCAGCAAGCGATACTAGTTCGAAAAACACTCAAATTGAATAAATGGTACAAGTTCCACTTGATGAACGTTACATAGACGTAGCTACTCATCGGTAGAAAGAATCTCCTGTACGATTTGCGGCCAACATAGCTCGTCAGAGCATAAGAAAAGTGGGTCATGAAACCAGTGACTGGAAGTCTCAAAGCAAGGGCCTTTCCTCCACTTAATGGCTTCATCCGCCACGTTGAGCTCACTTGGCACCCATCTCCAATTGTTTGCGTTTGCTGGTGACAAATTTTCACCGACTCGACCGGCAACAAATTGACGAAAGCGTCGGTGCTCGGACCCAATCCAAGCTAATACGGTCCTCAAATCGAACCGGAAGAATAGAATAGTTACGGTATGGCCATCGGCCACGAATTTTGCGAGTCAAACTCCCGGTAGTGCAGCCGTCAACTGAAACGTGTTGTATAGGTGCGACTTTCGTTTTTGCTGCAACTAAAAAGCATTGACCGGTATCATCTAGAGCCTTAACTGGAAAATAGACATTGGCGGAGTATGCATCCTCACTGGCATTCACGAACACGTTGACCTCGAGAGATTCATACAAATCAGAATATGCAACCATGAAATAGCAGCGCGGAATTCGTATCTCGCCAGCTTTGCTGAACATTGCGATCCATTTCTTCCAACGGTTGTGGATACGATCGTTGACACGCTCGTTCCACTGTATACACCAGCCTAACCGATCGCCAATTCTAGAGGCTGTCTCATCCAAAATCCGACGTGTTCTTTTGTTTTCTTCGGAATCGATGCTTGTAGGTGGTTGCGTTTCAACGAAATCTGCGTTGAAATACTCTCGCATCAGGGTATCGAATTTCCCATTAATGTTACAATCACAGATGTGATAATTGACATGTTCTGGTTTTGGTTGGTGATCGAGACTCTCGTACACACCAACCTAAACGCGTTTTGGTATCTACCGGTCCACGATCTCCTTCTCCTCTCCTGTCTCCTGCAGAACAGCGAGGCCAATGTCGCAAAGTCTTAGCAACAGACGACGAGTGCTCCTACATGTTCGACGACCATGGAAATTCAAGCAGGTACGGCACAATTTCAAAGTAGTAACTATCTTCCATCGATTCTTAGTGATACTTTTTTTGAAAACAGCACAATCAGCTACACGATGACCATCTCTGCTACAAACTGGACAGCGTTTTGATGCTGCTTGTATTTCGCCCTGTCCGCTTATCTCGGCGTGCGTATGAACAAATCCCTTTTCAAGGCCTCTTGGAGTTTCGTTTTTCTGTGTCGGTCCCGCATATACAACAACTTTACTGACAGAATCCACTACTGTCGTCATGAACTCACTGAAAATTTGCAACGATGCTACAGGATGATTTTGCAAATATTGAGCCCACTGCAACTTTACACCAGCAGGAAGTTTTTCAGCAAGCTCCTGCAATAAAATCGGGTTGGAAAGGTGGGCTTGTTGACCCGCAACGATGAGATGTTGGGTTAGGTTCCGTATTGCCATTCCAAACTCGATCAGTATCTCCAGCTTTTCTGGTTTTGGAGAGGGCGTTTCACGCACGGTTTTGATGAGCTTGCCGATTATCATCTCGGGACGGCCGTATAGAGTTTGTAGGGTTCGCATAACATCCGGGACCGATTCTGGTGACATGAGGTAGTACCTGAGCGACTTGAGTGCAGCACCTTTCAAACACCGCTGAAGCCGAGAGAGATTTTCGGCATTGTTGTAGTCACAAGCAGATGTGGTGTTGTTGTAGCTACTTACAAACATCGGCCACTCTTCAGGGTCGCCAGAGAATTCCGGCAAATCCCGGGGCATCACCTGTCTGACTGCAAGTTGTACTGGGGATGGTCCTGGTGTCCTGTTGGCATTAGAATTAAGTGTCGAAACCGGGTCTCTCTCGAGAGCGCGAGTAGGTTTTGCTGCTGCATAGCATTTTGGTGGTTCTCCTTAGCGGAAGGTTCGCTTATAATGTCAATGACGTTAATATGCTGCTGGACTTGTCCGGACTGCTTAGACTGCTGCATCAAATCAGCGGAGGTCTTATAGCTTTGCTGTTTTGGATGATCGATCGCAGATGCTTTCGGTACGGCTCCTTTTAAAGTATCAGCAGGTCGAGAAGCAACAGGCGTGGACTGATGTTGCAATTGCAGCATGCACAGTTGCAGCTGTACTTGCAGTTCTTGTATCTGCTCTAACTTTGATTGTTGGAGCTCCTGGCAGATTTTCAGCTTTCGTGGTAAATTACGAAAGGCGTCATTTTTCGGGATGACTGGTGGAATTGTATTCTCACCGTGAGTCACTTCTTCTTCTTTGTCTTCAATAATAGCGGTGGATATATTTTTATCCTTGGGAATCGACGAATTTTCCGGTATTACCTTTGCTAAAGGAGCGCACTGCGCTTCCAATTTTACTCGCTCAGCCGATTGGTCCTACCCAGTCAGTGACTTGCTTCTTTCGAGACTCAATCTCGTCGATTCGACTTCGAACACTGCGGGTTTCACCCTCTTCGAGCAGCGAATCCTCCATCAATTGGTATTTCTCCTTAAGGTACTTTTTCTCCAATTGCAGCTATAACAACTTCTTATCGAGATCTCGTTGTTCCTCCAACTGCTTCATATTTAACTCCAGTCGAACTTTTCGAGAAGCCGACGACGGTGTATTGGAACATGATTATGCTGTTTGTGGAAAGCATTTAGTGCAATACCACTGGCGATCTTTAACGGAATAGGTTACACCGGCGCACGAATAGAGCCACCAGCTTTCACACTTGACGCAGCCGACAAGATTATTGGCGGAGTCGGGCCTCTGACAGGCGGGGCAGGTGAAGATGTTGCTATTATCCGGAACTGTTTCCGTGGTGGTCTCACCATGCTCGTTCATCTTAGATGAATGTCTTGAAGTTTTGTTCGGGAACGGAATAAAAATAGCAGCGACTCTTGTTAGCGTAGTGCTTCAAGCTACAAATAGGTATTTATTTTAATTTTTGCATGATTTAGTATGAGGTTAACTTACAAATTCAGTGCTTCTTAGTTTCGTTGTTCCACGAACAATTCAATTGTAGGTTATGTATTTTAATATAAGAATGTACATATGCACTAGAATATAGCATAATTTTAGCACATAAGTAGGTTTTTCAAACAAATTTAGTAATAAGATATAAATTTACACTAAGAAAAATACTTTAACTGCTCACCTCAATGCGAAATGTAGAGAAAAGTATGAAATTTATATATATAATCCGTGCAATTTATAAAGCACGTTTTCGCTTCAACTTAGCGAACAATGACTCGCTTTTTTATCTGCACGCTTAAAAAATTTAACTCACGAATGAATAAGATTAACTCAGAAATGAGTGAGTTTCAACTCGAAAATGAGTAAAAACCGACTCACTTTGACAAAAAGTGGAACAGCCCAAAAATATTAGTAAAGGCAATTTCTCAATTCTGAGTAGTTTAGGCCGACCTCATAACTGAGTTAAATTTACTCGTAATTTGTGTAAGTATTACTCAGTTTTGGGTGAAATGGCACTCATTTTTGAGTAAATATTGCTCATTATTGAGCTTCTACGTTGAAGTCATAAAAGGAGTAAGAGTTACTCAAAATGGTGTGTAAAAAATACGCATGTTTTGAGCTGTTCCACTTTTTGTGAAAGTGGGTCAAATTTTTTAAGCGTGTGGTTGGTACTCTTGCTCACTTGACGTTTCATCAGAAATGTCACGCTGACGGATGCTTATCACTGTGGCTCGTATCAGTTTAGAGATGCTCACTCATTGGGTCACAGAAGCGTTGCCAGTAGTAACAGTATCAAAATTATAAAAATCGGTGAATCAAAAGCTATGAATGTTTAAAAAAAAAGGTCTTATGGCAAGGGTGATGATTTTTGGAACCACCCTAAGTCAGAAGGGGGATCCCTAAGCGCCAAATAAAAAATGTAGCTCATAAATTTTCGAAAAACGAACGAACATGTAAAATTTGAGCACTTTTTGTCATAGAATTACCAATTGAGGGTTAATGTGAAATTAGTGATCATTAAGATATCATCATTTTATATTTGTATTGTTTTGCGAATGTGCAATGTTATTAAAAACGAAAGTATTGTATAACGCATGATGAACATTTCAGCTAAAGTCACGCGAGGGCCTAACACAAAATTGTCTGGTATTCTTTACCCAGCGTATTGTTGCCATATCCTCCGTTAGATTTCCTTATTACATGACGAAACAGCCACAATCTTAGTATTTTGTATGGCACCACTACAGCATACTACGAGCAAGAGATAAAAGAAAGAATGTGAGACAGTGCTTAGAAAACTCATATTCAATAGATCATTTTGCGATGACGTCTTTTTGCCGTCAAATGACACCACTAGGTGGTTTGTTTACATGTTTTTTGTCACATCCAGCGGTTTCGATTTGAAATTTCGTGAAGGATTACTGCATCAGGTGCTTTAAACTGCATGTAAGGTACTTTCTCTTAAATAAAAACTAAAATTTTTTATCGTTATCTGTCGGACAAAGATAGAAAACTCAATTCAAACTTTAACACCATGTAAACAAACCACCAAGTGCTGTCAAAAAAGTGTGGTTAGGAGCTCCCGTGTAATGATCTATTTACGCAATACGCCTGAACTGATGCAATATACTGCTCATTCTCAACGTACAGCTTATACCAGGCGTATGAAACTGAAGGGTAAAGTAGAGTGACTATATACAGAGTGGCGACAATGTCAAAATTGGAATGATAATTATCTGTCAGTGTCATTCCAATCGAGCAGACGACCTATCCAACGCGTATGCGGGAAAGAGAAAGAAAAACCTTCGAAAAACCGCATTGCATACATTTGGGATGACTTGTCGCCACTCTGTATATAGTCACTCTAGGGTAAAGAAGTAGCTAACATCTTTTTACGCTTCCTACACGTCCGACACAAAAAGAAAAAACCCGATTTAATCCACCTTGTGGTGAAAGGAACCTTTGTTATACCATCTTATATGTCATTTGTTATGGGCATTTCCAGCTCAAATATTATTTTTGCTTTGTATTTGAATTTGTAATTTTCATAAAACTGACAGAGTCAAATTATATACGTATCACTTTGAACTAAATTCTTATATAAACTGTTTCTTAGGCCCAGCCTTTCTCAAGTTATTCAGATGTGAAATCTAAAAATTATCTATTAGAGTCAACACATGCAAAGTATCCGATAACCGTGTAATCGGATTTGAACCAAATTTTGTCAGATTGTTCATTTTAGGTCAGAAAGCAAAAATTTTAAATTTGGTGCCGATTGATACGATTAGTGGTAGTACTCCCTTTTTAAAAAACCCGATTTAATCCACCTAGTGGTGAAAGGAACCTTTGTTATACGGTCTTACTTGCTATTTGAGATAGAAATCGACACGTCTTCGAAACATAATTCATCTATTGGTTAACGTTGCGTGGTGCGTTGGTTTTCATTAAATTTTTGGAAATTTAATAAGTTTACAAAATTTGAATAAAATAGCAGCACCTATAAATTTTGATAGATCCTTTTTTCATGAAATTACTGAGTAAGGGTAAGCTGGTTGTTTCTAATTTGAGTAAGTGCAAGTAAAAGCAAGTTATAAGAGGAAATATTATTCTTTAACATATACATTGCGTAGTAAAAGTCTAGTTCATAGGTTTTTGAACTACGCATAAATTTCTGTAACGCCATTATTTTTGATTGACATCAATAAAGTTTTCTTGAATAAATTTCATCAATTTCTATTAACCTTCGATTACTCACGCTGTTGCATTTTGTACAACACGTGTAGGTTTTTGAATGCCATATTGTTATAAAGTTACAAATCTCTGCTTAACTAACGTATGTTCTTCAATTACCTTGTTATGAGCAAAATGTCATAATTATGCATTAATACTTTAAATTGTTGGGCAAATAGATCAGCATAAACTGACATCACAGAAACGAAGCAATCAGCATGTGAGTTGTACCGCGATTGGCCCTGGAAGTTTCTCTCGTTTCTTCATATGTAAAAATGGTGTCTGTATGCAGCAACACAATTAGCAAATATAAAATGTTTAAAATGTATCTGTTGGTAGTCGAGTCATTCGGGGTCAAAATTAAGGCTTTTTTTTAATCAAAGTTCTACAGTACCTAAACAAACAAACATAGAGGTATACTATATTAATCAAAGTTGTGTATTTTTACTATTTATACAATTTTGTAATACATGAAAAAGAAATACAACAATTACAAAAAGAGCTAAAATAGAAAAAACTGATCTTACAAATTCATATACAATGAATAAGATTTTTCTCTCTTCGCTTAATAGATAGAAGATTACTGTATTCAACAAAATTTTTTGTAATAATATGTTCTAAAACTTTGCAGAACACATCAATGTGTTATATTGAAACTGAAGAAAAATAATTTTTTTATTTCACTTATAGGGGGATTAATCAAAATTTAAATTGCACCAGACGATAGAACTTTCAATTTCAAGAAATTCTTCCGAAGGTTCCATAAACGTAAAACCAAGTTTTTCCAGTCAAAATTCTAATGCGCATGTCTTTTTGGCTTTGGACCATTGTGCGCACGAGTAACAGAATTACAAAAGTCGGCGCGAGTGTTGGAGGGTTAATATCTTTTGATCGGCAAAACCGATTCTTCTGAAATTTTGCAGATATATTTGTAGCATTAAAATCTCTAATTTGATGCCAAAATAATTCAAACTAGATAAATCATCTTAGATGAAATCGTTATAAATTATTGTAAATTTTAATGTGTTGTATTCAATTGATCAGAACTCTCAAATTAAACGTCCAATCAAAAAACAAATCAATAGTGATCTATTAGGTTATGTTACCTGTCAAATGAGACTAATAGCGTTTAAATCGCTTTAGTCATTTCTAAGAAACAGGCGATAATTATTACCTTGTCAAAACAGGTTTTTTAAGCATAACTTTTAAACTGATTGTTTGTTTTCAATAAAGTTTATCCGAAAAATTTAGTGTTAACAAGAGCTTTCATTCGATACCAAGATCGTAGAAATTGGTCATTTGGGTACGGAGAAAATCGTGTCACGTAATTTTTACTTTTTTACTTATAACTTTTAAACGAAATGTCGTACCTCGAAACAATTCAATAGTGATATACTAGGCAATAATACCTTTCAAACAAAAGTAATAGCGAACAAATCGGTTCAGCCATCTCCGAGAAACAGGCGATAGAAAAGTTGCGCTCCGCACATACATACACACATACACACACACACACACACACACACACAGACATTGCTCAGTTCGTCGAACCCTGTCGATTGGTATATGTGGCTCGGCCCTCCGGGCCTCGGATCAATTTCGTGTTTTTCGACCAATTCCTAAACCTTTGTTATAGTATAACAAAGGTAAAAAGCAAAAAAGTAACTTTGTTCGGGAGCTTACCAATACAGATTCATCCGAGGCTGAAGTTAGAGCGGGCTACTCACAAATACATTTTGTCCGAGGCAAAGTTTGTTGTGGGCTAGATGAGATGTTGGCTACACGAAAAATGTATGTGAATGACATTTGTGACAGCGGGGTGGCTCATACAGATGAAATGAACTCAGCATTGCCAACCTGAAACCAACGCTTCGAGCGAATCAGTTGCGATCGTGTTCGTGCTGTTCTCTACATACTACATTCAGTCATTCTCGAAATAAGTGAATGAAATCCAATGTGAATCGTTCATTCAATTACCCATAAGGTTTCCACAGGAAAAACAAAGTAAATGGTTTTATTTATACGGCATAAAGACAGGAGAGAATAATCTGTACTCTGCTTTTAGAAGCAAAGAAGTGAGTGTGACAATGCTTGGAATATTTAATTTGAGTCATTTGAGTCATTAAGGGGACATGAACGAATAAAAATTTTGAAAAAATCGTTATTTTTTTATTCCAGATTTTGATTCTGCAGTCTTTTCCGCTTATTTTAATACTAAAGTTGTAATGATCCGAGCACGGGAAGTGGCCGAAAAACGATCATACACATAAGCATTCCAGTGCGGCGTGGAACAACTTCGGCGGAATAAAACACCGCTCCTGGAAAACCACGATTTTCAAACTTTATGTACCTTTTTCTCAGAAACTACACAGCTTATTGGAACAAACTTTTTTTTGTTTTGTTGGTAGTAGCTTGGCAAAGACTTCTATAACTTTTGAGGTACAAATGAAACACAGCCAGAGAAAAAAGAAAAAGGAGACAAAATTTTATTTTTTCAGACATCTATTTTTCTTCTTTTTCGTTTTCCTCAACCTGTATTTTGTTTACGAAACTGAAAAATAAAAAAACTACAAGGTATACAGCCCTAAGGGTTGTACGAAAGGGTGACGTAGGACTGTGTCATATAATACTCACTATATTGATAACATGTTTTAATCGATGAAGTATAACTTTATGTCTGATCATTTAATCAAAGACTAATGTAAACTGCATTTCTGGCATATGCATATTTGTGAGTATCATTGTTTGAGTGTTTATTTGTAAAAGAAGAGCGAAATATTCTGATTTAATTCTTTATTGAATCAATGGTGGTTTTGAAAAAAACCGTTTGAAATTGTTTGGTGGCCCTGAAAAGAACTATGTTTGAGCTCCGAAATGGCCATTCTGGAGACAACTCATCAAATGGACTCAAAGTGGATAAAAATCAATCATACAATCAAATCATACATATTGCTGGGGGCTCTAACCAAACATGTTACTGGTCTCATAAGGCTCCACAGGAACCTGTTGCGGAATGGCCATTCCGAGGACATGTCATCAACTGAACTCAAAAAGGATAAATTTCAATTCCTGGAGTGATTTCACGAATTTTGATATACATATTGCTAGGGTTTCTATCCAAACATGTTACTGGTCTCATAGAGCCCCACAGGAACCTGCTCCGGAATGACCATTCCGAAGACAACTCGTTAAATGGACTCAAAATGGATAAACATCAACTCCTGGAGTGAGTTCATGAATTTTGATACCAATATTGTGGGGTTTTATTGACAATTGTACACATTTGTTTTGGATCCGGAACATGGTCCTGGAGATCCGGATTTACGGAAACCAGACGTGGTCCCAGGCTTGGTAAGTCTCATGCTCTAAAAATAGACAAATTTTCCAATCTTTTGACGGTTCAAGATCCAAAATCGGTCAAGAATTGATAAAGTTAGAAGCATTTCATTTCGGTGGGTACCCGGGTACCCATCCGAACACTTATGGGTGTTAAATTTCCCGTACACATAACGGTTAAAAATCAGTACTATAATTACTGTTGCCAATATATAGATGGATGTCGCTATTCGGTCCTTTAGACTCTAGGATGATGGTTGCCTGCTAATACAGGAGTGATAGGAAATACCAAATCACTGTAAAGTAGAAATGGATTAGTTTTATCAAAATACTGACCGTCCGTCAGTGCGATCGTGCGGTAAATAAGTAGACGGCGAACCTAGTGTGCGATTTTATAGTCACTGGCACTGCCGTTGCTACTTGTAAGCTAGTGTAGGTATGGGAGAAACCAGATCGGCTGCTACTGCTGCTCAAATAATTATCCGAATGGAACGTTAATCATTTAGAAAGTGTAGAAAAATCTTTCCATTCTTCAATTACTATAGTTCTTATAAGAACTGTTTAAGACCTCAACGGCCTACTGCTGAATTTGCTGCCCGTCAGTCGATCCGTTTCCATTTGCCTTTAGTGTTGGTTTGTGAAAATTACCGCCAAAATGCCATTGGGTTTGCCTCGAATTGTCATCGAAGATGACATTAATTGCCACAAAAGTCCTTGGATTTGCCTCCAATTGCCGCCAAAATGCTATCGTTTTTACCTCCCAATTGCTATCGGTGTTGCCTCCGATCGCTGGTGTTGCCGCCAAATGCCGTTGCTTTCGCCACCAATAGCCGTCGATGGTAAATACTGACCGTCCGTCAGTACGATTGTGCGATGAATGAGCAGACGGCGAACCAAGAGTACCATTTCATTATAATCACTGGTACTGCCGCTACTGCATGTAAGCTAGTGTAGGTGGTGGGGGAAACCAGATCAACTGCTGCTGCTGCTCGAATGATTATCCGACGCTGAATGAGCAAGCATTTTCCATGGTATAACGCAAAATGGAACGTTAACCATTTAGAAAGTGTAGAAAAATCTTTCCATTCTTCAATTACTATAGTTCTTATAAGAACTGTTTAAGACCACAACGGCCTATTGCTGAATTTGCTGCCCGTCAGTCGATCCGTTTCCATTTGCCTTCAGTGTTGGTTTGCGAAAATTACCGCCAAAATGCCATTGGGTTTGCCTCGAATTGTCATCGAAGATGACATCAATTGCCGCAAAAGTCCTTGGATTTGCCACCAATTGCCGCCAAAATACTATCGTTTTTACCTCCCAATTGCTATCGGTGTTGCCTCCGATCGCTGGTGTTGCCGCCAAATGCCGTTGCTTTCGCCACCAATAGCCGTCGATGATAAATACTGACCGTCCGTCAGTGCGATTGTGCGATGAATGAGCAGACGGCAAACCAAGAGTACCATTTTATAGTCACTGGCACTGCCGCTGCTGCTTGTAAGCTAGTGTAGGTGGTGGAGGAAACCATATCGGCTGCTGCTGCTTAAATGATTGTCCGACACTGATTGAGCAAGCTATCGAACAATTTCGCATGTCTGCGATGGGGATAATGCAAAATGTAACGTAAAGTGCATCGTGTGGGATTCACGTTGGCCATTGCCCGCTGATTCCACTTGTCTTCGGGGTCGGTGTTGCCGTCAATAGCCATCGATGTTGCCAATTGGATTGGAAAAGGGGTGTGGCTTACAAAGTGGTCTCAAAGGTTATTATTTGGATCCAAATCCTTTGGTGTATCTAATTGTCGTCCGTGCCTGTGAAGCTAGGTGATCACAAGGGAAATGTATGGGAAAATTCGACCTTAAAAACTTTACACACATTTTCACTATTTAGCGTATAAAAAATTATTATTAGTATGTTACTATAAAATTGCTGGATATTTTATCTATCCAACGACATATTAACTGTTATGTTTCGTTCAGTAGTATAGTAGCTATTAGCGCTTGAAATATTTCATTCAAACGTTACACTTCTATTTCTCGTTTTTACAAAGTGCTACCCAGTCCCAGTATAGTAAACAAAGACGTAGTCCTACGTCAAAAAAATATATGTATGGTCTGTAATTGTTCAAGCCGTAAAATTCTAAAGTTTGTTTGTTGTAAGAACTTTGCTCAGTGACCATTGGCGTGGGTTGTAAGTCCACCATTTTAGAATTTTCAGCAGGAGACCAACCGAGACGACCCAAGCCGGTAAGAAACAAAGACAAAAAGAATTGTAACAATGTGCCATATTTTCTGCTATGTAACAAGCAGTAAACTGTGAAGGTAAACTAGTTAAACCTTGTCGAAGCAAAAAAACACTGAATCGACGCTGCTAACTTACGTGCCTGTTGCCATTCATGTCAAAAGAGGACATTCGAATGGCACATCATGTATGTATGTATGTATGTATGTATGTATGTATGTATGTATGTATGTATGTATGTATGTATGTATGTATGTATGTATGTATGTATGTATGTATGTATGTATGTATGTATGTATGTATGAATGTATGTATGTATGTATGTATGTATGTATGTTTGTAAGTATGTATGTATGTATGTATGTATGTATGTATGTATGTGTGTATGTATGTATGTATGTATGTATGTATGTATGTATGTATGTATGTATGTATGTATGTATGTATGTATGTATGTATGTATGTATGTATGTATGTATGTATGTATGTATGTATGTATGTATGTATGTATGTATGTATGTATGTATGTATGTATGTATGTATGTATGTATGTATGTATGAAATTAAAGAAAAGAAAAAACTTTTACCGACTAAATTCCACTATTTAATATTCATTCGCGACAGATACGTATACGCTTTGAAATAAGACACTGATGAAGCCTGCACGTCGTAGGCGAACTACGTATCTGTTGCAAATAAATATTAAATAGTGGGATTCAATCGAAAAGTTTTTTCTTTCTTTGATTTAAGAATAAATAAATCCAAAATGACAAGCGCTGGAAATCATGTCGATCATATTTTTCATTCTCAAGCATGTTTATGGCGCAGCTTTTGCACTATTTTTCGACTTCTTCTTGTTTTCTTAACCCTCTAACATTGTAAAAACGATGCGATCAGGCTAATGACTATCTTTTCATGAAAGTACATTCAAAAGAGGCTCAAGTTTTGATTTTTATTCAAAAATAATTATCTGAAGGAGCACCAGCTAAGAAATTTCTCTTTTTCATATCTAATGCTCTAATCAGTTATTTTTTCTAATTCAGATATGTTGCAAAATTGAAGCCAAACAAACTAATAGTAAAATTGTCAGATTAATCATTTTGTTGTAGATATCCTATTTCTTTAAAAGTGAAGTATAATAATAATTTTTCTGAATTCTTGTTTTTCAAAGATGCTAACTTTTGAACGCATCCCGATCAGACAAACATAACAAAATTATAACAAATCATGATATTCTATTATGACGGTATTTCTAACATGATTTACTATAATTTTGGTCTCGTTAGTAGTTAAAATATCAAAAATTCTATCAGAACTTCTTAGCAGCAGTAGCAAAAATGTAACAAAATTTGTTATGTTTTGAACAAAATTATATCAAAATTTGTTATGATATTTGTAACAGGTTTTGTTATAATTTTGTTAAAACATAACAAAAACTTCTTTGTTTTTATCTGCTATATCGACATTTTATTTCGGCTAAATTGCCAAAAATAGAGCAACTATTTATCAGGAACATTCACAAATAGCACAGAAAAAAACTTTCATACATTTTCAAAAATCGTTTCGGCCTTGACCGGGATTGAACTCACGACACATCGCATAGAATGCAACAGTCTTACCTCTGTGCCAGAACTACTCTTGAATGAAAGTAGATTAAATGCTTATATGATTTAGCCGATAGCTCATTCGGCGTTGTCAGTTTTTGCTTCGAGATGTCTATAAATAGATAGTAAGCGTTCAATCCAAAGCCGATATCAAGAAGACGAAGAAATCCAATCCATTTTATCAGTGTTGCGCCACTTTAAGAATGTTGCATGAATTGCCATCAAATATGTTCGGTGTTAAATCAGACCAAGTCGCAAATTGAAAAAAATGAGTTAATGACAGCTAGCGATCAACAATTTTCTAAGCTGCATTTTACTTTAATCAGACTATCATAAATGTTGCAAACAGCCATAGTTATCAGATGATTTCGAACCATTGATGGGTATTAACCATACAGACTTAAAGACGACCACATATGATCGGTGTTATGTCAGACCGAACCAACTGACAAAACTCTGATTTCGAGAAAAACGAGTTCAAAGTTTGCTGCTGCTGTGTAGTTTAAAGCTATCAATCATTCGAAATCATTTCATAACTTTGGCTGTTTGCAACGTAATGTAATGTAATTTGATTAGAGTACAATGCAGCTTAGGAAATTCTCAACCGTTTTCTGTCATTAACTTATTTTTTTAAATTTTGCGGCTTGGTCCGGTCTGATTTAACACTGACCATATAAGAAAATAATGCAATGACTCCTATGTTTTAGTTTTCGAGTCTGTAGACTTTTCTGCTCATTTTAGCAGGATTTAACCACAGAAAAGATTAAAAACAACCATGAACTTAATTATTTAAATGATGTGTACGGTTGAAAGCCCAATAAATAAATAAATAAAAAAATATATAAATGATGTGTAGAAGAAACTATTTCTCAGTAATTATGCGACCTATTTAGACATTTTTTTTTGTTTTGTTGGTAAAGGTTTGGAGAAAATTTTAACTACTTTTGAACTTTGTAAACATACATATAGCGAGATTATAAAAGATAAGTGTTGCGGCACAAAGCCGCAATATGACCGCGTTGATCTTCACATCTAGCAGAACAACAATCAGTGTACTCGGTCGAAGATGAGACAAAGCGCTATTGTTGTTCTGGCTAGATGTAGGAACAATAAGCTATTATCAAACGATGTACCTATAAATAGGGTAATAAACGTGATACTTGTAGTTCAGTCCGTTCGCAGCCACCGCCGCTGGCGGTGGTGTGCATATCGCAACACTTGTTATACATATATTGCTGGTGAATATCACAGTCCCGTTGGTAACCGGCCCCCCTTACGACGATCACGGAACATTGGTGCCGTGACCAGGATTTGTCCTGGCACTAACAACGTTTTACCAACGGGACTTCAGTTTTATCGATCGTGTTATCGGTTCGCGGCAACACGTGATATTTTCGGTAGTGGAATAGTGACTAGAACAGTAACAGTTTACTCACGGGACATCAAATCCATCGACCGTGTTGCTGCATTGCTACTAGAGTGTATTACATTTGGCATCCACGTAGTGGGACGATGCTGCTGAACCTTGCTGTGCTCGTCGTACCAGAGGAAGTACGGCTATCGATAGTCGAAATAGGATTTCATTCACTACGCTTCAGCTAGGCCGGTGTGGGTGACTTCGCAGCCGCTTAGCAACAAATCCCCGAGCGGAGCTTTGCCGGTGTGGGCGAATCACAGCCGCTTAGTAAAATACATTCAGCTTCTGAATCCCCGGTTTTGGATTCAGCTAGTAGTAGGAGGGTTGTACAGCACCGAAGCTTGCAGCATCCGAGGGTGTATTCCTATCAGCAAGTGCTTGGTTGCGGTTAGAAGTTTCGTCTGGGTCGTTTGCCAGAAGGAAGCTAACTCGCTGACTCTTGTCGTTCATCCATTTCGTTTCATCGGTACATCGTAATGAGAATTCATGTGTGATAATCCGGCCACCAAGTGCTAATTTGTGTGGACACCAGATCCAGTTGTAACCTTCGGCCACTCTGCGCCAACTTGTGAGGACGCTAGGTCCAATCGTTATAATCCGGCCAATCAGCGCCAATTTGTGAGGACGCCAGGTCCAGTTGTAATAATCCGGCCACGCAGCGCCATTTTGTGAGGACGCCAGGTCCAGTTGTGATAACCCGGCCACCCAGCGCCAATTCGTTTTTGATGATCCAGGCTCCATGTTGGGAAGACACCAGGTCCAGATACGTTATACCGGCCACTCTGCGCCAGTTCAAGTGATAGACTGAGAGACTTCGACAACACCTCACGAGTTAAATTTTTGCCTTCCTGCTAAGCCCTAGAATCATTCTCGTTTTGTACATCGCAGTGTAAAACCTTCGGTTTTGGTGCGGGAGTATGTTGCGGCACAAAGCCGCAATATGACCGCGTTGACCTTCACATCTAGCAGAACAACAATCAGTGTACTCGGTCGAAGATGAGACAAAGCGGTATTGTTGTTCTGGCTAAATGTAGGAACAATAAGCTATTATCAAACGATGTACCTATAAATAGGGTAATAAACGTGAGACTTGTAGTTCAGTCCGTTCGCAGCCACCGCCGCTGGCTCTGTAATAAAATTATAACAAATTTTGATATAAGAACAAAACTTGTAATAATTCTGCTAGCGCCATTATTTTGTCTGATCAAAAATATCACAAATTCTGTTATTTCTATCTAATTGAGATATTTTTTGTTATGTTTGTTATAATCATTTACTCGGGATGGTATTAATATCAAAACATCAAAACATCTGCTATGAACACATATTTCATATTGTCAATTCAAAACAAAACAGTCTAAGTTAGTTAGATACTGATGAAGGTCACACGTCGAGACCGAAATACGTATTTATCAATAAAACACAGTAGTAGAATTAAAGGATATAAATAACTTTGTTTTTCTTCTTTTTTATCAATTCAAAACAAGTTTCGTATGTGGCTCTGAAGCCCGAAAGTTAAGGCCGTCTGTAGACCCGTTAGAGGGTTAATTTCTAATTTTCTATATATATATATATATATATATATATATATATATATATATATATATATATATATATATATATATTCATTCAAGTCTGCAAAAATTATCTTTTGTGTTAACATTATTTTTCTGTTCTGTTCAGATGTTTCTGAGAAATTAAATGATTATTGTGTCAGTAAAAAGGCTAGGTCACGCTGCGAGGTGGATTAATTCGGGTTTTTTTTCGAATGATCATGTTCAAGGAGCCGTAAGGGAGGGGGGAAGAGGTACCCATATGTAAACAAAATTGTAAATATTATTATAAAATACAATGTTTACAATGCAAAAAACCCGAATCGATTCGCCTTTCGCGTTATCGAGAAAAAAAATATTTGAAATAAGGCCAACAATATGGTGTAAAAAGTATTTACTATGCCCCCTTAATGCGAGAACCTCTCTTCGAGTTGGTGCGAAATCTGTCTTCCAAAAAGTGGCTCCCAAATCCCAGACGTTTACAAATTTAGCGATCTACAACCAATTAAATGTTGCCAAATGTCAGTATCAATTCAGTATATAATATACAGTATATATAATAACCGATATTTTAAGAGAAGCATAAAAAGTCTCGTTGGTGCCAGTTAGTTGCCGCTGCCTAATAATTGGTAAACTGATATTGAATTAGTTTTATTGAATTCTAGTGTCATTTGCGGTGTTCCATTTGACTACTTCCAAATCGGTTCAATGGTTGTTGAGTAAATCGATGATGAAATGGATGAAAATAGGTGACCTAGATGCATCGTGGAATGAATATACCAAAGTCAAGTTTTTCACTGCGCAGAAATGATCCCCTTTACGATGATGGTGTTTTTTTCGCTTAAGCTTATGCTATTGATAAAATATAGACTTTTTTACATCATTTCAAGTATCCATATATCCGGGTGATGCAAAATTACGATTACGTTTGATTATGTTTACGTAAAAATATAGTACCTTACAGAAGTTGCAGAAAATACTGAGTAATTTTTCTCATTGCAGTACATTGATTGATCGAATATTCGACGAAATTCGAGCAACCGGGATACCCGCGCATAGTGATAGAGGGAATAAATAAAAAAATTAGTGCAAGATAAAAATTAAAAAAAAAGTGAACATGTGTGTGTATAAAAGTCGCCATGTTTCATCGTTTATATATTTACTTATTATGTAAAACGATGCTGACAGTTAACAGCTTCATGATGTACTTTATGCCTTTGATGGGTTGGATTACTTATAGTTTTAACCAAAATTGTAAAAACATGCATCCCAAGTTGGTAAATTGGTCTTGTTTCTCTAGAGCCGGGAATTACTTGAAAGAATTATTTTAATGTTGAACTGATCTGAATATAATGGAAAAAAAATCTTAAATAATATTAAAAGACTGGTATGCCAATGGAATATTGCTGACGTCAGCTTCAACCATTAACGCAACAAAAATGCAAAATTCGCAATGCCATTGAATTTCTGGTATATCTTTACCTCATCAATACCGCTCTCAGTTTACTGGATATTTAATGCATGTGGGTAGAATGTAGGAAAAGACAATGTCAGAGACACGACTTTTTCATCTCGATAAATAAATACGTTTAACATTGAAATATTAATGATTCTCGCTGAAAATACTATTCTCATGATAATTCTATCTATATTACAATCTTAACTATTAGTTTGACAAAAGAATCAAATATCAGGTGTCAATCTCATTTTCTTGAGTTTTCTGGCGTGATATGGAGTAGTTTTTATGGCAAAGAAAGACTGCTCTTAGTAAGACGTTTTTTTTATTAAAGACCATAAACTTACCTTTATATCGTTATATCGTTCAGTATGAAGGCTTTTGCACCACCTACACAGCTTAAGATATTTAATTATTCAGCCTCCGCACTAAAGTTGCTATAATAATCGTGTCAGCAACTCTACACTACATACAAGCACTAACGCAAAAAATTGCAACGCACAAATACTTCTATATCACTGGCTTAAACGTAATGTTACTCAAAACTGAAAAAATGGATTTTTCTATTGATATCCATACTTTCTGTTTCTTTAGTTTCATTAGTTAAACATTGAATGTCTTCCAGATTTTCTTTCACTGTTAAAAATCTGTATCCCACAAAACTGAATGAAAAAAGTTGAACATATTCCGATTAGGTTCGCACTACTCGATGACCTGAGTCCAACTGGATTACATTTCCAACCAGATTGAGTGTTACTAGCTCTCCCTCTCTTTCTCATCGGGTAAGTCTGATTAGATCACAAGTAATTCATTTGAATTCTTATTCATCAGCGAAAAAGAATGCAATTTGGATAGGTGCTACAAACACATTAACATTCTAAATATATCACAGAAAATAAACCAGAACTGAAATGATAAAAATTCGCCATATCGATTTGTTGATAGCTACGTAGTTGACCAAAAAAATCATTCACTATGATAAAATAAAAGTTTTAAATTAATTGAATTTAACGCGTTCGGAATTTGGATCAGAAAGGATCACAATCGCATTGAAAGAGACTTCAATGCTGGCATATGAGAGGCGACTGAATACGATTTAGTTCATTCGTATACGGATACGGGTCGTAAGCATACGAATCAGTTTATCGGAACTCAAACTAATACAACGACACGTAACGCATATTCCAGTTGTCTATACCATATGGTAGACTAGGGCATGTTAACCAGTAGTGGACTCTCCCTGTAATGAATCTTGGGTACACCTTAGATATTTATTTATATTTATTTATACCGTGTATCTCAAATTATAGCTTGGTTCTACCCATGCACTAGAGATGGTCGGGTATGAAAATTTGAATACCCGAACCCGACCCGTACCCGATCAAGAAAAAAATTAAAAACCCGTACCCGACCCGAACCCGCAAGTTTATTATTTCTGATACCTGAACCCGACCGCAACCCGACGGGTACGGGACGGGCCCGGGTATCCGACCATCTTTAGTGTTAAATGTGGTCAATAGAAATACCCGACCCGACCCGTACCCGGTTTCAAAAACAAAAATTGAGTACCCGTACCCGACCCGAACCCGCAAATTACTTTTTTTCGATATCCGAACCCGACCCTAACCCGGCGGGTACGGGTACGGGTGCGGGTTTCGGGCAAATTTTCCGCTACCCGACCATCTCTACCATGCACCTTCCAGCATTGGATAAAAGGTAGGCGTCACAACGACAACTTGTTAAGCATAGCTACCAAGGGACTGGCAACCCTATCCCTACTCAATGTGTTTGACAGTAGCCAACATCTACTGCCGGCGTGGGTATTATTTGAAAAAATCTGGCTAAGATTTGAAAATACTACCCATCTGCCAGCGTACCGGCTTTGCAGAGTGAAACGAACAGAACGTATAGCGGTGGCATGCTATTTCATTTTCGCAAATGGTTAGATGTTGACTGTAAAAACTTGGCTGCCTAGCAGGACCGTGGTAGCTACCTATTACTCCCCCCGTTCCTTTCCACTCTTTCCCCTCCATTCCCAAAAAATTCTTCTTCATTACTTTCCCTTACCGTCCCTTCATCAATTGTTGATCCATCGTTTCAAAAAATATTAACCGTTAATTAGCTTACACTTCTTCTTTTTGATTATTTTCAAGAAATGAATTACCATTACCCGCAATGCAAACAACGCAAAAATAGTCATCATTAATGGGCATTCAAACACACTTGAATTTCTATAATGGACCTGGACGTTATCCTATTATAAACCCGAAAAAGTCCATAGGATAAGGGACATTCCAATATGGTTTTAGAAAACATGTAAAATATAAAGATTTTAGAAATGAGATGATATATTTTTTAGTTTGATCAAATTACTGATGTTGTAAGAGTCACGATGACAAATATTTGGATGTCTAGATATTTTGTATTACTAGTTATAAAAATCTATTGAAGAAGAGAACTCAAACGCAAAAGTGTCTACTGTTGGTTATTATACCCTACGCAATCTCAATCGAAAATTCATTTTGCTCAAATACATGAACATATAAAAAAATCGACCATCGGTAAGTAATAAATGTTACCCATCGTATTGTCATAAAATATATCCGCGCTGCCTACAGTGTCTATAAACTACAGTGTCCAAATATTTGTTGAGTTCGTTGACGCTTCTAGAGAAAATAGACTCTGTAGTGCTTCCTCATCATAGGAATGATTTTTCTTATATGAACAAATGAAATATAACTTTGACGGCAAGACACTATTTTATTATTCGGTTTGACTTCAGTTATTGTCAATATATTGTCAATAGTTATTATTGTCAATAAATCAGATAATCTTAAACGGAGGTTTACTTAGAATAGGTATCAAATTTATTGAATATAATTGCGATTGTTGATGAGATCGATAAATCTAACGCTAACGCTTGAGCACTTCAAGCTTCAAGTATAAATGACGGTTGTTAGCTTTTGTATTGCTGTTGCAGTTGAAAACCGTAATACTTGACGTGCGACATTCGGTTTTATTCTTGTTATGTGTGTCGCAACTACGTCGCACGTGGTGCGCTTTGATCGCACATTAATGCGCTATACAGCGCACCACGTGCGACATAGTTGCGACACACACAACTAGAAAAAAACCGAATGTCGCACGTCGATTATTACGGTTTTCAACCGCAACAACAATATGTGGCTGAAGATGTTCATTCTTTATGAACTTACAACAAGCTCTTACTCTGCCTTCACATTATCACATTCACATTCAAAATTGAATACAATAATACCTATAATTTAATTTTTGCAATAAAGCTGCTGTTCTTTTCAAAGGCTTAGCCAAATTCCAATATTGTCGAAGAAACCCTAAAATCTGGGATGTGGTATGTTTTAAGCGACAGTTTTAACTTAACAAATAAGCTGAAGAGAGAGGGAGATGATTCATTAAGGATGAGAACAATTCGTTTCTCCATTTTCTTGGTCTCTTTTTCACAGGGAATAGTTGAAACGTCATTGTAGAAAAGCTTAAATACCTATCGTAGGAAAAATGAAAGAACCCATCTTCATGAGTAAACTTGTCAAGCTTAATTCAACTTGATGAGCTTTTGCGTTTTTAAGCGAGATGTTAACACAGTAGAGTAAGAAGGGGCAAAAGTGCAATTCAATGGTTTATCAATGATTTACATTGGCATGGATGGGTGACTACTTTGACAGCTTAAATGTATTGTAAACAGTTGCTGAGTTATGTGTAAATTTTATTTTAGAGCGATTTTGATGTAATATTTCGTCATTCGGCAAATACAGTGGACTCTCGGAAAAGTTAATCGATTGGGGAATGGGTCGATTAACTTTTCCGAAATATTAACTTTTCCGAGTAGTCCTAAAAATCATTGAAAATGATTTCAAAACAAAAGCGAAGAATGCATTCCGAGATATAGGATACACATTTTTATGTATCTGGAAATTGTAATGGAATGAAATATGAAGCAAGATCTTTATGAAATAATACTTAGTTCCTTTCAGTAAGTTTAAAATAGTCGGTTACGGTCGGCTTTGATTAAAAATAAGCGTTTTTAGTTTCTTGCTCTTCCTTCTTTTGCATTTGAAATTCAATCTGTGTTTGCGCTTTTCCAGTATGTGTAACTCTTTCTCCATTTACTTTAAATCTACTCCCCCGACAGGTTCCCGGTAACTCATTGGGTGGACGCAACCTATTGCACTCATTGTTCTTGCCCGGCTAAGCAAATGTAATAGTCTTTAAGATTCACGTACAGCCAATGGAAGTATATTAAACAGCGCTTGTACTTTTACATCTATTCTCACATTTTTATCAGCTTAGCCTATGCCTACCTAAGTTGCCCTATCTCCTCACGCTTCATGTTCACTTGGTTAGGAATTTGTTCTTCCGTTTACGTTCGAATGCGCCTTCATCAGATAGCGCTATGTGCGCTTCACTCGGCTCGCTCACTTGTATCGGTTCACACGACTGTGGTTACTTCAGCAATCCCTTTGCCTTCTCACTCGGATTCGATCCGTCCTGCTGGGACGATTATTAAACAGATGCCACTTCAGCACTCAGTGCCTACTCACTCGGATTCGATCCGTCCTGCTGGGACGAGGTGTATACGGAACACACTTCGGCACTACGTGCCTACTCCTGCGGATACTATCCGTCCTGCTGGGACGCTTAACGAGGTTAGGAATTTGATAACTGCATCACACGTGGTACCGCGACTTCAGGTCTCCTTAAAACACCCTAAAATAAGTAACATTAATATCTTAAATGCCATCAAGCGATAAGTGCCTACCTCAGCCGAGGGTGGTATTATCTGCCAAGGATGTATATCGGCGCCTCATCAGCACGTGGCTCTTCCCGTGGAAAGTCCGGTGAGTTCTACCAGGTTAAGTGCGTGCTGTGCGGGTAATTTTTATATTAGACGCGATTCACTTATGTTTTTGACTTTTAATTATTACCTACACGTGCTTGCCTTGCTAGCCTTTTGTCTTGGTGCTTGTTCAGCCAGATATCGTCACCAACGTTTCGTGTCCGGCTTTGTCGCAGTTTTCCAACGATAGCCGTATCACTTAATTATCTGGAGAACGAATTCCGTTAATCAGTGCTTTATGCGATGAAATAATATAATTACCTCCACTATGGTGTTCTGTGCTACAGCACGTGAAGATCAGGAACGAGATCGCCTGTTCTCGTTTATTCGACTGAACACTGGGAGACTAACTGCGAAACCCAGGTCTCCTATATTCTAATACAGTGGTATCTGATCTGCTTGAGCGAGCGAGTGAGCGGAAATGTGACATTGTCAAATGACAATTGGTACGCTTTTGCGCTAAGTTTGCGTTTCGTGTAATGGCTCTGTAGCCATAATAATTTAGGGTGCAACCACCTATTGTTGTCTCCGGTTTACGCCTAATTTTGTTCATTGTAACATATGTTATCAAAAATTCTGAAGTGAGTATGTGCCCGTATTGAACTATTGTTGCAACTGTCCGAGACAACAGCTGAGTTCAATCCCAGTTATGATGCGACTCTGCATGAAAATGTGGAAAGGTGACAATAAACCGAAAAATGGGAAATAAAGATAGAAGGTAAACACACGTGTGTGAAGAAACGCTTGGACAACCAATAAATTCAAACCCTCAGAAAAGTAAAGACAAAAATTAACTTTTTAGAGTGTTGCATGAGAGCTGATATACGCTTAACTTTTCTGAACAATCAACTTTTCAGAGAATTAATTTTTCCGAGAGTCCACTGCACTATGAGATATCAGGCGGACAAAAATCAGAAAACTGACTTTCACTAATCCGCTTAATAAAATTTTCTATTGATAGTAAACACTTCAATTAAGAAAAATCCAAAATAGCACTCTCAATTGGATGTTGTTCCTGAGATAGAGGCTGTCAAAGTTGAAAAGCGATAGGATTTATATGCTTTTTGCCTTGAAAACACGTTTAGTTTCAAAGCAATTTTTGAACACTATTTTCAAAATTAAATCTTATGTATTATATATCATTAGAAAGGTAATAAAATGAGCTTTCCGGAAAACAGATGGTTTAGGCAGCTAGAGGAATAAAAATAATAATAAAAAGCATGAGAAGAGGAAAAACATGAAAAAATAAGAGTATTTTCTCTTTTGTTAGACGAGAACTTTTTTTCTCCAGATATCTCCAGGTTAATTTGTTCTTCTGGGTAAAATCTCAGGTATATACTAGCGAATTATGAAAGAATTACGTGCCACCATGCGCCACTCTGCGAAATATAGTGTTTTGAAAATTTCTAGTCACTATGGGAGATTTCAAGACTAAATATATTTCCAGCGAATAACACACACACACACACACACACACACACACACACACACACACACACACACACACACACACACACACACACACACACACACACACACACACACACACACACACACACACACACACACACACACACACACACACACACACACACACACACACACACACACACACACACACACACACACACACACACACACACACACACACACACACACACACACACACACACACACACACACACACACACACACACACACACACACACACACACACACACACACACACACACACACACACACGCCATTCAGCTAACTGAGCAACGTGAAATTATGTCAACAGAAGAAGCATTTAGTGTAATCATATTTAGAAGCTGGGTTAAGCAGATTTACTGGCTTTAGTTTTCAGAAGGTAGCATAATACATTCAATAGGGTTGATTATGCGACCTTTTGAAATCTTCAGCCAGATTTCAATATGAAGTAATTTATAGGAAGTCACCATCGAGATTTCCTGCTTACGACATTATTGGAACTATGAAGAAAACATGCGCCCCTCCTGCTAAGTTTATCGAAGAAACGTCTTCAAAAATTTAAAATTGCAGTCCATATTGAGTGGGTTGAAAGTCCTAAGGCCTATTTCAAGATAAGTTCTAAATCTACTGAACTTATGGACCAATTTCGGTAAATCGACGATAGTATCTTGCAAATGAAACATATTGTGTAAAATTTGTTTGCGTCATCTCCGAGAAAACGTTAGTAGACAATTTATTACATAAACACATATATAAAAACACATAAAGCCTAGGTGCTACATTCCGTTATCGAAACTTGACATTCTGTTTTTATACGACAGACTTCGCAGCCAGCTGTTAGAGTACAAGACAATTGCAGGGCCAGTTGCTACGATCCTATTGATTCTAACAGCCTCTCGCAGCCGGGATTCGAACATACGACGTTTGGCTTATTAGGCCAGCGTCATGCCTCGAAGCCAACTGGGAGGCACAAACACAGAAACACATACGTGTATATATAAATTCATACATACATACATACATACATACTTACATACATACAGTCAGACATTTGTCGATCTCATCGACCTGAGTTAAAGAGTGAATAACACTCGGCCCTTTGGGCTTTGCTAAAAAGTCAGGTCTTCTACCGTGCGGCACTTTTTAAATTTTTCTTCTGTTCTGGCTTCCTTTAATGATTTGTTGATGGGTTTTAACTTAAAACCTAATTTCTTTAAGTTTGGCCATTGGTAAAAAAAATAATTGAGCTGAAAGGCCGATTTTGAAATTTTAAGCAATAAGGGACTTTTAACATTTTATGATCGCCATCTTGTCCAATATAAATAAACATCTGCACATTTGAAGACAGGATTTACAAACTTAATGCAAAAAACAGATCGAAAATTGGTTAAGAATTGATCCTAAAATGGTGATTTTACCAAGTCATGTACTAGTTTTCCACATATGGAAAAGGCAAAAAGTTAAATTCTTTTCAAAATATGTTCGTGAAATGTTTGTAAATGTACTCTACCAACATATTTTAGTCATATCAACTAGGAAAACATCAAAAATCCTAAAAAAATTCAAAAATATTTTTGTCCGCCTGCTTGTATGGAAATCCCCCATAGTGCACTGTACGATAACAACAAGAAGCTATTGCTTGTTGTAATATTGTTCCAACATTTTACATCGCTCACATATCTTTTTAAAAATGCGGTGAGAAGAATTTATAAAATACTAGCTGACCCGACAAACTTCGTATTGCCACAAATTAACCTGTGTTGTACATAAATCATCAATCTCGGATAATCTTTGTCACAATCTCGAGTTTTGCAAGTTTCTGAGGAGTTCAACCTTAGATGATTCATTTTGGCAGTTACGTAACTATGAAAGCATCCCAGGTAACCAATAAGCATCACCAATGCTATTCAAATGTAGGCCAATAAGCATTTAAGTCGCCTTAAATGCTACTTTCCACTCTTTCCCCTCCATTCCCAAAAAATTCTTCTTCATTACTTTCTATTACCGTCCCTTCATCAATTGTAGAACCATCGTTTCAAAAAATGTTAACCGTTAATTAGCTTACACTTCTTCTTTTTGATGATTTTCAATAAATGAATTACCGTTACCCGCAATGCAAACAACGCAAAAATAGTCATCATTAATGGGCATTCAAACACACTTGAATTTCTATAATAGACCTGGACGTTATCCTATTGTAAACCCGAAAAAGTCCATAGGATAAGGGACATTCCAATATGGTTTTAGAAAACATGTAAAATATAAAGATTTTCGAAATGAGATGATATATTTTGACGTAGGACTACGTCTTACGGCAAGTTTTGAGATAGGGTGTCATTCCAAAAAATCAAAAATGCGAGCGTCACGAAAAATGAAAGATTTGGAGCGCCAATAGCTCAGCGGTTTTCCGATCGATTTTCAATATTCTTACACCAATCGATTGGAAAATCTTCTAAGAATTGACCCAAATGAAGAAAAGTGTGGATTCTTGATGTTGAACTATTGAAAATAATGAAAATAATGTTCTACCAGAATTCTCGCTTTGTGATTGGTTGTTGGAAATGACGTCATCAAAGTAGAAACGCGTTTTCACGCTTCGGTTTATAATACAGTCAACTTTCAATAGATTTCCAAGATATTTACACCAATTGATCGGAAAATCGATTGAAAATATTGAAAATATAGAAAACTAATGATTTTGTTTTTGAAATTGAAATTGAAAAATTTTTGTTTTAGAATTGATTTTGAAAATTTGAATTATTTTCATATTTTTGCCTTCCCTCGTCAGTACTTCCCTAGCACGGATGACAGAAATATATACGATATAAGCTATGGGTTAAGCTTCCTTATGATTGTATTTAATTTACGCCCTATAGAATCCGATCGAAAATTGTTGAGCTTCAGCTGTTGCTGCTTCCCACGGATAAGGCAACGAAGACATGCAAATTCACCAAGCGAGGTGTTGGAGCTGGAGCACTCGTTTCGTCTGACCAAAACGACCAGAAGCATCCCACGTCACTTGCAGCTGGCCACTTGGAGTGGTATTTCATCGTGATTCAGGACCATACACGAACGGCTTCGTTAATCGCATAGCTGCTGAAGCTTTCCGGCTGGTCCGTTGCAACAAGCCGTACCTGGTTAGCGGTTATCTGTACTCCAATTTACCGAACAGAGAATTACGTTAAGTGCGTTAGTGCAAGTTTATTGCAAGCTGGAGTTATGATAATCAAACAATCGGTCCTTTCAAGGGCCACAGAACGATTGAAGAGTTTATTATATTTTCTTGCCCAGTTAATACCATAATAACACAGGCAACGAGGGAAAAGTTGAATTTTTCGCCATTGCGGACGACCAACAAATGACGGAAATAAGTTTTCTGGTTACGGGCAACATTTTCTGCGACTTCCAAAACGTCTGCAGGTTGTAAATGCTTTATCAGTGTTCTTTTGTAAGCCGCAGAAAAGTTGCGCAAAATTTCAACTTCTTGAAAACTCGCACGTACTGTCTACCGATTACCAGAGGAAAAGCACTATTCAACATAGAAACAGATCATGAATTTTGTTTACTGTTTGGTTTAGTTACTAACTTGGTTTCGTTTTAATAAAATATATTCAATCAATTCATGGATACAACTCCAAAATCGGTTGAGGATTGAATGTGTATACAATGAATATGTATACAATGTCTTCATATTTTATCTCACTGTGCTTGTGGGACACCAGAGGAATGCTCCATAAAGTAATTGAATAAGAAATTTTAGGTATTAAAAGAAAAATTCGCCAAATTTCTTTAATTTCTATCAAATTTGCGCATGCTTTGTGTCTCTTCATTACGCAATTCATTCGGTAAGCGTATTATCAGTCAAAAGGCCTGTTTTGTAAGAAGAATAAGTACATGCTAGATCTGGATTAGGTTTGCCTGTGATAATTTCCGGAGGGTTATCCATCGAAAGGATTCAGTAATGGACCGAGAGAGAAGCATGCGCAGGAAAACGAAGGAAAGTGTTCAATATCTCACCTCTCTCTCTCTCTCTCTCTCTCTCTCTCTCTCTCTCTCTCTCTCTCTCTCTCTATATATATATATATATATATATATATATATATATATATATATATATATATATATATATATATCTATAAAGAAGGATTTCTGTCTGTCTGTCTGTCTGTCCTGTGTTCCTTATAAAATCAAAAACTACTGAACCAATCGGCGTGAAAATTTGCATGTAGAGGTTTTTGGGGCCAGGAAAGGTTTTAGTGATGGTTAGAGACCCCTCCCCCCACTAAGAGGGGGGCTCCCATACAAATGAAACACAAATTTCTGCATAACTCGAGAACTAATCAAGCAAATAGAACCAAATTTGGCATGTGGGTGTTTTCGGTGACAAGAATTTATTCTAGGGTAATTTGAGACCCCTCCCCTCTTTATAAGGGGAATTATAACTCCTCTCCCCTTTAAGAAGGGGGGTTTCCATACAAATTTCCTCATAACTCGAGAACTAATCAAGCAAATGGAACCAAATTTGGCATGTGAAAGTTTTCGAGGGCAAGAAAATTTTCTATGTTGAATTAGGACCCCTCCTCACTTTAAGAGGAGGGGCTCCTGTACAAATGAAATACCAATTTCCTCATAACTCGAGAACTAATCAAGCAAATGGAACCAAATTTGGCATGTGTGTGTTTTTGGAGACAAAATTTTTTTCTATGATGAATTGGGACCTCTCCCCACTTTAAGTGGGGGGGGCTCCTATACAAACGAAATACAAATTTCCTTATAACTCGAGAGCTAATCCAGCAAATGGAACCAAATTTGGCATGTAGGTGTTTTTGGAGGCAAGAATTTTTTCTATGATGAATAAGAACCTCTCCCCACTTTAGGAGGGGGGGCTCCTTTACAAATGAAATACAAATTTCCTCATAACTCGAGAACTAATCAAGCAAATAGAACCAAATTTGGCATGTGGGTGTTTTCGGTGACAAGAATTTATTCTATGGTAAATTGAGACCCCTCCCTCTTTATAAGGGGAATTGTCTCTCCTCTCCCCTTTAAGAGGGGGGGCTTCCATACAAATTTCCTCATAACTCGAGAACTAATCAAGCAAATGGAACCAAATTTGGCATGTGAAGGTTTTCGAGGGCAGGAAAATTTTCTACGGTGAATTAGGACCCCTCCCCAATCTAAGAGGGGGGGGGGGCTCCTGTACAAATGAAATACAAATTTCCTTCTAACTCGAGAACTAATCAAGCAAATAGAACAACATTTGGCATGTGGGTGTTTTTTTTGGTGACAAGATTTTATTCTATGGTGAATTGAGACCCCTCCCCTCTTTATAAGAGGAATTATAACTCCTCTCCCCTTTAAGAGGGGGGGCTTCCATACAAATTTCCTCATAACTCGAGAACTAATCAAGCAAATGCAACCAAATTTGGCATGTGAAGGTTTTCGAGAGCAAGAAAATTTTCTATGGTGAATTAGGACCCCTCCCCACTTTAAGAGGAGGGGCTCCTGTACAAATGAAATACAAATTTCCTCATAACTCGAGAACTAATCAAGCGAATTGAACCAAATTTGGCATATGTGTGTTTTTGGAGACAATTTTTTTTTTTCAATGATGAATTGGGACCCCTCCCCACTTTAGGAGGGGGGGTCCTATACAAACGAAATACAAATTTCCTCATAACTCGAGAACTAATCAAGCAAATGGAACCAAATTTGGCATGTGTGTGTTTTTGGAGACAAAATTTTTTTCTATGATGAATTGGGACCTCTCCCCACTTTAAGTGGGGGGGGCTCCTATACAAACGAAATACAAATTTCCTTATAACTCGAGAGCTAATCCAGCAAATGGAACCAAATTTGGCATGTAGGTGTTTTTGGAGGCAAGAATTTTTTCTATGATGAATAAGAACCTCTCCCCACTTTAGGAGGGGGGGCTCCTTTACAAATGAAATACAAATTTCCTCATAACTCGAGAACTAATCAAGCAAATAGAACCAAATTTGGCATGTGGGTGTTTTCGGTGACAAGAATTTATTCTATGGTAAATTGAGACCCCTCCCTCTTTATAAGGGGAATTGTCTCTCCTCTCCCCTTTAAGAGGGGGGGCTTCCATACAAATTTCCTCATAACTCGAGAACTAATCAAGCAAATGGAACCAAATTTGGCATGTGAAGGTTTTCGAGGGCAGGAAAATTTTCTACGGTGAATTAGGACCCCTCCCCAATCTAAGAGGGGGGGGGGGGGCTCCTGTACAAATGAAATACAAATTTCCTTCTAACTCGAGAACTAATCAAGCAAATAGAACAACATTTGGCATGTGGGTGTTTTTTTTGGTGACAAGATTTTATTCTATGGTGAATTGAGACCCCTCCCCTCTTTATAAGAGGAATTATAACTCCTCTCCCCTTTAAGAGGGGGGGCTTCCATACAAATTTCCTCATAACTCGAGAACTAATCAAGCAAATGCAACCAAATTTGGCATGTGAAGGTTTTCGAGAGCAAGAAAATTTTCTATGGTGAATTAGGACCCCTCCCCACTTTAAGAGGAGGGGCTCCTGTACAAATGAAATACAAATTTCCTCATAACTCGAGAACTAATCAAGCGAATTGAACCAAATTTGGCATATGTGTGTTTTTGGAGACAATTTTTTTTTTTTCAATGATGAATTGGGACCCCTCCCCACTTTAGGAGGGGGGGTCCTATACAAACGAAATACAAATTTCCTCATAACTCGAGAACTAATCAAGCAAATGGAACCAAATTTGGCGTGTAGGTGTTTAAGGAGGCAAGAATTTTTTCTGTGATGAATTAGGACCTCTTCCCACATTAGGAGGGGGGGCTCCAATACAAATGAAATACAAATTTCCCCATAACTCGAGAACTAATCAAGCAAATAGAACCAAATTCGGCATGTGGAGGTTTTTGGAGGCAAAAATATTTTCTACGGTGAATTAGGATCCTTCCACACTTCAAGAGGGGAGCTTCTACACAAATGAAATACAAATTTCCTCATAATTCGAGAACTAATCAAGCAAATGGAACCATATTTGGCATGTGGGTGTTTTTGGAGGCAACCATTTTTCCCATTATGAATTAGGACTTCTTACCTTTTTAGGAGGGGGGGGGGGGCTCCCATTCAAACGAAATACAAATTTGCTCATAACTTTAGAACTAATCAAGCAAATGGAACCAAATTTGGCATGTGAGAGTTTTAGATGGCAGAATTTTTTTTCTGTGGTGTATTACGACCCCTTTCCCTTTTAAGAGGGTGGGCTCCCATACAAATGAAATACAAATTTCCTTATAATTTGAGTACTAATCAAGCAAATGGAACCAAATTTAGCATGTAGGAGATTTTTGAGTCTTGAATTTATTTTATGATAGTTAGAGACCTCTCACCCCTGTGGTAGGGGGGTATGGACTCTCATACAAATAAAACAGAAATTTTTGCGAAACTCAAAAACTAATCCAACTCGAGAAATTCGAGACTCTTCCATAAAACATTAATCAATAACAAGACCACAAAAACTATCTATAGTAACACTAGATCATTCAGGACGAGCCGGTCGCGAGTGTTGCCGGTGACCCGCCGTCGGAAGCGCCGCCCACTGGGGGTCTGTCTGTCTGTCTGTCTGTCCGTATGTTCCTTATAGAATCGAAAACTACTGAACCAATCGGCATGAAAATATGCATGTAGAGGTTTTTTGGGGCCAGGAAAGGTTTTAGTGATGGTTAGAAACCCCTCCCCCCACTAAGAGGGGGGGCTCCCATACAAATGAAACACAAATTTCTGCATAACTCGACAACTAATCAAGCAAATAGAACAAAATTTGGCATGTGGGTGTTTTCGGTGACAAGAATTTATTCTATGGTAAATTGAGACCCCTCCCCTCTTTATAAGGGGAATTATAACTCCTCTCCTCTTTAAAAGGGGGGGCTTCCATACAAATTTCCTCATAACTCGAGAACTAATCAAGCAAATGGAACCAAATTTGGCATGTGAAGGTTTTCGAGGGCAAGAATATTTTCTATAGTAAATTAGCACCCCTCCCCACATTAAGAGGGGGGCTCCTGTACCAAAGAAACACAATTTTCCTCATAACTCGAGAAGTAATTAAGCAAATGCAACCAAATTTGGCATGTGGTTGTTTTTGGAGACAAAATTTTTTTCTATGATGAATTGGGACCCCTCCCCGTTTTAGGAGGGGGGGATCCTATACACATGAAATACAAATTTCCTCATAACTGAAGAACTAATCCAGCAAATGGAACAAAATTTGGCATGTGAAAGTTTTCGAGGGCAAGAATATTTTCTATGGTGAATAAGGACCCCTCCCCACTTTAAGAGGGGGGGCTCCTATACAAACGAAATACAAATTTCCTCATAACTCGAGAACTAATCAAGCAAATGGAACAAAATTTGGCATGTGGGTGTTTTTGGAGACAAAATTTTTTTCTATGATGAATTGGGACCCCTCTCCACTTTAGGAAGGGGGGCTTCTATACAAATGAAATGCAAATTTCCTCATAACTCGAGAATTAATCAAGCAAATGGAACCAAATTTGGCATGTGAGTTTTCTAGGGCATGAATATTTTCTATGGTGAATTAGAACCCCTCCCCACTTTAAGAGGGGGGGCTCCTATACAAACGAAATACAAATTTCCTCATAACTCGAGAACTAATCAAGCAAATGGAACCAAATTTGACACGTGGGTGTTTTTGGAGACAAATTTTTTTTCTATGATGAACTGGGACCCCTCCTCACTTTGGGAGGGGGGGCTCCTATACAAATGAAATACAAATTTCCTCATAACTCGAGAGCTAATCAAACAAATAGAACCAAATTTGGCATGTGAAAGTTTTCGAGGGCAAGAATATTTTCTATGGTGAATTAGGACCCCTCCCAACTTTAAGAGGGGGGGCTCCTATACAAACGAAATACAAATTTCCTCATAACTCGAGAACTAATCAAGCAAATGGAACCAAATTTGGCACGTGGGTGTTTTTGGAGACAAAAATTTTTTCTATGATGAATTGGGACCCCTACCCACTTTAGGAGGGGGGCTCCTATACAAATGAAATTCAAATTTCCTCATAACTCGAGAACTAATCAAGCAAATAGAACCAAATTTGGCATGTGGAGGTTTCTGCTGGCAAAAATATTTTCTGTGGTGAATTAGGACCCCTCCCAACTTTAAGAGGGGGTGCTTCTACAGAAATGAAATACAAATTTCCTCTTAATTCGAGAACTAATCAAGCAAATGGAATCATATTTGGCATGTGGGTGTTTTTGGAGGCAACCATTTTTTCTATGATGAATTGGGACCCCTTACCTTTTTAAGAGGGGGGGGCTCTCATACAAACGAAATACAAATTTCCTCATAACTCTAGAACTAATCAAGCAAATGGAACCAAATTTATCATGTGGGTGTTTTTGTAGGCAAGAATATTTTCTATGGTATATTTTCTATGGATTTCCCCACTTTAAGAGAGAGGGGGCTCCTATACAAATGAAAAACAAATTTCCTCATAACTCGAGAACTAATCAAGCAAATGGAAACAAATTTGACATGTAAGTGGTTTTGGACGCAAGATTTTTTTCTATGGTGAATTGAGACTCCTCTCTTCTTTAGAAAGCGAGTTATGGGCTGTCTCCCCTTTAAGAGGGTGGGCTTCTATACAAATGAAATTCAAATTTCCTTATAACTTGAGAACTAATCAAGCAAATGGAACCAAATTTGGCATGTGGGAGATTTTGGAGTCTTGAATTTATTTTACGATAGTTAGAGACCTCTCACCCCTGTGGTAGGGGGATATGGACTCTCATACAAATAAAACAGAAATTTTTGCGAAACTCAAAAACTAATCGAACTCGAGAAATTCGAGACTCTTCCATAAAACATTAGTCAATACAAGACCACAAAAACTATCTATAGTAACACTAGATCATTCAGGACGAGACGGTTGCGAGTGTTGCCGGTGACCCGCCGTCGGAAGCGCCGCCCACTGGGGGGCTTGCAAAACTCGAGATTGTGACAAAGATCATCCGAGATTCATGATTTATGTACAACACAGGTTAATTTGTGGCAATACGAAGTTTGTCGGGTCAGCTAGTATATATATATATATATATATATATATATATATATATATATATATATATATATCTGTCTATCTCACACACACACACACACTCTCTATCTTTCTCCACATACACTCTCTTTCTCACGTCTCTCTCTAATACACACCTGTCTTTCTCACCTCTCTCCCTCTCATCTTTCACTCTATCATATATCTCTCTCCCTTTATTCACACAATTTCTACAAAAGTTTCCATTCCTCAACTATAGGCAATATCAGAAAAGTTGTGCTACACTACTAGGTAGATACAAGCATAATTCCGTAAAAAATTACTTCATAGAACTAATGATACTATTTTTCACTCATTACCGCTTGTTTACTCTAATAAAAATGACTAACAATACTTTTGACCAACTTTTTGGGTCAAATACTCCTATGTGCATAGGAATGATTTTTCTTATATGAACAAATGAAATATAACTTCGACGGTAAGACACTACTTTATTATTCGGTTTGACTTCAGTTATTGTCAATATATTGTCAATAGTTATTATTGTCAATAAATCAGATAATCTTAAACGGAGGTTTACTTAGACTAGGTATCAAATTTATTGAATATAATTGCGATTGTTGATGAGATCGATAAATCTAACGCTAACGCTTGAGCACTTCAAGCTTCAAGCATAAATGACGGTTGTTAGCTTTTGTATGTGGCTGAAGATGTTCATTCTTTATGAACTTACAACAAGCTCTTACTCTGCCTTCACATTATCACATTCACATTCAAAATTGAATACAATAATACCTATAATTTAATTGCAATAAAGCTGCTGTTCTTTTCAAAGGCTTAGCCAAATTCCAATATTGTCGAAGAAACCCTAAAATCTGGGATGTGGTATGTTTTAAGCGACAGTTTTGAACTTAACAAATAAGCTGAAGAGAGAGGGAGATGATTCATTAAGGATGAGAACAATTCGTTTCTCCATTTTCTTGGTCTCTTTTTCACAGGGAATAGTTGAGACGTCATTGTAGAAAAGCTTAAATACCTATCGTAGGAAAAATGAAAGAACCCATCTTCATGAGTAAACTTGTCAAGCTTAATTCAACTTGATGAGCTTTTGCGTTTTTAAGCGAGATGTTAACACAGTAGAGTAAGAAGGGGCAAAAGTGCAATTCAATGGTTTATCAATGATTTACATTGGCATGGATGGGTGACTACTTTGACAGCTTAAATCTATCGTAAATAGTTGCTGAGTTATGTGTAAATTTTATTTTAGAGCGATTTTGATGTAATATTTCGTCATTCGGCAAATACAGTGGACTCTCGGAAAAGTTAATCGATTGGGGAATGGGTCGATTAACTTTTCCGAAATATTAACTTTTCCGAGTAGTCCTAAAAATCACTGAAAATGATTTCAAAACAAAAGCGAAGAATGCATTCCGAGATATAGGATACACATTTTTATGTATCTGGAAGTTGTAATGGAATGAAATATGAAGCAAGATCTTTATGAAATAATACTTAGTTCCTTTCAGTAAGTTTAAAATAGTCGGTTACACTAGTTCACTTTAGTTTTTTCATTGTCTGCAATTACGCTTTGATTAAAAATAAGCGTTTTTAGTTTCTTGCTCTTCCTTCTTTTGCATTTGAAATTCAATCTGTGTTTGCGCTTTTCCAGTATGTTATCAAAAATTCTGAAGTAACGATGTGCCCGTATTGAACTATTGTTGCAACTGTCCGATACAACAGCTGAGTTCAATCCCATCAGTTATGATGCGACTCTGCATGAAAATATGGAAAGGTGACAATAAACCGAAAAATGGGAAATAAAGATAGAAGGTAAACACACGTGTGTGAAGAAACGCTTGGACAACCAATAAATTCAAACCCTCAGAAAAGTAAAGACAAAAATTAACTTTTTAGAGTGTTGCATGAGAGCTGATATACGCTTAACTTTTCTAAACAATCAACTTTTCAGAGAATTAACTTTTCCGAGAGTCCACTGTGTCGTGTCCGTCGGTTATTTCCAACCGAGCCCTCCGGAATACGGAACAACGTCCGTCAAAGTCTACGTTCGTCCAAAAACTGACTCTTGTTTAGAGTATGCTATATCTTGCCACAGTATGCGTAACACAGTATGCGTAACGATATATTTCTCTCCTTGTCTCTTACCGTTCGTATGACGGTATTCTTCCTATGCAAGGAATTTCAGTTACACTCAAGTAAATAATTCAGTTTCATTAGATTTGCTTTACGCTGATTCATCTAACTCGGTTTGTTCCCTACGATAACAACAAGAAGATATTGCTTGTTGTAATATTGTTCCAGCATTTTACATCTCTCACATATCTTTTTAAAAATGCGGTGAGAAGAATTTATAAAATACTAGCTGACCCGACAAACTTCGTATTGCCACAAATTAACCTGTGTTGTACATAAATCATCAATCTCGGATAATCTTTGTCACAATCTCGAGTTTTGCAAGTTTCTGAGAAGTTCAACCTTAGATGATTCATTTTGGCAGTTACGTAACTATGAAAGCATCCCAGGTAACCAATAAGCATCACCAATGCTATTCAAATGTAGGCCAATAAGCATTTAAGTCGCCTTAAATGCTACTTAAATGTTATTTTGGCAAAATATCCAACTACTTTACTGATAACCTTCTTATAGTGCTGACAATGCTAATTTACAGGTAATTACCGACACGAAAAATTTGTATACAATTTTTGATGCCAATTTACAACACCTATGCAGTCAAAAAGCTAATATTTAATTTTAAGTGGACTCATTACTGCGACCAGTATAGTTGGTCTATTGTAATATCGCCCGGGTGTTTGCTGTATGACCTGCACTGCATTTCTTTTTGCTATAATCGCTATTGAATGAGCGATATGCTTATTTTAAATTGTATGCGTGCTTGCGTGTATTGGGGTTTACCCTTCCTTCAATGCTTGATCTACTTTACCCACTTATTCCTCGCTACCAGCATTATCCCATATTATAGCCGTCCCTGGCGAGGACTCATTCGTACCTCTGACCCAGTACACTTAACTATAGGAGGGACATTTGCACTGTCAAGAGGCTTCAGAGGGTTAAATATAGAATTCAGCACGAAGGAAGGGTAAATGGAGGGGCCTGAGAATAAACCCATGCTAAAGTCACTTGACATCGGTAGCAGATCGGAGCAGACTCGGTAACCTTGCGGCTACGGAGCCCCCCTAGCTAATATACAACAACGCGCAGTATAAAATACCAGATATGCTGATTTGCTGCTTATGTTAACGCTTATTAGTTACCAGGAGTGGGTAGTTTAACATTCAAATTTGCAATTTTTCCTCACAGTAAAGTAGAAAACAACTCCCCTGTCCCCTCATTGCATAGCCAGAAAGCGGATAGTAATATTCGCCATGATTGTACAACATTTCGCCGAATATCATTTTGCGAAAAACCTTAAGCGGAATGTACCATTCCACGGAAAACTTTTTCGTGGAAAGTAGCATTTCGCGATCCTCTCCTTACTCGCTGTCGCTCGTTCCAGAAAACCCAGGTAAACCTAAGAAAACAAATAAACCTAGACAGTAGTGATTTCTGCGGGGAGTTGCCTCACCCCAGTGGCCGGCGCTTCCGACGGCGGGCCGCCGGCAACACTCGCAGCCGTCTTGTCCTGAATGATTTAGTGTTAGATAGTTAGATAGTTAGTGTTAGAACTATAGATAGTTTTTGTGGTCTTGTTATTGGGGAGGGGTCGTAATTCACCATAGAAAAAATTTCTGTCTCCAAAAACCTTCACATGCTAAATTTGGTTCCATTTGCTTGATTAGTTCTCGAGATAAGAGGAAATTTGCATTTCATTTGTATGGAAGCCCACCTTCTTAAAGGGGAGATGGGTCATAACTCGCTTTCTAAAGAGGAGAGGGGTCTCAATTCACTATAGAAAAAAATCTTGTCTCCAAAACCACTTACATGTCAAATTTGGTTCCATTTGATTGATTAGTTCTCGAGTTATGAGAAAATTTGTATTTCATTCGTATAGGAGCCCCCCTTCTAAAGTGGGGAGGGGTCCTGATTCACCATAGAAAATATTCTTGCCTACAAAAACACCCACATGCTAAATTTGGTTTGGTGAAATGGTATTCTGCGAAGCTCTATATTCCGCGTTGTGGTCAACCGAGAATTGGTGTTCCGCAAAATGGAATTCGGCGAAATGGTTTGTAATGATGGCGAATATTTAAATGCTATCCGCTTTATTTTAGCAGGCTAAGCAATGGGGTGAGTTGTTTTCTACTCTACTGTGAGGAGAATTTATATATTAAAACTCCCATGAACTCTCCAGAAACTTGCAAAACTCAAAATTGTGACAAAGGTCATCCGAGATTCACGATTTATGTAGAACACAGTTAAATTTGTGGCAATACGAAGTTTGTCGGGTCCGCTAGTCGAATAATAAATAAATAAATAAATAAATAAATAACTAATATAGAGTAAAAAGGAAACTTCCGGTGAAGTTGTGCCTTGATAATGCAAGAGCCCCGCAATTGCAGAGTAGATGCGCTGAACCTTCAAGTTCAGAGTTACAAAAGCGGCAGGTGTCGAATGATACCTTGCCGATATTCATTAAATGATAAATAGCGGGGCTGTGTATTCTTAGGACTCCCGTGATTGGGCGTAGTTCACTTCGAGTTAAATGGAATAGTTTTTAAGCTTCTGCATGGTTTGGGTAGATAAACCCTGTGTTTGATTCCAACGGGATACTATTTCTAGCTTTTCTCATGTCAGTAATTCACTTTTTATGGCGGATATAGAGGTGCCAGAAACGGTTCAGGGCGAATAAACTACTGAGCCGTTCCTAGTTTTGTTAGGCATGTTATTCACTTTGCACCAATTTACAAATGTGTCCAAGAGAAGTTGAAGGCGATAACAATCCTCGATGCAACGAATCGTCAAGTAGATTTTAAAATCATCAGCTAAAACCAGTCTACATCCTCTTTCAAGGGCAGATGCAGCGTCGTTAAAGAATAGAATGAATAAAAGTGGTCCTAAGTTACTGTCTTGTGGCACACCAGATTGATTCGTAAACGGGGACGATACCTTCGAGCCAAGTTTCACTTGTAAAACTCTGTCGCACAAATACGAGCGTAACCATGTGACAAACTGTTGCGAAACACCTAGTCGTAATTTTTATCAAGCAATATGCGATGATTTAATTGGAAATCAGAAATGCAATTGGAAGTAAAGTCAAGTAGGTTCGTTGTCACAGAGCGGCCAGCTACAAATCCATGTTGGTTAGAGGAAATGTAATGTTTAGTGCTACGAATTAAAGCATCGCTCACGATTATTTCAAGTAATTTGGACGCGGCGGATAAACTGGTAATACCACGGTAGTTCCCGACACTTCGGCGATCTCCACTTTTAAATACCGGGAACATGAACGAATGCTTCCAAATGTCCTGAAATTTTCCTTGCGCGAAAGATTTATTAAAGATACAGCAGAGGGGTGCAGCTAAAGCTGCGGCGCACCGGCAAAAAACAAAGGCAGGGATTCCATCAGGTCCAACACAATACGATCATTTCAATTCTTTGGCGGCAGTGATGATCATGTCAGCAGATATCTCGAAGATGTCAAAGTCGACACAATTGGCAGGAACCATAAACGCAGCGCCATCATCTGCCCCACTTGGTCCAGGATCACAAGTGAAAACAGATGAAAAGAACGTAGCAAATAACTCACATGAGCTGTATTCAGTGGATGATTCATTTCCATCAAGGTAGACTTCTGTAGGAATAGTAGAATTAATATATATATATAGAATGCCAGTGTCGCTGTTTTTCTATAGGACTCATTGCGGTAAACATGCAAGTCCGGTTGTGTTAAAGGTGCTACCGTCGTATCAACCGTAATATTGGTAAAAACTAAATCAAGCACACGTTGATTACGCTGAACATTAGCTTGATACAGGTTCAAAAAATCCATGCTGTCTATTAGTGCTGCATTCGCTGCCGAAAGTTGAGCTGAATCAATATGCCGTTACATGTATTCCAAGTGATACACTCAAAATAATCCGCACATAACTAATGGAAAATTTCCATATGAAAATCCTTATGATTATTAAGTGCCACATATAAACACAATCCGCCCAGAAGTACACATGAAAATTATATGCATATGAATAGTAGGTGCAAATTTTAAAGGTAAATTTTAAAAACACATAAATGGTAACTGTTTGGCACATAAAGTTCATTTACTGGGCACATGGAAAAAATCTATGTGTGAAACACATAAAAACTATACGAAAAGTTTTCGCAGTGTACGTGGCTGATTGTAGTCACCGCATACAATCACGGTACATCAGAATGTTTCTCCCAAAAATCCCGCACAGAGGCAATATGCATATTGATAATATTGCTACGTCATTACTTTTATCTGGCGCTATATAGATAGCATAAAGCAATATTATTGAGCCCAGTATAGTCGTTTTAACACAGACCTGTTCCAAACTGTGCCAAGTGCGGGCTCGTATAAAGCGCACGGATACTGTTTTGCCACAGCTATCAACACACCACCGAACGAATGTTTGTTGCTGTTCAAGTGGCTCCTATCGCACCGAAAAACATTGAATGAATTACCGAACAGCTGAAGTGATCGAATGCGGTCGTCCAATCCAGTTTCGGTGAGGATAATAACATCGTACATGCAGTCTTCGGTGTTAAGAAAAATTTCGTCGATTTTGGTTCGCAGTCCGCGCACGTTCTGATAGGTAACCCAGATATTGTTTTCGATACGCTCAGACTGCTGAACGGTGGTACAGGGACCCGCATTACTGGAACAGGGGTAAAAATCAGGCACCGAAAATTCATCATTATTATTATACATGCCTGACATTACAAGCTGGAAGACCCTATCCCGCACTCCGAAAACAGGACCGGGACGAAGAGGATGGCGGGTATCAGTAGAAAGCACGACTGTCTCGGAGAAGGTTGGGGCTTCCATAGTGCCTGGTAAAGGGTGTCCCGGATCCAAAGAAGCAGCGACGAGTGTGTGTTCTTTTTTTTTAACGAGTAGGGAAATATGCTATCAGACACCTGAGAAGACAACTCAGGGAGTGGGGTTTGGTATCCCGACCCCCCTACTGGGGCGTGAGGATCCAGACCCACTAAAACCCTACTCGAGTCTCCAGCCTCAATCCCCCCTGGCACCACCTTATCGGTATTACTTTAGGGAGGGGCTATTGTGCTTAACGCACACTCTTAGATAACTACTGGACAATGGTAGTTAGGCTGTTTATTCGCCGTTGATCGGCTTCCCAGCGGTTTTGTAGCTCAAGTACGATCTGGGTAGCAGCCGCATTGACCGCTCCCCAGACGTCCGAGCTAGAACACATCTTTTGGACTAAGTTATCCGGAGTCACGTTGCTTCTCACGACCGCGAAACGAGGGCATATGAAGAAAGCATGTTCTGCAGTTTCCTCAACGTCCACGCATTCGGGACACGCGGGGAACTCCGCCTGCCCAAACTTGTGCAGATACTGTCTAAAACAACCATGCCCTGACAGAATTTGTGTCAGGTGGCAGTTGACTTCGTCGTGGCGCCTGTTGACCCACCCGGATAGTTCCGGAATAAGTCGATGTGTCCACCGGCCTTTTGTGGAATTAGACCATGCCCGCTGCCATGTGATCGTCGAGGCCGATCTTGTGGTACTCCGTATGCCTCTAGTTCCACGTTGGTTGAAGCACTCTACGTCCTCGCTGTTGATGATACCAATAGGCATCATGCCCGCTAAGACGCAGATTGCGTCATGTGAAACTGTGCGATACGCACTGGCCACTCCACTATGGGCCAGAAATTGTAATTTCGGGACAAATATATTTGCGGTTAAACGGCGTGTCTCAGCTCAATGTAGTCTTCAGCAACTTTTTGAATGAAAAAATGATGCATCTTTTGAAGGGGTCGTCCAATATTTACGTGTTACTTTAACAACAATTTAAGTAATAACTTTTTGAGTAAATTTTTTTTCACCTTTTTGGTTTCAGAATATTAAAGATAAACCAATTTCAAGTATTTTTTTGAAGATATCAAACTTCTACCTTTTACCCATTTTCAGCAATAGACCTTTGTTTATAAACAACCCCTCAAATCACATTTCTTCTTGTAACATGTTTATTTCAACAGACAGCTCAATGTGATGTTCTAGACAACATTTTGCACATAAATGAGGAATATTTTTGCTGGAGACTGTTTCGCTTTTTCTGCATTAATTAATAAGATATATAACTGTTTTTAGGCTAAAAACCGTTTGATGAAAAATGTGTATTTTTTCAAGGGTGGTGTCTTCGGAGAAGTAAAATAATAAAATATAGCGCATCTTCCTGCATTATTTGGGTGACCATGGATTCACATATTAGGGTGATACAAACTTTTGTTTTCTTAAATAATTTTAAAAACAAGGTTTTTTCTCCAAAAGTTGCAGAAAATACTAAAATAAGCAACTTTGCTGAATAAAGTAACTATCTATCTCTTACCGGTTACGAAATAGAATGATGTGTTAAAAAAGAGCATTTAATAATCAATTACACTCAATAACTTTGCACACGATTATTTTATTGCTTACAAATGTTCTACAAAGTTATTTAGTATGTTGAAATTCATATTTTCTGTGAAGACTGTTTGACGCTGGGACGCATATTTATTAAGTTATAAAATGTATGAAAAAAAATCCGCACTATTCCCAGGTATTCCCAGCCATGGTATTCGCAGGTATTCTCTGAAATACACATTTGGGCAGATAGCTTTAATAATTCCCTATAAATTGGTATGCAAACTAATTGCAGATACCTGCAGATGGCTCAGATATTCGGATTTTTCATCGGTTTTTCGGTTTTTAACTTAAAATCAGTTATATCTTATTAACTAATGCATATAAAGCAAAATAGTCTTCGGCAAAAATATTCCTCTTTTATGTGCAAAATATTTTCTAGAACATCACATTAGGCTGTCTGTTGAAATAAACATGTTACAAGAAGAAATGTGATTTGAGGGGTCGTTTATAAACAAAGGTCTATTGCTGAAAATGGGTAAAAGGTAGAAGTTTGATATCTTCACAAAAATTACTTGAAATTGGTTTATCTTTAATATTTTGAAACCGAAAAGGTAAAAAAAAAGTTTACTCAAAAAGTTTTTACTTAAATTGTTGTTTAAGTAACGCTTAAATATTGGACGACCCCTTCAAAATATGCATAAATTGTTTATTCAAAAAGTTGCCGAAGACCACATTGAGCTGAGACATGCTGTTTAACCGCAAATATTTTTGTCCCGAAATTTTAATTTCTGACCCATAGTGCACTCTTAAGCACATGAGACGATAGGTGCTTTCCAGCTTGGCTAGCCAGTTTTTGGTACCTAACACCGATGACCACATCGGCCCGCCATACCTGAGTATTGTTTTTTTTTTTTTTTTTTTTTATTGGGGCAAATATTCGATTACATAAAATACTTAAGAGTAACTATCCTATATCATATTGTGTGTTCAATCACAAGTGGTGACTTTTCAACACTATTAGAATTGCAATATATACTATTATTCTGATTTCTTATGATTTGTTACGACAATTAAGATTATTTAGCAGTAGGGATTACAACCTAAATGTAAGGGGAAAAAATATAAATCTTAACCTAATATCTAACCTAGCTAACTTATGATCTATAAAGAGACCTAATCATAGCAATAGAGGATTGCAACGATTTTTGACGGAAATTTGAAATAATTTTGTTTGACATAGTTTCTAGGGTTTCAACACCAGTAAGTCTATGTAATTCTAATGTACTAAACCAAGGAGGACGCTTCAAAATCATTTTCAAAATTTTATTTTGAATCCTCTGAAGACTCTTCTTCCTTGTAATACAACAACTTGACCAAATCGGAACGGCATATAACATCGCCGGTCTAAAAATTTGTTTGTAAATCAATAGTTTATTTTTCAGACAAAGTCTAGAATTTCTGTTAATAAGAGGATATAAACATTTCATATATTTATTACATTTTGCTTGAATACTTTCGATGTGGTCTTTAAAAGTAAGTTTTTTATCATAAATTAATCCCAAATATTTAACTTGGTCAGACCAACTCAAAGCAACTCCATTCATCTTGATAATGTGATTGCTATTTGGCTTAAGGGAAGAAGCTCTAGGCTTATGAGGAAAAATAATTAATTGAGTTTTACAAGCATTGGGAGAAATTTTCCACTTTTGCAAGTATTTGGAGAAAATATCCAAGCTTTTCTGCAGTCGACTACATATGACACGAAGACTTTTTCCTTTTACGGAAATGCTTGTATCGTCGCAGAATAACGACTTTGTGCAGCCAGCCGGTAATTCAGGAAGATCAGATGTGTATATGTTATACAGGATTGGGCCCAAGATCGAGCCTTGAGGCACACCTGCTTTAACAGGAAATTTATCAGATTTAGAATTCTGATAGACAACCTGTAAAAATCGATCAGTTAAATAATTTTGTAAAATTTTTACAATGTAAATTGGAAAGTTAAAATTTAGCAATTTCGTGATTAAACCTTTATGCCACACACTGTCGAATGCTATTTCTATGTCTAGAAGAGCAACTCCAGTAGAATAGCCGTCGGCTTTATTAGCTCGTATCATATTAGTAACTCTGAGCAATTGATGAGTAGTGGAATGCCCATGTCGAAAACCAAATTGTTCATCTGCAAAAATGGAATGTTCAGTAATATGTGACATCATTCGGTTAAGAATTATTCTCTCAAATAATTTACCTATGGATGGAAGTAAACTAATTGGCCTATAGCTTGAAGCCTCCGCTGGATTTTTATCTGGTTTCAAAATAGGTGTAATCTTAGCAGTTTTCCATAAGTTAGGAAAATATGCTAATTTAAAACAGTTATTAAATATTTTAACCAAAAGTTGATAAGTGATTTCAGGGAGTTTTTTAATTAAAATGTAAAATATCCCATCGTCACCAGGAGCTTTCATATTCTTGAATTTCTTGATAATTGAACGAACCTCATCCAAGTCAGTTTCAAATACTTCATTAGGTGAGACGTTATAAGTAGAAATTTGATCATATTTTTGAGAGACATCGTTTTCAACTGAGCTCACCACGTTCAAATTTAAATTATGAACATTTTCAAACTGCTGAGCAAGTCTTTGAGCCTTTTGTTCATTTGTTAATAGAATATGATCGCCATCTTTAATTGCTGGAATAGGTTTTGATGGTTTCTTCAGAATTTTTGACAATTTCCAGAAAGGTTTTGAATAAGGCTTCAACTGCTCAATCTTATTCGCAAACTGTTCATTCCTCAAAGCAGTAAATTTTTGTTTTATCTCTTTTTGTAATTCTTTATAAATAATTTTCATAGCAGCTGAGTATTGTGATCTACCTTGTGATCGCAATACGTTTTGTTTACTGGGCCAGCTCGAATTACCCAGCAAACATTTTCGTACGTATATCAAAGTAACATATATGACATATGTACCGATATATATCTAGAAAAATCGCATTCGATGCACGAAACCAGCATATGCGTACTGTTTTGGAGGCGATATACATACTGCAAATATGTGAAAACAATTCACATTCATAAGTATTTGTATACGATGAAATCCGACTCAACATGATTAGTTCCATAATGCTATACAATTATGTGATGAAAATCGTATGTGAATCAGTTACTATCATTTTGTACGAATAAATGTAAACAAGAGTGCGCTTTATTAAGCTTTATGTACGATTTCGAGTTTGTTTAGCGATATTTAAGATGATTTTCACACATTATTATACGATTTGTGGTTTGCTGGGTAGGCCCTGTGAAACATTGTCATTTTTTTTTGTTAATATTGTTAGTAAATGTCTGAAGGCAGAATAAATGTCAGTCCTCCATGCTTGCATGTTTGAGGGACGTTTATTCTGTGTTCAGTAGCCTGAAGTTGGTGTCCGCGAATATTAGTGTTATTTATTTAAATTATTTAGTTTTGTTGAATTATTTGTTTGTTGCATGAAATAGTTTTGAGTTCAGTTTTGGTTCAAGTTAGGTTTAGTATTAGTTTTAGGATAAAGAAAATTAACAAAAATATCAAAAAAATCTGCAGCAACATTTACCATAAAAGTACCATTAAAGTAGTTTTGCTCGGGACACCAACTTAATATTGTTAGCCCGCTTAAGAACTGTCATCGAGTTGCTGAGTCATCGAGAGGAGCGATCACGAATACCAATGACCGCAAGAGGGTATAAAAAGCGGCACGATGGCGCAAACGAGGTCTTTTTGCTTGATAAAAATCGGTCCGTGGAAGTGAAGATCAGTGGCAGCGTCGTTCCGTCATTTTGAACCGCGTTTCAGCCAGAACAGTTAGTGAGATTTGTAAATCCGTAGCACGATCCGCCAGAAGATCTACACGAACGTTAATTCCTGGCCGGAACAGTCGGTTGAGGTAAGCGAAGTATTCACGTTAGAAAGCCCAGTCCCAAGAAGAATAAAACTGCAGTTATCCCGCGAGTGCGACATTAGGTCGGTAGCCGCCATTTTGGACGCTGATTGAGACTAAACCGGGGACTGGTGCTTTAGGGATTGCTCCGACGGCGAAAAACGTTATAAACCCCAATCGACAGTGCGAAGTCGCTCGCGAAGGTGTATAGTGCGCATGTTACCACTCCCTAGGCTAGGTCCGCTAGGCCGCCCGTTACAGGGCCGAGTTGCCGCCCTCGATACGACTTGCAAGTGCCGTCAGTGCCCATGCCTGCTCAGTGCCAGTGCTCGTCGTCAGACCCGTTCCCGTCGTTCCTGCCGTCGTGATTGCCAGTTCCCGTTCCAATCGTCAGTTCCGGTCCCGTTCCTAGTTCCTGCCTGCATGTCGACCACCGTTCGTCCCGGCCGCAACGATACCGAACAGTGATATAAGAAATAAAACAAAAAGTTCTACAAGTAAGCGTCTTGATGCATGCGAAGTTACCCTTCCCCCCCTCTCCCCCATCGAAAGAAATAAAAAAAAGTGTATGGTCTGCCTAACCAAGCTGTTTTGTGTCGTCAAAAATGATTATGAAAGTCCATTAGGTTCAGTCGTTCTCAACGTAATATTTAAAAGTTCTCTTCGCACACGCCCAGTGACCAGACGTACAAGAGGGTAGGAAAGTACTGCCTCCGAAATAGCTCCAGGAGAGCGCAAGAAATACCTCCAACAAGTAGCGTACGTAACAATATGGACTGGCCCACGTTGGCTAATAGCCTTCGCTTGCTGCCACATACCGCAGAGCTATTAGACATCATACGAGACAATGCCGAAATAGCTGTGGAAGCCTTCTTGCAGACATAGTCGACATGGCTCCCGAATTTGAGCTTGTCGTCGACTATTACTCCAAGGAGTTTTAAGGACCGCGTTGACGAAATAGTGCAGTCCCCGACGCTGATATTTGCTGGTTGTTCACCACGATAACCTCCGTTTTATGATGCACTAGGTCCAGTTTCCTGGATCGCATCCAATCTTCAACAATGCTTATAGAGTGGGCAGCCGTCAACTCAAACTCTCTGATAGATTCACCGTAGACTTCCAAGGTGATATAGTCCGCAAAGCTGACAATCACCACCCCTACCGAGAACTTTAGCTTCAACACCTCGTCATACATGACGTTCCACAACACCGGGCCCAGTATGGAACCTTGCGGAACCCCTGCGGTGATTGGAATGCATTTCTGACCTTCCTCCGTGTTGTAGCATAGCACACGATTCTGGAAATAATTTTCCAGGATCCTGTACAGCGACACCGGCACTTGGTCGTTCCGAAGCGAGCTGGCTATGGAGTCCCAGCTAGCGCTATTAAACGCATTTCTCACGTCGAGCGTGACAACTGCGCAATAACGGATACCTGTCCTCTTGGCCTGGATTGCCACCTCGGCTGTCTTAGTGACAGACAAGATGACATCCACCGTAGATTTGCCTTTTCGGAAGCCGAATTGGTTCCTTGACAGACCGTTTGTACCCTCCGTGTACTGTACGAGTCTGTTAAGGATAACCCTCTCCAGTACCTTGCCGGCAGTATCGAGCAGACAGATCGGCCTATATGACGAGGGGACACCCGGAGGTTTTGCCGGCTTCGGTAATAGGACCAGGTCCTGTTGGTTCCATCTGTCCGGGAAGTGGCCATCTTCCAGGCATCTACTCATTACTGCCCCGAATAATTCGGTAGCCTCTAGAATAGCCGCTTTAATGGCCATATTCGGGATTCCGTCTGGCCCCGGTGCCTTGCTCACCTTTAGGGATTTAGCGATATCGATGAGCTCCTCGTTCGTAACCGTCACTTCCTCCCCGACCTCCAAACCGCCATCGCCCACGTTACTTTGGATGTTGGGCTGGGAGGCCGACCATCCTACGCTATGGTCTGAGATACTGGAACGTCGGCCGTGGGACGACTCAGCAGCCTGGGGCCAGGGCCTTGGCTCGTGGCGCGGAAAGAGGCCCTGGATGATCCGCTCCAGCATCTTTGGCGATTGCTCTGCGGGCGCCATCACGCCCTTGGTCTTTGCCATTACGACCCTGTAGGCGTCACCCCACGGGTTCGCATTGGCATTAGCATATAACCTTTCAAAGCAGGCTCGTTTACTAACTTTTATCCTACTCTTAAGCGCTGCGCGTGCAGCAACAAGTGCTACTCGACATTTAACCCTGCCTTCGTCCGAACGAGCTCTTTGCATAATTCGCCTCGCACGAAAGCACGCTCCGCGGAGCTCCGCAATTTCATCTGTCTACCGGTAAGCAAGTGACCTGCCGTACCTAGGTCGACCTTTCCTAGGCATGGTAGCGTCACATGATCGCGACAGTCCCTCGACCAAATGATCAGCGTTCGGATCGGGCATACCGCGATCACCGCACTCTCTCCGGATCGCTTCCACAAATACTTCGGGATCAAAGTATGATGTCTTCCATCCACGGGTGGTTGGAGTGTTGGCTCTACTCGCCACCTGCCGCCTCGTTATCTGACCGACACCATAGCGGACCGCCTGATGGTCACTGTGAGTGTAGCCATTGTCTACCCTCTAGTCCCCTATCAGACCAGGGCTGCCGAATGTCACGTCGATGATAGACTCCGCACCGTTCCTACTGAAGCTACTTGTGGTGCCGACGTTGGCCAAATCTACGTTGAGCTCTGCCAGAGCCTCAAGCAGAATCCGACCCCTATGGTTCGTGCGACGACTGCCCCACTCTACCGCCCAAGCGTTAAAGTCTCCCGCCACAACCACCGGCCTTAGACCAGTCAGCACAACTGATACTCGGCCTACCATCCGCGTAAACTGCTCGATAGACCATCTCGGTGGAGCATAACAGCTGCAGTAGAACACTCCACCCACTTTGGCAACCGCAAATCCCTCGTCTGCGGTTGACACAACCTCTTGAACCGGAAACCTGCTTGTCGTCCATATAGCCGCCGTCCCGGACCCATCCGAGACCCAGTTGCCATTTCCGGCAGGGACGCGATATGGAATGATGGCAATATCCGTTGCCGACTCGGAAACTGCTTGGTGTAACAGCTGCTGAGCCGTGCTGCAGTGGTTCAGGTTGAGTTGTGTCACTTGCACTATGATCGTGGCTTGGTCACCGGCACTCCAGCCGGGCACCTTGAACCTCCTGTTACGTGCTTTGCGTCCCGTTTACCGGTACAGATCAAGCGCTGGGGAGGCTCCGCGCAGTCCCTTGCTTTATGGCCAGCATTGCCACATCTCCTGCACAATTGGCTCCTAGCTGGCCCTTTGCAGTTCCAGGCCTTATGTCTGTGCTCGAAGCATCGGAAGCGAGCCTCCGATTGCTTCAGCACGCTTGGTGGGCATATCGACCACCCTACTTTTAGCCTAGCAGCTTTCAGGGCTTCGTTTCCGTCCGCTAGCGAAAGTCGTATGGTGGCTACCTGGGTCTCGGCCGGACCCTTGCGTAGGCGAACCGCCTCGGTTGTCACCACCACTCCACTTTGCTCTTTGAGGGCCTGTACGACCTCACGCACATCGGTGATCTCATGCAGGTTTTTAAGCTGGAGATCATTTCTGGTGTGAGAACACGTACCTGCACTCTCTCCCCGAGCACTCCTTCCGCTATCGACTTGTATGCGGAACTCTTCTTGGTGGCGTCCTTCTTCAACTCAAGGATCATTTCGCCCGTGCGTGAGCGGCGGATGCTCCGCACGTTCGCGCCTAGATCCTTGAGTAGGGCAGCTCCTCTCATGGCCTGCAGAACCTCCGAGTATTTCAACCCGTCGGTTTTCAGGATAAGAGCGTCGCCCTTCTTCGCTCGCTTCCCTGTCGGTTTAGATCAAGCTTTCTTTTTGGTGGAGCTTTCTCTTTTCTTCCTCTTGGCCATGACCTCGATTCACGGGCCACCTGTCCTGGTGTTTCCCGCTGCTTGGTCGGTTGGCTCCACCAACTCGCTAGCCTGAGGGCTTTTACCGATCGGGCGTTTTTTTGGTCCACCAGGGGTGCCATCCCCCGGAGACTGTCTCAGACGCTTGGCAGATGCCTTACCGCTGTTGGAAGCGCTCTCCGTGGCTTCCAGGGCCACGTTGCGACACGCCGTCAACGAGCAGGCATCCGTTTGTACTAACTTCGACGCCTTCACGGTCTTCACCTCTCCTGCTCGCGCCACGAGGTCGTTGTGCACTTTGGTCGCAGCACACAAGGTTCTCCGAAGCATGAACAAGCTCTGCTTCAAGTCCTTGGAGAAATTGCCGCGACCTGACGTGAACTCGATGATTATATCGAGCTGCTGTGACGCGGCTACTACCTTGGGTAATTCCTTCCTATTCTTTTCCATCGCCTTGATTAGCGATGGCCCGTTCATCGCTGTGTCTGGTGTGGCAGGCGTACCGCTGCTCTTGCCACCCACACTAGCACTTCGGGTTGCATCCTTCTCCACGCTTGGTGGAGAACGCTGGATGCCTCCCCTCGCGAACGGGTTTTCCACCGTCTCTGCACTTGCTGTAAATTTGTTTGAAAGACTCATTTTGATTCTAAAGGGTCCCCTTCAAGCCGCTATCCAAACCCATTTGAAGTAGTCGCTTTAATGATCCCATGGCAATCTATGGAACAGGGAGAACCATGCGATGGTTGGGGCAGCGCCTTATTGGCAACTGCACCTCAGAGCCAAATCGGCGTAAAACAGGATAAAGCATCTGAACCTACTCTCGCCCGGTGGTCGCCGGTCGATAGATTTGGAACGTACTTGAAGGCCTGCCAGGTTTTACGGGACGGAGACACTTGCACCGTTTGCCACCTCGCCGTTTTAAGTCGCTATCACGTGACTTTACTAGGGGAGCTCGTCGCAAATGCCAGCCCTAAGTCGTGTTGTATATCGTGTCCGAATCATGTCCAATAACATAGCCGCCAGTTTACCGAAGATGAAACCTTACTGGCATCGGCCCCAATGGGTCCCAACGGACCGTTCAGATACCTGATAAACCAGAAGTTTAAGGTCTAGGTGTCCCTCTCTCCCTGTCTGTTTACAACCACGGGTCCAACCAGAGGGTAGTTTCTGGTTTTACCCGTGACTTGGTTGTATTACCAGCTGGCACCACGAGGAGGTAGGGATAAGAGTTGCTATAACTGAAAGTGGTGAGGTTACACTGTTATAGCCATTCACCAGCCTATGTGTTTTTTTTGTATTGTTTATGCAGGGAGAAAATCTTCATAGACAGCACCTTCACGGTGCCGAATAGGATTCACATGGTGCCAACATGCGCCTACCTACTAAAAACTATCCTGCTGCCCATTCCTGAACCCCTCCCGGAACTACCGTTAGGTTTTACTTCAGGAGGGAGGACGTGCCGAAGCACTCCGACTTGTCCGTTGCGTGTGTGGGTTCACACAATACTCTTGCCATTTCGTACCGCCACTACCCTTCACTTAGGGCCTGGGCTGCCCAATCAGCCCATTACTGACCCTAGCAAGCTATGTCAGGCCCTGTCGTTGCAAACGTTCTAGCCGTTGCAACTCCGTTATCACCGACGTTGCCGCCCTATCGACGGCACCCCATGCGCGCTGCTCAGCGCACATTCTCTGCACAATGTTGTCGGCGTTGGTGTCTTCCCCAACGACCGCAAGCATCACCCGCCGAGTGGACGTAAACCGCGGGCAGTGAAAGATCACATGCTCCGCCGTTTCCTCGGCTACCGTGCAAACGGGGCAAAAGGGTGAGTCTACCCGCCCGCATGTATGTAGATACTTCTTAAAGCATCCATGACCCGACAGAAATTGGGTAAGGAAAAAGTTTACCTCACCATGTCCTCTGCCGATCCAGGACGATATGTTCTGGATCAGCCTATGGGTCCACCTACCATGGTCGGTGCGATCTCATTCCGCCTGCCAACGCCTAATAGAGCCCAGCCTAACTCTGTCCCTAGCGCCCCTGACGTTCCTCTGCCTATGGCACTCGATATCCTCACCTAGGAGTATGCATATTGGAATCATGGCTGCAATAACCCCAATCGCATCCAACGATATGGTATGGTAGCCGCACGCAACGCGCAATGCTAACAGCCTGAACACCTTGTTCAGACATGCCTGATTGCGCTTACTCTACAAAGCCGGGGCCCACGCCGGTGCACCGTATCGTAGCACCGACATGGCAACGCTGGCCATCAGGCGTCTCTTACTGCTGCTAGGACCGTAACCGTTCGGCATCATCTTAGACAGCGCAGTGACCGCCGTTGACGCTTTACCACAAGCATAATCCACATGGCTGGTAAAGTTCAGCCTGTTGTCTGTCATGACACCCAGGTACTTCACACTTCGTTTGGAGACAATCACCTGTCCCCCCACAATTATTTTTGCCTCTAGGGTCGACTTACGGTTACTGACCATCACAGCTTGTGGACACGGGTGCTAACAAAAATTATATTGATTGCAAGAAACTAAATTTAAAATGTACCAAACTACAGTTCTCAGATCGTCAGGAATGTTATGGAATTCATCAGATTGACGAGTTTGTTGAATTCGCACCCTTTGTGGGAAAACCACCTCTTATCTTTTATAATTTTAAATTCCACCCATATTTCGATGGTCTAATTGGGTATGAATCATTAAGAATTCTTAAAGCGGAGATAATCACCGCATCCAATATTTTGAAGTTACCAGATGAACAGATTAAAATGTTGAGGAAATATCCAGACACGTACACAACTAGCCTTAACAGCAATCAATGCATTCCACTGGAATTTCCAAGACACATTGACGAAGGAGAATTTTACATCAGTGAACAAATGAATTTAACCAACGATATCGTGATATTGGAAGGACTTTATAAGGTCCATTCCAACAAAACAACGGTAATGGTAAAAAACATTGGAAGTTGCTCAGTGCAAATTAATAATAACCGACCAATTTTCGCAGAAGTTAACAATTTTGATCTCGCTTCATTAACAATCAAACCCAATAAAAAGGATGACTTTTACAAGAGTAAACAGTTACGACTAGAACATTTGAATAGTGAAGAGAGACAAAAACTTACAGACACAGTGATCAAATTTACAGACATTTTTTCTTTAGAAGGACAGACGCTGACCTTTACCAACGCCCATTGACGAAGCTAGTGGGGGTGCCTAGGCGACCAGGCCCCCTCCAGAATTCTGCAGGCCCCCTCCAGAAATTTTCACCATTGGAAATTGAAAACCGGAAAAATTCAATGTATATGTTCCCTAAAATAATTCCTTCCTTATTTTTCTCGAGCAAAAACCAAACGAATATCAACAGCTTTGTAATTATGATATTACACACCGAAATCTTATATGTGATAGGGACGAGGGTGATTTCCAAGATTTGGGAAGAGAAGCTACCGGAGAAATAGATGTAAGCAGCCCTGGTAGTACAGTTGTTATAACAACTGTTAAGTTGTGGCAACCGATATATATCCAATTTTAGTCATAAATGAGTTGCTGTAACTAAAAGTGCTAAAATGTGTGCTGCTTGGAAGAGGCATAACACTGGTAAAGTCGCCTACAAAGTATGCTCCTAGATCTTGTTACATCGAGTGTTACCGGGTGTTCGTAGGGAATTACCAGACAGGCTTCATGGGGCTCTGACAACTAAGGACCATATTTTTACCATTCGACAGATCAGACATATCAGATGTCGGAAGTACAACCTACCCACGAACCACATCTTTATTGTTTTTAAAGAAGCATACGATACAGTCGATCGATACCACCTATATGGAAGATAATGCAAAAACACGGTTTTCCGCATAAACTGATATGACTGATCAGAGTTACATAAGATCGAGTGTGTGTTTCGTGCACATCTCGGAGACACTCACGAGTCCCTTTGAGACGCAGCGAGAGTTGAGCAATGTGACGGCTTATCCTGTATGCTGTTCAACATTGTTCTTGAGGGGTTGATCCGATGAGCGGCTATCGAAACGAGAGGCACATTATTTACCAAGGGTAGTCAACTCCTAGGCAGGAACTTTGCGACGCAAAACGCTACGATCGTCGTCATACGAAGCTAAAAAAGTACATAGCCATTGTTAGAAAGGTAGTTATTTACGTAGTTGAAGCCGGGATGCTGCCCACGGAATACATACGCGCCATTTACGTGTTCGAGCGGAAAGTGCTGTAGACGATATTTGGCGGAGTAGAAACTGAAAGCGGAAAGTGGTGGAGATGTATGAATCACGAGCTTGGAGAGATTCCCAACGCACATCTGGCGAAAAATGATAGGCTACGGTGGATACGTCGTAAGGATGCCGGACGACAATGCGTCAAAAATAGTTCTCTACAACATCTCAACTGACCCCAAGAACAAAAAAGCTCCACGTGCAGGATGGCTCGACCGGATTGAAAGTGATTCACGACTTCTGAGACGGCTGAAAATTGGCGACGAGTGGCCCAAGATCGAGTTGAATGGAGACGAGTGCTTGAAACAGCACGAGCCACTTCGGCTCTATGCTGCTAACGACAACGCTTATATAAGTGTTTATAAAAAGTGAATTTTTTTTAAAGGCACCCCCTAAGCCCCTCCCAGCGAAATTTCCTAGCTACGCCAATGCCAACGCCATAAGACACCAAATTAAAACAAAAGATGATACACCCATACACTCAAAGTCCTAAAGATATCCTTTCTGCCATAAGCAGGAAGTCCAAAAACAAATCTTTGAAATGCTTGATCAGGGCGTAATCCGTTCTTCGGATAGTCCCTGGTCGTCTCCAGTGTGGGTAGTACCGAAAAAGCTTGACGCTTCTGGAAAATAAAAATGGAGACTAGTGATTGATTATCGGAAACTCAACGAAAAGACAGTTGACGACCGATAGCCTATCCCAAACGTGAATGACATCTTAGACAAATTAGGAAGATGTCAGTACTTCTCCACTTTGGACCTCACGTCTGGATTTCACCAGATAGAGGGCGATGAAAGGGATATCCCCAAAACAGCGTTTAGTGTTGAACACGGGCATTATGAGTTCTTACGCATGCCGTTTGGACTGAAAAATGCCCCATCTACTTTCCAACGTGTGATGGATACAATTTTACGAGAACACATTGGCGTCATATGTCTTGTATACATGGACGACATTATTGTGTTTTCGACTAGTTTGCAAGAACACCTGGAGAATCTTACCAAGATTTTTGCTTCTTTACGTAAATTTAATATGAAGGTTCAATTGGATAAAAGTGAGTTTCTGTCGAAGGAGGTTGCCTTTTTGGGTCATATAGTAACTCCTGAAGGTGTGAAGCCCAATCCAGGCAAAATCGAGGTTATCAAAAATTGGCCTGTGCCCAAGAATGAAAAAGAGTTAAAAGGATTTCTTGGTGTGTTAGGTTATTACCGAAAATTCATTCGTGATTTTGCTAGAATTGCGAAACCCTTGACGAAAGCTCTGAGGAAGGGAGAAACTATATCTCACACGGAGGAGTTCATTGAAGCCTTTGAAGCTTGCAAGTTTAACTAGTAGTACAATCTTGCAGTATCCAGATTTCGAACAGCAATTCGTGCGAACAACCGATGCTTCAAATCATGCGAAAGGTGCAGTCCTGTCACAAGGACCCATTGGCAGTGATAAGCCGGTCGCCTATGCATCACGGACACTGACAAAGTCCGAAGAGAATCTTGCAGCAATTGAAAAAGAATTTTTAGCCATAGTGTGGGCCTGCAAGTATTTCAGACCTTATTTATCTGGAACGCGCTGTCAAGACTACCTAACGACATCAATGTGAACGAAGCCGACGAAGACGACGAAAACGCTAACTCAGACGATGCGACAGTACATTCTGCTGACACAGACGACAGCGAATTCGTGGAAATGACTCTGAAACCACTAAACGTGTTTTCTAACCAAATAGTTCTTAGAATCTGTGAAACCGATAGCAATGTTTTGGAGGAAGTTTTTCCTCGTGTTCTTAGAAGAACAATAACAAAATTTAGCTTTGGAGTTCCTGCCATGTTAAGAATTTTGAAAGAATACATGGACTTGAGGAAGACGAATTGCATTCATTGCCCGGAAAGTTTGATTCCAACTATTCAATTGGTGTACAAAAATTACTTTAGTCGTAACAAAATTCTTAAATTAAAAATCTCACAAGTTATCCTTATAGAAGTTAAAGAAAAATAAAGCTAATCGCTTTTTGAAAAGGACGTACGTCCTCTTTATTTACTATCGAGTTACAAACTGCTGTTCCATAATTCTAGCACTCTTATTTATAACCTAGCCTAGCTGCCACCCCCACGCGGTTCTTCCTATCTCCCACGCTGCATCGATCGGTGCACTGGAATAGTGGAAAGCGGACAGAGTGATAGCGTGGTTTCCCACGGTTTCCATATTCTACTTTTCCCACGCTGCGCTGGGATGCGATCTTGCCAGATATGCGTGCCGGGTGTTTTACGACAGGAGTGGAAACAACTTTAAGAATTTCCACTCCAGATGGTTTCGCTTCTATGCGGGAGGGATATTTGTTTCCTGTGTTAACTCCTCTCGTCTTAAATGACTTTGTCCGCAAAGTCGATTGGATGTCGATGACTGCTGTTCTTTGGATAGTTTGACTTTGATGCTGGTCTTTGATTTGCTGGAGAGATAACAAAAGGCAATGATAATTATCAGGATCACAATTACCGAAGTTCCAATGGATCCGAATATATTGAATTTCCAATGAAACAAATCGTGTCCTTCGTGCAGTAACTGGAGCTGCTCCAGGCGTTTCAGAGTGAGCTGTTGCAAGTATTTGACCGGGCGAGCGTTTATCAGTTTGTGCTCCTCGATGTGAAGACCGATTATTGGGTAGAACGCATTTTTTTGGATGATGGCTTCGAAGTTGGCATAATATTCTCCGTTGATTCGTAAACTGCAATTCTCGAACTGTATTAGGAATGAATCGGTTAGAGTTTTGTTAGCATTAGTACAATTTGATGTGGCATCTACGACAGCATCATATATTAGTACTGTGGCTTCATCTATTCGTTTTACTAGGCCATTGGAATAAGCTTTCTCGATCGTACAATTAGGTTGACCTAGAGAGTAATTGCTCGAACGATATGATATGGATGTCGTGTTTGCTTAGTTGCGTTGTGATGGTTTCAAAGTCATGGATTGAAAAGATTTTACTGCTGGCTATTCCATGTTTGGCGATCGATATTGCTTCTTCTAAAATCTCTAAGTAGTTTTGGAGAGTGTCTAGATTGTTGAGAATGACGAGCAAATTAATCATGATACGGTATGTTTGCGTGTTTTCCCTTCCCACCTTATGTAGCCGGTTAGTAATATCTGTTATAGTTTCGATACGGCGAATTATCATTTCGTTGGTCACTACGTGGTTGTTATTTTCTTCGATGAGAGCGTTGAGGTTTGAGATGAGGATTTTTAAATCTTCGGCGTTAGTTGTTCCAGCTATCCACTTCCATGCGGTTCCTATAGCATCCCATCGTCGAGATCGTCGTGAGGTAGTTGGCTTTAGTTTCTTAAAAGTTTTTGATAGCCTATCTTTCTTGATTTCAATTAACTTGTACAATGGATTATATATGTGGTAGTTCAGTGAATCTTCATTGGTATAATTCAATGTAGGGTAAGGGAGGGTATTCCCATCACGCTACTAATTTCGGCATACATTACCTTTTTTGGCTACACTTTCCCAAATAAAAACTTTGCCGCTATATAACAATACTGAAACTAATGTAGCACTCATAGGCTTAATGTGTTATAACTATTTTCATAAAAATGTAAGTAGTTTGCTTAATTTTATTCAATAAGCATCAAAACCACTGTTTTCCACCAGCACGTAACCAGGCTAAAAAAACTAGCAGCAATCGCTTACGCGTATCCGCTCTTGGTGATGGTTTGGAAAACACAAAATTATGATCACGTTTACTTATTCTAGAAACTAAACAGCTGTGAATATGCTATCACAGAACAATTCTACTTCTTTTGACGTAGGACTACGTCTTACGGCAAGTTTTAAGATAGGGTGTCATTCCAAAAAATCGAAAAATGCGAGCGTCACGAAAAATGAAAGGTTTTGAGCGCTAACAGCTCAGCGGTTTTCCCATCGATTTTCAATATTCTTACACCAATCGATCGGAAAATCTTCTAAGAATTGACCCAAATGAAAAAAAGTATGGATTCTTGACATTGAACTATTGAAAAATTGAAAATAATGACCTAAAAATAAAAAATAAGAAAACTTATCCAATTTAATTCTACTATGTGTATTTTATTCAATGACAGATACGTATTTCGCCTACGACTTGCAGGCTTCCTCAGTGTCTGTTTTCCTCAGTGTAGTTCGAAAACAGACACTGAGGAAGCCTGCAAGTCGTAGGCGAAATACGTATCTGTCATTGAATAAAATACACATAGTAGAATTAAATTGGATAAGTTTTCTTATTTTTTATTTTTAGGTTTCGTATTCTACTAAGACGCTCCAAAAACTTCAGTTCAGAAAATAATGAACCTATGTTTTACCAGAATTCTCGTTTCGTGATTGGTTGGAAGATTCTTTACGTAGATTTAAACATATATCAATTTGATATCTGTGCTTGGGAAGTAAGCCAAAACAAGTGACCAAGTTTCCTCATTTCAACAAGATTTCTTAACTCCGCGGTTCAACCTAGACCATTTTGATGTCCTTGCTTGGGAAGTACGCCAGAAAGAGTGTCAAAGCCCCCTCGTGCCAACAGATTTCTTACGAACGCGATTAAACCTAGTCCAATTTGATGTCTGTGTTAGGGAGTGTGCCAGAAAAAATGACACAAGTTCGTTGTCCCAAGAGATCGCAAATTCTTTACTGCGAGACGATTAAACCTCGGCGAATTTGATATCTTTGTTGGAAAAATGTGCTACAGCTGTAGTGTTCGGTTATAATACGACTCTGTATGAAGTTGAAATTAGTCATCATCGATTCTGCTAATTTCAAAAGCAGTTTTTTTGTTCGAAACAAAAATTCGGTTTATGAAAATATATTCGCTGTGTTCAGATTGGGAAGAAGAATGCAGTACACGCAGTATACATTTTTATAAATACAATCCCGCTTTTGGGCCGAAAAACTTCCGAAATTGTGCTTTCCGCCGAAAAGTCAATGACTGCTAGTTTCCCGTGAATACATATGCTTACCGTTTCATTAGAAGTGTATTGAAAAGATGTGCTGTTGATAAAATAGGATTGAATTGGTAAAATCCCCTCAACGTGGGGAACCATGGGTAATAAAAACAATCTTTAATTTCAGTAAGGTAGCAGGAAAGCAATAGTTTGTGTTCTTGATTTTGTTAAATTGTTTTCAAATGCACAATCTTTTGAGAATTGAACGTATGCAATGTTACTACTTTGATAAATGTTACATACAATGCATGTAGCATGTATATATGTTGCATATAGCATGTATACATGAAGAATCGAATGATCACAAGCATGAATGCATGCTACTATCACTACAAAGAGACTTACGTAGTCCTGCGTCACCTATATATGCGGTCGTGTCTTGTACACAACCCCTCTGATTTTTATCACGGAAGAACACAAAAATTCCCCTCTGATATGAAAATATAAATCAATTTTCAATCACTAGCCAATTAGCAGCATTTTGTTTTTAATTCCTCCATATGGTGCGTTATTTACACTACTACCAATATATGTGCTGACATATCTGATATTTGAGTGACAACTGGCGCTAGTGTATATGAACGATTCAGTGATACACTAGCGCCAGCAGCAAGCTGCTGTCACCGCAAAACTAATTATCTTCAATGAGTCCGGAATGTAGACAATAGCGAGAAGTTATCCATCGGTCTCTCTTTTCTTGTCTCTTTTGATCTGTTTTTGAAAAGCATTTAATTGTTGCGCTAGCTATTTCGGCCTGTCGGATTTAAAAAACACAGACACCACTATAGAAAATGGGCTCAATTTAGCCGCAGCAACTTCATCATTTCTCGCGACTATAAATCAAATTCAGTAGCGTTTTATTAAGACCAAAATACACGCCGATATTCAGTAAATATTATTCTATCAACTGGTATAAAAATCTTGTCTCGAATAAATATAGTTCTAACGTAGTTCCTGAATATTGTTCAGGCTACCGCTTAATGGGCTGGAAATACCCACCCGTACCCTATCTTCTACTTATCCTAAATCTATGAGATGAATGATTCTAATGTGACCTATTTGTACCCTTGCTTTTCCTAGAGGTATGATGGCTAGTGGACTATTTGTCAGATCGTGTATTTTGACAGTTGCTTCGGAATAGAGTATACACGTGATGAAACTGGAAAGAAAAATGGATTCATTCACTAGGGTTTTTTCGTAAATTAATTTTATGTACTTTTCTTCCGTTAGAGTCTATTATATATGTGTTATGCTCTTCTTTTATTTTAATAGGATAGTATCTACTCTCGCGTTTATTGTTAGTGTGTGCTTTTTCATATGCGTAAGTATTTGTTTGATATGTTTGGTAGGTAGGCCACCCCACACCCGGGAAAAAAAATTTTTTTTTGAAAGAAAAAGTGTGTTTTGCGCTGTGCGCCAATTGTAAGAAGGCTCTATTTCGCCCGGCCTTAATTATCACACGGTAACCCCACCTTCGACTCTAAATTTTATACCACGGTGGGATTTTTTTAATGAATTACTAGCACTTTTCACGGGCCGACAGAACACCCCAACACTAGCTGCAATTTCTCTGTAACCGTTATCCACTGCCACTCGACTTATCTTTTTTTTTGCACCGATCGAGATATCACCGCACTACCGATCCGTCAGACTAACTGTGCACACCCACGATCGGAAGTCCAATCTCTCGTTCCAGCCGCGTGCATGCCCTTTTCATCTGTCTCTCGTAACGGTACTTTTCTTCCGTACATGCTGTACACACGTCGCTCCGTCTGTTGCCGTACTCAGCATGTATTCAGCAACGAGCCGTGAGAGAATTACGCCCTAACTATTATCTTCCAATATTAACACATATCATATCAAAGTTTCTAACCTACCTATCCAGACATCGTTCACCGATCGAAAACCTAACACAAACAAACTAATATCGGCGAACGATTTCCTTGCTTAATGGTGAGCATGGTTGCCAAATAAAAAACGAAACAAATTCTTTCCACTCGGCGGTGAAATTGTAACCGTGAGGGTTACAGATAAACGGAGTTGTTCTAGAACGCGTCGATCAGATTAATGATCTTGGAGTTCTGTTGGATAACGAGCTCACGTTCAACCAACAATATGCTGCTGTCATCTCAGGAGCTTCGCAGCAACTGGGATTCATCACAAAAATCGCTCGTGACTTTAAAGATCCGCATTGCTTGAAAGCATTGTACTGCGCATTAGTACGAACACGCCTGTATTATCTGGAATCCCCATAACTTGTGCTGGACAGCTAGAATAGAACGTGTGCAACGAAGATTTGTCCGTATCGTTCTAAGACATTTGCCGTGACGTCTACCTAATAATCTTCCCCGCTACGAAGACCGTTGCCAGCTTTTAGACTTGGATACGCTAGAGAGTCGTCGGAAGAATCAGCAAGCGACTTTTGTAGCCAAGCTTGATGCCCCGGTTTTACGGTCTAAAATTGATTTTAGAACTTCACGTAGACAGCTTCGTTCATCGAGTCTGCTAACAATTAGATTCCATCGGACCACGTACGGATTTTATGAACCATTGACGTCATGCACTCGCATCTTCACGCTAGTCGAAGACTTATTTTACTTCGGAAATGTTACCTCACGCGCTTTCAGTAGAAGAATAACAAGGTCCAGGATGCTTCATTAGTCTTAGTTTTAGATTTGATTTTCATGTAGATAATATCAATTGTCAGATGATTCGACCAATATACAATATACAATACAATATAGAGCCATGGAAGTGCGTGTTCCAGAGTTTCCTTGGTGGTGACAGTGAGACTCCCAATCACTTTTTTTAATCGCTCTAGACCAGTGGTGGTCACGATATAAGCATAAATCAGATCTCCTCAATCTCCGCGGCCCGAGATGATTTCTGACATTAATAAATTCAACCTATAGCTCTCTTCCACCATCCATCAAACCAGTCCGCGGGCCGCAAGGACCTTATTGAAGAGTCGCATGGGGCCTGCGGGCCGCAGTTTAACCATCACTGCTCTAGACCATTGCAGTGGTCCTTGCGCATCGCTATTTGGAGACGCATAGCCCCTGTCAGATTTTGTATGCTGCCGCAAAGTTTAACTCTTGATTTCCGTTTGGCTTTGCGAGCGTCAGCTCTGTAGTCTTTCCAGTTAGACGTGATTTTGGACCTATTGAACAGACGCCTGGTCTTCCGATGGACATTACTAAGCATCTTATTCCACCAGCGCGCATCCAGTGTTGAGAAATTCAAAGCAGCAAAAACCTCAATGAGATTTCAAGCATATGAACTTTCATCCTTGATCACAAGCGCCAAGCTCACGTATGCATTTCTCTCGTTATTATACGCGATGTCTCTGTTGCTATGCGATGTGAACCAAATTCAGCTGTGATCATTCTGCTTAATTCTTCTGCAGCTGGCATTTCATACAACGAACCAGAGAGCGAAAGAGAATCTACCGTCAGAGAAAACATCAGCAGCAAAAAATACCGCACACATTCATAAATTAAGATGGCAAACATATTGGCGGAGTTTATATTTTTCCTTCGCGGTAATCGACATTTTGTTAACTAGAAAGTATGTTTTTCTGAGTTTTTCTGCATAGGATCAAGTTGACATGATTCACAGTTGATTTTGATTTTTGATGAGTTTTGAGATTTTGAGTTTTTACCATCACTGGGCACATTACAGCAAACTGTTCACATATTTATGGGACAGTTTGTGTTATACGCGTCCGTGATCCTACATGGCAGGTAACTCGCGCTGATATCCAGTTCAACTGGAGTCCGTATATTATTCTAACTGGAATTACGGGAGACAATCAGATGTTCCCTAAAGGAACTCCAATTGTTTTCTTGTTAGAGGATTACCCTCGATGTCGAAAATGATACGTCTGTGGTCAGTTAAACCTGGGGTGACATTGCGCATCTCGTTTCGAGTGATTTTCGTTCGAGACGCCCATTTGTTTAACGTGGTCGAAACGAACCAAAATCACTCGAAACGAGATGCGCAATGTCACCCCTGGTTCATCAGAGACATGCCAGTTTTTGACTTTCTTAGCTAAGGCGGCACTATATAGAGTAAAATCTAAGACTCTTATCTGATCGCGTTCATAAAGGTGGGGTCATTTTCTACATTGATTACAAGGATGTATGCTACTATCACTACAAAGAGACTTACGTAGTTCTACGTCATCCATGCGATCATGTATGATTTTATTCATTCACGTTCGGTGCACCCCCCCCCTCCCCTCCCCTTGTCGGCTCACTCGTCTGTTACTTAGGTAATTTAGCTTCCGTTTACTTATTTGGACCTCCCCTATGCTGGGGACCGCATCCCCCCTTTTCTCAACCGGCAGTGCTGATTCCCCCGTGCCAAGTTTGGTGGGGAATGGTCAAGGGGTTCTGGAGTTATGGCGGAATATACAAACAAACATAAAAACATACTCACGTTCACTTTTTTATATATGGATAGATCGATAGATAGTATGAAATATAATGAATAGGACGACGCATTTGTGATATTGATGATTACATTTGCTTTGTATCTTTGTGTTAGAAATATTTTGTTTTTATTTTATTGTATACATGGCAGTATTTACAATGTCACTGAGACTTATATAAATTGAATGAGTACAGGGTTACTTCGAATCATGATATCAAAAACATGAACTAAGCAGATAGAAAACAAATAGTTTGTGACTTGTTCGTTCATTTTCATGAGTTGGAATAGTTATATGTAATATTTTGCACGAAAAGAATTCTGTTTGATTCGAATTGATGCTCTGTTTGCAACGTATAAAGTAGGTTACTTCTTATTTCATGTTATCCGCTTTCATCCGATTGCTTTCTCAATACATTATATAGTCATCGGCTACTTTTTGTTTAATAAACTTCAATTGTATCTTTTCTATGTTTTTAAGGCAGTAACTAGTTTTTATTATTATTTCTCATCCTTCTGCATCAGATTATTAATAAAAGATAATAACTCTGGTTTAACACTCGTATCACCATATTTTAACTCGTTTTATAATGCGCATTGTATTATTTATGATCTATTCTTTTTACTTTATCTGAAATGGAAGATTCGTCTTCATTATTTTAATGAAATATAATAAACGGATAATATTGAGTTTTATTTACTAATAGCACTTGTTGGTGTTTTAGTATCAATTTTGCTCTTTTTTCATTCTTCCGTATCGTTAAAAACATTTATGTGTATAATTAATATTAAGTTTGGTCGTTATTAAAATTCTTGTTCTTGTATGCTATAAAATCACTAGAGATGATTTCAGTATGCTTATTTTTTGTATGTTTTTGTTTGTGTTTTATTTCTCAATTCATCGAATTTTCCACGCAATCGATTTCTGCCCGAAAATTACAAATACCTTATGTATATGCAATTTTAAACATGTAATGATGTATAGTCCTTCTGGTTAAGTACGTAATTTTGACTGATTTTTCATCAAAAATCCTTTTACTTGATTACTACTTTCGCACATACCACGTTATAAGACTTTCAATATATAAAAATAGTCTGATTATTTCTGTTTCTGCTAAATCTCAACAAAATTGCCTATTATTTAAATATTCTGTGTTACGTGACCAGTTCGACAAAATGTGAAAGTTGAATGGTAAGAAAGTTTTGTTATGTTTCCTGGCTAGTTGTTATATGTCAATGTTTGGCAGTTTGTATTAATGAATTCGTAACAGTATGGGGTTTGGTAACATCATAACTGAAAATATTTCTGATGCTCGAGATCCTGCAGTTTTCTTTCTTAAATTTTGTAGCGAAATGACTGACCATCGATGTTAGAAGAGTGAATCATACCCTGCAAACTTGGAAACAGCAATCTGCAATTTATTGATAATATTTCTTTTCCTTATACCATTTTAAATCCCTAATCGATTAAAACAAATATTTAGATTCAGGTACTCATCAAATGGTGCACAATTTGTTGCCCCTAGTTAATTGACGATGAATTTAGAACCATATTATCAAGCAGTCTTCGAAATGAACTGAAATGATGTTCAATTATTCTTGGAAATTTAGGAAACAAACTGTGCATAATTTGCAGTTGAAATATATAAAAAAAAAACAATTTGCAAATTTAGCAGAGTTTCGACTAGAATAAACTGCAGGCTCACTACGAAGGTGCAAACTTATATAATAATAATATTGCCGTATGTGTTACAGTTTCTTTAGCACACATAACAAATAAGCTGAATATATTGATTGGAAGAAAACAGTTATAATCAAAATGTCTGCCAAATTGATATTGAGGAACAGGAAGATGCAAGTATCAGTGGCTATAAAGGTGTGAATTCTAGCGCATAAATTTAGGTTATATTTTGGTTAATTACTTTAAGTCATATTTTGGCACTTCTGCAGGCAGACAACAAGTATTTGATATGGTATTGGCCAGTTTATTGGCTTAATCTGCATGGAAGGGCGCAGTAAATGGGCGGTATTGAATTATTAAACAGCTGGAAACGCTATGGTATCACAAGTCTTTATGATCTTCTGTTTTACAAATAATGTTTGTCAGAAATATTGGAGAAGTGGGAAAGATTAAAAAAATTCATAGATGTAATGGATCGGAAAGAGAAGAAGATGAAAGGCGGTAAAGAAACATGGAAAACACCAAACATTTGCGAGCCTATAAATGCTAGTACAAAAGAGTAATTTTGACAACTATTACATTACTGATGTTGATAAATGGTTTTGCTTATAATTGAATGCAAAGCAAGCAAATAGCAAAAGTGTTCGGTGCTGCATTCCGTTTTCGTAACCTAACCTTCAACTTTCATTCGACAGACTAACCAACTGTTGGAGTAGGTACAACACAATGACGGGGCTAGTGCTTTAATCCTATTCACTCAAATAGTCTCGTTCAGTCGAGATTCGAACATACCACGACTAGTTTTGTAGACCAGTATCGTGCTTAAAGGCCAACTGATAGATACATTATGCATACATTCACAATTTTTATGGATTTCGGGGAATCCCCGCGACGCGAATTGACAGAGAAATTGTTGTTTTTTTTATTACCGGTCTTTGGTGTTCTTCGATTGGTCGCTCAACTAATATTCAAAACGATTCACACAATAGGCCGTATGAATAAACGAGTTTGTTAACTTATCCCATATACTTTACACGGGAAGAGCAAAGTAAATTGTTAACCAGTAAGGTGGTTTACGTATTTTGGACAGGCGTTACGCGTACTCTATTGTGAACATTTACGGCAAAATCAAATCGAAATGTCCAAAATAGAGTATGCGTTACGCCAGTCCAAAATACATAAATCACCCTAATATATTTCGAAAGTAGATTTAAAAGTACCTATAATGCTCTATAATTTTCATCTAGAATTCTCTCTATGGCTAAAACGGTACTAGGACTCATGAATTGTAAATTTTCGTTGGAAAAAATGGTAAATTGTAAATTAAAATCATGGGAAAGTTGTTTCGACAAACGATATTTCAACGATTGAGATGACTGGTTTTCATTCATGGTTAATGAATAGTCCATTAACTATTGCATGTGTTAATATGTTTTACTTTTTTTCAAATTAGCATATTACGACAATGAACGAATACGAATAGAATTAGTAAATATAAAGTATCAAGTATAATTTGTACGAGTTTTAGAAGTTTGCTAATTTGGTTGTATTCTATTATCAAAAGTTGCGATTATATTTTTACTGATAAAAATTAACGTGCCGCTCGAGCTACAAATGTTGATACTTGATATAGCGGTATCCCAAGAAAGAACTTTTTTCAAGCGATTCTAACTGCCTATTCGTCTTCAGCTGACGTTGTGGGATACGGGCGAGACTACCCGTTTGCGAGTTAACTATAGTTCTCGATTAATATTGAGCAGCACCTGATTTCCACTCGCATCGGCATACGTTGAACATTGATATTGCGAAGTTTCCACCAATTTAGAGAACCACGCGAAAATTATTAGCGTGGTTATTTTCTGCGTTTACCACACATGTTGGCAGCTTAGCAATCATCAGTTTTTCGTTATTGCCTCCTCACTGCACCCTTCCTTGCTTGACAAGCATATTTTCAGTGTATTTAGTAAGTACAGGATAATTATTATTAAAAAGAAAATTGTGTAGGACTCGTAAAATTGCTGCAAGGTACAATACTTATAGGGGCTTTGCCTATTTGGCATTCGCCTCTGTGTGTGCGCGGCGTATTACTGAGATTACGCGCACATTAGCACATTTGTATAAACCGGGCTCTTCGGTTTTCTGGCATGGTTTATCGGCCTCTTCTCTCGCAAGCAGTCCTACAGGTAAAACGTGGCGTCATTCGCTCCGGCGTCTTCAAGTGTTCCAATACCGATGGCTGGCAAATTCCACAGTGTGTAGTTCTTCATATTTCGAAGATCACTGCTTTTATAGACGGAAAACCAGCAGGGAAAAATCGCTTCAATTGACGAACTGCTGAAGTCGCATCTATCATTGGAATAATTTCATAGGTATCCGAGTAGTCCTACAAGAAGGTTTATGCTAGATATGGGGTGTTAAAATTCATTAAGAGCTGTGTTGTGAATTTTATGAATGTTTCCCTACTATTTAAGAGTCTTGCCTGTAACCAAAACTTCTGACAGGACGCCTCAAATTGACTTAACGTTAGAGGTACATTTAGGCGTTTTGTGCTATCTAGGTTATCATATCAACGAACTTTCTTTTTTTTTTGTTAGATTATAGTCACTTTAACAGCTTAGGACATTCGTGACTGCTGCGGGATTGGGATTTGAACCCGGGTCCTCAGCGTGAGAGGCGTGAATGCTAACCATTACACCAGGATTGACCACACACACACACACACTTCAAGGAGGTGTTTTCCCACAGATATTCTAGCATATTAGGCTGGACATCTGCGATTAGCTCTCAGTTAGACGCTATGCGAAGTTCAGCTAATTCATTATAAGTGAGGAAGAGATTGAATCACAGCACAACATATCTCTTCTTAGGGACAAATAACGTAACGCACTTAAGGAAAGGGGTATATAGGAACGTTTTACCCTCTGGATTCCTTAGTACGGGTGATCGGGAAATGCTCAAGATCGGCTTTAATTAAAAAAAACAAAATTGTAAGGATAACGTTTTTCTAATATATTTTTTTTTTGTCGACAATGAAGAGGTAATCCATACTCCATCCATATTGATGCGCAGTAATTTGTATGTAATACGCATTGAAGCTGGTTTCTAACGCTATTTTTTCGTTACTGTAACAGGAATACGGCTCGTACAGGAAGACATCCCGAATCTCATGCGGTTAATGAATAAACTAAGATTATATGCTGTAGCAAGTAACATCAAGGTTTCTTTTATAACATAAAAAATAATTTTCAACCAGTTGTTCTGTCGCAAAGAGCCGACATCTAGTGGTTTAGTTGTGCCGCGCCGTAGATATTCAAATTGTCAAATCTAGTATTTTCGATTTTAATATCACTACACGGCTATAATTTAATATATTTTTTCTTCGCATATCATAAGTTGAGTGGTTGATTAAATTTTTGTTTTACTTTGTATCTTCTTATAATGTGCAAAGAAATATTTCTCTGTTAGACAGATCAGTATTTCAGTGAGAAGCGTCCACGTGAGGTTGTTTTATTATATAAGTGATATTCTTGCTTAAGTAATATCTATTGGATATGGTGTAACCGTAATCATAAAGTCACAGTTTACCTTTGTTTTGAAATATTCAGCTGTAATTTGTTATGCGTACTGGTGAAACATTTTTGCTTACTGGTTTAATGACAAGTAATAATATAATGGCAACTGTCAGTGATAATGACAAATATTTACCATTGACCTTTATACTAATTGTGATGTACCTGCGTTATCGGTAGGTCAACTTTTAATGGTATGTTCATGTTAAAGCCCATATATTCTTCAACATTGTTATCATGCTCTTTCCTTTAGAACATTAGATAAAACCTACATCACAGACGAACAGACATGGCACTCGTTGTTGATTTCATCGTCCTGGAAAATACTAGTTAGTTAAAATTCGATCTAGTAGTCGACCACACTGCCAGTTGTGTTTCCGAAATATTGACTACACTTAGGTACAAATCCTTTGTTTAAGTTCATTGGCTAGTTGATCAGATGATATTAATGCTGTATCAAAACAGACGGTAAGCTTCGCGTGTACATAATTGACATAATTGCATCTACGTAAAATTTAATAGAAAAAATGTGATGTAATAGTAACATTTTAGAATTATATTAAAATATCACGGAAAATTAGTCTGTCGAAAAAAATACATTATTTAGCGCTTTAATTTTAATGCCCAAACTAATTACTCAGCCAAAGGATATACTGACTAGCTTGTGAGAAATATACTCATATTTTGGCGCTTAGGAATTATGGTTAAAAAGAGGACGACGAAGTCGTAGTGCTTTTCTTTGAATTTAGGAATAGCATGTCTGTTAGCCTATGTCCACATTATGTCCCAATATACGCACAAAGATGTATATATGTATGTTATATACACAGAAATTCCAAGAAAAAGCTGCTGTTGAAATTTAATATTCGAAATTTTTCTTGAAAAAATCATAACTTTTAAACTACTGAACTGACCCTAGTGATTTAGGTAATGAAAGCTCCAGAAAAAATATTGAATTGAATATATTAATAATTGCTAAAGCAGAGAAAATGTTCGTTTTTCGAGTTTACATGGTGTGATTACCAGTTGTTTTATATTTTTTCTGGAAAATTAATATTTATTTCATAACGTATCAGAAATTCTGAAAACCATATTTTTTATATATTTTGGAAACGCATTCGACGCGAGATTGAGAGTTGTGGGTTCAAGTGTCATCTGCCCAGTCAATTATTTTTCACTGTTTGCTTTTATTTTTTTCCAATTTATCCGATTTTTGTTCCTTTTGTTTCATTTACCTCCCTTGAAAAAGTAAAATTACTTGACTAGTATATGTCGATAAAACATGAAAAAGACGTGTATTTTTGTTATTGAGATAAAGTATTCTAAAAATTAAAGTTTCGATACGGATATTTTTGGTCCACGAAGCAAATGCAAAATGTTATAAAATTTTTCCTTGCAAGCAATTTTTGTTTCTTTGTAATTAAAAATAGTACACCATGCTTATCCATTGTCGCATTGTATTTAAAATATTATTGCAAAATAATAAATTGCTGTTTTTCTGAAGTTTGGTTTTAAAAACATTTCAGCTTTCTAGAAAAATATTTAAAAACTGGGATTTCTTTGGTCCTCACACCATGCAAAACGAACGACGAATATTTTTAATGTTTTTGAAATTATGAAAAAACTAAGCTACAATTCAATATTTTTCCTAAAAAACTCTTTAAAACATACTTAGTGTGCCACCGAAATCATTCAATCAATTTACTTAGAAGGCATGGGTTTCTAAAGAAAGGTCTCAAGGTGAAGAGAAGGTATCACCGGAAGCGCTAAATGTAAAAACACGTGTGTATAGTTTTCCGAAAATGAAAAAGTATACATGATTTTAACAAAATCGGAGCACTTTTAAATTTCGTTTTTCATTTCATGGAATGACTGTGTATTACATAAAAAAGCTCCTTGTTTGTGATTTGAACCGGGCAGAAAAGCTACATCAATCACTTGATATCATGATAAATCCTACAGCAGCGAACAAATGAGCGATTGGCATATTTAGAATAATATTGTTATCATCGACATGCTTTTATGTGCTTTAACTAGATCTGCACCGCTTTTTTTACTTGTTCATCTTTGCCGGCTAAGAGTTGACAGCAGCCCCAATTTAGTTCGTGTCTGGATTTTCAGCTACTGTCACTCACTGTGACATGGTAAAAGAAAATCAATGTGAACGATTCTCATGATTGACCAGAAATTCTTGTCAATTTATGGCGTATGATTTACTAGATTTGTATTCTATCGACTCAAAACTGGCAACAAAATCCCAAGCCTGCGTCGGTCATATTGACGTAAGTGTTCTCGTGCTCGTAATTGCATCATTGTTATTGGCACATTTTGTAAGAAAAATATTTTGCTTTGAGAAGTAGCAATTTTGGTGCGCCTCTTCTGTCCGGTACAAAAAGTTGGTGTTTGGCTTTAGATGAAGAGCAGTCATTTTGTATTAAATAGCTATTTTGAGTTCCGGTTACGCCGGGATTACGACTCGATTCTTGCTATGTAAGATTATTTTGCAGGGTCGGATTTAGACGATTATTTACATTTGTAGTGTCGATATACACACGAATCTATAACGGCAGTTCTCCAAAGGCCAAAAGAAACAATTTTGATTTTAAATCCCACATAAACTGTCAGTTGATGCTCTATGAGGATTTTTCATAAATCATGAAGCACTAAAAATACTCTTTTTAATAAATGATTATTGAATGAAATAGAGTGAAATTGAAGCCATTTTACTATTTATATAGACTTTTGTGGTGCTTTGCATAAAATATCACTCAGCAATTTTTATTTTTACATGATATTTCATGATCGCGCTCTCGTTAGTAGTTTTTGGAAATGCTGAAATTCTTTGAATTGTTTTCCTCTTTTGGTTTCGTTGATATAAATTTTCTTATCATTGTTATATACAATTTTTAAATATTTACACTATCTAGTTATTTCATTTTGATTTGAATCGAGAAATAGCATAGTTCGCTGTTTAGAGATTTTATATATATATTTTTGATACTTTTTCGGTCGGTTTCTAAAACAACTACCATTTCAAGATACAGTGATTTGACCAGTGGTTGATTTGTTTGACGTTGAAAAAAAACTGCATTACACGCAGATATTATTTATTTACAGTATGTGATATCTTTCAATAAATACTTTGGAATCTGCATGCTTTAAAATTAGACTTAAAGACCCTTTTTAAAAGAATCACTCGATGAGTATTTCTTAGTCCTTAAATAAGTTTGTCGAAGATGATGATCATATTAAAAAAGTTAGAAATTATGTACAAACGCTGTTATGAGCATATTAACAATATGTGAAATATATCGATTCATGCATTAGTTTGAGCTCGATTCTACTGGAGATGTTTGGCAGTGTTTACAAAAAATTTTACGGGCCAGTTTGCTAGCTGTTTTTCCATACAATGATTCACGTGGTTCGCTCAAAAGAAATTTTTGTTCATTTGCCTGAAAGCCTGGCGTCTTCGGAAGGTACACGCGATGTGTCATAGAGTTTGAACAAAAAATAAAACCATTCGCAAATCATATTAAAAAAATGTAATGCATATTTCGATTCGCTTTTTACGTAGAAGCTATATAGTGTCTAAGGATAGTAAAAGCAGTATATAACAGTATTTGAATTTTTTCATTGTGCCATGTTTTCGAGTTTACGAACTGAAGTGTCCTTTGTGCGAGAGCAAGGACTATTATGGCTATTATTAATTAATCCTTATCGATTCAACTACATAACAAAGTCATTTAGACTACAATGGTAAAAATATGAATAAACAGAGCAATAGCTACAACAAAACGTAATGAATACAGCCGTTTGAACGAACTGTTTTTTTCGTAATGAAAGGGAAACTAATTCTCCTACTTATTTATTTATGTGCTATTCGCATTTGGACATAAGCCGTGTCCCACGGTATGTAATTTTTTTTAGCGTTTCATAGTTTTGCCTGATGAACCCTGGATGGGCTATGTTTTTATGCCTATCTTAACTGTAGCTAATGATTTTATTGAGACTTGTTATGATGGTTTGCTTTTGTTTGTGAAATTGTTTATGTATCTCTAATTCTCTAAGGTTGACTATAATGTAGATGAAAATTGTGAGATCAATTGAATACGTCTCTACTGAAAAATGTTAGCAGTAAATGCATGTATTTCATCTACTATAAAAGTGTAATTCAGTTGATTAGTAATGCGTTTCTAAATATGTTTGGCTAATAGTTTATTTTTACTTGAAATGATCATCATAAGCTCTCGAATAACTTAATCCGTAATTTATGTGTGTAACTAGCAAAATCCGTCGGGCGTATGTTCAATTTAAATCAAAATAAATTTACTCCGAATCCGTACTCAATTTTGTCGACATCTGAAAATCAAGAAAAAGCATTTAGCGCATAGTATGATGTGTTATTATTATAGATGATCGGTTAATAAAGCCACTCTTAATGTACTAAAAAGGCTTGGCAACAGAACACATAAGAGAAGTAAAAAAACACTAAAACAAACAAGTTTAGAATGATTTGCAGTCGACCATACAGTGTAGTAGATTATTATTATTCATGTGCTTTGAGTTATGATTAATGCGAATGGAGTCGATGCGCAATTCTATTTCATTGAATGTGGCTAAATTGAAATTATAATAATAATCTTATTAAACATCAATATAAAGAAGCTAAGAAAAACAACTGTTATTAATCTCCTCTTCCTCTATCCTATCCTCGTGATTGTATGTAAGAATAGTAATAGTGTAAACATATGTCAGACCGCACAAAACGATTGGTCCAACTCAAATTTTATACCTATACTCTTGAAACATAAAAGGATCTTTTCATCAATGAAAAGTTAATGTAAGAAATTTTTAATATTTTCTCAACTAGATATAATAAAAAAGCTGTAAACAGTAAACACAGCATATAGGCATACAGTACTGCTCAAATTTCCTGAAATTTCTTTTTGCATTCAGATCAAGCTTTTTTTTATTTATTTACTATTTGATGGGGCTTTCAACCGTTGGTTGGTTCGCCCCAACGATCAAGCTTCTTAAATCAATGTCTATGCACTGGGATCAGTAAACTTAGATATCTGAGCCGCAGTAGATAAACTGTAAACCTATTGCACTGGCAGTTTCATACACAAAGTTCCATTTTAGTAGATTCTCAGATTTGAGTATAGGAGGAAAATGTATCCACTCAACTCTATTATTATAAAATAAAACATTCACTACAAAAATATTTAGATGATACGGACTTGCAATTTTTTTCCATGCTGACGTAAACTGCCAGTAAGTATGGCAAGCGGAAGCGGTGCATATTTTAGGTTTTGGAATAGTCGAAGTGAGCGAATTAATTTTTCATGAGTACCATATCTAAAATATCCCATACAGTGTGACATCATTTGTCGAAAGAATCAAAGTAGCCGGATGGATAAATAAACTTTATTCTGTCAGATAAGGACTGTGCACAAATCCTACTTCGTAAATTTGACAGTTTGCAGCTACGTTCTGAAAATTTGATGGTTAATCCAACCGATTCTACCGTAGTTATCGATTTGCAGAACGCAGTCTAATGCTGCGCTTAAAACCCAACGGTTTGGAAGAAATTAAAACTCCATTCAAATTTCACGTTGTTTAAAGTTCAATAACTATTTCAGGTGGCATCTAGTTATGTCCGGTAATCGCTCGAATAGTCGAGTAATCGATTAGAACATGAAATAATAGAATAATTTGTAATCGAATATTGCCGACACGAGTAATTCATTAATCGAATAAATAGTTCAAAGGGGATAAAAAAATGCGAATAATCTCCATTAATCGTTCATAAGCGTACGATTAATCGAATAATTAGCCAAAATATTCGAATATTTATAGTCGAATACTACTAGCACGAATACTGAAGTGATCGATCAGTGCGTACAAAGCTAACCGATTAATCGGTAATCGAATAATTGAAAATTTCGGTCATCGCATCAAGTTGGACTTTTTATGATATTGTTCGCCTTTGAATATTGTTGTAGGAAAATAAGTTCAACGGCAAAACATGAAAAATGGTGCTTTTGCATACAGTTTACCGATAAATCTCATTTAAACTTAATTTGAGCAAATTTTATTAAAATGTGTAATTAGGTATCTGTGTGACCAAGTTTGATTTAGGTATTTTGGACAGGCATTACGCGTACTCTATTTTGAACTTTAGCGGCAAAATCAAATGGAAATGGAAAATTTTGGACATTTCCATTTAATTTGAATACGCGTAACGGCTGTCCAAAGTATATTAATCACCCTACATCTTGATCAGTAATAGGGTGATTTATTTATTTTGGACAGGTGTTTGGACTTTTATGGCAAAATCAAATGGAAAATGTCCAAAATAGAGTGGGCGTAACGCTTGTCCAAAATAGATAAAGAACCCTACGGCTCAAAAAAAGCAAAGCAAACTTGACCTTCTGTTTTTATACGGCAGACTTCGCAGCCAGCTGTTAGAGTACAGAACAATTGCAGGACCAGTTGCTACGATCCTTTTGACTCTAACAACCTCTCCCAGCCGAGATTCGAACATACGACGACGCTTATTAGGCCAGCGTCATACCTCGAAGCCAACTGGGAGGCCAACCCAACGACTCACAAACATCAAATTCAAGTAGCTAATAATAGGTAGCAGTCGAGATGTGCTGTGCCGTAACATTTAGTTCAAAATTATTTTTTTCGCTTTTTCTGCTCAGAAGTATCGCACAGCCTTGATATGTGAGAAATTCAATTGAATGCCTATAAATCATAAAGTACCAAATATTGCGGAAATCCACCTTCTTAGACTCCGACGCGAAAATTATTAGCGTTGTTTTTTTTTGCGTCTCACATACAAATTTGCAATTTAGCAATTTGATGCATTTGTTCACCTCCAATTTGACACCTCTTTACGCCTCTTTGCTTGACAAGCATATCTTCAATTTATTAGTTTGTACGGGACAATTAATGTTCAAATATGAATTTGCGTAGCACTCGTAAAATTGCTGCAAAGCACAATACAGCTTGTAATTTTTGAAAACAATTCACGTATTATTACTGTAAGCGCGCCTAATTCTGCGCATGTAAAATTTCAGCCAAAACTTCTGAATTGTTCTCAAAATTCTAAATTGTTAACTCCATTAATGCATCTAACAAAATATTCGTACATGTAGTTATTAATTTGAGAATATTTTAATTTTCAATAAAAATATGCTGTGCGCAGAATTAGGAACTATGCGCAAAATTACTGGTACATAGACATACATATGTTTGATGAAAAATAATCGTTTTCCTATAAACTAAGAATCAGTATAAATTAAACAATGAATTAAGTATTGATTGATGCAAATAAAATAAAAACAGTAGCAAAGTAGTTGAAACAAATCACCATTTATCATGCTTGGTTTAATATGAATATGACGTCAAGTGCCAAATAGTAATCCATTGAATTATTTTATTTTAAAACCAATCGCATCGGTAATGCGTGCAGTTGTTACTGAATAATAAGTGGGCAATGTATAATCGAGATCAGAATAGACAAAATCGGGTGCGGACTGAATCGAAGGGTGTAATGCTAGAAACTTAGGAAAACTGAACTCTGAAAGGATGAAAAAATGTAAAGAAAGTTCTAGTGACATTAATATGTACTAATTGCGTGCAGTTACAATCATAATGAGACATGGTTTGTGGATATGTAATGTACATAGCTAAATACGTATGTGTGTTTTCGTTTTGTGTGACCGAGTATTATCAATTCTATGTGCCAAATAATTATCCTAATACCTGTCTGTCATTCTTCGTTATTAGTGATATTTACATTCTAGAATCTGTTGAAACATTCCAAAGTCATTTTTGTTTGGTGTATTAGTATCATTCGTCGTATAAATATTTATCTTTCTAGTACAAAACTATTTCGTAGGCGATTATGCTCTATTGCGGAAATATAGCTAAAACTTAACAAGGATTTGGTGATGCCGATTAATTCAAAGTATTACTTTTGATTTGAATGGAAGTCATTTTAAATTTTCACCTCAAACAAAGCTCTGTTTGATAGAGATACTTTGTTCTCGTTAGTCTTTTATATCGTGGTTTGTGTTGTTTTATGAAACTACCTCAATGATGACAAAATATGTCGAAAGAATTATGAGTATTTATACAAACACAAATATCTCAAGATCAAATCGAGGAGTAAATAAATTATACAGAAACAGCGTTGTAATAACAAATAAGGTCTATGATAGCCAATATCATGCATCCTGTATTTCACCTTTCATACCAGGTACACGATGGTGTTGATTATTATGTAGACGATTTGCTAAATCTTGCATTACATCACGAAATATAATACTATCTAAATTTTCACCTAATCTATATAATAAAAACCAATCGCCCATTTTCGAACGTCTTACTATAATCTCTATAGCGTCGCGACGAACTAACCTGAAATTATAGAGAATATTATTAATAATATGTACACACAAGTAAATTGAGCTTCAAAATTGTTTTCTCTCATATTGGTCTGATAGATTATTAGATTAATTTTACCAATTCCAAGTCATGGTTCTCTGCTGTTGTTATGAACTTACTTTTTTGTGAATGTATTCAAATTGATCTTACTTTTTATCAATCAATTGTCATATAAGCTCGAGTTTGAAATTATTCATTGGGAGAACTATAACTATGTGTAATCAAATGTGCAAATTAAATTTCAGCAAAACCATCATACGATAACTGCAAAAGCTTTTAATGGGGTACGGGAACGTTTTTTTTTTGGTTGACTTCTATTTGCGACCTATCCTTTGTTCTCTCTATTCCGGGAGAAAAAACTGTCGCTATTTGTAAATAGCGCATAAAGTAAGTAGGTAGGTATATGATACAGTAATACCTCGATATAAAGAAGTTTATATTTATTTTCGTTACGTTAGGTATATCGAATCAAAAACGAAATTCATTCCTATTCGAACGAAATTGATTGCAAATGAAAGAGGACCTTTCAAACCATTAACTGTCCAGTTTTATGGTGATTGGTCTTGTAGTTTGAAAAATACAAATGCGAAGAAGCGAAGAGCGTGTAAGGATCATGTTAATTGAAATTTAAAAATCTAAATAACGGAATCGTATCATAACTTACAAAATTTTAAAAATAAAAATTATTTTCACACAGTAGCAATGCGAGGTCACACCACTATGAAAATTAATTCAGTTTTTTTATTGATTTTAAAAATTTACGTTATATCGGGGTAAAAATTGCCTTATATCGAGTTACCTTATATAGAAGTTGCTTTGAATCGAGGTTGCTTTATATCGAAGTATTACTATATATGATAAATTGGTTAATCAGATTCGAAAGACTATAAAAGCAGACAATGCCAAATGCATAAAACTCTTTCGAAAATGAACCTTTTTATATACAGCCTCCCCTTAAAATGTTGACGCTGGCATTTTTCGTGCCACTGTAGGATCATTTAAGTAATTTTTGTGTTTTAGTTAAAAAAAACTCCTAACGGTCTTATCTCTCAATTATTTGCGTAAGGTATTTTCAGTTTGACGAACTTAAGCATGTATACCTGACATACTCTCAAGTCTCTTTTTACACGTTTTTTATGATTTTTGAATCGATTTATGACGATTTTTGAATTAACGGTTTTTTACATCATTTTTCAAATTAACACGTCTTCTTATGCGCCACGTATCCCCCTGTAAAAAAGACTTGAGTGTAGTATAAATAATGAGCAACATTTCAAAAGGTCCAATGTGCAAATAAGAGATTTTCTTTGTGTCTTTTCTCTTCCGCTTATCATGGCGGCATAAATGCACTTGAATGCCTCTACCCAGCTAGCACCAAATCGTTCATCAATAACCGAAAATTATCATAACTAATTCTTAACAATTTCGGAATCGTGGCTAACGCTCAACTTGATTTTCAGTCGTATATAATGATAATAATAGCTGACATACATACGATATAGTAGCATGGACCGGGTCGAGCTTAATCGGATATTGTCCTATATAATTACTTCTATAGCTGAAACGCGTATATTTATTCCTCATCACGTCTATCGCCTCCAAAATAGCACGAATATGCCAATTTTGCGCATCAAATACGAGTTATTAGCATGTATTTATATATGTACGTAATGCTGATTTTTAACTTTTATCTTATACTAGCTGACTCGACAAACTTCGTGTTGCCACAAATTAACCTGTGTTGTTCATACATCATGAAGCTCGGATGATTTTTGATACAATCTCGAGTTTTGCAAGTTTCTGAAGAGTTCAACCTTAGATCAGCGGTTCCCAACCTTTTTTCGGTTCGCGTACCCCCTGACGGATTTCCCTATACTATTCTGCAGCGAACTAAAGTTTTGGCGAACCCCTGGGGGTTCGCGAACCCCCATTTGGGAACCGCTGCCTTAGATGATTCATTTTGGCAGTTACGAAACTATAAAAGCATCCCAGGCAACCAATAAGCATCACCAATGCTATTCAAATGCAAGCCAATAAGCATTTAAGTCGCCTTAAATGCTACTTTGGCAAAATATAAATATACGGCAAAATATGCTCGCCATCGAACTTACTGTTACACAAAATAAATCAACGCCCAGTAGCCAGTACAATCATTTCTTAACCCTCAATTAATCAACCAAAAAATAAACGCAATCTGACTGTATAGGTGTACCCACTTAGCAATTCCATGACAAAAAGTGCACCGATTTTGCTCAAATTTTGCATGCATCGAAAAACGAATTTTCGAAAATTTGTGACCTATATTTTTTATTTGGCGCGTAGGGATCCCCCTTCTTACTTAGGGTGGTTCAAAAAATCATCACCCTTGCCATGAGACCTTTTTTTTAAAAAAAAATCATAACTTTTGATTTACTCGACCGATTTTAATGATTTTGATAGCAAATGAAAGATATGATGATGAGCTTTTAAGAAAAATTTGATGCCTACATGAGCTTTCTGTGAAAAATATTGGATCGAAACCCAAATTTTTACTTACTTTTAAAATCATTGAATCTTAGTGTTTTCATGTTGTAATACCTAAAAACATCCCAGTTTTTATATTTTTTTCTGAAAGTCTGCGTTTTTTTACATAACATAACAAAATTTTTGAAACGTATCTTTTTATGTTTTGGAGATACAAATTTTTATAAAATAGTCTCAATTATTTTAAAAATGATGATATAAAATTTTGAGAAAAGGAACAAGTACACAAAGTTTAAACTAAATCGGAACAGATCGGCTTTATCATGGAATTGCTAAGTGGGTACACCTGTACCCGGTTGATCAAAATCGAGGTATTAGACTTCGACGGCCCAAAACTCAAAATTTTTTTTCAACGTGTTTTCAAATAAATGATTGATTTTATCCAAATTCGTCTAAATAACGAGGAACATGAGCCCTTAGACATTATTTCTAAAAGAACATGCCGAAATCAGAGTATGAAATATGAAAAGGGTACAGGTGTACCCGGTTGATCAATTGAGGATTAACCCTCTAACAGGCAACACCGTAAAAACGATGCGATCAAGCTAATGACTATTTTATCATGAAAGTACACACAAAAAAACCTTAAGTTCTGATTTTCATGCAAAAATAATTATCTGGAGGAGCGCCAGGTAAGAAAAAGTCCAATTTCTCTTTTTCTTTTTTCATGTCTAACGCTTTGTCCAGATGTTTTTTCAATTCAGATATATTACAAAATTAAAATAATGCATGAAATTTACTCATAGAAACATTTTTTAGGTCAATCATTTTGTTCTAGATGTCCTTTTCCTTCAAAAGTTAAAAAGGGAATATTCGCGCATTAATTATTTTCCGAATTTTTGTTTTTGAAAGATGATAACTTTTGAATGCATGGTCAGAATGTTATGATATTAGTATCAAAATGTCAAGAAATCTGTTCTGAACACATTTTGAGTATTGCCAATTAAAAACAAATTTTGTATGCGCCTCTGGAGCTCCAAAAGCGAACGCCGTCTACAGGCTTACCCATTAGAGGGTTAAACAGTAGAGTATATAAGACAAAGCTACAACCAACACAACTGTATTGGTATTGGGGATTGGCAAACCAACTTTTACACCGACGTATTGCCAAAGCGTAGAGGATAATAAATTTTGGAATTTTGACAGATTACCATTTCTTACTAATGGCTAAATTTAGCTGTTAGATATAGATGTTTTCTGAAAATTCAGAGAATAACCCATTTTTCTAAAAATCAGCAGTAGTTCATCTGAAATTTACAAATCGTAACATTTAGTCCAATTTGTGGCAGTACGAAGTTTGCCTGGTCACCTAGTACATATACATATAAAAATGCTAGCTGGCTATTTTGCTAACGGTTGCTAACGGTTTGCTAACGGTTGCTGGTGTTATTGGCTAGCTAACCCTTAAGAAAAAATGGGTTGAAATGCATTTATGCCGTCGTAATAAGCATAAGAAAGGAGACGCAAAGAGAATCTCTCTTTTGCACATTGGACCTTTGACATGTTGGTCGAGAAATGGAACTCCTAAATATAATAATTGTTTTTTCGTGCCATTGGCACTGCCGAAGGTAAGAAGAGCTCTAACAGTGAAGTTATGTGTTATTGCATTGTATGTTATTGGTGTAGCCCGAGAACCAACCGCGGTAGCAACTAATGTCTGACCCAGGACGACTATAGTTACTATATATATAGTTCGGCGGATAGAAAACCAGGCGAATTGGCATCCCTGATTTATGAAATTAAATTTGAAATTATGGTGAAATGTGCAGGTTTTTACGAAAAATAATCACTGGCGGGTGTTGAAAATGACTAGTTCTATGAAAATAAAGTGTGTTTTTTTAACATTACTCCTGCATTCTGGTTTTTAAAAAACTTTTGGCTCCGCTTTTGACGTTTATTTGGCTCCCGATTTTCTATCCGCCGAACTATATATATAGTAACTATAAGGACGACTAAATTAAGAAACATGCTTTCTCGGACGCTAGAGCTAAGATCTCACCCCGTAGTTCGGTAGCATTGTCGTAGTATGATAACCAACCAAATACAATAACTGCGAACAACCAAGAAAATTGGACTCGGAATTTGCGGCATGGAACCAAGTAATTATATAAGCAGATAGATGCTAAGTACCTGGAACTGCAGATCGCTGAACTTCTTATGTGTCGACCAGATGCTGCTTGAGCAGCTAGAATATCGAAAGTTCGGAATTGTTGAACTAGGTAATTTACGAGAGGTCGTGTTTGTTGAGCCATTTTTTCAGTTACAGCATCGTTAACGTGTACTGTCCTCACGAAGATATTTCTGACAACGAGTAGGAAGCGTTCTACGCGCAATTGGAGGCAATCTGTGACAGCTATTCGTCGTGAAATATCAATATCTCCATGGAGGCCACTTGGAGATCATCTGACCAACATGCAATATTGATTTTCATCGATGACCGGTTTTTCTTGAACATCACCAACGTACGCTTTTTACTGAGAGCGGACATTGACTGGGAACGGTCTAGTTGCAATACAGGTGCGCTCTAAATAGGGTTATTTATCTATTTTGGCATTACGGCAAAATCCATTGGAAATGTCCAAAATAAAGTACGCGCAACGCTTGTCCAAAATACATAAATCACCCTAATACGTAACAAAATCCTCTTCCTGAACCAAATATCCGGCAACCGAACAACCCACGCAAGTTTTATGGAGAACAGAGATACCACATTTTTCATAATTTAAAATCGTAGATCAATGGATTTTTACAGACTTTTTCTATTCCTATGATAGATCGCCAATAAGTTACATTGGAGACATATTTTGAAGCTTAGTGAACACCACCTGAGCAAACTACGAAATGATTGAATGATTTTGTAAAAGACTAGGGAAAACGTCTGGAGTTGAAAAAAATCTGCAGTTCTGTAGAAATTTGAAAAATCTGGAGTATTGCGTATAGTTTATAGTTTATACTGAATTCCGAAGATGTTGAATACGATTCGTATTTCCGTAAAACACGAACAATTCCGTAGATCTACGAACATTCCGTAGACCTAGCATCTCTAGCAAGAAGGTGAACCAATCTTGTAAGAACTACATACCAAAATCTGATATGTGTAGGGTAAATGAGGGGAATTCAAGGGATTGGCAACCCTATCCTTACACACTAAAAATTTTGTGCCGAACACCGCAATTTTTTGACGAAATTAGAACTGCTGAGTGTTCGGTAAAAATTTCGGTGATGCCAAACGTTACACGCTATGTCCGAAGGCACTTATTATTTAACTTTCATGCACCTCAGATTTTTCTTCACAGGCCGTTAGTATTGATCAAAACAATGAATTTAAAGAAGGTCTTAAAATATTCCATCTTGGGTTTTTTGAAAAATTCGATTTTTAAGTTTATGGCCCCTATCATTCCTTCTCAAGTTATCTTACCCGTTTTAATCGACCACCTCCGATTTCAACCAAATTCGGTATAATTGTTCATTCCGACCCCACATTCAATTTCTCAAATTTTTGTATGAATTGATCAATCCCCCTCGCAGTGCCGCTTCGCTATTTTTCTCAGATTTTCGAAAAAACTCATTTTCCACTGCATGTCACTGCAAGGGGGATTGATTAATCCGTACAAAACTTTGAAAAGTTAAATGTGGGGGTGGAATGAGCAATTATAACAAATTTGGTTGAAATCGGAGGTGGTCAATTACAACGAGTAAGATCACTTGAGAGGGAATGATAGGGGTCATAAACTTAAAAATGGAATATTTAAAAAAACCCAAGATAGAATATTTTAAGACCTTCTTTAAATTCATTGTCTTGATCAATACTAACAACCTGTGAAGAAACATCTGAGGTGCATGAAAGTTAAATAATAAGTGCCTTCGGACATAGCGTGCGTTACTGAAGGCCCGAAAACGTTGATATCCATCACCGAAATTTTTACCGAACACTCAGCAGTTCTAATTTCATCAAAAAATTGCGGTGTTCGGTAAAATTTTTTAAGTGTGTCCTCTATGTATTTGACAGTAGCCAACATCTACTGCCGGCGTGGGTATTATTTGCAAAAATCTGGATATGATTTGAAAATAATACCGATCTGCCAGCATACTGGCTTTGCAGAGTGAATCGAACAGAATGTATAGCGGTGCCATGCTGTCTAATTTACGCAAATGGTTAGATGTTGACTGCATTAACATGGCTGCCTAGTAGTACCGTGAGGAAATCGGATTATAAAGCAAAGAGAGGTGGTCGACATGTGGAAGCAGGTTTTCGTTGAACATATCAATTGCAATATAGTGAAATGAGGCGGAACAAAATTCAACCTGGGAGTGTCCACAACCGATAGTAGCATCTCGGCTTTCGATCTTGAGAAGATCCTGTCAGAAATCAGTCAACTAAAGGCAAATGAGATAAAGGTGCCAGTTAGCTGCTTACCGGCACCAGCAATAGACGCACACGACGTGCTAGATGGCTCGACCAAATCGAATCTGAAATGCAGGGTGGGGGATGTAAGCATAACAAAGTCCTGGTACTATATTCTGAATCATGATTTGATCTACTGATTCTTTTTTTCGCAACCAACTGTAAGTTTACAGGACAATAGTGTGCCAAGAGTTACGATCCTATTGATTCTAACAGTCTCTCCCAGCCAAGATTTAAACCTACTACGACTGGCTTTATAGATCAGTGTCGTGCCGCAAGGACAACTGGGAGGCTTATATTGATATAATTTTTCTAAATGGTCGGGGTTCTGCCAAAGCGAACCGAGCGCCAATTTTCCAAAAATTGAGTTATTTATGCCATTGAATTCAAAAACTGATAATCTATTGACCATAAAATAATCGTGCCGTTCGGACTGGTAACAACACTGGTTGCATGCACCAAATTGCATCCAAGCAGAGCGAACCGAAAACCAACCATAGGAACCTGGAATACAGCTCTTTCGGCTGCCCTGAAGTATAAAACAGCGTTGGTAGAGCTGTATTGTATTTTTCAAGTTTGAGTTCAGCCAAAAGGAAATAGATACAATTTCTTTTAAAATAAATTTATTTTTATTGATTAAAATCTTTTGCTGCGAAAAACACCAAAAGTGAGTCAATATACATGCAATTCATGAAATTAATCAATAGCCGTTACAAAATACCAAATCATTATATGATACCGTGTTGATAATTAGCATGTACTTGGTACGCCCTGATTGAACAGAAAATGGAATTTTGCGTGGTTGAACAGCAAATGTTTGTAAGTTTTCAACAGGACATAAAAACCTACAGATTTTACTACCAAACTATTAGATAGGAATAACGAATGGAAATTGAAGGCGATACTTACTGTTTCAAATAATCATTTCAAACACTTTTATTTCATGTTAAATAGAACAATACTCTAACAGTAGACCTTGGCAAAAATATATCACTTTGATGTTTGTAACACAGTGTAATAAAATTCATAAATAAACTAATCAGAAGTCATGGTATTATAATAAACAAATATAAAGTATGTATAAAGTAAATTATTGATTAGAAGGTCTTCAACCTTTCAACCAGTTATTGATGCCCATTTAAAACACTCATTGTTGGAAAAGTTGGTAACAAGATAACGTGGCCTATTAAAATTTTGTTAGGTCCTCCAGATCAGGTGTATTTTCAATACGTACATTTTTTACATTTTTCGTATGTTTTGAATCAAGAGCATGAAATTATTTCAATCAATATATCATAGGAATAGTTTTTTCTCAAATTGGTGTAGAATTAAATCATTTAGGTAACTGAATACAAAATATATAGAAAAAATATTCTTACTTACCTAAACCTTAACCTTAATAAATATACTCGCATTCGCGGCGAGAAAATAATAATTATTCTATAAAATAATGTCAACGTTGTCAGAATTGATAGAATTATAAACCAAAACCACAGAAATATGTAAATCTTTTCATTGACTACGTTAAGCGGAAGAATGCATATGGCATCGTGTCGTTCAACCTGCAAAACAACAAGTAGCAATGATAGGTCACTTAAAAATAAAAAATATTCTTACTTCACCGCTGACACCATACTTATAGAAGGTGCATTTGGTCATTCTAGGAAATATGTAGATCATTGGATCCATTCGATCTTCCTGGTCCGCTTCCATATGTGCTATTACATCTAAACCAAAAGTCATAAATTCGCCGTCAAAAAATCGGTTCATTAAGAACATTTGGCCTGAAATTAAAGGAAAATTGATAATGGTAAATTATGAATTAGATGCCTACGGTGCTGTGAAGGATTGTTTTATTTTACTTACCTATCACATTTACCAGTGATAAAAATTCACATATATAGTATCTATAAGCCCACCAGTTATGATACCTTGAAAAATAAAAAAAAGTAAATAAAATCAATATCATTATTTATGCACCATAGTATCATTTATTATTTACAGAGATTAGCACCTATACGTAACGTGCAAAGGACAAACGCACAAATGAGAGATTACAAATGTTCATTACTGTACTGCTACAGAATTGCTTTTCACTAACAAGGTATTAGCAAAGATTTTGAATGTGAACATTTTCTCATGTAAATAAATTAAAGAGTTAAATCCATCTTTTAGTAATAAACTAGTGAATTTACACATTAAAATAGGCACACATAAAATTTTTAATACAATACAATACAATACAATACAATACAATACAATGGCAATTGTATAGGGCCAATTTTTATTGTTTTTCAGTACATTTGGACCGAATTTTTATATCTGAATTTTTCCCTCCAGTAAAAAATTAACCGGAATGAATTCGCGAGAGTTGATCATATAAATAATAATCCTCCTTTCCAGTTTAATACAGTTGAAGAATATCATATCATCAATGCGATACATGATATAAAGTCAAATGCTGTGGGATTAGATGGTATTCCCATTAAATTCGTTAAGTTAATTCTCCCTCTGATAATTAAACCCTTAAGACATTTATTTAATTCAATTATTAAGACCGGAAATTACCCAAAAATTTGGAAAACTTCTAAAATTCTTCCCATTAGGAAGAAAAAATCATCCTCGTCACTTGAAAACCTTAGACCGATAAGTATTTTAAGCGCGTTGTCTAAATCATTCGAACGAGTGGTCAAGGGTCAAATCAGTTCTTTTATCTCAAGAAATAATCTTCTTTCTCCCAAGCAATCTGGTTATCGTTCCGGACATAGCACAAAAACAGCCATGCTTAGTGTCTGTGATGATATTGGTTTAGTTCTCGACAGGGGAGGAAGCGTAGTCATGATTCTTTTGGACTTTTCAAAAGCTTTTGATACTATTAGCCATGTTAATCTTTGTAAAAAGCTTCAAAATCAGTTTGGTTTCTGTTCTAATGCAGTAAAAATGGTTCGATCTTATTTGTCAGATAGATTTCAAACTGTGATGTGTAATGATTGTTTTTCGACTTTATTGCCAATTGGCTCTGGCGTTCCGCAAGGGTCCGTTTTAGGCCCTTTGCTATTCTCATTGTACATAAATGATTTACCCTCCAAGCTGAGGAATTGCACGGTACATATTTTTGCCGACGATGTTCAAATGTATTTTGATTGTACTAACAAGACGAAGGAAGAAACTGAAAGTCTCATTAATGACTGTTTGGCAGATGTGGCCAATTGGTCCAATGAAAATAGTTTGATTGTAAATGCAAGAAAAACACAAGCTATTTTCATCAGTCGTAGTAGAAATGCATCTATAGAACTAAACATATTGCTGCATAATAATAGAATTTTATTCTCAAATGAAGTTGTCAGTTTAGGAATAACCATAAAGAGTAACTTCGAATGGGATTCTTTCGTATTAAAACAATGTGGTAAAATATATGCTTCATTACGATCACTCAGATGGAAAGCTGGGTGTCTGAGTTCTCAGACTAAACTTCGACTCTTCAAAGCTCTAGTCTACCCTCACTTTCTGTTCTGTGATTTTATACTTATGCAGGCTTCAGCTAACATCGTAAATCGATTGAGGGTTGCATTAAATTGTTGCATACGGTTCATATTTAATTTGAATCGGTTCGCAAGCTTGACTCATTTACAATATATTTTGATAGGTTCTAACTTTGATAAATTTCCAAAGATGAGGTCGGTTTTTCTTTTGCATAAGATAATAACTAATGTAACGCCAAAGTATTTATTTGAAAAATTGACAACTATGAGAAGTCAGCGCGGTAGAAAGTTTTTAATTCCTCGGAACAGAACTTCCCACTATGGTAGCTCGTTATTTGTAAGAGGTATCAGCACATGGAATGAGTTACCATCTAGCATACAGTTAAACAATTCAGCAGTAGGATTCAGAAGATTATGTTTCGAGTATTTCTTTTGAGTTTTTCTCAAATTAAGGTTTTTTTTAAATCAATGTTTCACGTTTCTCATGTATAAATTTTCTTATTGTTAATTTTTCACACGTATCACTTGTCTTACCCTCGGCACTTGAACATAAAAGACAGAAGTCTTAAGTTTTTGGAGATCAATAAATAAATAAATAAATAAATAATATAAGTAATTAGGGCTGCGACATCAGTTTTTCGGCCTGTTTCTATTTTGGGCCTACCCTCTGTTCACCGCATCCTAGGGGGAAAATCATCGCTAATTCTTATCAATACAGTGGTTTACCGATTTTATCTACCTATCCGAAAATTTTTGGTAGATATATTTGGAAAGTAGACAAACTTGGGGGAAAATAAATTGCTCTAAAATAATTTAAAAGTACAAAAAATATTGTTATTATTAATCATTTTTTTCAATTATGTATTATTTTAGCGTAATTTTACGCATTGGGCTCATTTTATTCCTATCAACCATTAGCCATAATGCATGTCAACTCAGCAATATTATGAAAAAAGACATATCGAAATTCAAAATTGCTCCGATTTTATTCAAATTTTGTGTACTTATTCCTTTGCAGTAAATTTTAGATCCGTATTTTCAATTGGTACTTAGGGTTTTCTTTTCTGAGTCAGTGTGGTCCCAAAAGTTACCATTTTCCACCTTTTTTTCTTTGGAAATTCATAACTTTTGATCCATTGAACCGATTTCAATGATGTTGATACCAAATGGAAAGTATTTTAATGAGCTTTTCATAAAAAAATATTGGACTAAAGCCCAAAATTTTTTTATTATCGCAAAAACATTGAAAACATTCACTTTTTATGTTGAGGTAGGTGTGTAGGTGTGTAGAAAAAGGTGTGTAGACCAAAGAAATTCTAAGTTTTCGTAAAGTATCGAAAATATAATGGAGACGAATGGTTTTTGTTTTTACTTGTAATAAAAGGGGTTTTTTGACAAAGAAATACGTCTCTAAAATAAAACGCCATGCGTGTCCATTGCATTTTCGTATCTTTATTTCTTAAAAAAGAGTATCTCAAAAACTACAAATGTCAGATATGTTTTTTGATATCGTATATAAACAACTAGCTTGCCATTGAAAGTATAATGAAAAAATAAAACCTTCTTTCCATTTCCGGGTTTTCGAGTGGTTGCTATACCTTTATACCATATTTTTATATGGTAAAAAGACAAAAACGATTAAAATGTTTTAAGTGATTTTAAGAGTTTCTAGGCTCCTACAAAAAATGTTTTTGCAGTCATAAAAAACCTTAAACGTCAGTTTATTGTTTTTTTTTCTGAAAAGCTCATAAAATTTCTTTAATATACTAATAAAATTATTAAAATCGGTTCAATGGTTCAAAAGATTAGAATTTTTAAAGAAAGAAAGGTGATAACCATAATTTCTAGCGGAGGCGGGGTGTAGCCGTAAGCGCTACGGTAGAGAAAAATATCACAGAGAATCATTATGAAATTTGCGTTACAAAATAAATGGAAGTTACTTTGCGTATTTGACTTTAGCATTATTATACCCATGCTGTGTATGATTACATACCACAGATGCAATATAGTAAACTATACAATACTGAGAAATATTCCCTGTTATGCATAAATTCATCTTTCAAATTTCCATGCCGAAGTGACAATTTAAAAAAAGGTAGATAAAACCGGGTCTAAATGGTAGACAAAATCGGGGGTACCTAAATTCGGGTGTAGATTAAACCAGGTGTAGATATAATCGGAATACCACTGTATACACTACTACGGTTGCACATTCGTTTCGTGGTGAGATATTGGTCCTTCAGGTACAGATACCACGAAAACAGAGTAGGCCCAATAATAACCATGCCGAAAATACCATCCAATGCCCTATGCCTAATGTTTCTACGCCTTATGCCTAATTTCCTATGCCTAATGTATCTACGAATCAGCTGTCGTTTAGGCAATGACGAACTGACTTGACGCAGGCATTCTGCATTTGATCGTACATTCGTAAATAAAGCAATTACTTTTTTACAAGCGAGCGATCGCTTATATCAAATAGCACAGATGCAAAAAGAATGGAAGACAGATTTATGTAAATTTCAGTTTGTTTTAATGAAAATGGCCTGAAATTTCTTCGAATATTCGAGTAAATTGCAAGCGAACGAATAAATAGCGATTCGTTGTGTAGACGGCGTTACTGTTCAACATATTTTGATTCAAAATTTCGGACACAAGTTTTCTAAGGAAAATCTACGGGATGTCATATCGGTTCGTCTGTGGTTTAGGTGTGACTAAAGTAGCTTCCCGAATAAAAATAGCCTCAAACGACGGTAATGTTTTCAGTTGTGTATCCTAAAAGAATCTATAAATTACTACAAAAAGCAAAGCCTGGGTGCTAATTCCGTTATCGAAATTTTACCTTCTGTTTTTTATACGACAGACTTCGCAACCAGCTGTTAGAATACAGGACAGTGCGGGGTTAGTGCTACGATCCTATTAACTCTAACAGCCTCTCCCAGCCGAGATTCGAACATACGACGACTGGCCTATTAGACCAGCGTCCTACCTCGAGGCCAACTGGGAGCCGGTATATAAATTACTAACCTCCGATCGATGACGAAGAAACTTATAGCGGGTTCTACAAAAATAACACTATTTTTAGATGCTACTAGGATACACAACTAAAAACTTTACCGTCGTTTGAGGTTATTTGTTTTTTTTTGTGTTTTCGTGGATAAGGATTTGGTTCCAACTGAAGCAACCCCCCTTCGCTTCCAGCAGCTTTGAATGCAAATAAAGTGAATTTGATTCAGAGAATGCAATGTATATTATAATTCACCTAGTCAATATCGACAAATCGTGCCTGACTTTCGAACGTCGTCAATTGGAACAGCCACCAACTTCCACTGAAGCTTGCTTGAAGCATTCTGTTCAACAAATGAAACAAGTCGCTTCGTGAATGAAGCGAAGGTATGAGAAAGTCAGCTTCATTTATTTGTTTCGACGATTTCTGGCCCTGGCTCAGAGTTTGTACATAACGTATAAAAAAAATTATTTTTTTGTTTTTGATGTACAATTTGGTAAAAAAAACAAAGTTGTAGTAATGGAATGGAGACGCGTGGTGTTATCTGCAATGAAATATTTTTGGCAAAGGTAAACTACATATATATTTCTTTGTCAGTATATTATATATGTGTACAGGATCAACGAAAAAAATAATATACACACTAGAAAGACAAGATTTCATAAGCTTATTACGTATTACCATTAACGACATTACCTTATACAAACATTAAAATAATACTCACCTTAAATTATCCCATAAATAATCAAGAAGCAACTTTTTCTTTTGCTTCTTTTCTATTTCGGAACAAATGCCTATGTCAAGATCCATCATAAGTGCATGTATTTTTCCTCCTTCCCAGGATTTCCACAGCCATCGTGGCGTGTAAAACAAAATAGCCTACAGAATATAATAAAATAATGCTCAATTAGTGTACGTGACGTAAGAACTATAATATATAAAGTATGTTTTAATAATGATAAATGAAAAGAAATGTTGGTCCCATATGAGCATGATAATTTCACTCACGATTTTCCGTATTATTCAAATCTTAAGATCATTTCATCAAAAACCGGGGGAACTCTACCGAAAGTCGATAAACATTAGTAAATAAGCTATCTACCGAGCAGTGATAGAACCATTGTATGCTAGTATTTGTACCTATACGAGAAAATGGATGTGTGCGATACATTGCCGCGCTTGCACATAGATTTTGTCACCAGGAGAGGGTATAAAATGGGGAAACCATCTGTGAAGGAGCACCCAACATAGCTTTGGTCATCCCAAGCCTTCACGAGACCTGTAAACACTGGTCATCCTAGCGCCTTCACGTGACCTGTATATACTTCAGTTGTTACAATTGCGCAGCTAAGCTAGGGGGAGCGATACCGTGTGGCTTCCGGTTTCGTAATCTTATAATTCCGCTCAGGTTTTTCGGAGGGCCGTGGCTGCGGGATGTGGACAGACTGAGCTTTAGTATAGAGAAAGAAACCCTCGCTCAGTCCGTTTACATTTTGCAATTGCGCCCGAATTGTAAACTTGGGCAAAAAATTAGGTAACTCCGTGTCGATGACCGAATGGCTGGAGGGGTGAAAATATGCCAGTCGGGAATGGAGTGCTCTGGGCATCTTGCCATTACTGTGCCATGCGGGACTCTGGTACAGTCGATCTCGTGCGTCACGTGGGAACAACATAGATGTTCCACTGATGAACTGACATGACACATAGAAGAAAATTCTTCAAAAACCATCGTCCTACACATTTTGCTTGCACACTAGCGCCCTCTGTTATGTATGTTGCGGAGTAGCTTGCATTTGCAGGGTTTTATACTGTAGGTTTTTTACATTTGCAGGATTTTATACTGTAGGTTTTTTACATCTGTATGGTTTTATACTGGAAACTCGAAGCAACACTCGAGCGCCGCGGTGTGGCCATGTTGCGAAACATGCTTTTTTGAAAAATAAGTTGTTTTTGAATAGACGATGGAATTAACGTAAGTGTCTCGACTGTTTGTCTGTGGAGGTTCTGTCCAATTTCCCTGTTGGAAATTCCACCAAGTGTGTCGTGGCCAAAATTATTGACTTAAAACTGGTATGACAAATCCTCGTTTGATGCCCAGGGCATAGGTCAATAGGCGAATAAACGCAAAACTAATGAAGACCATGGGACTCCTACATTTGACTATCCGAACTAGGAAAATGATGATCAGTTACAATTTTTTGCTGGATGGATATACAAATAAAAACATTTTTTATTTAAATCTCAGTAAAATGACTATTGCAAACATTAAATTTTCCGCAGCGGGTTAGAAATCTTATTTACGCACTGGTGATTGCAAATGAAATGTGTATTTAGGATAAGTAAATTGAGATCCGGATTTAGTTTAGGTATGTATGGTTATGTTTATAGTTGCGGGACCGAAAAATTTAGATCCAGATATAATCATGAAAGTGTTCTACTTCATTGTTTAAGGTAATTTTAATGGTTTTAGGCGAAATTATAACAATATTTCATCCAAGGCATGCTTAATTAATGTCCTTATTATTTAGTATTTATTATGAATTAAAATTTTAATAGTTTTGAATGAAATGCAGGCAAATAAAAACTATAGTAAGTATATACGTTATTTTCTAATCCAACCATAACATTTGATTGATTTCAAAGCACGTATATTAAAAAAAAAATCCAATTTACTTCGGATGATTTCAGTTTCCTATGTGTTTTGACAGCTTGAAATAAAAACATCATCATTTTTACAGCGGCGCCAACTACTGGTCGAATGAAGCTTTTGTTCGCCTATAAGCACATGGCTTTTCTCTGAGTTGACTACTCGAGATACTTGTGCAGTCACAGCGTGGATATTTATTGATTTGCTTTTTTGCGGCTTTCAACCGGTGGTTGGTTCGTCCCAACCGTAGCGTGGCTGATGTCCATAGGCTTTTTAAAAATGAGCTAAGATAATCAGATAATCAGATGCCAATCTAACGGGTTTCGCACATTGTAGGTAGTGTTGCCAATACCCATCACATTATTAGGGGCAGACTCTACTTTCATAGAATATTTGAGGAGTTCCATCCTTGGCAAACTCAACATTGGCAATTGTCCAACTTTCATACGAGCTTGTAGAGAGAAAGGGCTAGAGTGATATATCTGCTCTAACAGGATCAGACATGAATTGGCACAATAGCTTGTTTCAAATATCATTGTTTTAAATATTTTGAACGTTCTACTTGAACGCTGCAACATTTCGCAATCGGCGATTTTCTGACTAGGAAGTCTTTGAGGAGAAACTCGCGGTGAAATTTCAAGGATTCGAATCGACGATTGAATCATAATTTTATTGTTGGGGTTTATCGCCGTGAAATCTATTTGTTATTCTTGTTAAAAAAATTTCGGTGAGAAAATACGAGTAACGTATTTGAATCATCTATTGACTTGCAGTTATCACAACATCGTTAATTGGCGGAAGCTTTTGAGGCGGCTTGCCCGCAAAAAACAATCTAGATGCCTAGAGGAACTTCATGGTGGAACTCTCACCTCGCGGAACTAAAGATACGATGCAGAAGAGCCTGGAGTAAACGTCGTTGTGATGGTATAGACCTAAATTGTTACGTAGCCGTTTCTTGATGTTTCATTTTTTATGAGCGCTCAATTGGCGATTTTTAATGAAAATACCCGAATTAATCTACCTAGCGGTGTGACCTAGCCTTTCTAGTGCCACAATAATTATTTTTTAATTGCTCAAGAACATCTATAAAGATATTTTTAAATATCAGTTACTTATTCCCCACAAAATCCTTATTTACCAATAAAACTACCAACGTTCAGCGTACAATAATTATATTTTCTTTCCTATGATGCGTAAATACTTGTAAGCGTCATTTAATTTACATTATGAACACCATGATGACCTGAAGTTTTATAATATTTACGTGATTTATAGAAACATATATGTAAACACAAAAGAAAATTTTTGCAGACTTGAATAAAAATATATAGAGAAAAATAAAAATTAACACTCTAATAGGTTTACAGACGGCCTTAACTTTTGGGCTTCAGAGCCACATACGAAGCTTGTTTGGAAATGACAATATGGAAAATGTATTCATAATAGATTTCTTGATATTTTGATATTAATACCATTCGTTCAAGAATTAGCATTTTGCAAAACCAAGTATTCAAAAAACTTTCGAAAAAACATTTTTGCGCAAATATTTCCTTTTTCAGGATATCTAGTACAAAGAGATTTTCAAAATTTTATTATGAGTTCACTTGACCTCAATTCTACAATAGGGTAATTGATCTTGAATGGACCTATTTAGCGCTTTTTAACACCACCACTCGCACTCCTGCTCAATTTACTCGTCATTTATAAATAATATGTGGTGGTGTTACCATTTGTTGGAAAGTACCACATTTTTTCTACATTATCAGTACTTTAAAAATATATAATTGATGAAACTTTTATTAAATATATCGTTTTTTGCCAAAGCCTTTTTTTGATCTTGAATGGACCCAACATGATCTTGAATTGGACCTATTTTTGATTTTGAAATGGACCTAAATTTGGATTGTCATAGTTTCTTCCATGTAAATGAACAAAATAATAACAAAGAATTTTTTTTAATAGTACAACTATACTACTGTTATTTATTAATAGGACACAAGGTTGAACAGCTTTTACCTTTCTTATACTCTGTTAGAAAGGTATGAAAGTCGGTTGAAAAATTTGAAATCAGTCACAGTCGCCGAGGGTCTTGTTTTTATGTCAGCCCAACAATTGAACAATGTTTCAGTGACTTGATATGCGTTATGTATGTATCTGTGTGTGACATTTGTATATTGGGAATTTATTATTATTTGTTGTTCAGATATGGCTGAAACGATTTCTACGTCATAAAAAATTATGTCAAAAATTTAAACCATTCATTAAAAATATGTAATATAACTTGTATTAAACGTAGTTTATCAAGTACAGTGGGGTTCTAGTTTTTATTTAGTGACTACATATTTCGAAAGGTCAGACTTTTACTGACGTAGGACTACGTCTTACTGCAAAGTATCTAAAGGTTTGCGACAGCCCCTGTCGAACATTTTGAATATAAAACCGTTGCAATCGTGAAAAATTCGTTAATTAGTGGTAATTATTCAATTTTTGACACATTTATATGCAATTTTTTCAGTTAAAAAATGGTCTAGATTTTGCCACGGTTTCGATTGTGGCAACATAGGCGACACGCATTTGTTGTCAAATTCGAAATCATACTGTAAATGGTGCTTGAAAAAATTAGACTTGGTAATTCTACTAGGTTTAAAGGTAAGGTTAGATACTAGGTTTTAATTTTAAATTATAGTCGATGAAGAACTGTACCAGATAGAAAATAGGTGAACCTTCCTATTTTATATCTGGTACAGTTGAATATTTTAGATCTCAGGGTCACTCAATTTCGGTGGACAAGGAGGTATTAATTTTGTCACAAGTCAGAGGGGAGAGGTGCTTAAAGAAAACTTTACATCCTCCAAGAAAAAAATCAGAGGGGTTGTGTATAAGATACGATCACGGATGACGTAGTACAACGTTAGTCCGGTTGCATGATTTTGAATATTTTACTAAACTGATTTTTAATCTATCTGTCAATCGATCGACCAAAAGGTGATGTGAAGTCAACCTGCTTACTTATCGGCGGAATATAAGGCCTTTGCAAAATATTTTATAAGTTTTTGTCACCCCCCTTTGGAAATTGGCTTGAAAAATCGGGGGGCTAAAAAAAAATTGGAGGATATGAGTGTAAATTCAATTGTCCGTGGGCTCTACAGCCTGAAAAACTCGAAAAATGAATGTACCTAACACTTCTAGCACGAAACAGAAATGGAAATTCGAATTCGGAGTTTCCGAAAATCGTCCAAAAAAAATTCTCTCGTTTTTGTCTTCTTTTCGTACATTTTTGCATGGAAAATAATAACGTATATATTAACAGCAAGAACAGATTTGGTTTTCACGCTTAAACTTTAAATAAAAATGCTTAAAACCCATGTTTTTTGCTCGATTAAAAAATTTACTTTGTCCCCCACCCCTTCAGTGTCCCAACACCGGAAGGACAAAAACTTTATAAAATATTTGTAATGGCCTAATTTTACTTTATTCTGAGCCTCATAATTATTTTAACTGAACTATTTAGAAAATTATCAAATACAATATTATTTTTTTAGGATATCCAGTTCGAAAACGGTCCAAACATTGATCCAAAGTTTATATTTTTTGCACCATATCATTATCCAGGCCTTTACCTAATTTCTAAATCCTCCATCGACGCACAGATGATTTTATTGCCAAACCGGGTAATTTTGTAGGACGGTTGGGCATCACAAAGTTTCACAAGGGTGAGGAAGTTGGCGTTCTTAACCATCAGAAGTGGCTGCTTCTTTTTACTCAGACGAGTCTGATTTTGTGACTACAGGATCCGGTTGAATTTTATTGGCCTTAGGATTTTCGGTCAGCGCGCTAAAGGTGTTTTGAAGCTTTGGTATATGCTTGATTAACGTGTTTAAACTATTTCTCATCTGAGTTTTGTCAAAACTTAAACTTAAAGCAACAAGCTATTTATATGGAAAATACAGGACGTTACTTGTCCATGAAAAAAATTTATGATTCCAACCATTTTTACGATGTTGCCTGTAGATAGTTAAACAGGGATAACCACTTTAAATAGAGTTTGGAATATTAGCTTCGTAACTCAATTCGAAGTTCCAATATTAGAGTTTCCTATACAATAAAGCTATATATAAATCTTCAGAATTGTATTCTCAAATAACTTGTTTCATTCTTCTGAACATTATTTTTAATGATACAAGAATTGTCCCGTTTAGCATAATTTGGGATTTTTTTTACATAAGGCGAACAAATTGGGAAAATTTTACTCCACTTATATAGATTACTTATATAGATTATATAGATTACACTTTTGCTTCGTGCTAAAACAAATACGTAAAATCCAATTGAAAAATTTAAGTGTAACAGGTTTTGTGCTAAATGCCAATGACGCAAAAATAGCTCTTTTTTAAGGGACATAGTACCTTTTACACCATATTTTTTGCCTAATTTCAAATATTTTTTCTCGATAACGCGAAAGGCAAATTGAATCGGGTTTTTTGCATTCGAAACATTGCATTTTATACTAATATTTGCAATTTTGTTTTCATAAGGAAACCTCTTCCCCTTGCCCCTACGGCTTGTTGAAGATAGTCGTTCAAAAAAACCATGAATTGCGGTACCATGGATTGGCGCTGGGGGCTTATCCGAATTGAAAAATTCCAAAACGACATGAAAGAACATTTAATTATCTCGTGTTTGATCCATCCTGTATTAGAATCCGAACACATAACAAAATGGCGGACATTGATACATAAAAGTATGGTTTTTAAGCGAAAAAATTGACTTTAAACATTTCTAAAAAATACAAAAATTATAATATCAAGAAAAGGATGGGTCAAACACTAGATAATTTTGTTGGCTTTCAAACAAAAAAGAATCATAAGAATTGCTTGAGCCGTTCTTGAGATATTTATGGTTCCGACTTTCAAAACCTGGTTTCGAGAAAAACGACGTTGAAATTTTTACTCGTTGTTTAATCGCTCCAGACATGCGCGGTACAAATAGCTGTAACTTTGCAAATATTTGGAATTCATTCAAACGACTTCAAACACATATGGTCAAAATGTTAATCTTTTGAAATAATCAATCAAAAAATTTAGGTTTTAAAAAATTGAAAAGGTACTATGCTCCCTTAACAGAAGGCAGTTAGTATCCCTCTTATCTTTTGATCCATCTTATCTTTTAATCAATGATGGTTAAAATTTTTGTATAATACTGAGAATAAATTAAGTTTATATTGTTTTAAGCATAAAATGACATATGTTAGCTAACTAATTAGGAAGACTTTTTAGTTTCAAAACTAGAGGCTACAATGTACAAACACTATGAAGCAACTACGAAAAAGGATGAGTGATAGTTAGTTTTATCAATATAATTAAGTTTTTATTTAGGCTATAAATCAAGCCTACTTTCAATATCCCGTGCTTATAGATTAATTATAAACGGAGATACTATAGTGACAACAAAACAGTTTTATGGAATATACAACGGCGTGTTCATTAGTGGTAGGCAATGATAGCTACCGCCAGTGATGTCTCGGAGCGCAAAACTAGGTCCATTCTAAAATCAATACTAGGTCCATTCAAGATCAAAAAAGGGGGTTAACATTTTTAAGGAATTTGAAGATTTTACTGGTTTTACTGAACTTTTAAATACCTAAATTGAAATTACACATATTTTAGCATTATTTTAAGAGTATTGTTTTATTTCAAACCAGAAGGGTTCCGGGTAGTAACAGTTTGAAAATACTCTATGGTGACTGCCAAAACGCTGAAAAACAGCTACTTTTAAATACGCGGCAATAAAGTGGTTTTGGATATAATTTTAATTTAATTTTAGTATATTTACGTTCAGAAATGATTAAAGATAAACATAAAAGCTAAATACAGTACAAAGACTTGATAATTATATCCTAAAATTCTTATTTAAAAATAGGTCCATTCAAGATCAGAATTCGACTAGGTCCATTTCAAAATCATTTACCCATACCTGAATTTGAAAAAATGACTAAGCAGAGCATTAGGTATGAAATACGAAAAAGAAAAATTGAACTTTTTCTTAGTTGGGACTCCTTTAGATAATTATTTTTGCATGAAAATAAAAACTTGAGCTTTTTTTCAATGTACTTTCATGAAAACATAGTCAATAGCTTGATCTGTACTTCTTACTAGGGAGTAAATGTGTTTTCGTGAAGAACGAACATTGGAAGAACTGGGAAAAATGATATGCAAACTGTCCGTATGTTCCTTATAGAATCGAAAACTACTGAACCGATAGGCGTGAAAATTTGCATATAGGGGTTTTTGGGGCCAGGGAAGGTTCTTATGATGGTTAGAGACCCCTCCCCCCACTAAGAGTGCGGCTCCCATACAAATGAAACACAAATTTCTGCATAACGCGAGAACTAATCAAGCAAATGGAACAAAATTTTACACGTGGGTGTTTTTGGAGACAAGAATTTTTTCGATGGTGAATTAAGACCCCTCCCCACTTTAGGAAGGGGGCTGCCATACAAATGAAATACAAATTTCCTCATAACTCCAGAACTAATAAAGCAAATGGAACCATATTAAGCATGTGGGTGTTTTTGCAGGCAATTGTTTTTTCTATGGTGAATTGAGTCCTACCCTCTTTAGGAGGGGAATAAATGACCTCTCTCCCTTTTAAGAGGGGGGCTTGCACACAAATGAAATACAAATTTCCTCATAACTTGAGAACTAATCAAGCAAATGGAACCAAATTTGGCATGTGAAGGTTTTCGAGGACAAGAATATTTTCTATGGTGAATTAAGACCCCTCCACACTTTAAGAGAGGCGGCTCCAGTACAAATGAAAAACAAATTTCCTCATAACTCTAGAAGTAATCAAGCAAATGGAACCTATTTTGGCATGTGAAAGTTTTCGAGGGCAAGAATATTTTTTATGGTGAATTACGACCCCTACCCACTTTAAGAGGAGGGGCTCCTATACAAACGAAATACAAATTTCTTCATAACTCGAGAACTAATCAAGCAAATGGAACCAAATTTGGCATGTGGCAAAAATATTTTCGATTGTGAACTAGGACCGCTTCACACTTTAAGAGAGGGGGGAGGGCTTCCCATATAAATGAAATTCAAATTTCCTCATAACTTGAGGAAATCATAACTAATCAAGCAAATGGAACCAAATTCAGCATGTGGGTGATTTTTTTATTATTATTATTATTTGTCTTATTTATTCTGCAACTTAAGGCAATGCCTTTTCAAATGTTACAATGAATATATATATGGTAGAACTAGTGTCACATAAATTAGGTACAATCATAATTTCTAATTCATAAACATTTTCTTATCGTCCTATTTTCATTGAAAGTGCTCGAACAATCTTCTCCTAAATGCTGCTTCTGACCTTTCCAAAGTTAAATCATTTGGTAATGAATTCCAAATTGCTACGCCTCTTACAAAAAATGAGTTACCATACTTCCGGGATCGATGCCGTGGTATTACAAATTTTTGACAACGAACGCTCCGTAAAGATCTCAGTTTGCTGAATAAATAGTGCGGTTCTTTGAATTTTACTAAACGAAACATCAGCAAGCAACATCTAAGCTTTCCAAAATTTTGAAACGGGCATCCGATTAACTGTGATTGTAAATGCGAAACGTGAGAAAAACTATTTAGATTATAAACAAACCTTATGCATGAGTTTAACGCCACCCTTAATTTATTGAGTGCAACTGAAGAAGCCTGCATCAAAAGGAAATCACATGACATAAAATGTGGAAGGATAAGTGCTTTGAACAGTCTAACTTTAGTATCAGTTCTCAAAAAACTAGCACTAAGATGCAATGAGCGCAGTTTGCCATATACTTTTCCACATTGTACAATGATAAAGTTGTCCCATTCCATATTTTCTTGAATTTTAAATCCTAAACTAGTAACAGAACTAACAAATGGCAAAGAAGTGTCATTCAGCCTTAAGGACGGTTTATCTACGTCATTTCTAATGTCGCCTATGAACATTGCATACGATTTATCTACATTGATGGACAATTTGTTTCTCACGGACCACTCAGATATACTCGACAAATCGTCATTTAGTTGCAAAGCAATAACATTTTTATCTAGATTATTGCAGCTATAATACAACTGCACGTCATCTGCGTAAAGGTGGATCAGGCAATGTTTGAGTATGCTTGGAAGGTCGTTTATATACAGCGAAAATAAAACTGGTCCTAAAACTGAGCCTTGAGGCACTCCTGAACTAATCGGAACATAATTAGAAGAACAAGAATTATTCCAAACAGTCTGAAAATGCTCACTTAGGTATGAACTAATAAGTTCAACAGCATGACTCGAAAAACCAAATTTGTTTACTAACTTTCGACATAAGTTACTGTGCGATATTGTATCGAACGCCTTGGAGAAATCCAATAAAATCAAAACTACTGGCTTTCCTTCATCCATAATCATCCCTATATCGTCAAATATCTTCAGCATGGCAGTTTTATTACTGTGATTAGGTCTGTATTCTGATTGAAAGTCCGTCATAAGCTTATTTTCATGGGTATGCGTGCAAATTTGTTTTTTAACAATGCGCTCAAACGCTTTCGAAAGTACGCTCAAAATGCTAATGGGACGTAGGTTATCAATGGTATTAACTGTACTTTTCTTTCTGATTGGGATAATTTTCGAGTATTTCCATGCAGATGGGAATTTACGTGTAGTGATGATTGTGTTAAATAAAAAATCACTTGGGTTATAACCATTGGCAGAATCATTTTTAAAAACCGAGGAGAGATATTGTCAGTACCAATTGCATTAGAGGAGATCTCATATAGAGAATTTACAACTTCGGTTTCATTCACTGCAATGAAATTAAACGGATTGTCATGTGATCTAGTTGTAAATGGCTGATGTGGATCATCGTTCAAATAATTACTGGCGAAGTGTTCGTTAATGTCATTGGCACTAAAACTGTTGGATGTCTTGGCAGATGATTTCCCTACTCCCATATTATTTAAACGCTTCCACAGAACTTTAGTAGATAGTGCAGGATTAAGTTGATTACAATAAAATCGCTCCTTGGCTTTATGCACCAAGTTCGTCACATTATTGCGAAGTGTTTTGTATAACGTATGGTGATCAGAGTTTTTCGAGATTTTCCATTGTCTAAAAGCTAAATCACGATCTACTATAGCTCTACCAATGTCCCTATTAAACCAAGGACTTGATTTAGATGTCCTGAAAGCCACCGTAGGTACATATTGATCATGTAGATTTCCAACAATGGAATTGAAATAATCCGCTAAAACATCAGTATCAGTCGATGAATAAAACGGCTGCCAGTCACAATCAGTTAATGCAGTTCTAAGACCTTCAACGTCGATGCTATTGTAATCACGATAGCTAACAATAACGTTGTTAGATTCTACGGCTGAATTATAGTCAAGTGATGCAAAGAGAAGATCATGGTTTGATAAAACTGGAATTTCTATTTGACTGAATCTTAAAACTCGGGAAACGTTATTGGTAAGAATGAGGTCTAGCTGGGAAGAGCCATTATTGTAATAAAAAGTGGGTTCACAACCTATGTTAACTAATTGATGGTTGGTTAAAACATCTTTAAACCGTCTCGTCGAAGATAACTCAGGGTTAAGCAAATTTGAATTGAAATCTCCTAAACAGTATACATGATTATATAGCGAACCATAGTTCTCCAGCAACATGTCTAAAATACTCGAAGCATCCACGTTGGGAGGATTATAAAAAACAGCCAATAGAATTTTGGTTCCACTGGTTGACAATTCTAGCATTAAATACTCAGTGGTCCCATCAATAGCATTGGCAGATTGATCAACAACACGGTAGCTTAATCCACACTTCAGATAAATAACGATTCCACCGCCCAACCTTAGGGTTCTGTCGTGTCTAACGAGATTGTAACCATCTATTCTGATCACACTGTCGTCAATGCGTTCATTCAACCAAGTTTCACAAATGCATGCAACGTCTACGCTGGATATATCAAAGACCTGCTTCAATTCATGAAGCTTACTTAGTCTCCGAGCACAAATGCTCTGACTGTTCGCCAAGCATATTGAGAGCTTACCAGGGTAAAGAGCAGATTTCATAACAGTTCCTGGAATACACCATTCTGTAGAGGCGGCACTATTGTTTACGCTAGCCATAATCGTTTTGGGGAAGAGCCGCATGTTGGAGAAGGCTTGTTTCGAACACTATTTCTAACTTAACTACAGCAATCTTACTCGACAACATATTCATTACAATTTTCTAATTACAGTTACACAAATACATAAACATATATGGCTCAAAACAAAGCTTAGAGATATCAATAGCATATCAAAATTGCGAACACACTCTGGTTCATCGCACATAAAATTGTAAACAAAGTCGAAAGGAAAAGTTATTTTCTACGAATCAGCATTTCAAGGTCATTGAGAGATGAAACTGGCATATCCTGGTCATCTGGACTGCATTTCACGAATACCACACCTTGTTTAGTCATCACAGAACGTAGTTTACCATCTTTCTTCATGTTCAGAGCCTTCGATCGTATTTCCCTTGCAGTCGGTCCCAGGTTCTCGTTAATAAAAATGCGTTTATCAACAGAAAACCCAATTGATGTGAGGGAAAGAGTACGGGTCCGCATATACCGTGCGAAGAAATCATTTCTGTGCACAGTGAAGGCAAACTGTATCAGTATTACTGCACTTTTGCCATTCTCGAGCCTCTTCGATGATAGTCGGCGAATATCAACAAAAGGGAAGTTGTTTTCCTTGTACCCTAGAACACGGCACCATCCATAGAAATATTCAGTAAGATTTTCACCTTCGACAAAAGGAACCCCAGTTACAATCAAATCATCCATCCTGGTAATGGAGTCCAGTCGTTGCGTAGTGTCAATTTTATTTTTGTCAACTATTGCAGCCAGCTCAGTCAGAGATCCGTTGCATTCTTCTCTTAATCTCTGGATATCTGCAGAGAGATCCGACTTCAAACTCTCCATTTGCGATGTTAGTCTGTCCAGCTTATCTCCGAGTTTCTTGTTGTCGTCTTTGGCACTTCGTGAATATGTCGACAGCTGAGAAGTCATCAAGGTAGCGAGTTCGGCAACACTCATCTCTTTGTTAGTAGATGTCTGGTTTCCACTTCGGAGTGAGTTACTACGCAATCGTTTGCAACTCATTTCATCATCGGACATTTTGGTTTTTATGATAGACGATATTGAGTGTACAAACTGCTCGAAAAGCAAGTCTTTTGTCACAATGTCCGTTTACAAGTGATTATAGCTTTGACAATATTCAACTTTTAATTTTCTAGTGCATAACACAGTTTTACATTAAATAAACAATGGCACTAGAAAGAGCGCTTTAGAATCCAGAACTGGTAATAGCTTCGGCGATTTTAGGCAACCAAAAACATAGGTATTTATGTATTTGCCACTGCACAAACAGATTACGTGCACATTCTACCACAGTCAGCAAAGCAATTTTGTAGGCAAGAATATTTTCTATGGTGAATTTAGACCCTTTCCCACTTTAGGAGGGGGAGCTGCTATACAAATGAAATACAAATTTCCTCATAACTCGAGAACTAATCAAGCAAATGGAACCAAATTTGGCATGTGGGAGATTTTGTAGTCTTGAATTTATTTTATGATAGTTAGAGATCTCTCACCCCTGTGGTAGAGGGATATGGACTCTCATACCAATAAAACAGAATTTTTTGCGAAACTCCAAAACTAATCGAATTCGAGAAATTCGACACTCTTCCATAAAACATTAGTCAATAACAAGACCACAAAGACTATCTATAGTAACACTAGATCATTCAGGACGAGACGGCCGCGAGTGTTGCCGGCGACCCGCCGTCGGAAGCGCCCACTGTGGGGGCGGGGGGGCAACTCCCCGCAGAAATTACTACTGTCTAGGTTTATTTGTTTACCTGGGTTTCCTGGAACGAGCGATAGCGAGTAAGGAAAGGATCGCGAAATGATACTTTCCACAACAAAAATTTCCGTGAAATGGTACATACCGCTTAAGGTTTTTCGCAAAATTATATTCGGCGAAATGTTGTACAATCATGGCGAATATTACTATCCGCTTTCTGGCTATGCAATGAGGGGACAGGAGAGTTGTTTTCTACTTTAGTGTGAGGGAAAATTGCAAATTTGTATATTAAACTACCCATTCCTGGTAACTAATAAGCATTAACATAAGCAGCAAATCAGCGTATCTGGCATTTTATACTGCACGTTGTTGTATATTAGCTTTTTGACTGCATAGGTGTTGTAAATTGGCATCCAAAATTGTATTCAAATTCTTCATGTCGGTAATTACCTGTAAATTAGCATTGTCAGCACTATAAGAAGGGTATCAGTAAAGTAGCTGTATATTTTGCCAAAATAGCATTTAAGGCGAATTAAATGCTTATTGGCCTACATTTGAATAGCATTGGTGATGCTTATTGGTTACCTGGGATGCTTTCATAGTTACGTAACTGCCAAAATGAATCATCTAAGGTTGAACTCCTCAGAAACTTGCCAAACTCGAGATTGTGACAAAGATCATCCGAGATTCATGATTTATGTACAACACAGGTTAATTTGTGGCAACACGAAGTTTGTCGGGTCAGCTAGTACATCTTTAAATATACCTTAACCAATAATCAAAATACCCAAACACTTAACTATAATTCGAGCATCCGAAAAATTAATGAAAATCCCTAAGTTTGCGACCTTCCAGAGTAATGTCCCTCCTTAACAGTCAAAAACTTTCATTCCTCTGCGATACTGGTCTGAATCTAAATTATGGATTGACACAACGCGGCAGAACGTATATATAAAAACTACAAGGTATACAGCACTAAGGGTTGCACGAAAGGGTGACGTAGAACTAAATCAGATTATTAGATCAACGACTAATGTAAACTGTATTTCTGGCATATGTATGTTTATAAGAATCTGTGAGTGCCATTGTTTAAGTGAATGTTCAAAAGAGAAATGTGAAATATTCAGACTCAATTCTACATTTAATGCAATGGTGGCTTTGAAAATACGTGGACGGGGGTTCATAAGTACAACGCCTACAACCATTGTGACATAGATTTCTTTTAAAAATTTGTGTGCATCATAAAGGTTGAAATAAAGTAAATAAAGTAATGAATGACCCAGCCCACAGATTATTGTATTAAATATAAATTTGCATAGCTTGACATGTTTCAATAATCTTAGTTTAACTCGCTTATGACCTTTAAAAGGGCCATTAGTTAGAAATAACATTAAAGTCAAAGCACGTTCATCGCAAATATGACGTGCCATTCGAATGTCCTTCTTTTTTGACGTGAATGGAAACAGGCACGTAAGCTAGCGGCGTCGATTTACTGTCTCTTGCTCCGAGAAGGTTTTACTAGTTTACTTTCACAGCTTACCGCTTGTTACATAGCAGAAAGTGTGGCACATACGCAAACATTTCTGTTTTATTTGTATGAGAGTCCTTATCCTCCTACCACAGGGGTGAGGGGTCTCAAACCATTATTAAATAAATTCGTGCCAATTTCCTCGTTCGTCCAGCAATACATCGCTGATGAGCAACACGGATTCATGCCGAAGCGCTCAACGTCTACCAATCTACTAACTCTCACTACGTACGTAACGGACTGCTTTGACGACCGATCCCAGGCGGACGTTATCTACACTGACCTCTCCGCCGCCTTCGACAAGCTAAATCATCCAATCGCCGTTGCAAAACTGGACAAACTGGGTATTGGAGGGCCGCTGCTTCAGTGGTTTAAATCGTATCTGACGAACCGTCCCATCAACGTGTCTATGAATGGCTTCACCTCACCTGCTTTCACCGCTTTTTCTGGAGTCCCACAAGGTAGCCATCTCGGACCGTTGGCCTTTCTTATTTATTTCAACGACGTCAACTTAATGCTCAAAGGTCCTCGGCTTGTGTTCGCCGACGACCTGAAACTGTTTTCGAAAGTTAACGATTCAACGGACACTCTCGCACTCCAGGAGCAACTGTTGATATTCGCTGGATGGTGCGAACACAAACGCTTGGTACTAAACCCCGACAAATGTGAAGTGATAACGTTCTCGAGAAAGCTGAACCCTATAATATTCGATTACCGATTATCAAGCGTACCCTTACGCCGTGTAGATTGCATCAAGGATCTTGGGGTACTGCTGGACTCTAAATTGACTTTCAAACAGCATGTATCATTCGTTGTCGACAAGGCCTGCAGAAACCTGGGATTCATCATGCGCATCGCAAAAAACTTCAACGATATTTATTGTTTGAAATCACTCTTGTGTGCGTTGGTTCGCTCCAACCTCGAGTATTGCGCACCCGTATGGAGCCCGTATTACCAAAACGGCGTCATTCGAATAGAGTCGGTACAACGGAGGTTCATCCGCTTTGCCCTCCGTAGGTTACCATGGAATGATCCATTCCGGCTACCAAGCTACGAACAGCGCTGCAGATTAATCAAATTGGACACCCTGCAAACACATCGGGACGTAACTAGAGCCGTCTTCGTATCAGATGTTCTGACATCCCGGATTGACTGTCCTTGGATTCTAGGAAGACTAGACATCTTAACTCGGTCTCACTTAACGCGGAACAATTCCTTCTTGCATATACCACATCGGAGAACTAACTACAGTACTTATAACTACGGTACTATAACCGGCTTACAACGGAACTGCAACCGTTTTGTGACCTACTTCGACTTTGACGTCAGCCGCAACGTGCTGAAAACCTGCTTTAGAGCTCTTGCTATTAGTTTTTAAGTAGTCAGTAGGATATAAAAATCTGTTGACTTTTAATTAATAAACAATAAACAATAAACAATCTGAAATATCTCCGGGAAAATGGATTCAAAATTTGCAAGTACAGTGGACTCTCGGAAAAGTAAACTCTCTGAAAAGTTAATTGTTCAGAAAAGTTAAGCGAATATTAGCTCTCATGTACCGCTTTAAAAAGTTAATTTTTGCCTTCACTTTTCTGAGAGTTCGAATTTATTGGTTCATTCACACACGTATGTTTTCCTTCTACCTTTATTTCTTCCTTTTCGGTTTATTGTCGCCTTTTCACAGCTTCATACAGCGTCTCATCATAACTGGGATTAAATTAAACTCTTGTACCGGACAGTTGTAGCAATAATTCAATACGGGCACATAGTTACTTCTGGATTTTTGATTTCCAGTAAGAAAAGTGCAAACTCAGATTGAATTTTAAATGCAAAATAAGAAACAGCAGGAACAAAAAATAATCGCGAACATTATCAAAACGTTGTCGTAGAATACGAAAAATCTTTACTTTTGACTGTTTTCACTATTTTAAATTAACTGAAAGGAACTAAGTATTATTTCTTAAAGATCTTGCGACATATTTCTCTACATTACAACTTCCAGATACTTAATAATGTGTATTCTGTGTCCGAGAATATATTTTTCGCTTTTGTATTTATCATTTTCAATGACTCTTAGGACTACTCAGAAAAGTTAATATTTCAGAAAAGTTAATCGACCCATTCCCCAATCGATTGACTTTTCCGAGAGTCCACTGTATATTGTTTCATTGGAGGTCAATCTTAGACGGTTCTTTGAAGACAAGTTGTATAAAAATCGATCAAAAATCAGAGGGGATGTGTACAAGACACGACCGCGTGGTAACGTAGGACTACGCAAGTCTCTTTGTAGCGATAGAAGCATGTATCCATGCATGTAATACTATGATTCTTCATATATACATGTAACATACATACGTTGAATGTAACATTATCAACGTAGCAACATTGTATTCGTTCAATTTTCAAAAGATTTCAGAGTTATTTCAAATGAAACGGCAAACATGTGCATCCATATAAAATCACATTATAACCGAACACTACAGCTGTAGCGCACTTTTCCAACACAGATATCAAGTTCGTCTAGCCTTAATCGTCTCGCCGAAAAGAAGTTACGTTTGTCATGCAATTTTTTTAATTTGCTGTTTTGCAATACATGCTCTGAAACATTCCTGTAAATTTGATACAAGAAGATAAGTTTAAATTAAATTAAATTAGTAACAAATTTAATTAAATTGTTAGCATGTGAATATGTGATATAACCTAGTCAACTACCAAAAATCAACTTTATTGATTTAGGGCGAACCAACCAACGGTTGAAAGCCCCATCAAATAGTAAATAAATAAATAAACTTTATTGATTAATGGACAGCTGAGCTGATATATCACGATGGGTGTACTGCACTTCCCACCGCGTTATACAAATCTTTACTGTAATTTGACATCAAAAAATTGTTATGTTAAAATGCCTTGATTGTGCTGCAGGTTAAGAAATCCAAATTTTTGCAAGTCGATAATTTTTTACATGGTATTATTCATGTTTTTGATTGAAAGCTATTATATAAGTAAGTTAAAGTTGTTTGCAAAATGTTTTGTACCTGACTGCCTTATACCAAAGTGATATATACAGGTGTGGCAATGTTGGTTAAGTGGTGTTAGTGCAATGAAGAAATTTCATCATGGTATGGGTGGTATTGTGAATCGATCAATCATTATGAAGTGTGACGTCAATCTCCAAAAACAAACCCCATTGTCCAACGCGGTCTGTTTGACGTCGTTTTCTGATTTTTCGCTACTAATACCATCAAATGTCTTCATCTGCCACAACTTTTTAAACCTCATTGACCTTATACTGAGTTGATGGTCAAATAAACATTGACATCACTACGGATCGCTCCTACCATGTCTATCATTTTCGAAAGAAATTAATCTAAATGTAATGCTTGGCCATTGAAACTATGTAAATAATTACAGGGAACTAATTCACTAACTGACGCAAGACAGCAAATAAATCGTTCAAAACTATTTTCGGATAAAAGAGTCGCTGATTTTCCTCGCTTTGAGAATTGCTGCGTTACGTCACATGCACAAATATTCTTTCAGTCCTGTTTCCATGTAAGACTACATTTCCGGACAAATTCTTGCAGCACCTATATGGATACAATCTGGCAAAAGGATAGGATTACCGCCCACCTTCACCCGAGCAGGAGCGAATAGCAAAATAATATAAAAACAATATCAAACTGTGTTATACTGGTATATTTTGTTATTGAATACATATGGAGATACGTTGATAACACATTTTGTTATTGAGTAGATATTTAAAACAGTGGTTGTAAGATGAGTTTAATAACTGATTTTGTTATCATATCTTATTTTGGCCTTGAAATGACATTCGATATATTTCATACAATTTTTTTATTGAATAAAGAGATTTTAGATTATAACTATTTTATAAAATGATTTTTTATTATCACATATACTACTGCATTTGTTATTCAATACCTTAATAATACTAAAATATGTTATTTTAAACTCTAAACACAGTCATGTTATTTCTTTGTTATTCAAATAACACAAGTAGTTATTCTTTTGACCTTAAAGGAGTAAAATTTTGATATTATTTTTTGTCATTTTACCAACTATGTCAGCCAAAACAAGACCAAATTTTGAAATGAGTTATTCGATTTCCAATAACACATTTTGATATTATTTTGCTCTTCGCTCCTGCTCGGGCAGGACATCAATTTGGATTAGATTCAATGTATAAAGACAAAGGTAGTTGAAAGCAAATTCGAAATCCTACTGTATTGGATATTTCGCGTAGAATGAATACAAAAACACTTCATACGTAAGATCTGCGGCAGGCTACCCTGGAGAAACCTTGATGCTCTTCCACCTTGTGGGGAACTTATTATGCCTGGTAGTTGGGATTGCACCTCTGGAGCAGCGACGAAAGGACATCTTAGCCAAGACTGCTCATAAGATCCTGTTGGGTGTTATTGACTGCCCTGCTGTTCTGTCGCAGCTTCACTTGTACTGTCCTCAGCGGCCTCAAAGCAATCAACAGTTTCTATGCGTCGATTCACACCGCACTCACAAGGGACTTCATGAACTAGTGTGTCGTATGGCTTCGGAGTACAATCGTCGAGGAAACAGCATGGACTTTGAGCTACTTTTTTGTGCAATTTTAAAATGTTTTTTTGTGTAGTTAAGTTATTTTACTAATTTTGTTCTAGGTATTTTTATTGTATATCGTTGAAAAAGACATTGGGTTTTTGTGCCACTTTGGGTAAGATTATGTAGCTTACTCAAGGTGGTTAAATAATAATAATAATAATTGTTAAACCCGCAGAGTTCCAAAATCTCAGTGAACTAAACGTTACGGAGATCCTCGACACCCATGTACATCGGTTGAGTGCTCTTGCAAAGCGGATGTTACGTTATGCTGAATGTTCGAAGCGGAAAGAACAAAACCGAATGTTCAACACTAACGGAAGGGAGTTCTATAACCTCGTCAGAAAAGAGAAACCTGACTACAGCGAAGGACTTCCGGAGATTGGCCAAGTTACACAATTCTCGGTCAATTTATGGGAGAACCCCGTTCAACACATCAATGATTGGGTGTGGTTGGTAGAAGAGGAGAAAAATAGTGATGGAATTGATAGCATGGCTGCTGTATTAGTGACCGCCTAGGATATTCGCGAGGCTACACGGTACACGGTATACTAGGAATTGGGCCACACGTGGACCAGACTTTGTCCACAATTTCTGGTATAAAAAGATCTCCACAATTCACGGACGGTTAGTGGAATGCTTCAATATGGTCCTAAGAGACCGAAGGACCGATACACGGCTGATCCAGCCAAATACAGACCAATAACATGCTTGTCAAGTCTGTACAAAGTGCTGTCGTCGGTAATTAGTAGTAAAGTGCAGAACCATTGTGATGCCAACGGAGACATGACAGAAGAACAAAAAGACTGCCGAAAAACACACAGGGCTGCAAAGACCAAGTCATCAACATGCAGTTATTGTTGGTCAGGCAAGCCAAAACAAATGAAACCTTGGTATGGCGTACATCGACTATAAAAAATCAGACTCTGTACCACACTAGTATCTCATAAAGGTATGGGAACTGTATTAAATAGACGGTGGGATCATCAGGTTAATGAAGCACGCAATGAGAATGTGGAACACATCACTGCACATTACCGACGGGGCAACAGTGTTACGATCCAGAACTCTTAGCATAAAAAGGGGAATCTTCCAAGGTGACACCTTTTGGTCCTCTATGGTTCTGTTTTGCGATGAACCCCCTTAGCAGAACACTCAACTGAACCAGCTATGGCTACAAGTTGAAGAGTGGGACAACGAGAACAAATATTACCCACACCTTCTATATGAACGATTTGAAGCTGTTTGCGGAAACGAAGGATCAACTGCATCAATTATTGTATGTGGTTTTGACGTTCAGCAACGATATCCGGATGGAGTTGGCCATCGACAAATGTCGACTCGTCAATATTCGTCGGGGTAAAGTTCTGGACGCCGTAAGTTTGCGTCAACCCTAGAGAAGAGATTCAGAGTATGGTTGAAGGTGAATCGTACAAATACCTGGGTTTCCTGCAACTAAAAGGTATTCACCACACGATGATCAAGAAAGAACTGCAGGAAAATTTCTTGCATCGTATCAACCGTATAATGAAGACTTTTCTCTCGGCCGGCTACAAGATCAAGGCCATAAACACGTTTGCCGTGCCGCTGTTGACATACAGCTTCATGGTGGTCAAATGGACCAAAACGGATTTTAAATGTGTAAAACTGTACTGGGATCGCGGGATTATCACGGATGTCACGGATACGTGCCCATCGCCCTGACATCGTGGTCCACAACAAAACGATAAAGCGGGTCACCCTCATCGATATCGCTGTACCGCTGATCACAATGTGCAGTCAACTTTCTCCACCAAAATCACGAAATACCATGATTTGGCCGAGGAGTTACGGCAAATATGGCACCTTGAGGAAGTACGTATAGTTCCAGAGATTACTCTTTGCTACTGGACAAGTTCCCTGTACTCTACTGATCGCCTTAGAAGAGTTGGGGCTGCGCGCAGAACTACAAGTAATCCAGAAATCAGGCCTCTTGACTGTCGAGAGTTTTTTCGATGGTTGATCACATACCGCATTCGCGCAGTATATTTCTTCCAACGTACAGTTGCGATAAAACTCTCTCACATACCGCCAGTCAATTCGTATCTCATAGAGAAAACTAAACGCGAAGCACATCGATGCCGTAGAGGCTGTCGCTGTTCGATTTTAGCTCGGGAAAGAACTGTTCCAGTCGTATGATCGTGTAATCACGGGACTGTGAATGGAATTGAAAAAAATCATGCGAAATTTTTATTTTATGCTGGTTGAGGCTGATCGATGTAGCCGGTAGGTTTGGTTGGTACCGTTTATTTTTATTTGGATGGATCTTTCTTCGATGTTTTTACTACTGAGACACATAAAAATAAATCTCTGGACAAATAAACTCAAATGATAAGTTCTATGCTTTTCCCCATCGTTCTCTCATCAAGACAGCAATGTCAGATGAGGTTGAAGAAGAAATAAATAAATAAAGAAATAATATAAAGCCTTCTATCGAAGATAAAATCTAAAATCTCCAAAGTTGATGTTCGCTGACGACCTAAAATTTTACCGGGTCAGTTGATTGCTGCGCTGTACAATCCTATATTGATTCGCTGTTGAATTGGTGTACATTGAATGGCATGGAAGTTAATATACAGAAATGCAATGTGATCTCATTCTGCAGGAACAGACAGACTACTTTGTTTGATTATAGAATGCAAACAGTCAGCATCAGCCGGGTCGATTCTGTAAAAGATTTAGGGATTCTCCTTGATAGCAAACTATGTTTCGCTCAGCACGTTGCAATTACAACTGCCAAAGCATATGCGTTACTAGGCTTCATCAAAAGAAATACGCAGCAGTTCGATGATGTTTACTGTCTGAAGTCACTCTACTGTGCGATAGTACGTAGTATTTTGGAGTACGGAGCGATAGTATGTGCACCTTACCATGCTGCACTATGGTCGAAAAAGCCAAAATTCCAGACAAAAATCAATATCTCGAAAACCATTGGCTCTACATATTTCATGTATTCAGAAGATTTTGTTTAGAAAAAAAGACCTATCTTTTGGTATAATTAGTCATTAGGGTGGTCCACTTTTACTCGTTATAAAAATTTTAACTTTTTTGTCTTGCGATATAGAGCAATACTTTCTACTACAAAGTTGTAAATAATTTATTTTGCAGAAACTTTGCTGAAGAAACCAAATTTGTATCTCATCCGTGTATCACTATACAACGAATTTTCTAGATTAAGTCAGGGTAGATCTTAAAAAAGCAGTTTTTTTGCTCTAACTTTTTTATTTGAAAACCAATTTGGAAACTGTGTTCTGATGACTTTTAGAGCGTAAAATGATGCATTTTTTAAAACTTCTAGATAGTTGCTATCTATTGTCTGAAGGAAGATATAGAAGTTTTCGATTCAAAATATTATAGTTTTCCACGGCGTCTCACACTTCCGTTGGTACATATTTTCGAAAACGGAATGAATGGTCTAAAAGTACGTATTTGGATCTACAAAATCCATGTAATGGCATTTTTCCAGACTTCTCCTATTCTGAGAAAAACGCATTTGAAAAGTTAGTATTTTTCCATATTCAGCCCCCTGTTGTCCAACGGTTCACTAATATCTACGATCCGCAGGGCCTGGGGAAAAGTTGGGTTCGAATTCTGTTATAATTGACTCCCATTATGGCTTGTTTTGTTCCATGGACCCGTAAACGTTGCTTCAAGGGCCATCCCTTACCTGTTTTTTCGCTCTGCAGACACTATAAGCACGTTTGTTTCATTACATATATATATATATATATATATATATATATATATATATATATATATATATATATATATATATATATGCTAGCTTCCGCTAACATTTTCCCCGAGTACTGAACATATCCCTATATTTAGTGAACGGGACACAATACTCATAGTTATTACAAAACGGATAGTTTACCTTTTAAACCGATCGGTTTCGGGAAATATGTTTCTCATCAACCAACGGGATGAAGTCCAACTACAGCATTCGTTCGCTAATTGCACGAATGAGGCGATGCGACTAGCGAATTTCGTTTTTTAATTGCACGATGGCTGCCAATATTTATTGTAAAACGTGATGCGTTATCACCGTAAAGAACTCGTAAAGAACGTAAAGATGCATTCACAAATGCACTAGATTTTGAGAAAAACATTTAAATCTTTACAAATGAACCAAAAGCTTAATGAATAGGTGTCCAATTCGTCAAAGTTTAGCAAAATTTGTATTAATTTGTTTGTAATATATCTACGTAATACAGAGAGAGAGTTTTTATTCGGCAACGCTGCGTTTTTGTTTATAGCAACCACCTAAGAAACCACGTGTAGTTTGACAGATAACTGTTTTTTTAATTGCACGATCGTGCATCTAGCGGACGTGCAATTAAAAGACAGTGCGATTAGAGGACGTGCAATTAGCGCACGAGTGCTGTAATTATCTTGAAGATAGAGCATTTACATCCTTAACTTGGTCAAACTGAAGAGCGGCGATATTATTGGATCTCTTCAAGATAATTAATTGGACATCACCCCGTTGACGGAAAACATATTTCCCGAAACCGGTCGGTTTGAAAGGTAAACTATCCGTTTTGTAAGAACTATTAGTGTTGTATCCCGTTCACAAAACATAGAGTTACCGGTTCTTAGGTTGGCATGCAAAAAGTTTTTGTACTGAACATATACCTACAAACATAAATGAAAACCGCGTATAACAAAGGTTCCTTTCACCACTAGGTGGATTAAATCAGTTTTTTTTGAAACGGTGATTCTACAATTGATGAAGGGACAGTAGGGGAAAGTAATAAAAATTTTGGTAATGGAAGGAAAAGGGCGGGAAGGTGATGTGGGGCGTTTGGTCAGTGCCTCTGCGGTTCAAAGGTATATGGGTACCAGTGAGCCACAAGCCCTGGCGGGTGTCGTAGGTTCGAATCCGATTATAATGTCAGATTATAGCCCCTCACCTTTCCGCTCTTTCCCCTCCATTACCAAAATTTTCATTGCTTTCCCCTACCGCCCCTCCATCGATTGTAGAACCACCGTTTCAAAAAAATATATTAATATTGTGCTTTGCAGCTGTACCTGGATTAATCCAGATTATTTTCTCTAATGCCAATGTATATGACAAAACAAAACAGCAACATTGCAGTTGTCACTCTTTCTCTTTCTTACTCATAGCATTTGCATTGTCGCACTTTTTGTGCCAGTCGCACTTTTAGACTGCGGTGTCCAGTAAGGTGCAAAATGCGGGATATTAATGCCTCACCGCATTTCAAGGTCAAAGACTTAAAACACGAGTTTGGTCTATAAGTAAGCTGTTGTAAGTGAAAGTAAGTTGAATACGAGTCATTCCACGGGAAATTTTCGATGTTACTGTTGGAATTCGCAAGATATGATTTTTTAAAGTATTGTTATCCGAAAAAACCACTATTTTTTAAATATTGATTGTAAACATAGTTTGTAATATCAAAAATGACTTTCTACCAGATGTGTTCACTATTCCACAAGCTTTCAAAATTGGTATACCATACCTTCTCTCGATTGTTTATCAATCGTTAAACAGTGCATTTTTATAAACAATTGCAATTTTTTCAAAGTTGGAACTTTTTTTTCTCGATTTTTTTTACTTTAAAATATTTGTTAATCTTTCTCAAAGAAGCATGCAAAATTTGGAAATGGAGAAGTGAAAACTCTAGAAGCTATGAATTTTTATATCGAAGCGCGCACGTTAATGCAAACGAGCGGGCGAACGCGCGTTCTTCAACGACACGTTACACTTAATAGCATCAAAGGCGGCCTCGTTATGAAGCTGCCCGTGGGCCGTGGTTTAGAACATCGATTGAGCATCACCGCTCGCTTCACATTAACACGCGCGCTGAGACATAAAAACTCATAACTTCCAGAGTTTTCATTTCTCCATTTCCAAATTTTGCATACTTCTTCGAGAAAGATGAACAAATATTTTAAAATAAAAAAAATCGAGAAAAAAAAGTTCCAACTTTGAAAAAATTGCAATTGTTTATCCAGTTTTTTACGCGCTATAATGGCGGACGCTATAAATTGTGTTCGTAATATTCGAACAATCTTTTTGACAACTCTGCATCCATCAAAACTGGGCACTCTTCTCCTGTACGGCAGTGTTGCTCTTTCTTTCGTTTACGCAAAAGAAGGAGAACAATAGTTTTGTTTACATTTCGCTCTCCTTCTTTGGCGTAAACGAAAGAAAGAGCACGGTAGTGTTGCAAGAGAAAAGTGCCAGATTTGATGTATGCAGAGTTGTCAAAAAGATTGGTCGCATATTACGAACACAATTTATAGCGGCCATCATTATAGCGCGTAAAAAGCTGGATAAAAATGCACTATTTAACTATTGAAAAACAATCGAGAGGAGGTATGATATACCAATTTTGAAAGCTTGTGGAATAGTGAACACATCTGGTAGAAAGTCATTTTTTGATATTACAAACTATGTTTACAATCAGTATTTAAAAAATAGTGATTTTTTCGGATTACAATAATTTAAAAAATCATATCTTGCGAATTCCAACAGTAACATCGAAATACAAAAATACGTGTCGATTTTTTTTTGAACAAAGAACGTAAAAAATATATTCCGAAGAGGAAAAAAATTTTGACTGTAAATTTCCTGTGGAATGACCCATACACACTTAATTTTAATTTTTGCTCGCGGTAAAATTTCATGCCGAATTCAACGGTAAAAATTATTTTTAACGATATTTCGTTAAAAAATAGCATTTAACATAATCTCGGCAATTTGGTTTTACGTACTTCAGTAATTATGTTCGAAATACCGATAATCGTTCATAAAATCTGACGAATATTCCGGTTCTCTTTATTCTACCGGAATCAGCAATAACAAATACCATTTCTCGGTAAAACTGCAACTTACTTTACCATATAAATCGGTAAACGCACGGGAGATTTTTTTGGCGGCAACATGACAGCGAGAAATGTCAAACCTCAAACGTTTCGTCAGCCAGCGCATTTCTATAATTCTAGATAGAATTAACAAAAGAGCGAATGTCGCAAATGTAAACAAAACGGGTGAGAGTTACTTTTTGCTGGACCAGCATAGGAAAATCAACCCTCACTCGGTTTGTTTACGCTTGCGACATTCGCCCTGTTGTTAATTCGATCTTCATTTTTGTTTGCCTTTCGCTAGCGATTTCGTTTTCATCGTGTAAAAGTGGGTAAGAGATTTGGAAGAATATTACGTTTTTTACTTTTAATAGACTTTTTTCAGAATATTTGAAAACCAGCACATTGTGAATGTTTCTGTGACTGGATAAGTTTGGATGCTTTGTAATCCCGGGAAACCAACGAACGAATTTTCAATGCGTCCGTCTACGAAAATAATGCAGTTTTTATTAACCTTCACAAATTAATGTTTACGGGACGAAAAAAATGTCCCTTCTGTGGTCTATTGTGTAGGTGCTAGAAACGGCCGCTCGATGTGAGGAAACACGCAAGGCGAAAGTGGTAATGTTTCATCACTTACCGGCTTTAACGAAAATGCTGGAATAAATCCACAACCGGGAGCAGCAGCAGTGATTGCTTGTCCTTGTTAAGCAACTGACACACGGACCACTGCTGGAGAGTAAACGAACCTTGTGCTGAAATTCTGGTTAAAACTACTCGCTATAATGGAATAAAATAACGGTCATCCGAGTCATAGGTTTACTTCAGCTTTTTTTCCCGAAATTAGCTCAGATTTCAATGAAAAACCCGAATTAATCAACCTAGCGGCGTGACCTAGCCTTTCTACTGCCACAGTAATCATTATTTAATTTCTCAGGAACATCTATAATTAACTTGACTATATTTTTTAAATATCCGTTCCGTATTCCTTAAAATCCTTATTTGACAGTAAAATTCACAACGTATTGCGTAGAATAATTCATTTCTTTATGTAACTTTCAAACTACAAGTCCAATCGTCATGAAATTTGAAAGTTAAGGGTTTGTAAGCCTCCTCTTTCATATGCAATCAATTTTATTCAAATCGGTCAAGGGATGTATGAGATAATGAAGTCCCATAGTTTTCGTATTTTTATACATAACTTTTGAACTAAAAGCCCGATCAGTATGAAATTCAATAGCGACCAATGGCACACCTAGACCTTTCATTTGACACTAAGAACATTAAAATCGGTCCAGCCATCTCCGAGAAAAGTGAGTGAGATTGAAAGCGTTACACACACACACACACACACACACACACACACACACACACACACACACACACACACACACACACACACACACACACACACACACACACACACACACACACACACACACACACACACACACACACACACACACACACACACACACACACACACACACACACACACACACACACACACACACACACACACACACACACACACACACACACACACACACACACACACACACACACACACACACACACACACACACACACACACACACACACACACACACACACACACACACACACACACACACACACACACACACACACACACACACACACACACACACACACACACACACACACACACACACACACACACACACACACACACACACACACACACACTAATTTTATTAATAACATGTAACCGATTAATGACAAAAATCAAAAATTCTTTGTAAAGAATTAATTAATGAATAAAATTTTTGTAGAGAAATTAATTGACTGTAATCAGTAGCATAAATTTGAAAAAAATCCAAATTAAGCTAGCTAAACTCCTGTTTATTTCAGACAAAAAGAAATAGGTAAACATGATTGTTATGCTATCAGATTCAACAAAGTGGGTACCATCTGAACTTTGATTTAGATATTACCAAAGAACTTTGCAGAAAACCTGTTGTTGGTGGTGCTGGGAATTTTACACATACCTAATTGTTGCAAACAAATTGATCAACTCACCTGGAAAAACAAACAGAAGCAGACCCATTGGTAGTATTTGTATATCTTTTTGTCCAAGCTTTTTCCATCCGAATTCCCCACACCTGGGTAGGGCACTTCACTGCCAACTTTTTTCAGGAAAAGACTTTTCAATGCGTACGTAGAATGTATCCAACAATACGTGTTAAGCACTTCTTCTGGTATGTCTTTAGTATGAACGCAATCGATAGGATTTCCCACATATTGTTTTGTTGTAACAATTAGTGAAAATGACATCAATATCATAACGGTTATGGAGTAGTGCAGGCGAAATACAGGTGAATCGGTATTTACATGACTAATTTTGACTAAGCTTTTTAAGCCCCGGAAGATATCCAACATTGTTTGAATTTGAAAATATACAGTCTGTGGTTCTTCCCTAATAAGTGTGTCGTCGCATATTATTTAAGTATTAATGATGTGTAACCAATTGGTACCATATTATAGTGCATATTTTTCGATCGTGTAGGGTCAATGAAAATGTCAATTTTCGCGAATTTTTCATTCTTACTACATACAGAATCGGATCACAAGATTGAGCAATAAATCACTATCACTTAGTAACTAGTAATCGTCGTTGTGTTATAAAAATATCACTTCACTGTAAGGCTTCCTGGTCAACGAGAATATGTTGGTTAGTTATGAGATTTGGCTTCAATATTGAAAAAAAGTTGTTTGGCAATCGAGTTTTTCACTTTTTTCTCACTCATTTGTTGCACTTCTATTAGTCACATGTAAATCTTTGACACTTTCTTGTTAAATTTCAACAATCGGTTGTTAAAACCAATTATCATGTAACTTGATAGCGGTTGCGGAACTAGTAGATATTAATTTGCTAACTTAGCGGAAGGCAGAAAACTTGCTCAGCAACGTGATTGATTGTCAGTCAACAAAATATAAATCATTACGACATTGATTAATGCTCAAGTTTTTTTTACCAATAGAAATGTCCTCTCACATTGGCACATAAATTGTTATATGCATTCAGCCGGGGTGTACGACCTAAATCGAGAATGGATGATTCACTGCGTTTTCTTTTTATTAATTAGCATGAGGGGCGAATGGAATGGAGTAGAAGAGATCGGCAAATGACTTAGATTTTTATCTGAAAGAGACATTGAGTATGTATGAGTATTGAATGCAAGGTGATACAACTAATCTAGATTACGATAGCTTCTTGCATCTTACATTAATAGTGTATCACACCAGTGCACCAAATTATAAGCATTCTAAAATTTACTTGTCTATTGTGCTTGTAAATATCTTTATCATCTAAAGAAATATATCCGATATAAAGTGGCCCGTAGTATCATGCAGTTGGTATTTTGTCCGAAAATTGAGAAATCGCTGTTACCGATTGATTGAATTATTTAGAATAGTTGTTGCTAGTAACAGGAGATTCTGATGCTGAATATTTCATTTGTTTTACAAAAAACTACATAAATCTATCATCTTGATATTACATAAAAGAGTCTACACGATTTAGATATTTGAATAAGACGCATGGCAAAAGTCTCTGGAGAACGTACCACTCTTAACGTTGTACATACTGTTTATACAAATAAACAAATGTCTTCGCCTGTTTCCCGATTACGTGCTCGGCCTTCTTTTGCTCATAGATTACAATGTATAATGTACAAAGTATCACAACATGTACAAAACCTCTATTATTGAACCCTGCTAGCTACATAATCAATTTTCTGTAATGAATAAATTGATAGTAATCAGACCATAACGAGTTTCCGGTCTAACTATTTACCGTATAGCTTTATTGTATTATTTGTGCTAAGGCATGAAATGGCAACATTTCCCTACCAAGCAGGAAAAATAATCTGTTATGTATGAGATAATTTTTCAAAGTACTACAGTGTCGTAGAAATTGTCTTTTTTACTTGTTTTATTACAATTATCAAACAGTAATAGTAGTATACAAAAAGGTAATTTTCAGCTGTGTAGACTTTAGTCTGAATATTTAATTATTATTTCGATTTTTGTGATAAATTCGAATAACCGGTTGTTTTTAATTAGATACAAATTAAAAATGTTATGATTAACTCACCTTAAAACGGGCCATTTTGAAAGGAAGACATTGATGACGTATGCCAACAAAGACTATTTATATTTAGTTATATATAAGACCGACATATATTTCTTTTGATTGAAATGTTAAATTTTAGCGACAATATGATTATTTTTCATTTCATACGAAAGAGTATACGAAATTCATTGTATTAATTGAAAAAATTGTCGTAAAAGCCACGTTTCTCTAAATTATGGAAATCGCTTAATATTGATTGTCTACTTAAAGGGCTTGAGACTTTACTGGCAGTTTCGGTTTTAATTTTTATTATTACTTTGGTAAAGCGCCCAGATGCATTGTCGTTCAGCTTTTTATATGTGGTAAAATAATCTATCAATAAATGTCGTCTGCATTAATTTTGATATTTATTTAGTTGCTAACGTCAATGTATAGAAAAACATTGATCATCCGTAGAAATCCGGATTTGGATAACTTATGTTTTTTTTCTCTTCATAATTAGGTCTTCCTCAACAAACAGCGCAGAAACAGAGTTTCGCTGTTAAATTACTCAACAAAAATTATTCGATTTATGCTACTTGCGTTCATTGCATTCATTAAAACTTAAAACAATCTTATTGGAATTCATTATAAAAAGGTTCCTCCAAAATCTCGAAGATTAAGGAATCAACTTGTTGCTGTATTGCAAGAAAATATCAATTGTGAACATAAATTTACAATTCAAAAACTCTCCAAAGATTTACCTATTCACAGCTAACGGTAAATCAACTCAAAACTATTTTGGCATGACTTCAAACCCAGCAACCAGTCAGCTAATAGTCAGTATTCAAATTCATAGAAAACAGAAAATGTTATTGGTATGATGCTGACGCACAGTTTTCCTCCGTTTTCACGATGATGCACACTTGAGACGTGGCAAAACTATTCTATTTTCAAAGCAGTGCTGTATACGCCGTGTAGTCTAATCCAATCAAAGCGGCAGACGGTAAACGGCGCACACACCCGTCACAAGACCGCATTATACCAATTTGTTGGTTAAGAAAGTTCAGTAGTGAACATTGAACACATATTTTAAAGTATCATACAAGGCGTCGTACTGTGATGTTTTCTTGAGACTGTAGCAAAATTGTCATTTTTGTATTGGAACACGAGTACTTTTTGTGTACGTGCAAACTTATTAGCGCACAAGTATCTTGACAATCAATCACTATACCGTTTCTAATTTATATTAATAGTACTAGCTTATAGCAAATTTTCTTCTTTATCGTTCGTTTTGCACGAGTTCGAATTCTTGGCAAGAGACAGTTATCGTTCACTTGTTTTGTGCGTTAGCCAGCAAAATGAGCAGAAATTGATAAATTTTCCGATCTTGTAAATTAACTGGCACTGGGCAGACGAAAAACGGTGTTCGAAAATATATATTTACATACTGATTTATTTTCACTCGCACCCGGCGACGTTGTTAGCGTCTCGACGCCAAAATTAACACTAGTAGCCAATCCGTTATTTAAAACATAAAATATCTGGCCTCTCTCCGCAATATGTGTTTAAGTTTGAAATGTTTATAAATACGTAATGTATGTGTTGATTTTGAGAGTTTCTGTAATAAGGATTGGTACATATTTATATATTTTGGTTATAATTTTGTACGCTTTTCCTTTTACTCATTTTCTTTGGATTGGTGCAGGATAGAATCGGAATGTCAGTGAACGTGGTTCAAGAACAGGTCCATTTGGAGAGAATAAACGGACATATAAATACAACTGAGTTCTCGCGTGCCACACATGTTTCATCTGCCACGTCGTATCTCTTATAGTGTAGTGTATGGTTTTCTGGCAGGTTACGTGCTCTTCTGTGATCAAGTGCACATGTGTGCTCGAACGTATGTATGTTTAAAGCAGATTTTATTTGCTATAAAAGATTTTATCCTTATCTAGGCAACACTGAATACATTTGCATATTTTTAAGGCTTTACACATATAAATAATAATACAACATCCGATCACGGTAGATGATTTCGATTAATGCGCGGAGATCAATAGCGCTTGGGATAAAATAGAAAAAAAAACAATCGAACAATTTCGAAATAATTCATTTGTAATTCAACACACAATAATCAGCCGAACCAAATTGCGATAAAAGTATATAACAATTGAGAGCTTACTGAAATAAACAAAAAATCTATTTTAATATGCACATCGCTCGAATCTGGTATTGCTCATGCGACAACAATGATTCATTTGATTTTTATTGATTAGATAGTCAGTGTAACACGCTGAAACTTGGCAATGACTGCTTGGGACGGAGTTAAATAAGTAGACGTAAATTAATCTTCAGAATATTGAAAATTGCAGCTTGTTAAAGGAAGCGTTTTTTATTCTTACTAAGCAACAACAAAAAATTCTTTGTATAATAATTTTATAGAAAATGAAAACATTTGTCATCACCTGAATGATAAATTGAAATTGATTTTTTAACTAAACTTTAGGTATTTTACATAGCGCATCTGTTATTAAAGAACACCAAAGATGTCAGGTAAAAGGAAAAGAGTGCAATGGCACGCATAAATCGGGGATCCGCTCATTTTACATTATCACAATCAAAAATTTTATTGACCGCCAACATCAGAAAGGACACGTCTCAAGTGTACTCAAAAACTAGAAATGTGTAAGAACTGAAAAAATTAACGGAACCCAAATTCATGGATCAAAAAAGCAAAGCCTAAGTGCTACATTCCGCTTGTGGAACTTAACCCTCAATTGATCAACCGGGTACACCTGCACCCTTTTCATATTTCATACTACGATTTCGGCATGTTCTTTTTAAAATAATGCCTATGGGCTCCTGTTCCTCGTTATTTAGACGAATTTGAATAAAAATTCAATCATTTATTTAGAAACATGTTGAAAAAAGAAAATTGAGTTTTAGACCGTCAAAGTCTAATGCCCCGATTTTGATCAACCGGGTACAGGTGTACCCACTTAGCAATTCCACGATAAAGAGTGAGTCCAAACTTTGTGTACTTGTTCCTTTTCCTAAAATTTTATATCATAATTTTTTTATTTGCGCTTAGGGTACCCCCTAGTGACTTAGGGTGGTCCTAAAAAGAATTGAAGCTATTTTTTTAATTTGTTTTGGAGATAACAAAAAAAAACAAAAATCCGTCGAGTGGATCAAAAGTTATGATTTTTTATAGAAAAGGTCTCATGGCAAGCGTGATGATTTTTGGAACAACCCTAAGTCGGAAAGGGGATCCCACACACGCGCCAAATAAAATATATAGATGACAAATTTTCAAAAAACCCGAATTAATCTACCTAGCGGTGTGACCTAGCCTTTCTACTGCTACAATAATCATTATTTAATTTCTCAGGAACATCTATAATTAACTTGACTATATTTTTAAATATCCGTTCCGTATAAAATCCTTATTTGCCAGTAAAATTCACAACGTATTGAGTAGAATAATTATATTTTCTTTCCTTGGGTGCGTAAATACTTGTAAGCGTCATTTATGTTACTTGATGAACACCTTATTTAGTTTTATAATATTTACGTGATTTATAGAAAAATAATGAAAACACAAAAGATAATTTTTGCAGACTTGCATGAATATATATAGAAAATTAGAAATTAACCCTCTAACGGGTCTACACTCTACAGACGGCCTTAACTTTCAGGCTTCAGAGCCACATACGAAACTTGTTTTATTGACAATATGAAATATGTGTTCATAGCAGATTCTTTGATATTTTGATATTAATACCATGCGTTCAAAAGTTAGCATCTTTGAAAAACAAGAGTTCAGAAAAATTATTATTATACTTCGCTTTTGAAGAAAAAGGATATCTACAACAAAATGATTAATCTCAAAATTTTACTATTAGTTTGCTTGGCTTCAATTTTGCAACATATCTGAATTAGAAAAAGCAAATGAATAGAGCATTAGATATGAAAAAGAGAAATTGAACTTTTTCTTAGCTGGCGCTTCTTCAGATAATTATTTTTGCATGAAAATCAAAATTTAAGCTTCTTTTGAATGTACTTTCGTGAAAAGATAGTCAATAACTTGATCGCATCGTTTTTACAATGTTAGAGGGTTAAGAAACCAAGATGAGGTCGAAAAATAGTGCAAAAGCTGCACCATAAACATGCTTGAGAATGGGAAATGTGATCGATATGATTTCCAGTGCTTGTCATTTTTGATTTATTTATTAAAACATGATACATGACATAAGACATCTGTCCTTTAAAATGTCACTAACGAAAACAAACCTTACAAAATTACTACCGTGCAACGTTTACTTCCTATTTTTCATATAACATTTCTAAGCTCTAGTATCTATTGATTGAAAAGAGCATCTGTTGATGCGCAAAATTTGTTTGAAATTTGTATAAATTTATTTGGAAAAATCAACTCACTAGTATTTTTAGTCCTATACACCACTATACCTACATGCTTAAATTAACTGCTTTTCTTCGCTTTTTGCTTTTCTTGTACAATTGTGAGTAACAGCAAGTGAAGAAAATGACAATTGAAATCTGAAATCAACGAAAAGAAAAAACTTTTCGATTGAATCCCACTATTTAATATTTATTTCCAACAGATACGTAGTTCGCCTACGACGTGCAGGCTTCATCAGTGTCTTATTTCAAAGCGTATACGTATCTGTCGCGAATAAATATTAAATAGTGGAATTTAGTCGGTAAAAGTTTTTTCTTTTCTTTGATTTCAGAGTTCGTATTCCACGAAGAGGCTTCAAAAACTTCAGACAATTGACATGTTTCTCACTTTTCTTGAATTTCAATGCAAATTTAAAAAATGCAAATTGTCATCACATACACACACATACATACATACATACATACATACATACATACATACATACATACATACATACATACATACATACATACATACAAACATACATACATACATACATACATACATACATACATACATACATACATACATACACGCATACACCACACACATTGAATACAATCAACATTTGATTGATATGTTTTGATTTCACACGTTTTAACGGTTTAATACACGGTGCTTAAGTGTTAAAGTTTGAATAGCTTTTGAATGAACCGTTCGATTTTAAATAACTCGGTTTCGTTTGATAGATCTCACCAGATAGATAGATAGTAATAAAATGTGTGATGTTTTTCATTGAATTAATGCTTATATGTTACAAAAATATGCTTTATATACTATTTTTTCACATTTCTTTATGTAACTTTCAAACTACAAGCCCAATCGTCATGAAATTTGGAAGTTAAGGGTTTGCAAGGCTCCTCTTTCATATGCAATCAACTTTGTTCAAATCGGTTAAGGGACCTATGGGATAATTAAGTCCCATATTTTTCGTATTTTTATTTTTTTTTTAATGTTAGGGTCTCGTTTTGATTTCGTGTTTTTCGACCAATTCCTAAACCTTTGTTATAGTACAACAAAGGTAAAAAGTGGGAAAAATCTGATTTTTTCGAATTTGTGACGTTTACAAAAATATGCGTACACGAGACCTTTAAAGTTACGTTTTCAAAGTAAGGATTTGCTTACAAAGTGGCGTTAATGCGAGAATAATCAACTTTTTTTGTCTTAAATTTCTGAATTCTCTTCGTGTAATGAAGCAATGAAGCTTTGGTTTCAACTGAAGCAGCAACTCTTGCCGTATCAAAAATGCCTCTCCATTGTACTCGGTCCTGGGCTACTCGCCGCCAATTCATTGCGCATCTCAACACACGCAGGTCGGCTTCAACCTGGTCGAGCCATCTAGCACGTTGGGCCCCTCTATTCCTGGTGCCGGTGGGGTCGAAGAGAACGGATTTCACTGCACTGTCGTCCGGCATCCTTGCGACGTGGCCGACCCACCGTAGTCTTCTAAGTTTCGCCAGGTGTACGATGGGATTCTCTCCAAGACCGCAACACCTTTCGTTCAAACAAAGCAAGTGCACGTATGTCTTCCGTAAGCAAAGTTACTGTCTCTGATTTGTAACCCTGTCATCCTAGCCTCTGTTTTTAGTTTGGCATAGATTGCCTCCGCCGTCCCAAGGTATCTAGTAATGATGTCGAGGTCGTCTGCGAAGGCTAGGAGTTGGCTACTCTTGTTGAAGATCGTTCCTTTGGTTTCGATGCCCGCTCGTCGGATCACACCTTCAATAGCGATATTGAATAACATACAGGAGAGTCCATCCCCTTGCCGCAACCCTCTACGCGATTCGTAGAACAACAAAGCACGGAGCGAATGGTTAAATACCATTTGTTTATTTGCCGGTCGAAAAAATTTTATTCCCGAACGTTAGGATTACAAAGTTTTGTGTGACAAAAGGATAATTAAAATGGATTCTAATCGTAAGTCGTGTACAGAAATTTCGCCTTACGAAATTTCGATCGTCAAGAATAACACGGTTTGGCTGAATAACAAATTTGAAAATAAGAAAACCTTGAGTGGGGCAGTGAATATTCTCACCTCACTCACTATTCTCACCTCACTCACCTCACTTCTCACGGGTCCTATTCTGACAGTTACGCTTATCTTGCCTTACAGGCCGCAATTGATTTGTACAGTACAGTCACCCACGTAAGTGGAGCCACCTAACGTATACATTAAAAAAATGGACTTTTCGAATGGTGACAGCTAATTGAGTTGGATGAATTTCCCATGAAAGGTACACGGAGCGAAAAAGCTCCAGTTTGTTTCAAACAAAATGATTGTTGTTTCAAGCCTCAATAAAATATTTTTATAACAACCTGAAAATATTGTTGTATTCAAACGAGATTCTGTTTGAATCAAGTAAATAACAGTTTTGAATTAAAAGTAAAGTATTTTCAAATTTGAAGTTGACATTCATGTAACAATAAATATTTTCATTTCAATCATACATTTCAGTTTGAAACAAAACGAAATTTTTGTTTGTGCGTAAAACAACCATAAATATGGTTGAAACTACATTTTTATTCTCCGTGTAATTATATTGGCTTACTTACAAAAAAAATTGACAGCTCTTTACAGCTACAGTGAAAGCGAAAACAGTGAAGCTACTCCGTGACGTGTGCGTGTTCAAAGAATGGCACCCCGCCGCGTCGAAAACGGATATCGTGCAGCACTTTGTTCCGTTCCGACATCTACAACATCTTGCCACTATTGGACAACAATCAGAGCATCGAAAGAAATCCCGGTTCCGGATGCCCGATGGCCCAGAGCGACAAAAAGCTCCAAAGGATGCTGAAGAGGAAGACCGAGGGAAAAGTGGCTACATAACTGCTACATCTGCGCTTGGCCGAGAGGTCGGTGCAATCGTCCAAACAGTGAAAAAGTACCTGGCGAACATGTACATACATGTCAGGAAGCGGCAGTCCCGTCCAGTGGTCTCGGAGCTGCAAGCAATGACGCAGCGTCAGCGGCTGAATAAGATGGTCAAGATGATTTTCCCGGCGAATCGTGACGTGGCGGTGGTGATGGACGACGAGATCTATCTTACCCAGGATGGCAACGACTGGCAGGGCACTTCGTATTTTACTTCCCCCACGAAGGAAGTGAGCTCCGAGCTGAAGTTCGTTTGCACACCAAGTTCTCCAAGTAGGTGCTGCTGTGGCTGACAATCAGCGATAAGAAGATGTCAAAGCCGCTGAAGCCGCTCTGGACTCGCCGTGAATGGGGAAATTTATAGAACAAAGTGCCTGCCGGAAGTTGCGTCGTTCATCAAGAAATACCATAAAGGCGAAGACGTGGCCGGATCTGGCGTAGGCCCACTACTCGTAGCGATTCTTGGAGAAGAGCGGCTGAATATTGAACTCGTCCAACCAGCCCAACGTCTCCCAGCTGCGTCCCGACGCTTCTTCTGTTATGTAATGTTCTGTTATGACGATCGCTTCTTCTGTTATGTCCACCCTTCTGCTAAATCTGCCCCGTTGCCAAATCCAGCTTCTCTCTCTGCTAAGTTTACGCCTCCAGCTAAGTCCACCTCCCTGCTGAGTCTCCATCCCCTGTTTAAGACCCCCCGTCCCTTGTTGGGTCCCCCACCCCTGTTAAGTCCACCCCGCCTGTTGAGTCCACCCTAGTCCTGTGCGCCGCCACCGGCATTTTTGTACACGCCGCCGCCGCCGGTGATTTAGAGCCGGCGCGCCATCGAGGTCATTTTGCTTACGCCTTCGAGGCCATTTTGCCCACGCCGATGACGTATCCCAAAGATGCTGGACAAATTTTCGACAGCACACAATGAACCCATTTTGTGAATGCAGATTCAATTTATTTGTATTCCAGCTGTAGCCAGTCATGCCAGATCTACGGATTTATCTGTAGTTCTACGGATTTAGGAATTTTCTACGGACCTACGGATCAAGTGCTCATAAACTGTGCGGAAACGATTGAAAGTTTCATTTAGTGACAAAAATTACGCGTACGCTACATGCAATGAATAATATCCCGAAAAACACAACTTTATTGTTGCTGAGAGAAAGAAGCGAATAGAAAACTTTTTTTTAACGAGAAGTGTTTTTAAAATGGAAGATTTGCTTTATTAACAGCAATAAAGCTGTCAATAAAAACTAGCAGTTTTTGCTTTGGCCGCAGATATTTATAATAATACTGATGTTTCCCTGGTTGGAGTGCGGTAAAATGGCTAAATATTTTCATTTTTAGTTTTTCTCACATTTTGGCAGTTCCGTAATATGATTATAGAAATCAATGCGATAGAACTTCAAAATCAAGTGAATAAGGTTGTTCTTTTTAATCAAGTAGACGGAATCCTTGTTCCATATGTTCAATATGCTCTTTTTACGCGACAAATCTCCGTTGTTTTCCTTTATTTGCCCAAGAGGGCTAAGAAAGCGATGAAAAGTTGACTAAAATAACTAGAAAAGACAACGTAGAGCCGATAAAAGACAGCGGAATGTTGACGACAATGTGAATAGAAGTCAATGGAACTGTGCTGAAAAGATGGGATAGAAAGGCAACAAAAACTGCAACAAAAAAACGCGACAAAAAATAGGAAAAAGACACTTAAAAACTGTCAAACAGTCGATAAACCATGCAAAAAAGACTACGAAAAGATGGCGAATATACGTCATCAAAAAGACACCGAAAGAATAACGAAAAGACAAGAAAATTACAACAATGTTGTAGTCTTGGAAACAAACAGGACGAAAGATGATAGAAAGATAACAATAAAAACGAAGAAAAGGCGGTAAAATGTCATAAAACGAAAATACGATGGAAAGATGGCAAAAAGACCATAAAAAGACGATAAAAATGTAACAGAGAAATGACAATGAGATGACGAATACGGAGAAAGGGCAGTAAAGAAATCACAAAAAGACGACTAAATGGTTCCAAAAAAGCAGCGATAATATGACGAACAGACAATGCAAGGTAGCGAAAAGACGATGAAAGAACGATCGACGAACAGGCAGTGAAATGCCTGCGAATAGATATGACGAAGAAGTAAAGACAAGTAGGCGAAAAGTTGAAAGACGACTAAAATACGGTTAAAAGACGCCAAAAAAACGTAACAAACAGCGACAAAAATGCCAAAAGAAAACAATACAAAACGACGAAAAGACTGTAAATAGATGTAGCCTTTGGCTAAAGGTATTGGAGAAACAAATAAAAATCCACAAAACAGTTAGAAGCTGTGCCAAAAAAGACACTAATGACGATGCCATCAAACAAAAAACGCCACAAAAAGCAATAAAAAATGACCACCAAATCCCTTAAAAGAGACAAAAAGACGATGATAGAATACTAGATGTTAAAAATAACGGAAAACGACCAACAAACGTTAAAAGAAAACAAACAAAACGAGGGGTTAACATGGTGTAGTGGTTAGCATTCACATCTCTCCCGCCGAGGACTTGGGTTCAAATTACAATCCCACAGAAACCACGAATGACCCAAGCTGTCACACAGCTCACATTAAAATAAATAAAAAACGATGAGAAGATGACAATAACGGTGGAAAAGTTGACGGAGTGCACTTAGCAAAACAAAAAAACGAAAAATTGAAGACAAAATACAAAATAACCAAACGACGAAAAATTTAAGAATTTGGAAAAATGAAGCCTAAAGGCGAATGACGAAAGTCAAGTTTATGCGTTCTTGATTAAGATAGAGGAAATTTGAAATGTATCATAAACTGATTCAATTCAAAAAAGTATTAGTGTGTTCCAAATACAATCAAGAATATCTATGCAATAAAAAATGTTTCTTCTTAGAAAAACTGAGAATGAACACTTTATATGAAGAACAAATGTCGGCCAAATTTCCATTTAAATCAAAAGTTTGATTTAAAATTTGATTAAGTTTTATAATTTATAACCCTTTCCTCTATGATTAAAACACAGCTGGTAAAACTACGGATTCAGCTTCAGCAAACTTCAGCAAAACCTGGCAGCACTGAGTGTCCACGCATTTAATTGAGAGTGAATAGAAAATCGCTTATAATAAAAAGCTAGGACAGGACGTGCCATCTGACTTTTTACTCTTCTTCTTATTATTACCGCCATCCCGATTGAATATTCTTCGTTACGCTCTGCACCACTGTTGCCTGCACATATTATTTTAAGAATAACTTCGTTTGTCGAACAATAGCTCCCGAATACGCCACAGTTTATGCGACCAAAATCATGTTTTGCATTTCATTTTGAAAATTAAAATTCGTGTACAAACAAAACTAATGCTGTACCAAGCATAGAACTAGAGAATACATAAGAAATCAAAATTCGGAAATAATAACTTATTGTCGTGTTACCACTAATGAGTTTCAGCAACACTAAAAGCGATGCCGCGTTATATTTTCCAGTCAACGGTTGCTCGTCGCTTTCAGCCAATCAGAAATTGGGTCAATTTTGGGTCAACGCCGCAGTTGACACTTGGCACGTCCTGTCCTAGATAAAAAGGAACTGCAGTACACTCAAGTACTTTTTTTACACGGTTTGTTCTTTCGATTATTAAGAACGGGACAACTAAGGGACCATTTATTTATTTCTCAATACATTTGGAAGCGGCCCGACATTCGTTACCGGCCGTAAGCGGCCCGTAAGTTGTACCGTTCTTGAATAATCGAAAAAACAAACCGTGTAAAAAAAGACTTGAGTGTACCGTAAAACGGGATAAACGGGATCAAATGGATCATTCGCATAAATAAGTGAAATAAACTACTTCTGCCAACTTTCCTGAACTGATCAATGTTACTCCCAATGATCAATGCTACCCCGTTTTACGGTATGTTACATACGGGTTCATAACAACCCAGCACTTATGAGATCACCTCAAATAAGTACACTTTCGCGACTTACGGGCAAGAAAACACTCGTTACCCTTTCGCAAAAATTTCCCACTTTATTGACAAGTCCATTAGTGGCTCTTATCTCTTTGGTTCGAAAACTTCTGGTTACGGGAATGTTGTTTGGGATACTTAGGTGTGCAGATCGACTTCGGTGGTTAGCGGTGCGGGGTTATAACATGCTCTCAGTATTGTATAACGGCTCCGGCCACTACTGAACATTCCTCCATTTAGTTGGCGTGATGGCGTCGGCTTGGCGAACTACGATGGCGGTGGTAGCGGGGACACACTCTTAGTGTCCGGTCGACGGATTTGATGGCAACAGTGGGCTTCAGTGGACGTGAGAACCAATCTAGGTACAACTCAGATAAAGCTCAATATCAAACGTAGGTGAAACGTGGGGGTCTCTAGGAGCGGGAGCACTGCTGTATTTAGCTTTTTAACTGCGCTGCATGGCTTTTGATAAGATAATGCCTCAGGCTACCTTTTTTCCAACGACCTATGATTTCTTTCGTGCCAAGAACCCTACTCTCTTATTTTTCAGCCATTGGCCTGTTATCGCTAAACTCACTCGCTGTTATCTTCGCTGTATATTCCACCCCTGGCAGTGAGTTTTTTTGGCATTTCCTCTTTAATGTTTTACTTGCATAACAATCTCACAACTGGCTAGACCTAAGCTTACAAGTATGACCTCTCCTATCGAATTTTCGTCTTGCTTCTCTGTGCCTATTTCTTTATTAAAGTCGCAGTGATATTTTTGTTTTGCAGTTGTGACGTGGATTGATCCTTCGCTTTGCTTCAATGAAATGTCGGAAGAAAAAGCATAGCATAATGAAATATGCTCAACTTTCTCGGCACTCGTCACCAACTTAGAGCAAAGCAGTTCGTAAAGAAATTTCATGTTAAACCTCAATTGATCAACCAAAAAATCAACGCAATCTGATCAACCCGGTACAGGTGTACCCACTTAGCAATTCCATGAGAAAAAGTGCTCCGATTTTGCTCAAATTTTGCACGTTTGTTCGTTTTTTGAAAATTTTTGACCTAAATTTTTTATTTGGCGCTTAGGGATCCCCATTCTGACTTAGGGTGGTTCCAAAAATCATCACCCTTGCCATAAGACCTTTTTTTAAAAAATTCATAACTTTTGATTCACTCGACCGATTTTTATAATTTTGATACCAAACGAAAGATATGATGATGAGCTTTTAAAAAAACTGTGGCCTAAATGAGCTTTCTGTGAAAAATATTGGATCAAAACCCAAATTTTTGCTTACCTTTAAAATCATTGAATTTTAGTGTTTTCATGTTGTAATACCCAAGGTTAGTCAAGAGAGGTTTTCTGATGTTCAAATTTGTTTTTCACCCCCGCTGGGTTACCCTTGACGATCACCGAAATTTTCAAAGTGGAAACTGTTGAATGTATAAACAACGTCGATGGTTGCTAACCAATCGTACCGCGCACTTCTGTTCTACAAACTATGAAAACTAGATCACCTATTTTAACTCACCTTGGTAATACCTAAAAATCCCAGTTTTTACATTTTTTCTGAAAGTCTGAGTTTTTTTGCATAACATATCAAAATTTTAGAAACGTATCTTTTATTTTGTTTTGGAGAAACAAATTTAAAAAATCAGAGGGGTTGTGTACAAGACACGAGCGCATACGTAAGTCTCTTTGTAGTGATAGTAGCATGTATTCATGCTTGTAATCATTCGATTCTTCATGTATATATGCTATATGCAACATATATACATGCTACATGCGTTGTATGTAACATTTATCAAAGTAGTAATATAGCATACGTTCAATTCTCAAAAGATTGTGCATTTGAAAACAATTTAACAAAATCAAGAACACAAACTATTGCTTTCCTGCTACCTTACTGAAATTAAAGATTGTTTTTATTACCCATGGTTCTCCACGTTGAAGGGAGTTTACCAATTCAATCCTATTTTATCAACAGCACATCTTTTCACTACACTTCTAATGAAACGGCAAGCATGCGTATTCATACAGAGTCGTATTATAGCCGATCATTACAGCTGTAGCACATTTTTCCAACACACATATCAAATTCGCCGAGGTTTAGTCGTCTCGCAGTAAAGAATTTGCGATCTGTTGGGACAACGAACTTGTGTCATTTTTTCTGGCACACTTCCCTAACACAGACATCAAATTGGACTAGGTTTCATCGCGTTCGTAAGAAAACTGTTAGCACGAGGGGGCTTTGTTACTCTTTCTGGCGTACTTCTCAAGCAAGAACGTCAAAATGGTCTAGGTTTAATCGCGGTGTTAGGAAATCTTGTTGAAATGAGGAAACTTTGTCACTGATTTTGGCTTACTTCCCAAGCACAGATATCAAATTGGTATAGTTTTAGATCATAGTAAAGAATCCTCCAACCAATCACGAAGCGAGAATTCTGATAAAACATAGATTCATTATTTTCAATTTTTCAATAGTTCAACATCAAGAATCCATACTTTTCTACATTTGGGCCAATTCTTAGAAGATTTTCCAATCGATTGGTGTAAGAATATTGAAAATCATTCGGGAAACCACTAAGCAATTAGCGTTCAAAACCTGACCACTTTTCGAGAAAGATTTTTTGGAATTACCTCCTATACCAGCTACCTTCCTGAAAGACGTAGTCCTACGTCAAAAGCGTGGAGCGTAAAGAGTCTACCAGCTGTGTGTACACTATAAGTCATCTATTCCGATCTACTGCTCTACCTAGAGGAGTAGTAGGGAAATTTTACGTAGAGCTCTGATACGTACTCTACGGGGTGTATCCACTGGAAAAATTGGAGAGCGTCGAGATTAGTTAAAGCAAATCTTGTTTATGACGAAGTGCAGTTTTGCCTTTCTACTATATAAATATATAGTAGGGTAAGGGATCTAGTTTTTCGACCCTGTGCTAGTTTTCGCACTACTGCTGGAAAATTCCCTTAATAAGTTTCTATAATGTTATTTTTTACAATTTTCGGAGGGAACGGTAGGAGAAAGACTTTCTTTTACCATTCCCTCCGAAAATTGTAAAAAATACCGGTATAGAAACTTATTTGGTGAATTTTTCAGCAGTAGTGCGAAAACTAGCACAGGGTCGAAAAACTAGATCCCTTACCCTACTAGCTGACCCGATAAACTTCGTATTGCCACAAATTAACCTGTGTTGTACATAAATCATGAATCTCGGATGATCTTTGTCACAATCTCGAGTTTTGCAAGTTTCTGAGGAGTTCAACCTTAGTTGATTCATTTTGGCGGTTACGTAACTATGAAAGCATCCCAGGTAACCAATAAGCATCACCAATGCTATTCAAATATAGGCCAATAAGCATTTAAGTCGCCTTAAATGCTATTTTGGCAAAATATACAGCTACTTTCCTGATAACCTTCTTATAGTACTGACAATGCTAATTTACAGCTAATTACCGACACGAAGAATTTGAATACAATTTTGGATGCCGATTTACAACACCTATGCAGTCAAAAAGCTAACATACAATAACGTGCAGTATAAAATGCCAGATACGCTGATTTGCTGCTTACGTTAAGGCTTATTAGTTACCTGGAATGGGTAGTTTAATATACAAATTTGCAATTTTTCCTCACAGTAAAGTAGAAAACAACTCCCTGGTCCCCTCATTGCATAGCCAGAAAGCGGATAGTAATATTCGCCATGATTGTGGAAAGTACCATTTCGCGATCCTCTCCTTACTCGCTGTCGCTCGTTACTGGAAACTCAGGTAGACCTAGGAAAATAAAAGACCTAGACAGTAGTGATTTTTGCGGGGAGTTGCCTCCCCACAGTGGGCGGCGCTTCCGACGGCGGGTCGCCGGCAACACTCGCGGCCGACTCGTCCTGAATGATCTAGTGTTACTATAGATAGTTTTTGAGGTCTTGTTATTGATTAATGTTTTATGGAAGAGTCTCGAATTTTTCGAATTCGATTAGTTTTTGAGTTTCGCAAAAAATTCTGTTTTATTTGTATAAGAGTCCATATATCCCTACCACAGGGGTGAGAGGTCTCTATCATAAAATAAATTCAAGACTCAAAAATCTCCTACATGCTAAATTTGGTTCCATTGGTTTGATTAGTAATCAAATTATAAGGAAATTCGTATTTCATTTGTATGGGAGCCCCTCCTCTTAAAAGGGGACAGGGTCGTAATAACACAGAGAACAGACATCCATTCAGGAACAAATTTTTCGGGAATTCATGGATAAAATCTCAAATTTAAATCACCTAATATGCTAGCGTCACCACCACTATAGTTTCCCAACTAAATGATTCTTTTGATTTGCACACTGACAACCTTTGGCTCCTCTGGCGCTAGTATATATGGACTATAAGCGTTATGCTAGCGCCAGAAGCTAGCAGTTGTGAGTTTAGTGTAGAATTTTATGCGCCTTTAGCGACATCAACACTATAGTTTCCCAACTAATTTGACATAAGTTTTATCCAGGTGGGGACCTCACGCTTGGATGTCTGTTCTCTGTGGTAATACACCACAGAAAAAAATTCTGCCATCTAAAATTCCCACATGCCAAATTTGGTTCCATTGGCTTGATTAGTTCTTGAGATAAGAGGAAATTTGCATTTCATTTGTTTGGAAGCCCACCCTCTTAAAGGGGAGATGAGTCATAACTCGCTTTCTAAAGAGGAGAGGGGTCTCAATTTACCATAGAAAAAAAACTTGCCTTCAAAACCACTTACATGTCAAATTTGGTTTGATTAGTAATCAAATTATTAGGAAATTTGTATTTCATTTGCATGGGAGCCCCCCCTCTTAAAAGGGGAAGGGGTCGTAATACACCATAGAAAAAATTTCTGCCATCTAAAACTCCCACATGCCAAATTTGGTTCCATTTGCTTGATTAGTTCTTGAGATAAGAGGAAATTTGCATTTCATTTGTTTGGAAGCCCACCCTCTTAAAGGGGAGATGAGTCATAACTCGCTTTCTAAAGAGGAGAGGGGTCTCAATTTACCATAGAAAAAAAACTTGCCTTCAAAACCACTTACATGTCAAATTTGGTTCCATTTGCTTGTTTAGTTCTCGAGTTATGAGGAAATTTGTTTTTCATTTGTATGGGAGGCCCCCCTCCTAAAGTGGGGAGGGGTCCTAATTCACCATAGAAAATATTCTTGCCTACAAAAACACCCACATGTTAAATTTGGTTCCATTTGCTTGATTGGTTCTAGAGTTATGAGGAAATTTATATTTCGTTTGTATGGGAGCCCCCCCTCCTAAAAAGGTAAGAAGTCCTAATTCATCGTGGAAAAAATGGTTGCCTCCAAAAACACCCACATGCCAAATATGGTTCCATTTGCTTGATTAGTTCTCGAATTATGAGGAAATTTGTGTTTCATTTGTGTAGAAGCCCCCCCTCTTAAAGTGGGGAGGGGTCTTAATTCATCATAGAAAAAATTCTTGCCTCCAAAAACCCCCACATGCCAAATTTGGTTCCATTTGCTTGATTAGTTCTCGAGTTATGAGGAAATTTGTATAGAAGCCCCCCCCTCTTAAAGGGGAGAGGAGTTATAATTCCCCTCTTAGTGGGGGAGGGGTCTCTAACCATCACTAAAACTTTTCCTGGCCCCAAAAACCTCCACATACAAATTTTCACGCCGATTGGTTCAGTAGTTTTCGATTCTATAAAGAACATACGGACAGGTAGACCGACAGAAATCCTTTTTTATAGGTATAGATAAAGGTATAGCAATCACTCGAAAACTCGAATTTCAAAAGGAGGCCCACCCGGCCGAATGTCTAGTGCCATTCGACTCAGTTTCGAAAACGCCGACCGATTTTAATGATCTTAGTATCAAATAATAAGTCTAGTTGTCCCATAGTTTGCTATTGAATTTCATACTAATCGGACTTTTAGTTCAAAAGTTCTGTATAAAAATACGAAAAATACGAGACTTCATTTCCTCAGAGGTCCCTTAATCGATTTTAAGAAAATTGATTGCATATGAAAGGGGAGCCTTTCAAATCCTTAATTTCCAAATTTCATGACAGTCGTGCTTTTGATTTGAAAGTTACACGAAGAAATGTGATAAAAAAAGTATTTAAAACATATTTTTTGTAACATAGAAGCGATCATTCAATGAAAAACATTTTACAATTTATCATTATTTGAAAATTACTGTTGAGATCTATCAAAGGAAACCGATTCTCGAAAATTGGACGATTTATTCAAAAGTTATTCAAACTTTAACGCGTAAGCACCGTATATTCAACCGTTAAAAAGTGTAAAATCAAAATATATCAACCAAATGTCGATTGTATTCAATATATGTGTGTATGTATGCATGTATACGTGTATGCTTGTATATCTGTATGTGGGTTTGTGTGTATATATGTATATGTGTATGTGTTTACAATTTGTAATTCTGAAATTTGCACTGAAATACAAGAAAAGGGAGAAACATTTCAATTGTCTGAAGTTTTTAGAGCGTTTTAGTGGAACACGAAAACTGAAATAAAAGAAAAAAAGAAACTTTTTCTGAATAAACTACCCAAGTAACAATTTGGGTTTTATTACACTCTTATGATGGCACGAACAAACAAGACACATCACTTATGGTTCTTACAAAACATTAAAATTACCAATCTTATGATGGCATTTATGACCAAAATTGGTCCTGAAGACCACCATAAGAGTACAATTAAACACTCATTGTTGCTTCGGTACACTGTCATGTTTATTCACGACAGATGCGTATTGGAACTCGAGTTCGAAAACAGACACTAATGAAGCCTGCAAGTCGTAGGCGAGAATATTAATAATGGAATTTAATCGGAAAAGTTTTATCTTTTCTTCAATTTTAAATTTCAATTGTTATTTTCTTCACTTGCTGTTACTCGCAATTGGACAAGAAAAGCAAAAGCAAAATTTAAGTACAGTGAAGTATAAGGTTAAAAATTCCAACGAGTTGATTTTTCCAAATAATGTTATACAAATTTCAAACCAATTTTTCGCATCAATAGATCTTTTTTCTAATCAATAGATTTTATAAATTTTATATGAAAAATAGGCAGAAAATGTTTCTAGTAATTTGGTACTATTTGTTTTAATTAGTGACATTTTGAAAGACAAAACTCTTATGTCATGTATCATGTTTGCAAAAATAATTATCTGAAGAACCGCCAACTAAGAAAGAGTTCACTTTCTCATATCATATCTATTTTCATATCTAATGCTCTACTCAGTTATTTTTTTCAAATTCAGATATAGGTATTGCAAATTTGAAGTCAAGCAAACTCGTAGTAAAATTTTGATGTCAATCACTTTATGCTAGATATCCTTTTCTTCAAAAGTGAGAAAGAAAATATTCGCGCAATAATTTTTTTCGCAATTTTTCTGAATACTCGTTTTTGAAAGATGTTAACTCTTGAACGCGTGGTATTAATATCAAAATATAAATAAATCTGTTATGAACACATTTTTCATATTGTCAATTCAAAACAAGCTTCGTATGTGGCTCTGAAGCCCAAAAGTTAAGGCCGTCTGTAGACCCGTAGACTATAGAAACCGCTCAGTTAACTTCGAGGTACGATGCTGGTCTAAGAAGCCAGTCGTCGTATGTTCGAATCTCGGCTAGGTGGTGCTTGCTAGAGAGTCAGTAGGATCGTTGCACTAGCCCCGTAATTTTCCTGTACTCTAACAGCTGGCTGCGAAGTCTGTCGATAAAGAAGGGTAATGTCTAAAGACGGTTTAAACCCAAGGCTTTGTTGTAGACCCGTTAGAGGGTTAATTTCTATTTTCCTATATATATTAATTTGAGTCTGCAAAAATTATGTTTTGTATTTACATATATCTTTCTATAAATCACGTAAATATTATAAAACTAAATAAGGTGTTCATAAAGTAAATTAAATGACACTTACAAGCACAAAAAATTTTTTTTTCGTCCGGATAATCGAGTCCGACCTGTATTTACGCACCCTAGGAAAAAAACATAATCATTGAACGCAGTACGTTACTGGTGATGGTGAATAAGAAACGGATATTTAAAAATATAGTCAAGTTAATTATAGATGTTCCTGAGAAATTACCAAATAATTATGCAAAAATAAACACTGGTTTCTACTCTTTTCTTTAGTTATTGAAGGTTTGATATTATTTTTTTCTTGCCACCCCTCCCCCCCTTCAACTATATTTTGAGACCAGGACAAAAACTTTTTTTCAAATTTGTATCACCATTATTGTGGCAGTAGAAAGGCTAGGTCACACTGCTAGGTGGACTAATTCTGGTTTTCGTATGACGAACTGCCACTGAACAAGCAACGTTGTTTCTGTAAAAAATTTAAGTTGCGAAATATTTAGTCTGTCTAAATGGGTGTTTATGTACAGACAAGAAGTGAAAGATTCATTTCGTGCCAAAAACTTCAGTACTGGTGCATATAATTCCTTTAAAAACTCGAAACAAAGTGCAAGTCGTGATTACGTGTGACGAGGTTACTTCGTCATAGACTGATACTTCCTTTTTTATTCGCATTGACGGCATTAAACGATCTCTTGCACACTCATAGAAATGCCCGTATGTACGTGGGTGAAAATCTGCCAAAATGTTTCGATCTCTTGCGCTCTTTAAGAAATCCCTATTCCGCTTCACCCCTACAGTAAACTTTTGGAGGTGGCAGCAGCTTCCGTTCGTCAACGCGAATCCGGCAAATAAATTTTGCATTATGAAAGCCTTTCCCTTGGTGTAATTGACGGATTTTAATTTACACTATGATCGCAAAATGAAACATTCATGAAACATAGTTTTTATAAAATTTTGTCAATTTCAGGAGGGTGGTTATTTAAAAAAAACTTAAAAAATACAGTACACTCAAGTCGCGTTTTACGCAGACAATACGTTTCACGTAAATTCCGGAAATTGCGTAAAATTTTTCTTGAATTCCAAAACTAAGCATTATTAAACGCGTTGAATGTGGCATAAATATAGATCGGCAGGGAGGCAATGTATTAAAAGTGTAATTCTTATTTTTTAACCATTTTCAACCGATCAAGTACAAAAGTTCCAATATTTGAAGACCTCTTGTCAGTAGTGGCCCCGTTTCAACGAGAATGAGGTATTACCAGTGGTTGGAGAATTCGCGAAAAAGTGATCATTTGAATCGATAAACATCCCTCATGAACATACACTATTCGCCTGCCTCGCCGATAATGCACGCATCAGCTTTGAATTTTATCACGAACAGAACCTCAATGTGAACATCAGAATTCATTCAAAAATTGAATATTGAACATTGAGTGTGTTCGATTTTTCGGATATAGAATGCCCGGGAACGTCGGAAAGTATTCAAAATAATATTACCACGAAAAGGGAATAGTTTAAAGTAGTGTTAGTGGCTTTATAAGCAGCAGAAAGCGTTAATTCGCACTTTTACGTTGCTCACGATATTCGTATATTCAGCGATGCTACGAAGCGTGAGTGTATGTTGCTCATTGTTATAGGTGAATTGAACCACTTGCGTGGGTGTTTTATCATGATAAAAACCGTTTGCCAATGCTCGGCGTATCTATTCATTTTGCGAGTTTTCCAACCTCTGGGTATTACAGAATGTTCCGATTTTGTCAGCCCCATGTTGAATTTTGGGCTGACAAAATGGGGAAACTAACAAAACCGGGATTTTTTTTTCGAAATTTTTTCAAAATACAAGACTTAAGACCTTACAATATCGAAGACTTGTGTGTGTGTGTGATACAATCCATCGCCCGCTGACCGGCAGCGCTTTTATGTAAAAAAATTACTTGCAACTTTTAGTGAGAAAGTTTGTCTTCGTAAATGCAAATAATTTTAGTCCTGGATATGGAAGGTGATAGCTCTATTTTTCATCCAACGACCCATTTCTAGAATGCCTGGATATACACGCACATTCCGAAGTCGCCTTCATAAACAATAAGCCCCGCATGGATACTTTTACATATCCACACTTCCAGAATAATTTTCATTATTCTGGCGCGTATTTAATTTGACAAAATCGTAGTTGTAATTTAAAACAAGCAACATGCGAAGCTGATTTGAAATAGTTCTCTTCTTATATATACCGTTTAAGTTCTATTTTGGAAATATTGCATTAAACACGAAATTTCATTCATTCAAATTATCCGCTTTTACAATTTTAATCAAAATACAGCCGAAGAGAACATTTCAGTTACTCAGCTACACATTTTAAAACTCTGCTTAACTATTTTATTTTGATGCATAACAGCATCATCTGTACCGTAGCGCCAACTACATGTCAAACGAAACCCATATTCGTCAATAAACGTCGAAAACAATTGGCATCTCGAATTATTTTTTATGGGGTTTCTATGGCATGTCATCGCAGGGATACCAGACTTGCAGATTTGTCTGCAAATTCCAGATTTTTGGAACGGTCTTGCAGATCATTATAAATTTGCAGATATTTGCAGTTTTTATGACTTTTATTGTTTTGGTGCAGATTTTTGTTCGAAGCTCTTTAAACTATCACAGACTTGCTAAAAAAGTGTGCAGATTTTCGCAGATTATTTTCAAACCAGAAAATTCGAGTAGCCGGAAAACTGCTCGATTTTTTCGGTTTTCGAGCAGTTACAGACATTCTTTCAGAAAATATGGCATCTCTGTGTCATCGGAACACAGAACAGAAGTGGAAGTAGAAATCCAAACACGTACATGCTGTTTTCTACAGATACAGACAGCGAACCTGGCGGTAGCGAGTCACTTTTTTCCACGGAAACACACGAACGCATACGAATGCACACGAAAACATGTGAAAGCTGCTATGCGATTGGTAGCGAGTGTTCTGCTTATATTGCTGTTATGCGCTTCTATGCGAAAACCTTTTCAAAGAAAAATAAAAACAAAAAAGACTGCTACCAGCTTTGATCGCCGAATCGTTCGGACTTCCACTTCTGTTCTGTGATCGGAAACTACTTTAAGTTTGAAAATGTACTTATCCGTGCTTATCCCTTGTAAATCAGCGGGATTAGGAATCCATCCGCACTAAACAACACACTCGCGCAAACTACGGAGATAAATGCTGAGTTTTAACATTGAAAATTTCGAAAGCAACGGAGCGATAAAATAAAAACAACAATTCTTCAACCTTACAATATCGAAGACTTCTACTAAAAATTAACACAGCACACTGGTCCAGAACATTTTTTGGTGCCCATTAGCTTTGAGCGGGAAAACTTGATTTTAGGTTTATGGAACCTTTGGAAGATTTTCTTAAAATTAAAAGTTCTATCGTCCAGCGGAATTCAAATTTTCATTAATCCCCCTAAAAGTGGAATAAAAAAATTATTTTTCTTCACTTACAATATAACATTCTGCAAAGATTTACAGCATATTATTACAAGAAATTTTGCTGAAGACAGTAACCTTCTATCTCTTCAGCAAAGATAGAAAAATCCTATTTCTCATGAATGAAAAATTATTCAAATCAGTTTTGAAGTAGGACTACTTCTTTGATTTCTATATTGGGGTGCACTTTAGAAAAACGAAAAGGGAACATGTAACGAAAAGTGGTTATGGTTTGCACGCTTATAACTCAGTCATCCGTCAACAGATTCTAGAGATATTGGTATCAATCGATTGGAAATTTTTCAAAAAATCCATTACAACACAGTAGATTACATGTTTCCCTAACAGACGTTTATTAATTGAGAAAATATGAGTCGAATATTTAATATTTCATTATTTGCATTTTTTTGCCTTCCCACGTCAGTGCTTCCCTAGCACGGATGACAGAAATATATACGAGATGATCTATGGGTTAAACTTCCTTTCCTTACCTTCTTCGGTCACCGGCTTTCGTTGGCGAAACATCAGCCAGCAGCAGCCAGCTTGCGACGCATCGGACAGCCAGTTTTCGAGACACATCGGTGGCAAATTGGCAATTTTAAAGGTTGTATTTGAAACTTTATTTATTTTTGAAACGATGATTCTACAATTGATGAAGGGACGGTAAGGGAAAGTAATGAAGAAGGATTTTTTCGGGAATGAAGGGGAAGGGTGGAAAGGAAGGGGGGGGGGGGGGGGGGTAATAGGTAGCTATGGTTAACAAGTTGTCGTTGTGACTCCTATCTTTTGTCCAATGCTGGAAGGTGCATGGGTCGAACCAAGCTGTAATCAGAGATTATAACCGGATTTGAACCCACAACACCTGCCAGGGCGTGTCGCTCACTGGTACCCGTGTACCTTTGAACCACAGAGGCGCTGGACAAAAGAAGTCTGCACAACCCCCCTTATTAACCATAGCGCGACATGGGTTGTTCTATTTTTAGACACACAATGTGCCTCTTCCTACACCTACTGTAGAAACCATCGACCGAGAAGTTTTAATCTAAAACTAAAGTCACGAGTTTGGTCAATTTGAAACTTTGTTTGCCTTTGCCTCGGTGTGCGTCATCAGTCGGTCGCCGACTTTCGTTGGCGAAACATCAGCCAGCAGCAGCTAGCTTGCGACGCATGGGACAACCAGCTTTTTTCGTGACACATCGGGGGCAATTTTAAAGGTTGTATTTGAAACATTGTTTGCTTTGTCTCGGTGTGCGTGATCAGTCCGCCGCCGGCTTTCGTTGGAGACACATCGGCAGGCAGCTAGCTTGCGACTCATACCATCATAAACATAAAAGTCTATCTTGATTACAGATCCTACCAGTAGCGTTTGTCCCATAAACAGTATTCCCACTATTAATCCACACACCAATAACCTATCTGATGGACGAAAATAGACAACGGACACCACGAGTCAGAAATTTGAGAATTCGAGAATAACAAACGGACCTTGAAATTATGAATTTCTCACATGTAAGAACACAATCCTTTACCATTCGTTACTCGCGTCAACTCCGTTTTATAGGCATGCTAAAACGTAACAGAATTCTCTCGAATACTAATGCCACTTGATGAAAAACTTATGGAACTTTTTCCACCATTTGTCTGCGGATCTTACTGAAAACAGTAATTTTATTTATTGCTAGATTCCCGAGATATACCGAGATAAGGTCAATGGTTCACAGGGGTTGTACAAAATACAACAGCGCAAGTAAACCTTCCGTTACTGCGCAACTGGGGAATCTATTATATGAAATTCGTACAAAAATCGTCGGTTTTGGCATTGGGAGACGAATTGCTCTACATTCGTAGTCCTACTTCAAGCCTGCGCCCGTGCCACTAGGCATGGACCCTAATACTTTTTCTATTTTAGCTGTTTTTGTTTGTATGACTTTTTTCTGTTTCACAACGTTGTACAAATAGTAAAAATACACAACATTGCTGAGTGTAGTGTACCTCTATCTTTGCTTGTTTAGGATTTATAGAGCTTTTACTATAAAAAATACCCTAGTTTTGACGCCAAATTACTCTCAAGAAGGCATCATTTTATTCAAAAACCCTCCCCAGAGAATCAGAATAGTATCAAGCAGACTGAAAAGTTTTATAAATTATGTTTAAAAGCACAGAAGTTGAACAAAATTTAAAAGCTGACAAAATCGGGATAAAAAGCTGATAAAATCGGGATAAAAAACTGATAAAATCGGGAGAAAAAGCAGATAAAATCGGGAGTAGATAAAATCGGGGGTAGACAAATCGGGAGCTGGCCACTTACTGTAATTGCATTACAGTAATTTCATTATCGATGTTCTGAATATGAAAGCTTGATTTATATTACGCTCACGTAATTTTAACGTCTTATTTTATTGCAGAATTTGCAGAAGGCCAAAAGTAGTACCGTGAATTCGGGTGAAATTGATCACTTTTTCGAGTATTTTTTAAATATGTTTGAATAGAAACATATTTAAGAAGATGATTGAATTTTAAAATAAGTACTGTAGTGCTGGCTACACGACAATATCATGTACATCGTATATAAATAGTTTTATTTTAGATAAAACTTAATGTAATCGTGAAATTAAAAAATCACAAATAACAGGTAGAATGATCACGTAGAAATCAAGGCGATATTGCTATCAAACCATATGCTCTAATAGCAATAAGCTAGCATGCACTATAAAATCTGGTGTAATCGAGATAGGCAACATAACATGTAGGCAACAATGTCGTGTATGTCGTGTAGCAACTAGCACAAAAATCAGACAGACAGCTCTACATTAGCATGGATGATGCGGCTGCTAAATAAATATGAACGATAAAAAAGATATTCAGCAAATTTTGGCATCATATTCGCGATTTTTTGTTTAAACATTGCTGTATATATGTGTAAATGTACGATTTATGTATACAATCTACACCTATCTAGTGAAACGAATAATTTAATTCTCCTCATATACGGAAGCTTGACTGTCTCTTTGAAGTTGCATTTCGCTATGTAAGCACAAAATGATCTCTTGCACTCTCATGCAACTGCCATATGGAGCGTTTGTAAAATTTGTGCGAAGTGTTGTCTGTCTTTTGCACCCTTTTATAAATCTCCATTCTGCTTCACAGAAAGAACAAACTTTCGCAGGTGGCAGCTCCATTTCGCACCCATAGCGATCTAGACATCTATGTTGCTTCAGTTCATGATGCTATCAATCGTCTTATTTTGTAAAAGGTCAAATTATTTACAATTTCTGTCGCATTATTTTATTCATGGAAATTATCAAAATACAGCCAGATAATTAGAGAACCGAATTAGCTCTATCAAAATTTCCTTCTGCTACGAAATTTGTGTTAACGGCAAAAAGTTTTATTGGGCATGTTGAAAATTGCGATTCGATAGTAAATTTTAAAAAATCAAGCCACGCACGATTGTGTAACACGATTGTGTTACAGATCAAAATCACTTGATTTTCAGCAAGATTGATCTTGTAAATCTTGCTGAAAACCAAGTGACTTTGACCTGTAACACAATCTTTATATGGATGGGTGCATATTCAGCTTCATGAATTAGTATAAACGACTGAAACCGAACATTCTAATTGTCTACGACAAAAACAAGATTACGACGAAGATGTTGCAATAAATTCATTAAGAAATTCAGTAGTTTACAGTTTAGCTTCGCTTCACGTAATAGAAAACAAAAGCGTCGCTTTATTGCATAAATTTGTAAGCATGACCTTACAAAAGTAATAAATCATTGCATTTATGCAGTAAGAAATATTTAACTCTAAAGCAACTTAACGACAGTCGTAAAGAAATTGGCAACAAATGTATCAATAATGAACTTAGACGAATGCCAGATATGTATTTCAAAATATTTTATTAGCAGTAAAAAACAAAAATCCTCATAACTCAGACTGACATCTGCTGAAATGTTCATTTTCACACAGTACTTAACTTTAATTGTCGACAAGTAGGTTCCTGTTGATAATTTAGTATAGAAATTCCACACTATTCTCAAACAGCTAGTTGATTTCTGTTTAAAATCATCCTCTACAACTCTAGAACTTACTATACTATTTAATTGAAAACTATCATACTTTGTATTTTCAACATTTCAACGACGGTCTAAAGTCGAAAATTTCGACTTGCAAGAATTCGGATTTCTCAACCTGCAGCACAGCCAAGCCATGTTAAGGGGAAACCGAAAGTGGCTCAAAGATGGCTGGATAAATGGCTACCATTCGAAGCATGTATCGTTTTGCGCCTTAAAAATGCATCTGTATTGGCAAAGCACGCTTTCGCCACGTAATCAGTGCTTCAAGCGCTGTTATAATTTCCTAAAACTTGTAATTCAATTTATCGATCTGCTATGTATCAATAAATGCTCAGCAAAACATAATTGCTAATGGAAAATAAATTTAACTGAACATATCGATCATTACGTGTTCATAAAAGCGACCAATGTATAATTTGGAATTAGTTAATAGATATTTGGTTACGCACATATTTCGTTGAACTAGCGATTTCCGAAAAAGCAGCAACACAGTATCAAACTTTCGTCACATCAATGAGCTTTTAAAGAGCTTTCAACTTTCGCCGCATCGATGAGCTTAGAGTGAAATAAACAAACAAAACGCAAACGCAGGAATCAAAAACGCAATCCGATGCAAGCGGATTAATTAAACATCCTAGTGATCCTACGCATTATTCAGTTGCTGCTGTTAATTTTGATTGAATCGGAATGCCTTGATAAAGAAAACAAACCTTTTTTCGGGATGTTTGTAGTCAGTGCGGTTGGCTGCAAATCAGCTGTTTATGTTTGCAAGCTCCGCTATTTGACATATTTTACCAATACTAATGCAATATTCAAATAAACGTTTAGGTTTTTAACGAACACATGAGATGTACAGTACAGTGTTTGTCGCACTAACACAATAACGTGAGCCACTTTCGGTTCCACCTTAAAAAGGTTTCTCCAATAATTTTTTTGCTATTTTTTTATGACTTACTCGGCTTACAAAGAAAATATGCATCTAGTTTCTTCTAAATCAACTTGAATATAAGGGAGGCTTAGGTTTGATGTTTAAAGTAACATTTGGGGCGTTATTTACATTCAATTAAAAATAATTGAATTTTCTCAACCTGTAGCTAGTCTAAACCTGCAGCAGTCTACCCTTCACTATAACCATATCTATTTGATAATGTGGTTTATCTTGTTTGAAATAATTGTTTTATTTTGCAGGAAATATTCGAGAACCTACGATTTTATTTGCATAATTCACCTTATATTTCATTGTAACTTGACTGTAAAATTTACAATGAGTGGATCATAAACTTCACTGTTTTTAGTTTTCATTTGTATGAAAAAGTATGAAGGTTCCTAGGGGCACGAACGAGCGGCTCACGTAGGACTACGAAAGAAGCTTGACATTTTGCAAATGTTTGTCATGCAAACTTTTAATTTACTGTATTTGAATAAATGCTCTGAAACATCCCTATATATTTGATACTAGAAGACAAGTTTAAATTTCTTATATGCTCGTACTCTGTATATCAGTTATACCCGTTTCTTAGAATTTGTAGTTTTACTAGGGGAAACCCGGCCATAATCAAATTTCTTCTGGTGAATGGTGACGGTATCGCATTTTAAAATTTTTTGTGTGATTGTAGCATTAGTCAACTGATAACTGGCTTGAAACGAACTGGCTAACTGGTTTAAGGACCTTGCTCAAAATATAAAATATTTGTCATTGGACGCCCAGCTGATGGTTCAACGGAAAAAATAAATATATAAATAATCTGGGTTATCATTTACCACTGGTTCACTTTCGTCAATTACCTTGTTAATTGTTGATATATGAGCCGTTCCGAATTATATTGGTCTATTGACCATTTTTATCAAAAATGAGATTTTTGCATAAATCGTATCTTTCTGCATAGATGCACTCGGCAAACAATTAAAATGTCAAAAAATGAGGTTTCCAACCTGCTTTTTTGCCCTTCTACCACACAGAAGGTCAAGTTTCGATAACGGAATGTAGCACCTAGGCTTTGCCTTTTTTTACATGCTGCTTTCTACAGATTCTTGCGAACCTGGTGGTAGCGACTAGCGAGTCACTTTTTTTCACGAAAACACACGAACGCATACGAATGCACACGAAAGCATGTGAAAGCTGATATGCGATTGGCAGCGAGCGTTCTGCTTATACAGTAGGATTTCGAATTTGGCAACAAATGCGTGTCGCCTATGTTGTCAAAATCGAAACCGTGCCAATATCGAGACCCTTTTTCGATATGAAAAAATTTAATGTAAATGCTTTAGAAATTGACTAAGTATCATTAATCAACGTTTGCAACCATTTTATGTTTAAAAAGTCCGCTAAGAGCTATCCGTCCGGTGCAAATAAGTTATTGATACCCTGCGCTAAGACGTAGTCCTACGGCAATAAAAATATTATTGTTCGAAACCACATAACTTTTTTTCGCGAACATACTGAGGGCATCATTTCTTCGTCATTTAAAGCATGTATGCAGAAACTGATTGATATTTAAGCATATTTTTGGAAGCAAAATATCTTGTGTTGCCAAAAACGAATACTTTTGTTGCCAAAATCGAGGCATGCCAAAATCGAACCATGCCAAAAACGAACCATGCCAAAATCGAAATCCAACTGTATTGCTGGTATTCGGTTCTATTCAAAAACCTTCCCAAAGAAAAATAAAAACAAAAAAGGCTTACCAGTTTTGATCGCCGAATCGTTCTGACTTCTTCTGTTCTGTGCCGCTATGTTGCGGAACGTTTTGGGGATTTCAGGAAATTTATATATGAAATCATAGTGGTCTATGTACATTAATAAGAATAAATCGCATATTTCAACAAAAATGGGATGTATTCTCATGTTTATCTCTTTATACCCTACCTATTAGAACAGTTGATTTGGTAAAAATAACTGAATAGAATTTTTGTTAGAGTTTTTTAGACAATGGGGTCTCCTGTAAAATTTGCTGAATGGTCAATAGACCACTATAATTCGGAACGGCTCATATAACACCATTTATTGTGACTGGTTGATTTGAAATATAATTGGCTTTCAACTAACATACGAAAAACGAGTTAAAATTATGACAGTTAAAATATCATCAATTAGAGTAACATATTAAACGCCCAAAACCTATTTTGGGATCAGACAGTCGCTAATCCATCATCATCACGTCCCATGAATGAATATTCCGTCCAATGAGGTTTAAAAAGGTGTGGCAGATGAAGACATTTGATGGTATTAGTAGCGAAAAATCAGAAAACGACGTCAAACTACAAAAACAAACCGCGTCGGACAATGGGGTTTGTTTTTGGAGTTTTACGTCACGCTTCATCGTGATTGGTCGATTTACGATTTCACCCACACCATGATGAAATTTCTTCATTGCACTAACACCACTTAACCAACTTTGCCACACCTGTATATATCACATTGTATTCCGTCAACCCCTTTTTCAAATAAGACATCAGTTTTGAATAAATTCTTTTAGTATATGGTCGCTGTCCTACGAAATCTTGTTGAGATGAGACTTATCACTTTTTCTGGCGCACTTCCTCAACACAGACATCAAATTGGATTGGGTTTATCGCGGTCTTAAGGGAAGAGGAGGCTTTGTCACTTTTTTTTATAAAACCTGAATTAATCCACCTAGCGGCGTGACCTGGCCTTTCTACTAGATCATTTTTTTATTTCTTTGTATCTGGATATGTATCTATAATTCAGTTAGCCATATTTTTAAGGTTCAATTTACTGCGAGCAACTGTTGTATTTTCCTTACTAGACTCCATTACTAGACTCCATACTAGACTGATCCATTGGATTGGAGCTTCCACTGGTGTTTATCGAGAAAAACGTGAAAATCAACGCAGCGTACTATCAGACCGAGGTTCTGAAGAAGGTTGTGGCCCGGCACTTCGTGACCTCTACGGGAAAGATCATTACGTCTTTCAACAGGACGGCACATCGCCCTCACGGCCAACATCGTCCAAGCGTGGTGTCGGGAGAATTTGACTGATTTTCTCGATAAGATTTTGTGGCCTCCCAGCACCCTGGATCTTAATCCCCTGGACTTTTATGTATGGTCGTACATGCTGGCCAAGCAGAGCGAACATAAAGTGAGCACTATGGACCAATTTAAGAAGCTCATTTCCAAGATCTGGGACGAGATGTCCATGGACCAGGTACGTGCCGCGTGTGATACTTTTGAGAAACGTCTCAAGCTCGTCATAAAGCACAAAGGGGGGTGCTTCCACCGAATATATCGTAAAAGTTCTCAATAAACACTGCTTCAATAAAAATTGTCTCTGAAAAGGATATCTAGTATTTTATAAAAATTGTCTCTGAAAAGGATATCTAGTATTTTTATTTTGTAAACACATTTTTAAAATGTATTCGCACTTATTGAACACCCTGTATATGCTTTAGGCGCAAAAATAGTATAAGAAACTAAAATTATACATATAAAAATGTGAATGGCGTGAACATGACTGTGATTGAGTGGGAAGTATTTACGGTGAACATTTTAATACAAAAAACATTTACTTACCTGAAAAAATAATGTAAAAGCTACCCATTGATAATACTTGGTATGCCTAATTGTCAACGCACCGCTTCGTTGTGAGTTGTCCACTCCGGGAAATGGCACTTCTTGACCTTGTTTTTTCATGAACGCGTCGACTACAGTGTATGTTGAATGAATCCAACAGTAAGTATTCAGCACGTCTTCAGGGATGTCTCTTTAATGAAAGTAAGTATGAGAAAAGTTTATTATTATACTAAAAAAATATTAAATCATTAGAGAGCAATAATTAAAATAATATCAGTATCATAGCGGCAATAAACAAAGAAAGTAAGTTCCCGTGGCATTCGACAAGCTAAAAGCCATTTTACAATGCTGCGGTCAAAAAATTAAAATATTTTACACCGTTTCAAACTGATTTTCTCATAACTAGTGTTGACAATTATACGACAAACTAAAAAGATGGCAATACTGTTAATAAATACTTTGTTAGCTACGGTATGCATGCTTCCATGATAGCGCAAACTGTTTTACATTGCATAGAGACTCACTGCATCAAGTAAATGTTATTTTCCTCTTGATTACACAGGTCTGCATCAAAAAAACTGCATAGGATTTTTCAACTGATTCTTATAGATTTTTGTCCACTGAATTCAGAAAAAATAATAAAAATTGTCCATCACGTCACGTTTTAATGCAATACTTGTTGAATAATTTTGAAAGTTGGTTTTAGACATAAAGCAGCAGAAATATCCCGGTTGTAATTTACATCAAAAAATTTATTTTTACATCAGAATTGTATTTATTAATGTAAACCCTACCATGTTTTGGAAAAAAACCATATATGATGGAGAAACTATGGAGAATATTATTTTAAAGCAGATTTGGTGCGCTCAAATACGCCCACTTGTGCTCAGTCAACTGTATTGCCTAATAGAAGCAAATTCGGTAAAAGTTAAGTATGAAACATTTGTAGAGCTGAATGCAATCTACAATCTTACTGAACTGAGTACTCCATTATCTGTTGTATTTACGCAATAATAGTGTTGCAACTTTATCCTTAACGCGAACAAACATTCTATTTATATAATAAGGTTTAAAGGCCGTTTCTATTATAAATGGAAAAAATAATGCACTACTCTATTCAGCAAAATTGTAGATTACATTCAACTAGACAAATGCTTCATACATATTTTTTACAAATTTTGCTTCTATGAGGCACTGCAGTTGAATGTGCGCAAGTTAGCGTACCTGAGAAATGTTATCCTGTATTGAAGAGAGAAAAAATAGTAGAGGTAAAATATTTCAGTCCAGTAGTATTTTTCCTGTATTTAATAAGTAAAAATTTACAAAAATACTACAAAAGACCTTATTTAGGGTCTTTATTACGAATCTGTGATAATAATTTTTCCATCCAATTTATGACTTTTCCATATAAGAAGTATAATTTGCAAAAAATCTGTACGTGATGGAGAGAAACGGAAATCAGTTTTGGATTCAGCACCTCAAAAAACATATAATTCACCTAAAGTATCTCATGCATCTGGAAAAAAATTATTTTTTGCAGACCTGTGTTATTTATGAAAAATTGGGGAACTGCTTCAAAACGCTGTATATCTGGATCGGCAAAGGATACCTAGTGGATGAGTGATTCGTATGTCAAAACCCGATTTAATCCACCTAGTGGTGAAAGGAACCTTTGTTATACAGTCTTACTTGCTATTTGACGTAGAAATCGACACGTCTTCGGAACATAATTCATTTATTGGTTAACGTCGCGTAGTGTGTTGGTTTACATAAAAGTTTTGGAAAATGAATAAGTTTACAAAATTTGAACAAAACATGAGCACTTATAAATTTTGATAGATCCTTTTTTCATGAAATTACTGAGTAAGTAAGCTGTTATAAATGTACGTAAGTGCAAGTAAAAGTAAGTTGTAAAGGGATATATTATTCTTTAACATATACATTGCGTAGTAAAGGTTTATAGGTTTTTGAACTATGCATATTTTCCTGTTTCATTTCATCAATTTGTATTAACCTTAGGTTACTCACGCTGTTGTATTTTGTACAACACGTGTAGATCTTCTAATCCCATATTATTATGTGAAGTTACAAATCGTTGTTAACCTAACGTATATTCTTCAATAAACTTGTTATGAGCAAAATGTCATAGTTATTCAATGCATTAATACTTTAAATTGTTGGGAAAAAAGATCAGCATAGACCAACATCACAGAAATGAAGCAAGTATGTGAGGTGTACGCAATTGCCCCAACTGAAATTTTCTCTCGTTTCTTCATATGGAAAAAACGTGTCGTTATGCAGCAAAACTATCAGCAAATGTAAAATGTTTAAAATGTATCCGTCTGTTAGTAGTCAAGTAAGTCGGAGTCAAAATTTAGGTATCTTTTTAATTCATAGTTCTGCAGTTCCTAAACAAGCAAACATAGACGTATACTATATTCAGCATAGTTGTGTATTTTTACTATTTGTACAACTTTGTAATACATGAAAAAGTCATGCAAGAATGCCAAAAAGAACTAAAATAGAAAAACTGATTTTACAAATTCATTTACAATAAATAAGATTTTTCCATCTTCGCTGAAGAGATAGAAGGTTGCTGTCCTCAGCTAAATTTCTTGTAATAATTTGCTCTAAAATTTTGCAGAACACGTCAATGTGTTATAATGAAACTGACAAAAAATATTTTTTTTATTTCACTTTTAGGAGGATTAATCAAAATTTAAATTCTACCAAACGATAGAGCTTTCAATTTCAAGAAACTCTTCTAAAAATTCGATAAATGTAAAACCCAGTTTTCCTAGTCAAAAATATAATGCGCACGTTTTTTTGGTTTTGGGCTATTATGCGTGCGAGTAACCGTGTTACAAAAGTTAGCGCGAGTGTTCGAGGGTTAATATATTTTGACCGGCAAAACCAATACTTATGAAATTTTGCAGATACATTCGCAGTGTCAAAACCTTTCGTTTGATACTAAAATAATTGAAACTTGATAAATTGTCTTAGTTAAAATCAGTATAAATTATTGCTAATTTTGATGTGTTGTTCACGATTCTTCGTAACTTTCAAATTAAACGTTCAGTCAAAAAACAATTCCATAGCGATCTATTAAGCTATATTACCTTTCAAATGGGACTAATAGCACACAAATCGGTTGGGCTATCTCTGAGAACCAGGCGATAATTATTACCTTTGTCAAAACAGGTTTTTTAAGGCTAGCTTTTAAACTACTTGTTTGTTCTTAATAAAACTTCCTGACAATTTTTATGATAACAAGACCTTTCATTTGGTACTAAGATCATTGAAATCGGTTGTATGGTTCCGGAGAAAATTGTGTCACGTAATTTTCACATTTTTGCTTATAACTTTTAACGAAACAATTCAATAGTGATATACTAGACAATAATACCTTTTAAACGAAACTGATAGCGGACGAATCGGTTTAGTCTTCTCCGAGAAACATGCGATAGAAAATGAGCTGGACACACACACACACACACACACACACACACACACACACACACACACACACACACACACACACACACACACACACACACACACACACACACACACACACACACACACACACACACACACACACACACACACACACACACACACACACACACACACACACACACACACACACACACACACACACACACACACACACACACACACACACACACACACACACACACACACACACACACACACACACACACACACACACACACACACACACACACACACACACACACACACACACACACACACACACACACACACACACACACACACACACACACACACACACACACACACACACACACACACACACACACACACACACACACACACACACACACACACACACACACACACACACACACACACACACACACACACACACACACACACACACACACACACACACACACACACACACACACACACACACACACACACACACACACACACACACACACACACACACACACACACACACACACACACACACACACACACACACACACACACACACACACACACAGACATCCCAGTTCGTCGAGCTCTATCGATTGGTATATGTGATTCGGGTCATCTTCGTATTTTTTTACCAATTCCTAAACCTTTGTTATATAGTATTACAAAGGTAAGAATGTAGGGAACACCATGGTGTTGGATTTTTCCAGATTAAATTGAATTCATTAAAAAACTACAAGGTATACAGCCCTAAGGGTTGTACGAAAAGGTGACGTAGGACTATATCAGATCATTGGATCAAAGGCTAATGTAAACTGCATTTCTGGCATTTGTATGTTTATAAGAACCTGTTAGTGCCATTGTTTAAGTGAATGTTTTAATGAGAAGAGCGAAATATTCAGATTCAATTCTTCATTGAATGCAGTGGTGGCTTTGAAAATACGTGGACGGGGGTTCATAAGTACAACGCCTGCAACCATTGAGACATAGAGATTTCTTTTCAAATCATTTATGTGCATCATATCGACCTTTTCGCGTGCCTAATGGCGGCTAGTTAAAGCCCTGTAAAGATATACATTTATAGGGCTTTACGGCGTGTGGGTACAACTATCGGAAAAAATAACATGCTTTTGGCAACTCTGCTCACGTCAAGTTGACATTTTCCGCTTGCAAAACTGTCAAGCGTACGTTAGCAAAGTTGCCAAAAGCATTGAAATATTTTCCAAAAGTTGCGCCCACTATCCGCCATTAAGCACGCGAAAAAGTGGATAGGTTGAAATAGTAATGAATGGCCAGCCCACAGATTATTGTATTAAATATGATTATGCGTAGCTTGACATGTTTCAATAATCTTGCTTCAACTCGCTTGTACCGTTAAAAGTGCCATTGGTTACAAATAACATTAAAGCCAAAGCGCGTTCATCGCAAATATGACGTGCCATTCGAATGTCCTTCTCTTTTGACATGAAGGGCAACAGGCACGTAAGTTAGCAGCGTCGATTCACTTCTTTTGCTCCAAGAAGGTTTTACTAGTTTACTTTCACAACTTACCGCTTGCTACATAGTAGAAAATATGGCACATACGCAAAAATTTCGGTTTCATTTGATGAGAGCCGTTATTTTTCTACCACAGGGGTGAGGGGTCTCACCTCTGCTTCCAAAAACCCCGACATGCCAAATTTGGTTCCATTTGCTTAATTAGTTCTCGAGTTATGAGGAAATTTGTATTGCATTGCTATAGGAGCCTCCCCACTTAGAAGGGTAAGGGGTCTCAGTAAGAAAAAATTCTTACCTCCAAAAACCCCCACATGCCAAATTTGGTTCCATTTGCTTGATTAATTCTCGAGTTATAAGGAAATTTGTATTTATTTGTATGCGAGCCCCCCTCCTAGAGAGGGAACGGGTCTCAATTCACCATAGAAAAATTTCTTGCCTTTTGAAACCCTCACATGCCTTATTTGGTTCCATTTGCTTGATTAGTTCTCGAGTTTTGAGGATATTTGTGTTTCATTTGTATAGGAGCCCTACCCTCTTAGCAAAGCAAAGCCTTGGGTTTATACCGTCTTTAGACATTACCCTTCTTTATTGACATATTTCACAGCCGGCTATTAGAGTACAGGAAAGTTACGGGGCAAATGCAACGATCCTACTGAATCTTTCTAGCAAGAACCGCCTTACCGAGTTTCAAACATACGACGACTGACTTGTAAGACCAGCATCGTACCTCGAAGCTAACTGGGCGGTGAGCCCCCCCCCCCCCTCTTACGCCCTCCATAAAATTGCTCTCTTACCCCCTTCATAAAATTGCTGACGTATAAATTGTTCAGTTTCGTTCAGTAGTTTAGTAGTTATTAGCATTTGAAATCTTTCATTCAAACGTTACACTTCTATTTTCGTTCTCACAAAGTGCTACCCAGTCCCAGTATAGCAAACAAAGATGTAGTCCTACGTCAAAAATTTGCTTTCTGAAACCCCCATATTCCAAATTTGGTTCCATTTGCTTGATTAGTTTTCGAGTTTGAAGAAATTTGCGTTTCATTTATATGGGAGCCCCCCCTCCTCTTATGCCCTCCCTAAAATTGCTCTCTTACCCCCTATAAAATTGCTGGCCATTTTATCTATCCAACGGCATATAAATTGTTCAGTTTCGTTCAGTAGTTTAGTATTTATTAGCATTTGAAATCTTTCATTCAAACGTTACACTTCTATTTTCGTTTTCACAAAGTGCTACCCAGTCCCAGTATAGTAAACAAAGACGTAGTCCTACGTCAAAAAACAATTTTTTTATTTACTATGACCAGGCTTCATGTTGGGTTTTTGCTCAGTAGTCATTTGACTACTGCGCTTCAACGATATAGAATTCGAAAAAGTAGTGTAGCAGACAATTGTAGAGATAATTATTATCTGCAATATTGCTAAAAAAGTATAGTTTTATCTTTTGTATTTACGGCGCCATGGGGCTGCTACCACGTTAGTAGCAAAAAGAGCGCTCAATTTGCTAACAACTGGCTACCAATAACGCCTTAAATACAAAAGATAAAACTATACTTTCTTCAACAATATTGTAGATAATAATTGACTCTACAATTGTCCTTTATACTATTTGTTCGAATACTGTTTCGCTGAGATTCTGTAATCAAATGTGTTTGTGTGTATGTGTGTACATTTTGCAATTTTGCAATTTACATTGAAATACAAGAGGAGTGAGTAACATTTCAATTGTTATTTTTTGACCTGCTGTTACTCGTAAAGCAGAAAAGCGAAAAAAAGCAGTTGATTTAAGTATATACATCTCGTTTCCTTAATCCTCTAACGAACAAGATGCGATGAAGCTAATGACTATTTTTTTTCATGAAAGTACATTCAAAAGAAGCTCAATTTTTATTTTCATGCAAAAATAATTATCTGTATCCTGCTTAGAAAAAATCCAGTTTCTATTTTTTATTTCTCATATTTAACACCGCTGATAGTTTCCAAATGGGGGTTCGCCAAAAGATTTAGGAAGTTCGCGAAAAATTTGGCAGTAATGGCAGATAATTTGATTAGATGTGTGAGATGAGAGGAGTCAAACCAGTGCAAGTAAGATACGAATTAGTTTGGAGTCATTGTTGCATTCACCGGCTAAATTTCAGATGAAATATTGAGGATGATTGACATATGAAGACATGCAAAAGTCAGCATTGAGAGGGCGCTAGCCAGTGTGGCTAAGATAGCATCCTGTTAACGATGTGGAACTGGAGAAAAATTGGCGTAAACTCTGAGGTGCCGTCGTTAGTGAAAATTGAAGCAGCAATAATAAATATGAAGTCCAGCAAAGCATGATGGCATTATACAGTAATCCCCCCAATAAGGACGCGAATAGGGATCGCGTTAATGGAAACCGTGTTAATGGAGTCTATGTAGCATATGGGAATTGACTTAATTGGTTCCAACATGGAATAACTCGTGATCTTGACCGTATAGAACGTTGGTGTCTTCGACAAAGTTGTTCAGCAGATCGAGGGCTTTTCGCTGGATTGTAGTATTTCGGAATTGCCTCACTACGTGGCGCTAGCGTATATGTAATATTTATGTATAGGCTGTATTTTGCGCTGCTGACTATCTAGAAAGTTGCGGTCTTCGGGAAGGTTACTCAAATGTCTGCCACCTTCAAGATGGCATGGAAAATAGCGCAAAACTGACTTACTACATGGCGCTAGCGTACATGTGATATGCTTAGACTGGCTGTATCTTGCGCTGCTGACTATCTAGAAAGATGTGGTCTTCGGGAAGGTTGCTTAAATGACTACCGCCTTCAAGATGGCATGGAAAATAGCGCAGAACCTCCTCCCAAACCTTCCCGAAGACCGCAACATTCTAGATAGTCAGCAGCGCAAGATACAGCCTGTCTAAGCATAGCACATATATACTAGCACCACGTAGTGAGTCAGTTCTGAGCTATTTTTCATGCCATCTTGAAGGTGGTAATCATTTGAGTAACCTCCCCGAACACAGCAACTTTCTAGATAGTCAGCAGCGCAAAATACAGCTTATACAAAAATATTACATATACGATCAGAGGCCTGGCCCAACTGCGATCTGATATAAAAAAACAAGCTTGACTGCTTCAATAACTTCAAGCCAGCCTGTCCCTGTCTCAACGTTGCTAAATTGACACTAATAATCCCTTCAATTTCGCTGTACAACCAGTTAAGACTATAAACACATGGAGGTGTACCCGGTGGAGATCGGGTAACCAAGGTCGTATGCTGACAGGGGTGGAGGGCTCCTTCGAGGGGGGTCTCTAAATTTCCTCGGAAGTACCCACGTGCTTTCTAAAGAAGTGAAGAGCCGTAAGTTCGACATCGAAGCGGATGATCGGGTGGTGGCCGATCATCTCCCGAATGTGCAGATTAAGAATCAAAAGAATCAAGGGCCGATTCTTTAATATTAGGATAATTAACATGCACATCCCTCACTTCGGAAGTACCGATGATGACAAAGACGAATTCTACGCGCAGTTGGAGCGTGAATACAACCGCTGCCTAAGACATGATGTCAAAATTATCATCGGGGACTGTAATGCTCAAGTTGGTCAGGAGGAGGGATTCAAACGGGTGATTGGGCGGTTCAGCGCTCACCCGCAAACGAACGAAAACGGCCTAAGACTTGTTGACTTCGCCGCCTCCAACATGGCCATACATAGTACCTTCTTCCAGCATAACCTCTACCATCGGTACACCTGGAGATCATCCAACCAGACAGAATCACAAATCGACCACGTTCTGATAGATGGTCGCACTTTTCAGACATTATCGACGTCAGAACCATTCTGGATAGGATACGTCAAAAACTATCTGTTGTGAACAACATACAATATCGGCGCCCGCCACGGTATACTCTAGTGCGACTGAAGCAACCGAAGGTCGCCGAAAACTACGCGTTATCTCTAGAAACCGCGCTGCCGGAAGAGGGTGAGCTGGATGAAGCCCCTCTTGAGGACTGTTGGAATGTCGTGAAAACAGCCATTAACAGCGTAGCGGAGAACGTTCTAGGCCGTGTGGCACCGAATCGACGTAACGAATGGTTTGACGAGGAATGCCAGCAGATATTGGCTGAGAAGAACGCAGTGCGGGTACAAATGCTGCGTAATAGCAAGCAACGAAGATGTGCCACCCCCATCGATAAGGGAAGTTTAAGAAGCCATCCAGCGGCTGAAGAACAACAAAGCAGCGGGAAAGGATGGCATTGGAGCGGAACATATTAAAATAGGCCCGGACAAGTTGGCCGGCTGTCTGCATCAACTGATTGTCAAGATTTTGGATACGGGACTACTACCGGAGGAGTGAAAAACGGGGTTATCTGCTCTATCTACAAGAAAGGTGATAAGCTGGATTGTGAGAACTATCGAGCAATCACTATCTTGAATGCCGCCTACAAAGTGCTGTCCCAAGTCATCTTTCATCGACTATCGCCAATAGCCAATAGATTTATGGGACCCATTCGAATCTCGCAGGGGACTTCGACAAGTAGATGGTCTTTCCTGCCTGCTATTCAACATTGCGCTTGAAGGTGTTATAAGACGAGCGGCGATCGAAATGCGGCGCACGATTTTCAATAAATCCAATCAATTTATCTGCTTTGCTGATAACCTGAAGACTGTCGGTAGAACATTTGAGGCGGTGGAAGATCAGTACACCAAACTAAAACGCGAAGCAGAGAAGATTGGAATGAATATAAATACGTCTAAAACGAAGTACCTACTGGCGGGCGGGACCGAGTGCGACAGGGCCCGTTTGGGCAGTGCCGTGGTAATCGACGGGGGTGAGTTCGAGATAGTCGACGAGCTCGTATACCTTGGCTCACTGGCAACAGAGGTCAACAATACCAACCGTGAGATTAAAAGGCGTATTATCAGTGGAAGTCGGGCCTACTACGGACTCCACAAACACTTGCGGTCGAACAAAGTGCACACTGTACAAAACGCTAATTATACCGGTTGTCCTCTACGGGCACGAAACGTGGACACTGCTAGAAGAAGACCTACGAGCACTCGGAATTTTCGAACGGCGGGTGCTAAGAACCATCTTTGGCGGAGTGCATGAGAACGGTGTATGGAGGTGAAGAATGAACCATGAGCTCGCGCGTCTCTACGGCGAACCAAGTATTCAGAAAGTGGTTAAAGCTGTACGGATACATTGGGCAGGACATGTTGCTAAAATGCCGGACAACTATAGTGCAAAAATGGTTTTCGCATCAAATCCGGTAGGAACAAGACGAAGAGGGGCACAGCGAATGAGGTGGCAAGACCAGGTGGAGCGAGATCTGGCGATGGCGATGACCGAAATAGATGGAGAAGTTATACTGCGCAGGCCTTGTCGTAAGACGTTAGACCAATTACCCTACTAGCACAAGAGGTGCTCCTCCACTTTACTAAACAAAGACCCTGGAAAGGGCTACTCCTGACTTTTTAAATACGTGCCAAAACACAGACGTAACAACTTCTGGTTAAAAAACTTCGCCCTCTCTCCTTTCTCGGATCCCAGTTTCGCATTTTTCGCATAATCCCATTAGGCTTTTTCAGGGTTTCCTTAATCTAACTATTTTTTTAGATTTCAGACTCCTGCAATAGAATTAGTTCACCAATAGAATGTAGTTTACCTACATTAACTGTGTATACCTACACTGGTAGTCTTAAGCAAACATTGTATCCCTTTACCTACACTAATTTTGTATACCCGCACATAGGGGCCATCCATATACCACGTGGACAGCTTAGAGGGGGGTGGGGGTATGAAAATGTCCACGCTTGTCCACGGAAGGGGGAGAGGGGGTATGGAAAATGTCCACGTGGACAAGTTTTTTTCCTACAAAAAATAGAAATTAAAAACATTGTCCATTGATCAGTGATTGTTTGTGAGCTTAAATAAAATTTTATCTTCTGATGCATATGTTGACCTAAACAAATGAACCGAGCATTACGAGAGCACATATCTGGCATAAATCTTGTTGAAAAGATTAAGCCTGCGTTAGTACACGTAGATCTTGACTGCCTAGCCTCGCTGAATCCACGAATATTGCACCGCTTGCACCTAATGTGGATTGCATTTTGCCTCAAAATCAAATGCAGCTCACCACAAAAAGCGCATCCATGGGTAACGTATTTCCAAAAGGATGCTTTCAGAAAATTTTACGAATCACATCGTGCCGGAAAGATCTTGTGTTGCGTTAAAGTAGACGGCCAAGCTGAGGTGCTCTGGTTAGACAAAGATACTCTGGACAAAGAAGAATCGTCAAGCGAAAGTTAAGCTGAAACGGACTTTCGCAGTAATAATAATTTGCAGTAGAAGAATTAAGATCCAAACACCTTGCATGCGGATTTTAAGACGCTGGGGAAAATTGATGGAAATTTCCGCAACGACTAAAAATACGTATGCATTGTGTCGGTGCCTTTAGACTGGAGCTTCCTTTCACATAAGCTTTTTCAATAAATATTGCATAAATGAAGTTGAAAACAAAATTTACAAAAATGTAAAAATGTCCACGTGGACAAACTGGGGGGGTGGGGGTTGAGCAAATGTCCACGTTTGTCCACGGAGGGGTTGAAAATTGGTATTTTTCTGTCCACGTGGTATCTGGATGACCCCATAGCACAGAGAACAGACATCCAAGCGAAAGGTCCCCACTTGGATAAAACTTATGTCAAATTAGTTGGGAAACTATAGTGTTGATGTCGCTAACGGTAAAGGTGGTGACGCTAGCATATTAGGTGATTTTCATTTGAAATTTTATCCAAGAATTCCCGAAAAATTTGTTCCTGAATGGATGTCTGTTCTCTGTGCCCATAGCTCACGGAACCTTAAGCTCCTATAGAAATCGTAAAATTGCTTTGGCTAATTTAGTTCGAAAACAGACACTGAGAAAGCCTGCAAGTCGTAGGCGAAATACTTAGCTGTCAAGAATATATATACATATTAGAATTAAATTGGATAAGTTTTCTTTTTATTTAATTTCCAACTAACGCACTTGTAATTTCGGGGAAGATACTTGACTGGCAAGTTACACCGAATTTTTGATTGATGTTCGGACTGCTATCGAAGAGAATTGGTGCTTCGTTTAGTGGTCTTTACTTAACTAACTTTATTATCATGTGTGATATGTTTCGGGTGAATTGGAGTGTGTATTGAGTGCGAGAGTCAAATCTGTGTATTGAGTTACAATGCGAGAGTGAGTGCTGGTAGCTATGGTTCATTAGGGTGATAACACTTTTCCGTAACAAGGCGGCCCCGCCCAAGCAACAGTATGAGTTTTATTGTACTCTTATGACGGTTTTCATGACCAATTTTGGTCTTAAATGCCATCATAAGAGTAAAATAACACCAAAATTGTTACTTGGACGTAAACGTTTCATAGTTTCGAAATGAGTTCCTAGTGTTTCACAAAGCGATGGTATTATCTTCAGTGGTATCAGGATTTATTGGAAGAACCGAAACTTCAGTTACGGCCCGCTTATATTACCATGTTGCAGTTTTCACTACGTGTATCCGGACATGTCCATCTCTGCCCGGAATCGTTTCTACGATGCGCCCCAGTGGCCGCTGTAGCGGCGGAGAATCTTCCTTCAACAAAACCAGCTGTCCCACATGCAGATTAAGTTGTGTATTTTTCCATTTTGTACGCTGGTGCAACTGGCTTATGTAGTCGCGCGACCAACGTGTCCAGAGATTCTGTAGTGCCTTCTTCATATGCTGCAGACGATCAAGGCGACCGTGATTGATGTGATGTGACTTAAATCAGGCTCAACAATTGAGACTAGTGGCTTCCCGACCAGGAAATGACCAGGTGTAATGACGCGCAAATCATCTGGCGAATCGGAGAGGGGTGAGAGGGGACGAGAATTCAGCACGGCTTCCACTTGAGTGACGACGGTATGGAACTAGTCCACCGAGAAAGCTTTCAATCCCATTATACGACGAAAGTGGTGTTTAAAGGACTTGATTCCTGCCTCCCATAGTGCGCCATAGTGCGGCGAGCGTGCAGGAATAAAACTGAACTTAATCTCATTGTCCACACAATAATGATGCTAGTTTTCTATTTTTAACTGCTGTATTAGCTCAGTACGCGATCTCCGGAGCTCGCGATCCGCCCCGACGTCATGTTGTCGCAATGTAGTTCAACGATACGGCCACGACGCGCAACGACACGTTTCACGGCGTTAATGCACGACACGGCGGAGAGATCGGCGACGATTTCTAAATGCGCGGCCACCAAGCATACGAACAACGCCACGTACATTTTCACCGACGCCCCCTTCCTTGTAACGGACGAACGAAGAACGGTCCACAGTAATCCATTCCCGTATGTAAGAACGCTCGTGCTGGTGTGATGCGAACCGCTGGGATTTGTGTGGTTGATGTTGGCCGATAATGAAAGCAGGTTATACATTGACGAACCACCTTGCGAGCAAGATCAAGTCCGCGAAGTGGCCACCGGCCAGTAGCGTTGGTGCATGGTAGAAAGCAGGAGCGATGGACCACCATGTAATGTTCTGAGATGTGTTGCTCGCGCGATCAGGAAACTAAGGTTGTGCTTAGACGGTAGGATAATAGGAAAGCGAGTGTCAAACGGCGTATTTGAATATCGCAGTCGGATTTCGATTCTTAATAATCCAAACTGGTCCATAAATAAGTTGAGGTTTCGAAGCGGTGATTTGGAGTCACTGTTTGGTAAACTTGATAAACTATTGTCCAAAGAGAATCTCTTGACTTCCGCAGGAAACGAGGAACGTTGTGCGATACGAGAATTTTTGCTGCAAAGTCACAAGTTTAGTCTCCGGAGTAAGTATACCAACTGAGCGTTCTTCCTTCGAAGCTTTACAATTATAATAAAATCGGTAACAGTAAGCCAGCAGCTTTAAGCAGCTTTGCAAAGTCAGAAAACCGGTTAAATAGCATTTGTTCGCCTTCACTAACATGTAATCCAACTGCGTATTCGACTTCGTCGTTAAACGGCAAGTTTTCTGCAACCGAAATCGCTTGTTCAGGCCAATACTCTGGAGAAGATCGCAGGAATGTTGGCCCATGTCACCACAATTCGTCGTCAATGACATGGTTGGCAAGCATACCACAGGAAAGTCGGTCAGCGGGGTTCATGTTGGTTGGGACAACAAAACAAAAACCTTCCAATTATTTGATTTTGACCGAATCCAGTATAGCACGATTGTAGAATCAGTCAACATAGTAGCTGGTTTAATGAAATTAGTTGTGCCTTTAAGTTTATCGATAAGCTGACTACCAAGTCGTGCGGCAGAGAGTTCTAGTCGTGGAACGGATTGTCCGCGAAGAGGAGCCACACGTGACTGCGAGGTAAGCAGGTGACTGTGAAAATTACCCTCTTCATCCGATGATACGACGTACACGCAACATCCGTAGCCTTTTGTGGAAGCGTCGCAAAAGCAATGTAGCGAGTAACGATTAGAATTATTGGCAAGAATTCGTCTTGAAACTTGCAGAGTTCGTAAATACTGAATGTCAGAACGACAAGATAACCACCATTGTTTAAACTCTTCCGAGAGCTCTGTGTCCCATGATAAGTGTTCTGCCCAGAGAATTCGCACAAACATTTTTGCATTGATAATGACGGGTCTCAGCAGGCCAATAGGATCAAACAAATGCGACATCTCAGATACCATCACCCGCTTTGTGATAGCATTCAGCTCGTGAAAGATAGGCATCTTAAAGGCGAACTCATCGGAATTGGGAAACCATAAAAGACCAAGAGTTTCAACGGCGGCTGTGCGATATATTTCCAATGGTTTTGAATTGTCCCACAGTTCTGGAGATACACCCTTCAATACGGCAACATCTTTGGTGGCCCATTTCCGCAGCACGAGTTTGGCGCTTGCTAGTAAGCCAATCAATTGTTCACAAGTTTATTGGAGAGTTTGCAAGTCGTCATGAACAGTTAGGATATCGTCGACATATGTACCTTGACGGATGACTGACACTGCTAAAGGTTAGCGATCTCCATCCTCTAAGGCTAACTGATTAAAGACCCGAGTGGCGTGAAACGGTGAGCTTGCGAGGCCGTACGTCACGGTTTTTAATTGGTAAACCTGGATTGGCTCTGATGGTTCATACCTCCATAAAATTTGTTGGTATCGACGATCGTCTGGATGAACCCAGATTTGTCGAATCATTTTTTCGACATCAGCAGTTACAACAAAGCGGGGCATCCGGAAATTGATAACAGTGGAATATAAAACTGGTTGCACTGTGGGTACGCTAAACAGTGCTTCGTTAATCGACAGATTGGTAGTTCCTCGGCATGATCCGTCAAAGACGACCCGAGTCTTTGTGGTGGTACTCTCTGGACGGTGTATAGCTTGATGCGGGACAAATAACTATGGACCGTCGAGCGCGCGCGGGATCACCTCCATATGCCCCAGATGCGCATCGCGCATAAAATTCATATATTCTTGTTGCAGATTCTCATTTGTGACCAGCTTCTTTTCGATGGACAAGAAACGACGCAAAGCAAGAGTGTTCGAGTCTCCAATCATTGAAAGTAGTTCATTTCGCAGCGGAAGGCGAACAATATACCGCCCGTTGCTATCCCTGTACACGGTTTGACAAAAATGGTCTTCACAAAACTGCTCGTCCGCAGTGTACTCCTTATGGTGGTCCAACTCTTTTATTTCCCGGAATCGTTGTAGTTGAGTGTCGAGGGATTCATAGGAGCAGAAGTGGCTTAAATATACGGCAGTGTCATTCAAAATTTACCTACGCCACTGGTGCAATCTCTAGCCAAATGAGATCCTTTAAGGCAATTTATGCACAAACTGTGCCTTTTCATTAGATCGAACTGCTCATGTAGTGCGAGGCTTTGGAAATTCTCGCACTGGAATAGTAGATGTAATTGTTTACAATAAATGCCTTTGGCTGTGCTCGAAGTGCTTACATGTGCTAACGATATACGTTGTCTCGGCTTGCTTTCTATTTGCAGACAGCTACTAGGTTGGGAGAGCGTTTGTAAAATGCGAGATCTCTTTGGATAAATTCGAGGATATGCTTATGTGTGACGCTTGCCATATTTGCTGACTGAGTCTCCCATTCACGAAGTGAGTTGGGGTCTAGATAGCTACTCAATCGCTAAAAACGGAATCCAATGATTTTCTGGTTCCTCCAGTTTATCCAGAAGCTGAATGTGGCGATTGAATTCATCTGCCAGGTCTAGCAGCCCAGATGAAGATTCCTTATTCAGTTGGGTAATACTAAGTAAGCCTGCCATATGACGCTTAATTAACATATGCTTGTTTTCGAACCGGTCTTTTAAAAGATTCCATGCGACCGAATAATTGTAAGCGGTAAGATCAAGCGCCGAAATTATACGAGCAGCTTTATTTGTATTTATTTGTTTTATTTAAGGAAGACGGAAATTTGGACTCGATGGGACGGAGGTGAGTCTTCTGCACGATGCTGATGACGAAGGCGAAGGTGTCGGGGGATCTTGCTAGTAAGCGATGCTTTCAGCAAATAATAAAGATTTTGAAAATCCCTCCGCTCCTTACAGATTCTCAATTTGATTTTGGATCGTTTGGAATTCGCGCCATAACTCGTCCAAATGATGTATTCTAATTTTTAGGTTTTTGTGATTATTTTCTACTGGGGCAGCTGGCTTCGAAATTAGCCACGGACACTCTCGAATCGTTTGCCGTTATTTTGAAGTGGAAAACTGAACTCGGCTAGTGATGAAAATCCCTCGTTCAGTTTTCTCTCCTCGCAAGTTCCTAAGCTGCGTTTTTAAGGCTAGGTCTGTACTGTAAGTAAAGTGTTCTGGCGTATCTAGTATACGGAGTATAGCGCAAGGTGTTAAGTCTGCCAACCTGCTTCCCTTCCCGAACTATGGGGAAAAAAGGAACCTCTCCCTGTGAGAGTCTCAGGCTGGGCAACAGTGAATCTCGGTGGGTGGTCTCTCCTTCGGAGAGTGGCGCTTAAGCCACCCGCTTATTGATCGGGTAGCGAGCAGGCGGACCTGTTACATTGATTTATTTGAGATGGATCAAAGCTGGTATCAAAATTCCGAATTAGCTCCGCTGAATTGATAATATTGGTACGACGACGGTAGAGGCTTTTTAGGTTGATATGTTTGTCACTTTCTTTCATATTTCACCAATGTAAAGGAAAGTTGTTACCTGTTGACAGTATCTTACGTGCCAAAGCAAGAGCGATGTTCCGCACCAGATCAGCATCAGGTTGCTCCGTAACGTACTTTGCATCTGAAGGTTGAACCAACTGTGTACGATGATGACGGACCCAGCAATAGTAATTGGGCTTTTAGACGGGAATCGGTGGCGGCCGTATAGGATCCTCAAACAGCAACAATGTATCCGTCCGTGGGACGGAAAGCCAATATTCGGTAAATCACGCGGTGTCTCCGAACTAAGATGAAATGCGATGGCGGCTCCGGCAGTAAAACAATAGAACGGCAGATGCTCCGATCGGTTTCGCTTCACCGTTCTGGATGGTACGTTATGATGACGAGAGTGTGAAGGATTTATCGAGACCTCCAAGATACGACGGACCGGGAAAATGATTCCCGGGTTTCGGCACCAAATGTAATTTCGGGAAGATACTTGATTAGCAAGTTACACCGAATTTTTGATTGATGTTCGGACTGCCATCGAAGGGAACTAGTGGTTCGTTTAGTGGTCTTTACTTAACTTACTTTATTATCATATGTGACATGTTTCGGGTGGATTGGAGTGTGTATTGAGTGCGAGAGTTAGATTTGTGTATTGAGTTACAATGCGAGAGTGAGTGCTGGTAGCTAATGTTCATTAGGGTGATAACACTTTTCCGTAACAGCACTTAAAGTAATTTTCTTTTCGGTAAATTGGAGTACCGATAACCGCAAACCAGGCACGGCTTGTTGCAACGAACCAACCGGAAAGTCACAGCAGCTATGCTATTGACGAAGCCGTTCGTGTATAGTCATAAGTCACGATGAAATACCAGTCCAGGTAGCCAGCTGCAAGCGACGTGGGATAATTCTGGTTTTTTGATGTCGTGAGCAGCACTTCCGCAGTTAATTATTCCATCACGGCAGCCAGCTTCAGCTTCAATAGTTTCCTTTCCTCAGCAGCCGATGAATATGACTGACCGGGAACTGCAGACGTGCACAACTCGAGCATGACATTCACTTGCCCTTGACGCTTTCTCCTTTCTCACGCCCAGACATGACAGTAAGATGTTGGCAGTAGCTCAGCTAGCGTTTGAATAATACTGTTTGCTCGCTTACCTCGTGTTATGTACCAGAGCAAGCTACAAGAATCGGTTCCGCCTATTTTTCGTTGTCCATCATTCCATCATCTACGTTGAAGAAAATGACACATCCCAGCGCACTATGGTCCAGAAAGCGATTTTAGACGGATAAAAATGATTGCGCCTAAACGGAATATTTTAGCTCAATGAAGTGTTCAGCAACTTTTTGAGTGAAAACATGATGCATCTTTTGAAAGGCTCGTCCAATGTTCAGATGATACCGTAACAACAATTCAAGTGATAATTTTTAAATAAGTTTGTTTTCCATTTCTTAATTTCAAAGCATTAAAGATAGATTAATTTCACATAACTTTTCTAAACATTTCAAATTTCTAACTCTTGAGTATTTTCAGCAGTGGACCTTTGTTTATGGACGACCCGTAAAATCATATTTCCTCTTATAACTAATTTATCTCAACAGATAGCTCAATATGATGTTCTACAAAGATTTGTATATGTAAGAGAAGAATATTTTTGTAGAATACTATTTTGCTTTATCTTTATGAGCTAATAAGATATAGCTGATTTCAGTTTAAAAACAGGCCAATTTTACATAAGCATAACTCGGAAAGTTGCAAACGGATCTTGATGAAACTTTGGCGATTCAATATACACATATGCACAAAGTTCTTAGCAAAAAATGGTGAAGGCGTTATTTTTTTTAAAAAAGATAAAACTCTTTGAACTTTATGATTTACTGTAGCTAATATTCTCGTTTTATCCATCCCTAACTGCCCAGGCATAGTTTCTTGCTCAGTTTCAAAGCGTTAAAACACAATTTGGTGACTCTATTTTTTAGAATATGTCTTTAAAACATAATACAAAGCTTGTTGCTTTACTGTTTATTTTTTATCGGACAAATACAAACGCTTATCTTACGACAACCGCGGTCTTTTCAATTTGTTAGCGAAAAATATTCATGAAGTTCATTTGCTACGTTTAGTATCAATACCTACATTGAGAGAAAAATTACGCTGATAAATTACATAATTAAGAAATCTAAATACCATTTGCACTGTCGGAGGCAAAGGATACCAGCCATAGAGCTATACATATAGACACATTCCAAGCGCATCTATCCCATGAGAGCAAATTTTGAAAGTAGTAATATTAAAAATATTTGTATGTAGTATGTTCAAACATACTATAAAGCTTACAAAAATCCTGAATTGTCATATTGTTTATTGACAATTCATGCTAAAATGCACCTTACAAGTGGGAGGTTAACAATATAGATTTTTTCGTCATTTAGGCAAGGCTGCAATTAATTCTCTGTCCATAGTTTTAAGCCAAAATAATTTAAAACTGTATATCGTCAAAACATGTTTCATTACTAGGGTAACATTTTGTTCATACAAAGTTTTTTGAAAAATGAAAGCATTTTCCAGATAAGCGGCCTTTAAAAACAGGTACTTTTATAATGGTGTCCCGTAACGTTTTGTTTAACGCAAAAAGTAATTGAATGAAAAAGCACATCACATCATGTTTCAACTAATCTTTATCGACGATAACAAATCTATTATTTTGATGACCGAATGCAAGTAAATATGTATTTACTATAAGTATGTATAAATATGATTACAATATAATAATATATTGTAATATTAAGGAATGTGCGGTAAAGACGAACACCCCAAGATTAAAATTCAATATCTACACAAGTATCTCTGTTTGATATAGCCATACTACTACTAAATTTTGTTCAAAACTTATACTTTAACATCAAAAACATTACCTAGTAATCATATTTTTTAGACATTGTACAGAAAAACGGACACATTAAATGAAAGGTGGACACCGCAAAAAAGTTGTGATGCCTGATGAGTAATATCTAACGAGGTATGATACCAGTCGTCGTATGTTCGAATCTCGACTGGATGGTGCTGCCAAAGTCAGTAGGATCGTTGTACAAGCCCCGTAGAGTGATTTATCTAGTTTGGGCAGACGTTGCGCGTACGTTATTTTGGACATTTACGGCAAAATCAAATAGAAGTGCCCAAATTAAGTACGCGTAAAGCCTATCCAAAATAGACAAATCAACCTAATTGTTTTGTACTCTAATAACTAGCTGCAGAGTCTCTCGACAAAGGGTGAACATGTGCATTCCATAACCTGTTTACTAACTTCTACCCCTACGTCCACGTGTTGCCGGCTGGGGTACGCAATCTCGGTTGCTGTAGGCTAACAGTGAAGGGGACAGAGTGGCTTCCTCCCACCTTAAGATGGCAGCCACGTCAGTGAGATAGGGACCTGAGGCTAACAACCCACTGTACCCAAAAACAAAAAAAAGTTAATGAAAAAGAAAGAAAGTCTCTCGATAAAGAAGAAGGGTTAAGACTTAAAGACATTTATACCTAACGCCGATTTCGACTTACTTGAATACTTTATCATTAAAATACTTGAATAGTCTAAAAACTTGGAATTCCGTTTCTGAAAGTTGTTTAGTCAGCTTTTTTTTTAGCAATTATAGTGGCTTCGCTGAGCACACTAGCAAGAAAGTTTAGCCCAGAGAACATTTTTTAGCTTGCAAGATGCATAGTGAGTGTCGTACTTCGAACGGCATCATTTTCAGCTACTTTTTTTAGCGTTTCTTTTTTGAAAGTTTTCATGACCCTTTTCAACTGTTTTATTTTTTTATATTTTATATAACTGTTTTATGTTATTTGAAAGAATAGGCAAAATTAGTCTTTTATAGCAACTTATGTTATAGTTATAGTTCGCAACATGAGTTGTTAATGTTGCATGAAATAGTAGAGTTGCTTAAAAACTTTTAAATTTATGCGTCATGATATGTTAACTGATACGTCTGAAGTAAAACAAAATACCTAATTCTCGAATATTTGCTATTTAATACCATTTTGGCGTGCAGCGCAAGTAAAGCATACTTTTCGCATCAAGACGAACCTTATTTACCGTTTTAAATTTTTTCAAATAAAATTTTTGAATTTTGTTATTTTGGCCAAAATCATGCAAAATCTTACATAGGGGGAGGGGGCGATTAGTCAACAATGGAGAAAACTCGTTACATAATTAATGCGTAGCCCCTACATTTTAATTACTAATGTGTCCAAACCCTAAGATTAGAAAAGCATTTCATTATAATACTTCAGTATAGTTCTCACATGGGTATTTCTCTTTACCTGGAAGTAAACTTTACCTTACATATACTTCGTTACGTATGTCTTATTACCAGACTATCACACACCAAATCAGCACACTATTGTTACAAAATATAGTGAATTTAGACCAGATATAGAAAATATGACGGCCTGAACAGAAATCTAGAGAAAATAAACCATATAATGCAGTTTATTTTTTCCGTTACGGGACACCATTTGCAGAATATCGTTTGCCCAACAGCGCATGGTGTCCCGTAACGAAATGATTTTTATAATATCTTAAAAACTAAACACAAAACCTGAATATACTTTTACATTTTGAGTTTCAGGCTGCCTTCAGCTAAAAATTTTCGGAACATGTCGACTTTGAAAAACTTGAAACAGAGCCGAGTTTTGCAAATGTTTGAATCATGTTCAGAATACGCATTTTCTGCGATGGTGTCCCGTAACGAAAAGTATTCCGCCACTATTCAATGATGCTTATTATAATAAATATTTCGCCCTCGTATTGAGAAAGTACTACTAAATAGCATCTCAAAACACCTATTTTGAAAGATATTCGTCAGACTGTTGGTAAAATATGAACAAATTTGCTTCGAAAAAACGGTTGCTCATGGTGTCTCGTAACGCTGGAATGTGTCTATAGATTGTTATGTGTATTCCCGAAACTGTACATATTAAACCATCTAAAGAGGCAACGATAGATAATGACTATTTTTCAAGAAAGTACACTCGAAAGAAGGTCAAAATTTGATATTCATGCAAAAGTAATAATCTGGACTAGCAACAGGTAAGACATATTATAAAATCTTTATTTTGGTTTTCATATCCAATCCTTGTTTTTTCCAAATATTACATTACTCAGTGAGTAGTTAATCACTGAATATTTTTGAGGTCAAACATTTTGTTCTAGATGTCCTATGTTTTCAAAAGTAAAAATTGACAACTTTAATGCAATTATTTTCGTCACCATTTTTCTGAATTTTGGTTTTGAAACATAAGAACTCTTGAACGCATAGTCAGAATGTTGTAATGCTGATGCCAAAATGCCAATATATTCTCAGCACAGATATTATGTTATCTAATTAGAATAAATTAAATATAGGGCTCTGAGACTCTCAAAGCAAAAAACTATCTACAGAAGTCTACCCGTTGAAGGGTTGGTTATATGTTTGCTAATAATTATTAGCATCATGTGCATTCGCTCAAATAAATCAACGTGGTGTCTAGTAATATTTGATAAATGTTGAAATTGACTGAAGTTTTTTGAGCGCTTCAGTGGAATACGTAGATTGAAAATAAAGAAAAAAAACCCGATTTATTTCCATTATTAATTTTATAGTTTTAAATAGATTTAGAATCATAATAGAATGCTTCTTGAATTTCAATGTTGAATTTCCCGAAAAGTATAACAATTAGTGGAATTTCCTTCGTAAGTAGTTCGATTACGCGCAAATCATAAGTTTTCCGCAGCCCTGCTTCATCTTCCTCATTTTTCACATCGCAGTTATTTTTAGTCTATAAAATATTTTCAAAAATATCTTCATATTCCGCATATACGCGTATAACAATAAAAGTCTGTGTTAGCATCTAAAGGGATCGTAAAAATCGTTTAATTCAAGGTTATTATTAAGCATTCTTTTAGCTTTTTCGCTTAAAAAACAAGATTGCGAATGTAACTCTTTGAATGCATTCACTATTTTAGTATCAACCATGGTCATTGCCAGTATATTTGCTGCGTATAATATTCCGTGATCGCATACTTGATTACTTGAATGTGAATCTATGAAGAAAACGACAATTTTAGCTATAGTAAATCATAAAATTCAAAGAATTTTATCTTTTTTAAAAAAAATAACACCTTCACCATTTTTTGCTAAAAACTTTATGCATATGTGTATATTAAATCGCCAAAGTTTCGTTTGCAACATTCGAGTTATGCTCTAGTAAAATTGGCCTGTTTTTAACCTGAAATCGGCTATAACTCATTAACTCATAAAGATAAAGCAACATAGTATTCTGAAAAATATTCCTCTCTTATGTATAAAAAGTTTTGTGGAACATCATATTGAGCTACCTGTTGAGAAAATTAGTTATAAGAGGAAATATGATTTTACGGGTCGTCCATAAACAAACGTCCACTGCTGAAAATACGTACGAGTTAGAAATTTGAAATGTTTAAAAAAGTTATGTGAAATTAATCTATCCTTAATGCTTTTAAATTAAGAAATGGAAAACAAACTTATTTAAATAATTATCACATGAATTGTTGTTACGGTATCATCTGAACATTGGACGAGCCTTTCAAAAGATGCGTCATGTTTTCATTCAAAAAGTTGCTGAAGACTTCATTGAGCTAAAATATTCCGTTTAGTCGCAATCATTTTTGTCCGTCTAAAATCGCTTTCTGGACCATAGTGCAGCGTTACGGGACATTATCCCTACTATGCAGATCGGTTCCTGTTTCATTCAATCCCTGACATTCTAGTGGAAAATGAAGAACTCTTTTAACAACTATTTTACAAGGTATTTGCCCAAAATTTGGTAAAACCGGAGGCGATTCACAGGGTAACAATGGGTGCTAATTGTGTCCCGTAACGCTGGAATGGAGTATTTCAATTTCAGTCTGAGCAAAAGATCAAAGTTACCAGTGAGTCGTTCACCTTTTGCTGCCATGAACATATGTTTCGTTCTTAAAAAAACGGGCTTTCGACCTGATATGTTGGAAATTTAAGCCTTCTTTACCGTCTTCTTGGGCAGTAACAAAACAGCTGGATGTTCGGAAAGACACTTCTCTGAGCAACGGTGATAACAGACAGCAATTTGTTCAACTCTTCGTTGTTGCGGATGGCCAGCTGCTGACGATTCTGGTAGTTTTGTTGTCGCGAGCAGCATATTTCCTGCCAATTCCAGAACTTCAGCAGCCAGATATTCCATCACGGCAGCAAAACGAGTGCTCCAGCTCCAACACACGCTCTGCATACTTTCCTTTCCTCAACAGCCGATGAATACGTCTGACCGGGAACTGCAGACGTGCACGACTCGAGCGTGACTTTCGTTTGCCCTTGATGCTTTCTCCCTTGTCGCGTCCAGACATGCCAGTTATATGTTGGCAGTAGCTCAGCAAGCTTTTGAATAATGCTGTTCGCTGGCTTATCTCGTGTTATATACCAGAGCAAGCGACAGGCATCGGTTCCGCCTATTTTTCGTGGTCCGTCATTCCATTACCTACGTTGAAGAAAATGGAGCATTTCAATTTCAGTCTGAACCGTTCGCCTTGTGTTGCCAAAGCAAAATTATGCTACGTATTCTTACTGTAGCATTGGTGATGGATAGATTTGTGTTGCTAAAAAAACCTAGTGAAAAGCCCTAAGTTCCAAGTTTCCTAAGTTTCATCAATTACCGAAAAGCGTTCTTTTAAGAATGAATAAATTCTTATATGAAGATGCAAAAGATGTCACTAAAACTGCTAATATTAATACTGCTTATATGAAGATATAAAAGATTGTTGTTCTCCGCTGATCACAATAAAGTTTATTGGGCCAGCAATAATTATTACAACAAAACATTGGGTTTAGTTTTAATGTGCTTTCCTGCGCATTTATTGCGGTCAATAGTGTTTAATTTGATGTTAACTTGGTTTTAATTGCTATCACTTTTTCACGGCAGACAAGTTATCAATGTGACGATTATTAAAATTAAAATGGCTGCGGCACCGCTCGTGATGCCGTTGGTGGTACATCACAATAAGGAATTATCAAACCAATTAGCAATCAACGAGAAAGAGTAGAATTACATTTAATTCTCTTGTAACTTTATTATAGAAGAATTAAATGGAATTTTTCATCAACTTTCTCGTTGTTTCCTGAATTGAATCAAAACTTTTCGAAAATAATTGGAAATTATTCCAACTAATTGCGAAGCGAGAATTTATACCTCGACGAAGAGATGAACAAACTGCTATCTAACTACCAAGTTAGAGTTATTGTCAAGTTTTCAATGGCTCGCATTGAAAATCAATAGTTTTCTTTATGTTCCAATTCGATTTTCCGAACTATTGGTGTAAATAGCTTGGAAATGTATTAGGAATTAACTAAATTATAAGCCGAACCGTGAAAACGCATTACCACTTTGATGACGTCATTTCCTACAACCAATCACGAAGCTAGGATTTCTAGATGGAAAAGGTTTCATTATTTCCAAATTTTCAATTAGTGCGCACTTAAAAATCAATAGCACATTCGTGTAGATGCGTAGAAGATTTACCGATCGAGTGGTGCAAAAATATTTAAAATCGATCGGGAAACCGCTAAGCTATTAGCGCTCAAAATCTTTAATTTTTCGTGACGCACGCATTTTTCGATTTTTTTGGAATGATCACTTATACCAGCAAACTTCCTGAAAGACGTAGTTCTACATCAAAAGGTGGGAGGTTACTTACAGCTGACACGTTTGTGTATTGAGGAGAACTACTTCACGTTCAGAGACAACTACTACAAACAGTTGAAAGGTGCACCTGTGGGCAATCCATTATCACTGTTCCTGTGTTAACCGTTCATGGGTAAACTTAAAAGCAAGCAGAAACAAAAGCAGCTATTTACTGTTACATAAGTTTTCAAATAAAGAAATACAAAAAAGTTTAAATTCAAAACAGACACTGATGAAGCCGGCAAGTTGTTGGCGAAATACGTATCGGTTTAAATAATGAAACAACTAATAAAAGTTAACCAGAAAAACTTTCTTCTTATTGCTTTGTTTTCAGCCTTTGCTATGCTGTTTAGTAATTAATATTACACTATTTTCTTCCACTGAAAAGTGTGTAATTATTTTTTCATATTATTATTGTGTTAGATATATTTATAATAGCTGCAAATTTAGACTAGAGCATGTAATCTAACATACAGCGAACGATAATTACAGTTCCATGATGCTGTTTTGTTGTGTCGATGCTGTGTCACATTTTGAATATTTTTGAGTAAATTTGTATTTGATTTGAATAAAATATTAGTTTTGGATCTTGTACATCCTTATCGTAAAAAGATCTTCAATCTAAGATGCAAGCCTAACAATAAGATGTAATGCGAGCGCTACGTCTCCTATAAATCCTGTTGAAATGATCCTTTGCATCAGATGTGCCTTAGAAGCGCGATATTCTGTTTCAACATTCCCGAAACAAACTAAATTGTCGTTTTGCGCTACGAAACTTTCTTTGGAGTATACTCCAAAATCTATTTAATAAACTATATTGATGCTCGCCCCAGGTTTAGGCTTATTTTTTGTGTGTGGATATTATCACTACGACCAGCATTTTGATCTATTGTGATCTTATCCAGGTGTTGTTCCGCACTTCGTTGTTATTGCAGTATCGCTATAGAGTGAACGAACTGCTTATTATCCGTGCTTAAAGTGTCAGCGTGTTTTCACCCCTTTTTCCCTCTACGCTTCTTACTACTTTTCAACCAATCTAGCTCTAGAGCCAGGAAGTGCGCCAGGATTAGTTACAATTTGTCCTTGGAAAAGAGGCTTCATTCGCACCTCGAGCAAGTATCATTCTTATAACCAGTCCCGGCTAAAGGCTTCATGGTCGGTTACATTCAGCACAGTGTGAGGGTGTGTATGTGTGTATGTATGTATTCCTTACTACTTTTGCATTACCAATCTCGTTCCTAGAACCAAGAAGCGAAACAAGCTATAATTTGCCCTTGAACAAGAGGTTTCATTCGCACCTCAAGCAAGTACCACTCTTATAACTTGCCCTGGCAAGAGGCTTTCATTGTTAGTAAATGCAGTATGCAGTAGGAAGGATGTGGAGGGGCCTGAGAATAAACCCATGCTAAAGTCACTTAAGGCCTGATTCTACTAAGATTCGAATCTACGACCACTCGCTTGTCAAGGCAGACTCGGTAACCTTGCGGCTACAGGGCAGAGGCAGAGGCCCAGAGGCAGAGGATCGGTTCCTTACATTTTTGAAATGATTTCACTGGCATTAACCTTACTCAACAAGTTCAGAAGGCCATAGCTTTTAAAAAACTAAGAAACGTTCAACCAAAACGAGGATTTAAGCTCATATGGGTATGTAAAAGAACACTTTTGAGTTATTTGATCAATTAAAACCCGATTTAATCCACCTAGTGGTGAAAGGAACCTTTGTTATACGGTCTTACTTGCTATTTGAGATAGAAATCGAAATCGTCTTCGAAACATAATTCATCTATCGGTTATCGTTGCGTAGTGCGTTGGTTTACATAAAATTTTTGAAAATTGAATGAGTATACAAAATTTGAACAAAATAGGAACACTTTTAAATTTTGATAGATCCGTTTTTCATGAAATTGCTGAGTACGGATAAGTAAGTTGTTATTAACCTGAGTAAGTGCAAATAAAAGTAAGTTGTAAGAAGAAATCTTATTCTTTAACATATACAGTAGGTCTGGTATAGG